>NC_057849.1:187683716-188933716 GCF_015237465.2 Chelonia mydas | reverse complement strand
CCACCTCCTCATGAATTAATGTCAAATTCACAGATAGTTTCAAGTCAACTAAAACAGGGGTTTTTCTGGCAAAAACTAATCAGTCCAAAAAATTTACCCAGGAATAGACAGAAAAGGCCAGGGGACTACTTCACACTAGGACAAGGGTTCTGGAAATGTGGTCACAACTTGTAATGTTATCAGAAAGGAAAGGATCAAAAGGTGCCTGGGGACCTACTTTTCTGTCATTTATTTCAAGTGTTCATGGCTGTCAAGGTTCCTTCCCCACTCTGAACTCTAGGGTACAGATGTGGGGACCTGCATGAAAGACCCCCGAAGCTTATTCTTACCAGCTTAGGTTAAAAATTTCCCCAAGGTACAAACTTTGCCTTGCCCTTGAACAGTATGCTGCCACCACCAAGCGTTTTAAACAAAGAACAGGGAAAGAGACCACTTGGAGACGTCTTTCCCCAAAATATCCCCCCAAGACTTACACCCCATTTCCTGGGGAAGGCTTGATAAGAATCCTCACCAATTGGTACAGGTGAACACAGACCCAAACCCTTGGATCTTCAGAACAATGAAAAATCAATCCGCTTCTTAAAAGAAGAATTTTAATTAAAGAAAAGGTAAAAGAATCACCTCTGTAAAATCAGGATGGTAAATACCTTTCAGGGTAATCAGGTTCAAAACATAGAGAATCCTTCTAGGCAAAACCTTAAATTACAAAAAGTCACAAAAACAGGAATATACATTCCATCCAGCACAACTTATTTTACCAGCCATTAAACAAAAGAAAATCTAACGCATGTTCTAGCTAGATTACTTACTAACTTTACAGGAGTTGTAAGGCTGCATTCCTGGTCTGTTCCCGGCAAAAGCATCACACAGACAGACAGACCCTTTGTTCCCCAACCCCTCCAGATCTGAAAGTATCTTGTCCCCTCATTGGTCATTTTGGGTCAGGTGCCAACGAGGTTACTTTAGCTTCTTAACCCTTTACAGGTGAAAGGGTTTTGCCTCTGGCCAGGAGGGATTTTATAGCATTGTACACAGAAACGTGGTTACCCTTCCCTTTATATTTATGACAATGGCTGTGGCAGTCCCAGTACATTCCAGGTGCTACACAACCCCTGAGGAAGTCTGAATTTATTTTGTGATTTAATGAGTATACATCCCTGTTCCAGGCGAAAATAAGGCAGCTAGAGAGCTGGTAACGTCTGGGTTGGAAAACAGCAATCAGCCTCAGAGTGTTTTATGTAAAAATTCATGCTTCCTGAGCTATTAATGCAAGCACAACGCATCTCTTCTGAAATGAACACCTGAGAGCTTAAAGCTTTGCCTTGTCTATGTGTAGTACATAATTTCCTGACAGGCATAGCTCTCTTAACTCATCTCTTTTCCACACACGAAGCCAAGGCACAACCTGCATAGATGACTAGCATTATATCCAATTCCAGCTTTTGAAGTTCAGGCAATTTTGACACTACCTAGACCAAAAAAAGGATCATTGTTTGTTATAAATACCCAGTGTGCTTTTCACTCTTATATAACTTAGACGTAGTTTAAAGGATTTTGTTCACACCTTCAACCATGAATTCATCACCAAACCTAGTAAGTTTCATTTAAATGGGTCAGATTTTCAGAAAGTCATGAGCATATGGAGAAAGGGGTTTATAACTGAAACTTAAGTATAGTATCTTCTGTCAAGCAAATACAGCATAGTAACTAAGAAATTGCTGCTGTAGGTGCTCTTATTGGAATTTACCTGATCACTATGCAATTAGTATCTTACTGTTAATATTCCAGATTTTTTTATTTTATATATATATATATATATATATATATATATATATATATATATATATATATATATATATTAGTATGGACACAAAAGGGAGTGTTAAATTACTAAAAAAAATCATCTCATTATACAGAAAACAGTTAAACATGACAAAATTATGGTTCTAAAATTGCTTTTAACTAGTCTCAGTCCTGATGGCAGATATAAAAAATTAGGACCACCATACCAGTTTAGAATATTCTTGCCTGTTTCTGACACCAGTACTGTGTTCAGACATCCATGTCGTCCTGCTGCCAAGCACTAACATAAAAAGCCATGACTTTGCAGGTCAGCTTCCCCAAGGAGGAGAAATCAGTGGTGCAGTATCTAGGTATACTGTAAGCATAGCTTGCTTTATTTACACATATACAAGTCCTGAAATGAGACTGTAATACCGAATTCAGGTCAAGTCTTCTTTGCAGGAATCTCAGCACAACACCAATGCCCAGTTCCTACAGAGGAATTCTGTTTCAAGAATTTATTTTAATAAAACCAGGGCAGAAAACCAACTCACATGCTGCTCACACAGCTCCCTCTTTCCCACAATTTTCATATCCCAAAAATTATTGCACAACATGTCTACCCTAATCAAAGTTTGCTCTCACATAAAGAAAAACTTGGAAGACTATATGCTATGGTGCCATTTGGTAACATCTGCCATAATGACTGTACAAATATTAGTATGCTCATAGCAGCTATGCTATTGAAATACTTCTTCTTAGTACCTACTGAAGTACCTCCTCTCAATGTATTTACAATGACTTTCTCATCTTCACAGCACTGTTAAACTGCTCCGGATATGAGCCATGAATTAAAAGCTTCTCAGATAAAACCACAATTTCAGAGAAAATACACAATATCTAATTGAAGATCAACTCTAAGTCAGTAAGTAATGTAAGCTGCTTTTCATTTTAAATGAAAAGAAAGGTATCAGTAAATATATTTGAATCTCAGATGTAAAGAATGCAGAGCTATCTATGTTATCTGTAACAAAATGTATTCTGTGAGATAGGCACACAACACAGATATAAATGCCCACTCCCTTACCCCCTGGAAGTTTGTCAGCGAGGTTAATATGTCACCACAAAATTAAAAACCTAACAGCGCTATATACATAAATAGATGTGATGTTCCCAGGAAACAGCACCCCAAGAAATTGAAAAAAGGTCATTTTCCTGGGTAAACGATAAAACTCAATACCTCTTGAACATGTTCTTTTCAAAGGCCTATTGTTTATGACAAATTCTTATCACATGTTCAGTCCCTGATTTCCTCAAGTGTAGTCAGTGGACATAATCACTGGCAAATCTCTCTTTCATGTATTACCCAGGGGATACAATGGAAGCAGATACAGTATTTTCAATCTTCTATGGAGGAAATAGAGAGGAGTGGATTCTGCACATCAGGGTAGAATTGTTATTCTTACAAGTAAAGATAAAAATCAACTGGTAATGTCTGGTTCAGAAGTGTGTTAGTGGTCTATTCCCAGAGTCGCAGGTCTTGTCTGGTATGTAGTAACAGCACCACTGGATTGCTGTTTTAAGAGAAAATGTTTTGAAATTATTTTTAAAAATACCCATCTTCAAATAGTTTATATGAACCAGTAAACATGTTTTAGAGCCATTACACATACATACACAATATACCAAGATATTTGTTAGGAGTGAAATACAAGTATGTTTCTTTTAAAATATCAGGCTGTCTTTTCAGAAAAAGGTGTACCCACACTAGGCCTGAAGACCAACATGATCTAAGAAAACAAAAATTTTAATATTTCCATATAACATATATGTATTCCACAATAGGGTTAGAGTGTGAACTAGAGGAACCCCTGATTCTTCTTTCAGACATATTGCCCCTATCAGTGCATCCACTGTGCATGCGTGCCCAGGCGCCTTCAGTTGGAGATTTTTGGTAGCGGTGTCTGCGGGTATGTGTCTGTGCCTCGTGATCCAATCTGAGGGCACCACAGAGAACGGCAGACCCCCTGCCATTCCAGTTCCTTCTCAAACTCCTGTGGCCTGTGACACAGCTTTGCCATGTGTGTTGGGTTACCTTTGCTAATGCTTTGCCTTTCCCTACTTTATTTTTATTTTATTTTATTTCTATTTTATTGCTTTTTTTCTTGTACTTCTGTGCATTTCAGGGATCCGCTCAAGCCCCATTCTCCTTTCCCTAGTGGCAGGGAACTTCCCTGCCCACCTCAGTTCTTTTGTTTGGAGCTCATTTTCTGCTTGGGGTATGACCAAGACCCCAGGGTTTAAACCTTGCTACACTTGCAAAAGGTCTTTCTCCCTCAGTTGTGGACACTCCAGCTGTTCTCAAGAGATTCCCTAGTCCTTGAGGATATCCTTGCCAATAAATGATGTCCTACTAACATCAGCCAAAGTGATATGGCAGATATCTACCATTATTCCTCCCATCTGCAAAAGAATCAACACAGGTATTATGTTCAAATTTGATTATAATCAAAAGATATTATGGCTCTCCAAAGGGATTGAAGTACTTCTTCTCCCATCCCATTCCAAATTCTCTTTTGATGGATGCAGTAAATGAGTCACACAAACATTGCACCAAGTCCACACCGCATGACAGGGAGCTCAAACATCTGGAGCTCCTCAGTAGTAAAAGTTACTCTTCAGCTGTGCTCCAGCTTTGGGTAGCTAATAACTATGCTGTAATGGTTAAATATGGCCATATGAACTATAGCAAATTCACTGATTTTACTGATTATTTGCCACAAGATCAGAAGGACTAGTTCCAAGCTCTCATCTCCAAAGGTTGTCCAAGCCTCCTTGCAAGCCCCATTGAAGACAGCTGACCCAGCCACTCACTTGATGGCCACCACCATAGTAATGCACTGTGCTTCATAGCTACAATCTTTCAGGCTTACAAGAGAGGTCCAGAACATGGTTAAAGATCTTGCATTTGATGGCCCTAAGCTTGTGAAAGGATTCAGTAGTGACCCTTCATTTCTTAGGCTTTGACACTCCTGTGACCAAAAGGAATTTTAGCAGATCACAGACAACCCAAAGATCTCATTCAGCCGAGTAACTTACATATCAGAGGACTTTAGAACCACCAAAGAAGAGACCTGTGTAGCAGAGGGAAAAAATCTCATCCACTACCACAACTGAGCCAACAGCTTCTATGAAGCAGCCTTTAACATGCTTTGGATGAGAGCCACAAATCACTCCCCTGGGTCTGTTGCTGCATCACCCTTTCCCCTCCAACCCCAGGAGGATAGTCTTTCCCACTTCAGATCATCATGGGAGCAGATCACATCAGACAGATGGGTGCTAGAAGCTGTTGCATCAGACTATACCATTCACTTCGGCTCCATTCCCACCTCCAATACCCATCCCCTTTTGGGGACCTCTCTCACAAAAGACCTGTTAAGGCAGCAAGTTCAAGATCTCCTGCTCCTGTGGGTGATCAAACAAGTTTTCCCTTGCTTCATCGGGAAGGGGTTCCACCCAAGAAGAAAGGATGCAGACCAACCCCAGACCTCATAACTCTGAATACAAATATGAAATTTCAGGACTACTAACTGTGGTATGTAACCTATCATTTCAATCAGCTTCTGTACCAGATGACTGGAAGATAGTTAGTGTGATGCCATTTTTTTTAAAAGGCTCCAGAGGAGATCCTGGCAATTACAGGACTAACTTCAATAATAGACAAAATTGTTTGGAACAAAGCCTCCATTCCCTTGAATGATCAAAATGCACACAAATTATAATATAGGACTTGTATGCCACAGACTAATGGTCCATTTAGGGCAGTATACAGTAGATGCCTCAAAGGAAAATGCAAAAGCCCCAGAGACAATTATTCAATAACCTCTCCTGATGAGAAGCTTCTCCCCAACCTTAAGCACTTACTGGTCAGTTTATGCCATGAAGAGTTTATTTCCCTTACATATTTTTACTGTGTCTTATCTTACCTTGTGTAATAAGAATGTCCAGAGTTACACATATCGTTCTCTTACTTTTTGGAATTCTATTCAGTTCTTGGCCTCAAAATAACCTTGTAGCAGTGAGTTCCACAGAGTAATTGTTGACTATGTAAAATTCCTTTTTTTCAAATTTAAATGCCTTGCCTTTCAATTTTGTTAGAAGTTCCCTTGTTGTTATTATTACAAATAAGTGTAAATAAGATCACTTCTTTTCTCTCTCTAATCCAGAGGTACTACTGTACACCTTTCTGACATTGCCCCAGCTTTGTCTTTCTAAACTCAACCATAATCTTCTCAAAAGCTTCACACATGGAAGTCCCTCCATGCCTGAAATCATGTGTGTTAGCAGCTTTTTGATATTTTTTTCTGCTATATTGTACCTTAAGAGACGGGAACTGAACATGGCATTCAAGGTGAGGGTGTACATATAGTTATTATAAAATATAAGTTTGCGGGGGGAAATGAGGGGGAGTTTTGTTCAAAGAAAGCTCTGTATATACAACCTTTTTCTATGAAAAAGTTGCTTTTACATAAATTGTGATTTTGCTTTTTTCATTGGTGCTGTTTTCCACTCTGGGACAGAGTGACAAAGGTTCACTTTCATAGCCATTAAACCTGCAGCCACTGAAAGGATTTATGAGGCATAATCATCTTTACAAGGCAAAATGCACACAATGTGATACAAAGCAAGACAATGACATGCCTGATTGAGATGTATGCAGTGTTGAGGTTCATGTGGGGGGGGAGGGCATGTCTATGTATTTCTATCCTAGTACTTAAAGGTGAAAAACTTCTATAAAATCTAATAATAAAAGGCAAAACAGCATGCTGTAGCAACAGATAAAATATAAGATATAGCATTTCATCAGGACCCTATCACCCCGAATGTCTTGCACCTAATTCTAGCAATTATGAAGGTAATTAGTCAGTAAGTGATTTTCCCTCTTGCAATTCTTGAGTATCAGTGTGGTTTTAATACTTATGTAAAGTTGTTATGTTCATAGAAATGCAGTCAGTCAGCTGGCTCCAAGTGTACTAATGGATTTAGCATTGATATTTCAACTCGGTTGTCTGGAAATGGCTTGAGACCCAGCTAAGTATAAAAGCTTCTAGTTAGTGTACAGTACGTTCACCTGCACATCCACCAATGTGATATATGCCATCATGTGCCAGCAATGCCCCTCTGGCATGTACATTGGTCAAACTGGACAGTCTATGTAAAAGAATAAATGGACACAAATCAGATGTCAAGAATTATAACATTCATAAACCAGTCGGAGAACACTTCAATCTCTCTGGTCACGCAATCAGAGACATGAAGGTCGCTATCTTACAACAAAAAAACTTCAAATCCAGAGTCCAGCGAGAAACTGCTGAATTGGAATTCATTTGCAAATTGGATACTATTAATTTAGGCTTAAATAGAGACTGGGAGTGGCTAAGTCATTATGCAAGGTAGCCTATTTCCCCTTGTTTTTTCCTCCCCCCCCCAGACGTTCTGGTTAAACTTGGATTTATGCTGGAAGTGGCCCACCTTGATTGCCATGCACAGTGTGGGGAGAGTGGTCAGTTTGGATGAGCTATTGCCAGCAGGAGAGTGAGTTTGTGTGTGGGGCGGGGGGGTGAGAAAACCTGGATTTGTGCTGGAAATGGCCCACCTTGATTATCATGCACATTGTAGGGGGAGTGGTCACTTCGGATGAGCTATTACCAGCAGGAGAGTGAGTTTGTGTGAGTATGGGGGTGGGGGAGTGAGAAAACCTGGATTTGTGCTGGAAATGGCCCACTTTGATTTTCATGCAGGTTGTAGGGAGAGTGGTCACTTTGGATAGGCTATTACCAGCAGGAGAGTGAGTTTGTGTGTGTGGTTTTTGGAGGGGGGTGAGAGAACCTGGATTTCTGCAGGTAATGGCCCACATTGATTATCATATGCATTGTGAAGACAGTGGTCACTTTGGATGGGCTATTACCAGCAAGAGAGTGAGTTTGTTTGTGGGAGGGCGGAGGGTGAGAAAACCTGGATTTGTGCTGGAAATGGCCCAACTTGATGATCACTTTAGATAAGCTATTACCAGCAGGAGAGTGGGGTGGGAGGAGGCATTGTTTCATGGTGTCTGTGTATAAAATGTCTTGTGCGATTTCCAAGCATGCATCCGATGAAGTGAGCTGTAGCTCACGAAAGCTCATGCTCAAATAAATTGGTTAGTCTCTAAGGTGCCACAAGTCCTCCTTTTCTTTTTGCGAATACAGACTAACACGGCTGTTACTCTGAAAAAAGTACCACACTTGATACAGTTTTTAATAACCTGTCCTTTTCCAATACACAGACCCCTCTTTCCCCTCCCTCCAAATATTTCCATAATAGTTCTACAGTGAAATCACATAAAAATCACTTTTTGGCCCCAAACCTAGGTGCCTAAAGGTTAGGGTCCCAAGTCCATACCTATGCTCCTAAATAAAACTGGTCTGGCTTTCAAAGATGCTGACAACCTACAGCTCCCATTCAGTACATGGGGAGTGGTGGGTGCTCAGCACTCCTGAAAGTTGGGATACTGCTAAACTTCTTAGCTAGGGTGTCCAGAGTTAATGGGTCCAGAAGTAATGGGGACACCACCATTCTCGCTCTCTCATTGCAAGTGGGAGGAGAGATCCCAAGCAGAAGCACCTGGGGCAGTTCTAGATGTGATCTTCCTGGTTTCCCCTCCCTGCAACTCGTGTGTATGGGAGAGGGGGAGTATGCTTCTCTTTTGCTCTCTCCTCCATGTTGCAGGAAGAGGTGGATGGGCTATCCCACATGGCAGCCAAGCCAGTCACTGATAGTCATTGGACCGTGGAGTCAAGAGGAGGCTGCTGATAGGCTCATGTCTGCTGGGGCAGGTGGAGGGGGCAGCTTCTGCATGTAGCACCATAATGTTGCCAACCCTCCAGAATTGTCCTGGAGTCTCCAGGTATTAAAGATGAAGCTTTATTTAAGGATTATGTCATGTGATGAAATCTCCAGGATTAAATCCAGCCAAAATTGGCAACCCTAGCTGGCAAGTGGCCATTTTTGATTCTTGTTTTCTGCTGGCCAGTTCCAGCCCCATCCTTACCTATTGAACTGAATTTCTTATGATGCCAGGGGCTAGACTGAGTGCCAAACTTGGTCTGGGAGGAATTTTTCCCATATGGCAAAATTGTCAACCGGCTATAAGGTTGTTTTTTAACCCCACCTTCCATCCAGCACCTTGGAAGTCCAGTGTGGGTAGGTTAAGTTAAATTATTGCAATGTTGGTCATGGGTAAGCTACAAAGGGTCCAATGTGAAGTTTTTGTAACCCAATGGGCTGCTTGGGGACAGGCCCAGAGCATGACAACGTCTTCCAATTTCTTGCAGCATGTGACTCCCCTCATCACATCTCTCCCACCTTCTATGTGTAGGAGGGTAAAAGGTTGAAATGTAGGGTTACAGTCAGGGTCCCCAATCAGGCCTGAGGGTATAAAGGGGGCACTGCCCTCATATGTGCCTTTAGGTTTGTAGAATCCAGGGCTACTGATGCCAATTTGTGATCTGCACTGGTATTGCCATGTTGGGTAGTTTGGGAAGTGGTTCCCTCTTGGGCAAGAATTCTAATCAAGTCATAGCCTCCACCTCTGACCATAGTATGGAATACATGTGTCATTGTTTCCATGTCATCGTGAATTATGTGTGTGTTTAAATGTGGGTTTGGTTTAGGAACCTAACTTTAGGCACCTGAATTTGTAACTTTTAGCTCAAGTCCTTTTGGTCATCACCCATTGAAGTTGGAGGATATTTATACAGACATCCTATCATTTACACAATCAATCTTGTGCATTGTTGATCCAGTGTGTTTTCACTAGGTAAAAGTAGTTTCAAGTTACAAGTTGCCACATCTGTCATGTGGGCATTGTAGATACAATCAATTAAGCTTTCTGATCACCGTGAACATGATTACCAGTTGATCCTGTGGGTCAATTCCTGCACTGTATTAAGTATCAAATACCAAGTCAGTTGCCTGGAACATATGAAATAATGAATCACCACTCAAATTCTGCATATGCAATGGCAACTCCATAAAAATACAAGCTATCACTATGGGTTAGTTATAAATCACAGTAAGGGCATATTTAAAATACATCTGGACTCATTTTGTTCAACATTGCAGGAAAGAGTCACGTCTCTGTAGCACAAAGTATTACAAACAAATGTACGAGTAGCCAAGAAATTTTAAGGGGTGATCAATTATTTCTACCGTTGGCTATCCATGAAAAATATTCACCACTTTAGTTAACAGTATAGAACTTGGGACATACAGTTGTTTATAAATGAACAAGCACTGCTGTAGAGGTAGGAAGCTATTTAGGTTAGGTCAAAAGCTGAAGTGTTCCTTTTAATTGGTTTTTACTCGATTGTGGAGTTTTTCCTTTAACAGTAATATCTAGAAACTGATCAACTCATAGGTACATGTGGAAACCCCAAGCGAATAAATTACGTTATGAATTAAATTAACTATTCAAAGTTCAGTAACAATGTCCTGAAAAGATCTCCAATTAAGTGATTTGTCTTTCCATCTTTTAAATGTAGCATCATTTTGTCTTGGAGTAGTACTTGGTGGCCTGCTTTTTTAGCAACTCAGTGAGAATTGTGGCACTACACCAAGTAACATTACTTTTTTCCATATTTTCAGAATCATAGCATGTTGTCTGATATACTGTCTTTCCAATTGTTCAGTTTGGAAAAATAATAAGAGCAATATGCTGCTCAAAGCTGCATTATGTGCAGCTGTTTCAAGTTTCTGTAACAACCAGTTCAAAACATCAAGGCTACCTTACAACAAAGTATTCAGGTTGGGGAAGCTTAGTAACTCCTTTTGTTTTATCTCTTTCAAATCTCTCATCAAGCCTATTGTTGGCCTCTTTCAACGCCATGGGAAATGGCTGCATGTTTTATCTAGATGGAAGTACTGGGAGAACTTGTAGAAAGAACACTTGGGAAATGACATTTTCTTCTCATTAAGTTGACCCTGCTAACTTAGATAAGATTTCATTCCTCCATCCTTCAAGGTCTTGACATTAGATGTATAAAAAAGGTTGCAGATTTATAATTATTAATTCACTTTAACCCTGTGAGGTCTATATACCCTCATGTTTGAACCCCTCAGGGGACCATCAGTATGGACTTTTACTGAAATAATCCAGCTGGGCATCGTATTTTACTTGGATATATTTTACCAAAAAGCTTATGGTGATATAGGCTTCATACCATCGTAACTTTGTGGCACTGAATGGAAGCTTTTGTTTCACAGAAATAAAACCAGAAAACCTTCTGAAAAAAAAGCAGAATATGATGGGTTTATTTTTTTAAAAAACCATGGATCATGATGCCCTCAAGCTCTCCAGAATCTGATCAACTGTTTCAAAAGCTGGATAGAGCAAAAGGACAAGTTTCCAAACAGATATCCCCCTACACCTTGTGCCTCTTTTTGAGGACAGTCTATGATATGAACCATACAGATAAAGCAAACTCCTGTGGAGAATTGCACATTGGTTTCATTAAGGTTAGATACTCATGTCCAACAAGCAATTACAAAAAAATAATCCCAAATAACCCTATTTACAGCCTTCTCTGCATCTAAAGCTAGACGTGGCCCATTATTCATTCTCTGAATGTGATGAATGCTGTTTAATATTTGCCAAGTAATATAATTAGAAGCTCTTCTTGAGTAAAGCCAAATTGATTGGTGTTAATTAGTAATAGTAGTAGGGCTAGAGTTATCCTGTTTGTTAATACTTACGCCAGTATTTTATTGTCTGGATTAATTTGAGACACTAAGAGCTACTGGAAAGTTTTATACAACTTGCTGCTGAAGTATTCTTGCCTTGGAAATTTGCTATTTGGAAAGGCCTAGAGAGAGTTTTGAACTTCATCGGTTGCCATCCCTTTACTTTGTTCTTCATTAATCTGCAGAAGTTTAATTTTTCCAGCAACTAACTGTGTTTTATATTATAGTAATGCCTAGGGCTCCCAATCGTGCACCAGGTCCCCATTGTACTAGATACTGTACACACACAGTCCCTGCTTTAAAGAGTTTATACAAATATAAATATAAGATGAAAGACAACCAGTGGATACTACTCACAGACAGAGAAGCACAGGGAAACAATGAGATTTTTAAAGAGATTCTTTAGTGTTATTAATTTTTTAACATGTCATTTTAACTCTCAAAACAGCTTTAAGTATTTTTGTGGCAGGTACCCTCTTATTCTCAAGTAGACAATGTTCAGTAACCTCATCTAAATCACAAGACCTCAAAACCCAAAACATACAATATTCTGTCCTGGAACAATAACAGGTTTAACTCTGATAGCTCACAATCCTTCTGGGCTACGATTAGGCACTTTTTGCCATTGGAAAGGGGAGTACTCCAGCTTTCCGATATGACACACAGCACTTGCTATTATGCCTTTAGGATATGTCAACATTCCATTGTAACCCAGCTCTGTGGGACCCAGGCTTGTGGACTCAGTGTTTCCAAGCCCACACTAGAATGTCCACACTGCATTGTAAACCTGAGTTTACAAATGTTGGACCAGAGTCTCACAGCCTTGTTAATGCATCCATACTGCACTACCCAGACCTTCTACATACTGCAAAATGGCAGGGCTTGGACTCGATCCAAAGTGGCACTTGGGTTCCAGCCCACCACCATAGCAGAATTCTAGAACAAGGTCCTGAGTGCGTGCTAACTTAAGTCAAACTCATTTCTGTGTGTGGATGGAAGGCAGGGCTTGGGATCAAATCTGAGTCACTAGTGTGCGCTGTAGACATACCCTTAAGGTCCTGGGAGATAGACGACTCTAGAGTTATGATGGTTTTACCCCTAGAAATGCTACTTTGAAAGGTATTTTCAGAGTATTTTTAACACTTTTTAAATTCAGAGATCTATATATTTTGATTCTTGGGAATAAGAAACTGCTTTACAGAAGGAAGAAAATGGAAAAAAAAGTCAAAATAACATTTTTACCCAGATATAAAGTAATTTTAAGATGATTTCCTGTTCAATATTCAGAGTGCATTTTCAGTATAAATGTTTCACTGGTACTTGTTTGGGATAACCAGCGTAGCTAATTTATGTCTGTTGTCACTTGTAAGTAATGTAGCTACCCAGAACTCATGGAAAACACTTTATATAACACAAACACACAATACAAGATTTACATTTTCTATCCACTAGTCTTAAAACAGATAAGCAAAGTATGCCAAATTCTGCTCCATGTAAACCCATTGATATACTGTGTAATATCTTTCATCCAAAGACATCTGGACAATCCCATTGAAATTAAGCAGCAGAATTTTGTCCATCCTCTATCAAAAAGGGAAATAATTTAAAAAGTTAGACTATAGATGTAGTATTTTTAAATGCTACTCCTTGAACTTTATTATAAAAGTCACAGTTTAATAATTAAGAGTACTTGTTTTCCCTCCATCTTTCCTCTTAAACTAGCATTTTCTATTTCTAGTGTTACAAAATATTTCCCTTTTTTTTCTACCAAAAAATACCCATAGGTGTTGGGACCAATGTCTTCCCTTCCCCATATTTAGAGTAGTGGTATTTAGGCTGAAATAGAACATGGTACTGAATGTCCATTAATCTACTCTTTGGTAATCATTTACACCAATGCAAAATGAGTGTAGAATGTTACCACTTTAATTTGTTAACATCAGTCATCAGGACTCCAACTCCTCCACTGACTTGCTGTGGACAAGTAATCGCTCTCTATCCCTGAATTCTCTGTCTGTAAAGTGGGGATGATAGTGTTAACCCGCCTTGATGCTAATGTTATGAGGTTTAAATTAGGGTGTGTATAATACATATATTTATATGCTAGCCAGCATATATTAGTGAACACCATTTAGGTACTTATACATACAGACTAATCATGTTACCCCTTAACCTTCATTTTTTTAAGATAAATAGACTGAGCTGCTTGAGTCTACCACTAAAAGACATGTTTCCAATCCTTTGATCACTCTTGTGACTTTTCTCTAAACCATCTCCCATTTATCAACATCCTTCTTGAATTGTGGACACCAGAACTGGACATGGTATTCAAGCAGTGGGGGCACAAGTGCCAACTACAAAGGTAAAATTACTCCTATTTAAGATTCCCCCATTTATGCATCCAAAGATTGCCTTTGCCCTTTTGGCCATAGCGTCACACCGGGAGCTCATGTTCAGCTGATTATCCAGCATGACCCCCAAATCTTTTTCAGAGTCACAGCTTCCCAGGCTAGAGTCCCCCATCCAACACCTACATTCTTTGTTCCTAGATGTATACATTTTCATTTAGCATTATTAAAAGGCATACTGATTGTTTGTGCCTAGCTTACCAAGCTATCCAGATGGCACTATATCAGTGACCTGTCCTCTTCATTATTTACCATTCCCCCAATTTTTGCATCATCTGCAAAACTTTATCAGTGATGATTTTATGTTTTCTTCCAGGTTGTTGATACAAATATTAAATAGTGTAGGGCCAAGAACCAATCCCTGCAAGACCCCATTAGAAACACACCCATTCAATTATGATTCCCCATTTACAAATAAATTTTAAGACCTATCAATTAGCCAGCTTTTAATCCATTTAATGTGTGCCACGTTAATTTTGTATCATTCTAGATTTTAATCAAAATGTCATGAGGTACCAAGTCAAACATCTTACAGAAATCTATTACGTCAACATTATTAACTTTATCAACCAAACTTGAAGCCTCATCCATATATGTGTGTGTGTGTGTGTGTGTGTGTGTGACAAGAACTATTTTCCATAAACCCATGTCAATTGCTATTCATTCAATTACCTTCCTACAATTCTTTATTGAGTCCTTATCAGAGGCTCCATTCTCTTGACAGTGATCAATGACAGACTGACAGGCCTATAATTACTTGGATCATTCTGTTTACCCTTTTTAAATACTGGCACAACATTAGCTTTCCTCCACATTTCTGGAACTTCCCAGTGTTCCAATACTTAGAGAAAATCAACATGAACTGTCCAGTGAGCTGCTCAACTAGCTCTTTTAATACTCTTAAATGCAAGTTATCCAGACCTTGTGCTTTAAAATGGTCTAATTTTAGTAGCTGCTGTTTAACATCCTTCTGAAATACTAATAGAATTGAAAGAGTGTTTTTATCATATGAGATGACATTACTTTTCCTCCACCACCACCTCGCAACCTCCAAACACAGAACAGAAATATTTATTGAACACATGTGCCTTTTCTGCATTATTACTGATAATTCTATCGTTTCCATCTAGTAATGGACTAGTACTATTGTCAGGATACTTTTTGTTCCTAATATACTTTAAAAACTCTTTGTATTGACCGTAACTCTGTTGGCCATAGACTTCACCTTGTGTTCCTTTGCTTCCTTTATCAATTTTCTACAATTCCTAACTTCCGATTTATATTCATTACTATCAACTTCCACTTTCTTCCATTCATTAATGTATTTATTTTATTTTATTTTATTTTATTTTATACCTGCCTTCACTTCCCCATTTAACCAGCCTTCTTCAGTTGTGGTATTGTGGCTTTAGAAGCATTAAGTAAAGTGTTCCTACAGTGATGGCAAAACCCCTTCCATTGCTGTGGCTCTATCTACGCTATGAAGTTATGCTGGTATAACTATGGCACTGTAGTTATCCTCTATATTTCCTGTAATATGGAGATAGTTTTAGTGTAAACTTTTGCAGAAAGTCCAATGCCAGGGGCCAGATAAAGAATAGTAATTAAAAAAAAATAAAATGATTAATTCCCTCCCCCACCCTCTTTTTTTTCTACAAATTGTTGACCCTGATTCTACACTCTTATTCAAACTGAACTCGTACTAGAATAGAATTGCTTCATTTTTATCTTTATCAGAAAACCAGCTAACATGAAATGTATTAGGGATACAGCAGGGTTTTCCCTACTGTATAACATTAATTACTACAAACAGCTTGCTAAAAATTGAAAGTGTAACTATCAAGAATAAAAATGAGAAATATTTACTGGATATCTGCCCTGGTCTTGTTTCCCTTGTGATTCTGTCCAATGGCCTAAGCTCCATTGAAGAAAGCAAGATAAATTGATTCTAATTAAATTGGATAGCTACTATAGCAAATCTTAACCTAATGCAGACGAGGTAATATAACAACATTAGCATTTATAACGTAAATAAAAAGGGAGACTTGGCTTCATTGACTCAAGATCAAAATGTGGCAACCAAAGCTCAAGTGATGGTCATTCAGTGACCTAGGTGAAGTAGAGCTATGGCTACGCAGAAGTTTTTAGTGTATAAGTAATTCACATAATTCCAGTGGAAAGCAAATATTTCATAGCTGGCATATCACCATCAAATGCACTAACCTTTTATAGTACAATGTTATTTTAATTTTCCTAGGACAACATGTATACATAACATTATTCTGTCTCCTTAAAGAATGTTGGCCTAATGCAGCTCTACTACGTTAATTGCATTCTCTTTGGTGGATCTATTCCAGATCTGCACTGGCATTACTAAGAGCAAAATTTGACCCTTTATTTCCTTTTCCATCAATGTACACCATCAGTTCTACTTCCAATTCTCTGTTGCTACTTTATAGCCCCATATTTTTCTGTCATCTTTTATCTTTTATGTTCAAAACCAAATCATGTTGCCTCCCCACTGTTTGAAAAATAACTCTGAAAAATACCAATCCAACTCAATTAGAGAATATAATCTTTATGCATTTTGTACTCCCCTGGAGTTACAACAGTTTTAACATTGATTCAACTCAAAATAATGAAACCATAACTCTAGACTGTTAGAGACGGAGGACCAGATCAGCCACTCATCTATCACCTCCCTCAGCTTGTGCAACACACAGTAAGAGTATTTCTGGAAACTGCATAAGCAGAGAACTGCTGCAGTAATATCTCTCTTTGACCTGCCAAATTTGTTTCACCAAAGGCTGATCTGAGAGTTACTTAGTCTGTGGCTGTACCACCGGTCCACACTTCTGTTACCAAGTCTTTCAGGTTCATCTTTCCCATGCTCCTCTCAGTCAGTAAATGAATAAAGTAGTGAAACAAGTGCCAGCATTTCATTAGGTAGCAAAGCAAAGTGGTCATGACCCATACAAATTCACCATTATTCTCATTTCAAAGATAGGCAAACACACGCATGTTATTCTTTGTCTGAGGAGAAGGTGGACTGTTGTCTAATTATTGGACATGGGACTGGGACTCTAGGAATTCAAGTTCTAATCCTGTTGTGAGAGTAATTTGTTGTGTGACCTTAGATTAAATCAAGCAATATTTGTGCCTGCCTCCTGCTCCACAAGTAGAAATGAAGGTAATGGTAATCACCTACCTCAGAGATGCTGTAGTGTTCTTAAGGTTCAAAGAAAGTGCATGGCATTAAGCAAAGTCAAAAATGAAATGAACTGTGCCATCCCTGTCTCCCAGTACTGTGATGAGTTCACTAGTACCTGCCTTCTGAGTGACTCCTTCTTACTTTCTACTTCAGGTCACAAAGCAAAGCTGCAAGTAAAAACAGCTTTCGGGTAACACCCAGATTGGGAGTTAATTTGAAAATTTTCTTTCAATGTTGCATTGTGACCAAAGAGGCAGCGTCACATGGAACTGCGTCAGGATGTCTCAGCAGTGAAAGTAGATGGCCCCATGTACACTGAAGTCTCACGTTCCATCACAGATGCACTTGCCATGAATTCCCTGAAGGGCTGATCTCTCTCAGATCTAATTTTTCACCTATAGCCTTTTCCTTCTTCCCATCACTTTTGTTTTGGTCTGGTTAAGTTTCCAGTACACGCTACATCTTAATTTAGTTTGCTTGACATGGCTTTCATTTGGAAAAGACTCTGCTAATGCTGACTACTATGTGTAAGCAACTCTGTTGCAGAAGGGAAAAAATCAGTCTCTTACTCACTGCTTCACTGAGGGTGTTCCCCAGTGATAACAAGCATTTTGGTTTCCAGGACTGCATCTATAGGAAGCAACTGTATTTAATAGGTTTTTTTAATGTACTTCTTCTTTACATTTCTTAGCAGTCTCCCTCTCTGCCCAAGCAGATGCCATTTTGTGAAGGAGAGCTGACTGGGAGTATTAGAGGTCAGTTTGTGCTTTATTATTTACTTCCTTTCAGCTAACCTAAAATCTTTCAGATAGTCAGAAAAGGCTTTCACTTTTCATTTATGATTAAAACCAGTCTGCAATATAATGGACTGTTTCACTAACCTTGTGGCCTGGAACATTTTTCCTCATCCCAAGATTCATCTGTCTTTCCTACTCCGCTTCTCATTGTGTATATTCTTTTCTATACTAAACCATAGCATTAAAATGTCTTGCTGCATTATTATTTGTGGCTTGGCTTTTCTCATTACCTGTTGTCTTCACTTCATACCTCTCATCTGGCTTCTCTGGGGGGTTTGCTGCAAGGTGAAAAATCTAGCTCATTCTAGCCAGCATGTGTGGCAAAACAGCAATTTCTCTCTCCAGTCTGCTAGCAGAGACAATCGAGTATTTTTTATATAATTTATATTTCATTTACACTGATTTATTTATTTCCAGATTTTAAGAACCATCTTATTCATCAAGAAAAAAATTATGGTTGTTTTTACAGTGTTTTAATCTTGGCTTAAGTTGGTAGTGATGCTATTTAAGAGTCAAAAATAAGACACGGTGTTCTCTAACATGGCTAAATTGTTACAGCTGTTCACTATGAGGAAAATAAAATACTGTTGACACTTTCCTTTTGTAGATCATAGAATCACAGAAGATTAGGGTTGAAAGAGACCTCAGGAGGTCATCTAGTCCAACTGCCTGCTCAATCAGGACCAACTCCAACTAAATCATTCCAGCCAGGGCTTTGTCAAGCCGGGCCTTAAAAACCTCGAAGGATGGAGATTCCACCACCTCCCTACGTAACCCATTCCAGTGCTTCACCACCCTCCTAGTGAAATTTTCCTAATATCCTAATATTTTCCTAATATCCAACCTAGACCTCCCCCACTGCAACTTGAGACCATTGTTCTGTCATCTGCCACCACTAAGAACAGCCTAGCTCCATCCTCTTTGGAACTCCCCTTCAGGTAGTTGAAGGCTACTATCAAATCCCCCCTCACTTTTCTCTTCTGTGGACTAAATAAGCCCAGTTCCCTCAGCCTCTCCTCGTAAGTCATATACCCCAGCCCACTAACCATTTTTGTTGCCCTTTACTGGACTCTCCAGTTCATCCACATCCTTTCTGTAGTGGGGGGCCCAAAACTGGACTCAATACTCCAGATGTGGCTTACCAGTGCCAAACAGAGGGGAATAATCACTTCCCTTGATCTGCTTGCAATGCTCCTACTAATGCAGCCCAATATGACGTTAGCCTTCTTGGCAACAAGGGCACACTGCTGACTCATGTCCAGCTTCTCGCCACTCGCCCAGTTCCTTTTCTGCAGAACTGCCGCTTAGCCAGTTGGTCCACAGCCTGGAGCAGTGCATGGGATTCTTCTGTCCTAAGTGCAGGACTCTGCACTTATCCTTGTTTAACTTCATCAGATTTCTTTTGGCCCAATCCTCCAAATTGACTAGGTCCCTCTAAACCCTATCCCTACCCTCCCGTGTGTCTACCTCTCCCCCGAGCTTAGTGTCATCTGTGAACTTGCTGAGGGGGCAATCATCCCATCATCCAGATCCTTAATGAAGATGTTGAACAAAACCAGCCCTAGGACAGAACCTTGGGGCACTCCGCTTGATACCAGCTGCCAACAAGACATTGAGCCATTGATCACTACCCATTGAGCCCGACAATCTAGCCAGATTTCTATCCACCTTATTGTCCATTCATCCAATCCATACTTTTTTAACTTGCTGACAAGAATACTGTGGGAGACCATATCAAAAGCTTTGCTAAAGTCAAGATATATCACTTCCGCCACTTTCCCCATATTCACAGAGCCAGTTATCTCCTGACAGAAGGCAATCAGGTTTGTCAGACGTGACTTGCCCTTGCTGAATCCATGTTGACTGTTCCCGATCACCTTCCTCTCCTCCAAGTGCTTCAAAATGGATTCCTTGACGACCTGATCCATGATTTTTCCGGGGACTGAGGTGAGGCCGACCGGTCTGTAGTTCCCTGGATTCTCTTTCTTCCCCTTTTAAAATATGAGCACTATATTTGCCTTTTTCCAATTGTCCAGGACCTCCCCCGATTGCCACGCGTTTTCAAAGATAATGGCCAATGGCTCTGCAATCACATCAGCCACCTCCCTCAGCACCCTCGGGTGCATTAGATCCAGACCCATGGACTTGTGCATGTCCAGCTTTGCTAAATAGTCCTTAACCTGTTCTTTTACCCTGAGGGCTGCTCACGTCCTCCCCATACTGTGCTTCCCAGTGCAGCATTCTGGGAGTTCGCCTTGTCTGTGAAGACTGACGCAAAAAAACCATTGAGTACTTCAGCTTTTTCCACATCATCTGTCACTAGGTTGCCTCCCCCATTCAGTAAGGGTCCCACACTTTCCCTGACCTTTTTCTTGTTGCTAACATATCTGTAGAAACCCTTCTTGTTACCCTTCACATCCCTTGCTAGCTGCAACTCCAGTTGTGCTTTGGCCTTCCTGATTATACCCTGCATACTCGAGCAATATCTTTATACTCCTCCCTAGTCATCTGTCCAAGTTTCCTTTGTACATTTCTTGTACATTTCCCTTTTGTGTTTAAGCTCACCCAATATTTTTCTTTTAAGCCAAGCTGGTCGCCTGCCATATTTACTATTCTTTCTGCACATCAGGATGGTTTGTTTCTGTGCCCTCAATAAGGCTTCTTTAAAATACAGCCAGCTCTTCTGGACTCTTTCCCCCTCATATTAGCCTCCCAGGGGATCCTTCTCACCAGTTCCCTGAAGGAGTCAAAGTCTGTTTTTCTGAAGTCCAGGGTTCGTATTCTGCTGTTCTCCTTTCTTCCTTTTGTCAGGATCCTGAATTTGACCATCTAATGGTCACTGCTGCCCAGGTTGCCACTCACTTCTACTTCCCCTACCCATTCTTCCCTGTTTGCGAGCAGCAGGTCAAGAGGAGCATGGCCCCTAGTTGATTCCTCCAGGACTTGCACTAGGAAGTTGTCCCCAACACTCTCCAAAAACTTCCTGGATTGTCTGTGTACTGTTCTATTGCTCTCCCAGCAGATGTCAGGGTGATTGAAGTCCCCCATGAGAACCAGGGCCTGTGATCTGGAAACTTGTTAGATGGGCGGTCTGGCTCCCAGGAGCCCCCCTGAAGCCTGGGGTGGCTTTGCAGTGCCCTGGCTCAGTTTACTCTTCTCTCAGAGACACTTAATAAGTCCACAAAGGCTTGTGTTTAGTAACTATGCCCAATCTTGTGGTCTGATTTATTAACATAAAACAAACTCAAAAATAAAGTCTTTTCCTTCCCAGTTTCAAGCTGGGCACAGCCCCTCCTTAGGGTCTATCTTCCTGCTCTCCCAGCACCTCTTGCCTGGAGTTTGGTCTTCTCTGCCTTAACCACACACCTCCTTCACTGCTGATGTCTTCCCTCCTGCTGACTCAGAGTTGTAGAAGCCTTCTGATTCTCTGCAGTGTCAGCAGGCATCTGTTAGCATTCACTTGCAGTCCCTTCTCTCTCCAGTCCTGATTGGATCATTTGACCCACTGGCCACATAACCCTCATTAACCCCACCTGAGGACATGAGTTAACCTTGTCACAAATGGACAAAGACCCAACTTCCCTTAAGGCCCAACCACACTGTGACACCCTGGCAAAGGGCAAAGTCAAATGTATTGACATTTTTGTTGCCATTTTAAATGTATGGTCAACTTACGCACATTCAGGAATTTAGGAAGAAGACATTACTTAGAACACAGAAGGAGCAAACGCCCATGAGGACATGGTGTGAATGTACTTTACAATCTCACTGCATGAACATATTATGATTATATCAACTGAAAAATTGAATTGAAAAGTTGTTTTTAAAATACTGTCTTCTTGGGATCTCCCACAGAATGTATGCAGAGACATATGCTAACATGCTTATAATAAAGTAGTGCTTGTACCAGAATATACCTGAACTTTGTGGAGGGTTTAAAACTTACCCTAGATCTAGATCCCAGTTACTGAATTGGCCAGAGCAAATGGGTTGCCAGGCATCCAGTTTTCGACCAGAACTGCCGGTCAAAAGGGGACCCTGGCTGCTTCAGTTGGTGGCACAGCAGGGGCCTGAGGCTAAGGCAGGCTTCCTGCCTGCTCTAGCTCCACATGGCTCCCAGAAGTGGCCGCCAGGTCCCTGTAGCCCCTTAGTGCTGGGGCAGCCAGAGACTGGGAGGCTCTGTGCGCTGCCCTCATCCCCTCCCACACCCCAACCCCGTGCCCCAGGCCGGAGCCCCCTCCCATGCCCCAAACCCATCAGTCCCGGTCCAACCCCCAGCCGGAGCCCACACCCCCTCCCACACTCTGAACCCCTTGGCCCCAGCCCAGAGCCTCCTTCTCCACACCAAACCATCACTGGCCCAAAACAGAGCCTGCATCCCCAGCTCAGAGCCCATACCCGTTCCTGTACCCCAACCCTCTGCCCCCCCACAGGTAAAAGTGAGCGTGGGTGGGGAAGAATGAGCTATCATTTAAGTTATTTGTTTTCCAGAGACATGTGGTGTCAGTCTGCTGGTAATGGATTTGTTTCCTGACAAAGATCTTGGATGACATGAATCCCCACAGAATTAGGATATATTGCCTCTTTCAACATTTCCTCACGCCAGCCATACCACCATAATCTCCTGTAGACAGAATACAATGGCCTTCATGTTTGAAATACTGCAGGCTAGGTTTACAAGGTGTATAGTATAAGTTCTACTGAAGAGAAACTTATTTAAATGAGGGATATTTTCTCCTTATTCCAGCTGAAGATTAACAATTTTCATTAACGCTGTTTGATCGAAGTTACACATTTTTCAAAACTGCCTGAATAGGGACTTTTGAAAATTTCACTTTGTCTCATAATGAAGTATAGTAGCTAAATATTATCCCCACTTTACAGATTTGGATACTGAGCCATAAAAAAGTTAAATTAATTGTCTGAGCTCACATATCAAATCAACGTCAGAGTGTTCAAAACACTGGCGTATGCCATCTCTCTTGCCCAGGATTTTATGGAATCCAAACCAATAGGCTCAGAGTTTCATCTTGAAACTGGAACCAAACTCAAATAGACTTTTAGAGTAGTAAAAGAGTGGTTTGGTCGGCTTTATTTTTCATTCATTTTTCACACTACTTTAACATTTTGAGGTTCTGTCTGGGCCCAAAGCTGAAGCACCAGAGTAAACGGAGAAAAATGCCTCGTGGTGTAAACTGCTCTGAAAGCAAGCAGAAAATTTACAAACTAGAAAACTAGAAAATTTACAAGAAATTTTGTTCTCGCAAGATGTCCGATGTATTCGTTTCAGAGTGGTAGCCGTGTTAGTCTGTATCAGCAAAAAAAATGAGGAGTACTTGTGGCATCTTAGAGACTAACAAATTTATTTGGGCATAAGCTTTCACGGGCTAAAACCCACTTAATCGGATGCATGCAATGGAAAATACAGTAGGAAGGTATATATACACCGAGAACATGAAAAAATGGGTGTTGCCATACCAACTCTAAAGAGACTAATCAATTAAGGTGGGCTATTATCAGCAGGAGAAAAAAAACCTTTTCTAGTGATAATCAGGATGGTCCATTTCAAACAGTTGATAAGAAGGTGTGAGTAACAGTAGGGGGGAAAATTTAGCATGGAGAAATAATTTTTACTTTATATAATGACCTATCCACTCCCAGTCTTTATTCAAGCCTAATTTAAAGGTGTCCAGTTTGCAAATTAATTCCAATTCTGCAGTTTCTCGTTGGAGTCTGTTTTTGAAGTATTTTTTGTTGGAGAATTGAGACTTTTAGGTCTGAAACTGAGTGACCAGGGAGGTTGAAGTGTTCTCCGACTGGTTTTT
Organism: Chelonia mydas; assembly: GCF_015237465.2. Lineage (NCBI taxonomy): Eukaryota > Metazoa > Chordata > Testudines > Cheloniidae > Chelonia > Chelonia mydas. The sequence continues at coordinate 188,909,913 of NC_057849.1, read as the reverse complement.
GAATGTTATAATTCTTGATGTCTGATTTGTGTCCATTTATTCTTTTGCGTAGAGATTGTCCGGTTTGGCCAATGAACATTGCAGAGGGGGATTGTTGGCAATGAATAAACAATAAATTTGTTAATCTCTAAGGTGCCACAAGTACTCCATGTATTTGTGACTCAAGGAGTTTGGATATCTCAGATAAACATCTGAACTTGTGGTGGGAAGTGAATCTCCTAATCTTCTGAGGTTTGCTTATGACTGGTTTGAATAATTATTACTTTTAACCTCCAAAATGCATATACAATTGCGATCATGATTGTTCAATCCAAGCTTTTAAAATAATTTCCATCTTCAGTGTAAGATTTGCCAACTGTATTTACAAATACTGCCATATTAAACAACATGTCTCTCCTGTAAGCTCCTCCAGAATGAAGGGCTATGAAGTGAAAGCGCTGGAAAAAAAGAGTTGGAAGAATATTTCTACCAATCAGCATACTAACACTTCTGTAGTCCAAAAGTAAATCCTAACTTGGGTACTGGAGAGAAAAAAATCTTGTATACTATTTAAATTTCACAGTATCTCAAAAACCAGCAACAGGATTTTTGAAATTGGTCCAGTACGATATCCATCTGGCACCAATGGGATTGGTTATCGTACAGAGAAGGTATAGAGAAACTAGCTTGATAATGTGTAAATGTCTGATCGCTGATTACTCCTCAAGTGCCAGTTTTTGAATATGAAACCAAATCAGAAGAACAGCCAAAAGAAAGGAACGACAGTAATCTAGTCCCAAACCCACATTACCATGTTCTGGCATGTGCCTTTGGCAGTGCTCTTCTTAACTTCCCCTTACTTTTCAACTGATATTACTCTGTAAGAAATTGCGCACAATTCTCAAGACAGCCCTGGATCAGAAGAACATTACCTCTCCATTTCAAGAAAGCCTTGTGATTCAATGTACTGAAGAAAATTTATAGCAACTTGAATGATAGGAAAATTGACCAGACATACAAAGTTGTCTTTAAGGTTAAAAAAAGATTGCTCTTGACTCTGTGAAATTTAGTTGCAAGTTCACTGATGATGCCTAAAATATAGCAGATTGACAGTTTAGTTTATCAGACCGGTGTTCCATCTAATACAGTATCCTGTCTGACAGTGGCCTGTATCAGATGTCTAAGAGAAAGGTAGAAGAAAGCACATAATGGAATCTTAGTGTCTCCCGAGTCCCCCAACAGTCAGCAGCTGTCTTATGCCCAAGAACATGAGATACCAAATCTCTTATGATTATTTCATCCTCTCTAATATCACTGCTGATATTCTCTATCCCTATTAATAGTCTAACCCTTTTTACCCTACATAATTCTTGGCCTCTGTGATACGTAGTGGCAGTGACTTCCATATGCTAATTATGCACAGTGTGAAGAATGTTTCCTTCTATCAGTTTTAAGCTTGTTGCCTTTCAGATTCATCAGCTATCCTTTCATTACCTCAACACTGGTGCCTGATGTCTTGGTTTCTAATAATCAAGTAACCCTCTTTGCACTGTCACCTAGGGTTACTTTCTATTTTAGTTATACAATTACACATTGCAACTGAAAAACTATTAATCAGTCCAGGATAAGAGGGAATAAAAGCAGGCAGATAAGACCCCATAAACATCTCCCCATCTATTTAAAAAACCCATTGATTTATGTAGTATTTTGTCTTATTGTTATTACAGGTGTTACCAGGTCATACTCTTACAGTCTTCTACGTTCTTAATTCTTAGCATGTAAACAAGTATTCAATGTTGGGGTAATGTGTTGAGTTAATGTTTGTTAATTGAAGATCTGGTAGCAGTAAATTCTAGATAGAGGGAGCTATGCAGCAGCAGGAGGAGCTGCCTATCTGCTGTGGTCTCTAATTACAGGCAGGTCTTGAGACAGCTGTTTACTGAGAATGCGGTGCTCCAGTGGAGTTGAGATTACTGAAAGAAGGGATGCCTGCATGCTGTTTTGCCTGCTCTGTTCCAGGACTGTTTTATGTGTCTAGGTAAAACAAACTACACTCAGAATATACCCACATTTCACGTCACTGATTTTTCCACTGGGAAGCCAACCTGCAAGGGTCTGAACATCTGTCAGTTCTTGGTAGAGGATTGGTACCTATGTCAGAACAGGACACTGTATTGCAAGAATGGGTTTACCCAACTTGATACGAGATCTAAATATAAAGAATCAAGAATCTATAAATTGAACATCAAGATGACAAAGATCCTTATCAATACCAACGTAATGCAACTAGATTAATTTTATTAATACTTGGCAATTACATAGCATTTTCATCTTTATAACTCAGTGCTTTAAAAACAGGTAAGCAAAGCTGAGAAGGGAACAGCTGCGAATGCAAAGTTTTTTCACACATTAGCTAAGAAAGTTAATAGAATAAGAAATAATTGATACAGTACTTAGAAAATATTAATGTTAGTGTTAGACCATCCATGATAGCGGTAGTCCAGCAAATGAATCATTATTCATTGTGGGATAACAAAACAGATGGAGTTTGAAGTATTCACTAATGCTAATGAGGTTCCAAACCATATTTTTTATTTTAAAATAGGGTAAAATATCAATATAGTCCTCATGAAGATACAGTCCAGATCATACAAATTCAGTATGATCAGTACCTTATCTTAGCACGTCTCTTTTCTAGCATTAGTCTTCATCCAAAGCCACCTGTTCATAAATTTTTAAACAATACAAAGCAGAATAATAGGGTTTTGAGAGCTATGTTAATTTATTTTGATTTTTCAGGTGTAATACAAATGAAGCACTTGTCTTGCATGCTTTAGGCCAAACAAACTGGTTATCACAGCATGCAATAGACATAAAAAATTCATTTAGTCAATTCTCTTCAACTGACAAAACAAAACATATATTATCAGCATTAATGAAAGAGAGATGTTTGTTTAGGGGAGAAAGGATTACTCAATTTAGGACAATTATTGATTTGATAAAATGTCTTGGTACCATTTTATTTTAATTGCATTGGATGGAGAGACTGGGTTCGAAGGCGTTCATCGATTGTAAATGGAACTCCAATACAATTTTTCTTTTTTTTTTTTGAAACACACTAGATTAAACCATTCCTCCCTCATCTCAAAGGATCCCATTCTCTGTCTTTTTTCCAGAAGGCCTACTTTTTTTTCCACTGATAGCCAAGAGAGCAGCATAACCCTCTCTTTAAGGTGATCATAAATCTATAATGTATGAAAATAGTGTGTCTAATCTCTTCCACTATGAACCCAACTCTGAATCTCAGCTTTATACCTGTGTAAGAGTTTAATATAAAATGGAGTTACTGCTGACTCATGCCTCTGAGAGCAGAAACAAACCCTGTGGTTTCTGTTAGTAGAGAGTTTGGTGTTACAGATTCAGTTCACTGTACGATTGTCTCTTCTTTGTCAGACTCTGAATGATTTTTAAGAGTCTGAACATTTTTGTCTCTAGTGGCCTTTAGCAAAGCCTTTATCTTCCTTTTAAAAAGGGGGCCTGGTTGTTACGAACTACACTGAACCAGTCTCCTAGAGTTGTCAGCTTTAGACTGCTGTTTCATTTCGACAAATACTTTCAGCTGTCTGCCGAACCTCTTTGCGGTTCACTTTTTTGTTGGCAACTTGCATTGTGCTTCTTCTACTTACAAAAATTAATGCCCCTCTTGCACAAGCCTGCAAAAGGTTACGTGTGCGAGCAGGAACACCATTGCAACATAGCATTAGCTCGACAAGTCTTTTATAACGATGTGGAAAATAGTGTGAATGCTCAATCACTTTGAAAATCACGGCCAACATCAGAATTGGCATTGATATGGAAACAGTAGTTAAAAGTCAACTTTCAGGTCTGATGCAATTAAAGCAATAGAACTTTTTCAATAAACTTGATCATTTCTGTGATTATTCTGAAGAGAGCTGAACCTTCCCTTTTCTCCTATAGAAATGTTTATGAATAAATTTAGGGTCAAGCCTACTCAAATGTACAGATGCCCCAGAGAATCTCAATATTAAAAGCTAATCTCCTGAGCATGAAGTTGCATTAGGGTAGGTGCTCCCTTTTTGTGTTTGAGGTGTACCTGACCCAGAAATATATTTCACTCTGACACCAGAATTCAGCCTGAAATTCTTTTTTGTGCTGCACATGTGAAAGGTGGGAATGAATGATAAACAGAGGAGATTTATTTGACTCTGCCCACTCATTTGGAAAGAGAAACACAGCCACCTGAATTTCTATCAATCAGAAATGGCATGTGGGTATGTTGTTACTTTTTGAACTCCACACCCCACCTTCCAGTATCCCTTTCCTTTTCAGTTATTCTATTTAGAACATCTCCAAGTCTGATGGTAATCCTCTAGACACAAAGACATTTGACCTCAGAACTTTGAAAATGGTGCCAATATGAGGGAAGGGAAGCAGCCTAGAATCTACAAAACATTTTCTAGGATCATAGTTGAATTTTTAAGAATTAACGACTGAGTCCAATGCAGTGCGGAGGAAGAAGAAAACTGAATTTCCTTAATGGGACAAGACTGCACCTGACCCAATAATCCAAAAGAGAAAAAAAGAAAAAAAAGAAAAGAAACAACCTGAGAATTTAGATCTACTGTGCTTGTGGGGTATTATCAATCAAAGCTGGAGCAGAAAATTGTATCTCCACAAATACTTGTTCATGAAACTTGAAAAGTTTCTTTGCATCTACATATTTGCCAGTAAATCTCAAATGCTTTCCACTCACATTCTAACCAACATAACATGCATGTTGCCATAGTTACTTCAAATGTAAATTTGGATGGGACTCCTTGGTGAAGAGATAAACACTAGCAGAAGGTTAGCGTAGGAAGGTGTCAGAAAAATGGGGTTTAAAGACAGATTTGAAGGAGGAGGGGCTGCTTATCACAAGTATTGGTGTCTGTTTCAAGCATGTTTTATTTTAAGCAGTGACAAAGGGTAGGGGAAATAGGAGATAGTGGAAGATGATGAGGAAGGGAGTGTTAACAAAGAGATAGTTCCTCATGTCTCAGTCTCTGAACGTAGGCTGTAACAACATTAAAAGTTGCGAGAATGTTGACTTCTCTTCCTACCATCACCTCTAGACAGGCAATTTAAGAAGAGCAACAAATGATTTTACATTAGCATATATCAATTGGCCAAGCTAATCTTTAATTTAACATTCACATGTAAAGAGAGACACAGAAATGTAACTGATTCCATGCATTTCTTTGTAATATAAGTATCTGGAAAAGTATGTCAGTAAATGTACCAAGACTCAGTCTTGTCACACAACAAGGATTGGGGCAGGGTATTGTCTATGAAATGGCTCTGAAGTATTTTAGGGCTTGTCTAGCATGCAGCAAGCTGGGGTGAAAGTCTATAACTCGATACGCTGCTATGCATTAATTGTCCACGTGGACCCTTCCTCCATGCAGTAGAATTCCCCGACTGCACTTTCACCTTTCAGTGTTTGAAATCTACGGCAGTGCATTAAAGCACACTAGGGAACTTTTAGTGACACGCTCGCATGCTGAAGATTTACACCCCAGCTTGCTGCTCACTAACTCTCTGTCTAGACAAGTCCTTAATCTATCTGCCCAGAGTGAGGGTGCTGCTCTTAATGTAGTGCCAGTGCCCCAGGGTATAGCTGGACTGGGATCAACAATTTGATTCAGTGACCTTTTCCTATTCTGGTACCAAAATGCCCCTGGCCTGTACTAGACAGGTCTGAGTGGCAGTAAGCATTTCCAATAAATCTAATTACTGGTGTGATGAGACCACAGCCAATTATGAAGACCATTATTGTCTGTTTCCTTGTACTCTCCAGTCTGTCTTTATCCATCTGTTGTCCATCTCTTACATTTACATTATAAGCTCTTTGGGGCAAGTACCACCTTTTTTGTCCTGTGTTTGTGCAGCATCTAGCACAATGGGGGACTGGATCATGAGCGGGGCTCCCAGGCACTGCTGCAATACCAATAAAAAAACAGTATTATCTAATATGAAATTGTACTGGTATCAAGGAAAGCATTCCAGCCCGTGTCCCTTTTCCCTTTACTGATGACCTCAAAATCAATATGCATTCCTACAATAATGGATGGCGAATTGGTGAAATTTTTCTTCAACCACATGCCCCTTGTGATTTCTTCTTCCTTTAAAAGTCAGTTCTTATAACTTTTTAAGCAAACTAATCCAACTCATGAAAAATCATTTCTCTAGATATTTAGGGTTAATCACATAACTTGACTATTCATTAGAATCATCCTGTGAAAAGACATGAACAAATCAACATACATCAAAGGCAATAGTTTTATATTAAATGTTCCTCTTTCACATACCCTTAACTTCAACTCCACAGTTTAAAACAAGGAACAGCACAATGTACACTCACAAGAAACCTTCCAGTTTAACACATTTTATATTTCTTTGAATTCAAAGCTTTGTTTCTCTTGCCCCAGACTCAATGGGAAGACTCTATGGAACAGAAACGGCTACTCCATTTGCAGACTTTTCCTGCTCCAGGTTAAATGGCATAGGGATCACTCATAAAGTTCCAAGCACCCACTTAGAAGCCATCTTTATGTGAAGCTAAACCCTTTCAAGGGCTGAGAAATGGTGGGCCAGTGCTGGGATTAAGAGCTGATTACTGTAGAATATTGTCTTAAAAGAAGGGAAGAAGAGGATTCTGCCTCTAGATGTATCTACCGCAGGGGTTCTCCAACTTCATTGTACCTCGACCCCCTTTTGACAACAAAAATTACTACACGACCCCAGGAGGGGGGACCAAAGCCTGAGCCAAAGCCCGAGCCCCACCACCCCAGGTGGGGTGGGTGGCAAAACCAAAACCCAAGCCCCACTGCCCCTGGTGGGGAGGCTTCAGCCCCAGCAGGGGGCCTGCAACTTGAGCCCCACCACCCAGGGCTGAAGCCTTCAGGCTTCGGTCCCAGGTAGTGGTGCTTGGGCTTCAGGTCTGGCCCCGAGACCCAGCAAGTCTAAGCCAGTCCTGGTGACGCAATTAAAATGGGGTCGTGACCCACACTGAGGTCCCAACCCACAGTTTGAGAACCGCTGATCTACTGTATCACTCATCTTGTACAGTGTCCTGTTACTATAGTTACAGTGACCTGGAAATGCAAACAGAGCAATAAAGTGAGGAGGAGGAAGAGAAGTAAGTCTGGGCTGTGACATAATTGGGGTTGAGTTGCACGTGAAGTCTTTAAGCCAAAAGCAACAGGTTTTCACTTGGTAAAGGAAACAATATTCAGACCCCCAAAGCATTGGTTATGTTCCAATACATTTCTCTATATTTCTGGTAGATTTTTATTTTTGCTATTACTTTTTGGAGCAAGCTTTGAATTCAAAGAACTATAAATGCCACCGTTTCATATAGATATGCATTCAAGTTAGGCTGTTGTTCAGTCACTTGTGAGGGATTCCACATTTTTAAATGTTTAAGGACTTTTTAAACTATCACCTAAGGATTTTTGCACATATTTGAGAACATGATGGTAAACAGGATATTACATAAGATAAATTGAAGGCATTCTGTAACTCTTACAATACATCTGGAGATGTAAAAATAAGTCTTCAAGTAACACACATCAACTAAAGCCCTACACAGTAACCAGTAGTACCAGATGGAGAATACTATGGCAATTTGTTTGATTAAAAAAACCCAAAAAACTAACTACTGTAAGGTTTACATTGGTTGGGGCAAAATTAGACTCATGCCCCCATTGCGTTCGTTGATAAGAAAAGAAAGATAACCATGGACTATTTGGGGTAAGGTTCACGTTTTTTGGAAGAGTTCCTAGCAACATGAGCATATAGGGAGTGTACAAGCACCAATATTTTCATCAGCTAATTAAAGTCTTCAGCTACTGGTGGTGTAACTTATCTGTTAGCCATCCATCTTGGGTAACCCATGAAGCAAATTAAATGCTAACACGCAGACTCTATTGCGTTCAGATACTGATTTTATGAGTTCGAGTTCCCAAAATCCCACCCCGTAATCTCTTCATATCAAACAGTGCCACTAAAAGAAATTTCAAGAAACTGAGATAAAGTAACCTATATTGTGTCTGAAAGATGTTGAATGACTGAGACACACACCATGAACTGCTTTTGGAAACATTTGTCAATAAACCAGTGTGAAACCAACTGAACTGTTACTCAAAGATTGAAGTTACTGAAAGATGATCTTGTGTCTGGGTTTAGCAAGATTCAAATACTCTTTTCAATACTGCCTGTGTATTTTTAATATTAAGATGGCAAGAGCTTGCTCAGCCAGAGTTACCAGTTTCAACCCCCGGGGAAAGAGAAAAAGAAATAAACAGACTGGTAGCTTTGAAGCAGTGCAATATTAAATATGCTTTTGTGTTCTCAAAACCTTTGGTGTAAAACTGACAACCTTGACCTGCTAACCCCAAGGACATCTAGTTCTCCACAATAAATCACATGACCATCTCCCACTGAGCCCTGGTATGATGCTGTTGCTATAGCACTGAAAGGAAAACGTAGCAACAGAAACCTCAACCCCTAAAGTATACAACTCCAAATGACATTTTTTAAATAAATAAAATAAGTTACCCAAGTTTGCTCATGTCCAAAAGGGATGTCAGGTTCTCTTTGTTCATACATACAAGAGAGGAGGTATAATTACTACTGAATCAGTAGATGAGCACTGCTCAATGCGTAATAAAATACTCGTCTTTTGATACCTTTTTCGTAGAGACAACACAGTTTAGTTTTGGTTTTAACTTGGGTCAATAGAAATGCTTTCCTGAACTGGGATTAATAAGCACAGTAGTCACTTCAGATGCAAGTATTGTTCTGTAATACAAAAGCATGAAGTTGTGTTGCTGCTTGTTCCCGCTAATTAAAATCAGAAACTTAAAATCAGGGTCCCACTACACTGAAATCTTCTTTTTCTGCTATTTGTGCATGTGTTCCTCTGATTGATTATTCACTGCACCTTGTAACTGTTTGCATAGCTATGGGGAGGAGAAAGCTATTAATAACTTCATATCTGAAGCTGTCTACATGAAGCTCCTCAGCTTCAATGCACCTATATACAAATAAGTTTGTCTTTAACGGAGTTCAGATCATGCTCTAAACACATTGTGAAGAATATTATTTTGTGTAGTTTTGCAGGACTGAGTCGATTCCAGTAGCATTTAATAAAAGCAGAGTGTGTCTATAAAAGGGGATATACTGCTCAGCCGGCAGGCTGAAGATGGTGTAGGGCATAGACATACAGGGAATTTTATTAATTTTAGAAATAAAGAACAATTACTCTCCTTGCTTTGTCTGTGGGCTTAGTTTCTCCCCTCTAACTTTTCTGAGTTAAACATAATTCTAAAAGCAAATTTCTGTATAATTCATTTTCCCCTCTAAAAGCAGACACTCTAATTAGGGAAGTGATCATTTGTTAAAGAAGATTTGAGGTGGTAATTCCTATGGCACTTCACCATTGTACTTTACAAGTTAACTAGCAGCAATCAAGCAGAACCAGTTTAAGTCATCCCCACTGATTAGACTTGTTAACTATTATAACAAGTTACCCAGACAAAAAAAGGAAATGCAGCTTCAACAACCCCACTCCCCTCCAAGAAAGGAAAGTAAACCAACCCCCTTTACCCAGCCTGTCCTCAGCAGGGAATCTAGTGAACACCTAATCACTAACTAGGGCAAACAGACGTCCTTCTTCTGTTTTAACACAGGAAAACTAAATTTCCAGAAATCAAAACCATGTAAAACTCCAAAGCGGAGATTTGGCCCAAAGAGTAATACTCCACATGCAGGTGGGCACAAATGGGGAAAAGTAGCTCTTTTGCAGTTCAGTTAAATATAGCAAGATGACATTTTCTCAGGCTATTTTAGTGGTTTCTGCTTTGTCCCTGCAAAGAGGAAATGGAATTCAGGCAAGAAAGATTTCTTGTCCAATTTGGTAGGATCCGAAAGTTTGGACAATCTTTGGTAAGTATTTAGCCTTTTGAAGTTCCTCTCCATCACAAACTGCATTATATGATGACTCTGCATCATCACATTGCTTCAGTGAAGAATGATATCATAAAACTAAGATGGTGCATTGACAGTGGACAAACATTCCACTGAACATCTCCAAATTCATCCTATCTCATATTTAAGCTTTTTAAGTTCATCCCAAAAATGATTGTGAATGAAGTAAGACACAAGATGATTCTCCTAGTGAATGCTGGTTGTTCACATTTGTGTTGATGTACCTAGAATCACAACTCTTAAACTGTTTTCATCTTCAGCTGGTCTTTTCAGAGGAGTTGCCTATGAATTAGAAAGCATTTATTTTCCTTACTTATTGCAGATAAATGTTAGAATCAAGATAGTAACTCTCATGGCGAGTCAAGTACACACAAAAATTATGCCACCTGGCACAATTAGTCAGCCTTAGGGGTGGTTAATGAACTGTAATATACACAATCAAACATGCATGCCATGGATGCAACAGTTTATGATACAACTGAAAATCTAAGTTTAGGAAGGTATATATAAGAAGGCTCCAATTTTTCTATTATACAAAAGGATTAGCACTTCAAACTTTTCCACCAAGCTATTTCTGTGTCTCTTGCTGTCTCAGTAACAGCAAATGCACAGCAGAATGATTTTTATCAAGCTAAAGGTTAGGCTTGACAATAGATGTAGAAAAAAGCATTAAAAATAAACTGTATCTAATTCAAATTGTGTCTGTGATAATTTCCGAGTATTCATAACAAACAGTGATAAGGCAAAATAGAAAAACCCTTATTAAAATTCCACAGTACAACTGTAATTTGAATATAGAAAATTCTCTCCTGTGCCTCAAGAATGACAGATGCCACCATCCTCTGTCCCTCATTCTTTTTTCATACACTCATTAGTGGTGCCTGAGGAATCAACCCTAATGTGTCCGTCCACTGAGAGAAGCCAGCAGCTGTTACCTTTCCTCCACAGATATCATTCCAGCCCTCCTACCATCCAACTGCCACAGAGAAAATTAACATCTTAAATGTGTCATTTTATAGTCGCTCCTGCTAGCTCTGCTGCACCAACATTTCCATTAACAAACCGGCTTTCCTTCAAGGGTTCAGTACTTGTCCACACTGAAATAATGCTCATGTGTGGCATTCCAAGATACTAACTACATATAAAAAACTGAAGGCAAAATTATTTACTTTTAACTGCTTATCCAAAATATACGAAGTGTATTGCATTATGGAACTGATTCAGTAAAGCACTTGAGCTTAAGTGCTTTGCTGAATTGGACCCCGTATTCCCCTCCGTCATCTCCAGAATCAGTGGCTCACAGTAATTGTGTGAAAAGACATGGCTGCACATCTATGAATAGCAGAGTCAGATCCTTGCCTGGCTTGCTTGTACACATGCCTGATTCTGATGAAGGGTAGGTGTGGGGAAATCAGCTTCCTTTTGTGTCAAGCAATGTCTCATTGCATATGGGACTAAGAAATGTCTATGGGACTGTGAGTACATCTATGCAATCTTAACTCACTTTCTGCAAATAAAATACCATCTGAATATTTGCAAAGAGCAAACACAAAAGGGCCAAAGCAATTTTGTTTGTAATATTTCAATTCTTGAAGAAATACTTGTTATTCGTTCATTCAGATCTTGTATTTACTTCCTTTATATAGAGATGATGAAAGACATAACCAGATATTTGTTAAGAGCTATGTACATAGGAGGCATTAAGATAACTATAGAAGAAGACAACAAAATTTAAGCTCCCAATTCCATATACTTTCCTTTATAGCAGAGTAGGCTGCACCCTGAAATCCATTTCAACAGTTTTGGGGAGCAGACATCTCCTTTCATATACTCCCTGAATGAGACAAAAAGTCTGGGGCATTTTTGGAAAGGGTTTGTTCTATTCAGGCAGCAGGCAAGAGCCCTACACATGTCCAGTGCGTGCCACACCTCCTCTTCTCTGCTAGAGTGGGGTTTAGCGTAAAACACAGACAGATGTTTTGGCGGATATGAAAGTCCAACACCACTTTTATGGATGAACTTAGGGTGCAGGCTTGTAGAAACCTTATCCTTGTGGAACACCATATGTGGGAGAGGGGTTAACCATGAGCATCCTTAGGTCCCTGACTCTTTTGACCAACATGTTATCAACTAGAAATGTGACCTTCATAGAAAGATGTAGGAAAAAACAGGATGCCTGGACCTCAAACCAGGGCTGATAAAACTAGGGTCAAGTTCCAGGGTGGTACTGCAATGTGTTGTATCACAGAACTCCAGGCACCTGCCTCCTTATAAAGACAGTTTCACCACCAGAGGGAAATTATAAATGAAACCCTTCAGGAAGCATGCAGTGACCAGGTGGGAAAATACAGAGTTAGGCCTCTACTAGAGAAAGAAATGTGCTGATGGCCAATAAGTGTACTAGGAGGGAGCTAATACATAGCCCTGAGTATTTCAAGGAAAGTGGTAGTTCAGTATGTCTGGGATCTTAGATTGTGAAGAGTAAATCCCTTGTTGGTTACATCAAAACTTAAGTTTTTTCCATTTCATTTTCTAGTATTTCCTGGTATAGTCCTTCCTACTCCGACTCTAATTGATACCCATATAAATACCATGCCCTCATACAAAGCATGAAGTCCATCCTTTGTCCTGGGTTATAGCTGACATATCAGAGGAAGGTGAAAAAGAGGCCCAAATTAAATAATTTTGAGATCCTGTGTTCTGGGGAAATTAGGGGCCCCCCACCTTTCTTAAACTAGACAGACCCTTTGATATACAAGATAATCTTCCACCAAAGGCAAAACTTCAGTGTGACATTATGATGCTTTCTTGGGGAACCCATGACTATGGGTTACCTTCCCTACCCGCCTCCTCTCCAGACAGAGGAAGAGTTGCTTGTGCTTGACTGAACGTCAGCACCCAGAGACCACCAGTCTGTTAGCCAACCAAACAATCTCCTTGCATGGACTCTGCTAAAGAAATTCTCTTGTCCTAGGTATATGCGCAACCTGAAGCTTACTACACATAGGGACTATCACTCAAAGAACATCATGAGACTTCTGTAACAGACATACTGCAAATTTCTAGTACAAACTTCTCAGCAAGATGTTCTCTTTTGATTTTTATGTATACATTTTAATATCAAAATATTAGGAATGATACTAATAAAAGCTCTGCAGTCTGAGGAGATCCTAATTAAAATAAAGTTTTGCACTCATTTTTTGCAAAAGGTTTTCTCCAATTCTGTTTCTTTGAAGTCCAATTTTATTCCTGGTTTGCACCAATGCAAGTAGGCGTGGCAAGATTCAATTTTAATTGATAACTGTCGGTGACTACTGATTTCAGATGATACACTAAAGAGATTTTAAAAATATTAATCTGTAACAGTCGCTGTGCTTGCAGGGATAGGGTGTCATTTGTGCTTTGTCATTCGTCATTTGTGCTGTCTTTGGAGCGAGCAGGGCCCTGACAGGAGAGGTGAAAAAGACTCTCTGGGTTGCCTCAGGTCCAGTGACACCCAATCCCTGCAGGCACAGGGTGTGGAAGGCAGAGCAGAGACCCTCGGCCAGGACTATAAGGAGGACGAGGAGCCCCCAGCCACAAGGGAGGCCACCCCACTTGAGCCCTCTGCTCTGCTCTGCCAGGACTGCAGCTTTCCCCTCACCTTGCACCTGCAGGGACTGGCCCTGCGGCTGTGCAGGGATTCCTTTGCAGCTCTGTTGTCATGGGAGTGAGAGAGTGCGGCCTTCTCCTGATACGTCACCTCAACCTTCTCCTAACAGCTCAACCAGCTCCTTTCAGTCCTGGCGGTGTGTGTGTTTGGGGGGGGGGAAGATTGTGCTAAATGAAAGGGGGGGTAGTTCCCTTTTATGGACCAACTCAGCCAGATAGCTATAAAATCCCTCTTAGTAGCTGTTCTCTACTTGCTTTACCTGTAAAGCGTTAAAAGAAGTGAGTGGGCCAATGGGAAGGTGAGAACTTTTTAAAAATTGAAACAAGAATCCCCTTTTGTCTGTCTGTGGTTGTTCTCCCAGAGCGAGGGGACAGGGCAGAACTATGCTGTAAGGAGCTTGGGGCCAGGTATGAAAAAATCATCAGGATTATACCTAGAAGCTACTCATTTAAAACCCCAGATATGTAAGTAGATCAGGAAATGTCTAGGAAGATGCGATTAGGTTTATTCCTTTTATTTCTTTATGGCTTGTGGACTTCTCTGTGCTAACCCCAGGTGCTTTTGTTTTGCTTGTAACTGGACCTCAAGAAACTACCTTAATGCTTAATCTTTGTAGTTGCTCTTTTTAAATCGAGCAATAGCCTAAGTTCCCAGATATAATTTTCTTCCTTTTGCTTTTTAAATAAAATTTACCTTTTTTTAAGAAAGAATTGGATTTTTGTGTCCTAAGAGGTTTGTGCACATGTTGTTTAAATAGCTGGTGGCAACAGCTGATTTCTTTTGTTTTTTTCTCAGTTCTTCCCCAGAGCGGTGTATGAAAGGGCTTGAGGGTTCCCCACAGGAAGGAATTCCCAACCACGCCTTCCTGGGTTCTCAGATGGGTTTTTCACTTGGGTGGTGGCAGCATTTACCAATCCAAGGTCAAAAAAAAAGCTGCAACCTTGGGAGTTTAATACAAGCCTGGAGTGGCCAGTATTAATTTTTAGAGTCTTTGCGGGCACCCACCTTCTGCACTCCAAGTGCCAGAGTGGGGAATCAGCCTTGACAGGGGTGTCTCTGCTTCACTGGGCTAAGACAATCACAGCCTCCTTCAAACTTTGTGTGCAGGTGTCTTGGGTCCCTTTGCCACAAAGGGAGCTCCTTCAGCACTGCCTTAAGCCCAGCTCTACCCCCCAAACTGTAAAAATAAAGATAGTTATAAACTGAAAAAAATTGTAAATGAAAAAAAAATCGATAACAATTATCAAAATTAGAAAAAAATATATTTAGGGTTGGCAGTTTTCTAAGTGAGATTAGTTTGATCACAGTTATTAGTGTTACCTCTGATTGCACCTGTGTGAACAGAGTAGAAGCTGGTCTGTTTTTTTCAGTCATGTTATGGGACAGTGGGAAGATGCCTTTTGTCTGAATATGTTTATGTTTAGTGTCATTTTTATATTTCTTTTAAAAGATGAATCAGGTTTCAAGTTTTAAATACAATTTTTAGCTTTTTACAAATATTTTTAGATCAGTTCAATTCTCACTTTATTTACATACAAGTAGAGCAGCAGTTCTCAAACTGTGGGTCGGGACCTCAAAGTGGGTCACAACCCAATTTTAATGGGGTCACCAGGGCTAGCTTAGACTTGCTGGGGCCCAGGGCCAAAGCTGAAGCCTGAGCCCCAGGGCCAAAGCCGAAGCCCGAGGGCTACTGCCCTAGGCAGGAGGGCTCAGGTTACAGGCCCCCCAGCCTGGTGCTGAAGCCCTTTGGCTTTGGTTCCCCTGCCTAGGGTGGTGGAGCTTGGACGGGCTCAGGCTTCGGTCCCCTCTCCTGGGGTCATGTAGTAATTTTTGTTGTCAAGAGGGGGTCGTGGTGCAATGAAGTTTGAGAACCCCTGGAATAGAGGTACTCATGAGTGTGCAACGCTAGGCCTTAACTTTGTAAATAATTAAACAATTCATCACCTTCGCTTATGCATAACGAATATGTTACCTATAAATAACTACCATGCTGAGAAATCCTTTGAAGGAATAGGGGCATTTCACCAATGTCCTGGCCATACAACAACTTGGGAAATAACGTCTTGGCTACTTGAATTTTCCCCTGCTGCTGCAACTGGACATAGTACTGGATTCAAACGGTTTTGTCTTTGAACTATCAATAGCGCTGCTGTGGGCTTTTGAAGCATTTCACCCCAGAAGCAACTACACACTGCTATGAGGAGTGTTAGTGTTAGTTTTATTTTGTTTTGTTTTTTTAGTATCTGACAGTAGCATAGTCGAGTCCTTTATTCAGATAGAGAGCTTTTTAAAAACAGTAACATCTAGCTAATTTATCAGTAGATTTCTGAGTGCTTTATGAAGGAAGTGTGTCCCCATTTTACAGATGAGAAAACTAAGGCTAGAAAGTGGAGTCACTTGTCCAAGGTCACCCAACAGCTGAGCTGGGAACAGAGCCCAGGTCTCCTAAGTCCAATGTTCTATCTACTAGGCCACTGTCTAAATAGATTAGACTATTTGATTCAGTTAGATGAGGAAAGGAGCACCCCAGCCAAGAGCACCCCAGCCAAGAGATTAGCTATGACATTTTATGCTGGCATAATGAAGTGGATCACGGCACTGCATCCTACCTACTGGCACTGCATCAGTGATCACCTGCTCAAGCCTCCAAGCAAAGGCATACTTAGACCAGGGAATTTACTGACTGACAGCTTCCCTAGTTCCATCCCTTCCCATGCTGCTCTGCTAAATAACCTTGATCATAGACATGAGCATAGCTTTTTCATAGCACTTATGTGAAACTTGCCAGTTTGAAGAAATATTCTGTCATTCAATTTTTACACTTAACACCGGGCTTTCATTGCACAAAGGAAATACTTTTTTTCTTGGTGGACTGTCAATCTTTAATCTCAACCAATAGTTGAATGTTTCTGAGAAAAATTATGCAATTCTTATTGGAAAGGATTATGCACAACTAGCAGTGCACAGCTTTCAGATGATCCAATCAAATTCCTTCCTGCATTTGAGTCCCTGAAGTGTTTTCCCCTGTAGTTAAGTCACTTATAGCCTCAATCCCTTTCTATTTTGTCTCCCAGCATTCTTTAAGATTAATTTATTTCTCTTGAAAGGTGCTATGCCCACAAGTGCGGAGGAAGAACCCCTATATTTATCTAAAGTGGCACAGCAAGGTCAGTGGTATTTCTAATTTCTCCACACCAACCCCTTCAAGCTGCCTCAGTTGTGTTGGAGCACCCACTAATCTGAATGCTCCAATCAATCCCCACCCTCTACAATGCTGCCAGTAACGTTTTGGAGGGGATTATGTTACCATTTGTCTGTGGTGTTCTAGACTAACTGCACCTAGCGTTCTCATTTTGGCTTCATGCCTATTGCAATGCTCCACTGTTCAGTTGACTTTGTTATGTAAGTCAGTTTGTACCTACAAGAATCAATTAGACGGTTCACTTGTGTATGTGCCTATACTTTCTGTAAAATGTAAACTACTTAAGTGAACCTCACGGGCAGAAAGAAACTTAATCTAACTTGCAACTTGTGTAAGCGATCAGATAGCTTGGTGAGGAGTGGTAATAAGAGGATAAGAGATTAACGAGAAGATTAGATGAAAGCAGGGAATACACTGCATAACAGAGGCTAGAAATGAGATTAGTTACGATAAAGTAGAGCAGCTTTATTATGGAGGGTAGTGGGGCTGGCTAGCTAGGCCATTGGTATATTTTAGGTGGGGTTCAGAAAGAAAAAAAATTTGCTTAAGGTGAATTTTCAGTTGTTCCTGTTCAGTTTTAAGATGGTAAAAGGTAAAGTGGCATGTAATGAGCACAAGTCAATCACAGAATACCATTTACCATGGGGAAAAAATATTTAAAGATGAGCTAAAGCTGCTGACTCAGAATTGGATTTGTAAAACTGTCACTTCAGGATTGTTTGGATCAGGGGCTATGATTTGGCCTCTCGTAGAGCCAGGGGCAGACACCCAGATCTGTTTGAGCTGTGGTTGACTAGAGATCCAAGGAGCAGGAAGAAGCAATATTATGTTACCAATCTTTGAGGTAGCCAGGAGCCTGTTCATCCTCTGAGACCATATAATACATCTGCTGTCATTTACACCAACTGGTAACAGCATCAAAGGAGACATTTGAAAGTCCCCTACTAAAGGGGAACCCCTAGTGGGCTGAGACTGTTAACATAGATCATGGTTTAGAGGGGATTCAAACACATTATTTGGGGGTCACTATAAACTTTGGCTCCAGTTCCATGTTGACATTTCAGAGTTCTGGTGTGTTCAGACAACATATTTTTGTTTTGAAACTGGATTATTGCAATTTTCAACAGCTGATCATCACAGTTGATGCCAAAAATTTTAAAGCAACGAAACAGGTTCTGTATGAACCAGTCCCAGTGATGCAGTGGTGTAGATGCAAGTGCCAGCAACAGATGTGTTTCCATGAAATCAGCTAAATCAGACCTTAATGCATGCACTTATCATGACATTTGTTGCTTTGCCCTGCCTTCTTCGTTTCTCTTTTCATAGTGTTTTACTCAATCTCTCTTAACCTACTTACTATTCACATACTCCGTTTTAATGAAGGCTAGTTGTTGTCATAAACACCCAAGTGTATCTTAACCATTTCCCAATGTACCATGTTGCAAAATTAAGGGAAACATTTATTCTTCAACAGAGAGAGATACAACCTTTCTCTTTCCTTTGCCCAGCTGCTCTATTCTCCTCTGTTTAAAACCCCACCTATTACCCGAGATGTTCTCACACTACTTGCAGTATTATGACCCACCCCATGGTGTACTTCACTTAACTCTGACATGCTTGCTCCATGTAGCTATTATTCTGAGTAGTCACCCCAATGACAACATAATCAATGATAGTGTCCTCACACCACATTTAAACATTCGGTCAGAGGCAAAACGCCAACTACTGTTACATCAATAGCACCTCCGACAGCAACTGTATTTTCCCTGGAATTTCTCATCCAAGTATTGACTTGGCCTGACAGCGGTCAGTTGGTGAAATACAATGAGCTCAGAAGTGAGGTGTTATAGTTGCAGGTTAAAATCTGTACAGTTGTATTATCTGGGATTTCATCAAATCATTTTAATTCTGTTGTCTATTGCCCTGAAAGTTGGATATTCATTAATATACTGCATTCCAAAGTAGAGATGAATGGGAATGGGTTTTCCACCTCTAACAAAGTTGGACAAAAATGAATTTTTTCATTTAAGTTTTTCATGAGCCAAACAATTTAATCCAACCCCCCCCCCCAGCCCCAATTTCCCTTTGGAAATGCCACCATGTGTCTCGGGTAGGTTGTAGTTCAGGTTCATCATACTCCCATTCTCCCCTACTGGCTGAGCTCCATCTCACATGCTGCACCACAGTCTCCCCTCTTGTAGTGCCACTGCAATGCATCATGTGAGTCCCATGGCCAAGGTGCATCATGGGAGATGTACTCTGATTAGGAGCTTGGCTCATCAGGGAGAATGGGAGCATCAGGTGCCTAAACTACAACTCATATGAGACACCACAGCTAGATTTTCAATTATTAATTTTTAAGTTTTCATGTGAAAGGAACACTTTCCAGTTTCACACATTTGGTTTTTTGACTGAAAGTTGAAGTTTTCTATGGAAAGCAAACACTTCTCAGGAAAAACTTTGTTTAGCTGAAAATCCATTTTTCTATCAAAATTTTTTTGCATCTACAAAGCAAAAGAGGCGATTATGCACTCATCTTAGTTGTTTCAGACAGATTATTCTGCTTCCAGTTTGTAAATCTGTGTCAGTCTGTAGAGCACTGAGATGGAATTTCTTGATAACAAAATAATAGGTCATTATATTTAGACGGTCAATTTTTTACTACTTGCAACTTCATTTGCAAAAGGATTAAATAAATCTTATGAATTTGGGATCCAATTGGAAAGAGCTAATAGTTTCTTCTCTCACATAATTTAAAATCTTCAGAAGAACGCACTACATCAATCATATTTTCACGAGAAACAACATATCTCTCCTGCTGCTTCTCACATTTTATGACTTGGGAAATTATTCAACTTCTCTACTCTGAGGCTTGCTGAAAGATGGAGAGGCATTTGGCAGCAGCTGTTAACCCACCTGCAGAGACAACTTCTGTCTCATTTCATCTGCTGAATTGCTCGAGCCACCAGACTAATGTTTACTTGTTCACAATTAAAGTCACCATATAGTCCCCTGAGATTCTTCAAGAAAGGAATGTCCGAGCTTTCAGGGCCTGAATTCCAAGCTATTCTCCCTGTTTAAATATTGATGACCACTTAGACTGAGCATATCCTGGAATGCTGAATGCTAATGTCAGGGAAGCAATAAATCTTTAGTGAGAGAGTATACACAACAATTCAATATGAACACTTCTTCTATGCTGGGAGTACTAAATTGCATGTTTACTTGTATTCCACATTATGATCATGTTCATAGGTTACCATCATTTAATAGTTACATTCAGTACTAAGGCTATATTTCTAGGGCATTAATTTGTCTAAAATGTAGTTGACCTTAATAGCAGCTATTTAAGCAGAAAGGTATGTATTGGGACAAAGAGAAATTCATTCTTGTCAAACCATTATGTCTTCAAATATATTGTGTTGTCAGCGGTATTTTTGGGCCTTCTGGACTAATAATGGTGAAAATGACTCCTGTAGAAGTAAACTGACTTATTCGACATTGCCAGGCAACATGTTAACACAAAGCTAAGCTGTCCATCTAACTGTTGTTTTAGCTTAATCGAGTATTGGAAACCGAACACGCACTATTTCATCCCCTTTGTAAATTAGCTAAACACAGAATTAACACAAAACTAAATGTATTAAGTGTTTTTCAGCTCTTAATCAAGTTGAGAAGATTCAGGAAATCCAACAAGTGGTGAGGGATGTTACTCTAAACCCAGGGAGCGGTAAAAAAACAAAGGTAATGAGCTAAGGAAAAAATACTACCTTGAAGCCCAGAAGTAGTAAACTATTTAAAATAAAATTATGTTTTTTTAAAAAGTGTACATGAACTAAACGATATCGCAGTAACATATTCGTGCAGCTGTATTAAGCCAGAACCCCTCTTTGGTTTTCTCCCTCTCTAGTTGTGACCTGTCTAAACTTTGGAATGATCAAGTCTTCTAAACAGGGATTTTATCCATTTTTATACTGAGTTGCCTTGGATGACTTGGGCTGAATATAAAAGTCATCCTTCATACCTTATTTAATATGCCTTTTACTAGATTCAGTGATGAACAAAACCCTCACTTACTATAGAGAATAACTTATTTGCTTGTGACAGCTGTTTCGCTCTCTCTGTAAATATGCCAGTCATGAAGTTTGTGCCAATCATGAAACCATGCCACAAGGTTACTTGATTGTCTTGCAGTGGGCCTGGGCTGAGTATGTTACAAGAGTTCACAAAACTGGATTGGTTTAGGGTTTTCCATTGGAAGCTTGCAAACCCCCCGCCCCTCCATGTTTTCTAGATACTTCTCTGGGTAGCTACAAGTTGAGGTGGCCAATCCATTAGAATCTGAAAAAGATAAGCTTCCCACAACTTATGTGTAAATGAGTGTTCTATACCAGCAATCTCTGCAGGGAACCACCCTCTTGTGTCTTGTGTGCAGCTGCAGTCAGGCCTCAATGCATGAAGTTGCCATTAGGGCCTGCTGTAGTGGCTGCTCCATTAAAGATGCTCCCTGCCCTCGACTGAAGTCTATGGAAATGTCCCCTGGAAGCAGAAGCAGTGTTCAATTTAACCATGTTTTTTCCTCATCAGCACCGTAATTGCTTAAAGTTGGTAGGCAAAGAATTGCTCTCTCAGAAGTCTAGTAATGTTTAATAAAATTGGATCATAACATTTGGTACCCACCCTGTGCTGGTAGAGTTGTGTGATTAATGAAACATCAATGTGACGTCATTTACTCCTATCAAAGTTACAAAGGCTAAGTGACCCCATGTTGAAACTATCAAAGTTACTGGTGCCATTTAAAAAAAAATTAAAAAAGGTATTTTTATTTGTTAACCTAACTTCAATTTCAAGGCAGCACTATTGGTAAAACAGGCAGAATTAATGTGGACAACAAACTTTTTATGCACTGTTCCTAGTTTGTCCACTTTTTCCTTAATTTTTACTCCCTAAACCTGAAGCTGCTATTTTCTATATGCTATACCAGGGCCACCTGCACAGTCTATTTTATCCAGTTTTAGAGCAAAGTTATTGCTCATCTTGTCATACTATGGTTAATGCCTACAAGCGTCTACCAGGTGGGCGGACCCCTTTGTCCTAGTACTGCACAAACCATTACAGTCCTTGCCCCAAAATGCTAGAATCTGAAGTGTGTTGGCTGTATCAACCCAGACCCAAGGAACATTAGAGCAATGAAATTTAAAATACAGTTCCTTTTACCAAATTAACAGGCCAATATGTGTTTCCTGCTGTCATCTACCAGATACAAAACCAAGTTTTCACCTGAATATCATAGCCTTTGTACTGCTAGCCACCAAAGAAGATTTTCCCTTAGCTCAATTTATGGGAGAGTCTGTGCTTTTGGAGCTTGATGTTCTGTGTTTCTGTCCTGCTGGCACTGCATAGTTCCACTTGGCTATGGTATACAGAACAGTTCTACTTCCAGTTCCTAAATGTATTTGGATTTTCCAAAATAAAACATGAAATTGTGTTATTGCCATAATTCTCTCTCCCTGTATGTGAACTGGAACAAGAGCTGCACTGGTGAGTGGAAGACTAACTGTAGTATTTCTAACAAGCAATCAATCACAAGCCTTTCATTTCATCTTAAGCCAGCTCAACATGGCAGAAAAGATGAATAGTGACAAATGCTGAAAAGCATTATTACTAGGCTGGATATTAACTATTTGTTATCTGAACTCTAAGTCAGTGGAAAAAAAACAACAACAACAATCTATGGATGGGATTTATCTCAAGAAAATTGGCCAGTTACTACCACAGCTACATTACCTGAATTTTTTTCTAAGAACTTAGCATAGCTTTAATTAAGTATTCATGCTGAATGAGACACTTTTACCAGTCTTTGTTAATTTCTTCTCTACAGGACAGACTAATATATCTGTGTTATCAGACAATGTCTTTCAGAATGCAAACAAAGCCATTGCTAGTAAGATCCAGACCCAAGCCTACCACATCTCAGCTGTTTGCTGGGTAACATAAGGTACTAGTGAAGAATTTCTAGTCACACAGAGAAGCCCTAATTATTCCTTTGAGTTTGCACTGCTCTCTCATGTTCCAGCAAATTGACTGCTCAAGTTGCTCTTTCTTGCCTGCGTCTGACTTGAGACTTAGCTGTCAGTCTGGTGCAGGTGGGAACGGGGGTGCATGACAAGAATGAACACGAATGCAGAAGAGCATTTTGTGCCTGTAATGTTTAATCAACATTTCTGAAATAAACCCTTAGCACCAGCAGGAGGTTAATATTGGGAAAGTGTGCCCCTGTGAACTAGGTTTCCAACAACTTTTGTTCTGGGCTCCTGAGGCGGTTATTAAAGCTTTTCTAAAAAAAATGTTGTGGTGTTTCCTATTTTAATGTTTTGCAATTAATAAATACAATTAATGAAACTATCTACTTTTTACAGATGTTTGTGAACTAAGCCTCCTTTGAGGTGAAGTGATTTGATATCCTCAGCCAAAATGCACCATATAATGGTAAATGTTTTCTTGTTAAGAGCTCCATAGGCAATAAGCCATAATTCATCAGTGTTCTGAGTGATAAACGACCTGTTGTGGGTAGGAGAAAGCATCAAGAAAATGAAGCTGGTGTTGAACTCAGGTGGAAGAAACTGTCACATTTCTAACCTTCAATTAGTTATTGCTGAATTCTACATTCTTACCTCCTTAATTAAAATATGTTAACACTGAAATCCAATTCACAATCTCCTTTAAGGTTTACTAGTGTTTCCCTAGCTGGTCAAGCCACTGATGGTGCCAGAATGATTCCCTTCCTAGCGGCCTACCACCTGTGAGCCCATTCCCATGGAGTTTGAAGGAGTGCTTCTCCAAACAATTTTTTCCGGCGGCTGCATCGTCGGTTATAGCAAATTCACGGTGTCCACAGTTTTGAAAGTTAAAATATTATACTAGTGATATTCTAGTCACATGGTTATTTGGAAGTATCCTGTAAATAAAAATAATTAATCTTTCCAATGTAAAGAATAATATGTACTCTTAGTAATACCACAGAAGTTACACAGTTATTACTCACCATCAATTTCATTAGTTATAGATTTCGTCATCTGAAAAAGGGCTGTGAAGCTGCCCAACACAATAACTCATGTTGAGTGTAGCCAGACATAATTTGTCATTTGGGGAATGAAAAGTCCTTCAGTCTCTTTTGATGTTGAACTATTTCACTTCTGGTTTTATCCGAGAGCTTTTTATGGAGAAAAATCACAACAATTTTTCCTCTACTGCTGATTCATGAGTTTTATAATGATGCTGCATGGCACACAATGTCATCTGATGAATTTCTGCCTTACATATTGCACAAATGACAATTATTTCAGATGAATTTGTTTCCAACATTACCATATGCTTCTCTTCCCACTCAACTATTAAATACCCTATATTTATCGTGTAAGTCTCTTCTGCGCTTTGCAGGTGCTGACCTGCCAGAATGACCTGTGTCACTCATATTGGGTTCAGTGTAAGATGGTCACTTCTTAGCTTCCTTTTTAGCAAAACAGTTTCATATAGCCATAGTATCTCCAAAGGATCACACCAAAAATCTGAAGCTGCTCTTGTGGTGGGGGCTGCTTAGCCAGTGAGTTCCTCCCAAATGGAACCTTCTGGCAGGCTTATGGTGCCACACACTCAGGCTGCTCCTAGGGTCTGTCCGCAACCCCTGTTCTCCACATTTGACCGGACATGTCCCTATGCTCCCTCACTTCTAGTGACTGCAGCACATGCACCGTACTACACCTCTGCTCGGTGGCCAGTGTTGCCAGCCCCGGAGCTGCTTTGAGACTCGGCTTCCCAGCAGCACCACATGGCCTCTTCTGACCGGCAACTTCCGGCTTCTGCCTGGCTTCTCCTCTACAAGATGATTAGCCCAGAACCTTGTCAATCAAGGCAAAGGAGGTGGAGAAAGAGAGGGGTGGTTCCCTCCCACAGCCAAAGGCAGCCACCCTACTACACTATAATGAAACACTACCAGGCCCATCATGGGCTTGGGCTGCTGCAGAGAGCAGAGCTTGTGGCCACTGCAGGGAGCTTGGGGAAGAGGCTCTGGGACCCCAAAAGTCATGGTGACTGAACATGAAATCCCTGGTGGCCACACGCAGCCACTATGGCTGCACGTGAGAATCACTGCTCGTATATTGTGCAGCATATGCAGCATTTCTCTCTAGCTTTCTCAGTGTTGATTTTACTCCTCTTTGTAAGAGGACTGGTAACCTTGCAATGGACGTGTTCTAACTGACATCTTTCTGATGGATTTCTAGTGGGGAAATTCTTTTATGCTGTTTTGCATTTTAAGCCCTTAATTGAAGTTATCACAGCACTTTACAAACATTAAGCCTGACAACACCCCTGAGAGGTAGGTAAGTATTGCACCCATTTTACTTCTAGGGAACTGAGGCAAAGCAACCTGCTCAGGGTGATACAGTAAGACAGTATCAGAGCCAGGAAAGTTAACATGCCTGACTTGCAAGTTTTTGTGCTAACCACAGTCCTCTTCCCTAACCAATGAACAATGCAGAATCAGTGTTGAGTCCATGAAAACATTTGTGGGAGCAGTAAATTTTAGAGTAAGGTGTTTCTCAAAAGCTCAAAGTCAGCAAAATAATTTGTAACTTGATGCTATAATGAGAAACCATGCCAGGAATGAACTGAATCTACTGAAGTAGACTGTATGTTCATAAACTATTTCATTGTAAATAAATGTATGTTGTTAATAGCCTACATTTATTGCATTTATGAAATTAAACTTACATTGCTCTCACGTAAGGGATCATACACTCAGTGAAAATCTCACCATAAATATTCAGCATTTTGAGAGGAGGATTTTTGTGCACATACTCTGTAGTCACTAAATTGCACTGGGAAAACCTGAGGAGATGAATCACAAAAGATTGATGGTCTCAATCTTGAGTCACTTACATGGGATTTTATCTTGAAACTTTGATGTATAAGGTCATTTAGCTTTACATGTAGGTTTGTTTTTGTTTGTTTTTCATCTAATTTAAAGAAGTTTTAGAACTTTTACAGTCAGATCGAAACAAGATGCTGCTAAGTGTTAACATTAGGCTGTCTTAATGAGGATGGCAAAAGAAAATGTAGTATTTTATCCATAATCATAAACTATCAGACAAACACAGCAGTGTCAATTTTGTACAGACTAATTAAATCTGATAGCGGAGCTCAATTCATGATGTAAAATTCTGTACATTTCTATGCATGAGAATAAAGTAAAGGGGTCCAAGTCACTTCATGGTCCATAGTGCTTATATAAAATGTTTTTTTTTTTATTCACAGACTGTGGCCAGCAGCAGTGCATATTTTCAAGATACACCATGGCTGTGTCCTAACTGGCAGGGCTTACAGGCAATCTTGTTCTGGCTGAGAAAGGAATTTACAGTCCGTATGAATTCAGTCCAGGGCTCAGTGGCCAAGCCTGTTTGTGAGGAAGTTTGTCTGTAATATGGAAACATCTTTGACAGAACCTGGAGTCAGTTAACTCATATTTCATATGACACTCAACAGCTGTTGTTATTAACAACCTGGGAAGATCTCAGTTGTGTGACCTACAGGCTTAAGACAATGTTGTGGTTTATATTTTGATTAAGATAAGTACAGAAATGGATGGTGTTTAGCAGTGGCTCAGATATGGTTAATAAAAAGAGTGGAGGGCTAGTAATTACCTAGAATTAGGGCAAAAAAATATTCCTCATCCACATGTTACATTTTAAATCTAAACAATATTGTTCAAGCTGTATTTCACAGCATTTTCTATTTCTGGTTTTCTTGTTGCTTGTCCAGTTTGGTGTATGTCAATTTTTATTGTTAAGTGTATATCAAAAAGAGTAGGGTATACAAAATAGACTTAAGATTGCAGTAGGAAACTAGGTTTCCTTTTCCAAATTTTCTTTTGAATAACTTCTTCCATTTAGTGTCCTTTATTTAAAAAAATTACACTGTACTTCCATAGTGTTTAAATTATCTTCCAGCAAGGCTTTGACACTGTTTCTGTTTTTAAACTACTGGGGAGTCCTGGAGCAATGGTACTATGTAAGAATCTAAATTTTAAAAAGGATTATAAATTACTACTTCACTGAGGTGATGGGGAGTAGAATTGAGACAAGTGTCATCCCATCTGTTGCTTCATTTGTCTGGAGAGAGTTTTCTGCAATGCTGGGCCTCTTACTGCTCTTTTATGGTGCATTAAATTAATGTAATAAGTTTTCTTCTTGCATTTAAACATAAGCAGCATCAGGTTTTGGCTTCCCTCTTTTATGGGGGTTACAGGACCTGTCTAAAATACTGTACATCACATCATGCAAAGTGAGATACAGTCTTAGTCTAGGTATGAAATGTTACGTGATAACAATTAAAATCATCACATCCACCCCTCAAATGGATTCAGGGAGACCTCTAGCTCAGCTTTCAGACTTGTGTGTCACTCTCTAGGAATCTTGTGGAAGGTTGTCAATGTCACACATATACATCGCACAATCTCCCTTATGGAACTTTTCCCAGCAGCAGGCCCTGTGTTTTTTGAGTTAGACTGACAGCAGGGGCAATTCTACAATCCTTTCTGTAATGACACAAAAACCTGGTAAGATTTCTTTAGTTCTCCTTTACTTTATAGCCTTAATCTGGTTTTAGAAAGTTTTGCCAAGTCTAGATGTGTGGAAGGAAATTTCATCAAAATTTCTCCCCTGTCTCCAACAAATATTTTAAAACATTGTGTTGAGATTTAACTCCGAAAGTTTAAACTAGAAAAAGGGTGGGGGCGGACTTTCAGGAAGTTATAAACTCTGGAAAAAGGATATTTTAATACTCATTTTAATGTATTTCTTGTTAAGTTGCAAGAGACATGTATTTTAACACTCACAACAGTCTCTATGAAAAGTGTTCCGGTGTGGGAAACAAATGAGAAAGAAATCATAGCTGATACTGTTTTTAGCTGGGTGCCCCAAACTTCAGAAACCCACTTAGTTGACCGCATTTAGTCTTTCCTTACACTAAATATTACTATTTTCTACAGTAGTAGTCTAGAGTATTAAGCAGTACCATCTCTACTGGGGTCACTGCAAAATATTACAAAACTCTACAGAACTAATGCTCAGTGTTGGAACAATTCCTATTGTTTTCTGCAACAGTCTCTCTCTCTCAAATACTGCTTCACCTCCTTTTCACTTGGACTTTTTTCTCCTTTGTGATTCTTTTTTGTCAAGGAAGGGGTTTACCTCTATCCACATATCATATAACATGGCATTCAGACAAACATTATCCCGTAAGCGTGGGGCTTGATATCAGACATTCTTTACATGTTACTGCAAACAAACATCATGCCTGTGCACCTCTGTTTCTCTAACCCTACCATTCCGCTGGAGCACTGATCAGAAAGTTAAACAAATGATACTTCACTTTTTTCCTCAGAAGTCAAACTGCAGCCGTCTTGTACGTATTCATTAAAAGATCCCTTGAGCCAGATGATCTTGATGCCAAATGCTAATGAATCCTGCATACTTCTCCTAACTTGGTTTAAGATTTGGGGATTTGATGGAGTATCTTTCAAAGGCAAGATGACACTGCTAGATTAGGTAATTCAGGACTCAGACAGAGAGCCAATCTAAACTGTTGTCTGTCCCCCTTTATGTCCTGAACAACTTCAACATATGCTGTCAGCTTTTATGCTGTAGCTAAAAGAGCTTTCAAGAGCAACTTTCAGAAGCCTGCAGTTGAGACAAGAAAACCCCCAAATCTCATCACTACTCTGACCTGTAGTTGACAGATTTATTGGCTAAGAACAGAATTCAATACAGAGAAGTCCCTTTTAAGGATATGGCTCTCGTGTGCCATGTTGTCAGCCAGAATTCCAGCATGATACACAATTAAAGAAGACCCTTACAAAGAAACAATCTGTCCAGCTCAAACCTCCCTAGTCTTACCCTATTAGAGTGAAATCAGCAAAATTCACAAATGAGACACACAATTCTGTGGAGCAGGATTAGCAAGTGTTTTTTTCCAGTCACAGTGAGCTCAGTGCTTAATTTGTGCCAGGGCTTGCCAGGACTGAGCCCTGGCACCTCTAGGCTTGGCAATTCACTGCCCCGGCACCTCTGGGCTTGCTGCTTAAGTTATGAAAGTAAAACAATTGCTTGAGCCCCAGGACGTTTTGCATGACAAATTATGCACCAAATGAGGTTTAAAATACCTGCCAACATCCCACAGATAACCCAAAATCAAGACAATTCTGCTAATGTACCAATATTCTATGCATTTCTGTTCCCACAGTCTTCCTTGCTACAGATATTTGCATGAAAACAGGATATCTGTCAGGAAGGAGACCTGTGCACAACTTTGCAACTTCACTTCACAGGGTATCATGTACTTTTTTTCTTTGGTTTTATTCTATTTATTCTGGCTCCTTTTTAATTTTGGTTTGAGTTCTGAGTTTATATGAAACTAACAATGACTACAAATATGATAAACACCCAATAGCTGAGTTTCACTGCTTTGCATCAAGGCTAGGCAAGGTCACAAATTCCTCAAAAATTGTGGCAAAGCCATGTCTTCCGTAGCCCACAAGTTCCTCCTCAGCTGGATGATATACAGGGAGGGCAAGCCCCAGGCGCCGCAGACAGGGCTGGCCAATTTCAGTGGCAATTCGGAAGCGGGTCTTTCAGTCGCTCTCTTCCTTGTCAGCGACACTTTGGCGGCAGCTCAATCGCTCCGCTTCAGTCTTCTGCAGCAATTCGGTGGCGGGTCGTCCTGTCCTCTTCTTTCTTCGGCGGCATGACTTGGGTTTTTCTTTTTTTTTTTCTTTGCTGCTTGGGGCAGCAAAACTAACTTTTTTTTTATGGAAGGGGCCCCCGAAATTGCTTCCTGAATCATCTGGGCGGCACTGATGATATACCCTTTAAATCAATTAGTTCCCATAGGAAACACCAATTTCCTGCAGAATATGTGGAATTTCAAGGATCTGAGAATAGAACTGGGGGAGAAGGGGTGGTGAATGAGGTTAGTCTGTGAACCTTAGCTAACCTTTCAACAATATGGCCAGTAGTTTAAATCACAAGTAGCTAAGTTTCACATTTTGCTGCATTACTTAGTGTGAAACATGTCAATGTCATTCGATTCTGAACTGTTAAACAAATGATAACCTAACTATCTATTACCTGGAAGTTAATGTAGATCCCAATTTGCTGTTATCGTACCACTGTATTCATTTTCCATTGGTGTGGGCGATTATTTTATGCAGATAAACATAAACACTGCCATATTGGAAAGATCTTCTTTAGGTTCAAGCATCTGCCTTAGGAAAGCTACCTGTAGAGTAAAAAATAAAATAAAATGCAAATATTGAAGCTTAAAGTTTGGGAAACGCTCTTTGCCTTTTCAGTATCAGATAAGGAGAGTCTGGAGAAGGCACCCCCAAGTATCAAATCCCTTCACAGAAATATGTGAGTTTTATTTTAGAATTCAATGAACTTGAATCTAACTAGAGATGTTGCTTATCATTCTTATTTGGTTTATTTTAGTTTTCTGGTCAGTTTACCCTCCGTTTACTTCTTTTAAAAGACATTTTTGTGTTTCTTAACATTTTGACAGTATATTTTTACACTCCATTTCGGAGACCTATAATGCGGATGAAATAAATGTCTAACCAACAATGCAGTAACTCAATTTCTAACCAGTCCCTTTTTCAATCAGGCATGCATGGAGGACCAATAGTGCTTCCTGCACCACTTCAAATACTTTCAACCCTGTTGTTGATTATTCTAAACCCTCATCTCTCTAATGACTCAGTTCTTCATTTTGGGAGCATGCCTTATACCCTTATTGGGTATGTCTACAGCAAAGAAAAACCTATGGCTGGCCCATGTCAGCTGACTTGGGCTGCAGGACCTTTTCATTGCTGCTCGGGCTGGAGCTCTGCAGCCCTCCCAACCTACACAATGAGCCGTTAAGTACTCAAATGTCATGAAAATACTTGAACAAGTTTTTTCTCTAGTGTAAGTCCACTTTGTTCAGTGACTTACATGTAACATAAATTTAGTCTAGTACATCTGTGACAATGCCCTATGGATTATATAAATAAAGTGTCATTTCACTCTGGTGTCTTACCAACTTATAAAAATACATTAACCAGTTAAAAGAATGACAAGGTGGGTGAGGCAATATCTTTTATTGAACCAATTTCTGTTGGTGAGAGAGACACTCATTCAAGCCACATAGAGCTCTTCTTCAGGTCTGGAAAGGGAACTCCCAGCATCACAGCAAAATGCAAAGTGGAACAGATAGTTTAGCATAAGTAGTCAGCACATATTGCAAGGCACCATTCAAGAATAGGTTTCAGAATAGTGGCCTGTTGACACCTATATCTTATCTATCAATCCTCACCCTCAAGAAAACTTTTCAAAAGAGGAGCCTGAGAGCTTAAATGCATTACTCTGCTAGACACTAAAAATCATGGACTGAACAGAGACAGTGGATTTATGGTTTATTACAACAATCTGTAACTCACTAACCCCCTGTTTTTATCCTATGACTGCAGAGGTTTTAATGGATCCCTCTACCTGAATGGTCCCTTACAATATACATGCTAGCTACTTACGCTAAGCAATTTGTTCCATGTGGCATTTTGCTGTGACACTGGGAGGTTGCTACCAGCTCTTAATTTACTGAGATGGTCCCTTATGTTATACGCTACCATGAGTACACTCATTATAGGTCATTCAGGGTTAGCTGAAGAGGGCTATCAATAAAACATTACATAAGACCAGAATAAACTAAGCAAGTTTTTCCTAGTTAC
This sequence comes from Chelonia mydas, assembly GCF_015237465.2. Classification (NCBI taxonomy): domain Eukaryota; kingdom Metazoa; phylum Chordata; order Testudines; family Cheloniidae; genus Chelonia; species Chelonia mydas. The sequence goes on along the minus strand of NC_057849.1, from coordinate 188,878,209 downwards.
ACTGTAGGAAGATCAAGTTTTACCATGTTTTACCAAATATCATGTGATTATATAATTAAGCCTGAGATTTATCTCGGTAACTTGGTTTCTATAGGGTGTTTTAATTATGGATTTCTTCAGACCTGGACTTTTTAAAATTGGATAACAAGTGATCAAATTATGGTTCAAATTAAACACATTTAATCAATGGCACACAATTCAACTATCTTCAAATCCTCCTTAGTATTCAGTCACCTGACTCTTGCCAAATTTCATACATTATAATGAAGGCAAGTGAATAAACTTTGGGATATAAAATAAATTGAACTTATAAATCAACCAAGTTTAGTGTGTTCTGAATTGCAAACTGTGCAATAATCTGATTTAGGATGTGTATGGGAAGAAATACGTGAAATCAGACACAAACACTCTGGGAAATACTATACCCATTCAATTACATTTTTTGTATGATTTTTTTACTAACAAAACTATTTATAGCCATCTATACCTCCATGTGTGAAATTAAATATAAAATATTCATCTGTGTACACTGTACTCCATCCAAAACAACAATTAGGCCCCAATTCCATTCAAGAGTTATCCCTAAGTATCTTTATTCTTTGTTATTCATGTTTGGTTTTTTCTGTTCTATTGAAGAAACAAACTCTTTAGGCCAGTGAATTACTCCTATTAGGCCAACAGAACTTCGTTGGAATCAACTGAGTTGTACTACAGTAAAATTTAAGTCAGTGACCAATCAGATGATTCATCTACAGACAGACAGTTTTAAGTCTCTCCACACTGGTTTTCAATATTTTAGATTTGAAGCTATATTTCTTAGTATCTTAGACATGGGTCACATAGTATGTTCTGTTAGCTAATTCAGTAGCTTTTAAAATGTTTCCCTGTGTGCATACAGAGTCTGATAAATTCTGCATTCTTTGAAAGTTGTTTAATATTCATTTGAAATTCAGTATTTCCATCAGCCATTCCTACCAGTAAACTCATTCACTAGGAAATTATTGGGGAAAAAATGCAGATACAGCTGAAGCAGGTTAGTTTATAAAGCAAAAGGAATATTCACACTAAGTGTTTTGCCATGTTTACACTGTTCTAGTACTACATGCCAAAAATCTTAGCTAGGTAGCTGCCCCTTACATTTTCACTTACATGCCCATGATAAAGGTCTCACAACATTTTATTTTAAGAAGTTGGACTACTGCTTAATTGTAATTTCAGTCTACATTCACTGGTTCAACGAGTTAAAAAATAACACTGGACAATGCCTTAAATCCTGCTTGGTCCCCTAAAGCTTAAATCATGGTGAACTTGACAAATTCCAAAGTCTGCTACCAGAGTGACTACTACATACAAAATCATTAGCTGTTGTCTTGTGGTGGGTAAGTTTGTAAACTTAGTATGGCCTGCAACTCTGTCTTCTGATGCAAGCTTGATGGCAGCACTCAGTTGCAATCACTTGGTATGATGATCAGTACAGCTGGTTTATATTTTGAGCCGGGTATTTAATACAAGTTTGGCTAATTCCGTTTTTTTGTGCAGCGCTCATTTTTGAATACTAGCGCCTGCTTTATGTTTGTGTTTTGAATAGTGAGATCTAGTGAAAAAGGACGGAAAAGAAACACTGGCTCCTTCTCTGGGTTGTGTAATGTTCTGCTAAGCATTGCAGCACACAGTCAGAGTAGGCCTAATTCCACACGGAAACCATGTGCCGTCAGGTGTGCATGCAACTTATAGGCCTGAAAGATCTCCCATTCAAGTCAATAGAACTATTATCTCACATGTGGCAAAAGTTGGCCCCAGGAGATGATCAGCTTCATTTCATGACACTCTCCATAATGTCAGCGCTGCAAATCGTATTTGTATAAGATTAAGTTTAAGTGTAACTGCAACTTGAATGTATGGACTTGAGCAGCTTTGCTATACATTGTGACTGAACAAGCAGCGGACAACACAGGCATTGTGTCAGGAAGAATTCTGATAGCTTAATCCTGTACCACTTCACAAGCCATGTCAGAGGAGAACACTGCTTCATGGAAAATCCTGTGTCCACTCTGAAAAGTAAATAGCATCTTCAGCAGAAAAATTTCCTCCAAGCAAAAGCTTCTCTTTGCTTCTGAAAACTATTCCTCCGAGTGTATCAAATGAAAAAGGGATTTCATTTCTTTGCTCTCTCTCATTGGACAAATGGAAAACCACAATTCTCCATTCTTGCTTTTTGGGAGAGCCTGGGTGTAGCTACTTAAACATGCCTGGATTTAAAACAAATTCAGACTCCTGAATTATGCCTCCCTAAAACAATCAGTCTATCTATAAGGCCATAAACGAGCTAGGCATCTTCTTGCAGAACCTTCCAACTGTATTTCAATCACTTCAATTGATGCTTTTAAATATGAACATTGTAGAGCAGATTATTAAACCTGCCAAGGCACTGAGAAGTCTTTAAAATGTCTCATGTTACAGGGATGCCAGAACTAGAGCTAAGTGAAATTTTTTGACAAAACATTTTTTCCCACAGTGAAAAAAATGCAAATTTGGTGACACCAAAACCATTAATAAATTAGTGTTTTGGTTGAAAAAACCTAAACAAAATCCCCACAAAATCAAAATGTTTCATTCTGAAAATTTTCAGAATGAAACATTTTGAATGTTTTGGTTCTTAGCATATTTTCATTTTTTCAAGTTTCCTTTAGTTTTGCTTTTGAACCATTCAGTGAAGGTTATATTGTCAAAATAGGAACAAAGCATTTCATTTAATTTTTTCTACTTTTGATTCACCTAAAACATTTTGGTTTTGGTTTGACCTGAAACAAATTCTCTCTATTTTTCACAATTTCCAGTGAACTGACAAATGGTTTATTCGCTTAGCTCTAACCAGAACTGTCCCTCCCCCCTCCCCCCACAAATAAAAAAAGGTGGATAATAGTCACATTTGTTTACCTAACATTTTGAAACACACAATGCATCCATAAATCTTGATTACTAAATTGGGAACTGTTATTTCAATGTAACTCATGTTTTCCAATGCTGGCCAAATAAGCAACAATTCCTCAAAGGATCTTGTCTTTAAAATATTCTAAACTGGCTAATTCCTGTACTGTGATCTCGCAGAACACGCACAGTGCACTAGGGAAAAATATGTTCATGTAGGGACATCCTCTGAGACACCAAGCAGCAGCTGTCAGAGTCAGGTTTTAACTGTCACAACTGTATCTTACACGTTTTACATATCCACCGCTTAAATTGTCAAAAAAGGCTAATTTAATCTCTCAGAGGAGGCTATTATGTAGCATGGGAAATATTTTCTCACTGTTATGTTGCCATTTCTAGCAAAAACAAACATTTAATGGCTTACTGAGGGAATAAATTTACTAATTGACTACTCAGGGACTAGTTCCCTCACACCTTTTGGTTCAGCAGCACAGCACAACCAAGTAGTGAGAGAAAGAAATTCACTCCTGTGGCAAAGGCCCATTTTGAGAATTAAGTGGACATAAGCTTTGTGCTGGCCTTCAGCACAGAGCAGAAATTCATATGTAGTCACCACCATGCAAAAAGCTATAATCTTCAACACCTTCCCATTTCTCCACAGGTAATTGACTTAATACTTCTAGTTTCTATAACTTCCTCCATCCAAGAATCTCAAAGCAATTGACTATCAAGGCTTGCAATACTTTCAAGAAAGGGAAGTATTATCATCCCTGATACATAGACAGAGAAGCTGAACCACAGTGAGGTTGTTATTTTCCCCAAATTACATACCAAGTCATTGCAAATGAAGAATACAGACATCGCCTGAATTTCAGTCTCCTACTCTAACAGCTCATGCTACCCCTGAACTGACCTCAGCTTTGGACTAATGGCAAGTGGACATGAAGGTGGACATTGCAAAATGCTGGAGCACGGCTGAAAAAATCCTTCTAGTGAAGTGCAATTTAATTATCTCCAACTGAGCTATTATGTAACAGATATAGGTGAAAATTTTAGCTAATGTGAAACACTTTTTGTAGCCCTTACCATAACTCAATGGCTTATGACCAGTTGAACTGGTGTGGTTCTGATGCACAGAGGATAGGACAAGGATCCACCTTGCTTGTGGATAATGTTAGGAGAATGATGGTTCCATGGATTATGTGAACCCTCTCTTCCAACAGACTTGTGTGATGCAGCAATTGCACTAAAGCCCATGGAGTGCCTGGCTTCCATTTCACCTCTTGAGAGGGAAGAGTCCATCCTCCAATTCCCTGAAGCACACAGCCCATTAACTTAAGACAGATGCTGAGGAAATGCTTTTGTTTTAAGAACAGCATACTCTTGTGCTAAGCACACAAGATCAGGGGATAAACAAAACTGCTGACATTGGATTACAGCATTAAAACAGCATGTTGTACAGTGAATATTTTTAAATCCTATGTTAACAGTACAAAATGTTGTATAGAGATGCCATTAGTGCTCTCTCCCTCACATCACATCATATCACATCAGCATTGGAGAAAATGGTAAATAAAGAAAATTATCCACCCTGATAATTAGGAAAAGGCAAAAAATACTAGAGGAGAAGGTCTTTTACATGAAGGGCAGAAACGTTGACTAACATGAGATATTAAATGAATCAAATACAATAATTAAACAGGAAATAAACATTCTCTATTGCCAGTTTAGTTCATGGCCAGGACAAGTCGCAGTGCTCTGTCCGAATACTTACTTACAGAGGGCCTGATTTCCTCCTCCATGGAGTTCTGACTGGTGAGGTTAACGGGTTAGACATACATGAGAGAAGAGAACAGGCCCAGCAAGTGTCTGGATGAATGCACACCTCATTTAAATACAACCTTTCTGCCAGATGGAGTCAGCAACAAAAAGCGCCAGGTTCAGTTTTCAAGGTTTTTTTTTCTAAAGACTTAGCACTGGCTCTACCCCCACCTAGAGACCTAAGCACCTGAATACACCACCCTGGGCACCCTTGATGGGCAATATTCCCTCACTAGCAAGGACTGAGTCCAGGGGTTGAAACAAAGAACTGCATTGGGGGGACAAGGGGAAGCAATAGAATGAATTTTGGAAAACCAGCTATTAATGATCAACAAATTCAATGCTGTCAGTCTCCCAGGTGTCTTAACAGCAGTGCCAACCTCAGCCCTCCTTTGGCCATTGTGTGTGGACTGATGTGTTCTGCCACTTCTATCCTTCCCACTTACAGTTAGCTGTCCTGGGTTGAAGAAGTCCAAGGATTCTAGCAAATCAATGCTTTGCGGGCTGTTCTGGGTGCTCTACTACCGGGTATAAGTCCTACACCAGAGTCCCTCAAGTTGGCTGCTGCTCTCTGTGGTTTCAGTCAAAGCTGCCTAGCTCTGTGGCACCTGCTGCTGCTCTGTGCCATCCATCACCTCAAAGGGGCTGCTGCTGCTCTGTGCTGTCATTGTTCTGAAGCTGTTCTACACCATCCACTCTTTTGTAGCAGTCTCAGCTCCACTCTTAGAGAGCAATCAGTGGTATCTAGGATCCTTATCAGAGTCCTTACCACCAAAAAGGCACTCCCAGTAGAAGACAAGAGCCCTTTTCCCCTCCCTCTTTCCTTCCTTTGGCTCCGTCCATGTTCCCTTAACCCAACTGTGCCTGACTGCAGTCAGCCAGGGTGCTCCTAGGCATGTCATTATAGCTCCTTTGCTCCTTCATCACCCAACAAAGTCAACTGCGTTCATTTTCCCCCAAACTCAAAACTTAAACTGAATTTTAGCCAAAATGCCCCAAATCATCACATAAAACTGAAATGCCAGTGAACCCTGGATCTCCAACAGACACCCATGGAGCCCTCTGCCCATCTGCAGTTCTGGGCCACTCTTCTCCCAGTTCACCAACAAATGACAATAGTGAGTTCTCTTCTCACCAAGGCTTCAGGCCACAGGACTTACATCAAATTCTCAAATTTACATCTCTCTAGTCCTACTCCCCAACCTCCTGAGGCCTCTGCCTAAGCCTCCAGCAACATGCTCCTGTACGAACACTGCACAATAGAGCAGGTGCATTGTGGGGAAGTTTCTTCCCCAAAAATATTAGTTATTTGCTTCTGTTAGAGATATGGTGCCAGACTTGATTTATCAATAGTCTGATCACGCACCCACGAAGGCCATGCATCTTCTAGCTCCATTTTACCTTGCATCCTTAGGTCTACCTATCTTTGACTGAGCACTAATGTCTCAGAGGGAATCTCTGACAATGAGTTTGAGGATCTGTGTTAGTGCCTTAGAAATTGTCATTAACTGCAACCCAGCTCTGGGGCTTCCAGACTGTAAAACCAAGATTTTAGTGTCACTATGACACAAAACACACCTTCAGACTCTCCTACTGAGGAGCTTCAACTGTCATGAAATGTTGGCAGTGAAATTTTAAGCAGGAGAAACTTTCAACTTTAAGCAGATAGCTAAGAGAGAGCTTGGGTGCCTTAGACAAGTTGGTTAGCTGTGTGTGTATGAACACCGCATAAAGTAATGTTACGGGTAATCTATGGTGCATAAGTCTTCAGTTTATAAATGTGTTTATAACACTGTTCATCCCAAATAAGTCACAGTGTAGACACAGTACAAAAGTGAGCAGCAACCTTTGATCACAGATTCTGTTCAGTAGCGTACAGGTATGTTACAACAGCAGTTTGGAGAGTAAGTGGAGGGGAGGGAGGGAAATTTATGCCCAACGGTACAGTGGGATTGGAGTTGACATAACAGTCTACTTCCTGCTCAGTTTCTGGCATGCAACTCAAGTTATGCAGCTACTTCCCTGAGAGTATAAATAAACTCGATTTGATACATTATAATAAGATTTGCATTTCTACTGTGACTTCCATCCATAGATTTCAACGTAATACTGCAAGCATGGCAAAAGGTAAGTATTAGCCCCATTTCGCAAATGAACAAACAGAAGAACAGAGAGGCTTAGTAATTTACTCAGGTCTTCAGATGAAATCTGGGGCAAAATTGGGAACATAATCTGGCTCAACACCCAGTTCTTTGCTTTAGCTACAAGAGTATGCTTAAGCAATTACCAAACCTTGGAATTTAATGGAGACACCTCTAGTTTGGCCTGAAGTGTCACGGAACCTTACAGGACAGCTAGTCAACTTCAATTTTCCATAATTATCTGTAATGGCAGTGTCTCTGGCAGTGCAGCACATAAAGCAATAGGTCCATCACTTCAAGTATAACAACCTATGCACCCCGCTATCCCCTGGGATGGTGCTTGAGGTATGCTATAGACCGCCGGGATCTAATCTGGATATGGATAGAGCCCTCTTTAATATTTTTAATGAAGCAAATACTAATGGAAACTGTGTAATCATGGGAGACTTTAACTTCCCAGATATAGACTGGAGGACAAGTGCTAGTAATAATAGTAGGGCTCAGATTTTCCTAGATGCGATAGCTGATGGATTCCTTCACCAAGTAGTTGCTGAACTGACAAGAGAGGATGCCATTTTAGATTTGTTTTTTGTGAGTAGTGAGGACCTCATAGAAGGGGTTGTAGGAGATAATCTTGGTTCAAGTGATCATGAGCTAATTCAGTTCAATCTGAACAGAAGGATAAACAAAAATAAATCTGCGACTAGGGGTTTTGATTTCAAAAGGGCTGACTTTCAAAAATGGCCTGTGATGGGATGTTAGATGGGCTGGGATCTGAGTTAGTACAGAGAATTCTTTCCTGGGTATCTGGCTGGTGAATCTCGCCCACACGCTCAGGGTTCAGCTGATCGCCATATTTGGGGTCGGGAAGGAATTTTCCTCCAGGGCAGATTGGAAGAGGCCTTGGGGGTTTTTGCCTTCCTCTGTAGCATGGGGCTCGGGTCACTTGCTGGAGGATTCTCTGCACTTGAAGTCTTTAAACCATGGTTTGAGGACTCAATAGCTCAGACATAGGTGAGAGGTTTATCGCAGGAATGGGTGGATGAGATTCTGTGGCCTGCATTGTGCAGGAGGTCAGACTAGATGATCATAATGGTCCCTTCTGACCTTAATATCTATGAGTCTATTATATCAGCACAAACATACCATCTCAGCTTTCTCCATAAAATTTCTATGAAATTTCAACAGGTGAAGCCCCAAAAGCAGCGATTGTCACTTCAATGTTATAAATCTTCCCGTAAGTGAAGTCAAGCAATTTACTGCTATAGCATATACTACATGCATGAAGCATTGGAGCATGGAGGTTTTTTTGTTTTGTTTTCCAAAGTAAGTATTGCAGTAGAATACTGGATTAAGAGCCACGTTTTTTACCTAATTCATCATTATGCTTAACTATACAGTGCAGTTCTAGTATTAACAAAAGAGACAACTCCAATATTATGGTTAATTCACATGTCCTACCTCCATTCATCTAAGTGGATTTACACCACAGATCAGATTGGCCCATTGTGTAAAAGCAAACTAACAAAAAAGACATGGAATCCCTAAATTGTACAAGGGTAGATTGGATTAGAACCCTTGTCCATCTCTGGAAGCATAAGCGTCTATCACTTGAGTAACAATTTCTCCCACAGCTGGTTACACAGTCAAGTCCCTTGTCCTATATGGGCTGGCCAGTAGAAGGTGTGGCCACAAAGCCAGCACTGTACAGTAGCAAAGAAAGGAAAATGAAGTAATATTACTAACACTTAACCCAAATCTACAGAATTGTGCAATCTTACTGATAGATAATCCATGACTATCCACCAATCAGATGTTAGTTTTTGGGTCTGTACTTATCAGGGATAAATTTCAGCCAGATGCCTAGAGGCAGAATCTCTGACAGGAGTTTGTCAAACCTGTTCTTAAATATCTCCGATCTGGGGATTCCACAACCTCCCTTGGAAGCCTATTCTAGCATTTAACTACCCTTAGAAATGTTTCCCTAATAGCCAACCTATATCTCCCTTACCTCAGTGTACATGGAGAACAACTGACCACAATCCTGTTTTGTAACAGCCCTTAATTTATTTGGTATCAGGTCCCACCTCAGCCTTCTCTAGACTAAACCATTCCGATTCTTTCAACCTTTCCCCATAGGTCATATTTTCTATACTTCTTTGTTTTGTGGCTCTCCTCTGGACTCCAGTTTGTTCACATTTTTCTGAAAATGTGACACCCAGAAATGGACAATACTCCAGCTGAGGCCTCACCAGTGCTGTGTAGAGTTGAAAAATTACCTCCTATATCTTGCATACGACACTTCTGTTAGTACATCCCAGAATGTCATTTGCCTTTTATGCAACAGCATCACAGTTGACTGACTTGAGTTTGTGATACACTATCACCCCAGCTCCTTTTCTGCAGCCTCTTATTCCCCATTTTATATTTTGGGATTTGATTTTTTCCCTGTCTTAAGTGTAGTACTTTGCAATTGTCTTTATTAAATTTCATCTTATTGATTTCAGATGAATTCTCAGATTTACTGAGATCATTTTAAAGCCTAATCCTGCATTCCAAAGTGCTATCAACCTCTCCCAGCTTAATGTCATCTGCAAATTTTATAAGTGTACATTCCATTCCACCATCCAAATTGTTAAGGGAAAATACTGAATAGCACCAGCCTAGGAAAGACCTCTGCAGAACCCTACTTGATATGGCTTCCCAGTTTAACAGCAATTCATTGATGACTACTCTAAGAACAGTCTTTCAAACACTTTGGAACGCTCCTTATAGTAATTTCATCTAGACCATATTTCCTTAGTTTGCTTATGAGTAGGGCCTACCAAATTCACGGACCATGAAATCTGTTCTCCCCTCCCACAATGAAATTTGGTCTTTTGTGCGCTTTTACCCTATACAATTCAGATTTCATGGGGGAGAGCAGCATTTCTCAAATTGGGGATCCTGACCCAAAAGGAAGTTGTGGGGGGGGGTCGCAAGGATATTTTAGTGGGGGGTCACGATATTGCAACCATTACTTCTGCGTTGCCTTCAGAGCTGGGTGGCCAGAGTGGCAGTTGTTGGCCAGGCGTCCAATACAAGGATGGCAATACAATACAATATCAAACAGGGTTTGAAATAGACCCCAGATTCCTCTGTTGTATCAATTCTTGCACCGTCTGATCTTTTTCACCAACACCTAAGTGTGGAGCAGAGAGGATGAGAAAGAGCCTTCATTAAGAATGGAGTTTAATTTTTCTCTCTGTACTTTACATGGCCTTTTCCATTTCATCGTGAAAACCATCAGTTCAGCTTCACAACCCTCATGTGAGGGGATTAATTATTAATTTCCTATTTTGTAAATGAGTAGACTGAGGCACAGAGAATAAAGCCAAAAATATGAAGCTTTGATGAATAGGTTATGCATCCTAAACATAACCTAAAATCACATTAATTGGAATAGGGAATAGAATCTGGTGTTGCCCATCCCATGTCAGTGCCCTGACCTCCAGGATGTACTGTCATTCATACTCTGTCTCCCAAAGACTATTCAAGTATTTTATACAAAGTGGCACAGCTTCAATAGGAGAGATTGAGAGTCCCTCTCCATAATAGCCTATAGCCTGGTGATTAGGATGCTCACCTGGAAGGGGGAGACCTGCATTCAAGTCCCTGCTCTAGAGCAAGGATTTGAACTTCCCACATCGCAGGTGAGTACCATAAACAGTGGGCTACTGGGTATCACCACCACCACCTTTGTGCTATAAATAAGTCCTCTAGGAAGTGAAGAGATACAACACTTCCTGTACTCTTCCTGCAGTCTTTTGTTTCCTGGGACACTTACTGCAGGGAACAGAAACAAATGAGCCCAGAACCGGAGAGTCGCAGACTGCAGCCCATGAGAAGTAGGAAGTTTCGTAACCTTATTTATGCACAAATAGTTCACCTTCTTAATAAAGAGTTTATCTTAGAATGCCTACTTATCAGTAAAATACAACCTTTCCTTATTCCATTTTTGTGAATGGTACCTAAATCCCTCTGTGAATCTAGCCCAAAATTTCAAAATGTTTCATTGTGGAAATGTCAAAATGATTGACAGTTCTGAAATTTCTTTTTTCTTGCAACCCAAACAATTGGTTGAAAAGGGCATATTTGCTAAATGTTTTGGTCAACACAAATCTCAGACTCAGAGACTTTAAGGTCAGAAGGGACCAACATAATCATCTAGTCTGACCTCCTGTACATTGCAGGCCACAGAACCTCACACACCCATACTTATAGTAGACCCATAATCTTTGGCTGAGTTACTGAAATCCTCAAATCATTATATAGAGTCTTTAAGTTACAGAGAATCCATCATTTACACTAGTTTAAACCTGCAAGTGACCCATGCCCCATACTGCAGAGTAAGGCAAAAAATCCCCAGGATCTCTTCCAATCTGACCCAGGAGAAAATTCCTTCCTGATTCCAAATATGGCAGTCAGTTAGACCCTGAGCATATGGGCAAGACCCACCAGCCAGACACGTGGGCAAGAATTCTCTATAATAACTCAGAGCCTTCCCAATCTAGTGTGCCATCACTAGCTGTTGGAGATATTTGCTGCTAGGAGTTGCAGATCGGTGATATACCATTGTGGGCAGTCTCATCATACCATCCCCTCCATAAACTTATCAAGCCCAGTCTTGAAGCCAGTTAGGTTTTTTTGCTCCCACTGCTCCCCTTGGAAGACTGTTCCAGAACTTCACTTCTGTGATGGTTAGAAACCTTTCTATAATCTGCATTTTTCAGCAAAAAAGTTTGACTTGGAAATATTTCTCCCAGCTATACTTATAATTGCTTCAAAATGGGATTTAGGCATTTTAGTTTAAGGACCCAAGTTTGTCCATTCCAGGTCTTAGTGACTTACTCATTATCAGACAACATGCCAGCAACAGAGCTTGGTATAGGACTTACACATCTTGGTTACAAGACTCCTACTTTAACTGCTGGACTCTGTCTACCCTTATTTTTAAATAAAGTTATTTCCAACATGTACAGAGAGCCTGAAGAAGTTTTGCAGGGGATATAGCAATGCCATTCAAGGCAGCACGAGGAGTCCGAGCTAGCTTTTCTTGATTGATTTCCATCTCTTCAGGTCCCAACTAGGGTTAAAACTGGAATCCTTCCCCCTTCCCACTTCTGCCTCCAAAGACAAATATCACCAGTTTTGCATTGTGTGAAGTATTTTGTGCACACGTCTGGCTTGAAGTAGTTGGTTTTGTTCTATACTTCAAGTGAAAACATGAGATTGAACATTCCAGAACCACTTCTTCTTTCTCCCATGGTATGAATACTTCAAAAAGGCAAGAACATTGGTAGTTTACATTTCAGTTTTTTATACCTTTTAACATTTGCTGCTTGAACACAACTAAAAATATCAGCTTGGAACCTAAGAGTTTTCAACAGTCAATATTGTAAGCACTGCTAGGACAGACTGTTGTATCATGCGATCAACCATTAGGAATTTTGTTTTTTTTCCTCCAGAGTAGGTACTTGCCTGGGGATTTTATGTAGTCTGATATGGGTCCATCTGGAAGAAATGGGCTCTAAAGCCCCCATATCCTACATGTCTTCAAAGGATAGGCCTGAGATTCCATTATAGCCAACATAGACCTGACAACTGGGAAGCAACTAGCATTTAAGATAAAGATGTGGCATTCATACATGAAGTGACAAAAGTTGAGTTTCTTACATGGGGCAACTGACAACTCTACTTTACCAACCATATAAAGTTAAATAGAGGATATGGGGAGAGAGCTCAGGTAAGCATGATTTTAACTTCTACCAAGTATATACAGTCATCTGGTGTTTAGATCTTTTGATGTACAATGTTCAAGACGTCTTGAGTTTTCAGACTTTTACCCTTTGCTCCTCCTAATCCTCAGTTTCTCTTGTTATTTTACAGTTAAAGTTTTATATAAGTGGTCAATTTATCTTAACTATGCTAAAGATGTTTTCTGTCTTAGCAATTTAATTTTTAAAAGTTGCCCTGGAACATTCAAACCTCAGAAACTGTGCAACTCCTTGCCATACTTTTCCAGCTGTTGCTTCTTAATATTATTATTTGAACCAATTTCCCACCTCCTAGACACTAGTTCTCTTCTCCAACACTTACTTTTGCTTGTCTTCCATCCTTAGGCTAAGGTCTAGTTCTGTGTTTCACCTGTTTCAAATTTAAAAGGACAAATAAAAATATCAGATCAATTACAGCATATGACCCATATATCTTATTTTTCTACTGAGAGTTGCTCTCTGTCTTCCGTCGTCCTTCACTCCCTATGGTGTTTCCTCTGTCCAATCTTTATGATGAATTCTCCCTGAGAGAGATCTTGTCTTGCTTCTCAACTGCCACATGTGTCAAGGGTGCTGAATAAATGGTTTTTCAATTGAAAGTGTGGGAGTTGTTGTCGATTTCAATAATCCCAGCTAATAATCCTAGTTAGAAAAAAGGTGGGTGCTGTTCCAACGTTTGCTAAAGTCGTACACATGGTATAGGGTCTACGGAGAAAAGTGTTAGCCTTTACTTTTGAAGCCCAAGTAAAATATTTACAGACACATAGAGATGCTCTTGAGAGCTCAACAGCAGGCATGTCGCATCACTTAACTACAAGCATGGAACTCATTCCACTGTGGGCAAACACACACACACACACAGACACACACACACACCCACTCACACTTACTAATGTGACATCCAATTAAATCTCCCAGCAGTCGTGTTGTGGTAAGAGATATCAGACAGCGCAAACACAGACAAAACCAACCGTATTTTTTCTGCATCATAGCTGTTAAAAAACAATAATGAGCTGAGGTTCTTTTTTGTTAGTCTTTCATTTCTAAGCTTCACGGCACAGTCGTGACCGTCAGTTGCAATGATTAAACACTGTCTAGTTTAGAGATCATTTCAATAGGACTTTTTTTTTTAAAGGGCAGGAAGTACAGTTGATGCGTCAGAGCCTGAAGAGCCTTTGCAAAAGAGACAGTTCTTATTTCAATGAAAAATTGGCAGGCAGAGTAGTGAAGAGAACCCCCCCTCCCCAACCAAACTCTCCTAAGACTGGGACCACACTGGTTTCTACTGAGATTCAAATATGGTTAGCTTTTTTTTATTTTTTGAAGAAGTGTTCATCCTTTTCTATGCATCTCTAGCCCCAGCTGGAAACAAAAGCCCCAAGTATTTCAGTTATCTGATTAGCTTTTTTGTCCAATTTCAGAAAACTACAAGCTTTCCCCCCAGCAGCAGACACTGTGGAGGCTTTAGCCAAGCCAAAGCTCTCAATTTTACCCTCTCCTCCCTACACTCATCACTAATGTGGTATCTTGTCATTATTTAAATTTGCATCCAAGTGCTAATATCCATTACTGCTGCAGGGGGGAGAGGGGGAAGGAAAAGCTGGCAGCACATTAAGATCATATTTCTATCCTCTCTGTAGGGTGCAATAAAAAGGGGGCTGCACTTTTAGGTACTTAAGCTTACTATTACATATACACAACTATCCTTCATCATGTCCATTCTCGCCTTCCTGCATTCCCTTTATCTCCCCATTAATGGTACAGGGAAAAGTAAAGAGAAAGGAGACCCCAATATACTTTTGGGCTTTGGTCATGCCCATAGTTTTTCCAACCGCTTGATTTTTAACTAGAAAGACTCATCAAAGTGAAATAGAACTAAATTGGGTCTGCACTCATAAAGACTTTGGTTTCTTGCCTTTTTTTAGAAACCTCCTCCAAGCAGCCTTGTTGATCTTCCCTCCCACACACAAGGGTTCTTCCTCCTTGTTCTCATTCACCCTAGACTTCTGAACATTCTTCTGCCATCACCATTTTGTTTTCACTAGCTCACAGTTCCCAGAGAAGAAGAATCCTGCCTGAATGTTCTCTTATGCTTACCTCGTAAGAACTGTGCTGAATATTTCATCTTCAGCAATTGGCTTTTCAGTCATAGCTACTTCCCTCCCTAAAAAATGCCTGACGTGTTTGAGAAACATTATACTTCAAGGCATTTCACAAAGTTCTTTCCAAAGACAACTTCAACTTTATGACCTAGATTCTCATTTCCATTCTGGCAGTGTGAATTATATTTACACCCACTTTACACCACTGTGGCATTTTAAAGGGCCTGAAAGTGGCCTTGGTGGAAATAAGAAATTCATCCTGTTCCTTCTAGGTGTAAGAATTGAGGCACGTGAAAGGAGACTGATGCAGTATTGCTATATGGAGACTCGTGAAATATTATATAATCAAGTGTTTTAAATTTCTAAAACTAAAGTAGTGCCCTAAAGTGCTCATAAGCACTCTTCATATTGATTTATATTGCTTAGACAGAAGAAGCACACTCCATAAACCATGAATGGACAGGCATATAAACCCAGAATTCAACTAGTGCTGTACCAGCAGGTTTCCATTCTCTCAATAACAGCCAAAGAAAATCTTCTGACATCCATGTTTTTGTACTGTAAGCAAGTGCAAACAAAGTCAGTAAGTTTAAGAGCAGGAATAGTACATATCAATTGCCTTTCCAGGAGGAAAACTACAATCTTTAAAGCCTGTGACTGGCCCATCACAGAAAAATGGTCTAGACTTCTACTTAATAAAATTCTTTTGAATCCAAGGCATAAAGCATTATTTTACCTTGTAATCGCCCTGCTGTAAGTCATTCTCATGTTAAGATGTCATTAGATGTGTCTTCACAATGCCAATTTTCAACTTGAAAGTCAGGCTTTGGTAAGAACTAATTATATTACATAATAAACAGTTAAGTGGCAAAATCGTCAAAAAAATTAAGTCACATTTCCAAAGTGATTCAGGCACGTTGAAAGTCAATGAGACTTCGGAGCCTAAGGGCCAAGTTACTTGAAAAATGAGACTTACATGATAGGCAGAGCCTTCAAAAAAAGTTTAAGAATAAACAAGCTATGAACGTTAACATAGTGATCGTCTGCAATGTGAAGGAGTAACGAGAGGGTCAGTTTCACTCTGCAAAAGTGGCACAAAAGGCAACAACATTAATAGCCACAACATGGGTAAGAAAAGAGAGGAAAAATACCATTAGGCTCCACAATGGTTGCCTATGTTTAAGTACAACAAGAGGGAAGGAATGCAAGACAAAATAGGGAAGGAGCAGGTTAAAGTATATGTAGGTAAGTCAACAAGGCCTGATGCAATTCATCCTAGGGCACTTATAAGGAACTAGCAGAAGAAATCTCAGACCCATTAGCAATTATCGTAGAGAACTCATGGAGTACGGGTTAGGTCCCAGAAGACTGGAGAAGAGCAAACACAGTATCTTCTTTAAAAAGGAAACAAAGAGGACCCAGATGAATTATAGACCAGTGAGCCTGACTTCGATACCTGGAAAGATACTGCAACAAATTATTTTAAAAATCAAGTTGTAAGCACCTGGAGGGTAATAGGGTTATAAAGAATAGCCAGCACGGATTTGTCAAGAACATATCACACCAAACCAACCTCATTTCTTTCTTTGACAGCATTACTGGCCTAGTGAATGGGGAGAAGCAGTAGATATGATATATCTTGAGATTAGAAATGTTTTTGACAGTCCCACATGACATTGTCGTAAGCAAACTAGGGAACTGTGATCTAGATGTAAATACTATAGGGTGGTGCACAACTGGTTGAAAAACCATACTCAGAAAGTAGTTATCTATGATTCACTTTCAAACTAGGAGGGCATATCTTGTGGGGTCACCCATGGGTCCGAACTGGGTCTGCTACTATTCAATATTTTCATTAATGACTTGGATAATGGAATGGAGAATATGCTTATAAAATTTTCAGATGACACCAGTGTGGGAGGGGTTGCAAGTACTTTGGAGGACAGGATTAGAATTCAAAATGACCTTGGCAAACTGGAGAATTCAACAAGATGAAATTCAATTACGACATGTTCAAAGTCCACTAAGGAAAGAAAAACATCAAAGGCATAACTATGAAATGGGGAATAACTGACTAGGCAGTAATACTGTTGAAAAGGATGTGGGGATTATCGTGGATCACAAATTGAATATCAGTCAACAATGTGATGCAGTTGCAAAAAAGCCTAATATCTTTTTAAGGTGTATTAACAGAAGGGTCATATATAAGACATGGGAGGTAATTATCCCACTCTGCTTGGCACTGGTGAGGCCTCAGCTGGAGAACTGTGTCCAATTTTGGGCCCCACACTTTAGAAAGGATGTGGCTATATTGCAGAAAGGCCAGAGAACAGCAACAAAAATTATACACGGTTTAGAAAACCTGATCTATGAGGAAAGGGTAAAAATACTGGGTATGTTTAGCCCTGAAAAAAGAAGACTGAGCGGGGCCTTGATACCAGTCTTCAAATATGTAAAGGGCTGTTATGAAGAGGATGGTGATCAGTTGTTCTCCTGGGCCACTGAAGGTAAGACAAGAAATAATAGGCTTACTCTGCAGCAAGGGAGAATTAGAAAGTTTTTCCTAATATCTGACCTAACTTTAAGGGTCGGAAAGCTCTGGAATAGGCTTCCAAGGGAGGTGAGGATTCCACATCACAGGAAGTTTTAAAAAAACAGGTTGGGCAAACACCTGTCAGGGATGGTCTAGGTTTATTTGGTCCTGCTGAAGCACAGGGGGCTGGACTCGATGATGTTGAGGTCCCTTCCAGACCTACATTTCTATGATTCTACAAACATTTTTGTTAAATTAAGAGTCCATGTGTTTGTATTGTTTTAGCCACACATTCTCCCACTCTCCAACCGTATGTTTTTGATCCATACTTCAACAAATTTGTTAAATGCACTCCTTTAATTTAACAAATTATCTTTGAACATACAAAAAATATATTCCAAAGCATTTAGATTCAAACCACATTCTTCATTAAATATTATTCAACTCCTGCTCCATAAGATGAAGCTCAATCTTACCTTCTACTTTTGCTGATTGTGCCAGCAGACAAAACTACATTTCAAAGTGAAGTCATGTAGAACTAACTGAATGGTATTTTGTTACAGTTCTATGTCGTATCCCAGGTTACTGGGAGCTCCTCAGATGAAACTGCTGATTTGAGATATTGAGGTACAGCTCCACGAGATTGATTCGAGAGGCAAACAAACACCATTTACCCACCTGGCACTAAGCACACTATTTTTAAAGCTATGATCCATAATGCAACAGAGCTCGTTGTAAAACCTGGGGTGGATATTATGGAGCAACTAAAGAAAAAAATGCCTCTGCAGTTCAGGTAACACTGGAGAGATTTTTTCCAAGACTTTACTACTATGGCAATAGTCTCCTTCAGAGTCCATCGGTGAAATTTTAAGTTTTGCATCACGATCAAGTGATTTTTTTTCCTCTGGGAGTACTTGTGACAAGTGTAAAGATACATGTAATACATCAATCAACTCAAGTTAGCTGACTTCAGTGACAGGGTCACCTAAAGAAAAACACAATCCTCTGAAAACACACGTCCCTCCAACCAGCAGCTTCAGTGAAGCCTGGGTGCAGCAAGGCCTGAGGGTTAAAGAACTTGGACTTTGCCAGAAGGAAGAATTGCAGATGTGGGGACCCTCCAGCTATTCTTCTCACAGCCCTCAGATGAGTAGACCTAGAGACTCACCTCAGTCATCCCAGATGATCAATTTCTCAGCTGAAATAGAAAGCATGAGTCTGCCTTGAAGAGACAGGTAATGTGTATAATTTTCAAACAAGCCCTCAAACTATATCTAATATCAAGTTGGAAGCCAGTGCAGACTTTTAACTCTCTCCTAGAGACAGGCAATAATAACTGAACTACTCACCACATTCTACACTAAGTTTCTAAGTCATCTATGTCTTCAGGTTTAGATTGTACAGCTGTAACGCAGCCTGGAGGTGAAAGTCATAGACCCCACTTAACCCTGATATACACAAGCAGTCAAAAATCCAGCAGGACCCCCAGCCTGGATTTCAAGTTAGTTCAGGTTTTAAACTGTGCTCATCAACAGGCTCTAATACATATAGTAAAGATCAAGAAGTCAATATACTACCATTAATTTATGTTATATTTATATAAGTTATATTTATGGGTGACAATTACCACCAATTCTCTGGTTAAGGCCCCAGTTAGTGTGAGCCTTCTGACATAACTGAAGATGAGAGTCTGAGTCATCAACAGGTAAGTCAAATCCAGAGCTATGAGCCCTCCAACAATAAACAGCATCTGGTCCCCAGACACACACATCTTGGAATTTATATCAAGATTGCCCACCTGATTCACTTCTTGTGGTTGCATACGCAGTAGTGCAACAGTAGTGCAGAGGCAGCCTTCCAGGTAGCCAAGAAATCAAACTGAGAGGGCATTATAGATGAAAATTAACTCCCTGAATTGCATCCAAAAATCAACACTGTGGCTACTAACACCACTGGTAGTGAGCCAGGCAGCTGCTGCACTAGCTCACTGTTTTAAGTGGTCAAAATGTTTTTAATCTCCCCATCTCACCTTTAGTTTAAACAGGATGTATGTTAGTTGCTCATTGAAATGGGGCAAGAGTTTAAGCCCTTTGTTCAAAGGGCAAAGTTTAGGAATGAGCTACGTGGTTGGAAGAAAGTAGGTTCTAAGTTTATTCCAGAGCAAATATAGGCCTTTTTTTGAATTTGAATTTAGTATTTCATTTAAGTATCCTTGATTATCCACATATTGTCCACACACCGATAAGCCTGCTACCTTTGGGTCTCAGTGTTTAAAAAACATGTGCTGAACTAGAATGCACATACCTAGAATGCACATACAATTGGCCAGTCATAAGCTCCTGGATTTGTACTTGAGGGAAGTTGCTTTGGTTTTGCAAAGCTAACATCTATTGTCCCACTTAAATGGCTAACATCTTAAGTTGATTTCTCATTGGGAAGACTTTTGATTTCTGGTACCACACTCAAGTAGAAATTGCTAACAAAGCCACAGATTGGTAAATTTCTAGCAAAAGTTGGAACATGGGAGGACAAAAGAGATGGCACGGCACTTCTCAAAGCACACATCCAGGCAGACTTTAGGAAGTTGTTGCATCCTTGCCGTCAAGCTTTAGGAGACTTGTTCAGGGTTCAGAGACTCATCCTCTCAACTACAGGGGTTGTTCAGCCAAGGCATCCCCCATATGTCTGCTAAGGTATGCAAAGGTAGCTTTTAAGGCTTGCAGAGGACCACAAACTTCATAGGACTTGCAGTGCCATAGGATGGTTGGAGGGACTCTTAAGTCTCTTAGCCATTAAAAGTTGTGGGGAATGGGGTGGCCTCAAAAGGCTCAGTGCTGGGTTTGCTGTACTTATCCAGGTGAAGTCCTGCTCCTCCAGAGGACATCAGGTGTCCAGAAGTGGCTCCCTTACACATGTCAAGAAATCTTTAGGATGACAGAGAACCCCCAGCCACCCTGCAAGCCCTTTTTCTCCAGTGCAGTACTGTGGGTTAAAGTAGAAACTGTCTGGAATTAGCATAATCAACAAGTTTTACAATATCAGTAGCTTGAGCATGTAAACATTTTAAAGGGAGTCTTCAGAAAATGAACAAGAAACCACCAGTTAATTTCCAAGTTAAGGTGAAATTGCCCCCACAGCAATACCTTGAATACATTTAGCATTACAAAACAGTTTAATGTTACTAAGAATAACAAGAGCATACACTTTACTCTTAGTCACAGAGTGGTTGTGCCAACTCTTGCCTTTTCACTGCTATTGCACAGAGGAAAGCTACTTGGCTTCCACTCTGTTTTACAGGAATTTCTGTACATCCCCACTCCTCATCATAGGATTGGACCCTGAAAGTGTTGAGATTATTCAGCATGTCTCAGGGTTCTATGACTGGTGCGAACTGATAATCCACGTCATTAGACACAAAGCCAGGGTCTCCACAATGAAAACATGAAGCTGATTATAAATCAGCCCTACGAGGTGAACATTTTATACTCCATCTGTCTTGATATTTTTACAGCTCCTATCACCATGCCACCAAGTTGTACAATTACAGTCGATAAAACTGAATCCATAGGCTGTGGATGTAAACTAGAAAAGGTTCTTCACCCCAAAACAGCACATTTTACAAGCAGATGGGGAAGGGGCAGATATCGAGGTAGCCTGGACACCTTAACATAGTTCTGTTTTCTTCGTTATAGCCCTTGCTTTGTTTCAATTTTACTTCATATATGAATTGTGGCTTCATTTAAAAAAAACTGCAAGGTTCTTATACCAATTTTTCCTCTTAACTACTTAGATGTACTGTCAGCTTCAACCTGGGTAACATAAGAATGGCCATACTGGGTCAGACAAAAGGTCCATCCAGCCCAGTATCCTGTCTTCTGACAGTGGAGAATGCCAGGTACCCCAGAGGGAATGAACAGAACGGGTAATCATCAAGTGATCCACTTCCTGTCACCCATTCCCAGCTTCTGGCACACAAAGGCTAGGGACACCAACCCTGCCCCTCCTGGCTAATAGTCATGGATGGACCTATCCTCCATGAATTTATCTAGGTCTTTTTTGAAAACTGTTATAGTCCTGGCCTTCACAACATCCTCTGGCAAAGAATTCCACAGGTTGACTGTGTGTTGTGTGAAGAAATACTTTGTTTTAAACCTGTTGCCTATTAATTTGATTTGGTGACCTCTAGTTCTGTTGTTACGAGAAGGAGTAAATAACACTTCCTTATTTACTTCCTCCACACCAGTCATGATTTTATAGACCTCAACCATATTCCCCCTTAATCGTCTCTTTTCCACTAAGGGGGGATATGACAGAGGTCTATAAAATCATGACTGATGTGGATAAAGTAAATAGGAAGTGTTATTTACTCCTTCTCATAACACACAACACTCCTTCTCATAACAGTTTCATGTCTGGGAATTTAATGATGACTTTATATTAAATACACAACATATTAGTTGTATAGTAAAGAGATTTGTATACAGGCATAAAAAATATCAGTAGTGAGGTGTAACTATCTGACTAATGCTGAAGTATGTTAAAACATCATGCCTACACAAGCAGTCTTCAACAGGAGTATCATCACTTCTACTTTAGAACTATAGAGTAATCAGACAACAATGCTGTCGCAGCTATCATCATTTGGCCTGCCATAGGTCAAGCAAGAGTGACAGGGTACAAGCTAATATTCAGGGATCTACGTGTCAGTTTGGGGGTGTACTCTACATTCAAATTATATATACACTATGACAGGAAGTAGCTTTAAGCCTCCTTGAGTTTCATTTTACCTTAATAGCCATATATAAATATTCAAACCCATTTTCTAATTTCTAATTTGTGTTATTGCAAATCAGTTCTAATTGAAAAGCTGTTTTAAGCAGCTCTGGAGCTTCATCTGATTAATTGTTAACATCTGCCCTTGTTCCCTGTACATCAACCAAATCAAAAGCCTTGACGCTTTGTTGTAAGGGATGTTCACAACGCCCTTATAGGCAAGCAGCTGCACAGGTTTCCAGTTTTTGAATGAGTGGTAGGGACAAATTGAGCTTCAGCATCACAAGAATTTTGCGTTGGTCAGACACTTTAACCCAGTGGCGGGCAACCTGCAGCCTGCAATCAGATTCTCGCAGCTCCCATTGGCCAGGAACAGCGAACTGCAGCCACTGGGAGCTGCGGGGGGCCATGCCTGCAGATGGTCAACATCAGCAAAATGTCTCACAGTCCACAATAAGATTACCCTGATAAGCTGCATGCGGCCCATGGGCTGCAAGTTGCCCACTACTGCTTTACCCAATATAATTGTAATACCTAGATTCATAGATTTTTAAGATCAGAAGAGACCATTATCATCAGCTAGTCTGACCTTTTGCATAACACCTCACCCAACATTTCCTACAGCAAGCCCTCACCTTCGCTACAATCTCCCTTTTAAAAAGATGTCCACATCTTGATTGAATATGTTTGATAAACTGTTCCAATGTTTAAATACCTTCACCATTAAAGCGCACCTTTACTTCTACTCTGAGTTTTTCTAGTTTCACCCTTCAACCATTTGCTCTCATTATGTCTTTTTCTGCTAGATTAAAGAGCTGTCTGCTCTCAGAAATTTGTTCCCCATGCGGATACTTATAGACTGATCAAGTCACTTCTTAATCTTCTCTCGGATCAGCTAAATAGATTAAGCTCATTTAGTCTCTCTCTCTCTCTCTCTCTCTCTCTCTCTGTCTTTCTAAAGCAGGTTCAAACCATTCTTGTAGCCCTTTCAGAACCCTTTCCAGTTTTTCAACATCCTTTTTCAGGTATGGACACCGGGTCTGGACACAAAATTCACACACTCTTCCCACTAATGCCTCCCTACTCCTACTTGATATTCCCGTTTATATGTCTGAGGATCATGTTCACCCTCACAGCTACAGCACTGCACAGGGAGCTCATGTTGAATTTGTTATCTCAGTGATCCCCTAAATCCTTTTCTGTGTTGTTGCTTTCCAGGATACCATCCATCGTGTAAGTGTAACCTACATTCTTTGTTCCTAGATATATAACCTTGTATTTAGCTGTCCTAAAAATGTAGCTTGTTCAAGTGCGTCCATTTTATATCCAGATTGGTCTGTATAATTGACTTGTCCTCATCATTATTTACCACTCCCATAATCTGTGTCTCATCTGCAAGCTTTACCAGTAATTTTACACTGTCCTCCCGATCATAGGCAAAGATATTCAGTAGCACTGTCCAGAATACATATCCTTGCAGGACCCAACTAGAAACAACCATGGCTGACTATTCTCCACCAAAAATTATGTTTTCACATTCTATGCATTAACCAGTTTTTAATCCATTCAATATGGGCTGTTTTTCATTTGCTATAGTGCTCATGTTTATCAGAATGCCACGTGGGACTAACTGAAATGCCTTTCAGGAGTCCCAGTATATTTATGTAGCAATTAGAGTATCTATCATCACTTGCAATCTTTAAACAATTATCTATTTGACAAGACCTATTTTTCATAAACCCATGTTGACTGGCAATTATGTTACCATCTTAAAAAGAAAAGGAGTACTTGTGGCACCTTAGAGACTAACCAATTTATTTGAGCATAAGCTTTCGTGAGCTACAGCTCACTTCATTATGCATCCGATGAAGTGAGCTGTAGCTCACAAAAGCTTATGATCAAATAAATTGGTTAGTCTCTAAGGTGCCACAAGTACTCCTTTTCTTTTTGCGAATACAGACTAACACGGCTGCTACTCTGAAACCTGTCAAGTTACCATCTTAATCATTCACTGATTATACACTATATCAGCCTTTCCATGATTTGCCCCAGACTGATGTCTAATTAACCCCCCTACAGTTTCCCAGGTCATCCTGTCAACTCTTTTTAAGAACACATGAGCTTTTTCCCTGTCCTCTGGTACTCTTTCTATTTGCCCAAGATTTGCTAAAAATCAACACTCATGGTTCAGCGAGCTCCTCAGCCACTTCTTTGATACCTTTGTTTTAATTTATCCCATCCTGCCAAGTTAAAAACCTAGTTTTAATAGTTGCTGTTAAACTTCCTCCCTTGTCACTGATGTATTAGAAAGTATTTCATTATCACTCTAAGACACCATAGAATCACAGACTCATAGAATATCAGGGTTGGAAGGGACCTCAGGAGGTCATCTAGTCCAATCCCCTGCTCAAAACAGGACCAATCCCCAGCTAAATCATCCCAGCCAGGGCTTTGTCAAGCCTGTCCTTTAAAATATCTAAGGAAGAAGATTCCACCACCTCCCTAGGTAACCCATTCCAGTGCTTCACCATCCTCCTAGTGAAAAAGTTTTTCCTAATATCTAACCTAAACCTCCCCCACTGCAACTTGAGACCATTACTCCTCGTTCTGTCATCAGCTACCACTGAGAACAGTCTAGAGCCATCCTCTTTGGAACCCCCTTTCAGGTAGTTGAAAGCAGCTATCAAATCCCCCCTCATTCTTCTCTTCTGCAGACTAAACAATCCCAGTTCCCTCAGCCTCTCCTCATAAGTCATGTGTTCCAGTCCCCTAACCATTTTTGTTGCCCACAGCTGGACGTTTTCCAATTTACCACATCCTTCTTGTAGTGTGGGGCCCAAAACTGGACACAGTACTCCAGATGAGGCCTCACCAATGTTGAATAGAGGGGAACGATCACGTCCCTCGATCTGTTGGCAATGCCCCTATGTATACATCCCAAAATGCCATTGGCCTTCTTGGCAACAAGGACACACTGTTGACTCATATCCAGCTTCTCGTCCACTGTAACCCCTAGGTCCTTTTCTGCAGAACTGCTGCCGAGCCATTCGGTCCCTAGTCTGTAGCGGTGCATGGGCTTCTTCCATCATCCTGCTCATAATTGGTTTGTCCATACCTTTCATCTAAAGACCCCAAAGCATGCCAACTCATTAATAAAAATACACTCTTGTGTATTTTAAAGAGCAGCCTGGTGGTTGGGGGGGATGCTGAAGAGGTAAGGCACCATCGTGGTAGCTCCTGGCGGCTTTGCGAATGAGACAGGCACAGTTCATCCAAGAGCGGTGCCCACTCCTACACTGGTAGGGAAGCAATGTATGCTGCTGTTCACACGCCAGCTCTGATGACCCGTGTGGAATGAGTGGGGCAATGGCCCACTCTCACTTAGCAGTCTTCTTTGGTTTTAAAGTCCTACCACTGGCATCAGACATTCCCAGTTCTTGCACTCAATGCACAAGGATAAGATTGTGCCTGGTCCAAAGTCAGGTGGTACAAGGGTAGATTGGGGAACTAAATCTCATTGAGCCCTCTTACTTCCTATGTTCATGCAACTGCATGAGACTAGCCACAAAGCATGTAGACATCTGTAGAAAGGAATCACTTCACCCATTACTGAATGGACTCCATAGACTGGTTACCTCTGCAGTGAAAACAAACATGCATTTCACAGTACCTAGCAATGTAATACCCTAGCTCAGGGCATGGCATACAGAACACTCCATCTTTTTGGAAATATGAGATTAGTTTATTAGTCAGAATGTAATTTCACAGTTGGAATTGTACCAGCACAATTTTCTGCTGCTCACATTCAGAAAGGTTTGCATTTTATCAGGTAACTGAGAAGTTAGTACTGTATGTTTACTACTTCTATTTGCTGTTACATGAAATCTAACATTGTGGCATTAGTAGAGATATTCAGACCTTCTGATATACCGTAGGCATAAGTAACAGTGCAAAGCTTAGAGAAATTGAGCATGCCTGACAGCTTATTGAAGAACAGGGAATCAGAGACCAGGTCAGTTAAGTGTTCAGGATCATGAAAGACAGCAAGACGATCTGGGAACAGGGAAGATATAAATTAAATATCTCCAGTGCTGAAAGGTAAAAGGGATCAGACACACTTGATGTTGGAGCAGCCACAAAGTTGAGGCAGACCGGAAGTAAGGCCAAGGAGAAAGCAACATTGCCAAATTCCAAAAGCACGTGCTTGCTGCCCCAAGGCACCACATCTGCTTTGTAATGATGTAGGACTAGCAAGTTGTTTTTTTAACATTGAGTAAAAAGATACCTTTGAGGTTTGTGCAGATCTTGCAAATCAACGGCCAACATATGGAAAGAGGATGACACCTTTGGATTTTATGGAAAACACTATTGCTGCATACTATCCATTTAGCACAGGTTACCCTCTGGAATAGACAAAGTGATTTCTTAAGGGAATTAAGTCCTTCCAAAAGAGGTTGGGAATTCTCTTTAAAAGCTATGGAGGAATTCAACATGAGATTACATCATATTGATTTAAATATCGTATCAATTAAAAAAAAAACTTTGAACTTTTAAGGTATAAAGCGTCACCTCTGGTCAGAAGCTACATTTGTTTGCTATTTAGCCAAGACACAAATCAAACATATATAAAGTTTAGATTGATCTACTGTCTACTTCAGTATAAAAAAACCCCAACAAAAATATCCCAAACCAGACATTGCAAATAGCATCATTATTGCTTGGTAGCACTGAGAGATCCCTGAAGAGATGAGGGGTACATTGTGCTAGACACTACACCAACACATAGCAGAAAGCATCTGATGTTCATAAATTGTATAGTGAATTGCTTGACCACACTTTGGTTCATTTTGAAATATACTCAAGAGACCAAATAACCAACGTCAGTCAGGTTTATTGCTATAACCCAATAATAGTACGGGAAAAAGGTTCCATACAATACCAGTCTCTGGGAAGCCATCTCATGCAGCATTGTTACATTCACCTTACACAGAAAATATGCTCCCAAAGTTATACCACTAAAATCCATTTTTTAATATCTTAGCTGTTTACAAGTAATAGGTACTATGTAGGTCATCGGAAAGTAAATTTAACTAATCAGCTTTCTACTTGTTTTTCTAGACCCTTGGTGTACCCCTTCTCTCTGTGTTCTGAAAACATGCATTCCAGGTACCAAAGGGCATGAAGGTATCTCCTAGCATAGCATAAAACAATCATATGTCTTTTCCTTTGGGACATTCTAGTATAGGTTTTTGAGAGTAACTCCTTTTCTGTTGCTATGGTAAAATACTCACCTGGCCTGATAGTGACAGCTTCCTTATCTATTTAAGCCAAAGCTTACTTCAGCTAATGTAAGATGTTATGGAATACTTAGCATAAGTGAACAAGATTATAGTGACGGTATAAACCAATTTAGGCTGTCCAACTGCTATATTTGTGCTTAATATTTGGGCTTAATGCCAATTTGGGCTTAATATATATAACACCAGCATATGTTGGTCAACACTTCCCCAAAAAAGCTTACAAGATTGGGCATTAGTGTATCTCTGTCCCACCTGTGATTCACAATATTTCAGTATCCTCAGGTCTGCCGTACTTGGTCTAATTCTGGTTGTTGGACTTGGTGTGTGGGTGGCATTTAGTAGTCTGAGATATACCAAAGATCAGACTACCTGATGTGGTGGTCCCTTCTGGCATTAAACTTTGACTTATAATATAAACAGACAAGCCCATGTGTGATAAAAAAAACTATTATCCCTATTTTACAGATAGGGAAAAGAGGCACAGAGAATAATTAAAGTTTGTAGCAGATCTAGGAGCTAATCCAGGTCTCCTTTGCACAGACTGTGTACGTATACACACAGATGCTGCTTTATGGGCTTTGATCTCCAAAGCACTTTCAACAGCGTTCGACAAGTAAAAGTGCTTCTGTAGCAGTAACTAGTTCTGGGCAGTCTCTGGTCCCACTGCAGCATTATTTCTTTAATGGTAAATTTAACCTTGAACTATAATGAGCAGTACCCAACCTTTGAATTTAGGATAGTCGGTCATTTCATAAAGACAGGGTACATTCCACTGTACGGGATGCACATCCATTGTAGCAAAGAATAGTTAAGGGGACAAAAGATGCAGATCCCAAAGTTGCTTCTTCCCCACTGCTGTTGATGTCCCTGCCCCCCACCCCGCCCCCGTCCCTTCCAATCATCTTCTTGATGGTATTTTTCCCCAAAGTTCTACATTTTCCTGCACAAATCAAAAAGCCAGCTATTCCTCTGTCCTAAGGTGCAAAACCATTACCTGTATCTTAGTTGTTTCCTGGACGTTTACTGTAAACTCCTCTCCGGCCTTTAAATTGCATACCACGCTCCTCCAGTCCAGCTAATTAAGAGCCACTAAAATGATGTTTCTACCCAATCAGACCACATCACTAATCTTCAAAATCCTTCACTGGTTCTTTAGATTCTTTTCATTTGCTTTTTTTCTTTCCCACCAAAAATATCTCGGTACTGCAATAGAATTACAGGATGAAACAGGTGTTTAGAGTTGTGTATTAACTTCAAAATTCTAAGCCGCTTTTGTCTATAAAAGGTCTGTAAGATCTTACAAAACTGTCATTTAGCACTTGCTGATCAGTAGGAGGAGTACTATTTTCTAAGTGGTATTATTATATTCTTATCTGATCTTATACCTACTTAGTAATTTTGCTTAGTTCATTCCTTAACTCAGCAGCTTTGCTTTGCTCTAAATAGAGCACCTTCAGCTCTTTTCTGAGGAGGCACTTCAAGTTGCTATTGTATTTCATTCAGCTACACTTTTACCAGGTTGAGCTAGTAAATCTCATTCCAGTTGCTTGGGCTTAGTACACCTATTACGCACAATGCATGAGAATGATAGACAAACAAACAGCTTAGACTTTGAAATTAAAACACTCATACAATTTGACCTTCATCTTCCAGCTCTCGATCCATACATGTTTGACATGTAGCTCATCTATTTAGCTACACATTACTTGTATGAATGAAATTACTCAACTGAGCACTGTATATGATGATATGCTGATGCATACCAAGCTTTCACAAAAGTAGGTACACTGACAATATCACTGCACTAAGAACATCTGTTTCTCGAATACCAAGTCATACTGTCTTTCATATCACTAAAATATTACAGTGCTTCAACAAATATTCCTGTTACTGGTGTAAGCGACTTGGCTCTATACTTTGAATCTAACTGAGCTCAAAGCACACCAATGTAACCACAGACTCACTTACTTACACATCTGCATGTGTTCCTCATTGCTTCCTTAATCTGGGTTCCAGCCCCATGATTTGACAGCAGGCAAAAAAACCCCAAACAAACAAAAACAAGCAAGCAAAATGATAAAAGGAGACCTAATTTTCTGCCATTATATAAATCAGTGGCATACCATCACCTAGAATTCTGCTTTTAGCAAAAAAAAAGGTTACATCCATAACAGCATACTACAACATGAGGTATGTTCATTGCTAACATTATGCAAGAGTGAATAACATTTACCTGGAGACAAACCTGAAGCCTGCAGTTCCATCAAGTTATTTTTCAGTAGCATTTGTATCAATGTCCTACAGTTAACGTAGTTAATTTGATTGTTATCTGGCACACCTAAAATTAGCTTGCATCCTTCCTTCTTTAATGACTGAAATTAAGAATGTGTTTTAAGGCTAATTCTAAGTGGGGAAATTATTAAGCAATACAGAAACTGCTGTACTGTATGTTGTCCAGACAACAGCAGACTCTTCAGAGAATGGTACCAGAAACCCCATAGCAGGCACTCATAACCTACCCACAGAGGAGATTTCCTCTGAACCCTGGCTAGTTGTGTGTGTTTTTACATGGGATAGGATCTTATACTAAGTTCTTTAAACTAAGTTCATTTGATAACACTGAAGCATCTTCAGGGCCCATTCACAACAGAATGTTCACTGATTTGTCCTAAACTGAAACATCTTCAAACTGCAGCCAATTATCTGTTGATTCCTAAATTCAGGAAACCTCAAGTATCTACATATACATCCCAGGAGGCCTGAACTTAGCAAGCATCTTCTGCACAGACCCCCGATTTTTAAAGTAGTCTAGTAGTCCGGATCTGCCACAGGGAAAAATCTAGTTTCTAATGCACATCCACAAAAATGGCAACTTTTTATTTTCATGACTTAAACACTGAACCAATTGGCTTCAAAACTGAACTGCTTTCTACTATAACTACTGGAAAGGCAACAAAACAGATGACCTTTATATTTGTTTAAGCTTCAGCTGTCATCATGCTTGTGCATGAGTTTGTAATAGGTCGTATGAGGAAATTATATTCACCCCCCAAAGACTCTTTTTGCTGCAAAAATTCACAAGTAACCGAGGAACAAGAAGCTATCTCACTTTAAAGGCAATTGTTTTATTAATTTATGAGCACCTGAAAGATTTTAGATCTGAAAATCTCTAACTTATGTAAATAACAGATTATTGGCAAATAGTGTAATACAAACAAGTCTAGAAATAAAAGTGTATCAGTTACTAGCAAATAATTTGATCACAATTTTGGCTACAGAAGACAGACTTGTTTTCCCCAAAGAATAAGCAGAAAGCTCCTATCGAAAAAATAAATTTAAGTGTACAGTAGGTTTAACTAGACCACCATTTGATAACAGAAAGGATAAAATTAACGTGGGTAGATATATAGTAGCACCTTTCATACTAGAGGTATCCCAAAGCACATTGCAATAATGAGTTAAGATACCAAGATTGCAAGGATTGCACAGGCAAACACTAAAGTCATCATTTACTCAGCAGTAGGTCACAAAGAACCAAGGACTTCACAAGCTGTTTTATTGAGACAGAGGATGTTTACCACTATGCTGGGGAATATCACTTATTGTAATGGAGATTGCAGCAAACTCAATTTTAAAATGCTAGTTTGGCTCAAAGTGCTGTATTCACTTTGTTTCATCCCCTGTGCTCATAAGCATTCACACCTTCTCCTGCTCCTTGTTTGGGCACCTGCCAACAATTTGAGCCATTAGCCTACTTTAACCAATTCAAACACACTGCTCTGCAGCCTGTCACATTACACCCAATCCTTCTGAAGAGTAAATGGGGTCGGAACTTTGCATTTCATCAAGTGCTGTCAACAAGGCAGTGGCAGAAAGAGCTTTGACTTATGCCTCATCCAAGTTACAGAGGTCCTTAAAATTCACCCTGGGATCAGTAATTATAGCAGTACCAGAGAATCCTGAAGTATCAACCTAGGAGCTGGGAATTGTTTTAAACTTGAAGGTAGGGAAGACCTAGCCAAGTGTAAGTGTCCCCACAGCAAAACCGTACTTCCATTACTGTGTCTTTCTACACTCAGGTGTGTGTGTGTGTGTATGTTTGTTTGAGGGCATATCCCATGTTTTTTTGTGCTGAGGCCCTCTAGGATTCTTTCCCAGTTAAATGTGTTAATTGCAGGAGAACTTGTTCGTCCTTTAGGGAGAACTGGGGTAAAGGCAGTGAGGATTATCAGTACTCCAGTGATTTTTTTGCCTGCGTTCTTACTGAAAAATGGGGGTGGGGGGTGAGGTTCAGCCTAAAGGGAAGCAGATTCTGGGCTCTAATCAATGCCCCGAGCTGGATTAACTAGCTTGGACTCAAAAGTGGAGGTTTTCCTTTGTGGAAGCTGGAGGAGAGGGGGTTAAGACAAAACTTCACTGTACAGTGAAGACATACCTTTAGCATTTGCTTGTAATATTGAGAGAGGCCAGGTTGCTGTTCAGAAGCCTTGTGCATGTGTCATGCTCCAATATTTAATGTTTACTTGTTACATAAGGGACTAAATGACTGTAGACTAACTCACAGCTACTATTTGGTGACAGCACAAGTGCCACATCTGTCTTCTCCACATGCTTTGAAAAAGGTGCTTTCCAACTCAGGGGCGATGGACTCTTCATAAAATTGAGGAGGGCCACGAGGCCCCATCCCTCCATGGCCCTGCCCCCCTCTACCCTTCAAAGCCCCGCCCCTTGGTCAAGCTAGAAGCTGGAGCCTGGCCGGGGAGCCTACTCAGGGTCGCGGGGGTCCCAAAATCAGCCCCTGGCCTGTGTTCCCGCCCCCCTGAGTCCCACGCCCAGGGCAGGTGGAGGGTCTGTGGCTCCCCACAGCTGCCCATGCAGCTCTTACCCAGACCCAGCTCTGGCTTCCGGCAGACATGGGGACACTCACCTTGTTCTGAAGAGAATGTGAGCCAGCCACTTTGCAAATCCAGTCAGCTGTATAAAATTTTTTGTATATGTAGAGCAATCCCCGAGGTGGGCATTTATCTTTGGCAGTTATACCATTCTTTTATCTGAAGTACTTGCATTGAAATTTGAAAAAGTACAGTGTATATAAAAGAGCTTGGATTTTTGAGAGGGGGGTGGACAAAAGCCACCTGCTTCCTTTCTGTAGCACTCTTAGCCTGTGCTTTCCTCGGGCTGTGGAAGGACTTGAATAATGCTGTATTTTTATTGGTACGGTACTAATGCAAAATAAAAGGTTGTTGAGAGCAAGGTAGGGTTTGATCCTTCAAATTTGCAGAGCCAGATCTTGTGTCCTCCCTCCAATGCTAACCTATAGTTACACACAATGAAAGAAGCTGGAATAGCTATCATTTAAGTCCAGCTGTAAGTAGTGAGTAATCTTTTTCCAAACACATTAGTGGCAGATTCCAATGATGATTTATGAGGGTAGGGATCCCCTTTTACAGTTCTGACAAGCCAGGTACATAGGATAACATAAGATCTATGATGAAGATCTAGGTCAAATTGTTCCCTCAGAACAAATGTGAATCTAGATTAAATCCTTGGATTTTTCAGCTGGTATTGATGTAATTTCAGTAAAGTCAAAGTTTCTGGGAAAAGCAAATCCTTAGCTTGTAATATTCAAGAACCTCAAATAAATGCTTTGTGAACTTTGTCAAAGTTTCAAGGTTTGCTATATAGGTTTGTACACTTTTTAAGTTGGGACCTGAATTTAAGATGAAAGTTTAGGGGTCTTCAGATTGTTTGTCTATTTGTTTCTAAGAATAAGGGCATGTGCACAACTGAGATCTGTGTTTGGATTTTTTACTAGAAGTCTCTCCTGTTGCAGCTGTTCCACTGTGTGTTCATAGTGGAATAGTCATTGGGCAGGGACGTGAACTTGGGTAGCCCACCTCCCAGATGAGTGCTCTAGCTACCAGGCTTGAGAGTCATTCTTGCTCTTGGGTCCAGTGACTATTCAAGTATTTTATACTAAGTGGAACAGTTTCAACAGGAGAAACTGAAAGCTCCACATCAGAATATCCCATAGTTGAGTGCCTAGGGCACTCTCCTGCAACCTGGAAGATATAAGTTCAAAATTCTTTTCTACATCAGAGAGAGGGGAAATTAAACCACATCTCTAAGCACTGGGCTTTAGAAGCTGTAAGATTGGCACCACCACCACCTCCTCTTCTGCCCTCCACTTTATCAACATAGCCCTTCATTTCCTTTGCTTTTATGTGAAAAGGTGCTCAGAAACTGAACTGAACGTTCATTTGTGGTTGAACAAAACATTTTGTTTAACCCCAAACAAAATTTGTGTTCGCTTTCTTGATTCCAAGTTTTTCAGAATTTTTTGATACAACCCAAAACAATTTCCCCCCAGAACTTCCACCAAACAGGGTAATCAGTTATTTGCTTAGCACTAGTTAGAGAGCAGGGAGATACAGGGATAAACTATGCTTTGTCTTGCAACTGTGTCAAATCACTGTAGTTGCACAAGGTGTATGTCAGGGTAGCAGTGACCCATTCTGTTTTTACTGGTAAGTTATTGTCTAAAGTAGCAACCCTACCTCAACTATTAATCTCGAGATCATATATTAACAGCATGTTCTTTGCACATACATGTAATACCCATCAAAATTGATGGGAGGTATGTGCATACACTAAATGCAGAATAGACCCATTTTTAGCTAAGTGGAGCTCAGCCTTTGAATATCTATTTAGGGAGCTTTTTATTATATATACACACATATACATACACACACATTTCCAGTTAAGGAAAAAAGTGTGCAAGCCACCACAGGTTAGATGATTTTACTGGTGAATAATTAACATAGTCTGTCTCCATACACATTTGCTTATGGGTTCACAAAAACCGATTCTCTAGTTGATAATACATAATGGTTATGAACAGCGAACAAAACCGAAACACAGAATAAGGTAATGGCTTGCCTGAACAAATTAGAGATGGGCTGAAGCCA
The DNA here is from genome assembly GCF_015237465.2 of Chelonia mydas. Lineage (NCBI taxonomy): Eukaryota > Metazoa > Chordata > Testudines > Cheloniidae > Chelonia > Chelonia mydas. The sequence goes on along the minus strand of NC_057849.1, from coordinate 188,843,827 downwards.
AAGATTGGATCTGGATCTGATTTTCATGAAGTGCTTGGATCCAGGAATTTGTCTGGATCATCGCTGAAACTTAAAGCAATACATTTGCTCTCATATTCATGGCGCTCTTTGATCTCCGATTACACACAGACAACCTATTTTCATACTTTCATGGTGTTACCGTGCCAGATTCTTATTAACAATTAGAAGCTCTACTTAGAAAAGCTAACTTGCCCTCTTGAGCAATGTTTTCAGCCAGTCTCTGAGGCAACCTTACCTTTCTTCTCACCTATTAAACTTTTATTAATGTTTAACATAGTAAAAGTAAATAAAATAAGAGCTTCCAACACTTGCTATTGTTCTGTAAGCATATCTGTACGAATCTTATTATAAATTACATTTTTTACTTGTAGGATACCTTTAAAGATACAAAGCAATAGACCAATAGCTAAGGGGTAACACATTACACACACAGAAGGAAACAAATATTTTTTTAAAAGCCAGTTAATGATTCCAGTTAATGAGAGCTAGCAGATTAGTATACAGTACAAACCCATGTTGACTTGGACTGGTGGAGTTACCTTCTGTTGAACTAATTGAACAAGTAACCCAATTTATACAGGAAAAGCTTTGTTATCCAGCCTGTTGGAGGAATGGGGGGTGCCGATTAGTCAAAAATTCCGGTTAATTTAGAGTTATACTTACCCATGGAGGAAGGGAGTTTGGGTGCAGGAGGGGGCTTGGGGCTGGAGGTTGCTGTTTTGGGGTGCCGGATCCGGGCGGCACTCACCTCAGATGGCTCCCCGGAAGTGGTGACATGTCCCTGTTGCTCCTAGGCAGAGGTGCTGCCTGGTGGCTCTGCACGCTGCCTCCACCCACAGGCACCGCCCCTGCAGCTCCCATTGGTGGCAGTTCCTGACCAATGGGAGCTGTGGAGCCAGTGCTCAGGGTGGGGTGGAGGCAGCACACAGAGCCCCCGTGGCCATTCCTCTGCCTAGGAGCAGCAGGGACATGTCGCTGCTTCCAGGGAGCCTCTGTGCTAACCGGACTTTTATGGCCCATTGAACAGTGCTGACCAGAGCTGTCAGGATCCCTTTTCAGTTGGGTGTTCCGGTTGAAAACCAGCCACCTGGCAACCCTATTGAAGATTTGTATTGGGAGATATCAGAAATGCTAGTTTCTAGAGCTTTCTGGTTGGTAAAGTGCTAGGTAACACAGCTTTTACTGTACTACTAAATTTATGTCAAGTAGATTCCCTCCCAACACATTGACCTTTGTCACTTAAACTATTGGATTGAGCCAAGACATTACATCCCATTCCTTACCATCACTTGTGTATCAGTGACTCAGTGCACTTGGTATTGCTAAAGGGAAAAGCTTAAATCAGTTCATCTTGATCACAGTCTTTCCTCTATGACAACATTTATCACCTTAGTACATTTCTCCCTGTATGAATTTAAGTTGTAATATTAGTGGATAATTCACTTCACAAACTATTAAGACTCGCTGGAATATTAACTTTTAATTATCATATACAAAGAGCTAGCCATCTAAATTTATGAAGAGGTTGTATATTGTTTTGCTTTTCTAGGGGCCAACATTTCTGGTTTATTCAGTTGTACTTAGAAATGGCAAGCTTTCCCACTTTCTTCTATTTGTTCATTCTGCCAATAATTCTTCTGAGCTAATTAACTGAATATATGCAACCATCTTAGCTGATTTTTTTTTTTATTTGATACATGATTCCATTGTGAAGAATGGAAGTAAAGAGCATTTTCCCCCCCGGCAGTCATTTTAGGAATCTTCTGCACTTGGTAATTCTATCTAAGGACTAAAAATGGTAACCTTCATCTTAGCATCTGACAGTCTATACTTTATTGAGTAAGGCACATCAGTGACCTCACTACTTAAAAGCAGCAAAAACCTACATAGGGCAGCATATAATGAAGCCATTTCCATACATGACTGGAAGGTAATGCATTTTGACTCATTTAAGGGGGTGAGGAGAAGTCTTCCAGTATGTTTTGGCTGTCTGCTACTCTTCCATGTGTGGCCTAAATGGGCTTCTCTGCCTTATTTTAGTCTCAATATTTCTAATACTTTGCCCTTTTCCCCATCTCATAGAAGACCTTCTAAGATGACAAAGCCTAGTACCGTCAATTTCAATTCAAATTAGTAGATGCAGTAATGTTACAGATGGTTCGGTGTGTTAGCCACAGTTAGGGTTTGGAGTCAAGTTTTCCTGCTTTCTAGTCCAACCATTTATAGGATATATAATCTTGGCAATGTTTCTTAGTCTCTGTGCTTCAGTATACTCATTTAAGGCGGATTCAGTAGCATCCATTTCACAGAGACTTTGATAGCGTGCACTTCCAGTTTGTAGCATGTTACATAATACTATATTTGGAAAGCTCTGTAAAATAAATAAGTACATTAACAATGGGCCCATTTCTATGGCTTTATAACATAGGAGTAGTTAGTCAATGCTAAATGTAAGCTTTATACAAGCATGAGCAGAAACAGTGTCATGAAATACTATTCACTGAATCACATTTAAGCCACGATCTGCCAAAGATATGATATATATTATATAATATATAACATCTTTGGCAGGTCATGGCTTAAATGTGATTCAGTGAATAGTATTTATATATATATATATTGGTCTGCACTACTTCTAACTGCGGTATTATTGTATGGGTTAAGTTTTGCTTTTATATACACAAATACATTGCATGCATAATTAAACCACATTGGTGTTTGAAATCTCAAATTCTACAGGCATCTACTAGTATGAAAAAGAGGCTTAAGAACTATGCACAGTATTGTAGTCATATTGTTGGTCAAGGTATAGAAAAGTAGACATCAGTCTACCCAAACTTCCTAACTGAAAGTATGTTTAAATATTGGTTTGAACAGGGCATGAAAGCTACATTTTTATTTCAAAATTAGTCCAGATTTTAAAAGGCAAGGCAGCTAAACTAAAAGTTATTGCAAAATGTTCCTAAATCTGCATTGTGGCTTTACTGTCATACTCAATCTCTGTTGTATTTTCTGATATATATTCCCTTGTTCAACTCCCAGTGGTGCCAAAAGAAATGCACTCATTTTATATATGGAATATACCCGAGAAATATTATTCTTACACTTAAGGATTCTCCTTAAGACAGCAAGGAACTTTACTATTCTGATGTTAGTTTGTTTCTAAAGGGACACCATGGTGATTGCTATTAACTCTTTTACTGAAGCTAAAAAATTCAACACTACAGTTAGGACTATGAAGCAATGGCCAACATAATCCCTCATTTAACGCTCAACTTTTTTACGAAACTGAAATTATCAGTTCATCTGTACCTAAAATCAGATATTTGGCTGTGTTGGAAATTGGAGCGAAGTCCCTTCAGCAATTTTAGAGTTTTGAGAGGTTTAAAATGGTACTTCTATAGCAACAGACTCTGTTACCACTTTTCTCTAGCATTTTAAAAGAGCAGAACTTTTGACTTCAAACGTAGTGTCAAAGGCTTAAACTTGACACCTACGGTAGCCTTACATTGGTTTCAAATGCCAGCATTTTAAATATAGTACTGAGTAGGGCTAGTCAGGAAATGTGTTGTTTCTAGGAAAAACTGGTGAACATTCAAGTTAGCTAAAAAAATGTTATAAACTGTCAAAAAAAGAAATTTTCAGTGGCACTCAAACTGGACTTTTAGCCAAAATTTTCTGGTTAGTACTTAAACCTGAAAACAAATTGCATGTGGGAGTTATGACAAAAAAAAGAAAAATAGTTGAAAATGTACATTTCCCATAGCATTTTCTGTTTTTATAAAAAAGACATTAAAACAAACAATTTTGACCGCTGTAATACGAACCATGGACTTCTGAGAAATCATTTATACTTTCAGCTGTGCATTTAAATGCATACACAGGTAGCTAACTCTATAGCTATTTGCTTATGTGAACAATATATGCTGAAGTGTTAAGCCTCTCTAATTTACAGTAGTAAGCTAGTGCAACAGCTTTGGGGAACAAGGCATGGAGCCAGCTGTCAAGTGAGGAATTTATAGCAGATGCCAAGCTGCTCAAGGCCTATTGGTGAAGCTAAAGGAGCTAATGGATGCAAGCCAAGTAGCCACACTTGGAACCAGTGTGAACTTTGGAAGCTCTGGTTCATTTACTCTGGAACTGACAAGGTCTGCTGAAGTGCCTACCTACCGTTATCAAAGCAAGCCAATGTACAGAACAAGAAGGTGTTAACTGTGCAACAAACTGGGCCAGCATGCTAGATAAGTCCAAATCAGACAAATAGCTCCAGACCAAGAGTAAGACAGGCTCTGCAGCTCCGTTCCTGTGGAACTTGGAAGGTCCCCAGAACCAGAGCTTCTGTCATCTGTAAGAAGATTTCAGCCTCTGGAGAACTGAGTTTTGATTAATAAACAGATGACCAAGAATTTATTGTTGCTGCATGACAACTAATTTATGAAGTAAAATGGGAAAGCTTGTTGATGTTGTAAGCTATGCAGGCAGATCAGCAGTTTTGTTAAAGAATATTTAAATTCATAGGCTAGTGTTGAGGCAAGATTAATGTTGCAAGATCCACCAGTGAAATCTCAGTTAATTCCAAAATTCAGTCTCTCCCACATTCACTAGGAAACATTACTACATCGTTTACTCATTCAGATTCCTATTTCATCTTCCACTATAATACCATAGTCACCAACTAATACTACATAATGTTTCAAGTTATTTTAAACACTAAGCATAGGGAAAAAACAGCTTAACTTATGCTACTACCTAGCCCTTCTGACCAAGTCCTTTTCTTAGTTGCAGCTACAGCTTTTGGGTAATCCACACAAGTGAAGACACCATACTGTAGTTCCAAAAGTTTACACAAGCCCTGACAACTGTTTTTATAGTGTTACCCAAATAATACAACTAAGTTTTGAACAAAGAAAGCGAAGCTGCTCAAAGAAGTGCATGTTTCAGTACAAAGTGGGCTCATGTGAGTTTAAAAAAAACAAAACTCAAGTTTTCATAAGGTTTTCAGTTCAAACAACTTATTTATGGCCTACCTCATCTTGTATTCTGACAAGAGAGTAAAGCAAGATTCCCTCTTCCCTTTCCTATTGAAGGTCTACTTTTGGTTTTGTTTTTAAGTTAATAAAATTAAGAACTGAGTGCTTAACAGATGGGGCAATTACTAGCCATTAGTAAAAAATAATAATTTTATGGAGGGGGGGGGAGGGAAATAGTCACATGAATCTGATTCAACCACCACATGCTGTATGTACATTCTGGCACTAGTACTGGTATTGTCATTCACCTTTATTTAAAAGGACGTCTTTCATACAAGCAAGGCAAACTAGTGAAGTTATTATTCAGAACTGACAGATGCTGTGCCTTTCCTGGGAACAGTCTTGATCTCGCATCTGCAGGATGATTTTCTATCCTGAGGTGCTTTTGTAAGATAACATTTTTGGCTGACAACCAAAGAATTCATATGCTAAACTGGTGACACTGGGCCATCTTGATATCTTATCTTCACTATTTAGTCACTCTGCAGACTATCAGTAATTGTTTGAACCACAGTGCTGCAATATTTATAGTCTCATTTTCATTCATTTATTAACTAAACATGATCAAAATGTAATGGAAAACCCAGTTGATTCTCAAAGCCTTCTGATTCCAGACTGGCTCTCTATCTGAATTCTTAAGTGATCAAAACATGTATAGCAGTTTACTCTATAAACCCTGTTCCACTGATTATGCCATATATTTCTCCTTCATTCCCATGTTCTCTAGAAAACAAACTGTGGTAGAAAGGTAATTAGTGACGAGTAACTTAGGCTGTGCCTGTACAGAACTTTATTGTGCAGCGAGCTGAGATATAAATCCCCAGCACTCCAGCATGCTGTGCATTAACTGAGCACTCAGTTCCACAATGGGCTTTAATGTTTCAAAGAGATTGGAAAAAAGATCAAGTAGAAGACAGCAGAACCGAAAAGTCTGATCAACTTCAATGGGTTTCCTTCTTAGCTCAGAATATATATTTTGGGAGGAGGGTACTTTTTTCCTGAGTGAACCTAAGACCATACTGGTCTTGATTTGGCTGGCTACCTTCAACCAAGGCAGCAGGGGAATGGCCAGTGCAATGGATGTTTTCCCATAGATGGGTGTGAAAGGTAGGCCTAATGGATTTGGTACATATCCTGAGCCTTTTTCTTAATCTCCTTGACTGCATCTTCAATGTTAGGCTGGAAGGAGAGGAAGAAGCGGTAGTATGGCAGGCGAACTGTGGTTAATGCTGCATCCTGCATGCCAAAGCACGGAGCAAGTAATGAGAAGGCTGGTCTAGGACTTAAGTATGACACTTGGTGGATCTTGCTTCCTGATTAGCCATAATGTTGATCGTAAAGACTGTTACCAAATAAAGTGGGAAAAGAGAGATGTACAATAATGCAAATTACAAAGTGAGCCATTGTAGTATTAAAACTATATTAACTTTATCAAGTCAGCTAATTTAAGACTTCATTCTGACATAAGCGTTTTTTTCAAGTAATGTGATTGAGGTCTCAATTCTATTCTAACCACATTTGGATGGTTTAACTTGTATTATATAAAAAGAAAATTTAAGATAAAGTTTTTGTGACACCAGGTCTTAGCACAGCACCATCTGTAGAATAGTACATCTAGATTACGACCGTTCACAGATCTTTTGTATGTCTTCTTCATTTTCCAGTTCAGAGGTCTTTTGTAATAATTAAGCTATACTGGTTTTCATTTTAAGTGCTCTTTTAGGTCAGATTATCCCACTTCACCGTTCACTTCCTGCCCAGTAGTTTTGGTTGGTTTGTTTTAACCATACCTTGCATAGATATGATTCACCATTGTATTTCTCCTTCAGTTTATCAGGAACAAAGATTTCTGCTTCCACTGCTCCCAAAGGCTGGAAACAATAGTTATGTTAGTCTGGATAACACGTCTTATTTTATATCCAATAATAAAGGCTTTCACTAACTTGCTGTCCACATGGTCTGAATTCAGCACTGGTGTGAATTCAAAACACAACATTTGGCCCAGGGGCGTGTGGCTGAATTTTACCGTCTTCCCTTTACATCACTGATTTTAACCATAATGGCACCAATCTAAGTAAAACCACTTTGATTTTGTCACCAGCTGTGCCCCAGCTATATTGTGTGGCGTTGGGCCAGTGTAAGGGTGTGCCATTCCTGCAGTGCCCCTGCCTTTGTTTCTCCCTTCATGGAGCTTCTTAAACTCCACACGCGCTCTATTTTTGTCCAACTATCCCCTTCTTCCAGGGTCTAATTTACTGGCATAAATTACAAAACAAAGCTCAGTCCTGGGCTTCTCTCCCCTCCCCCTGAGACTAGGCAACTCTCTACCCTCAGACCTTCCTGACTGGAGTCTTTTCTGTTCCTGTTGAGTCTGCCCTTCCTGGCCTCAACCTTCTTCAGCCCCCTGGCTCTGACTTTCAGGCCCAAACCCTTTCCCCCAGTCAATCTACATAACTCCTGCTCACAGCAGTTCTTCTAGCAGCTGCTTCCTTCACGCCCCTTTCAGCAGTCCCTTGGGTAATCCCTCCCCTTACCTCTCTGGGCTGAGAGAGGTCCACAGTTAACAGACTTCTGTCTGCTGCAGCCTCCCAGACCCTCTCACTATCTGCAGCCTCCTGCCTGATTCCCCTTTTTGTAAGCCCCAGGTGTCTCCCTGTAAGCCCCAAATGGGCAGCAGATATTCAGTTCAGGTGCACTGGCCCTTGGCCCCTGGTCCCTCTTACAGGGGCCAGTCACCCTGTGACAATCAGACAACCTCACTGTGCTTATGTCTTCAGTCTGCATAATAGTGTCGAGCTTATCCATCTTAGAAGTGCTGCATAGTCTATGGATGGTAAGCACTACATAAAAGGTAATTGTATTATTGTTTTTCAGCTTCCTGTTGCTTCAGCCATTAGAGTGTTTGTCTTTAAGGGCATCATCCCCTCCTTACAGGATACCGATATGACTCAATTTTTTGGACAAGTATTTAGCAGCTTAACCAAAACTAAAAAAAAAATCCCAATAAACCTCTTCTGAGAGAATCAATCTACTTGCCAGGACAAGTTATTTTTTTCTCTTGACTTAAAACAGTGAGAATCAATAACTTTATCAAGCATCTCACTGTGAATATTTTGTAATAAAAGCTATGTTCACACATTGTACAAGGAATTTGAGTGCTTTTTGCTGAAATCCATTTTGTGTGAACTGGGCCAGCCAGTTTCCCTGAAACTTTTTTTAATTAATGCATAGAGGGGATCAGAGCTGAAATATTACATGTATGTTCATGTCTGGTTCTACATCATTTCTGGGTCCTTGCACAAGTCTTGGCTTTATTACACCATTTCAGTAGAAAGCCTATTTGTGCATAAGACCCAACCCCATTCTTCTGTCATTTTAGTTCTTTTGAGTAATGTTTTCCATCAACATCTCTTTGGTCTTTTATTATGTATACAAACAAACAAACAGAAGACACCGTGTGTAAATATCCAATAGGTTAAAAGCTTTAAAAAAAAAAAAGGAATTTCGGGAATAATTAAGTAAAACCTTTACTAGCTTGATTATGATCTTTAAATATGCACATGTAGATGGCAGAAGTCATTTAATTAATATTAGCCTAACTGGCACAATAAATAGTTTTTACAACTGGGTTTTAAAATTAACTTATCATTTCCTTAGCATTATATTTCTAATGTAGTGCAAGATTCTTCATTTTTCATCCAGAGTGAAGCAGAGAAAAATGCTAAAATTAATCTGCTAGTAATAGTAAAGAAACTGTTTTGTAACAGAGCAATTCAAATCTGTACTTAAAAAGAAATTAGGTATTAATTTTTTATGCAGTTACTCCATCCCCTTTTTGCCAGTGCACAACTGTTCATTACAATACGTTCTTCAAAGACTGCAGGTTCAGTTTAATGAGTCCAAACAATTTCATTTCCACTATTGCCCTTGGGAGACAATCTCTATCTGATGCAATCCTACATGCTAAATGTCACAACAAACTTCTTATCAATGTATAAATGATTTAACAGTTGTATAGCCTTGTGTAATTTTAAATTAATACTGTAAAAAGTATTGGGGAAAGTTTTATGCAGGTTTTTATTTTTAATAAAATGGTTCTCAACCCAAAATTCTATGCTCTACCACTTTCCATATTAAAGTTTTGCAGCTCCCCTAAATATCTTCATTTTAGGTTTTTTAAACTCACTAGCTGCCCTTGTGTGCCAGTAGTATCCAGTGTTTAAAGGTCAAAAATACTCAAGAGGTTAAAGACATTCATACAGTAAACCCAGTCTTGGGAAAAAAACAAATCTCTAAAGTTAAGTTTGAAATGGTGCTAGTGTCAGATTTATATTCAGTTTAGGTTAGTGCTGTGACAGCTTCTCATGGTTTCTGCTCATTTCTCCATATTTTATCAGATTCTTCTTATCGATAAATGTAACCCCTCCCTGTACAAAGCCTGTAACAGGTTTGGTATTATGAACAAAGTAGAGTAGGAGTGTATGTAATTTACATCCCTCATAAGCAACGGTTTAACAGTCCCTCTACGCTGCTATTCCTGCCATTACACACAAGGTATGAAATGTAACTTCAGGTGAACCTAACTGAATGCAACTGAAAATCATGAAGACCTACCCTATGCAATTGGAAATGTAATTGGGCTCCTATGAATTCACAGAATCATAGAAATGTAGGGTAAGGGACCTTGATTAGATCATCTAGTCCAGTTCCCTGCACTGAGGCAGGACTAAATATTATCTGACAGGTGTTTGTCTAACCAGTTCTTAAAAACCTCCAGTGATGGAGATTCCACAACTTCCGTAGGTAATTTGTTCCAGAGCTTAACTATTCTTATAAGTAAGAAGTTGTTCTTAATATGTCTAACCTGAATCTCCCTTGCTGGAATTTAAGTCCATTACTTCTTGTCCTGTCCTCTGTGGTTAAAGAGAACACTTCATCACTCTTCTCTTTACAAAACCTTTTACATACTTAAAGACTATTGTCATGTCCCCTCTCAGTCTTCTCTTCTCTAGATTAAACAACCCTAATTTTTTCAATCTTTCCTCATAGGTCATGTTTTCTAGACCTTTAATCATTTTTGTTGCTCTCCTCTGGATTTTCTCTAATTTGTCCACCTCTTTCCTGAAGTGTGGTCGTCAGAACTGGACACAGTACTCCAGTTGAGGCCTTATCAGTGTGGAGTAGAGTGGAAGAATTACTTCTCATCACTAATTACAACACTACTGCTAACACATCCCAGAATGATACTCACTTTTGCAGAACAGTATTATATTGTTGACCCATATTTAGTTTGTGATCCACTATAATGTCCAGATCATTTTTGGGAGTCCTTCCTAGGTAGTCATTTCCCATTTTGTATTTGTGCAGTTTATTGTTGTTTCCTAAGTGAAGCACTTTGCATTTGTCCTTACTGAATTTTAGCCTATTTATTTCAGACCATTTCTCCAGTGTGTCAAGGTCATTTTGAATTCTAAACCTATCCTCCAAAGAGATTGCAACCCGTCCCATCTTGATATCATCTGCAGACCTTATAAGTGTACTCTCCATGCCATTATTCAAATTATTTATGAAGATATTGAATAGAACCAGATCCAGGAGAAATCCCTGTGGGACCCCATTCAATATGCCCTTCTAGCTTGATTGTGAACAATTGACAACAACTATCTGAGTATGGTTTTCCAATCAGTTATCCACCCATCTTATAGTAGGTTTGTCTAGGCTATACGACCCCTAATTTGTTTATGAGAAAGTCATGTGAGAAAGTATCAAAAGCCTTACTAAAATTGAACTATATCAAAACTACTGCTTCCCCTCCCCCCATCCACAAGGCTTGTTACACTGTCAAAGAAGCATATTAGTTTGGTTTGAGATGATTTGTTCTTGACAAATCCACATTGAATATTACGTAAAGCCTTGTTATCTTCTAGGTGCTCTACAACTAGATTTATTTGATTATTTGCTCCATTATCTTTCCAGGTTCCAAAGTTAAGCTGGCTGGTCTATAATTCCCTCGGTTGTCCTTATTCCCCTTTTTTATAAATAGGTGCTATGTTTGCCCTTTTCCAGTTTTCTGGTATCACTCTCATCCTCCACAAGTTTTCAAAGATAATTGCTTATGGCTCAGACATGTCTTCAGCCAGTTCCTCAAGTATTCTATTTCATCAGGCCTTGCTGACTTGAAGACATCTGACTTGTATAAGTAATTTTTAACCTGTTCTTTCCCCTAAGCTTCATACCCTATCCCATTTGCACTGATGTTCACTATATTAGATGTCCGATCACCGTTAACCTTTTTGATGAAAACTGAAACAAAAAGGCATTTGGGTAACAAGAAGGGTTTCTATAGATATTTTAGCAACAAGAAGGAGGTCAGGAAAAGTGTGGGACCCATACTGAATGGGGGAGGCAACCTAGTGACAGATGATGTGGAAAAAGCTGAAGTACTCAACGCTTTTTTTGCCTTGGTCTTCACAGACAAGGTCAGCTCCAAGTATCTGGCAACACAGTATCGGGAGGAGGGGAGCAGCCCTCAATGGTGAAAGAACAGGTTAAGGACTATTTAGAAAAGCTGGACATGCACAAGTCCATGGGTCAAGATCTAACACATCCAAGGGTGCCGAGGGAGTTGGCTGATGTGATTGCAGAGCCACTGGCCATTATCTTTGAAAATCCATAGCAATCGGGGGAGGTCCCATACTATTCGAAAAAGGCAAATATAGTGCCCATATTTTAAAAAGGGAAGAAAGAGAACCCAGGGAACTACAGACCAGTCAGCCTCACTTCAGTACCCGGCAAAATCATGGATCAGGTCCTCAAGGAATCCATTTTGAAGCACTTGGAGGAGAAGAAGGTGATCAGGAACAGTCAACATGGATTCAGCAAGGGCAAGTCATGCCTGACCAACCTGATTGCCTTCTATGATGAGATAACTGGCTCTGTGGATATGGGGAAAGCGGTGGACGTGACTTATATCTTGACTTTAGCAAAGCTTTTGATATGGTCTCCCACAGTATTCTTGCCAGCAAGTTAAAGAAGTATGGATTGGATGAATGGACTATAATGTGGATAGAAAGCTGGCTAGATTGTCGGGCTCAACAGGTAGTGATCAATGGCTTGATGTCTAGTTGGCAGCCGGTATCAAACAGAGTGCCCCAGGCATCGGTCCTGGGGCCGGTTTTGTTCAACATCTTTATTAATGATCTGGATGATGGGATGAATTGCACCCTTAGCAAGTTCGCAGATGACACTAAGTTGGAGGGAGAGGTAGATACACTGGAGGGTAGGGATAGGATACAGAGGGACCTAGACAAATTAGAGGATTGGGCCAAAAGAAATCTGATGAGGTTCAACAAGGACAAGTGCAGGGTCCTGCACTTAGGACGGAAGAATCCCTTGCACAGCTACCGGCTGGGGACCGACTGGCTAAGCAGCAGTTCTGCAGAAAAGGACCTGAGGATTATAGTGGACGAGAAGCTGGATATGAGTCAGCAGTGTGCCCTTGTTGCCAAGAAGGCCAACGGCATACTGGGCTGTATTAGTAGGAGCATTGCCAGCAGATCGAAGAAAGTGATTATTCCCCTCTATTTGGCACTGGTGAGGCCACACCTGGAGTATTTCATCCAGTTTTGGTCCCCCCACTGCAGAAGGGATGTGGACAAATTGGAGAGAGTCCAGCGGAGGGCAACAAAAATGATTAGAGGGCTGGGGAACATGACTTACCAGGAGAGGCTGAGGGAACTGCAGTTATTTAGTCTGCAGAAGAGAAGAGTGAGGGCGGATTTGATAGCAGCCTTCAACTACCTGAAGGGAGGTTCCAAAAAGGATGGAGCTAGGCTGTTGGAGCTAGACTAAGATGGAGCTAGGAGTGGTGGCAAATGACAGAACAAGAAGCAATGATCTGAAGTTGCAGTGGGGGAGGTCTAGGTTGGATATTAGGAAACACTATTTCACTAGGAGCGTGGTGAAGCACTGGAATGGGTTACCTAGGGAGGTGGTGGAATCTCCATCCTTAGAGGTTTTTAAGGCCCGGCTTGACAAAGCCTTGGCTGGGATGATTTCGTTGGTGTTGGTCTTGCTTTGAGCAGGAGATTTGACTAGATGACCTCCTCAGGTCTCTTCCAACCCTAATATTCCATGATTCTATGATTTAACACTTTGGCCATTGCTGAAATGTCTGTTGCTATCTTTCCCTTAGACTAGCTTCCCCCAGGATCTTAACTATCAATTTTCTGAGTTTGCTAATGTCTGCCTTCTTTAAGTCCGTTGTCTTTAATCTTCTGTTTTCCCTCCTACCATTTCTTAGAAACATGAACTATTATTGTTTCATGACCTTTCACCCAAGCTTCCTTCCACCTTTAAATTCTCAACCAGTTCCTCCCTATTTGTGAAAATCAAATCTAGAACAATTACAATCAAATCTAAAAACCATTTAAGAATTGGCTAGCCTATAATTTTATTTATGTATTAAGTAATATTGTTATATTTTCCCCAAACCCTCTCTCTTAACTTATTAATTCTTCCCCTCCTCTTCACATAAAACCAGTTTTCTGTAGTAAAATAAAATTATATATGGTTACAAAATTGCTTCAAGTATTCATTTTGACCCTACAAATTAATCCACTGGAATAAATTGCCTTTTTGTCAGTTCAATGAAATAAAATTTCTTACCAATTTCAAGCAACATATTTTGAGTGTCTTATCTGATAAAAAACAAGAACATTGGTTCTCAGCCAGGGGCCTGCTGGGGGTTTCAGGGGTGCCACCAAGCAGCGCCAGCTTTAGACTCTCTGGGGCTCAGGGCAGAAAGCTGAAGCCCCACCGCATGGGGGTGAAGCCCAAGGCCCTGAGCCCTGCCACGGAGGGCTGAAGCAGAAGCCTGAACAATGTATCTTCGTGGGGTGGGCCTGTGACATGGGGCCTCATGCATTGCCCTGCTTACTACCTCCTAATGTTGGCCCTGGCTTTTATGTGCAGAAAACCAGTTATTGTGGCCCAGGTGGGCCGTGGAGTTTTTGAGGCCTGTTGAGGGGGGCCTCAGAAAGAAAAAAGTTTGAGAACCCCTGAACTAGATCACTCCATAGACTGGAGCAGCTTGTGGTTACTAGGAGTTCATAACAGAGGAGTATTTTTAAAAATAATAAGCGATTTTAGTTTTGTCTAAGGAGTTTCTTCTTTTACTCATTTAGACTATGTTATGACATGTGTTCTGTAAATTTATTGGCAGTTATCAATTATTGACATTTCTATTGCACCTTTAATCCAACCCCGCACCCACTACAAACTTCACAGAACAACACGCTCATTTTTTTGATAGCTGAAGTGATGTCTACCCATACTACAGAATTTCTGGAAACAAAGTGACTTTCTTTTCAGATAAAATCTTATCTGATTGCATCTAGAATAGTTAAATACCACTTGAGATTCCTGCTTAATTTTTGTTGTTGTTGATTGTTTTGTTGTTCTCTCATCTTCCCAAGTCATGCCACTCTTTTTGCTTTATTCAACTGTTGCTTCCGGCGTCTAATGCAAATTGTGAATGACTATTGATACCTATCTGTACAGTGCCTAGCACAATGGGCTCATTATCCTTCTTTGGATTCCTAGCTGCTACCATAATAGGTATATTCAGAAAATATTTTAGGAAGGCAGAATGATTTTTTAATTAAGTTGTGCTAGGATATATGCTAGAAAACTTCAGTTCTAAGATATCTGACAGTTTCTTTCTTCTTCTACCAGCTCTATAACACCCACAGCTTCTGAAGATGACCATTTCTATAATTTTAATGGGCACAAACTGAGGAGCCCACAACATTTCAATTGAAATACAACAGCTACCTAAGCAAAAAGAGTACATTAGCTCCAAGCTAGGGTACTGGTTCAATACAGAATATCAAGATTGTACCAGGTAAGTAATGCTCATTACCCAGTCATATTGGGGTTATTTTCTTTCTGTCCCATTCTTTGAGAAGTGTGGACTTCCCAAACCATGTGGGTATCCCATGGAGGTCTATCAAACACAATCATATTGAAAAAGCTTTGTGATGATTTGTTTTTTTGGTAGGAGGTCTTTAATTACTTAAGTCTAATGTACACACTAGAAAATATGGATTGCAAATAAGTCAGAGGGTTTGAACTTTCCAGTTGTTAAAATTTAGATGTCCCAATGAGATTTTAAGTTACGTGGTAGAAGCTAATATCAGTTTAAAAATCTTCGTACCTCACTTTACCCTCTTTTGAGTCTTCTGAATTCAAGTCCACACCAGTAATTGAAACACACTTAAATCCTTCAAAATAAACAAGTAATTACACACAAAGCACCAGCAACCTGCAGAACACTATGAGATCAAAGTTTCTTGAGCACAGGAAAGATCAGATGGTCAGAGAAGAAACATTGCTGGAATACCAAGTAGTGCAACAAAGAAACAAAAGGGATTTTTACCCGTTCTGATCCATCTACTTGTTTACTCCATTAAATAACACAAATTTCCTTAACTGATTAAGAGAAAATATTAATAATCTCTATAATAATAATCTGTCTCAGAAAGCTAGACACCACAGTGACTAAATGTTTGTTATTAGAAATGATACACTCTACCCAGAAACTGCCTCATGAAAATTGTAACTAGCTTCAATTACTGCTAAAAGAACTCTCATCTGAAAGAGAAAAACTTTAATTGAAAAGTTTCAGAGTAACAGCCGTGTTAGTCTGTATTCACAAAAAGAAAAGGAGTACTTGTGGCACCTTAGAGACTAACCAATTTATTTGAGCATAAGCTTTCGTGAGCTACAGCTCACTTCATCGGATGCATACTGTGGAAAGTACAGAAGATCTTTTTATACACACAAACCATGAAAAAATGGGTGTTTACCACTACAAAAGGTTTTCTCTCCCTCCCCCACTCTCCTGCTGGTAATAGCTTATCTAAAGTGATCACTCTCCTTACAATGTGTATGATAATCAAGTTGGGCCATTTCCAGCACAAATTCAGGTTTTCTCCCCACCCCCCGCACAAACCCACTCTCCTGTTGGTAATAGCTTATCTAAAGTGATCACTTTATTATCATACACATTGTAAGGAGAGTGATCACTTTAGATAAGCTATTACCAACAGGAGAGTGGGGGGGTGGAGGGGTGGAGAGAAAACCTTTTGTAGTGGTAAACACCCATTTTTTCATGGTTTGTGTGTATAAAAAGATCTTCTATACTTTCCACAGTATGCATCCGATGAAGTGAGCTGTAGCTCACGAAAGCTTATGCTCAAATAAATTGGTTAGTCTCTAAGGTGCCACAAGTACTCCTTTTCTTTTTAATTGAAAAAGAACCTGGGAGAGGCAATTCAGCAGACACCTTTCTGTGTAAAATCTGTCATTGAAACAATAGGCCCTCAAAAAACAAGTCTTTGGCCTTGTCTATACTGGCAAGTTTCTCCGTAGTAAAGCAGCTTTCTGCACTGTAACTCCCGAGGTGTACACACTGCCACGCCACTTAGTGCACAGAAACTGTGCAGTTGTAGCGCTATAAACAAACTCCACCCCGACGAGAGGCGTAAAGCTTTATGCGTCGGGGCTACAGCGCTGCAGTGCCACTGTAGATACCGTGTCTATTACAGTGCTGTGATTGGCCTCTGGGAGGTGTCCCACAATGCCCGTTCTTGCCTCTCTGGTCATTGGTTTGAACTCTACTGCCTTGCCCTCAGGTGACCAACCGTAATCCCCACCCCGTGAATTCCTTTGGAATTTTAAAAGTCCCTCTCCTGTTTGCTTGGTGACACGTGCAGTGGTCTCAGCGCATCTTTCCAGGTGGCCATGCCTGCTCCACACACCAGGCGATCCCCCACTTGGAGTAATGCCGAGCTGCTGGACCTCATCAGCATTTGGGGACAGGAGGCTGTCCAGTCCCAGCTGCGCTCCAGCCATAGGAATTATGATACCTATGGACATATTTCACGATACATGACAGAAAGGGGCCATGACACACTGGAGTGCAGGGTCAAAGTGAAGGAGCTGCAGAACGCCTACCACAGGGCGCAGGAGGCAAACCGCCGCTCCGGTGCTGCGCCCACCAGCTGCCGGTTCTACAAAGAGCTGGATGCAATACTCAGTGGCAACTCCACCTCCACTGCGAAGACCACTGTGGGTACTTTGGTGGCTCGCATGCCAGTCGAGAGTGGACCGAGCCAGGAGGAGGAAATTTTGAACGAGGATGTGGAGGTGGAGGGGGACCCAGAGGCAGAGGGCAACTTGGAGCTTAGAGATGCATGCAGCCCGGAGCTCTTCTCTACCCTGGAGGAGGCTAGCCAGCCACAGCTGTTTTATCTTGGTGAAGCGCAAACAGGAGAGGAGGCCCCTGGTAAGTGGCTTTGATTTTGGGAATTGCTGAGGCGAGTTGTTGGGTGCAGGAGGGTTGCAGAAAGCAGGCTTGTCTCTGTATGATGCACCTACCACCACATGCCTAGTTTGAATGGCGGAACAGGGTGTTGATTGACTCCCTCACTTCACAGGAATCTGCCTCAGAGGTCTCCAGGAAACTCTCATGGAGATACTGGGCAATGCGCTGCTGCAGGTTCTTTGGCAGAGCTGCTTTGTTTCTTGCCCCATTAACGGTAACTTTCCTGCACCACTGTGCCGTCACGGGGAGGTGCGGGGAACCATTGCTACACACAGGCGAGTCACACAAAGACCAGGGCAGAAGCCACAGTCTTGGAGAAGACCTTCCCTTGATTCCCTACTCACCCTTAGCAGTGAGATATCTTCCATAATGAACAGAGCCTGTGAAAAATGTGGGGACAGTAATGATTATAAGGCCTCCCCTCCAGCGCTGGCTCTCTCCAAGAGCCACGTGTCCAGTGTACAGTAGGGTCGGGAACACTGATTTTCCCTGCCACTGCAGTTATTCACCATTTTGGGGGTCTTGTGGCTCATGTGTGCTTTCCTGGGGTCAGTCAGTTAGGGACAGGTATGTGAATAGTGGCTGTATTTTAAATGACTGACTCAGTAGTATATGTGTTGCAAATAATACCTCTTCTGTAAAATATTGCATTTTGGCTTCACAGAGATGACCTTGGGAGCCCAGCCTCCCTCTTTGTTATAGCTGGCTGAACGGCTGCTCAGAATTAGAAAGTGGCCAAGAAGAACTAAGGAGGACTTTCTGACTGAGGTTATGATGCACTCCATGCCTGAAAAACAGGAACTGAAGGAGTGGTGGGACAGCGAGAAGAGGGACCAAAAGGAGAACACGGCGTGCCAGAATGAAGCCATGGAGCAGCTCTTAAACGTTATGGAGCACTAAGCAGACATGCTCCAGGAGATACTAGCCCTGCAAACCGAGCAGCTCTGCACTCGCCCTCCCCTGCAGGCATTGTCACAGAACTCTTTCCCATGCACCTCCCCCAGACACTGCCAACCTCCGGGCTCCTCTTATCAAGCTCCTGGCTTCCATCTACACCTGCTGCATTCCACTCCTCCCCCGTCACATTCCAGCCCTGCGGACTCCCAGTACCCACTGCACTCAACACCCGTTCCTCTGCTGTTTAACCCTGCTGAAATACAGTACCCACTACCCTGTACTCCAATGGAGAAGATTGGATATGACCCCTGGACATACACAAATTTTTAACCGTCCCAGGACCCCACCTCCTCCTGGGACCTTCCCTTCCCCCATCCCCTTCCGTCAGAGGTGAAAGTAAGCCCGTATGCCCCGGTACGGTGTACCGGTAAGAGCTGGTGCGCGGTACCAGGACCGGCTTTCCCAGACGGCAATTTAAAGCCCTGGGGTAGCAGCAGCGGTGGCGGGGCTGCGGCGGGGATTTAAAGGGCCCTGGAGCTCCAGCCCCCGCTACCACCCCGGGCCTTTAAATCCCTGCCTGAGCCCTGCTGCCAAAGCCCTAGGGTAGCGGCGGCGGGGCTCCGGAGGGGATTTAAAGGGCCGGGGCGGTAGCGGCCCCAGGGCTTGGGCAGCAGGGCTCAGGCAGGGATTTAAAGAGCTCGAAGCTCCGGCAGCCACTACTACAGTGGAGCCCCAGACCCTTTAAGCTCTGCCAGAGCCCAGAGCCCTGGGGTAGCAGTGGCAGCCGGGAGCCCCCAAGGCTCCTCAGTGCTTTAAAGGGCCTGGAGCTCCACTGCGGTAGCGGCAGCTGGAGTCCTGGGCTCTTTAAATCACCCCTGAGCCCCGGGGTTCCCAGTCGCCTCTGCAGCTGGTAGCTCGGGGGTGATTTAAAGGGCCCCGGGCTCCCAGCCGCCACTACCGCAGCTGGAGCCTGGCCCTTTAAATCAAGATTTAAAGGGCCTGGGGATTTAAGGCCTTGCCTCTTCCGGTTA
This sequence comes from Chelonia mydas, assembly GCF_015237465.2. Classification (NCBI taxonomy): domain Eukaryota; kingdom Metazoa; phylum Chordata; order Testudines; family Cheloniidae; genus Chelonia; species Chelonia mydas. The sequence goes on along the minus strand of NC_057849.1, from coordinate 188,824,460 downwards.
AGGCCACGCCTCTTCCAGTTGAGGCCGTGCCCCCTGCTCAGGACTCCGGCGTACTGGTAAGTCCTCTAACTTACTTTCACCTCTGCCCTCAGTGCTGATGTGTGTTTTTGTTTCTCTCTCCCCTCCAGTTGTTGTTTTTTTAATAAAAGAATTGTGTTGGTTTGAAAGCAATCTTTATTCTATTAATTTAAAGCAAACAGAGCTTTGCAAAGCAACAGACAATTATCTTACACCTTCATATTGCATCGTCTGCACCAATCACAACCACCTCCTAGCATTACAAGCACTGCACTCCCAAGCATAGCAACAAATGTTCAGCTTCAGATTTCTGCCTCGAGGCATCCCTGATCCTTCTGGCCCTGCGCTGCATTCCTCTAATAGCCTTGGTCTCATGGTGTTGGTTCAAATTCAGTCTTCAGGCACTTAGCCTCAGCAGTCCAGCCCAGAGTGAAGCTTTCACCCTTCCCTTCACAAATATTATGGAGCATCCAGCACGCGGCTGTAAGCACAGGAATACCGTCATCAGCCAGGTCCAGCTTCCCATATAGGCCACACCAGTGGACCTTTAAACAGCCAAAAGCACACTCCACAGTCATTCTGCACTTGCTCAGACTGTTGTTGAACCGCTCCTTGCTGCTGTCAAGGTATGGCTTCACAAGCCATGGCATTAAGGGGTAGGCGGGGTCTCCCAGAATCACAATGAGCATTTCGATTTCCCCTACGGTGATCTTCTGGTCCGGGAAGAAAATCCCTGTTTCAGCTTTCTGAACAGGCCAGTGTTCTGAAAGATGTGTGCGTCAATGCCCACAGTGATCCACAAGTGCCTGGAGAATCACTGAGAAAAAATACCCCTTCCGATTAATGTGCTTGGTGACTAGGTGGACTGGTGCCAGAATTGGAATATGAGTGTGTAGCCAGACAGCCAGCCCCCCCCTCAGACCAGCATTGCTGGAAACACACGGGAGCCAAAACAACAGGGCACTCAACATAAATTCCAGCACAGCCTTTGAAGCTGTGAGAAGCACAGGTGTGCTGCGACAATGTGCCTCTGGGAACATATACAACGATTAGGCTCACAGCAGACAGAGAAGCTGTGACAGACATGGCTCTTAGCCCCTACTAAATAGCGTGATGCACACACCCCAACATCCTAGGTGGGAAAATATTTACCCTGATAAAAGAAGTGTCCAGTAGTCGAAACTTATTGTTTCTCCCTTGCAAGTGTGAACTACTCTTGCGAGAGCTGGCGTCGCCCAGACAGACCAGCCCCAATTTGGCATAAGAAAGGAGAAAGAGAATAAAGGAGTACAGAGGTATAAGTATGGGACCTACAGCACCATGATTTTTGAGTGCTTTTCACTATCTATCTGCTGGTCAGATAAGTGACAGCCTCCCAAGGCTTCTGCAGCTAAGAGGGTCCCTAAGCCTTGTCCCTTATTCGTCTTTCCGCGGAATTGAGTGACCGATCCTGGCTTGGCACCGCTGGAATCGAGAGATGCAAGGAGGGTAAGAAGCACCCACACCTGATCTCCTATCTTTAGTGTACACATATTTTGAAATAGAGCTCTATACTTTGTTTTCTTTCTTTGGGATTGTGGCTTCAGTTTTGTAACTTGTTTGTGTGTGTAACATCTCTACATTTAAATAAGTAGGCACTAGCAATTTTGTAACCACATGATTAGAATCTAGTTTAATAAATTTTGGTAACCATTGTGCATAAGCCTGACTTGTTTCTCTGGTTTACTGTAAAGCAGCCAACACAATTAAAGAACCTCAGCCGTTTTGGCTATAAAGCCTGGCCATTAGGTGAGAGTACTAAGAGCCTAGCGTTGAGTTGTGCCGCCTCCACGGGGCAAACTCTTGGGGCACCTGTCAGTCAATCCTGGCTGCCCGCTGCGAAGGAGCTCTGAGCTCTAGCAGTTAAAGTCACGGGTGTGGAGAGGCTCTTAGTGCTGCCATTGGGGCACCTGTCAGTCAGTGTTGACTGCCCGCTGCGAAGGAGCTCTGAGCTCTAGCAGTTAAAGTCACGGGTGGTTAGGACCTTGGGGCATCCGTCAGCCTAGCCCGGGCTGCCCGCCGCGAAGGGACAGTGCGTCCTAGCGGTTAAAGTCACGGATGGTATAAACGGGCATAGCTGGCACCTCACCAAACATCCCTGGCCATCGGCTAACAGAGTGCCATCTATTGCCCGTCCGCAGTTAGGGAAGCCCATTTGTGCAAAGCCATCCACAATGTCACGCACATTGCCCAGAGTCACGGTCTTTCAGATCAGGATGTGATTAATGGCCCTGCACACTTCCATCAACACAAGTCCAATGGTCAACTTTCCCACTCCGAACTGGATCAGTGACCAATCAGTAGTAGTCTGGAGTAGCCAGCTTCCACAGTGCAATCGCCACGTGCTTCTCCAACGGCAGTGCAGCTCTCATTCTCATGTCCTTGCACCACTTATCACACAGTCCCATGAATGTGGCTTTTCTCATTCAAAAGTTCTGCAGGTACTGCTTGTCATCCCAGACATGCATGGCAATGTGATCCCACCTCCCAGTGCTTGTTTTCTGAGCCCAAAAGGTGTTCCACCATGGTCAGCACCTCCGTGAATGCCACAAGCAATCTCGTGTCATAGCTACTACTCGTGGCAAGATCAATGTCGCACTCCTCTTGCCTTCATAGTTTAAGGAATAACTCCACTGCCACTTGTAACCTGGTAGTCAGAGCGAGCAGCATACCGGTCTACAGTTCGGGATCCATATTTGCAGACCCAAAGAGGAAGAATGCGCAGTACACAAACCATTGAAAGATGGCGCCAAATGTGGACAGAAGCACAGGGATTGCTGGGATGTGAAGCAATGCATCACGGGGCATTGGGACGGGACCAAGGATGCCATGCAGCCCCCTCTGCCTTCCCACAACTCTTAGTGGCAGAAGAGGAAGAGATGCTCTGTGGGATAGCTGCCCAGAGTGCATCGCTTTGAATACCGCTGCAAGTGCTGCAAGTGTGAACACCCTATTGCGGAGGCAGCTGACAGTGTGAACACACAACAGCCGTTTCCCTTCAGCGCTCTCTGAGCAGCGCAGTAACTCTGCCACTGTAGACATACCCTTTGTAAAAGCTTAGTAACTATCCATTTAAAATGCTCATGTTACTCTATCAGCTCTCATTGCTTTCTGCTATTTGAACAGGGTAAGACTACATGACTGAATCTACTGTGCTCTCATCTATTCCTTGAGCAAACTGCAACAGCAGAGCACAAGAAAGATTTAACTAGGAATCTACTTAAGTCTAATTCTAAATTTTCTATCAGTCAGACTAATGTCATTGTCAATGGCAGTGGGGAAAGAAGGAGCAACTATGGTGCTTTCACTTCTGAAGAGCAAGGTCAATATCTGGGGGTTTTTTTGTTTCCCATCAAAATCAGTTGTTACTCTTAATTTCAGGTGGCATGCAGGGCAAGTACAATATAGCATGTATATCACATATTCAAACAGAGGAAGGTATATCCTAAGTGCAGAGCTTTGAAATGAAGCTGTTGTACACTCAAGTAGGTTTGATTCCACACTATTATTCCTTTAAGAAACAGTAATTAAGGCCTGCCTTGGGGTTCTTTCCAGGACCACTAAACCGCAGTTACTCCCCACAATTCCCCAGATGAATAATCTACAAAGGCCTGGTCTACAGGCCTGGTCTACTAGTCCAGCTTTCTCCTGTAGATAAGGTTTCACTCCTGTCCCCACCCTCCCTTGCTCAAAAATAAGCTAACTTTTACACTATGATCATATTAACATGATTTAATATTGCTATTTCATGTGTGTGCTTGGTTTTTGTCCTTTCAAAATGAGTATTGTTCTGTTATTGTAAGCCACAGCAGACTGGCTACCTAAAGTATGGCCAATTAGCTGAGCCACCAAACACAACCAGAAATCAAGCCACTCTTTGACAAACCAGCTTTGCGCATCCTGACTGGAGCCCTTCACTTTATACACAGTAAAGAAAGTGGAGTGTTAATGCAAAATCAATACACACTGTGAATGCTTTACCCAACTTTATCCCATCTCTTCCATGGTAAATACCAGCCTTTATTTCCCAAGTCACTTGTAATCCCATTAAATTACATGAAGACATCTTATCTATTGTATTCTTCCAATATCCCTTGGATTTTAATTTAAATAGAAGATTTCATACTGAGTCAAGTATAAAGCAAAAAGGTCCTTGTGAGAGTCGCCAGTAACTAGCAAAAAATTCCCTTGTTTGAGGGGTACACTTCAGGTAATTACAGTAATTCCATTTCTAGCTGCCTTCTTTATTACACAGTGATATAAGGAGACTCGCCTATTTGTTTGACCACCTGCAGCACAACTGTTCAAGAAGTTGATTCTTCTAATAGATTTATTTCTTTAATGGTGGTTTAATTAAGATACTTTTATTGTGTTAGTATAATTTATAGCCAAAAGCAACATTTTATGGTGTGCTCCCACTATTACCTCCATGCTAAATAGTCTGTCAGCATTGCCATTACAGCCCTAGTGTTTCAATGGGGTATAATATGAGCGTAAAAATTTGCTTCAGACACACAATGGCTCAGCCCAAAAGCAATTTTATAATCAATTTAGTTTGTATTAGTCTGACCTTTTCAGAGTACTAGAAGGGCAAAAATAGATTGTTTTGTGGCTGCAAAAAGTGTTATTCTCCCCCCCCCACCACCATTTAAGCTGTTGCAAAGTATCTTTTTTTTTTCCCTTGAAAATGTGAGGGTCAGGGAGCTTAAAAGGACCTAAAAAAATTCTTTGTACTTACAATATGTATGTGGTCCAGGGCAGCCATAGATTAAGGATGCTAACACGTTATGGATGTGTTGAAAAACTTTGTGGGTTGAAAAAATTATTTCTCTAAAGTCAAAGGCAGACAGTGAGAAAAGCAGACATAGAACCCAAGCATCTGAATGCCATTCCAATGCCTAATCCATAACTTATTGACGCTAAGGGATTTATGCCATTTTAGAATTTATAAAATTACAATGAAATTAGGTCTTACATCTTTGATAGACATGAATGGGTGGTTCTCCAAGCAATGAGTAATTGTGTGGGCAAAATGGGCGAGGAAGTGACTGGATGTCAAAAATGGCAGTACCTGTTTCCAAGTCACTGATAACTTGAAATAAAATGATCCATACATATTACACTTTGATGTCCATTCAGATAAAGCACAATTTGGGGTGTTAGTGGGTGTCTGCTACAGACCATCAGCTCAAACTAGAGAACTTGTTGACTAAACAATATTCAATAACTGATTCACCTAGGGATAGTGTGTTAGCATGGAGACAAGGGATGAATGGCATTTGTTATTAGCAGAATGTTTGAATATTTTCCCCCATACTAAGAGAAATTTTTGGCTGCAGCAATTTATGTGAATACTGTGTTGATATAGATATCATGACTTATTTATGGCTAGTTAAGAAAAGCTCAGCATTCTCCTGCTCCATCTTAAACAATGGAAATGCATTTATGATAAAAAGAATTACTTGTGCAAACTGAAATAGGAGCAAAGCTATGACCTCATCCTGGTGGCCATGGCAACTCCAGACATGCTGGGGGAAAGTGTCTTAAAATAAACATTAAGTTCAAGCGAAAGCTGAGAGAGATTGAAGGCTGAGTAATGAATACAGGCCATTCCATTAGTATGTGGAAGCATCACTGTATGAGACCTTCTGTGGCAAGGGGGGACACAGTGCACGTGGTGAAAGTTCATGGAAACGTCAGTGTAGGCCCCCATAAAGTAATGATGGGACATTGCTGGCTTTCCTTCCATCCCACCTCTTACCCTTATTATTGTTCTTTAAACGTTGGCATTGGTTATCTACACCCTGATTATCTACTGGGTAAACTGAGGCATAGAGAACTGTAGTGACTTGCCCAAGGTGAGAACAGCAAGTTTATGACAGAGGCAAGAATAATTCAATCATCAGCTTTTCCCACCAAACCGGAATCCTTCTTAGTGACTTATTTTGTTTGAAAGATTAGGCGGAGTATTTTACCAACCACATTTGCTCATTTCTTATGAATCCACTGAAGTTCTTAAAAATCAGGTTGTGGTTTTCCTGGTGTCTGGGCTGCAGTCAAGACTTCCTGCAATTTCATACAGATTGTATCTCCCGTTCATCCATTCTGTTCAATGGATAAGTCAATTAAATTAATGTGGAACAGTTCTCTGCTACCGGGATTCTCCTCAGCCAATCTTTCAAGTATTTCCTTTTTCAGCTGCTGTAGTTGTGAATTATTTTCAGTATCTATTCCCAACACACTAAGCCAAAGCTAATGAGGTATCACCTACACTGTTGGCCAAGAATAAGAGAGAAAACTATTACTAAAGATGGTTTATGTCTCAGGTCTGTGGGTCATCATATAAGTTTCATATATATAACTTGTAACAGATGCCAAAACAAAACAAAAAAATCTTAACCATTTGTTAATTTGGTTTTCCAAAATTCATGCCAACTACTCACTACAGACTCTGTTGATTTAGCCGCAGCATTTTTCACCTTTATGCATTTAATGCATGTGCAGATTGAAGATATTAATTTAATCAGCCTGAAATACCCCCACAGAAACAGAGGTTTTAACAAACACTGTAGGCTGATTTGGGGGGTTTTTTACATAAGAAAGTGTGTCTTAATCTTGTGAGATTCAGAACTATTCTATTAAATGACAAATATAAAAAGCAAGAAGTCAAGTATACAGGATCATTTGTAGCGATGCCAGCATGAGGAAAATAACTATGAGAATCAAGTTTTTTGCACATGGTTGTAGCCATGTTGGTCTCAGGATATGAGAGAGACAAGGTAGGTAAGGTATTATCTTTATTGGACCAACTGCTGTTGGTGGAAAGTGGTGTACCTCATCAAATGCTCCAAAAACAAGTATGTGGATGAAGCCAAATAATCACTACACTCTCAAAGGAAATTACACAGAAAAATGATGAGACAAAAACACCACACCACCCAAGAGCAAACACTTTTTTCAAGGGGATCACTCCATATCTGATCTTTCAGTACCCATCTTCAAAGGAAACCTGCACAACACATTCAAGAGGAAAGCCTGAGAACTTAGTCATAATGCTGCTAGACACTAAAACCATGGACACTGATTTCATGGATCGTTTCATGGATCATGACAACAATGTATCCCTTAATGGCCCGCTTCAAACTACTTTTGCATAACAATTTAACCCTTATTGCACACTCCATTTCAAGTAACATACCCCTTATGTTTAATAGTCAGTCCCAACTTTTATTTAGTTCAGACACTCTGATTTCCTTCTCCAGACCAAAAGAACTCTGTGTAGCTCAAAAACTTGTACCTTCCACAAACAGAAGTTGGTGCAATAAAAGACATTACCTCACCTACCTTGTCAGATGCATGTAGTGGAAATTTCCAGGGGCAGGTATAAATATGCAAGCAAGACTCAGACTAGGGATAACGAGCTTAGTTCAATCAGGGAGGATGAGGCCCTCTTCTAGCAGTTGAGGTGTGTGTTAGAAGAGGGCCTCATCCTTCCTAATTGAGCTAACCTCGTGATCCCTAGCCTGATTCTTGCTTGCATAGTTATACCTGCCTCTGGAAATTTCCACTACATGCATCCGACGAAGTGGACATTCACCCACGAAAGCTTATGCTCCAATACGTCTGTTAGTCTATAAGGTGCCACAGGACTCTTTGCCGCTTTTACAGATCCAGACTAACACGGCTGCCCCTCTGATACTGGTCACCCACCTTGTGTCTCTCATGAGAATTTAGGGCATTTCTCTGATGTTAGTTGGGTGCCTTGAAGGATCAGCAAGCACAGAAGTATTGAAGAATTTTTGTATCCACATGGCTCATAGAAGGATTGATTTCAGTTGGCCTTCGCAGCTGAAATAGCTGACCTTGTTAATTTACATGTCAACACTGTCATGGACAAGGAGAAAACATTTTGACACATATATTTGGCTACATTTTTCAAAGAACATCTGATTAACTGATCGTGAGGAGGGGGAAACATTTGAGTTGAAGTACTTGCATTTGGAGGAGCTTTATTTTTAACATGGACTGGAGACTAAATGTAATTTGCTTAAATATTAACACTGTTTTTTCCATGAATCTCACCTTACAGAAATACATTTACTTTGTCCTATTTACAGACAGTTTTGCTACTTACTATACGAAGGCTGTAAATGCTCATTGATTTTATTGCCAATAGGATATTTAAGTTCAGAGATTTCAGTTAGAGTCACAGTTAAGCCAAAGAAACTAGGGAAGTGTCAGATGACCTACTTTCCTAGAAATCATTACATGACTTGGTGTTGGGCTCACAAATCTAGAGCACGTCTCCTGACTTTTGTGAAAGTGTTTGCCTCCACACCTCATCTTTCTGTATTTATGAAGACCACAGGAAAAAGACAACATGCTGCCAGTGGCCTGGTTTCATTTGCAGTTCTCACTTGATAGTGTGATTTAGCCTCCCAGCACTGCAACTATCTTTAGCTTACACCTTGTTTGCTCCAGTGAGTCCTGAAACTCATTCAGATATTGCTTCATTTTTTCCTTCCATTTACTCTGGAGCTCTAGTCTTTATCCTCATTTCCTTGTTATTGGGAGCTGTTTAGTTTTATCTAGTAAAGCCAAGTGTTCAGTCATGCCCTCTTTTTACAGTTCCTTACCTATGGCACAGTCCTGATAGCTTATTATCTGTCCAGCCAGCACTATGTTTGTTCAGACCTGGCATGCTCAAACAACTGTTTAGGTTTCAGTCATTCAAGATGGATTACCTGACAAATGCACTTGTGGTGGTTGTTCAGATCCATAGTAATCAAAGCTTCATTTTTTTTTTCCCTGGTTATTCTTTCTTAAGGCAGTGACTTTTTTAATCACAGAATTCTTGACTATAAGCATTCTTGGTTTTCATGATGTTAGAGCTTGGTTTCTTACCTGCATACTTTGTCCCTCTGCTTCATGATGTACCCACATTCTGTTTAGACAGTGCGATATCCTGAGGAGCTTACTAAAATCAGCAGTAGTTTTTGGCAAAGGAGGCTAGTCCAGTGATTAGTGCACTAGTTAAGAAACTGGGAGACCCAGGTTCAATTCCCTGTTCTGACACAGATTTCCTATTTGACCTCAGGCAAGCCACTGAGAATGGGCAGCGGGTGAACACTGGGCCCAGTCCGCCCCTTCTGCCTAGGGCCCCACGGCTCCAGGTCACCTCCCCCTGCCAGAGATCAGAGCCAGCTCCCCCGCAGCCTCTGGATGCCCAAGTACCCCCAGCCCTGGAGCGCTGGGTGGGCTGCGTAGCCCTCCTGCCCCCAACCCTGGAGCACTGGGTGGGCAGGCAGTGCAAGCACGAGCTCCAGCACTGAGAGTCACTGGCCGCAGGCCGGGCCTCACTAGCCCCTGCCTGGGACCCTGCAGTCTGCACCGGGGGGCGGGAGGGAGTCTGGGGGCAGAGCGTAGGCAGGGCCATGCAAGGCTGTTTGTGGAGGCACAACCTCCCCTGGCCTTTGATACCCACCGCCCATGCCACTGAGCCTCTTGGTGCCTCAGTTCCTCATCTGTAAAATAGGAATCATACTATTTCCCTGCCTCATAGGGGTGTTGTGAGGTTAACTACACTGATGACTTACATGCTGTGAGATTTACTCTTAAAAAGAGTTACTGAAGAGCTAGGTATTACTTAACACTCCTCGTTCTCCCCTCTTGACATCTCTCTATCACAGGTGTGTATATATAGTTACAAGGCCCCTGTTTCTTAAGACTGGTAAAATCCTTTGTTTTCCTTCCCGAGGTACCAATATATACATAATTCATTCATGATCTGTTGAGTTGGGCTATAGTTGTTGATGCTTTTCTTCATACAATGATTTTATTTACCGTTAACATCCTGACTGGTTAACTCAGCCATTTTGAATCACTAGTTTTCACTTATTTTTATTTCCTAATGGCAGTTGGTGTTTTATTTCCTCATGTCCCTTGTCCCTCAGGGTGATGGTTGTTCCACAGCCAATGGCCTATGAACAGGCACCTATAGCTTAAGTATTTCCCACATGGGTTTCAGTGTTACCCTTGGAAAACTCTGTTTTCGCACATAACTTCTTGAAGAGAAGGAGAGTATGAGGCAGAATTTGGGGACTGATCTAAAATTCATAGTGTATTTCCAAAAAAAAAAAAGAAGGAAAGAAAAAAGGCTTAGAGAGCTTCCCAAAGGGCCTAACTCAGAACAGGCTAGGGCTAGTCTAAATGTTCTGTCACGTGTACAAGTTGTTAAGCACTGGAACCACAGCTGTTTCTTATTCAAGGTCTCTATATCCACAACGACATCTTACAGAATGCAAAGATCCAAATGTATTGTGTGTGTGTGTGTGTGTGTAGATAAGTGGAGAAAACTGATTTGGAGAGTGGGAGCGGTTGTCCAGGATCAGAGGGGCTTAATGGACAAGGTCAGCAAGGGAAACCCTTATCTATGGACAGAGTAGTAAAAGCTGACTGACAAGTGCCATTTCAAAAGAAGAACTTGCATTTTTAGACATCAAGATTTTTCTTCTCTCTCTAATCAATCAGACAGGGCTATCCAATTTACCTTATGATCAGTTTAAATCAGATGTACTAAATAAACTGCTTTTTTGTTTCAATTCTATTTTCTTTTTGTTTTTTATAAGTCTTTTTGGCAGGTTTAGTGTTGTATGGTCATTTTGTACAGACATCTACCATGTAACCACAAAGGTGAGTGCAGATGGGTAGAGTGGTTCTGGATCCTACACTCTCCACTCTATCTTGGTCAATGGATAACTTTGACAGTGGTATGAGAGTTAGAGCTGGGCAAGGTTTTTTTTTCAGCCAATAGTAAATTCATAAACTACTTGTAAATTTGGTCACGTTCGGAGATTACAGTTTTTCCTGGAAATTTTTTTGGAAGTGTTACAACATTTTGTTTCAATGTGTCGTTTCAAAATCTTCGAAACACTTTGCTTGGCCTGCACAAATTTTGTGTTTTAATTGCAGCAAGAAAAAACAAAAACAAAAAATCAGTTTTGGTTTGAAACTGAACTGTTAATTTTTTTCAGTTTGGCCACCAAACTGAAAAGTCAATTATTTGCTCAGCACTAATCTTACTGAGTTGTGTTGCTGTCAGGTAGTGATGGGGAAACACAAGAGGAGCAGATAAAAGGCTAGAAAGAAGATTATAATTGTGTGTGGTATAGTCACATATTGTTTTGTGGTTAAGACACTCAGGTAGGATTTGTGTTTGGGGTTGGCTTCTGCCACAGATATGGTGTGTGATGTTCGGCCAGTCACTTCATTGCTGTGTGGCTTGCTCTATAAAATGGAGAAATACCCTCTTGTTCCTACTTGCCTGTTTAGGTTGTGATCTCTTCAGTGTAGGGACTTACTATATATAGTTACAATGCATAACATAATAAGGCCCTAATCTTTTGGTTAGGGTGATTTAGGTTTGATATTTGAAAATTGAAGAAGTGCTCAGCGTCTGTCCATTGTAATAGCACTGAACTAAGTACTGCATGCTAACTGATTTGGCTTTGTCTAGCCCTTCAATACGGACTCATAAGACATTTTTGCCTCCAGTTTTATATGCTGTTTGGTTTTCTTTAACAGATGAGAGTGGCATGCTGACAAGTAGCTTAAGTCCTTGTCTTCTGTTCCAGCTTCTCTCAAACCAGACAGCCCCTGTCTTCATCTCTCTTACTAAACTCATAGGATCCATTGATTGTTTTGGCCTTCATTCTGCTGCCGTTTGTAACATAGATTACTTTTGCATGTAGTAATCATCTCACTTACTGTTCATTTTGTCTTAATTATCAGGCCAGACAAGCCCTCAGATTCATGCAGGTATGCAGAGGGTTTTTTTTTTTTTTTTAAAGCTTATGACAGTAGTGGTGACCCCTTATGAAGCTTTATCTAACTGAAAATTAGAAGCTGACATTACGTTAAGTGAAGCCATGTTTTAGAATTACTTTAATTTCCTAACTGCACATGTTAATTGCCAAATAACTTATCCCCTTTGTACGTCTCCAAGGAGCATTTGAATCACATCATCTGACAGGTCACGGTTGGTTTGTTGACTTGCTTTTGCATTGTTATTCTGCTTCAATACTCCATTGAGTGTTAATTCTTTCTAATAGGACCTCAGGTCACATTGACTCTTGCAGATGTAGTAGTATATCACTTCCCTCAAACCCCTCCCCCCTCCCCCACCATTACAGTACATCCTGAACTAAATGCAAGGGCACACTGTACCAGGTCTTATATGTGCCTTGACTGCACAAGCTTAGCTGTCAACAGCAGGCTTCATTTACCACCAAGTTACCCCAGTTTCACACTAGTATAACGGCATTCAATAGAGTTATACCTACATATAACTACATTCTTGCAGTGTTAAGAAGGCCAAGTTCTTTTGGCAAGACAAAGGAGAATGTGTGGATTATTTCCCCAATCTTAAGTACATTCTCTATCGTTATTGTCTTCCCTTGAATAAGCAAGTCATGGTGTCTTTGTCCAAGTACAGCAATATCTGAAATCTTACTATCATAGTCCTGATATCTTACTGTCTGGCCAATCAGTGCTATAGTTCTTGCCTAACTTTTCACTGTGTCTAACCCTAGACACAACAAACCAAACAAAAAAATCACAAGCATCTTTATTTCCTCCATCAATAGAAACAACTTAGAGATTACTTTCTTAACAATTCTCCTTAAGAAGATTACTATTTTCACGTTTGTTAAAATTTGAACTGGCTAATGAAAAAAAATCCTGTATGTGAAGGCTGCTTTCCATTTAAGATAGAGATGGTGCTCAAGATTTCCTTCCTTAAGGCATATACATATACATATTTCCTTCCTCAAGGCACATATACACAGCTACTACGTGCACAAGCTTTCATTTTCTTCCCTCTGCCTATGCAAGTTTGTTTTCTGAATTCTGAAGCAGATAGGGTAATGCTTCACTGAAAGAGAACCTGACCATCCCACCAATGTTTCCATGAGTTGGAACCCAAAGAACAAGTGAATATACTTTAACATTAATACATGGCCACTAAATACAATTGTGATCAACACACAAGACACTTGCCAAGCTATTGAGCATGTATAGAACTTCATCAGATTATATAGCTGTTTGCTGCCTTACTGTATAAGTTACACTTATTCCCTGCGTTTTCCTCAGACTAGAGACCTAAATGAATTTTCATCTATTCCAATAACTGCTCCTTTAACAAGGACTATCCACATTTGGTTATTGTCCCCCTTGTACCCTTTTTGTTGCTACATCTGCATTCACTGCAGACAGTTTCATCCTTCATTTTATTTGGTTTTAAGAACTTTCCGAGATAATGTACAAAATTACTATTTTAGCAAAGAACATTTTTTAGAATAGCTTTTATACTTTATTGTTCCCACTTTTCTTTTAATAGCTAGTTACATAAAACATTAGCAAGTTAAATGTTCTTGTTTGTTTTCACTTACACCATCTAGCCTCCAACTGGACTATATTGGGGAAATTTGTACAGAATTGTTTAATGACATTTCCTTTCCCAAGTCAATTGATATTTTCATGTTTTATATAGTTTTAAGTAGCCTGGTATCATTATTTTAACATAGTAACTTACATTTTGGTTCTTTTATATTATGCTTTTTTATAGCACAATTTTAAAAATTGTAATTTATCCAGAAAGTTCATTCGGTAATGCCTCTCATATGCTGACTCATTGATTTGTATCACTTCAAATTCTCCTATTATATCATCATCTGCTCTTCATCAATAAGTAATATACATTTGCAAGCTACCCATTATTACATGACTGTACAAACTTTGTTCATTAGACTTTAAAAAGGACCTAAGTATTTCAATCATCTCAAGTTATTCATGTGATTAACTAGCTACTTAGTATTACTCTTTCTTACCCCTCTGATATATTTAAATATATATATATATATATTATTCCTTTTTACACTTTAGGACTAGCCTTCACTCCCAAATTCCTTGCTGCATTTTTGTTTTGTTGAGTTTAGTTTATTTCTTGGAAGACTTAAACGACTAATTAGCTTCCTCCCCTCTTTCCAATTTCCAGTAGTGACCGCGTGTTGAGAATCAGGATCATATAGATCTCTGCATAGAATTTAAGGATTCAACAGGTTCCTAAAGACATTCCTGATTTATTAGCAACAGCCACCTCCACCAAAGTGGTAGGTTGTGGCAGGGGGAGGAGAAACCATATGCTGGAAAAGAAGTCTATGGTTAGGCTTAAATTCAGTTCCCTGCTTCGACTGCCTAAACACACCAGCTACTAACATAATGAAATGATTCCCATTGTGCTCTGCTCTGGGACAAGTATTCACTGTTCCAAATGTTCCTCTGCGCAATCAATGGAAGGAAAAACATAGAACAGAGTACAAGAGAGAAGGGTCCTGGGGGACTCTCCATCACTGGCCATTTTAAAAATCAAGATAGCATTTTTTAAAGAGATATCCTCTTGTTAAAAAGAAAATATTTTGGGGAAGGTCTATGGCCTGTGTTATAGAGGAGAGCTGACTAGATGATCACAATGGTCCCTTCTGGCCTTGGAATCTATGAATTATATTAAACCACTTTTTGTAAGTAAAGAAAAAAAAATAAAAAATAGAAGTCACTGTAACACCCTCAGTGTTCACCATTTTATGACTTTTACGTATCTTAATTAGAAAATAGCAGATATCGCTGGAAGGACCTCAAACTGTGTTACATAAGTATTGCACTAGCATGGAAATGTTCCTCTTGAAACACAGTAATTCATATACCAGACAAAAACTACATCAGATGCAGTATTTTGCCACTGTTGACCAGCAGATTGCACTTCACATGAATATCTTAGCATAACAGAATGACCCAGATTCTTTACATTGAGGTGGGAAAAGGAAAAAATCCTTCCTGATCCTTGAGGCAGCAGCTTATGCCCTAAGGCTTTGTCTTTTGTTGCATTTATCAGAACAAGCCATCTTGACCATAAAGTTTATTGCTACAGCATTTGACTCTGTGATGGCCTGCAGAAGTGAATTCCACAGGTTGACTAATTTGTGCCAAGAAGTATGTTTGTTCTAAGTTTGACAATGATTAGTTTTGTCTGGTGCACTTTGGCATACTAATTATGGAAGAACAAACAAAAACAGGCCCTGATCTGTCTTCATAACATCCTTTATATAGACATTTGAAATCCCTCATTCAGGTCTTTCACTTTTCCCCCCTTTTGTAGGCTAAAATAGTCCTTGTTTTGTTTAGAACTCCTTAAGTACATTGTAGCAGGGTGGTCACCCTGCTCTGGCCCTGAAGGGCTTAAAACAGCCCTGGGAGAGGGCTGGGGCAGGGGAAAAGCTGGGCTGATTGGGAGGCAACCTCAGCTGTGGTCACGCCCCAAACAGACCCAGCTGCCCTTATAAAAGCCAGTGAAGCCAAGAGCAGAGGACTTGCCCTGTAGCTGTTGAGGGACAAGAGCCTGGCTCTCTGGAAGCTGAGAGAATACCTAAGGTGGAGCAGGGCTGGGGGAAGGCTGGAGGAGCTGGGGAGCTCTGGCCTGCAAACCCCACAGGCTGCAGGCCTAGAATAAGGTGAACTAGGTATTGGGGTTGCAGAGGGCAGGCAACGGCAGCAGGTCCAAACCCTCCTTACCAGTGATGAGTGGCTTATATACTGCAGTCTGCCCCAGTGAACTGGGACTAGATGGTGACTGGCAGTAGCCCTATACTAAGGTGAGGTGGGGGCTGGGGGTTTCCCTGGGAGGGGGAGATCCAGAGACTGTGGGAGCAGCACCCCAGGGAAAGGGGCACTGGGGTCTGGGTGGGACACAGGGGCCAGCGGCAGTGAGACACCAGCCTGTAGAGGGTGCTCTGGAGGCTGGAATGCTAATTCCTTCAGAGACCAGCAGGAGGTGCTGCAGGGGTGAGTTCCCAACCCTGTTACATACATCTATTCTGATCCTCATGGGTCTTCTCTGAGCCTTTTGCTTTATGACAAATTGACAGAGAACTAGTATGGCTAGGTGCTTCTAATAAATAGTATTCTCTTTACCCTTTGGAGCACTTGAAATGTCAACTATTGAGATCTTTAAGGATCTTTCAACACTGTTCATCAGAAATATGAAGGTTTCTCATATAAAAAAACATAACTTGTTTTCATTAGCATACATGGAGAAGCTTAATTTCATTTCGGTGCAAGTAGAATTGCAGTCATTATAGCCCTCAAAGAGCCCAACACAGAAAAATCTTGTTCTGAGTTTGACAACCATTTTCATGTGAGAACATTTAGAAACTAGACTTCTTGCTAGACCAAGCAAGATGTCTTTCCATCGGTTAATTATTGTTACCTTTGTGTGTTGGTTTACGTGATTAACATGAAGGTAAATACTATAAATTAATATAAACAAGCTAAGCTGTGTTTACCAGCACTTGGATTACTCAAGACAGCAATTTATTCATGCTTTCTGTCTGAACCATCTGAAGAAAATCTTAAGGTTGATTTATAAACCACAGGGAATAATGCACAAGTTGACACTGACTACACATCATTTTCCTTGTTACTGATGGTGGGCCCACGCAGTCTGGAACTCAGTTCAGTTTCCAGTGAACATCCGCCCACGCAGAAGTCATGACCATGACTGCAATCCAGGCACTTGTCTCTGCCTCAAAATGGCCAAAAGAAATAGCATCATTGCTAGCAATTCTCTCACCAAGCCAGGCCTGAATAATAGGTAACCACTCAGGTTACGCCGCTACTGCTACCATAGCTAATTTGATGGGGACCAAGCACAAAATCCATCAGGCACATGTAATCGGTACTCTTCATTTCAGAGTGAATTATCTGTTGAAGCCTGTTTTTGGCATAAATTGTCAGTAATGAAGTTTGTGTCATTTTAAGGTACATGCTGAAAGCAACAGATCTGAGGTCTTTCTATAGAAAACTTCTTCTAAGTAGCCACTCAACCTATGCTGCCTAGGGACTCCGACCTAGGGCTAGAGAATGGACTCATTTCTCCTGTACCTTCCCGTACAAGAGAGGAAAGCTACTTCTGAAATTGCTACTGACGCAAAGTTAGTGATGGATAGTGATCACTATCCTGGGTGTTTACTGAATCATCTTAATAGTATTTGATTTGATTACTTCCCACAGCTCCAGTGAGTATCTGTTCATAGGCGCTGACTCCATGGGTGCTCCTGGGCTGTAGCACCCACGGGGAAAAATAGCAGGTGCTCAGTACCCACCAGCCACAGCTGTTTGGCAACACCGGTCAGCTGTTTGATGGTGCCCCAGATTAGCTGATCAGGGCACCTCCAAACAGCTGATTGGAGGCTGGGGGAAGGGTTTGGGGGAGGGTGGAGAGCAGTGAGCAGGTGAGGGCAGGAAGAGGCAGAGTGAGGGAAGGGCCTTGGGTGCGGGGGTGGAGGGAGAGCAGGGACTCCGGGGAGAGGATGGAGTGGGGGCAGAGCCTTGGGCCAGAATGGGGGTGGAGCATCCCCAGGGAAAAGAAACTCATCGCCTACATATCTTTCACCACTAAAAACAATGCTGTAAACCATGTGCCATGGGTAATTGACAGTGAGTGTGTTACAGAAACACTATGAAGAGGAATTGTCAAAAAGCTTTAAAATCATCTCTACCATACATAGAATTTCTGACCTTTACAAGTAAATTCTATATTATTCCCTTCGCTTCCTTTTGCTGGTTTTTATGTTCAAGAGTTGCCTTGCTATTAAATACATGCTATATTAAACCTCAAGATTAATGTTACACATAGGTAATGGATTGGCAGTATAGCTGTGCAACTTAAAACTGGTTGATATTGTGAAGTAATACTATGAAAAACTGCTGTGTCATGAGTGCCTGCGTATGTATGTGTGGATCCACCAGTGCTGATGGGTCCTGTAGCATGCATGCATGAAACCAGTACAATGGGGTGGTTCTCAAGACTCACCAACCATGCTCAGGTGCAAACACCTGGTAACAACCTGGGTGAGCTGCAGCCTTAGAAAACCAGACTCTGAAGGGAGAGGGAAGGAAAGAGCAGGAGAAAGTTACAGAAAGGGACAGAACAAAGGGAGTGTGGGGGGCAGGGGGAGGGTTAAGTAGTGAATCATGCAGGAACAGAGGGACTGAGACAGGAAGAGAAGTGTGATGCAGGAGAGAAGCTAGGTAAGAGGCTCTCTGAGGGAGAGACCACTTGTCATGGAACAGCCTGCCTCCCTCCCCCTCCATGAACATGGATGCTCCCTAAGGACTCCCAAGGGAAGGATGGGATAGAAAGTAACACACGTGCTATGTTCACTGTTTTGTATGATCTGTACTCTCCTGAGCTTTGAGATGATATATAAAAGAGCAAACATGTTGGACTCTGGCCAAAGTATCTCTCTGTATGGGAACTGCTTCACAACTGCTGCATGCCTCAGAATTGAACTGCAGGCAGAAACTTCACAGCTGTGGGGTGGAGTTCTGGGGGAGGGTGAGTTTAAGTAACTGGGATATCTTGGGAGTCAGCACTGATCCTGGGTGCCTAGGGCAGGTAGGCTGCGGAGCGCCATTTCTAAGAAAGGGTAGCAGGCAGGATCAGTGCCCAGGAAATGAACCGGAGAGGCCAAGGGAAGAAACAGTGTTGTGACCTACTGAGACTCCAGAAACTGAACACCTCAGGATTCTGGAGCAGCGGAGGCCTGGATTCCCCTCACAGCACCCTAGTGAGTGGCCAGTAGGGGGCACTCACTAGGAAATGTGACCATGTTCCCTTACACATTAACATCCTTCCAGCCATACAGCAAAAGAAATTTGTCACAAAGTACAACAAACAGCAGAGATTTAAAGCGCTGTTGAATTGCTAACTCACAAGAGGTCAAGAACTGTTGTAAACAATGGGTCCATGAGCTACTCAAAAATTGCTCAATAATACATCATTTACTCAAAAGAAGTCCTGTACATATTTATGTCTCAAGCAGTCCAGATTCCCCTCCTGGGGCACTGATTCACTATGACCAATTGCATAATTATGGGATTAAGCTAGATAAACATACCTTCAGTCACAGTTGTTAATTTATGAATTTAAGGACACACCTGCTTTACTCAATTGAGTGGGACATAGCAGAGCTCTTTCCTGGCAAACTCAGCTCTGTTGGGCAGTCATGTGAATGATAAAGGCGCCTAAACAATGTCTCCTAGTCCAAGTTTTACTGTTGCATCTCACCTTCATATTTTGTGTTGGATCCAAGCTCCATTCAAGTAAGCGAACAAGCAAAGAGGGTTAAAAGATTTAGAATGCGAGCTAACTAATGGAACATATCCTTCCAGCTTTAGTTTAATGTAGGTTTGTTTTGTTGCCTGAGGATACATCTACACCTTGAGCTGGATGTAAGACCTGCAAATTCTGGCAACATGTTTCACAATACTTGTCCAACTTGTGTGTGTGTGTGTATGTATCTTTTGCTCCCTTTCCTTGTTCTGCTCCTCCCCCTTCCCTCCTGCCATTATTTCTCTGGCACACTTTATGTTTAATTATTAACTACTATACTACATGATGTATTTTAGATTTGTGCAAGTCAAAATTCCTAATTTCTTAAATATAAAAATAAAAATCCGGCACTTGCATTCAGAAACTCATTCAGACATTCACTTCACAATTACTATGCAAGTGTTTTGTCAGATATCTCTCATCAATAATATAAGGAACTACACACTGTGCTGAATACTCATCACAATTAATAATGCATAAACAGCCTGAAGGACAGGCATTTCTTGGTCCACCAATGTTTTCTTAAGCCATGCCATTATTGCCTGGCCTTTTAGCCCTAGCATTATGCACTATGAAATGCTTCAAAAACTAGTGTAGAGCTGGTATAGGGTCATATGCCTTCCTAAGGTAAATTGAGACTGCAAAAGGGATGCTATTTTAAATATACAAGTAGCAAATGAACTAACAAGAAGGAGCAAGGAGTGGGATGAAAAAATTGGGGATTTTTAGGTGTCAATCTGCCAAATATTTGCTTAAAAAGGCCATAATGTCACTGAGTGGATCTCAAGTTAAGAAGTCATTTTAATCCCCAGATGAGGTTTAAAGAAGTCATTCTCCAAACCTCCAAAATTATGTAACCATCTTGTCAAAGCAGCCCGCTGGGTTCTGCATGCCTAGTGAAGACATAGCCCTCATTTTCCTCCTCCTGGATTTTTTCACTCAGAGCTTTTCTGGCTCTCTCTTTACTTTGGAGGTGTGATAAAAAGTCACCATCACCCCTGGTGTAACTGTTTCAGAAGGATGAAATTGCATCACTTTTTACCTACATCATTGTAGTTTGGCTCTCCTCTTTTAAACTGAGCAATTCTTTCCTTCAACTTCCCTAATTGAGAATATGATCAGGTCCCTGGGGATAGCTATCTCTCCAGGGACCGGATCACATTCTCAATTAGGGAAGCGGACAGAGGCTCAAACACAGTTCCTAATTATAGCTGTAAAGACACGGGGGAGGGTGGGAGGAAGAGAGATGATGGGGAAGCATTTAACAGGAATACTCTTGATTAGAGATCTCCCTTTACACCACTTGTCTGAGGGGGATGGCAGAAACATTCAGCAATTGGACTCAACTCTGACACAGATTAAGTAGATGGCATATTATCCTAGAATTGTAGCTTTACTGAATTTCTTGAGTAAAGAAAGGGGCAGTTAAGGCAGACTTTTAATAACATACAGAGCTTGACTTTATCATGGAGTGTGTAATTTGATGGCCTTTGTTGAGCACCTTCACAGCAATTATGTCTCTTCAAAAATGACAATACAATATTCAATTCAGGCCTATTTGGCTATTAAATTGGGCAGCTCTAGATTTACACTGTTCATCCTTTACAGCACTGGAAACAAGTCTATTTCAATATCTGCACCCTTCTTCTACCCACAGAAGCACCACCTTCCTTCCACGCTCTTGTTCCATTCCACTCAAAGGGAGTGGCTCCAACCCACCTCTGTCTCCAGGGCTTCCATCAGCACCTCCAGAAAAGTCAGCCGTATTTCCCAGTGTGGGGCTATTGGGGTCTAACCTTCCAATGTCAATCAGCTCACCAGCCACTGGTAGGAGAAAGGAACCTAACAGCAGTGAAGGAAGGAGTTTGTTTTAAGTGCAGGCCAGTGGGTCTGTCAGCCCAAGGGAATTCAAACCCTGCCATACCATCCTGTGGCCCGAAGCCAGACCCAGTGCTAGGCCTAAGCAGACTAAGCAATTGCTTAGGGCCCTGAGCAGCTCAAGGTGGCCCCCATTTGCTTTTGCAGTATGTGTGGAGGGCGGGAGTGGGGAGCAAAAATATTCCTTCTTAGGGCCCACAAAGGATTAGCAATGCCTCTGCCAGAAGCCCTTCTTCTTAATCCCAGCAATTAACTTCAAAAACTGGCAAGATTCAAATAGGTGGCAAATACCTGGGAACTGACTGGTTAAAGTGTTAAAAAGGTATAAGAGAGCCACATGTATGGCTTTGTGTTCACTGTACTGGGGCTAAAACTGCAAACCTCTTTATAGACCAGCCCCATGACCGTTCTACAACCAATGTATCTGATTTTTATGAAAACACTCAATTGACATTTGAGTCTTCTGCTGGTAGTTCCTATGCTGAGCAAGCCAAATTGCATCTTTTGTGACAATGATTCTATGAAACCTAGCCAAGAACTTGAGTATCTGTTTCCAACTTGCTTTCTTGCTAGCTTCAGAACTTTGTTTAAAAAAAAAGTGCTTTCTAATACTTTCCCTTAACTTAGCATTAAATTAACCACCAATATACAGCCACTTTGTCATTTGAGCAGCCTGCCTACGAACCAATCAGAATCTCAGATGTGTATTTCTTCAAACTGGATTTTTAGTCATTTCATAACTACTGAGCTTATCAATTTGATTAAAGACATATGTTTTTCATTTGAGCAAATTATTTCTTCTCGCCTCCCAATGGACATGGTTCTGAACTAACACCTTCAATCCCTACATTAAGCAACAGTTTAAGGATTCTTGCCAGTTAGCTGAGCCATTAAAAAAATCAATTTTGAAGGATAAGCAATAAGGAACTGTATGTTATACTTACTTGGCCTGTTGTTTGGTAAGAGTACAGCACATGTGAGTAACAGAGCAAAATATTTTCCACATACTGATGCTAGGGAATGAATGTTGCACTGCAACACTTTTGACACTATGTTATCACCTTAAACTTGCAGGCAAATTTTCAGTAACAGGGAAACAGGATATCCTCTGAAGCGTACAAAAATGGAAACATGAGCACTGACTTAAATACTCCAAAATCACCACAAAAACTTGTCATCTGATTTCCATGCACTGCTGATCAATAACTTCACTAATTTCTTTTGTAGTTAAATGTACTGTACAAGAAAAGCAAGAAATAATGCCCCCCTGAAGCCCTAACCCATCCCACCACTGCCCTTCACCCAAGGCCTAATGAACAGTTTTCAAATGAACAAGTGATTTGTTGTAATGTCACTTCAATCCTTCATTCTGAAATAGCCAAAATGAAAGCCCAAGAATATTAACCAAAACCCAGGTGATTATAGTTGACAGTGTGTGACAGGTTCCTCCCGGAGTGCCACCTGGAATTAGGGTACCACTGAGCCCCCTGACCTGGCAGCCTGGGATCCCTCTCACACTGTGCTGCTGTGACAAGCTGCAGAAATGCTCCCGGTCCTACATTTCCACCAGCATACACACAGTTAGGGACACACCCAGCTGCAGTTACATGCTGGCTCTCTGACCAGCCACTTCATGTGAACCAACAATAGAAAGGCTATAGCCAAAATAACCACCAGCTTCACAGCCTAGATCCCAGAGCTGCACGGTCCTGCCCTGGTCCAAACCCCAACCAGTATGAATTTATTATCCAGTTCACCTCCTCCTCAATGTGGAGAGGAAATGCAACAGACACTCTGAGCTAAGATTTTCCCAGGCATTTCATTGAAACTCACCAGTTTAGATAAAGGAAAAACACGTTTAAATTAAAACCTAAAATAAATGTATTAACTACAAAGATAGATTATAAGTGATAGCAAACACATCAAAGCAGATTACCTAGCAAATAAACAAAAATGCAAACTAAGCTTGATGTTAACTGGAGAGAGATGATTTGATTTAACCTCTCACCCTGATGGATGATACAAAGCAGGCTGCAGATTCTTAAGGCAAAAGCTACACTTGCTTTGCAGCTTGGAATCCCCAGGTGTTTCATACACAGGCTAGAAAGCCCTTTAGCCTGGGTCCAGCACTTCCCCTAGTTCAGTCTTTGTTCCTCAGGTGTTTTCAGGAGTCCTCTTGTGTGGGGAGCGAAGAACAGATGATGTCACTCTCTAACTTGTATAGATTTAGCATATGGCAAGAACCCTTTGTTTCAAAACTTGGTTCCCAGATCGGTTTGTGGGGAAAATACTGACACCCCAAGATGGAATCCAGAGACATGTGGTCTGGTCACATGCCCTTGCAGTGTAATAACAGCCATTACTTACAGGCCAGCCAGAAAGTTCTCAGGAAGGTTAAGTTTTTCCAAGATCCATTGTCTTTGCTAATGGGCCATCAGAAGCCAGATAGTGCTTTATTGTAGAACCAGAAAGGCTATTTGTGGGTATCACCCAGAATAAGCATGATTGAAATACAGATACATAGTTAATATTCCAAACTTCAGATACAAAAATGATACATGCCATACAAACAGGATAATCATATTCAGCAAATCATAACTTTTCCTATGACATCTCACATGACCTGTCTTGTACAAAATGCATCATAATTATGCCATAATCATATCGGAATACCACTGTGAAGAATATGGGGTACAGTGTCACAGAGAGGTCATCCACTTTTGTGCCCCAACTGGTGCAGAAGTTTGTTGTTTGGCTGATAAAGAGGCATATAATTCAGCCAACAATAAGTATTATCCTTCAGAAGATATTCACAGGAGGTGCCTCTCAATTGTGGAGTGCATAGTATTTAACCATTCCAAAATTATCACACCAATGCAGATAAACTTTTCTTCACAGCTACACCAGGAGTTTGGATCTCACAATTTAATTGACATACTACACCTTCATGGATTCAGTATAAATTATGATGAGCTGAGGTGGTTCATCACTGGTAGTGCTAAAATTAAAGTAGAAAGACCCCAGACCTGAAGAAGAGCTCTGTGTAAACTCAAAGATTTCTCTCTCTCTCACCAACAGAAGTTGATCCAATAAAAGGTATTACCTCAATCACCATGTCTCTCCAGGGAGGTGTGGCCATTCCAAATGGAATTATACCACTACCACTTCATGCTGGTGGAAATCTCATCATGAAGGAGATAATGTAGATTATAGACCACTGATGGACAGAATACATTGCTTTCAAGGGCTAGAGTGGTATTTCAAGAAAAGATTGCAGATAGTCCAATATCACAAGAAATAGTATTGACGCATGGGAAAGAAATCACTTACCATGCATGGGCCATCAGTCTCCTACGTAGTGTCTGTAGTAAGAACAACTTTTCCTGCACAGAACTGGATACATCAAGGCAGTGAAGACTGTGGTAACCCACGCACTCTTGACAGAGATAATTATGATGAACAAGACCATGTTGATTAGAAATGTCACTAGTGCTATTACATCTAAGTTATACCTGTTCAGATTTATTATTAGATTTTTACTCCTTAGATTGTGACCTCAAAGCATCACAAAAACAAAGAAATCCAATTTTATGTAGCACCATTACACTAACAGAAATTAATGCAAATATTTTTAAGTGATCATTTGAATGTGGGTGATAGGGGGTCATTGTTTCCGTGTTTTTATAGTAACAAACATTAGACAACTCCACACCATACCTCAGCTTCAAGTAGACTGAATACGCTTTCAAATGGGTGGGTGGATGGAAAGAGTCAACAAAATCAGTGTTATCTGCCATTCGCCCACCACCAAACCAGTTATCAAAAAAAATCAGGAGGGGAACATTTCAGTTGAGGTCTTGAAAAGTTAGTGCATTCATCTACTTCTGCTATTTCCTCCAGGCTTATCTCATTTTGAACATTTTTTGGATGGTGTTTCTCAATCAAGAATGTCAGCTTCACATTTTTCTGCTAAAGAAAAGTAGATAGTCACTTTGCCTTTGTTTTATTTTTAATAAGATGGGGATATAAAATGATCTAAGTCAAGTTTTCCCATCAGTTCACTGGGGTTTATGTGTCGATCAATTATTTAATTAGATAGAAGTTTGATGGATGAGGACAGGAACAAAACTGATTGCCCGCCCTATTGGGTCAAACCAATGGTTCATCTAGCCCAGTATCCTGTCTTCTGACAATGGCCAGTGGCAGGTGGGATTATATTTTTTCCAATGTGCACTATTTTGTATTTATGAACATTGAATTTAATCTGCCATTTTGTTGACCAGTTACCCAGTTTTGTGAGATCCCCTTTGTAACTCTTTCCTAAGACTGCTTTGAACTTAACTATCTTGAGTAATTTTGTATTGTCTGCAAACTTTGCTACCTAATTGTTTACCCCTTTGTCCAGATCATTTATGAATATGTGGAACAGCACTGGTCCCAGTACAGATCCCTGAGAGACACTGCAATTTACCTCTCTCCATTCTGAAAACTGACTATTTATTCCTCTTGTTTCCTGTCTTTTAACCAGTTACTGATCCATGAGAGGACCTTCCCTCGTACCTCATGACTGCTCAGGCTATGTCTACACAAGCACTTTTGTCAGTCGGGGTGTGGAAAAAAATAACCCTGACGGACACAAGTTTCACCAACAAAAGCACTGGTGTGGTCAGCGCTGTATCAACAAGAAACACTCTCCTACGACATAGCTACCGCCGCTCATTTAATTATGCCGAGGGGTGATTTAATTATGCCGCTGTAAGATCTGTAGTGTAGACATCGTCTTACTTCGCTTAAGAGCCTTCTCACAGGCTTTCTGAAAGTCCAAGTACACAATATCCACTGGATCACTCTTGTCCACATGCTTTTTTTGGCCTGCCTACTTACAGTTTCACACTTGACTTGCCAGAATTTATGCTCCTTTCTGTTTTCCTTACTAGAATTTGACTTCCAATTTTTAAAGGATGCATTTTTGCCTCCACCTGCTTCTTTTACTCTGTTTAGCCATGGTGGCACTTTCTTTGTCCTCTTACTATGTGTACTCCAAATTAATAAAAAAACATTTAATTTGAGTGTCTCTGGTGTTTTTTTAAAAAAAGTTTCCATGCAGCTTGCAGACATTTCACCTTTGTAACTACACCTTTTAATTTCCATTTACCTAGCTTCCTCATTTTGTGTACTTCCCCCTTCTGAAGTTAAATGCTACTGTGGTAGGTTTCTTTGGTATTCCCCACCCCCTCCCAAGAGTGTTAATTTAATTACATTATGGTCGCTATTACTGAGTGAATCCACTACATTCACCTTTTGGACCAGATCCTGTGCTATACTTAGAAATAAATCAAGAATTGCCTCACCCCTTGCGAGTTCCAGGAGTAGTTGCTCCAAGAAGCAGTCATTTATGGTGTCTAGAAATTTTATCTCTGTCTCACAACCTGAGGTGACATACTCCGTAAATATGGCGTTAGTTGAAATCCCCCATTATTGTTGAGTTTTCTATTTTTATAGCCTCTCATCTCCCTGAGCATTTCACAATCATCCATCACCATCCTGAGCAAGTGGTTGGCAGTATATTCCTACCACTATATTTTTTATCATTCAAGCATGGAATTTCTAACCATAGAGATTCTGTGGTACAGTCTGATTCATTTAAGATTTTTACTGTATTTGACTCTCTGCTGTCTTTCACAGATAATGCCACTTCCGCACCAGGATGAGCTACTTTGTCATTCCTATATATTTTGTACCCTGGTAAGAACATAAGAATGGCCATACTGGGTCAGATCAAAGGTCCATCCAGCCCAGTATCCTGTCTGCTGACAGTGGCCAATGCCAGGTGCCCCAGAGGGAGTGATCAGGAACAGTCAGCATGGATTCACCAAGGGTAGGTCATGCCTGACTAATCTAATCGCCTTCTATGATGAGATTACTGGTTCTGTGGATGAAGGGAAAGCAGTGGATGTATTGTTTCTTGACTTTAGCAAAGCTTTTGACACGGTCTCCCACAGTATTCTTGTCAGCAAGTTAAAGAAGTATGGGCTGGATGAATGCACTATAAGGTGGGTAGAAAGTTGGCTAGATTGTCGGGCTCAATGGGTAGTGATCAATGGCTCCATGTCTAGTTGGCAGCCGGTGTCAAGTGGAGTGCCCCAGGGGTCAGTCCTGGGGCCGGTTTTGTTCAATATCTTCATAAATGATCTGGAGGATGGTGTGGATTGCACTCTCAGCAAATTTGCGGATGATACTAAACTGGGAGGAGTGGTAGATATGCTGGAGGGCAGGGTTAGGATACAGAGGGACCTAGACAAATTGGAGGATTGGGCCAAAAGAAATCTGATGAGGTTCAATAAGGATAAGTGCAGGGTCCTGCACTTAGGACGGAAGAACCCAATGCACAGCTACAGACTAGGGACCGAATGGCTAGGCAACAGTTCTGCGGAAAAGGACCTAGGGGTGACAGTGGACGAAGCTGGATATGAGTCAGCAGTGTGCCCTTGTTGCCAAGAAGGCCAATGGCATTTTGGGATGTATAAGTAGGGGCATAGCGAGCAGATCGAGGGACATGATCGTTCCCCTCTATTCGACATTGGTGAGGCCTCATCTGGAGTACTGTGTCCAGTTTTGGGCCCCACACTACAAGAAGGATGTGGATAAATTGGAGAGAGTCCAGTGAAGGGCAACAAAAATGATTAGGGGTCTGGAACACATGACTTATGAGGAGAGGCTGAGGGAACTGGGATTGTTTAGTCTGCAGAAGAGAAGAATGAGGGGGGATTTGATAGCTGCTTTCAACTACCTGAGAGGTGGTTCCAGAGAGGATGGTTCTAGACTATTCTCAGTGGTAGAAGAGGACAGGACAAGGAGTAATGGTCTCAAGTTGCAGTGGGGGAGGTTTAGGTTGGATATTAGGAAAAACTTTTTCACTAGGAGGGTGGTGAAACACTGGAATGCGTTACCTAGGGAGGTGGTAGAATCTCCTTCCTTAGAAGTTTTTAAGGTCAGGCTTGACAAAGCCCTAATTGGGGATTGGTCCTGCTTTGAGCAGGGGGTTGGACTAGATGACCTCCCGAGGTCCCTTCCAACCCTGATATTCTATGATTCTATGATTCTATGAACCTAACAGGTAATGATCAAATGATCTCTCTCCTGCTATCCATCTCCACTCTCTGACAAACAGAGGCTAGGGACACCTTTCCTTACCCATCCTGGCTAATAGGTATTAATGGACTTAACCTCCACAAATTTATCTAGTTCTCTTTTAAACCCTGTTATAGTCCTATAACTTTCACAACCTCCTAAGGCAAGGAGTTCCACAGGTTGACTGTGTGCTGTGTGAAGAAGAACTTCCTTTTATTTGTTTTAAACCTGCTGCCCATTAATTTCATTTGGTGTCCCCTAGTTCTTATATTATGGGAACAAGTAAATAAATTTTCCTTATTCACTTTCTCCACACCACTCATGATTTTATATGCCTCTATCATATCCCCCCCTTAGTCTCCTCTTTTCCAAGCTGAAAAGTCCTAACCTCTTTAATCTCTCCTCATATGGGACCCATTCCAAACCCCTAATCATTTTAGTTGCCCTTTTCTGAACCTTTTCTAATGCCAGTATATCTTTTTTGAGATGAGGGGACCACATCTGTACGCAGTATTCAAGATGTGGGTGTACCGCGGATTTATATAAGGGCAATAAGATATTCTCTGTCTTATTCTCTATCCCTTTTTTAATGATTCTTAACGTCCTGTTTGCTTTTTTGACTGCTGCTGCACACTGCCTGGACGTCTTCAGAGAACTATCCACGATGACTCCAAGATCTTTCTCCTGGTTAAATTAGCCCCCATCATATTGTATGTATAGTTGGGGTTATTTTTTTCCAATGTGCATTACTTTACATTTATCCACATTAAATTTCATTTGCCATTTTGTTGCCCAATCACATAGTTTTGTGAGATCTTTTTGAAGTTCTTCACAGTCTGTTTTGGTCTTAACTATCTTGAACAGTTTAGTATCATCTGCAAACTTTGCCACCTCACTGTTTACCCCTTTCTCCAGATCATTTATGAATAAGTTGAATAGGATTGATCCTATGACTGACCCTTGGGGAACACCACTAGTTACCCCTCTCCATTCTGAAAATTTACCATTTATTCCTACCCTTTGTTCCCTGTCTTTTAACCAGTTCTCAATCCATGAAAGGATCTTCCCTCTTATCCCATGACAACTTAATTTACAGAAGAGCCTTTGGTGAGGGAAATTTAATTTACAGAAGAGCCTTTGGTGAGCCTTTGGTGCCAAAGGCTTTCTGGATATCTAAGTACACTATGTCCACTGGATCCCCTTTGTCCACATGTTTGTTGACCCCTTCAGAGAACTCTAATAGATTAGTAAGGCATGATTTCCCTTTACAGAAACCATGTTGACTTTTGTGCAACAATTTATGTTCTTCTATGTGTCTGACAATTTTATTCTTTACTATTGTTTCAACTAATTTACCCGGTACGGACGTTAGACTTACTGGTCTGTAATTGCCGGGATCACCTTTAGAGCCCTTTTTAAATATTGGCATTACATTAGCTATCTTCCAGTCACTGGGTACAGAAACTGATTTAAAGGAGAGCTTACAAATCATAGTTAATAGTTCTGCAATTTCACATTTGAGTTCTTTCAGAACTCTTGGGTGAATGCCATCTGGTCCCAGTGACTTGTTACTGTTAAGTTTCTCAATTAATTCCAAAACCTCCTCTAATGACACTTCAATCTGTGACAATTCCTCAGATTTGTCACCTACAAAGGACAGCTCAGATTTGGGAATCTCCCTAACATCCTCAGTTGTGAAGACTGAAGCAAAGAATTCATTTAGTTTCTCCGCAATGACTTTATCATCTTTAAGTGCTCCTTTTGTATCTTGATCATCCAGGGGCCCCACTGGTTGTTTAGCAGGCTTCCTGCTTCTGATGTACTTAAAAAACATTTTGTTATTACCTTTTGAGTTTTTGGCTAGCTGTTCCTCAAACTCCTTTTTGGCTTTTCTTATTACATTTTTACATTTAATTTGGCGGTGTTTATGCTCCTTTCTATTTACCTCACTAGGATTTGA
The DNA here is from genome assembly GCF_015237465.2 of Chelonia mydas. Classification (NCBI taxonomy): domain Eukaryota; kingdom Metazoa; phylum Chordata; order Testudines; family Cheloniidae; genus Chelonia; species Chelonia mydas. The sequence continues at coordinate 188,794,209 of NC_057849.1, read as the reverse complement.
CTTCCACTTTTTAAAAGATGCCTTTTTATCTCTCACTGCTTCTTTTACATGGTAGTTAAGCCACGGTGGCTCTTTTTTAGTTCTTTTACTATGTTTTTTAATTTGGGGTATACATTTAAGTTGGGCCTCCATTATGGTGTCTTTGAAAAGGGTCCATGCAGCTTGCAGGGATTTCACTCTAGTCACTGTTCCTTTTAATTTCTGTTTAACTAACCTCTTCATTTTTGCATAGTTCCCCTTTCTGAAATTAAATGCCACAGTGTTGGGCTGCTGAGGTATTCTTCCCACCACAGGAATGTTAACTGTTGTTATATTATGGTCACTATTTCCAAGTGGTCCTGTTATAGTTACCTCTTGGACCAGATCCTGTGCTACACTCAGAACTAAATCGAGAATTGCCTCTCCCCTTGTGGGTTCCTGTACCAGCTGCTCCAAGAAGCAGTCATTTAAAGTATTGAGAAATTTTGTCTCTACATTTTGTCCTGAGGTGACATGTATCCAGTCAATATGGGGATAATTGAAATCCCCCACTGTTATTGAGTTCTTTATTTTGATAGCCTCTCTCATCTCCCTTAGCATTTTTTATTATTTTATTATCATGTCCCATTGCTTATCATCGTTCCACCTTCAGGACCATAATAGGCATCCGTTTCTGTGATGCCTGTTATATCAATATCCTCATTTAATACCAGGCACTCAAGTTCACCCATCTTACTATTTTTAGACTTCTAGCACTTGTATACAAGCATGTATTAAATTTGTCACTTTTTAGCTGTCTGCATACGTTTGTGTTGAAAAAGAACTTTAACAAGGAAGGAACAAAATTGATAGAGTAGAGAGGAAGAACATGGGGACAGGTGGCTCAAGTATTTGGTAGTGAGCTACAGATCCTATCGCTTTTAGATTGAGCTTTCATTTTAAGCTAATAACTTTCAGTCATCACTGTTATCAGAATGCTTGACAATCTATCTGAATTGTGGTATTCCTTTCGGTCTAGCAGTATGATAACCAGTTACACTTCTGAACCATAACTACAATTGGCTAACTAGCACAAGATTGAATAGACTATTGAAGACAATTATATTCTCACCTCCAGAGATATCCTCCTCCAACTCAGGTCAGAGGCACGTTGGCAAGATAGTGTGGGGAAGCTTGCAGTGCTGCCCCGCAAGCATATGTACATTGCTTGCTATGTGCAAACAGAGCCCTTGAGTGAATATCTGAACACCAGTTTCAGATATCTGTTCCAGTGGCAAAATGCTTACTGAATCCAGAGAGACTATGAACCAAAAATTGGCCCTGTTGTAAGCACATTCAGCTTCCACTGAACTCTGCAAAAATGGGAATAAATTTAGCCTGTAACTAGGCTTAGCTACATGGAGTCAGTTCTCTGTCAATGACCTGTTCAAACTTCAGAAACGTAATCAACATTTCCACACTAATTCCTTCCAGTGTTATCAGTACTATAAAGTCAGGCATTCTTCATGTTAGGGTTTTTGTTCAGATAGTTCTGGTCTCCAGCAGTAGCCAAGACCTGATGCTTCAGAGAGGTGCAGGAGACCCCACAATAGGCACAGGTGGGACACTGTCACCATAAAGATCTCCTCCTAACTGAGACTGCTAACACATGATGTTTTCCTCCTCCTAATACTTAACATTGGCTACTTTAACTTTGGATGTTCTTCTTATTCACATAAGCATCCAATCCCACTTTGAACCTTCCTAAATTCATGGCCTCAATAACATCCTATGACAACGAAATTCCACAGTCTAATCACACATTATGCAAAACCATTTGCTTTTACCAGTTTTGGATTTGCCTCTTTTCCATTTTATTCAGTGTCCCCTTCTTGAGTTATAAGACAGGGAGATGACAAGTTCTGTACCTTTTATTCATCTCTATATTTTTATCATGTCCTCTATTACTCTTTTTAAAGAGGAAAAAAGTTGTGATTGTTTACATCCCCTTTCCTTCATACAAGAGTGTTTTTCCATGCCCTGGAACATTCAAGCCTCCTTTCTCTCAACCCCCTTTAATTTTGCAGTATCTTGTAAAAGAAAGTAGCTTTGTCATCTGCCAATTTTGCTAGCTGATGGCTCAACCCCTTTTCCAGATCATTAGCAACACTAGTACAGAAAGTTCGACACCCTGCTGTCAGACTTCTGCAATCTTGAAAGTTCACCAAATATTCTTCTAGTTTCTCATTTTTATCCAGTTTTTGATCCATGAAAATACTTTGCCTCTCACTTGTTTGCTTAGGCCATGTGTACACTACCGAGCTTACAATGGTGCAGCTGCATCAATACAGCTGTGCCATTGTAAGATCACTCATGTAGCTGCTCTATGCCAATGAGGGAGAGCTCTCCCATCAACATAATAAAAACACCTCAACGAGCAGTGGTAGCTATGTCCCACCGACAAAGCACTGTGCCCATAACCACTTAAGTCTTGCCGGCATATGTTGCTCGTGGGGGGTGACATAGGTTTGCCAGCATAAGTGGTGGTGTACACATGGCCTTGGTTTCTTTAATAACCTGTTATGAGCAACCTTGTGAAAGACCTTTTGAAATACTTATGTCAACTAGTTGTCATTTACCTTGACACAAAAGATTCTAAGATCAGCAGCAAACCAGTTGTCCTTTGCAGAAGCCATGTTCCTTAGACCCTATCATTATTGTGACCTTAAAAATTTGCTTTTAAATTCTTTCAGACAATTTAATGAATACAGCTGTAATGCTCCCAATTACTCCTAGAACCATTCAAAACACAAGTACGATATTTGCAACTCTTCCATCCTCCAGTTTAGCAGCTGTTTTCAACATTAGAGAACATATTTTTGACAGCACCTTCATATCTGAAATCCTCCCGAACTCTTGGATATAGAACATCTGGTCCTAGTGACTTACTGCTTTATTTAGATTACCGGTAATCAGTTTATTCTGGTACTTCTGGCACCTTCATCTCTGATAGTACCTAAATCCTGATTACCAAAGAAAAGCATGTTGTGTAGATACCTCTCCCACATACTATGTGGTGAAGACAAATGCAAAGCAATCGACTAGCTTCTGAGCCACGTCCTTATCTTAAATTGCTTCTTTTATCCCTTGGTGACCCAGCAGACCCAGCAATTCTTCCATAGGTTTCCTGCTTGAGGTCCTTGAAAAATGTGTTCTGTACCTTTTAGCTATTGATTCTTTTCCCCCTTCATTCACATCTTATTGACTGCCATAATTTTGGGATTTTTGTTGGCTTCACTAGCATTAGATTTCTAAACTTAAGGATTTTTTTTTCACTCAAATAATCGCTCAATTCCTCCATTGTTGTATGCAGTGTTGTAGCCATGTTGGTGCCAGGATATTAGAGAGACAAGGTGTGTGAGGTAACATCTTTCATTGGGCCAACTTCAGTTGGTGAGAGAAACAACCTTTCAAGCTTACACAGAGCTCTTCTTCAGCTCTGGAAAATGTAGTCATAGAGTCACAGCTAAATTCAAGATGGAACAGATTGTTTAGCATAAATATTTAATACATTTCAAGGGATATTCAAGGTGAAGTGGCCTAACACCCCTTCAGTCTGGTCCCTTGAAATATGTTAACTACTTATGCTAAACAATCTGTTCCATCTTGTACTTAGCTGTGATACTCTGTTTCCCAGAACTGAAGAAGAGCTCTATTTAAGCTCAGAAGCACGTCTGTTTCACCAACAGAAGTTGGTCCAATAAAACATATTACATCACACATCTTCTCTCTCAGTTCCTGCCATTTAGTCATATTGCTTTACTTATTGCCTTCCTGGTGCCCCTTTTGTTTGGCAGTAAGCATATATTTACTTAAGTAGCCTTCATCCCTCTGTCACGCTGCCTGGTATGGGACACAGCTAAGAGCACCAATCTCAAGTCAGACTGCCAGAATATAGGACATACACCCAGTGATGAGCTGCCAGAAACTGAAGAACCGGTTCCTTCAGTCGCTCCAGGTCTTCGGCGGCACTTCGGCAGCACATCCTTCAGTCGCTCCGCGTCTTTGGTGGCACTGAAGGACCTGCCGCCGAAGTGCCGCCGAAGACCCGGAGCTAGTAAAAGACCTGCCGCCGAAGTGCCGCTGAAGGCCCGGAGTGCTGCTGGGTGAGTAAAAATTCACAGGGGAGCCTCCCCAGCCCAGAGCTCAGGCAGGATGGAAAGGATGGTCCCACGGGCCACAGTTTGCCTACCCCTTTAACAACCGGTTCTAAACCAGCTTCAAAATTTAACAATCGGTTCACGCGAACCGGCTCCAGCTCACCACTGAATACACCCAAGACTGGTGGTACACTCTATCATAAGATTTCACCAAACCAGTAACAGTTGTGTGCTTCCAATATATTATACTAGTTATTATGAAGCCACACAGTCCCCTTCAGGCCCTCTAGCCTCTCATGCACCACCCACACAACCCAGACTTCTGGGAGAAATGATTATTAAAACCAGTAATCACATATATTAGGTTCTTCTAGGTCCAAAGAACAAGACACTCAACCCAGGTCAATATATATTTCAGGATCTTATTAAATACCACACTGTAGTCAATCTTTACTAAATTAATGAAAGATTTTTTTAATTTAAAAAAAAAGCAGAGTTATTAAATAGCTAAAGTGAATCATATACTTTCCAGTTGATTTCAGAGTCTGTAGATCAGGCTAATAGCAGTGATGTTAAATCTGCTAGTTTGCAATAAGTCTCTCTGGTTCATCCCAAATATTGGGGGTCCACAGTCCATCATTCAAAGCTCCCTTTGTTAGAAATCAGAGTCCAGAGATGTGGGGCAGGAATGAGGCAAGGACGTGATATCACCATCTTCAATTTATAAGCCCAATCCACGTGCATGGAAAAGTACTGGCTCAGACATGGAGCTATGCCTTACCTATTTTATGCGCCCTGATAAGACATCGGGCTTCCATTGTCCATATGCCCTCTGAGGCATCCTGCAGAAGGTCCCATTGGAGGAGCTGATTCTCCTTAATGGCCCATCGACACATGGCTGGCTAGTCTTCATGTAAATCTGTCTTGTGGGTGTTATACAGGAACACAATATGTTGAGTAACAAGCCTACAGCAAAATTTCATACACAATGGTGATACAGACCTTTAAGCAGCATAATAATACTTAGCAGATTATAAATTTTCCAATGATACTTTGACATACTTTGTAAAGGATTTATCACAATTCTGTAACATTGGTGCAGATGGTCAACTTCGTTTTTATGCAGTCATACCCACATCTGAAGGTCCCACACTTTGGGACCTTTTTCTACATGCCTCCTCATTCTATTGCATTTGCCTGATGACCTATGACCCCGATCTGATCTTAGGAAATGTTATGTAAGATTAAACTGTGTATTATGTGGTAATGCAGCATGTTAAAATGCTTTAGAACATGATAATCAAAGCAATAATGATGCAAGTAAGAGAACTGAAGGAAACAAAATGTTAAGTAGGTTTTGGAATAATTATGGGGCCTAACCAGTTAGTATCAGGTGCTTAGTTAGCAGGAGGCCTAATCACCTTATACAAGACATATATACAGGTTTCAGAGTAGCAGCTGGGTTAGTCTGTTTTCACAAAAAGAAAAAGAGTACTTGTGGCACCTTAGAGACTAACAAATTTATTTGAGCATAAGCTTTCGTGACCTACAGCTCACTTAAAATGTTTGATCTAGGGTTATAAGATTTTGCAATATGAATCTTGTGATAAAACAGTAAACCACCAAAGGGTAGCTTGAAATAATGGATATTCTCTGGGATTTTTGGTACTTGTAACCAGAAAGCAAAACCTCATTATGTATCAAAACCATTGTGAAATGTAACAGTCAGAACCTGTAATTATGGTCCCCTGGAATGACAAATATGGGCAGGGGGCAGAGACCTAAAGGTGTGATCTGTGGGCGCTGTAAGGAAAAAAGGCAGAAAATATGGTCAGAGCAACCCCTTACTGGGAACCAGGGACGACCAAGTGGCAAAAGCTTTAGTATGGCCAAGACCTCTTGTGGTGATCTCTACTTGCTTTTTCTTCTTTCTTTGCTGTTACCAGGCTTCATAAGGTTATATGTCAACACTGGCTGATTGCTTTATCTTGTAACAGGTTAAGGCTATGTCTACACTATGCATCTTTTAGCGACAGGGCTGTGCCACTGCAGCCGCTACAAGGTGCGCAGTGTAGCCGCTCTTTGTCAGGAGGAGAGAACTCTCCCACCGACAAAAATCTTCCACCCCCAATAAGCGGCAGCAGCTTTGTCAGCAGGAGAGCTCTCATGCCGACAAAGCGCTGTTCATACCGGCGCTTTTCATTGGTAAAACTTTTGTCATTCGGGGATGTTTTTTTCACACCCCTGAATGACAGAAGTTTTACCGACGAAAGTCCAGTATAGACAAAGCCTAAGGCTCTAAATATGCATGATCCACGGGGTGGGAGGGTGTCTTGTTATAGATATCTGTTTATGTATAACTATCTTTATGCTTAGATTTATCTGGATTTTAAGAAAAGTCTCTACTTCTGTCACTATCAATCTCACTTCCTATAAATTTTAAGTAGCTGATGAGCAAAGAACCTGTTACTAGTGACTTGTGCAATTTGAACTCTAAACTTACCTGATGCTATACACCCTTTCTGAAATTGTCTCACCGTCACTTTGTTCCTTACTTCCCTCTTACAACTTGAATCAATCAGCTTTCCCAGTTTGAGTATAGCAATGACTATCACTTCCCACCAGGCTTTTAGGATGATTCCAGATTCCATGGTTTTGGTGTTCGGTTTTGCCAGCCATTAGAGTCCCCTGGGGCCTAGTTGATGAAGAAATTCTGGGGGGGTGGGGAATACTATCTCCACAGGCCACCTTCCCTTTCTTCATTGTGGCTAAACCCTCCTTCACTTCATCTGTACTGATGGTGAAGGGGTCTTGTGAGGGGATTGAGGTCATTGTCTGATGTAGTTGACGATGGATCTCTCGGTGTTTGTCTTGGTCCTTTTGTGCTATGGAGTTGGGCCAGACTTTTGAGGTCTGATATTCCATTGGATTAGCAGCTCCAAGATGTCATAGTAAGGCTCAGGAACGGCAATGAAAGTGTGTGAATTTCAAATCTTCAACACACTCAATCCACTGCTGGTGTCTGGCTGAGTCTAGAGACTCTAATAGAGCTTTTGCAACATGTGGGCTGCCCGACTGGTTGTACTGCTGGTGGAGGTCCTGGGTCTCTTTTTTGACCAGCAGTACCCAAGAAGAGTAAGGCTGCACGCACCAGTCAGGTTAAGGGCTGATGTTTCATCAAATAAATTTGAGTCTCTAAGGTGCCACAAGTACTCCTGTTCTTCATCCAATTGAGAGAGACTGTTTGTTTCAGTAATAAAAAGCAAACATGGTCACAGTATGTATGATAGTATGGCATATGTTGAGTACTATTTCTGGTACTTTTGAGAGTCTTCAGTTGCTCTTTTTTAGCAATAACAAATTACTCTTGGGTTGCAAAGAATAGTCTGATTTCCAGAACACTAGCATTGACTTTCACAGGGGAAATTTCAATTCAGTTTTATAAGGGGGACTCGGCTAGAAAAAGCTTCTGCCTAGGATCTCAACAGAAATAAAATATTGAGGGTATTAATGACCTTAACCTTTAAAATGACAAATTGTTGAGCGAGATGGCATCACAGATATCCTTATCATGCTCCCTGACTGCAGGCAACGTGCGCGGCATTGGGGATAGAGGTTAGAACTCATGGCCTTCAGCATTAAATGCAGTCTCCTAATTGAATTGCATAAGAACTGCAGTAGCCTCAGTATAGGATATGTGTTAGGGCACAGCTTTGAGGTTTTGAGTCAGATGTTCACACCAACTTTACCTGTTTAAGCTTTTATGGTTTTACATCCTTCCATCCCCCACCCATGTTTTGCTTTGAGAATGAATGCATCCAAAAACTGAAGGAAAAACTGGGTACCAACTGCGAAGTCTGTTTAACTTTCCCTGCCAAACGCATAAGCTGGTATAACTTTCTCAAAGTCTCTGTCCTCACATACCTTGCAGAACCTTCCATTGAACCTGGCCTCAAATTTGGGTTTGTAACAAAACCTACCAACAGCACATTACACCTGAGAACAGGTCTAACAAAGCAAGTATCCAGAAGCAAGTGTGATATATTCCATCCAGTAGAGAGCAGTGGTGCTCAAGCCAATGTATTACATCCTCAGCATTGTAGTGGTTAAATCAGTGGATCACAGGTCAGCTTGACTATTGCCTCTTCATTATCTCGAACCAACACATTGTGACTCAACTTATTTAATATGCAGTGAAACTCAATCTGGTTCTATTACAGCCATTCTTAAAATCAATATGCCAGCCTATATCAGAACTATACCCGCACAGGTATATTCAGCTACATGCAAGCTACTTAACCCATAGCAACAATAATCCTTGAATACTGCAGATGTTTTTTAGTAAGGCTTTCAGAACCATTGTACTGGGTTACCAAAAGCTTAAATGCCTGTGAGTCAACTGAGAGTGAAACAATTTGAATTCATATCTTGAGTTTAAGGAGAGAGCTTCTCAGAATGTAACCATAATCTGAATTCCTATCAACTTTATCACCACATCCCTGTGGGAATTCCTGAAAGGACTGAGAAAAACAGTCAATTATTCAACTAATGAGGAAGCTTAGCTAAAAAATTTTGACACATACTTTTGAACCACAGGTTTATTCAAAGCTGGCAAAGGCATAACAATAGTGTTTTGCAATCAGTAATCCTGATAGTCAAGGGATGGGCTATTCTTATTCTTTTGTTCCCTGTCAAAGTGGTTGTGCTTCAGCAATCAAGCCATCCATAAGAGTAGCCTGGCTAAAAGCCTGAGAATCAACTCATTAACTCTGATGATTTTCTATAAAGATTCACAGATTCCAAGGCCAGAAGGGACCAATTGGATCATCTCATCGGACTTCCGGTATAACACAGGCCATAGAACTAACAGAATTTTAACTTCCTTCTTTGTTACAGCTAGGTTATCAAAATGGCTTAAATTCTCTCAGGCCTTGTCTAGACTAGGAAAAATTGTGCTTTCTTCCAGCCAGTTGTTAAGCCTGTTCAATTGAATGAACTGATGAAAAATGCTCTAGCCAAGTTATCAGAGGGTAATATAACACAATGTTGGTCTCTACTAACTATGGTTCACTGGGGTATGAAGTTTACAATTGTGCAGTATTACAGCTCCTAACACCATGTCAGTATGTAAGAGTGGACTTAGTGGTGTAGGCGCCATTGTGGCTGGGTGTGGCATTGCAGCTTTTGTTTACAGCGCTCCTTGCTGATGGATGCTCTCATCCTGTGGGAGTCTCTCTTCTTGCAATTTGGCCTTTCAGTCAGATCACATTTTAGCTCTACCTCTTGTGATGGAAAAGCAAGTCCCACAAACTGAAGTTCAACCAATAAATCCAAGACCTTCCGTCATATCTCCAGCCCCTTCTCACCACTTTTCCAGTGGCTGGCAGGAGAACCCAGGCCCATCCTCCACACTCAGCTTCAGTCCAGGGACCCCAGGATGAGTTCTGTTCTGTCAGATACATTGCAGTTGCCTCCCTGGATTCCTTCCTTATCAGGCCTTTTTGCCAGCCCTTTCCTGGGTTCTTTGTAACAATCCCAGGGCTTTTCCCCAAAGGTCCAGTTCCTGCCCTTGTGTTAGGGCCAAACACAGAAATTTGCTCCAATCCTGTGCCTTTCAGGCATCTTCTTTCCAGGCTTCCTCCATCCCCTTGAGAAACCTTGTTGTCCTCCACAGGTCTTGCCTCTCTACCACCAAGGGAGTATATACAGTGCTTCCCGTCCCTGCAGCCTCTCAAACTTCAGTGCAAGTGCCCCTTAAGTCTTACCATTACTCCCTTTTGGACTTCACTGCCTCAGGCTTTCTCCATGTTTATTCCCCCCACACACACACACTGTTCCTCACATGGTCTTGTCAACTGCTGGAAATGGCCCACCTTGATTATCACTACAAAAGGTTCCCTGCCTCCACCCCCGCTCTCCTGCTGGTAATAGCTCACTTTACCTGATCACTCTTGTTACGGTGTGTATGGTAACACCCATTGTTTCATGTTCTCTCTGTATATAAGATCTCCCCACTGTATTTTCCACTGCATGCATCCGATGAAGTGAGCTGTAGCTCACAAAAGCTTATGCTCAAATAAATTTGTTATTCTCTAAGGTGCCACAAGTATCCTAGGCTTTCTCCGGGCTCAGAACAACCTGCCTCTGGCCCCATGCTCCATTTCCTCCAGCTCCACTTCCTCCCAGGCCTCTTCCTGGCTCAGAACCCTCTGGCTCTAGCTCCTGGCTTCCCAGGCTTCCCTCTGCCTTTAGCTGAAGAAGAAATTCCCACCTACCTCTCTCCTGGGTTTCCTCACTGATGTTCAAAATCAAAAGTAACTCATCGCATGAAGTGATGAACAGGGTGAATTCAAAATCGTTATGTGCCATTCCTAGTCTAATTATGTCTTGTCACTGACTGTTGGATGTTGAAATGGACGATATACAGAGCACACTGCATCGCTCACCTTATAGATAGCATCAAGTCTGTTCAGATTTTTTTTTCCCATTGTGACAATTGAGAACATAGAGTCACTTTCCTTCAACACTGAAAAACGTTCCTGATTGGTATAAATAAGTCAGTTTTAACTGTAAAGCTACTCCCTTGTTAAATGGAGCAGTACTGAGAGATTTCCTCGGCCCTCACCCATCTGGCTTTGGGCAGTGTATTTAAATCTAGCCTACATCTTCATAATAATATTAACACCAGGTTAAAACATTTCCCTAGGCATTAAAAATGCAGCTTAGGTTAAAAGACCATTTCCAAACCCCCTCTAGGAGCTCTGGAGAATAGCTTTCTTACTGCAAGTGCATCCCCCAAAATAACTGACTAGTTGGAACTCCCATCTTAAAGCTTTAATTTTCACCTTTCTTGCCACAAAGCATGGTCTGTGCAAGAGCTCCATGTTCATCAGCGACGTTCACTCTGCACAGCATGAAGTTCTGATCAGATTAGGTTGGGTTTCAAGACTCCAGAACTTTATTGCCTACCTTTAAAAAAAACAAAAAAAAAAACTATCCCCATTTTGGTTTTGTATTGTAAGCTCTGAGTCAGGCCTCTTCCGCATACATAGCATCTAACACACATTTGGGTTCTCAACAGTGGGAATGCAGTATTTGACTATTCAAAGAGTATAAAGACTCTTAGGGACATCCTCCAAACTCTTTAAGTCCCTTAATAAGGCATCTGATTAGGGGGTTAAGCCACTGTGGTAGTCCACATCACCTCCCTCTATAATACCAAATTCTGTACAGAGTTTCACAGTAACCAGGGAGTTTTGATAGACAATAAGGGTGGTTAATGTAAGCATTTTGTTCACACTCACAGTTAGCACCCCCATTGATACAAATAGAGCCTTTCTTATCTGAACCTAGCCAGCCAATTGCTAGGATCAGTGTCTTTCAGAAAAACCTGATTGCTTTATAAAATCAAGTTTTGAATTTTTTGAAATCAGGTTGTACCAACAGCTAATTTAACTGCCCACATTTCTCTGTTCTGATGGGAGTCAACAGATGCTACTGTTACACATACTAGCATTCTCTTTGCATGTGAGTATTGCTGAGTATTTGAACAAATGCTGCATTGTTAGTTTTTTGATGCATGATTTCTGGGGGAGCTGTTGCAGGCAGCAAGAAAGTTTGTCTGATTTAGGTTCTCTAGAGCCAATTCTAGGGCATAGTTTTCCCCTGGGAACCAGGCACGAGTACACAAGTTGAAATTTCTGAAAAAGTCTGTGAGCTATTTGTCCACCTCTGTTCAAGGACTGGTGTATATTCTAAATAAAACCCATTACACTAAGGAGATACCTAGAGACCAAATCACCAGTTTCTTCAACAGGGCCCAGACATCTGCAGAGGTGAGATTGTCAATATATATTGGTAAGTAGCTAGCACCATGAGGGTCTAAATTTGAGGGGAGCTTTTAAATGCTACAGTAACACACAATATTTCAGGTTAATTGGCAGACTACTTGAGGACCTTATTCCAAAGCAGTTTTGCTGTTCTTTTCAATGGGAGTAACATCGGACCCTTAATTAGCATCTTTTTGGTACAGTACAAAGACTAGAAACTTTAAATTAAATAGAAGCTTAAATACTGCAGTAATGTGAGGCCACTAGTAAAATACAGGCACTGTCTCAGCACCCACAACTCAACATATCATGTGCCTTTAAGACACAGAACATATTCCTATCGCCCCTTGTCATAAACTCCAAACAAAATTGCACAGAATTGTGAGGAAGAGCCAAGTTTTGTTTTTCAATGTGATGGGATAGCTGCCCATCCAAGGGTACTCATCGGTTTGTTGGTAAACTAAATTTACCACCCTCAGTCCTACATCTGAGAACACCACCTTCTCCTTTCAAACTTAATTCAGCTTCTACTACTGAAGGTACTGAGGTTTGGATTCTCTTTTGAAGCTTTAGAACTAGTGATCTCCAGAATTACATTTAAAAAAAATAGTTAGGACAGGTCTGCCAAACCCACCAAATGTGCAAGCTCACTTGCTGCAAATTTAATCAGATTCACATGTTTAATGAACTTTCAGCCTAAGAAAACAAAATATGAACTATTATTCCTGGGGGAATTCTGCACCACTGTGCATGTGAGGAATTTATGTCCCCCACAGATTTTTTTGCTTCCCTGCAGAAAAATGACTTTCTGATGGGTAAGCAAAGGGAAACCACAAGAGTGGTCATCCAACCCTGCCCCATAGTCTGTTTCAGGTGCCCAGGGCAGCCGGCAGAGAGCTAAATCACTGTGGAGTAGGGGGCAGGATTGGAGAAGACCTGGCTGGTGGCTCCTACCCTGTACTGGGCTCAGCTGCTAGGGGAGGACGGGATTTCCTCTTCCCCTGTACGGCATCCAGGGCCATGTCAGACTCAGCCCCAGATGTCTCCCCTGGCTGTAGGAAGCTCTGCAAACTCTCTCCTGCTCCCTGCTTCCTGTACCCATTGCTCCTCAGCTGCAGGGGGAGGGATCACTGTACAGGGAGCTGCTCCCCCATCCACCCAACCCCCGTGCATCCAGACTCCCTCATACCCAGACCCTCCCACTGAGCTTCACCCCCACACACCCAGAACCCCCTATGATGATCCCCACTCCCCCTGCACCTGGACCATCCTGACAAGCCACCCACATCCCCACCATACCAAGCCCCAACCAGCTGCACATGGATACCCACCCCACTCCCCCAGCATCTGGAACCCCCTCACCCAGGCTCCCCTGCTGAGCTCTATCCCCCCCCCCAACACACACACACACACACATCCCCAGACCCCTCCCTCTTGCTGAGCCCCAACCACCTTCACCTGGACCGCCCTGCAGAGTCCCATTACCATTGCTCCCAGAACCCCCCAACAAGACCCTCTGTATCCACACACCCCCCGCACCTGGATACCCCACTGAGTTGTCCGCATCCTGATTGCCCCACAAAGAAACCTCTGACCCCACATCTGGATCCCGTCACACTAAGCCCTTCCACACTTGGATCCTGCTGGTCTGAGCCTGCTCACCCACACCTGGTGCACCTGGCACAGAAGGGGCAGGGCCCTGGGGTGTTTCTGGGGCAGGAAGGATCCTTGTGCTGTGTCAGGGTTGGGTGCAGCCTCACTGCTGAATCCATGTCCCAGCGGGGAGCTGAACAGTGATCTCTCACCTCTATGCAACCAGTGGCCTGTGCTCCCCAAAGCTACGCTGGAGCTTCCACATTTATCTGACAAATAAAATGTACAGAGTTTTAAAATACTGGGCACAGAATTTTTAATTGTTTTTTTTACACAGAATGCCCTCAGGAGTAAACTATTTATGTGATGTATACTACTGGGCAGACAATACTGTATTTAAGTTATATAAGGATTCACTCCTTCCACCCTCATATATACAACCACCTTTTAGACTGCTCATGAAGAGTAAGAGCAGTAGGGATGGAGGAAACCAACAGGTTCTTTTTACACTTAATATTATTTTATAGATTTTTACAGATTTCTATAAAGTGGCTCAAAAGACTAGAAATGTGATTCTGCATTAGAAAAGCAATCCTCAGTTATGCTATGATTCAATTACCTATGGAACATTCTTTAAGGCTATTCTGTAAGTTATACGATTCAGCAGCTATTTTAAATACCATCAACAATAGTACATTACAACATATAATCAGGGGATAATGTATTTGCCTACTGAACCAATGCTAAATTGGAAATTAACCAGGACACCTAACCTAACAGCTATACTAAAAGTATTTTTACAGTGTGTTTAAGGTCCTGTAGTCCTCTCAAGGCCCTGTTTATCTACTTGGCATTTGGCACAAATGTTTTTCTAAAAGGAGCCAGATAGCATGACTATGATAAGCCATATAGGCACCACATTGAGCATCATCAGGGAAACATGGAATGTTAAATTTGCACTGTGCCCTGTGGGGAACAAAAGGATTGTTACTACATGTAATGTAATCACTAAGCGAAATCCAGTATTCCCATCACAGTTAAATGTATAGCAATGTATTAAATGTAATGTATTCTATTTAACGCCATCCGTAATGAGGTTAGTATTCACTGTTCCCTTAAAGAATGAAGATGCGATGCAAGGGATGAAACATTAAGTTATTCTACCAAATTACCATTACTAAATATGGCAATAGATTTAACAACTGCAACTTTATAGTATCCTCTAAATGAAAATAATAAGGCACTGAAGTTAAGACAGTACATTATGGACTCTGAAAGCAACCCTCTCTTTTTATAAATCAAGGACCCGGCATTTGGTGTTAGAGCTGGATGAATTTTTGGGGGGGGGCCGGAGGGGGGGGGGGGCAAACAATGCAGACTTGAAAACAGTGAAGCTTTATGCAAATTTGTGTCCGTTTTGCTGAATAATTTTGGTTGAAAATATTTTAATTTTTTCGAAACAGTGTTTCAGTAGTTTGGTTTGAAATGATGGTTTCAAAATTTTGTTTTATTAAAATCCAACAATAGATTTAATGGTTCAAGTCAAAGTGAAACATTCTGATGTTGTTGTAATGAAATGTTGTTATACTTGAAACAATTTTCTCAGATTTTGGAATTGCCAGCAAATCAAAAAAATCTGTTGTTCACACCGCTCTATTTGGTGTGCTCTCTACAAATGTAAGACAGGCTCTCTTCTGGACCTGTAAAGCAAGTTAGGTTCTTGTGTTGTGGGAGTTGAGGGCTACAGTTGTTTCCCTATTCATTTGGAAGCAGGAAGATGGCAAGCATTTAAGAACACTCAACTACCACCTTGTCTGAGTCAGAGGAACATGCTTTATCATCTTCTCATTCTGATTACTATCAGCTCTTGTAGACTTTTCTGCAAGGATGGGATTTGGGAGCAGATTTTGGATAGATTTTAATGGTTAAGTGGTGCAACCAGTAGTAGTATCAAGTTACCTTTGTAAGCTCTTGCTTCTTATTCAGTGCCTTGATCTGGGGCTTATGCAAATCAATTCATAAAACTATCTGGGAAAATTGTGAGGACAGTGAAGTCTGTTATTGGGGCTGCTTCCTGCTCACAACTACTTATGCTAGGATTTCTTCCTGATTATCTGGAAGGCCTCTTGCATTTTAACACATTATTAAGGGAAGAAAGTTCTAACCTAGCACTGGCCACGTTCAGTACTTCCACTAGTTTCACTGCTAGGTCTTCTCACACCAACATTGCTATAGTTCATATAATAAACCACCTAGCAGTTCTTCTAAAGGCATGTTTCAGATGCAAAATCCTTCCTCAGCCTCTCTCCCTATTACCCTCAAAAATCCACACACCATCTGAAATCCCTTACTTTAATAGGAAGAAAATGTTCCAAAACAATGTACTTTTATCTCAACAGCCCCAAATTCTAGGAAGTTTCACCTACCTTTATTATGGGCCCAACCAAAACTATGTTTAATCAAAGTTGGAGCAAAGTCCTAAAGCAGCTCTGAACTTAATTTCTCAATTCAAGTCCTTTTTTGACAATGCAGTGTTCTTCCCACATTAGGTGCTCCAGTTCTCACTCTGTAATCATCCACAAGAAGGTAATTTCTCTCCATGAATCTATCAGTGTCAGCACTGACTCAACTAACTTGGCCAAGCTGATGTTTCATCCAAAGTTGAACATCTTTGTATTAAAATGTTTCATCAACCCCAGTTCCCATTCCTCACTCAAATATACTAATATTCACAGTGTTCTTCAATGTGGAACAGAAGCCCAACAGTAAGACAGTTACTTGTGCTGCAATCTGTATTACCTTATTTTTTCTTCTATCTACTCTTTGTTAGCATAGTTCTTTGCTAAAATGTTGCAGTTGGCATTAAGGATGCCAACACCTGTTTGTATCTCAGATTGAAAGATTCTCTTTTCTCCTTCTGGGATCTAGCATCTCCGTAGTGTGACCCCTGAGACCACAGAGGCATAAATCATACAAATGCCGTAAAGTAACAGGTGTGACCTTGTAGCCTCCCCGCCTCAGAGGCCTCAAGGAACAAAAATCAACACCCATGAAAGCCTGATAGAATGCATTCAAAGTTTGTTTGGACATTCCACAGCATTTGAAGTATGGCTTAACTGCCTCAGACACATGTCAGCTTCCTGAAGTCCTGTTCTGAGTAACACAACATGTCCATATCATGTACTAAGCCCTGGGTTTTCCCATATCAGCAACTAATTTTGCATAAGCTGATCACACACCACTCCCTCTGTCACTGAATTTCCTACAATAATTTCCCCGGTACATAAAGTAACTGAGTCCTTTTATATTAGGAAGCCGTATTTCCAGATCAAGCTCTTGCTGTCTCACTTTGCATTATTGTCAAGCGTATGTGTATCCAGAGATTCAGATGCTAAATTTGAGACCCAGCAAATCTGGTGCCATTTGGACCCTGGGCTTTTTCCTGCAACTTCACAGAGCTGTATGGGCCCGTTGCAAAGTTGATGGCCAGCAAAAGTTAGAGCCAAACCTCGATGTTTTAAGAGTGTTTGAATACTAGAAATTGGCTTGGCCACACCTAATTTTTAGTACTTGAAAAATGTATATTGGTAGAAACTTTTGACTGACAGTAGCAGGATGCCTAGCGACCAACTTGTCTGCAGATATATTTACCCAGGAGTCCAAGTTTTAAAGATGAACCAATAAAGCTTAAAAATGGGGAAGCCAAAAGAGATATCTGTAAATGCTATATACAGTTTACATTTGAAGCATTATTAGTTGGGGCAACTGCTTTGGTATGAGGAATATGCAGGAGGAGTACTTAACTGAGTTTTGAAGGATGCATTCACTGGTTTCACCAGCCAACAAGTCAAACAATTTCCCCCCCGCCCTTCAATGAGACTAAGGGCTCTGTAGGTCAGTCGCTAGTTTCAATATGCAGGAAGAAACTGAAATTGAAATACATGCTTAAATGAACAGAACATAGAATGTTTGCCTAATGCTTAATTGTTATTTGGATGAGCAAGTTAGAGTGTAATTTGACAGCTGTTTTAAAAGGCAATGCTGGGATAGGTATGCAATTTAAAACTTACCAGTATGGATTGGGAACAGAAAATGATACACTGTGTTCCAGGTGGTGTTAAAGAAGAATTCCTTGGTATCTCACGTATTGTAGGTCCTGCCAAATTGTATGAAGATGCCAATCCTTTAGTCAATCCACTATATTGATATTAAATACACAGGGCTAGGGTGAAATTGCTAGCAAACTGCACTTTAAGTAAATATATGAAACTTAGCTTTAAAACCATTAGAAAAGGAAACCACAGGCATGCTTTCCCCCAATTTAATTTTCTGTTCATTTAAGCTCTTACTCTTCTTTAAAGATGAAAATTGAGACTTGAAATTTTTATTCTAAGGGGTTCAAAATATTTCTCCTGTTCAAATCACACTCTTAGTGCTAATTGTCCTGTCTGGGATGGTTAACTCCAGTGCTAACATCACAAGAACTGAAAAGCAAGTACAGTCCCAGCCACTCAAATTTTTCAAATTCAATAGATACATGATACCTTCACAAAACAAACTCTATTTCTTTGTCTTTGTCCCTAGCTCCTCCTGTTGTATCTGTCCCCTCCCCTAACCTCCTCTGCTCTCTCTTGTACAAAGCAAATAAAACTCCAGTTTCAGATTTCTAGACCAAGTACGGGCACACCTCCAAGACAAAAAAGCATTACAGTACGTGGTCGTTTTTCACCCTACATCCAACACAGGTGCATTAAAGGTCATAAAAGAGAAGCCAGTCATAAGGGGAAATTACTTACAACACAAATGATATACGGGAACAGATTCAAATAGAATTAAACTATTTAAGCTTAAATTATTTACAGTGAATAAGACCCTGGCCAGATCCAAAGGTATAAATAAATGAAAACAAAGTTCTTTGGTTTCAGAGTAAGTAACAGGGCCCCTACACTTCGGTTTGGCCATGGTTCTACTTACAAACATACATGGTAAATCTTTGGGTCCCAATCCACTGTTACAACATTTAATTAAGTAGACAAATAGTGGCTAGTCAGTCTCCCCTGATACCATTGAAGGTCTATATTAACAAGCTCTAACAAAAGCAATAGAGCACTTCCACATAGCTACATTTAGCAAAATTCTAAGAGTCAAGAGAGCCACCAGTCCACCAAATTCCTCCTTTCCTATGAGGAAATGAGTTACAGTGCTTTTATATCACAGAGTGATCAAAGGATATGTTATAAATAGGAAAAAGTGTTTTGTGAATTTTTCTGTCTTCATTGATGTCAAATTTCTTGCTGACTTCATTAGAAACAAAATGCAGCCTCTGTGAGGACACTGGAAATTTAAATGTTGAAATGGTTTTTTTGCCTAGCATTGCATTAGAGATTGCATTTGCATGTTTGAGATTTTATTTTTTCATCTCTTATTTCGGTTAATGGAATCGATCTTTCGGAAAGAGGTGGGGGCACTACTGTACAATATATTTTTCTGGAGGTTCAGATCAATGAGAGAGATTCTGCATGGGTTGGGAAGTATGGAGGAACCTGTCTTTTTGAACTCCAAATTGATCGGAACTTACTTTTAATAAACTCACCTGAAAAAAACAAATCTGCTACGTCAAGAGATTGGGAAGTGTAGACTCCTAGGATGTATTTCTACTGCTATACCACTGACTTGATGTGTTACCTTGGACAAAGAACTTAATCAGTTTTCTTTATGCATAAAAAGGATGTTTCTCAATGATTTGTTGAGTTAAAATGTTTGTAGTGCTTTGGATGCAAGATTCTATGTACGTTCCTCATCACATACTGGGTGAGAATTTTAGTATTAGTAGGGTTTTAAGAAATGCCTGCTTCCTTTCCATGTATTCCTGGGTACTGTATTCTTCCAGTAAGTCGCTTTTCTCTTCAGTAGATGGTACATGCTTCAATTATAAATTGCAACAGTGGTCAAAGGAAGCTGCTAACCTATTAAATTTCTATGTCTTTTTAAAGATCTAAGTAACTCAGTATCTAAAGAAATTAAACAATGTGTGCTTTTTTCCCCCTCAAATAGAGGAGCTTTGAACATTTCAGCTTGTTTTGTTACCTGATGTTCTTACACACTGACATTGTGTATTCACAGTTTGGAAGCACATATACTCTGTAGGCTATGTGGACCTGATTTAAAACTTGAAATTTATATGGAAGAGCAATTCTTCTGAGATTTGAGATCACGTACAAAGAGTGGCTGCATACCCAGCATGTTTCTTAACTTTCTCCCATAGTAGCAAGATTTTATTTTATTTTTTTCTTTAAAGAAATAGCTCAACTGTTGTGTAGTTTCCCTTTGTTTCCTTTTAGCAAAAGAGCTAGTTCCTCTGTTCCAAGCCATTTCCCCAGACAGATCTATTTACAGCACCTGAGAGCTGCCAGGGACTCATTTGATAAAGTGTGCTGTCACTTAACTCATGTTTGTAAACTAGCTGCTTATTTCAGCCTACAGTATAGCAGGTCATGGTAAGTGTCACGGCAACCATGACAGCCAGGGAAGGTCTGATTAGTCAGGGTGCAATAAACAAGAAACATGCATATATTTAAATCTCTGCAAGAGGGCATAACCTGTTAAGTCTTATTTAGAGCTTGCATCCCAAATCTGGATTTAATGTTTTTTCTTGCTAATTTAGTGTTAGGCAAAAAGACAGGTTGACAAAGAGAAAGTAGTAAGCTATGGAGAGCTATTGTACACTCCTAGCTTCTTATTCATGCCTGTTTCCCCCTAAACTTGCTTTGGACCTATACACATGAGAAGACAGAGTTAGGGCCTAGAACTTGTCCTCCTTGATATAAGTGCTAAAAAGTCTGCTAGTGAGTGCACAATGAGTCAGTCAGTGACACCAAGGGTTGGAAGATGCTTAAATACTATCCCCACCTATATGGGTCTCCAAATCTGGTTGGAACTCAAGGGGTTGTTATCACTTGTGACGCCGAATAAGTCTGAAAGCAAAGCAAAACTAGCTTGTCATGATAGAGCATTTCCTTCTTCTAGTCTTAACTAGAACCTCAAAGTGTTGAAATCTGGCTGGAGTAGCTCACTTAAGCTCAAGCTGCATTTTGGGTCAAGCTTCTGGCTAGTGGGTTTTTTTGGTTGTTGTTGTTTTTTGTTTTTGTTTTGTTTTTTAATTCTTTTTCAAACTTGCCAGTCCTACAAGAGGCTATGAGATATATTTTGTAATATGTTCACATCCCCAATAAGTCTGACAAGTAAGTGCATCCTTCAATTTTCTACCTATTCCCCTCTTCCTGTTTATCATAACTAATGACACAGCAACAAGCTGCCTCTTTTGTTCAACAACACTTCAAATGTTAATATCACTTTGCCTTTTAATTAAAGGGCCTTTTTGTTTTAGCCCTTGTCACGGGACAGCACTCACCTCTCATGAGCACCCCTTTGTGGTTGGGTGTGTCTGCAGTATTTCAGTTCTGGTGACCCCTGTCAGTGGTTTCTCGGGTGTTTTTTCAGTGACTCAGCCCTCTGGCCGAGTCTCACACACTGTCTGCATGTAAATCAGACCAGACCCTTTACAGGGTATATAGTCTTTAACTTGTCCTGGCCCTGGTATGGGGCCCTACCACCAGGACTTCCTCCCTGGAGACACTGACTTCTTGCAGCCAGTCCTTATGCAGTTCCAGCAGCCAGCCAGGAGCTCCTTCTTTGCTCTCCTGGTCCCTGCCCACACTGACCTGTTCTTTTGGCCTGCCAGGAACTCAGTCCTCTCTCTTCCAGCTCCTGGCAGCAACTAACTATTGCTCTGCAACTCCTTTTATATGGCCCTGCAGTGTCTCTCATTGACTGCTTCCCTGCAATCAATCTAGGACTCTTGGAGGACTTCTCCTCTGCTCCTTTGTGGGACAGGGTGTGGCAGCACCCTGAGTCCTCCAGCAGGGGGCCCCTGGCCTAGTCCGCCCCCCTCACTTCCCTCCAATCAAGTCATCCTGCTTTCTGTTATGGTGCTTGACATGCAATGGCATTGTTATGAGCTGAGTGAAACCGTTAAGGGTTGAGTTAAAATCCCCTTGAGATTTATAGGTGAGAACTTACCCTTCAATTAATGTAACTGTAAGCATAAGACCTCAGGTTAAAATAAAAGGTGTGTGTATGAGCCCAGGCGGAAGATTTTGGTGAAGTATTGTTCTGGGTAGGTGCATGTGGAAGAAAGAATACAGAAAGGGAGAAGCAGACTCAAAAAAGCAAGAAATCCAAGCAGTAGCCTGTGAACACATTGATATCCTAGAAAAGGGTAGAGAGAGAACACTTGGCTCTTGGCTAAAGAAGCTTAGGGCTATTAAACTAAAACCGAAGCTTTTGTTCTTTATTTCTTGTGCATTCAGAGAAGCAGGCCTTTATACATTCCTTGTAAATGAATAAGATGGCATCAAAGAGAAAATACCAGGCTCCATCAATATCTATTTCCAAATGGAACATCCCCAGGGCCCTGAAATTTGACTAGCTTCACAGATTGAAAAGGGGAAACAGTATTTACTCCTGTACTGTAAAAACTAGGAAAGTCTTTGGCGTGGAGAACCTGCTATCTGTAAGAGGTATCATTAATGGTTTTCACTAATGAGGATAATATTTCTGCTTCTCTAAAATGTGGATTCCTACTTTGTATCATCCTATTGACTTTGGCAAAATCCAGCTTATCTATTGCATTATACTGGATGATAAACTTTATACTGTGCCACCTGACGTAATGCATGACATTGCATTACAGTTATCTGTGCAGTTGGTTCCATCTGCTGATACTAATGCAATCTGTAAAGTATGCTATAGTTCACAGTCTACCATGTTCCTATCTGTTAAGCAACAGTTTTCAGTAGTTGTGGTCACCACCGGAAAGACTGTAAGAATAGGCCAGAGGTTTATTCACATATATCCTCTCTAGATGTATCTGTGGCTTTTTCATATTTTCCCTAATGAAAAGTCCTGCTTTCTTTTTTGTAAGTATTATTTAGAGAACAGCCAGGGAGACGAGTTGCATTCAGTACCGTATTATTCCAGCATAGATGCATGGCTCCATACAGGGTCATGTCTTGGGCTGAGTGACCTATAGCAGTACACAGGCTTGCTGTTAGGGCACCCATTTGGATTCCATAGCCAGGCAGCGCTTCCACTCAATGGGGCTTGTTAGCAATGGCCTGGGTTGAACAGTTAAGTGAAAACCTGCATCAAGTCCTCTCTCCTAAAGTCTCTGGCAAGGCTTTTATGGCTCTGAATGGGTGACTCTCCCCAGGGTGGAGCAGATCCTATTGGCTGTGCTGATGTAGCTATGGGAATGTAGATATATTCTCAGCCTCAACACTTAGGTCCAGAGACTATATGACTTAACTTCCCTCTCTACCATGTTGCTGGAGAAATAAGGGGTGAGAGGCTAAAAGCAGAACACTTCACTTTGAACTGCACAGTCTCACTGTGCAAGGAATTAAGGCTATCAAATTTGGATTGAACATGTTCATCAGTTCCAAAATAGATCATCAGGACAGGAAAACTGGGGAATCCTGGAGTATTTAACATCTTTTACAAAAGGAAGAGTTTACAAAAGTCGGGATTTATCACATACATGTAAGCACATGGAGAAACTGGTCATTACAGATACCCATCTGTGAATTTTGACTTGACAACCTTCAAGGGCTACCACAAACATGTACGTCCAAGGAGACATTTCCCAGACTTTAACAAATCCTTTAATAGCCAAGATTATAACAGGGTTCAAAAAAGAACTATATAAATTCACTGAGGATAGGTCCATCAATGGCTATTAGCTAGGATGGAAAGGGATGGTGTCCCTCGCCTCTGTTTGCCAAAATCTGGGAATGGGCGACAAGGGATGGATCACTTGATGATTACCTGTTTTGTTTATTTCCTCTCAGGCACCTGGCATTGGCCACTGTTGGAAGACAGGATACTGGGCTAGATGGACCTTTGGTCGGATCCAGTATGGCTGCTCTTATGTTCTTAATCTCCATAATTTTGTTTTGCTGTTTACATTGCCTGAGTCAGAAGGCAAGTGTCGAGAAAGGCAATGATGTCTTTCTCATTTGTGAAGCATAATGTAGTTGGGACATTTAATGTGTTAGCAATTTACGAGGTAGGTGCAAGAGCCCACGGTAAGTACTTTTTATGCACAAAACTGCTGTAACGAGCAACCAAACTATAGCAACTAAGCTAAATCAAGTCATCTGACTGTGCCTCATTACTGAAGCACATACATTAAGAATATACCAGTATAGCATCTGACATTGCAGTTTGTGCCAGAACATATCTGAGTTCATGTTACTTGGCATCTGATTATCATCATATACCAACACAGCATGGTAGTGTTGCATCCAAAATTCTGACAGCATTAGAAGAGTCATATTTTAATCATCAGATTAAATTTTTACCCCATTAACATCCTACTAGTCAAGATCAGAGTTTATGGGATTACCTCAACCATCAAAACACCCATGAAAATATATTTTAATGTAAAGAGGAAGAAACTGAGCCATGTCCAATAACACAGCACAAAGGGGTGAACCACATTTTATCTATAGATTTAAAATCATTTTTGTTATCTGAATATTTCAAAATGGAAGGATTCGGATTTATTTGGCTGGCCATCCCAAATTCATAATTCACAGAACTCTTATGGCATGGTTCTAGTCAATTGCACTGGCTGTCTCCTATTCAGGAGATTCAAAATCACCATCTGTCCTGAGGCAGATTTTCTGCCCCATAGATGTAACACAATTAAGCAGCTTTGAGTTTCTGTAACGCTCTGCAGCCCAAGTAGCATGTAGCTACAGAACTTTTGAACATCTGAATCCAAACTAGGAGCTTCTGACATAGTTGATACAACTTCCTGCAATTTAAGAGTCCTTTATAGAATAATGGGCTATTATGAATTTCCTTGCTACAGAGCACTTATCGGACAATGTGATGTAACATAAATGGGCTATTAAAAACACTGTATCATCTGTCTTAATTGAAAGAGAAAGTAAAGTAGGTACTAGGGTCTGGGTCTTCAGTCATTTTCAAAGTTCCATGGTGCTGTATATGGACTGTGCCGGTAAACAGCCTCAGACATCCAAATGAGATGATAAAGCTATATTAGTTGGAAAATTGCCAACTAATATATGCCCTATTACTTATCACTCATCAGTAACTGACCCTAAGCCTCTTTATGGAACTTAAAATTCTCAAAAGAGCTTCACAATGAATGGCACGCAGTTGACATGTGAAAGAATGTGAAGCCATTTAGGGATTTCAAGTTGCATTTAGTCAACTGATTTAAGTACTTGTGATTTGCGTCATGGTGACCAGTACGCTGCTGTCGTGCATTGTTATCCACCTTGGTATCATTTTCTCACCTACTTCATTTTTCCCCAAGAAGGGTTCATCCTTCATGGTAATATCATAGGCCAATATCATCCATGCTTTAAGAAGGAAGTTTCATTCAGCTCAAGCGAGTTGCACCTGTTTACCGTGCGTCACATTCTGGCTTCTTATATTCAGGCATTTTTAAAAGTGTTATTGCCTAATGTTGCTTAGTGAACTTGTATATGGGCAGACTTGCTGTCTACTAAGAGTTTCTCTCCTCACTGGAAAAAATAAAGTAGTACGTTTGTGGTGCTCTGATTAGTTCTTAGCAAGGGGAAGAACGTGGTGTTCAGTGATCGCCCAGAGCCAGGGAGCAGGATAGAACTCTGCTTCATTCAGTGTCTGAGTTCTAAATGATCAGAATTGCATAACATGAGCCTCTGCATAACTTAATCTATTCCAACCGACTCAAGCCAAAACTTCAAGATGCAGTTCCCCAAAAAGGATTAAGCTGCAAGCAAGGTAGTTGTGCCAGTGAATTACAGCAGGTCCTACCACTAGGTGGCCTTAACAGCCTCATCCCACTTGACAAGTGCAAACACATACAAGCAGATTTGTTTCAATTACTATGTTCTACATCCATGAGAAGTGTCCAAAGCTATTAGTTCAAATTATTTACTCATCACGAATTTATCTAGACCTATGAAACTTTGCTCTTCAAGACACGCACTGAGAAGAGACACAAGCTGAGGTCATGGGCTGACACCTCTGAACTGCTCTCCCACTTGAGTTGAGGGCTATACGCAGTCTTCTAAAACTGTAGTGACAAAATATTTGTAAAAATATTGCCCCCAGACTGTACTCAGTGAATTCAGAATGCAATGTTCTGTAAAGGACCATCCAGTAGGTCTGGCTTGAGTTAATGTGTAATGTGGGGAGGAAACAAGCTCTCGATACCATGGGGTCAGTGACAGAGTTAAGTGCACAGGAAGTAATTGTGAGTCTTCAAGCGTTCACCTTCTGTTGCTGAATTTTATAGCCTCTGAATATTTGGCATGTTTAATGTAATGCTGTTTGCTTTATTTCTAGAATGCAGCGTCTGCACATTAAAAGCTGTTGAATATGACGGACCATGATTTTAAATAATGTCCCTACTACATTCCCAATTATTGACCATTTTTATATGCTAAGTTTCCATTATTAAATCCTTCACTTTGGGGTTTAGCTAATGGAGATGAGAGAACTGCTTTTAGAAGGTAAAATCAGGCCACAACGTTTTCCCTTGGGTGGTATGAGAGGGTGCTACTATTTTTAGTTTCTTCATTTTCACACTCAGTGGTGATTGGTGGTGTTAATTATGACATGCAATATAAACTTAGACAGGTGTTAGTGATGCCCTACCCAGCTGAGGTCAAGTAGCATAATATTATGTGAGCCTTTCCTTCTCACCCTTCCAATCCAGTTCCTCTAATTAACCATTGTATTTGTTTAAGCATTCAAACCCAAATCATTTGGACAGCTGGCTCATCTTTACTTCTGCTTACTCAGTGAGCTGATTGATCTTTTTTTAAAAAAAATGCTGATCTTCAAATTAGGACAGTCCATCCAAAAACAAACATCTGTTTTGGTGTCTGTAGAGAAGTTCTATGATCATTGGATAATAGAGACTTATGATCACTGTGCATCTCTAATACAGAAGTGTAACTGGTTATCTGGGACAGCATCAATAAACATGTATCACAGTGAAACTGTGGCAACTGTCTCCCTTCCCTCTCACCCCACCCTCTGCCCACACTAATGTCATCCAACTGCACTAAGTTAAATTCCCTGTCACCAATGCATGCCAGACCAATCCAGCCCCTCCCTCGCACCTCAGTTTCTGTAACAAGCCGTGTGTTCTGTGGCTATGCAATCTTCCTGTTTAACTGACCCAGAGAGACCACATCATTAAGTGTTTGCCATTGAATTCTCCTTCTCTTGCCCCATCACTTGGCACTGCATTGTTGCAGAAGTTTCGGGGGCTGTGTTTATGGGATTTTTTTTTGTGTGTAAGTCACTTAATGCACTTGTACAGGGTCAGTGATGCAAGTATTCAGTGTCTTAAAGCAGCAATTAGCATCTTGACAAATATCTTCAACAGAGCTAAGATACTGAAGTGTAAGATTTATATTCATGTGACGAGGCATGTTCCAACTCTTCTTTCTGCTATAGCACACGCACATAGCTGAGTTATCTAACTTTCAGGACTGAGGTACAAAAAGCTATGATTAAAAGATCAGCTATGAGTATCACATTATCAGTGGTTAGTCATCATAGTATTTCTTATCTTAATTAAGAGAGCTAAGTGCCATCAATACTGTTCAGATAGTCTCCACGTGCTTCTGATAGTTTATAGTCAAAATAGAAGAAAATTACAGATGAGATGTTTCTCCACTATCTAGCAACCTTGGACGTTTGCAATATTAAAGTTGGTACTGAACTGCTTCTTGGCCATGAGTAGACAAGAGGCACCTTGGAGGTGTACTTCTCATAAGCAGAAGCAGTTGAGCAGAGAATTAAAGTATAATGGATATAGGTAAGCAGAAGGCAAGAGAGGAAATGCAAAGTCAAGAGGGGAGAAAAGAAAACGTGACGGAATGGGAAGATGGAAGGCAGCAACAAAGCTGGCGAACAAAAAATCGTAGTCAATGGAGTCTAATCAGAGACTGAAGTTTGAGATGAAAATGAAATCCAACACTGACAATGCAGAATCAGTCTTTACGTCGTCTACTCTATTAAACTGGACGATGCGCTTTATTTCCTCTCGGAAACGATTCCACAGTCCGATAGACGGTGTTGCTATTAAACATTTCCTTATTGTGAGCTGTAGTCTCCCTTTGCTTAACTTAACCCAATTTCTTTAAATTATACCCAAGACATCATTATGGATTAGGAGACCCTTTCTGCACAATATTCTCCAGGGAATCACTTTGCTTGATTAGAATTAGTATAATCAAATGGGTAATAAATTCCTTTACAGCAATCACACACATGCCTTTTTTTCACCCATGTTTTTACAAAGATGTAAAGATATACCATGAAGTGCTCCCCATGTGTTAATTGTTTATATCAGCTTAAATCTATTAAAGCAATGTTTACATGATACAAAAATTTCAGATTTGTACCCATAGAAACAGCTAACCCAGACTTATATTCCGTAAGATGAAAATTCAAGCCAAAAAGACAATGTTATGACTTAGTTCTAAATTAGGGTGAGAGGTGGGAAGGTCACAACCCACTAAGATTAGAGTGTGTCCAGTCAATTCCATTACAGTATTAGAGGAAAATATTTACATAATGGTGCTGCTTTGAATCAATACTCATTGTCCTTCTAGAAAGACGTTAAATGTATTTTCTCCAAGGAAATACAGTATTATTCTATTACAACAAACCATTAATTTGAACATGGCATGAGAAGTAAGGAAAACCCTAGTCATAAGAAGAACAGGCTCAAATGACATTGGAAAAAATAGCGAGAGTCTAAAAAAAACTTAACTAGGTGACTATTTTTTTTCCTGAAAGTGAACATTTTACTGTTAGAACTGCAGCAATTTTCAGATGGTTTATGATCTGTTACTTAGAGGGTTTAAGCATATACCCTTGTGAGAGGGTGGACTCACCACTGCAATACCTCCTGCTGGCTGTCCCAGAGATTAGCTCTGCTAGCCAGTGTGCCTTCTTCTGGTGATGTCTCACCACCATCACTCCTGTTCCAGGACCCATCTCACTCCCAGGACTATGGTGTCCTCTTTATGACACAGCCCTCAAGCCATATCATGCTCTGTTCTCCCCACTTCTAGGGGAGATGTACTGTAGTCCAATAGTTCAGTCACTTCCTCAGTGATAAGTGGAGATGAGGGGTGTGTGACAGGTTGGACCCCCTTCTGGGGTGCCACCTTATGTGCTAGGGTCTCACTGAGCCCACCCTTTCCACCAACCTTTCCTCACCCTGTTCTTGCTGTGCTAGGCTCTCAAGCCTTTTCCAGCACACACACAGGTCAGGAACACCCAGCTGCAGACACAGACTTAGCTCAGGGAATGGTCAGCACTCATGTGCACAACTCCTTTGGGGTATAAACACAAAATAATATTGTCTTGCACTGTATAGAAAGATCTGAACAGTGCAAGCTCATAAAAAAATTCACCCTCTCCCTCAATCTGCAAGAGATATGCACAGCTTTTTGCCCCATATGAATTGCACAAACTGGGTTTTGAAATAAACAAGAAATAAGTTTATTAACTACAGAAGGTAAATTTTAAGTGATTATAAGGGATAGCAAGCAGAACAAAGCAGATCACTGAGCAAATAAAACAAAAACACAAACTAAGCTTAATACACTCAAGAAACAGGTAACAAAATGTAATTTCTCACCCTAAATGTTGGTTTAGGCAGGTTGCAGAGTTTCTGTAGCTTGGAATTCCAGTTATTTCTCTTTACAGGCTGGATCCCTGTCTCAGCCTGAACTCAGCCCCTGCCTTTCCCTTCAGGTGTTTTTAGCGATCTTCCTTCTTGGACAGGGAGGCAATCAAGAAGAGTCATGATTGGCTTATTCCCAGCCTTAAATAGAATTTACATATGGCGGGAATCTTTTGTTTCCCAGTCTGACCTCCCACCCTCTCTTAATGGAAAAGCACTGAAAGCCCAAGATAGGGGTCTAGTACCAGATGACACAATCACCTGACCGTGTAGTGTCAAAGCAGCAACCCTGGGAGCTTCTCAGGAAGACTAGAGATTAGTATCTTCCGAGTCTGATTGTTCGTCCTAATGGCCCATTGAGGCTGATTGTCTACTGTCTAGTGGGCGTTCCCCCAAATACACAGTTGTAATGGTTGCATAGTCAATATTCCTAACCTCAGATTCAGAAATGATACATGCATACAAATTGGATAAACACATTCAGTAGATCATAACCTTTTCAATGATCCCCCACATGACCCATCTTGCATAAAACATATCTAGTTGTGCCATATTCATATCATAACAATATTTCTATGAAGAATATGGGGTGTAACATCATGGGGAGGACCCAGGCCCACCTACTACTCTGGGTCCCAGCCTAGGTACGCTGTAGATGGCAGCCACATGCTGCATCCCCTCCAACCTCTCAGTCTACTTACCTGGGCTACTTCCCCTCAGCCCCAGCACTTTCTCTGCCTTTATATCAGGGCCTCAGCCTGCCAGTCTTAGGAGTCGGCCAGGAGCTCTCTCTCGCTCTCTCTCCTGTGATCCTGCCCCGCACTGCTCTGTCCACAGTACTAGATTTCCTTCTTCTCCTCCTACAAGGCAGCCAATCCTCCCTCCTAAAGCTCCAGGGAGCAACTCTTCTTGCTGTGCCCAGCAGCTCTTCTTATAGGGACCTGCCAGGCCCTGACTGGCTGCTCCTCGCAGCCCCCTTCCTATTGGCTGCTTTTTGCAGAGCCTCCCTAGGGCCCCATTAACCCCTTATGGGCCAATGTGGTGCAGACGCTCCATCACAATCCTGCACATGAGTTACTATACAGTATGTGGCAGCCCGGTGTACTTCTACTTGCACTCTACAGCAAAAAGCTTCGTACAAGGGATCAGTGAGTCACACACAGCCAGCTAGCTCATGACAATGCAGGAGAGAAGGCTTTACCACCAAATGGTGGCTATGCATATTCTCAGCTATTTCTACTGTATTGCAGGTCTATGCTTTCCTTACGTGTAACTTATTCTAACATGCTTATGACTGAGTATTCCACAGCTTCCCTTTACTCCAGTAATAACTTCTCATTCTTTCTTCAGCTTTGATCTTTTTTTTTGTTTTTGTTTTGTGACTTCTGAGGTACTTCTGTTGATGCTGTCAGAGGCACAAGCTCTGAGCAGTCCCCCTGAGGAGACTGACAGAAATGGCGTAGCAGGCCATCATACTCAGAACTGAACCTTGTTTTCTGTAATAAAAAGACAATGCATAATAATAAACAGGCTATGACAGTAAGCTAAAGTTGCTGTCTGAGCTTTGTGTAGTGGCAGAACTTGGATAAGTTTATTGTTACTTCAGAGGAAGTTTATCTTTTAAGAAAGCCACATGGATGTGCACTTTTAGTTCATGTTGTGTATTACCTGAACTTTTAGTATCCAAATGTTCCCATAATGTCAAAAGCAAAGGTGTGGACAAAGGAGCGAAGGAGGTTTCAGTGTCTGATTCTCTGCACCCAGCACCCAGCAAACTTGTCTTTGATCTATGGATTGCAATTATTGTCCAAGGTCTCAAAGACTACCCTTGGCTGCTACAGAATTCCCATCAGTTAATTCACAAGTTTAAATTTTAAGCACAAGCTGGACTTTTCAACCAAGGTGAATGTACAATGGATAACATGGAAAGTAATATTGTTCCACAAGTTGTAGAAGTTCCTATGCCCCTACAACATCTGACCCCGTTGCCTTAATACTGCTTGGTTGTTTGTGTGCCCCCTTTATTTCATCTCTTGCTCCCTCTGCCATAATTGCAATACTCTACAATTGAGATGCCACAAGAAGAGCAACACCAGGAGAAACAAGGTGAAGATGTGGGAAGTGACTGAGTTGGAGTTAATAGACAGAAGCTACTTGGACGTCAATTCCTACAGCTATCTTATTCTTACAGATAGAACAGAACAGCGACAACAGTTTACAATCTGCTATGATGGTAGCTGGCTTGAGCATTATGTAGGGGCTTGTTTATTTACACTGACCTAGAAGAAATGCCAGTATTTAGTCAAAATCCATGCGACTGCCAGCTAATGGAAATTCTCCTGTAACTCAAGTGATAAGGACCCATACTTTTGAAGCGCAACCACCAGCATTCAACCTCTTATTGCCATCAAGTCTTAAGCAGCTACAGTATGACATGAAGCACTAGTCATGAACTTTTAGATAACTTGCAGTTCTTGTGTGTAACATTTCTATGATTGTCAGTAAGGCCAAATATTTTATTTAGAACAGAGAAACAGGATTTGGAGGGCAACAGAACATGAATGCAGAGCCTGGCTGGCCAAACCAAACTGCAGTTCACGTCCATCATCTGACCGGAACAAGTGCCATTGTTATTCATCTCTTCAAGTTTTCCAGTATTGCAAGCATTCACCAGCAAGACGTATATATGTTTTTGCTTTACACTTTCCTCATTCTGATTAGACTTAGATATGCAGTAATAACATTTTTGTCAAGAGCATGTATTCAGTCCCATCTCTCCCCTCTATTTTTGTTTCCTTGGTGTCGCACCTATTGTCTTTGGTCACCTTAGTATAGTTATCGTCAAAAAACATTTGATTACTGGCCGCATTATTAGTACATTACACATTCCGATATCCCATACTAGCTGAATGCTAGAAACACCCAGACTGCCAGAAGCTTGTGAAATGCTTTTAAAAAAGCAACTGCCTTCCACAGCATAATCTGCTGCCTGGTAAAAGTAGCTGCTTTTAGCTATGATTATCAAGAACACAGCACAGTCTAAATCTACCCCACAGTACCAGCTTCTTAAAGAGGGCACTATTCACATCTGATTAATGGGCTGCTTCTTACTGAAGATCAGGCTGTGCTTTTCCTTCTCTCCCCTTAATACTACTACTTATAGTAAAAAGTATGCATCGTCATCTACACCATACTATTTCCCTAACACGCAATTTTGACATTAAGTATTTTATTCATTTCATTTTAACATGAACTTTCATTTTAATGTACCTTACTATTTTTCTGAAAGAGCTTTACAGCAATCAACTTGGTGTGTAAATAATATTTTGCAGCTTTTGCTAGTAGGCAGGTCCTGGAAATATAAGTGAGCTAGACAAAAAGTACCCTGGAATTTTTGTAGAAATTATCTAAAGAATTTAAATTTCTCTAGAAGTCAGTTAGGGGTTTGCAAGAAATTGTAATGGCACAGTTTTAACAGAAAGCATATGCCTTCTGTGTAATGTAACCATGTTCTACATAGTTACACAGGTATATTACAAACTATTTAATTTTCCCCACTATTAAATTCCCCTAAAGATCAGCCTGCAGATATTTATTGACACCCTTACCAGCTGCCTTATTTCTGCAGAGATTCCTTGACAATTTACTATTTGTTTTCTTGAAATACAAGTACAAAATACATAGAACTTGCAATATGAAGGTTCATGTCAGTATGATACGATCCTCAAATATTTGTGTCAAGACTGAAAAGAAGAATGACCAAGGAGAAAATAGTAATTTGTAATTTAAGCAAAATTTTACAGAAAGTGGCACAAAATATTCTTGTGGAGGACAAATTGGGTAGTCTTTGATTTAAAGTGATTAATTCCACAATACACACACACACATTTGCACTTGGGAAGGGTGGCTGGCTCAGTCAACTAGTAATGCACTATATGACTTGACCTGTTAGGTTCAGATCTATACTTAAGTAAAAGGTTTTTTTTAGCTACCATGTGTCATCTATATGAACATGATCACACCTGAGTTCAAGTCATGTCATATTCTGATGATTGCTTGGTGCCTATGGAAATTATTTCAGTTCACATCGGTAAATGGGTACATCACAAAAGCCACAATAGAGAGGAAAGGTGGTTGAGGTAATATCTTTTACTGGACCAACAAAAGTTATATTACCTTACTCACCTTGCCTCTCTAATATCCTGGGACCAACATGACTACAACAACACTGCATACAAAGCCACAATAAATATTAAATGGCAACTTACTTGAGAAGTCAGTGATTATATGTGGAGTGTGGGTATTTAACTACCCTCATGCCACCAGGGGTGGTCTCTGTACAGTTGAGCTCTGAGGGTCATTTTCAGAGCAGTGTAGGAAAGTTGCCTGCCATTGTCCAGGCTGACTGCATTCCAATGATGACCTAAGGCCAGGTCTGCATTATAAACTTGCACCAGCCCACATCCATCAGGGGTGAGATCCCTGACCAACGGGCAGTCCCAACAGAAGCCCCTAGTCTAGAAGTAGTTTGTCCACCAAAGATGTGCTTTACCACTATGTATCTTATTTCTCTCAGGTGGGGGACTGAAATAAACCACTATGATAAAACCACAAATTTGCAAATGTGAGCTGCATCCACTCTAGGGGCCCTTGATGTGGTAGTAGATACACAAAAGGCTTCTGGGCCAATTAATCCCTCCCCCTTTCACTAGGACTACAGTCAAACTACCTGTGAGCCAGCAGCCAGACTCACGCTTGTGTTTCTCCTTAAGTGTTTCTGTGAGTTGTTTTAGAGTTTTTAGATAATCCGCAGCCCCTGTAGAACATGCAGGTTTTGCTCTCTGGGCACGCTCAGTTATGCTTTTAGCTCGCATCAACTAGCAGTTCAGTGTTATTTGTGTTAAGAACAGTTTCTGGCATCTTAAACTCTCCCTTTTAGAATGATTGAAGATTTTCAGACAAAGTTAGAATTTAATATCTCAGCTAGATGAAAAGCCACGTAATAAGTACCAATCACTGCATTAGCCGTAGGAAAGGCCATGGGTGCAGTGTTTTCAGGAGAGCTCTTACTACTTCTGATTTATGTGTGTGTAGTTTACTAGTTGGAGTGCTTTGTTGCTTTCCATACAAAATAAAAATGGAATCAATGCACATCTGAAACACTTTATGCTGAGATGTTACAAATGGAAATTGCCTGCTACCTACAGAGTAGTTAAATATCAGCCTGCAGTTCCCAGTTACTTATGAACAATTTAGAAATCCCATCTGCAATTTGAGTTTGTTTTCTTTAAGTCTTCCAGCCTTGTATTTTAAAGGAACTTTTTGTCTAAAGAACAAGGAACAGCATCCCAGACACACGGATCTTCCTCCCCATACCTGCTCATCATCCCATTCTCCACTGAAAATCAAAAGCTTGACTATCTTTTAAATACCTTAAAACTCTTTCACAAGCCAGGGACATGTGCACACAAGTGCCATCTCACAGAGGGAACTGTAAACCAAGTCATAGTGCAGCCTCAAAGGAATCTTTGTCTGGACCCACAGATGGAAGACCATTTTTGCCCCTTCAGAGTGTCCCCACTTCCTATTCCTCCTTCAGAAGATAGGGGCAGCTGGGAGATGGGATAGATATCACCTAAGCTGATAGCCTGGCCAGAGGAGCTCAACAAAAGCCCATTGGTTCCTGCACCTCTGAGGGGACAACATGTAAGCAGTTTCCCTATGGATGAAACACTGTTACACAGGAAACAATTAGTTCCCCAGCTTACTGTCATTAGCATAGAACTGGGTTTGGGGGCCTGTTATGGGCATAGTGTTTTTCACCTTTGACTGGGAAGGAATTTTTCCCTTATTTCTTAATTGACTGGGAGAAGGTGGATTCCCCTCCCTCCCGCACCTGCCCCCATCTTCCCACAGCAGCCCAAGGATTCAGAGGTTAGGTCAGAAAGTATGGTTCAAGTTCTCAACTTTGTAGGCGTCCAGTGCAGGGACTAGTTCCATAGATGGTCTGGTTCACTGGTAAATCAGAATGGAAAGTAGACTTAGGGGAAGGCATCCTTTAAAAGAAGCTGGGCAATGGGGTTGGGGCTCCTAATGTCTAGTTCATTGATTGGAAAATCCCCTTTCTCCAGCCCCTTACCACTCATATAAGGGGAGGGTCCCAGCAATAGGCTGGGACCATCTGAGGAGCGGTTGGAGGGTCTGATGACAGCCCTCCAATAGGTAGAACAGATTACAAATGAAGGATGGCCTGCGCAGTACTAGGTATTGCTAAAGAGTTCCCAGATAAGTGAGAATCACAGTCTAGTTAATCTACATCCCCTCTGTCCTGTCTTTCTTCCTGCATGCCCAATACAACATTTACCTTTCTAAGTACTAATTTCAAGTAAATATTCAGTACCCCATGACCCTTTTCAAAGGGTTAAAGTGTAACTTACGTGTTGTAGCAAACATCCAGGCCCCCCGTTTAACAGCTTTAGCAACCAAGGCTGTTTGAGGTTTGTTTTTTATCTTGTTAGTAAAATGACTCCTATTTAGCAACGGAAGATTGTCATATTAGAAAACATCAGGTTGAGAGAAACTTCTGTTTCAAATAATTATTGAATCAGACCTCAAGAATCAGCACTCAGAGTCACACCTCAAATTTTTAAACCAGTTCTGCATGCAGATGTTTGAAGTCATTTATCCTCATGGGGTGGATAATGCCCTGCACGCTTTCATCGCTTGGTCACTACTCCAGATGTAGACTTGCGAGGTTGTAGCTAAGAAGCTAGTCTTCCATTCTTCAGCAGTGTAGTTTATTTGATGGTAATATCTGGTGACAGAAAAACAGACTGAACAATTTCATCTCTTCACTGTAATACCCCAGTAATGAGGGACTCCCCAGCTATGACATATGTGGCCCCACCCACTTGTGGGCTCCACATAGTAGGTTATCGTGAGCAGGACCATCCCTTTGAGACCATTATCAGATCGTTTACTTTGAAGTCGTCATAAGGCTTTTCTAAAGCATGGTGGAACTGGGGTCAGATTACAATTAGGCTTACAAAGAGTAGATGCAGCGGGCTTTCTTCCAGCTTAGCCATAACCAAAGCAGGGTATAATTGGGTACAGTTTAAGAACTGAGGTCATATTCATGATAATCAGGCCCACACCTAAGTAACTTAAATGATGTGTAAAGAAGGTTGATGTGTTTGCCTCACTGTTGAATAGACTTGGCAGTGACAGTGTACATGCTGGGGAGATGGCATTATGTGGACATATATGGTGATAGTGGGGTTGCTTGTTTTTGTGCAGTTCTATTAAAACCCAGGACAGTGTAGTTCACTCAACAGTTAAAGGTACATTTGGCTACTGTTATGTTTCTGTGCAATGAGACAGATTGAACACAATTTAAATTAAGCGCAACCAGTCATGTTCGTGAACTATAGCCATGTATAGAAACACAACATTCTTATTTTGATTACTAACCTACAAAAGTATTCTACTGCATTAAGTCAAACAGCATTATTAGTCTCAATTTCTATGTGACTGTAGCTATCTTGGCAAAAATGCTTATTGCTTGCTTGTAATATGCTCAGCTCTGCAAGTGAATTTACTGTCTCTCTCTTAACCAAGTTGAGTTTTTAGTTTGAGTTTCATTAAACCTTTTAGGCTGTAGATACAAAATATAATATTACAATCTATTAATAATGAATTAAGGGCCTCAAGCTAGCTTTTATGTTTTTCAGCCTTTCAATGATAAGTACTGCACTTACATGGTTACCTTGGACTTGGAGGCCCAAGTGATAAATTAATGTTTAACTTAAGGACTAACTGGTCCATTATATGAAGCAGCAGCTCAGTGAAGTTAAACCCATAATATTTAAAAATAACAATTGTTCAAGGATGCTGTTGTGGGGTAGGTACACCCTGTCACAGGTGCCGGGTCACATACGGTGAGAGTGGAAAGAACTGTATAGCAGCTGGTTAGGTCCCTTGTTCATGACCCTATCAAATGGTGGCCAGAGTCAAAGCAGCCCTGCCTCCCAGGGCACTGGGGCCCTATGCCCAGAGTCAATAGAGTAGCCCACCTCTGTGAGATTGTGTGGCCTATTGGCCTGTTGGGGAAGTGGGGCACCACTTGGAGCGGGTGGCACCCAGGGTAGGGGGACTCGGACCCTGTCTGCTCCTCCAAGTCCCAGCCCAGGGCCCTGGTGGTGGTGGTGGTACTCATCACTGATTCAGCGGGGATCCTCCCAAAACACTGACTGTTTCCCTGGTTCACTCACTGGAGAAGAGTCTAAGTCCCCTGGACCACTTCCTACCCTTTCTCCCCTCAGCGTTGCTCCACAGTTTCCCCCGGGTCTCTGGGGTCCTCAGGTGGTGGTGTTGGATCATATTAAAGTAGTTCTGTATTAAAATCACAAATGAGTTTGATTTCCCCATAGTTTAAATTCCAGGATATTACTAATTAAGAGGTCTCTTGGTTTTTGGTACTGTTTCTCTCCCTCTGTGTGAAACTTGCAAGTTGCTAATTGTGTTAGTACATTCTAAGACAGAGTCTGTTCTCAAAGCAATTCTTTG
The DNA here is from genome assembly GCF_015237465.2 of Chelonia mydas. Lineage (NCBI taxonomy): Eukaryota > Metazoa > Chordata > Testudines > Cheloniidae > Chelonia > Chelonia mydas. The sequence continues at coordinate 188,756,311 of NC_057849.1, read as the reverse complement.
TAACAACAACTACTCACACAGAGAGAGACTCAAAGCAATACTCTGTAACAACCGAAACAGCACCCGGAGACTCCCCGCCCTTTTGTTGTATTCATCTCGCTTTGTTAACAATTGTGATTAAAATCGAGATGTAGGATGTATGTGGATGGATGCTTGGTGTGGATAATAACTGAATGATCAGGGAGGTGCCAGCCTAAGAATCCAGTGTCCATCGGCTGAAGAAGGCGTCAAGTGGAAATAACCAGAGGACCCCTGGAGGGCAGACTGGAATCCACCCAACAGCCTCAAGGATGGGAGAACCAAAGAACAAGATAACATCTGGCAGCACGGAGCCGTCAGGAATGTGCCATCTGCTGATTGATTCAGCAACAGCATGATGAAGCAATTCCCATAGACTGGCATAGGAAGAAATTCCTATAAAAATGGACTCTAGAAAGTGAGAACTTTGGGGTCTGATTCTGCAAACCAACTTCCAGGAGCATCAGATGAGCATCTGACAAGGTCCTGCTCCCTCCTCACGTCCAGGCCACCTGGCCAGTGGCTTGGCATGAGCAACTCTAAGGCTGGTAACTATGATAACAACCTTGCAGAACCTGTGTGTCTGTGTGTGTATGAATGAATGTGTGAATAAATATGAAATTGACTGGAATGTTATAGCTATAACTAACTGCTTACTATGATTCTTTCTGTATTCACAATAAATGTGGTATTTTGCCTTTTCCCCTTTAATAAGATCCTGCTGGTTTTTATTTTATTGGTATAACAGTGTCGCTCATGCCGGCGCAGTCTCTTCTCCGGGCAGCCTGGACCCCGTCTGGAACTCTGCGTGGCATGGCTTTGTAGTAAGAGCCTGGAGCAGCTCCTGGGAGAGAGCCTGCAGTCTGCATCCTCCCCTTTCTGCAGCCTGCCCTGACTGAGTTGGGCTGCTTCCTTTTATACTCTGCCTCCAGCCTGAGCATGCCCAGCAGAGTCGGAGGGGCAGGGCTTCCTCAGCCTGCAAAGCACAGTTAACCGTTCCGGGGCTGCTGTGGGGTAAGTACACCCCATCACAGGTGCTTAAAAGCCTATGCGTCCTCAGGCCTCGAACGTGAAGGCTATATCTGTACTTCACATCACTGATATGTAGCTACACACTACAGTGAAAAGTAGGCTACGTCCACACTGTGGTGTGTAGCGACACATGTGCGTGAAAGGCTCCAGCACCTCCCTGTGATGACGAAAGGCACCGGCAGCAGGCAGCTGCAAGAGCCTTTCCCCCACAGACGGGAAGCAGCAGGACACTACACAGCTAAAAACAGCAGTGTGGATGTGAGAGGCACGGCTTGGGCATGTACAGAGCTGTGTAGGGGACATACCCACAGGGTTAAGACAAGTCTTTGCTCATCGCTGTAAAGCATGTGCAATGCAGCTGTACCTCGGGAGTGTCCTAGTATTCGAGCTTAGCTGAACTGACCCAGGCACTGCACTTTTCAGAACATGGCTTGAAATACCATGAGGTTTCTAATATGCCTATACTGCATCTCACACTAGTGCAAAAAGGCATTGTTGTGGGGTAGATACACCCCATCAAGGGGTGGCCGGTGACATGCAGTTTATGGCCCAATTGCTAGAGGCTCTCTGATGGCCTAACCCGCAAAATGCAAGAGTGAAGCCTAGTGGTCAGTGTCCTTTGGGCCGACCCTTCCTCCCAGGGCAGTGTGGTCTAGTAGTCAGAGTTCTTTGCGGCTGCTCTTCCTCTCAGGGCAGCGTGACCTAACGGTCAGGGTCCTTTGGGCTACCTGCTCGAGGGTCTCAGGCCCTCAAGCAGGGCAAAGTAGTAAGCAAACAGTCTGGGTTGCTCAGTCCTCAGGCAGGGCGGAGCAGCAAACAAACAAATAGTCTCAATGGTCTAGCGTTTTAACTCTGGTGAACATTAAACAATCGCAAGCCTCTAGACCTAAGGTGAGGGAAATCTGCCACCCTGATGTGGGGTTGGCAGCAGGGGGTACGGGAACCTGGGCCCACCCACTCCGCTGGGTCCCAGCCCAGGGCCCTAACAGGAGGGGGGCGCCACTGGGTCAGTGGGGAATCCCACCAAAACACGCTGATGGGTCTCCTGGTCCTCTGACAGGACTGATGTCTATTTCCCCTGGGCCACTACCCTGATTCCCAGTACAGCAGTCCATGGATCCTCTGGGACTCTGCAACCATGTGCTGGCAAGGTCTGCAGTGACTCAGTCTGAAGTATTTCAGTATGCTATTAAAGTTACTGCAAGAAAACATTTCGCAACAATAAGTATTATTAATATTTCAAAAATAAAGATTTTAGACTCTTTCCAAGAGTAATAGGTTCCAGCAAGGGTGTTACTGTAAGTCTGAGTTTAAAAGATTTTCTCTTTGCAGAGAGAGGGGATAAAGAAGGCAACCTATAAGGCTTATGTTATGGCTCTTGTAACATATCCCAAGACTCACCCCTTTTGGGGCTATTCCAAACCATCAACAGCCTCACATTTTTATACAACCAGGTCTTCTTAAGAGACCAAAATTCTAGGATAAGTTTTGTTGAGATACATGTTTATACCCATCAGGTCTTGTCTGAGGGAGAAGTGTTCTTTTTGAGGAAACAGTCTTGTTGGTTCTTGATCAAATTGTTTCTAGATTTACAGCCTACCATTTGTAGTAATTTTACAATGTGCCGTTACAGAATATTCTGAGTCTTTAAAATACTAATCACAGAAATGCAGACACATCTTTCAAAATGTACTATTAAAAGGTAGTACAGAAGGGTAAAATTAATACAATAAACTGCATCCCACAATGTATAACCCATTTAGAGACCGAAAATACGTTTTACAGCTACAGAGGCATCAACTTCTGACACTTTGTGCCAGTCACTGGTTTACAGAAAGCAGATTTCTGAGCAATTTCCTTAATTAGAATGAATGTTTCATATTATAAATAAGCAACCAAGACAAGCATGTGGGTCATCATAATCTCTAAGCATCATGTATGGAATTTTAAATGCAAATACATCTCATAAATGCAAATTTATAATAACCTGAATTAAGATTAAGATTTAGTAACCATTTTTTCCAATCAATAATAAGGTCTATCCCATATTGTTACTTCTGCTATTTAACAGTGTTCCTCTTTGCAAAGTATAGCATTGATGTATGACCTGGGTCATACTGGGTCAGACTAAAGGTCCATCAAGCCCAGTATCCTGTCCTCTGACAGTGGCCAATGGCAGGTGCCCCAAAGGGAATGAACAGACAGGTTATCATCAAGTGATCCATGCCCTGTCACCCAATCCCAGCTGCTGGCAAACAGAGGCTAGGGACACCATTCCTGCCCATCCTGGCTAATAGCCATTGATGGACCTATCTTCCATGAATCTATCCAGCTCCCTTTTGAACCCCGTTAGAGTATTGGCCTTCACAACACCCTCTGGCAAGGAGTTCCAGAGGTTGACAGTGTCTTGCGTGAAAAAAATACTTTCTTGTGTTTGTTTTAAACCTGCTACCTCTGCAACCATCCCAATACATCAGAAGCAGCTTATCTCTTAACATTTCTTTTAGTAATGCTGTAGTTCAATCCCCAAACACTACAGTTAACCCAGAAAACTCTAGCCATCTTAACTTGAACATTTTCACTAATATGACAAATAGGTTAATTGAAGGCAAATTGCCAGAGATGGCTAACACAAAATACAGCATATTTGACACCCACTATCCTTACATGATATTGGATTTACCAATATATTGTAATTAGTTAAACAAAGCAACCGATTTGCCACTGAATAACTGAGAAGCAAGTTGTTTAAGGTGAGAATTGGGCAGGAAATCAGTTTTCCTGTCCCATGAAAAGTTAATTTGAGAAATTTTCCTTTCCCAAATCAGGACAAAAGTCAAAAATCAGGAAAAAATGGGTCTTGTCAATCAATATTTCATTTTACCATTTCCCCCACCCCACCCCTCCAATTGTTATAGTCAGGTTACATTTCTTAACTAAAAGTTTCCAGCTGGGTACCAGATTTATTGAGAACAACCGCTGAAAGTTTTTTTGAAGAAAATTTTTAAATTGCTGAGTAACATAAGTCAAAATGAACCTTCCCCTCTCCCCCCCTTCCCCCAATGTAAAGTTTGTTTTAACTAATCACCATTTTCAAACATTGTTGAAAAATTCCTAGCTAGCACTTTAGAACTGTGATATTTTATTGTTGTATGAGATAGTTGTTCCAACTTAAACTCAGTTCTAGGTGTTGGTTCAAATTCAAGTAAACTGATTATTTCCCCAACATTGAGCCATTTTCACTAGAATTTTGCACTAATTATTTTTATTAGACAATACTACTGTAAAAGGGAATGAATGTTCAGTTTCTGACCCAAATAGTTCTCTGAGGTCTCCTGATTAGTCAGGAAGGAAAATTCAAATATAACTTGCCATATGTCGGGACACAATACAAGCAATAGCCTGAGCAAACTGTCATGCTAAGCTGATTAAGGGTAAGACACTCTGTTCGGAGTTTGCAAAGATACTAAAAATTCACGACAGTTCCAGGAAGTGAAACAGTTTATTCTTTGCTGGGAATAGCTTTGCCCATCTCTAGTTTTTCAGTCTGATCCTCTTGACTTACTGCTATCTTATTGTAGGTGGAAGAACTACTTAATGATATTCTGTTTCATTTGTCAATCATTGATCTCACTCAGATTTGAATGAATATCATCCAATCATTTTACAGCTTTCTAATTGCCAACATCAATTTTTAGTTTATTGCTACACTAGCAACAGGAGTAGAATAGAGCTGATAAGTTAGTACATTGTTTGCTACAAGCTGTTAAATGGTTCTCAGCTTATGGAATACCCATAGACCAACACAAATAACCTGATAGTTTGATACTATACATTTCTTCGCTTTCACATTATAAATTGGCATGCTGTGACCCAGGAACCCATTGGTGCCAACTGGCAGAAGGCAGTGGGGTGCATAAGATTTTACAGAAATCCCCTTAATTAGATATCTGCATAATTTTACCAAAGGGTAGCATGCGAGGTCTCTACCAAGAGCCAGTTGTCGTAATCATTGTGAAATGTATGGATGGATAATATTTAAGAAGTTATGTATCTATACTAAAAGTTATGCTCTTAAGATCTTGGACTTAAGGCAGGTCACCAGGAAGTGACATACCTCAGGGATATTCCTTCGATGCAGAAGGTAACTAACATGTATCTTTCTGTCTGCTTGTTTGTGTACTGTATGCCTCTTTGCATGCTAAGCCAGGTGACAACTGAAAAACTGAAATCGACAAGAGAGGAAATCTATAGAAAGAAACAAAGACCAGGGCATGTCCCGTTTAAGGAAGACAAAGGATTGGTCAGCTGTATCTTGGAGTGCAAAGAGACACATTGAATCCTTCACCTAGGTGGCAAACTGACAGTGTGCATATCTCAGGAACAACCTAGCTGTAAAGTACTACAAAGATATTGGGTGAGCACTACTTTATTAGCCATGAGTGTATCCTGTTAACTAAGTCTAGGCTCTAGAAGCCATGGTATGATTCCTTTTTATATGTAACCACTTGTTTCTAAGACTTCTATTTGCATCTCTCTGCTTTGTTAGAAAAATTTGGTTTCACCATAAGCAATTGTAAGTGCTATGAATTAAGCAGAGCAGTGATCTGAGGTGCAACTGTGGGTGGTCTACTTCTTTGGAAGCAGGGGAGCAGTGAGCAATGGGACTGTCCAGTGGAACGGAGAGATGAATGGAGAGCTTGGGGGGTTGGGATGTGCAAATCACTAACCTATAAAGTAACAGGGCCTGCATGGCTGTTGTGGGGCAAGCATACCCTATCCCTTCTTGGGGCAGGGTGATGGTAATTATTTTCCTGCAGCTGAGTCAGTACGGCTACCCTGTTCAGCACGGCTGCATGGCCTAGTGGCTGATCAGGAAGGTGGGCCCACCATCTAGGGGTGGGTGGCAGCTGAATAGGGGGACCCAGCCCTCTCTGCTCCACCAGGTCCCAGCTCAGGTCCCAGGCCCTGACAGTGGCAAGTATGCTCACCACTGGGTCAGCAAGGAATCCACCTGAAACACGCTGATACCACCTGGCACAATGACCAGTCCCCCTGAGCTACATCCTACCCTGTCCCTGGTGCAGTGGTCCCTGGGTTCCTTGAGTTGCGTGGCTCTCAGCATCACTCCTTGGGCATCCTACTGGGTCTCAGCATTTCTCGCTTCCTCTGCCTGGTGCCGCTGGAGCCTGCAGCATGGGTCCTTCCTCCTCAGCAGTCAGCCCTGAATGAGCTGACCTGCTCCCTTTTATACCAAGCCTCCAGCCGGAGCATGCCCAGCAGGGCTGAGGGGGCTTGACTTCCTCAGCCCAAAGTGTAGAGTTAACCCTTGCCCTATCAGTATGGGACAAGCACGCCTCGTCACAGAGGCCTAGAGGGGAATGCTAACATGGCTGGTGCAGTTGAGGAGCTGATCCACGTAAAGCACAGACAAGGCTCTCTCACACTAAGGGCAGTTGGTAGCGAGGTGCCTTACAACTCTGGTTACCCCCGGCTTACCCACACATGCCTACTCTAAGTTTGATCTATGTTGCTTTGTATGATTAGAAGCAAAGCTATGACTGACTTAACTGTTTCTTTACTGAGGAAATCACAAGCACTCTTGACATGAAAATCCAAGATAGTATCCATGGAACAAGTCCCTAAACTCTGGATCCAACTAATATTTGCAACAAGCAAGATGTGGATACTCTGTTTTGTGGCCTCAGCAGAAGCCGAAAGCAGCTGTCTTAGCAAAGAGGTCAATGGCTTTTTAGCAGGAAGCCCAAAGTGAGTCATAGAGAGGTTTAGTACTACCTTTTGGGGAGCCTTCCATCATAGTGTTATTTGTTTAGTGGGTCATCAGAGTTGTACTCTTTTACCCAGCTTTATTTTCATGTTGTTAACCCTGTAGATAACTCTAAATTGTTATTACTGCAGTCTCCCCCTCCAGACCTTTCTTTCAGGCCATCCAGAAAGTAGCTGCTGAATTCATCTTCCTCTCTTTACCCTGTTACTCATTTCCTAATTCCTCCAACTTGCATATCAAGTAAAAGTTTCTTCTTCACTTTCAAGGCCTTTGTCCTCCTCCTCTCCTCGCAGCCTCACCTCATTTACTTAAGTGTCATATTAAGATTATTCAATAATCTTAACATGGGCTACAGCTGCTGCAAATAAATACATCTGTAAATACAACACTAGTCCAGGTGAAGTTACTGTTTTAATTCCCATTTCTTGTATTGTATCCCCTATTTTTAACAAAAGCTATCAAGTTAGCATAGGCAGTACCTTACAAATATGGGTTGTTACATTTTGCAGTTACGATTGCAGCATTGTGACAATGCCTGCCTGAGAACTAAAAAGCATATGGCAAAGCTTCTCTTTTTGGCTGTGACACCTTCTCGAATGCGGCATGCTTGTCAAACTCCTGAGTGATGGACCTTTTGTTTGGGAGTCCTACCATGTCAGCATACACTCAAGGGGTGAAATGAATGTAGTATAAGCCTTTCATTCATTCACTTTGGTTTCTCTCCTAAAAATAGAGCTATAATCTCACTTTCGTTTCATTTTGCCTTCAGGTTACAGTGGAATCATTTGTTAAAAAAAAAAAGAGAACTACTTCTGACCCGTGAAAATTGACTGCATGTGGAGTAATCCATTTGTTAGATTATAAATTTAAAGTGTCCAAAATGATTCTAAATCGACAGATTATTCCAGAGGGCTTAATTTCTCATTGGATCTCTGTTACCCAAGGGATGGTAAAGATGAATTTAGAACATTTAATGATGCAGATGTGTTGATTCTTTCAAGTACACATTTAACAGTGAGTTCCTGGAATGAGCCAATTGATTACAAACCAAAAGAATTGCGTTAACACCTATACTTACTAGCAATTCCTACCTTTGAGCAAGCCAGTTGTCTGAAAGGGTTCTTTTCATGTACAATCTTTCAGAGCCTCCTTTTCCCCCTGTTTACTTAAGTTTAGTGTCGATACTTATTACCTCGTGTGATCAACAGGGAAGGATTACACTCTTGGATGAGTCCATTTAAATTACAGTGTGTTCCACATAAAGGATGTGACATGACTGTTTACAGCACTGTGCAAGAGAAATAACCTTTCGCGTTCTAGGTACCACTTTCATTTTATTTTCAATCAGTCATTTTAAGGTCAATATGGAATGCAGGTTATGCTGATAGAACTTTCACCTATGAATGACATGGTTGTATTCCATCTGGGGATTAGACACTGGTAATGCAATTCTTAGCTGTTGTCTTTCCCAGGCTTCAGCCTGAGGTTTCTGAGTAAAGAGAATATTGGTTGTTACAAAACTTGGGATTTATTCCCAACTCTGCTATAGACTTGCTGTTTGATTCTGAGCAAGTCACAGAATCTCTTACACTCAGTTTCCCTCTGGCTTATGATGGCCTCCTTAACTACCTGAGACATGTGAGGTTTAATTCATTCACTGTTTGTAAAATGCTTTGAGATATTTAGATGGAAGCAGTGAAAACCAAGGAATCAGGTAAAGATTATTCAAGTTTAAAACCTAAAAATGAGATTGCTTTACTTCAAGGGAACCATTCCTTCATTTTCATGTACTTTTCAAAACAACCCTCTTAATATGAGGAAAGATTTTGAAAAAAGTCAACTGATTCTGTTAACACAAAGTTTTCGATGGGCACATATTTAAGGCAAAATTCAGTTACTGCTAGAAAATATTCACCTGCCCACACTACAAAGGCTCACAATCCACTACTCAGGGGGGAAAAATAGCATTACACTCATCCTTGAAGGTTAAAAGTGCTCTGTTACATTTTGTGGAAAGCCAATTTGAGACTAGAGAGCTTGATACTGAAATCTCTCCATCCTGTCAGCAGAGAACTGATAGTTCTCAGACTTTTGCATTTAAAACCCACAGTACTTGAAGCTCAAAAGTTCCATTTTTTCCAGATATACTAAGGGTTCTGAACCATTCCCATTGGGCAGGTAAGTCAAGTTTTAGGCAGATCCAAGTTAGAAGAGCAGAAATATACATAACTTAAGTTTTATATCAACTCCGATTCTTACTTACTTTTATCTGTGCAAATGTATAGTATTTTTTAACTTCAAATGCCCATAAATCAGCAAGTAGTAAATAATCTGTTATGACACAGGAACAATGAGTGAGAATTCAGAATTTAAGGTTTTAGAGATGCAGTCTGAAACTCATTTTCATGCCCTGCATTATGTTCAGAGTCACTATCCCTTTTGTCAACAGTAAATAAAGGAAGTTAATGGCCATCAGATACAAATGTCTACAGTGATTGCTTTGCAGGGAATCTTTCAAAACCTTGGAAACAAGCTTTCTTCAAAACACCCAGATAAATGGAGTCACATAATACCAGACGGGGAAGTCTAAATGCTGAATTGTGTCTGACGTTCCATTGTCCTGTGAATTCTGAAAGCAGCAGTGGAAGAATTGAGATACTTTGCTATATGCAATGCACATTTGACTAGCTTGTCATGATACAGCAGTAGAGAATTCAGAAATGGTTCCGATTCCTGATGCCACACTATACTACTATTTTAGCCTAAGTGAACACCAGTATCTATTATTTTGAACTACCCTTTTAACACATTAACAGTCTGCGTTTGCCAAATTCCAGTTCATACATACACAGCCTCCACAAGTCAGCTAACGGTTTGTCGGTTGACTTTTTCTTGCTGGGTACTAAACTTGAAGCATGTCTGATACCCAACAGGAATTTAAGCAAGAGGACACCAACCATTTGTTAAATAAATACTGTATAGGATTACATATGTTCAATAAAATACAAAATTCTTCAATTTTGTATTGTCATTTTTAATCATAAAGTTCTCCATAATGTATGTAATGCCATAGATAGAGGAGGCAATGTTCGCTTAACCCTTCGAAACTGAGGCAGTTTACAAGTCATGCAAATGGGTTCAGGGTTGTATATTTAATTGATATGAACAAAGTTTTACCCTCAGAATCTGTTATGTTTACAGCATACACACAGAGGAATTAGATAAACTCACCATTTTTTCTTGCTGGAAGGTTGCAAGGTAGCACTACTTCATTTTTTAGAATTCAGAACCCAAAAATAGACACAAAGAAGGCTGCTCCCTAAGGTAGAAGGATATGACTCATGTTAGAGGCTGGCTTTTCCTCTGATCGCACACTTCCCGACAGAGTCCCCAAGCCTGCAAGCAGAACCAGGAAACCTGCCTCTACCCTGGCTCCACTAGCACTCTTAAAAGTGATAGCTTGCAATTCCAACACAGTCCTCAATACACCACAGGATTCAGCTACTGTTAGGTCAGAGCACTGCCAGGTGTCTCCCCCTGTAAGAGCCAGTGCTGGCCAGGCACCTCACTTCAAAATCACTTGAAAAGATTACTTGGACAGCTGGAATAAGATCCATCCCTTCAGGAAAGCTGGTACCACTTCCCCCACTTTTATCTTAGCACTGAAGTAGATGTTAAGCTTATTACCATGCAGAAATTTTACAGCACAGAATATACAGTTAGTTTTCCCAATATATGATAAACCCCCTTTAACATGCATTAGTAAACAAGTGCAAAGTAACTTTGAAATCTTGTTTTTTTACTGTCTCTCTCCATCGGCCACTTGCCACTCCCCTCCCCCCGCACTTTAAAATATTAGTTTGCTTATCGTTGATTTAACTCATGATTTTAGACATTTTTGGGAGACTAAAATTTTGTTGTTAAGGAAGGTGGCCAGCAGCAGGGAAACTCACCAGTTACAGTGGTTTAACACCCTATTTGGACATGTGTATTCTAGAATAAGTGTGTACATATGGGGAGTAACACTGTTGTAATTATAATTATATATGTGTAGTTAAGCTGATAAATTTCCCTGTGTCCACAAGCCCTGAGGATATTGAGAAGCAGGGCAGGTAATGAGAAGCAAGTGAGAAAACCCAAGCAACACTTTAACTGCTGTTAATGACCATTTTACTGTTTCACTCTTATTAGACACATACCAGAATCCAGCCTGAAAAATGGCCAGAATCATGAACAGCTAAATTATTATTCTGGCAGTGGTGTTTTGTAGAAGTGGATTTCCACTAATTCCTCTCCCTCAGAATTAAAAAAAAAAAAAATCCACATTTCGCTGATGCATAGTGATTAAGAAATCTCACCTCTTTATTTTATACTTAGCCAATAAAAAGGTGGCCTCTTCAATATAGGGCATGTTTAAAAGGCTGCCATTTACAGCTCTCCCCGGGGGTTCACATTGCTTGTGTTCTGCCTAGTCAACTCTTAGTGATTTATTTAAACTATTCCTGAAGCAGATACAACTGCAGAGTTCAAGTTTTAGGGGACTGGTAATGGGATAGAAACATTTCTACATTTCTATTATTAGTTCTAGCTTAGTCCCTGAATCACAGACATTTCCATCTAGCTGTTTGGTAGCCTGAGTGACATGAGCTGGTGATCTCATTCTACTTTGTAGTTATCATCATCACCACAGTGTGTGGCATTCCCTACCACAATTTATTAATTTGTTGGCAATTTGAGCAGAGGGCCCAAAGACTGAATGGATTTGAGAGCACTTCACCCATACCCCTTTTAGGGCCCTCCAGAGGGTAACAGTGTACCTGTTCCACTGGCATTATGTCAGTTTGACTATTCATCACATTTTCATTCACTAACAGAAGGATATTGCCCAGTGAAACCCGTGGCCTTAGAGATAGGAAAATTTTACTTTTATTTGTCTATTTGTTAGCAAGTTGTGCCAGTTTCAACATTAACCAGTGACACAGAACCAAGAAGCTGACTTATTTCTATGAAATGTGGTATATACCTAGCTGTGGCTGGGTAATTGTCACTTTCTAGATTTGGATTATGGTAGTTTCAGCCTTCCCCAACAGTATCTACGGTTTTGCTTTTTTCTGATTGAGTTAATCTTAGCAAAGCTTTCTGAATCTTCATAGGCCCCGTGCCACATAGTCAGTGACTGAGTTATAAACTGGTTCCAAGTGAAACTAGATGGAGGGGAATAAAGTCTACACAATATTTGCAGTTCTGCGTAATAGCTTGTTCATTTGTGGGCCTGTTATGGACCTTGTACATTAAACATGAAAAGCTCAGCTGCTATGAGGATTAAGAAAGCTGAAACTTAAATCAACTTTCAGATGCAGTGGGAGTTTCTATTACTGAAATAAGTAGGTTTTGAAAAGCCTAGGGGCTCGCACGCCTGACATCAATGGCTCTCAGAGTAATGTTTAACAAAGAAGTGTCTCTAATGATTAGCAGCATTTGAAACATTTTCAAGGACACTGATTGATATATAGCTTTGTCAACCCATTAAATGACCTCTGCTAGAGGCACAGAATAGCCCTTCTAGAAATTCCCCCAGTAAGAAATTGAAGGAGGCATTCAGCTCAGGAAGAATTTGTGGGAACAAGCACCTGTCATTCCAGCTCCTCTGTTGCTATTCAGCTCTTCTGGTCCCATTAAGATTCTCAAGTGAGAAAATCAAAGTTACAGTAACTAGTGGACTAAAGTTAGTAACCTTTGAACTTCAGCTCAGAGACCAACTGCCCAAGTTACTTGAAACTAATAGGAGAAAGCAGTATACTCTAGGGGAACTATCCAATCTCACACTAGCAAGAGGCTGAAAGTGATTTAACAGTAACAGATATTGTATGCAACTAAATGATGGTTCAGATTAGTGTATTGTGCCATTCATGCATGTAAGCCAGTTCTATTTCAGCAAAGATGGAATTCACTCTGTAATCTTAAATTGACACCATTCACATATGACAAGTATATGTTCTTTTCTTGTCGGTGTGCCTAATTATATGCCTCAAACTCAGCCCCTGGACTCGGGGCACACAACTCACCTGTGTTCTCTCCCTCCACCTTTTAAAATTATTTGTCATGATAGAAGAAACATTTAATATAGCTCTGACTATCCTAGCTCTATATAGGAATAACAGCTCTTTTAACTCCTCTCCATCCCTCTGAGTAGATATTTATCTGCAGACATCACTTCTTAGATCATGGGAGGGTCTGATATCAAATTGAATCACTACTGAACAGATGGTGACTCTAACAACAGTAGCTGAAACTTGTGGAAAGCAAAGTATGGTTATTAACACCCTTCCCACTGACATAAGATGCATCAGCACTAGTACTTTGATTCCCCTGGTCATGGAGCATGCTCAAAGCCAGATCCACTCTGGCTACCCTAGGATTACTGGTGCAGGAGTGGAGCATCTCAGAATTGGAAAGTTTTACACTGCCTTTATTACCTAGGCCTTAGTGCTCACTGGTGCAGCCTTTCAGCTATAATGATTTTAGCCAGGGGTGAAAGTAACTTAAAGGACTTACTGGTACGCCAGAGTCCTGAGTGGGGGCGTGGCCTCAACCGGAAGATTTAAAGGGCAGGGGCTCTGGCTGTGGCTGGGAGCCCCGGGGCCTTTAAATCACCCTGAAGCTACCATCTGCAGAGATGGCTGGGAGCCCTGGGGCTCAGGGGCAAATTAAAGGGCCCAAGACTCCGGCCACCACTACTGCAGCGGCCAGAGACAGATGGGAAGTTACATTATGCACCTGGAGGCAGATGGGAAGTTACATTATGAATACAAAGCCTATCAAACATGTAAATCAACTAGATGGGCTGTAAGTGCACATCATGTGGCAAATAGGGTATTTTATCAGTTTCAGACGGAATGTCATCTGTCAAAACTCATATGACTATGTATAGGGAAAATTAGTTTACAAGTACACTGTCTTCATTTGTAAGCTGCAGCTTAAATATTTAGTTGTTTCCCCTGTAGCTTTAAATCAACAGCTTCTTCAGAATTAGGGCAGCGCTATAAAACGCAATTTCTTTCCCCTTTGGATTGTACATTAAGATATGACTTCTGAATGAGGGCTAGTTAACAGAGGGTGATCTTTTAACTGAAGGGTTGAAGACATGAGCTAATGTGATCCACATCAAATTCCTCCCGTATTTGCCAACCACAAGAGCTTCTCACATCACAAGTTAGAAATTCAACCCACATTTAAAAAGCTGAGTCTAGGCCAGTATTTGCTGTCAGCCATTTTGCTACTGACAAACGTTTTTCCAACAAAGAAGATTCCCACACTGTAGGGTCTGCCTAATCAAAGTTAGCAGACAAGGCATGGTAGACCAGCTTTGTGTTGTATCCTTATTCTGCCCATACTCTCTCCAAGAAGGTTTTTATAGAATTTGAGTATCCCTATCCTTTTCCCACTCCATAGGTATTTTAATATTGCCACTATGCTCATCCTAATCAGTCCCTGCAAAAATCATTTTGAGAGAAACGTGGACTGAGTTAATTACCTGTAAGTCAGTTAGAACATCCCACCAACCTACCCCACACATTTTAACTGATAGGAGGTCAAGCGCAGTTTAAGCTACAGTAACTCCTCACTTAAAGTCGTCCCGGTTAACGTTGTTTCGTTGTTATGTTGCTGATCAGTTAGGGAACAGGCTAATTTAAAGTTGTGCAATGCTCCCTTTTAATGTCATTTGGCAGCTGCCTGCTTTGTCCACTGCTTGCAGGAAGAGCAGCTGGTTGCAGTGAGCTGGTGGGGGCTTGGAACCAGGGTGGACTGGCAGCCCCCCCATCAGCTCCCCGCTCCCCTAAGATCCCGGCAGCCGCCTAGCAGGCTATCAGTTGCCAGCAGTTCAGCTGTCCCTCCCCCTGCTGCCCCGTGCTGCTCCTGCCCTCTGCCTTGGAGCTGCTCCCCGAAGCCTCTTGCTTGCTGATTAACTTAACAAGGCAGTGTACTTAAGAGTGGGGTCAGCGTACTTAAAGGGGAAATGCGCATCTCTCTCTCACACACAGGTTGTGTGTCTCTGTCTGCCATGCTGTCTCTCTCCCTCCATTCATGCTGCCTTGTAGAGTGTGAGGCTACATTAACAATGAGTTAACCCTTGAGGGCTCAGCCAAGTGTTCATTCAGCCTTTAGCAGTAAGGCATTCCCTGGGAAATATCCCACCCTCTGACTTCACCACCTCAACCAAGCTTCACAATCATCACTGCTGTGTACAGTATTATATTGTTTAAAACTTATACTGTGTGTGTGTATATATATATATAATATAGTCTTTTGTCTGGTGAAAAAATTCCCCTGGAACCTAACACCCCCACCACCATTTACATTAATTCTTATGGGGAAATTGGATTCACTTAACATCGTTTTGCTTAAAGTCACATTTTTCAGGAACATAACTACAACGTTAAGCGAGGAGTTAGTGTACTTGACCACGGGTTCAGAAAGAGTTTTAACCATTCTTTCTAGTTGTAGAGGTGGACTGAACTTGTTATACTAAAAAGTAAATGAATATTGTGAAGAGTTGCATTTGATAAACTAGACAAGCCATTTGCAGACATTTAAGCTGAACATTGTGGGCTAAGTTCTATGACTCCTAGACCCATGTTTGACCACACTAACATCCAACTGAGCATATAATTTACTGAAGTTATGTGCATTTGTGCCTAGCCTTTGGCAAAATCTGAGTGGTAATATTTTAATAAGTGTGTAAGTGACCTACAGGTATTAGGACTGGCGTCTCCCTTCACAGTTTGTACTTTAATACATAAGGTAAACAAAATGGATCATCCACGATTGGTGCTAACAAGACACACAAAAAAGGTGTGAACCATTTTAAAGCCAGGGTGATGTGAGAAAATTTTAAGAGAAAGCTCTAACCGTGTTTATTTAGGTCACCCAGTCCCCATTATAATACAACATACAAAACTGACACTTCCCATTTCTCAGAGAATGAGTGTTGGGAAGCAGCATGAAATATAGATATACTGACACATGTCTTTGCTCAAATTATGATTTGCTGGTTACAGGAGACAGGAGAATTTCCATCCTAGAAGCTTTAGTGTTTTAAGCTAAACATCATTAACTTGAACTTGGCCTTTTCAGAAATCAACTTTTAATATTCCCTTCCTCTTCAGTATTCTGAAAATAGCAGTTTATAAAACCAGTGCTTCATGTAAGCACATTTTTCATTACTTTTGCTTAGACAAGAGTGACATCTTGCATGATTACATTGCAGTGCCAATCAAATCAAAGCCTTAAGCTTGGTAACTTATGGAATACCCATACCATACCTAGTCTAATACACATTCTAGCACCTTTAAGGAAATTTTCAATTTTTTATTCAACCAGTTCTGTATGGATTATTTGTTACAAACAGAAGAGACTTTGCTATTTTTAATGTTCAGAATGACATTTTTTAATGATGAGCTTTGAAGACCCAAGGGAGAGAGCTTTCCCCATGAAACACAAACTTAAGTTTGTTGCTATCCCAACAGGGTGTTTGAGCCTCAGTCAAAGCAAGGTGGTCCTACTTATATAGCTAAGTGGCAAAATAAAGTTCAGCTTGTTCACAATAATTTACAAAGATGAAAAGGACATAATGACCTTTCCCTCCCCTTTTCTGCTCTGGTGTTTGATAACCTCTTCAATGGAATGTTGAGTGTAGCAAAGCTCCCAAGAAGCACCAAGCTGGAGCGAAAGCAACACCTAATGACCTTTTGTTATGAAGGAGAAGGTATTTTTAAAAAATTAATAAATAAAAAAATCTTGGTTTATTGTTTTAAAACATTGGTAAAACAAACAGAAAAGAACAGAGGGCAGGAGGCTGATGCCCATTCCATCTCCCCAGCTAAGACAAAATTCTCCAAATACAGCACGAGCCCCCAGGCTCAGACTGAGTGTTTGGGACTGAGGAGGGGCCCTAGGAGAAAGGTCTCTACCTTTTCAGCTTCAGGCGCCACTTCCCTCACCACAGAACAGAATGAATTCTTCTGGGTTGTCAGTGAGGCGAAAGGTCTTCTACTTAGGTTATGTGATTCACCCCAAATTCTCTATCAATGTGTAAAAGGGCCTGGACTAGGGGAGGGAAAGGTGTCTGGAGGTTACAACAGAAATGGGAATGCACCACACCAGGTTTGGCACAGCCCCCTGCAACCAACCCCTGCTCCAAAGTAATTTGAGCCTCAGGGAAAGATTTAGATAGGGAGTTTGGGACAAAACCAAATATGGCAAATAGCTGTGGTTCTTGTTAGCAGACACAGAACCAAGCTACTCCAGAGTAAGACAAAGGCTACACTCTGAATACATTCTCCCCTCCCTGCTCCTACTGGTGAACACTAATGTGATATGTGCCAGCAATGCCCCTCTGCCATGTACATTGGCCAAACCAGACAGTCTCTACGCAAAAGAATAAATGGACACAAATCTGACATCAGGAATCATAACATTCAAAAACCAGTAGGAGAACATTTCGACCTCTCTGGTCACTCGGTAACAGACTTAATGGTGGCAATTTTGCAACAGAAAAGCTTCAAGAACAGACTCCAACGAGAAACTGCTGAGCTTGAATTAATATGCAAACTAGATACCATTAACTTGGGCTTGAATAGAGACTGGGAGTGTCATTACACAAATTGAATCTATTTCCCTATGTTAAGTATCTTCACACCTTCTTGTCAACTGTCTAAATGGGCCATCTTGATTATCACTACAAAAGTTGTTTTTCTCCTGCTGATAATAGCTCATCTTAATTAATTAGCCTCTTAGAGTTGGTGTGGCAACTTCCACCTTTTTGTGTTCTCTGTATGTATATATATGTTTTTACTATATGTTCCATTCTATGCATCTGATGAAGTGCGCTGTAGCTCACGAAAGCTTATGCTCAAATAAATTGGTTAGTCTCTAAGGTGCCACAAGTACTCCTGTTCTTTTTGCAGATACAGACTAACATGGCTGCTACTCTGAAACCTGAACAATTTCAGCAATTTTCACCAACTTCACTAGCAGTCCCCTACAAACTTAGTGACATATGTTCTAATATAACGGTATATCGAGCTATATGAACCATTTATTGCAATACATGCATAGTATTTAATGGTTTTCAATCGGATGGTAATTGTGATATTTAAATACTTTGTGTATTAAGTTGGGAGCTAAGGTATATTCCCTGCCTTTATTATTCAGTGTAGCACTAGGGCAGATCTACACTTAAAAACACTTCACTGGAGCACTACAGTGACTCAGCTGCATTGGTGAAGACACTACTATGCCAATGGGACAGCTTCTCTCGTTGGCGTAGTAAATCCACCTCAGAGAGGCAGTAGCAATGTCAATGCGAGAAGCCCTCCTGTTGACACAGCACTGTCTACACCAGGGGTTAGATCAGTATATCTGGGTGGATTTTTCACACCTCTGAGCCACTTTTAGTTATACCAATGTAAGTTTATAGTGGAGACCTGGCCTCATTAGGAATGTCCGCTGTATTTAGTACATTTGCCAAAACTTAACCATTAAGTAGTGGCATAAGTAGCCCTTCTTTAAAATTTTACACAAGCCAAGTTATGAGCCTTCTGTGGTTGGATTATTTCCAGGAAAAGCTTTTGCTACTAATCCAAAACTTAAACCCAAATCTTAACTTCAGAGAGGTCTCCTAGAAGTTTCACATTAAGTAGTTTTAGAAAGATATCATCAATGCCAGCCTGCTTTCATTCATGGTATAAATGACAATTAATTTCTCTTTTTTTTTAATCCCACATTTCCATTTGGAGGGTTTGGGGGTTTTGTTTTTATGAAGGAGAGTCACCAAGAGATAAGATATAGCAACACAGAAGCTACTTTGTTTGTTTTGGCCAACTTGTAGTTCTTCATAGGCCATTCATCCTGTTGGTTAAGATGTGTTGGCTTTGTATTAAACAAAATTTGATCCCTTGCAAGCATCTTTGTCTTGCCTTGTTAGAGTTAAGATTGCCTTGTATGAAATCTTATTTCAACTTAGTGACCACCTTACAAATATTAATTGAAAGAAACATGAGCCAAATGGTGTTTAGGGCTCACTGGAGTATAGATTTTTGAGTAGGAGTCTTAGTAATTTCCCCTTTATTGGCTGAAAATTATGTTCAACCTTTTAAAAAGCTAGAGTAACTAAGTTTTAAAGCATCTGAATCAAAACACAAGTTAGGTACATTTCAGATATTGGCTTTCATAGAAATGGGCATGTGACCGGGGGGAATCGCCACCTCAGTACCTCCTGCTGGCCATCCTGGGAATTAGCTCTCATTTCACCAGAGCACCTCATCTAGTGACATCTCACCCATCATCATTCTCACCTCCCGCTCTAGAACCCACATCACTCCCTGGACCACAGCATCTTCTTCTGTACACAGTCCTCCAGCTGTACCCCACTTAGTTCTCTCACCACTTCTGGGGGACCCAGCAGTTCTTAGTCCGCCCACTTGCCTCAGTGGCAAACTGCAATCCTTGCACTGGCCACTCCCCTCAGTGATAAGTGGGAGGCAAAAAAGTGAGGGAGACCCAGGCCCCCCCAGCTACTCTGAGTGCTAGCCCAGGGACCCTACAGCCACATACTGCTCCTCCTCCATCATCTGTTTCCCTGGGCCACTTCCCCACAACACTAGCACCTTCTCCACCCTTATATCAGGGCCTTAGGCTGGAGCGTCCTCTTGCTCCCCTGACCCAACACTGCTCTATTTGTGGTGCTGTCTCTCTCAACCATCCAACAGAGCAACCAGCTCTCCTTTCTTTTTTTTCAGAAAGAGACTACCAGAGTTCTGCTCAGCAGCCCTTCTTATATGGGCCAGGCTGGCCCAAATTGGCTGCTCCACTAAGCCTTCTCCCTATTGGCTGGCTCAATAAGACCTTTTCTAATTGGCTGGGTTCTGCACAGCCTCCCTAAGGCTGCTTTAACCATTTTTCTGTTTGTGTGGGGTAGCTGCCCCACCACAGGGCCACAGAGGGATATGAATTGGCCTAACAAAATGCACCCCATGGACTTCTCAAGTTCCAGTACTGTGACTGGAAAATACAACCACTGAATGATCCATCCAGAGCAACCCCACAACATCTGGATTTGGAGGCTGAGAAAAAAGTCATTAGGTCATTATTGCTTGCTTAACAAACATGGTCCCTACTCAACACAACCTACTGAGAATTTTAAAAGTTCTCATAAAAATTCTCATTTATTAGTCTCTCAGCTAAGGTTTGTTGGTTTAACAGGGTTAAACTTTCAGAATTACGTTTTAGGGTTTTTTAGCTGTATGTCAATACATGGTGACTCACTTCATCACATTTTGTGAGCTCAGAAGCGTCAAATTCAAATACTTCATTACAGATCCAAAGCAACCATCCTGCCCATCAAGTTCAGCTTCATCTTTCCTCTTTCCTCTGGACCTTGAAAGCTATTTCTCCCTGTTGGTTTGTCATTCTGTTGTATCTGTCTATCACTTGACAAAACTTGAAAAAAAATCTGTTGCATATGTTAAACCAGCTGTTCTTAATCTGGTTTTAGCACAGGAAAATTTGCTTTTATGGGGAGAGACCTAGCAATTACACCAGGGAGCATGCATGCCTGCAAGTCAGGGCTGAAGAAAGTTGTCAAAAGGGAAAAGGCACATACAAAGAGGAAAAATGAGTGCTTAAAGCTTCATTTATATAATTCCACTAACAGGGTGCTAAGTGCCTTGTATCAAACTGGTGGGCTAACAAGCTCCCTGCCTCAAGTAATACCATTTTAGTTGATGAGCCAACCCACTTTCTGAGGCTAGCAGATTTTACATTTAAATGGTTTTAATTTCAACTTTTATGTGGTGCATAGATTTATTTTCAAACATAGTCAGCTCTGACTGACAGTAAGGGATCCTTAACTAGGGTTGCATGGTTGTGTTCAACAAGCAAATAAAATCCTTGCACACAATGCATTAGTCAGGATGTTCTCTGCAGTAGAACATGCAGATTTCCCCATTCTGGAGGGCACTACACGTATGCACTTTTTAATTGAGGAGCAAGCCGTGTGCTTTGCATTTTGAAGGAAGTAGACCACAGTTTTGTTGTCTCCCCTTTGTCTTAATCTTTTATAAAAATAACTAATTAGGGAATTGCTCTGATCTCTTAATTGTGAGTTTTTATTGTTTCTGAAAAAGACCAACTCGAGACATACTGGAGATGTCTATTACCGTGAATAATAGTCTCTGAATAAATTCAAAGCAGTTAAGCTGATAAAAACATATGGAAATCAATTAAGAAGTTAGCTACTCCTTTCTCAGCCCCTATGTTTTTGACACCATCAGCACCTGATTCTGTCATTATTAATGTGTTGCACACTGCTCTTCCAGTTCAGTGTGATTCCTCTGAGTAGTATACACAGAGCTATCCCTTAGGATTACAAAGTCCTCAACGTGGATGCAAACAGCTAAGAGTCAATCCATTTTGTCTTCCATCTGCATCCTGCTCTGACAAAATGCCATACCAATGATATGATTAGCTCCACCTTCTTGATAGCTTACTCCAGTGGTTCTCAACCAGGGTTACATGTACCCCTGGGGGTACACAGAGGTCTTCTAGGGGATACATCAACTCATCTAGATATTTGCCTAGTTTTACAACAGGCTACATAAGAAGCACTAGCAAAGTCAGTACAAACTAAAATTTCATACAGACCATGACTTGTTTATACAGCTCTATATATTATACTCTGAAATGTAAGTACAATATTTATATTCCAGTTGATTTATTTTATAATTATATGGTAAAATGAGAAAATAAGCCATTTTTCAGTAATAACGTACTGTGACTCTTTTGTATTTTTATGTCTGATTTTGTAAGCAAGTAGTTTATAAGTGAGGTGAAACTTGGGGTATGCAAGACAAATCAGACTCCTGAAAGGGGTACAGTAATCTGGAAAGGTTGAGAGCCACTGGCCTACTCCACAGGCATACCCTCTCCAACCATTCTTTCATTACTGGGATATCCAGCTCTAGCTTTTACTCCTTAAAGTGAACAACCTGTGCCTTCTATTCCTGGTGAAAAGGGCGGAGACCTAACACCTTAGGTGTTCACCTAAGACACCTGCATAGACAATCCAGGAAGTTTTTGGAAAGCGTAGGGGACAATTTCCTGGTGCAAGTGCTAGGGGAGCCAACTAGGGGGGGCGCTTTTCTTGACCTGCTGCTCACAAACCGGGTAGAATTAGTGGGGGAAGCAAAAGTGGATGGGAATCTGGGAGGCAGTGACCATGAGTTGGTTGAGTTCAGGATCCTGACGCAGGGAAGAAAGGTAAGC
This sequence comes from Chelonia mydas, assembly GCF_015237465.2. Taxonomy (NCBI): domain Eukaryota; kingdom Metazoa; phylum Chordata; order Testudines; family Cheloniidae; genus Chelonia; species Chelonia mydas. The sequence goes on along the minus strand of NC_057849.1, from coordinate 188,734,149 downwards.
AGCAGGATACGGACCCTGGACTTCAGGAAAGCAGACTTCGACTCCCTCAGGGAACAGATGGCCAGGATCCCCTGGGGGACTAACATGAAGGGGAAGGGAGTCCAGGAGAGCTGGCTGTATTTCAAGGAATCCCTGTTGAGGTTACAGGGACAAACCATCCCGATGAGTCGAAAGAATAGTAAATATGGCAGGCGACCGGCTTGGCTTAATGGTGAAATCCTAGCGGATCTTAAACATAAAAAAGAAGCTTACAAGAAGTGGAAGGTTGGACATATGACCAGGGAAGAGTATAAAAATATTGCTCGGGCATGTAGGAAAGATATCAGGAGGGCCAAATCGCACCTGGAGCTGCAGCTAGCAAGAGATGTCAAGAGTAACAAGAAGGGTTTCTTCAGGTATGTTGGCAACAAGAAGAAAGCCAAGGAAAGTGTGGGCCCCTTACTGAATGAGGGAGGCAAGCTAGTGACAGAGGATGTGGAAAAAGCTAATGTACTCAATGCTTTTTTTGCCTCTGTTTTCACTAACAAGGTCAGCTCCCAGACTGCTGCGCTGGGCATCACAAAATGGGGAAGAGATGGCCAGCCCTCTGTGGAGATAGAGGTGGTTAGGGACTATTTAGAAAAGCTGGACGTGCACAAGTCCATGGGGCCGGACGAGTTGCATCCGAGAGTGCTGAAGGAATTGGCGGCTGTGATTGCAGAGCCCTTGGCCATTATCTTTGAAAACTCGTGGCGAACGGGGGAAGTCCCGGATGACTGGAAAAAGGCTAATGTAGTGCCAATCTTTAAAAAAGGGAAGAAGGAGGATCCTGGGAACTACAGGCCAGTCAGCCTCACCTCAGTCCCTGGAAAAATCATGGAGCAGGTCCTCAAAGAATCAATCCTGAAGCACTTACATGAGAGGAAAGTGATCAGGAACAGTCAGCATGGATTCACCAAGGGAAGGTCATGCCTGACTAATCTAATCGCCTTTTATGATGAGATTACTGGTTCTGTGGATGAAGGGAAAGCAGTGGATGTATTGTTTCTTGACTTTAGCAAAGCTTTTGACACGGTCTCCCACAGTATTCTTGTCAGCAAGTTAAGGAAGTATGGGCTGGATGAATGCACTATAAGGTGGGTAGAAAGCTGGCTAGATTGTCGGGCTCAACGGGTAGTGATCAATGGCTCCATGTCTAGTTGGCAGCCGGTGTCAAGTGGAGTGCCCCAGGGGTCGGTCCTGGGGCCGGTTTTGTTCAATATCTTCATAAATGATCTGGAGGATGGTGTGGATTGCACTCTCAGCAAATTTGCGGATGATACTAAACTGGGAGGAGTGGTAGATACGCTGGAGGGGAGGGATAGGATACAGAAGGACCTAGACAAATTGGAGGATTGGGCCAAAAGAAATCTGATGAGGTTCAATAAGGATAAGTGCAGGGTCCTGCACTTAGGACGGAAGAATCCAATGCACTGCTACAGACTAGGGACCGAATGGCTAGGCAGCAGTTCTGCGGAAAAGGACCTAGGGGTGACAGTGGACGAGAAGCTGGATATGAGTCAGCAGTGTGCCCTTGTTGCCAAGAAGGCCAATGGCATTTTGGGATGTATAAGTAGGGGCATAGCGAGCAGATCGAGGGACGTGATCGTCCCCCTCTATTCGACACTGGTGAGGCCTCATCTGGAGTATTGTGTCCAGTTTTGGGCCCCACACTACAAGAAGGATGTGGATAAATTGGAGAGAGTCCAGCAAAGGGCAACAAAAATGATTAGGGGTCTAGAGCACATGACTTATGAGGAGAGGCTGAGGGAGCTGGGATTGTTTAGTCTGCAGAAGAGAAGAATGAGGGGGGATTTGATAGCTGCTTTCAGCTACCTGAAAGGGGGTTCCAAAGAGGATGGCTCTAGACTGTTCTCAATGGTAGCAGATGACAGAACGAGGAGTAATGGTCTCAAGTTGCAATGGGGGAGGTTTAGATTGGATATTAGGAAAAACTTTTTCACTAAGAGGGTGGTGAAACACTGGAATGCGTTACCTAGGGAGGTGGTAGTCTTCACAAAAGGAATGCTGTTTATGTAGATCAGGAGCAGAGCCAGGTTTTGAGCAGTGACAGAATCAGGGTGTGACAGGTAACTGTGCTGCTGCCTTCAGTTATACCTATGATCTTGAAAAAGCACCACACATCCCCCAAAACGCTCCTCCCATTAGCTCTGTCGCTGTACAAGGTGACCATCTATTTTCTTCTTCTTCCAGCAGGCCTATCATGTCTGAAGGTGGAGGTTCTAGTCTCATCTCCCCTGCCAGACAGAAATAGTGCACCATCTTCACCAGGCTCCTTTGTATGTCATTCAGTTAATTTAATAAGTACTATACTTTCCCAGTTAATTATTTTTCTAACATAACTGACAGAAACAAGAGATGCCCAACCAGAGGCTGACTTAGATTTATGTCTGACAGAGCATCAAACAACCCAAATGCAATTGAGCAGATGTACATATTGTCTACACTATGCCCATGACATACTGTCATCAATATATAAGCTGCTCAGTCAGTAGTTAGCCCCCGGTTCAATATCCAGCCAGTAAAGGGCTCCGTAATAGTAAAACACAGGAAAGTGAACCACTACCACAGGTCAGAGAGGACCTGACTCAGAAGTTTCAGGGGAGCACCTGTAGCAAGCTAAGATAGCAGCTGGGAGCTGGTTGCAAGTAGGTGGTTTGGGACTTGTCTGCACTAGAAATGTAAGTCAACCTACCTTAGGTCAACTTACAGCCACCACAGTAATTACTACTGTGGTAATTACCACTAGCCTCCTTGGGTCGGCGGTGAGCGTCCTCACCAGGAGCACTTCCACCAACCTCAGAAGGACTGGGCTCTCAGCTCTGCTGGCAGCTCCCTCCCAGGAGCCTGGCTGCCCCACAAGCTCACAGGCTCCTGGGGGGGCTACCCCTTCGCCCTCTGTTCCTGCGGGGAATGGGAGAAGCCACCCGGGGTTTCATGCCCCTGGGGAGTGTGGTCCAACTGCCCTGGCTTTACACCCCGCTCCCCACCAGGAGCAGGGCAGGCTTGTCAATTTCATTGCTCCATGAGCTGAGAAACTGACAAAGGCTGCTCAGCTCCTAGCTGGGTCTGGCCACCCAGGCTTCTCGCCCCAGCTGGGAGTGGGGTCTATTTCCCCCACTCCCTGGCTCCTAGCTGGGACCAAGCTCCAGCCACCCACCTCTCCAGGGTAGTGGGGGTACCTGGGCGCTAGCTGCTGGGCTTTGTTGTCAATTTCTTGGCTCCTGACATTGTAATACAGTTGTCAAGAGGCTTGGGGAAATGCACATTTCAACTGTCCCTCAATGGCAAGGAAAGTTCAGTTTACATTCTAAAAGCTAGTCTTTGAGCCTCAGGCTATATGCGTTTTTTACCTTATACTATATAATTCAGTGTTCAATACACTGACGTTGAGACACAGGCTGATAGTAACTCAGTTGAGAAATGGCAGCTGGAGAGGTACAGGGCTGACGTCCACGAGCTATACTGAAGAAAAAGCTAGCTGTGTGCCTTCTCTTCACTAGGATTTACAGGGAGCACGCTCTGAGTTATTGTTTCCATAAGCAACTGCTACTCTAGGACCTCTTCTATTCCAACCACCGACTTTCTCTGTCTACCACCACTATTTGCAACTGAAAACTCTGAGATAATGTTGGACCCAGAGGCTTACCGCACACACTTGATCAAATACAGCATGATATTACAAGTGTGACAATGCATTAAGAGAAGGCCTGATAAAAGAAATACATCCAGGAAACAAGAAGTTTCATACTGTGACTCCTTTGTGATTGACACCCATGGCTTGTGTATATTCTCTCCTCAGTGTGCACTGTAATTCCCCACAGCCATTCTCTGTAAGATGGTAACCAAAGACCAGGTTTTCCTTTGTATTTAACAGAGAATTCTCAGTCCTTTTCCTTGTCAGGAGGTCTGTCTTTACACCTTCAAGGCTATGATCAAAACCAAGCCACTACTCTGTGTTTATGCAGGAAAAAACCACAGGGTTTTTTGGGGAATCCTTAAGATCCGCACCCACACATAAGAGGAGTCCCTTAGGTTTAGGATATAGGCAAGGTAATTCCCACCGACCCCAAAATCCATTATTTGAGCCTGTACACATCAGCACACCAATGTCTGAAAGAATAAGTTTGTCATGTCCCGCTTTTCATAGCCTCCCTGTTAAAAGTGTTGAAGTCAATTCCCATAATCACTGTGAATCAACAGTAGCTGCATCAAGAAGACAATTAACCCTTTATTCTGCATTTTTCTTTTAGAATAGTCTACTTCTCTCTTCCCTGCACAAGAGTGCTTTTTTGGAGTTCTGTTACAAGATGTTCTTGTAACACTGATGAACAGTCACAGCCCCTTTCCTTTCAAGTTCGTAAGTGATTTATTAGCTTCAGGGGTTAAGTCATCTTATAATATTACATCTATTTTGTAGTTATGTAAACGGAGGCAGAACATATATCATTGGTAATATCACAGCAATGACTTTCAGAACTGAATCTAATAACCCCCCAAAAAACCTTCCTGACCCCCCTCCTCCCCAACAAAGTCTTAACTTTTTCCTCGGCTGACTGCTGGACCATGTTGGAGAGCTGTTCTATGTTAATTTGATGCTCATAGCAGTGTCATGGATCCTTTGTCTGGTTTGAGAGGGATAGTTTTTCAGAGATCCAGCTATTGTATTCAGTCGTCAAATGGCTCATAAAACCTACGTACTGTGAGGCTTTAATTGCCTCTGTTAATTGCCTTATCCACATATTTTGCAGTTGTTGACTTCATGTTATGGAGATGCAAGAGATTTCCTTGACATTGGATAACTTTGTCTTTTGATGGAATTTTTCTTCATGTGTACCCTCTAATTTTGCTGTACTGTATGTACTTGCATAAGATATTAAAATAGAAGTTTGTTTCTTTGAGAACAGAGACAACTGATTGAAGCATAATACATTATACATAATAGAATGCTAAGTTTAAGTCATTATAACCGTTTTTTATGACTATGAGTTTTTTTTATTCTGGGACTGGTTCAGAGTACTCCTTGCTAGAGCAGTAAAGAAACATTGATGCAAAATGTTGGCAAAGACAAAAAAATGGCCTTTTAGAATCCTAATACAATACTGACTTCTCTTCCTGGATTTTTTGAAAGCTGATGGAAGTATATACCTCTCATCCATTAGGAGAAGCTGAAGTAGGAATAGTACAGAACAATTTAACAATGTATGTAAAAAAGCTGATACAAAGATGGAGCAAGCTCTAGCTAGATTTTGTAGCTTGTACCCATTTAGTACCAGTCCCACCAAAATCTGTGCTACTATTTCTAACAAGCTTTTTGTCAACAGAAACTCAGTCTAGAATTTTATTTCTTCAGTTTCACTTCACTATCGTAATGGCTTTTAATTCCAACTGCCCTGTCCTACCTTCTGACTGGCCATTTGAAATCAGACATCATAGCTTGTTTCAATCGTCAGTGATGCACAAATCAGAAATCCAAGAATAGTCAACATCTCACCAAGCAGCATACAACAGGCTAAGTAGTCTGTTGGGGAAATATACCCAACCATGTAATCTACAGAGATGGACTAAAAAGCACAAATACATAAGGCTCTTCCCAAAGCCACTATTATTCTCCCATCAGGAGGATTTCATCAAATCCAAAAAAGGTGCAAGCAATACTGTGCTATTAGCTAGGGTAAGTTGAAAGCATAACTCTAGTTCATCACATGTTCTGCATTCTTGCTTCCTCCAGCTGCAGTAGCTTCAACCAGTAGAAACCCGGTTCCACCATGTGCTAGTGACCGCTGAGCAGCTGGCCATGTTTTTAATTACTATGCCTCATTCACATTGATTCTGTTGTTTTAAAGGACTTTAGAGACAAGTCCTTTTGGCATCTCCCTTAACTTCATTGTCCCTAGTGTCGCTACACCAGCTGTTTAAAATTTTAAGGCCAGTTGCTGATAACTAGGTTATCATTTATCTTAGCGTCAGATATCCTTCAGTGCCAGATTAATAGGTAATTGCTTGTGATTGGCTTGATATTGAAAATAAAAAAAAAACATTATGGCAACAAGAAATTCAAGTAGCCACCTCTTAGGCTTGGGTCCCACTTGCAGAGTCTTTTGGATCTCCAGAAACCATCAGAAACCTATCCAGTTGTTACTGATGTACGTTGATCATCCATCCTTGCTATTTTTCTATTTCATATTTGTATTGCAGTTCTAACAGTATCATTTGTTTAATCTGCATTTAGTATCTATTTTTATTCCCTCACTGGATTAGAGCTGGTATCTTAAAATTCACCATCTTTGCTTAAGCCATCCCCCAAATACTTTCCTTCCTTCCTACACCCCAGTAAGAATAAGTAAATCTTAGAATATTTCTTCCAGTTATGTCCAGAGCCTACTCCAATTTACCATGAATTTTTCTTCGGTTTAAAGTGGACATAAACTAGTTAGCAGTCTTAGAAAGTTCTGACTCATCTATAAATTAGCTTTTTATAAATTGAGTTAGAAACAATTTTTCAATAATGATATTTTCCACCTTTGTTATTTCAGTAAAAATCTTTTATAAATTGAACCTTACCTATCACTTATTACTTTTGAGACTTTCATGAAAATGAAAAGGCAAGCAGCAATTAAATTCAAGGCAATCATGGGATGTACAGACTCATTACTGAAATATTAAATCTCACTGTCTCAAAATTACTGTATGTTAGATGATTTGAACACCTGTTGAAGTAAATGACTACTGTTAGATGCACCAGTAATTGGCTCCCTTGTTATTTTCTTAGGCTAAAGGGCACAGGATTGAAGATACATGACAGTGTTATCAAATCAAGTTTTATGAAAGCAGGAATTTGCTACATCCACCTTCTAGTGGCTAAGAAGCCTTTGGGGATTTGGATTAACAGGAAAACCACTTCATGTATAGTTTACTCCACGGCTCTTAAAAACAAAAATTCAATACAAGTAGGATCAAAACAGTAAATTGTTAGCTTTTTCTTGACACAGTCTTCAGACTTCTTACAGCAGCTAAATATATTTTTCATTTATCTGAAATGCCACAAAATTTTAACTCACTGGCCTGTCTCTCATTCCTGACCATTCCAAGTAGTCAAAAGCATGTTAAGACTGGATAGTATTCCAGTCAGCCTAAGGTTAAGACCAGATTGGAATTTAAACTACAAAGTTATTTTCTAATTTAAATGTTCTGAAACATGTAGTAATGAATGGAGTGTTATAATTTTATCTATACAATGTATTTTTGTAATACATACCATATTAACAGCTGATTTTCCTGTTTCAGTGCACATTAGTCTTCGCCAGCATGTTTTATGAGCATAATGCTACATAATGATGACATATTGCTACACAATGATGCTACACAATGATGACAGGAGAATGGTTACAGGATTGGAAAACCTGCTCAACAGTGATAAGTTAAATACATTGAGCTCTCTGAGTCTAACAAAGAGGAGGTTAACGGGTGACTTGATTAGTGTATGAGTACCTAGATGGGGAACAAATACTTGATAAGGGGGTTTTTCATCTGGCAGAGAAAGGTATAACATGACTCATAGGCACCAACTCCGTGGGTGCTCCGGGGCTGGAGAAAGGGGTGGAATGGGGTGGGGAGAGGGTGGTGCAGGGGTGGGAAGAGGCGGGGCAGGGGTGGGGCCAGGAGCAGGCAGGGGGGGTGAGCACCCACCGGGCAGAGGGGAAATCAGTGCCTATGGCAAGGCTGGAGTTTGAAGCTACACAAATTCAGATCGTAATTAACCACTGGAACAATTTACGAGGGGTCATGATGGATTCTCCATCACTAGCCATTTTAAAATCAATATTGGATATTTTACTAAAAGATCTGCTCTAGGAATTATTTTGGAGAAATTCTAGGGCCTGTGTGATACAAGAGGTCAGACTAGAGGATCACACTGGCCCCTAATGGCCTTGGAATCTATGAATATATGAACCGTGAATGCCTATCATGCTGACTCACACTGAAGATTTCCATATTAGATCAATGCTTTAAATTAGGGCACTACACCCCAACAGGACCATTGCTGACCCTAGCATCAGGTAGCCCTGTAACAGACTTTATGCATGTTCAAGTCTTCCATTGTGGACCTGAATTTTTAGATTATTAAGATTTATGCTCTGTATAGCAGTTTTCCCTGCAGTCTGGCAGCTACTTTATCACCAAGGTCATGGTCAATCTGAGCTCACAGTGAGGGCTAGAAAGATGACATAATGGATTAAATGTTAACTTGCAGGGTTCATTTCTCTATTAGCATGCAGACAACCCTGCTTAACTTACTATCTGAGAATCTTTAGTTTACACTCTGAAAAAACTTAGATGAGAAACAGCTTCCCAAAACTCAAGTATCTTGTGTGTATCTCAGTTCATGAAGTTGAATTGCTCCACTGGATTTTGACCCACGTTCATTTTATTCTTGTTTTCACAAAGTGTAGCTAATCACCTTATTTAATCATTTCATTGTTTTCTCTATTGTTGTGGTTAATTCATACGTAATCCATGTGTGATGACTAGTTTTAAATGGTAGGTATCGTTATAGGAATAAGCAGGCTAGTATTATAGGGGTATAAGGTTAAAAGCATTTATGAGTGTATTAGGTATACAAGTGAAGGAAGTCTAATGCAAGGCCTTCAGGCTGCAGCCTGTGAGATTTTATCTTAGCCATATTCGGCCTTAGGTCTAAGAAGGGTTGACATGAGGGGGTGACCCAGGAGTGACCCTGTACCAGTAAAGTTAACAGATTACTGTGTAGTTGAAAGAGAGCGCCTGAGACATGAGGACTGGTATAAGGAGCTTGGTTTAAGGCCTAAGGCCTGAACTAAAGTTAGGCTCTGCTGATATAAAGCAAAGTAAGCAAGACTCAGGCTATAAGCAAAAGTCAGGCCCTGTTACAAAGTAGATGCCTGCTCGTAGGTTCACTATCCGATTTATGAACTTGGCAAGAACAGGAGTGGTGTCGCAAAAACACAAGCAGAATACCCCAATACAAGGCTATGGTATAAACACTCTTCAAAGATGAGACAGGGACGTGATAATACAGTCCTTAGGGAATGCGAAACTTTGGTAAAGGTTACTATTATGTAAGGTACCATTTGTAATATCAACCCATCAATAACATAAAGATTACAAAGGCCTTCGTTTCCATATTGGAAATGGCAACTTATCACTTAAGACTCATAACTATTAAAGAGCATGTTAAAGTTACATCTTTCAGGATTCTTTAAGCTCCCTCTCCCACACACACACACATCCCGAGTTGTACTTGGTAGCAGTAATGAACAGCTTTGACTACTGTTTTCAACTTGCAAGTCAAGCCTGTCTGTTCTCTTTCAGTGTCCCCTGACAGGAATTCTGGAGAACAGCCTTTTGTCATTTTCACTGATCCTCCTCTTTGTTGTATCTTTCATTGAAATTTCTTATTTACAACTCCATTTCAATTCCATTCTTTTCATCATGCTCCTTGGTCACACTTTTAATGTGACAAATCAAGGTGATAGCATATATATGTTTTTTCTAGTCCTTATTCATGCTTCTTTTCAGCAGTAGGCAAGGCCAAGGGTGACCTAAGTACTGTTGTCTAATAAGCAAGCTGTGATATGACAACATAAGCTAAGCATTTCTTCCCTTGGCATCCCTGCAGTTTATCCTAGTCAGGAAAACCAAGCTGCTGAATTTGCCTTGTCCTTAAACTTAGTTTTCCATTCCAACCTGGATAGACTGACAATGCTATGTGCTCTACCCTGGATTGCTGAGTAAAAGCTCATATCTACAGAACATGATAATAGAATTCAAGCTGTTGTGCATGTATGTTGGCTACCTGTCATTAAGACTTTAGAAATTTTTACAAAGCAAAAGTGTCACCTAGAATATGAAGTTTGAGCTCTTGGTCCCATTTAACTTAGATCTGAACCTGAATGTAAGGTACTAAGTGGCATGAAAAGTTTGGCTTCAGAGTCTGAGCATCTACACAGACATTTTTAGCACCATAGCACGAGTAAGTAGACCCAGGCTCTGAGCCATACAGTTGATTAAAACCTGGGGTAATGGGGGTTTTAAACCTCAGTGTAGACATACCCAACTGAAGACTTAATTCCTGCTTCTGTTTAAGGGCAGGGCATTTTGCTACCCACTTCATTAGGTAGCAGGAAACAAGATCCAAATCCTTGCAATATACTTAATTGTGCTATTTGACTACAAGGTCAAGCCTGCTCTGCTTTTGCTTTTTCATGTCTTCACAAAAACCCTCTTTTATGTAGTAGTTTGACTTCCTTTATTACCAGTTCAGCCTTTGGGGCCCTCTGCTGGAGGCCCTGCAGTCCTACTACACACTCTGTCAGGAAAGGAAAAGCGGAAATGAGTCCTCCAGGCCTGCCTAGAGAGGCCTTGTGGACAGCCGGCTCAGCTAAAAGGAGCTGAAGGGCCGTAGCAGGGTAGTTCCTGGCTGGGGCTAGAGGGTGAGGAAGGGGCCTTGGCTAAAGGTGCTTGATCGGCTGCATTTCCTGGGCCTGGAAGGGAGAGGGTCTAAGAACTTTAACCCTAAGGTGATGGGCCAAAGGAAAGGGACCAGTTGGGAAGACAGCCAGGTAATAGCAGCAGCAATTAATTAAAGGAGACAGAACCTGGCTGCAGTTTTATAGGGTCCCTGGGTTGAGACCCAGAGCAGTGAGTGGTCCTGGGTCTCCCCACTAGTGAAGTGGCCTAAGCCCTGAAAAGAGGACAAGTCTCCTTTAGAAGCCCAAGCAAAGGGCTGAATTTAGAGACATAGAACTGAAGGCCCTGGGAAGGGTAGATGGTTTATTGAACTCTTTTTTACCCTGGAAGGCTTTCATTTTTTGCTCTATGACTTGGGAAGAGGCCTGAGCCATTGAAGACCCACCTAGGGAGATCAGAAACCTACAGGGAGCACCAGGAGTTGGCGGGGGAAAGCTTGCAATATGACACCCAGCTGCGAGGAGGCACTCAGGATGTGAGTGCCCCATCACAGCCGTTGATACAGAAAATACATATCTCCCACTATTCAATGGAAATATTATGTTCTCTCAGCTGGGGAGACCAGTGCCTGCCACTTGCCGCTCCCTCTTCCTGACTGTTTCTATCTTTGGGGTGGTAAGTTGTCTGCTGCCCCCATTCCCTCATTTTCAGTCACTTAAGGAACAATTTTAGTAGGCCAGCTGCCTCAGCCAATCCCAGATAAGTCCTACTATCATGGCACTTTCTTGCTCCATTCCCAGCTTTCCTTAACAAGTTAGTAACATTTTCTGCTCTCGCTACTCTGTTGAAGTACTAAGTGTGAGACCACAGACACCCTGTTTCCCCCTGAATTTTAGAGGTGGTTTCAGAATAGGATTTATGACAAACATTCTGCCCAAATTCAAATGTTTTCCAGTGACAGTGACTCAAGTTGCTAATTCATAATGTAACAAGCAGTCAATTTTTTTTACCCTATGTTGAATGGGGTCTGGAAATGTACCTGAAATATATTGCATGTCAACGTATTTATCTTTCAGAATTTTAAATACTTTCACCCCTAGAACCCAAGTAGTTTTGGGCATACAGCAAAACACAGAATGTAAGGTTCTTCCTTTTACTCCAGAGCAGACTTCCACAAAGTAGTTTCAAATACTAAAGTTTGAATTTACCATAAATCTTTATTCTGTACTTAGCGCTTCTTCCAGACTGCAACACCTACCCAGACATTTATCCATTATGTATGCTATTTGTTTCAACACAGGTGTTCTTCCTTTCATATGAAAGGCTTTATTATTATTATTTTAGTATGGTTTTTAGTTTTAAAAGAAAAAAGAGAAAACTGAAAAATAATTTTTTTATATGGTGGTCCCTATGGAATCGCCAAGGAGGCTCTTTTGCAGGAGTCGGTTTTTTTGTTTGTTTGTTTTTTAAACTCAATGAATCCAAATTGAAAGTGTTTATATTTCTTTCTTTGTCACAAATGCAAATATCCCAATTGCTGCTTCAAGAGGAAGCACTCTGAATACATCTAGAATTATGTAGTTAATTAACTCTGCTAGGTTTTTTGGGAGTTAGGATTGTGAATTTGAGCCTGTAGAGAATCCTGCTCATGAGTCCCCTAGCCTCACTTCCTCAAAGTAACAACTGAAAATGAAGTGTCTAAATACTTTGTTTGCTTTTGAACCCACATTTGTACTTTGACTTGAAGCTATAGATAAAGTTCTTTAGAAGTCAATGTTTCTGGATTCACTAAGGTCTTTATTCTCAGTCGATTCCTAAGTATGATGTACTAGTCACCATTTCCCCCACTTTCATGAGCCTAGTCTAATCAAACTATTTGATGCCATAAAGCAAGATACCACTGGTTATACTGCAAGAATATCTTGCTTTTACTAACTACTGTTCAGATATCTTAGGCACTATGTAATGTGACTTTTTTCCCTCTATTCCAAGAGCTCATTCTTCCTTAATATCTCAAGACACCCCATTGTGTAAAGATACTCACTTTTGCCTTACAGGAAGACATGGTTGTTCTGCACTAAATTAGTCTCCCATTGGCCTAGTCTCAGCCTCTCAGTTCAAGGAGCCTGGAAAATGTACTATGATGGCTTCCTCAGCAGGTCATTGCCTTCAGCTCTCCTCTCAAAGGATGCTGAGCATCATAGACAAGGATGTGCAATTCTAAATAGCCACAGACATGCTGTTTGCCTGTAGCCCTTTTCTGGAGCAACCCAATGATGGTAGAATATATTCACTCCTTTTTAATTGGTTCTGTAGACCACCTTAAGATTTTGTACTCCTCAGGCTGATGGCATCTGTCAGCATTGATCTTGATGACACTGAACTATATTTAGTACTCAGTGCCTCCACTTAATATCTAGGTCAGTATCCCTCATAATCTGAAGGATTCTGACATATTACCCCATATCCTATACTTTTGTAATCAAGGGGGAAAGATACTTGAATGACTTAGTCTCATAGTATCAAACCCCATCAATCTAATCACAGGTTGGTTTAATGTTAAAACCCTTTAGGCATGACATAGACTAGAGGATAAGTTTAAAAGATATTTGTGCTCTTCAGGATAGGATGACTGTGGCAAAGTCAGCCTACCCACTGTATAGCTAGTATGACAACCACATGCTCTCTAGGGGACCATCTATGTGTCTTAATCTTGCAACTACTTCCTCACTTTACATTATTACTTCAATGTGCATTTCCATTCTCAGCTTCATTTTAATTGGCAGGAGATGCTGTTATTATTTTTGTTCCATTTGTTTGTAGTCGCAGACACAAGCCTTTTATTTTAAGGTCAGAAGTGCAAGCAAAAAGCATGTCTAAACCATCATCTGTGTGCTTCTTATCCCTTTTTTTAAGTTCTGGTGGGCCACCTCAACAAACGTTCAATAACAAATTATCTCTAAATTATGAATAAACACCAAGACTACTCATGTGGGGATGGTAGAATTTGGTGGGCAGAACTTGGGTAACAAACTCATTCCAGTTAGGCTGACAAGTTTCCCTTGCATATTTGCATCTCACTTCCACAGGGAATTCTGGCTTTGTTTGAACCTATAAACTATGGCTCTATGGTCATGAATGCCTTGAATAAATTTTGTTTATTTCATGACTAGTGTTAAATCCCAACCCTGATTCCCCCAAGCCAGTTTACCCTAGAGAAACCGTTTGTGTCCTCTCAGTTCATTTCTATTTCCTTGAAGACGTTGTATTTGATTCAGTTTAGCTCCTTTTTCCTTAATATGGATAACTGTGCTAAGGTATGGCAAAATGCAGGGCCAACCCCACACATTATCTGAAAGGAGATGTGGATCACACCAGTGCATTACCTAATTTACTGGTAACCTCTGAAATCAATGGGTCAGGGACAGTCTTCTGTTTTTGTACCGTGTCTAACACCAAGACTGGGTTCTGTGGTGACCTAGAATCCTACTTTCGACGTCTCCGACTCAAAGAATATTTACATATATTTATCTTACTATATGTTCCATTCTATGCATCTGATGAAGTGGGCTGTAGCCCACGAAAGCTTATGCTCTGATAAATTTGTTAGTCTCTAAGGTGCCACAAGTCCTCCTGTTCTTTTTGCAGATACAGACTAACACGGCTGCTACTCTGAAAAGTGCTACCACAGTACACCTAAATCAAAGATTTCACTTTACATGTTTTACAGCTGGGTAAGTGCTATGCATTTGCTTTTATCTTCAGTGCGGTTCAGCAATGTCCTTTTTTCCCCATTAACATTCCCACAAACTTACAGGAAAGTGAATTTTGTTGGTATGAACGTTCATAGGAAGTGGTAGCACAGGTGGCACGGGCTGTATGCAGGGATTATTTAACCAATTTGGGAGCTGGATTTGTTTTAAGTATTCTCATGCAGCTGACCCAACAGCTGAACATGTCTGAACTTCAGTATTTGATTAATACATGCAGAGAAATTTGGCAAAGAAACCTTCCTAAGTAAAGAAAATGTAAACAATCTGCTTATGAATATGCTATGAGCATACTTTGTCCAGTATATATTTGTTTTTCATTGGTATTTGTGAGCATACCGGGAGAGACAGCTTATTCCTTATACAAAGACTTCAGTAATTGTCTTTGAAGATTTCAGCTTAGATTTGTCTTCCATGATGAAGGTGCGACTGTCGGCCTCTAAGAAGTTCTATGGCAAGACAGGTTTAACAGGAAGTTTGAAATGTTTTTGAAAATAGACACTTTGTTTTTTTAAACTCGTAGTGTGTCTTAGCCATCACTCTGAGACTAGATCATCACTCAGCCATTACTCCACGCTTAGATTCAGGTAACAATTTTATCATGTTTATTGGATGATAAAAACAGATTTTAAAAAAATCAGGCTTCCTCTGTTTATCCTTTAATTTATAACTAAGGCTTCTGATTTTTAGGTTTCATCTCCCTTCCCAATCCTTTACAGATAAAACATATGGAGACGCAATTCTTTACACAGCCCACTTACTCACTAGGGCAACTCTGATCCTCAAGGGAGGCAGAATAACTTGTTCCTCCCTCTTCAGGACTCTGACTCCTGGACTTCAGGACCATTAGAGCCAATGAGTCCTGGGTTCCCATGAAATGGTGCCTTCTCCTAGTGTATGAAGGGCCACCAACCCTATGACCTCTGGGATATTACATCACTAGCAGCGTAAATCCAATAGACAACTGACAGTTTATTCACCGTACAGGAAAGGGGTAAACTAAAAGAAGGGGAGGGGGACAGGGATGTAAAGGTCTCAGGGATGACGACTAAATAAGGCCTACCCAGTCTTGCAACAATTGAGACCACAAATGAAATTAGTTTGATAAAACCCCACTCCTCCTCTAAATCCCTCCACAAGGCTGGGTAGGCAGGATGGAGAAAGCTGGTGCCGGAATCATTATGCTTGCTTTGTAAGAAGGGTCCTCCTGAAGCTAAGAATGCCCCTTTAGCACCTCCACAAGATACAGCTGTAATGAGCACATTGCAACTGATCAGCTTGCACCTTTGCCTGAGGCAGAAGCTACCAATATCTGCTGGTAGCTATTGACTACTTCACAAAGGGGCCTGAGGCACACTCAGCAAGAAACTAGGAGGCTGAGAGAGTAGCTGGGGTCCTCATAAATGAATTCTTAAGATTTTGAGGCCTGGGTAAGTTACACAGACCTGGTGGGAGGGGAAACAAGCTTTGAATCTGAAATATTTCCACATGTTTGTGAAATTCTAGGGACCCATAAAAGCTGCATTACCCCGGGACACCCACAATCTCATGCCATGGTGGAAATATTCAAAGGGACTTTGGGGAGTAAGCTGACTATCTTCATACAACATCACCAAAGGAACTAGAACCAACATATCCTATTGATTTTTGACAGCTTAAGGAACAGCAATCAGCAAGGTACAAGTTGAATCCCTGCACTCCTCATATTTGGGCTTGACATAGGGACCCCATCACTCCTCTTGTATGGCTTTTCTGAACAGGAACAGCGATTTGAACCACTTGGATCATGTAGAAACCCTACAACTCAAAAACTCAGAGAGCTCTCAACTTTGTTAGGAAAAGTTTGAGGATTGTCTCTGATAATGACGATGATGTAAGATCACTTGGGGAAACTTAAAAGAGGGGACCTGGTCTGGTTCCACAATCTTGGAGAAACAAGAGTAGGAGCTCTAAGTTGGATAGACTTTGGGAGGAATAAACTACTGACCCAAATAAATGTGGTGGCATACAGGATACAGTTGGGTCACACAACCAGACTTGAAGTTCTCTGCAACAATCATCTGAGAAGCTACTGAGGGACAGGATTTCAGCTTGGTTGCCCCCTGAATATACGGGTGTAGCTGTGGAAAATGAGGCTGGAGAAGCTGTGATAGAAATAAGTTACTGTGATGGGGTGTACCTGGTCCTTCGTGGCCCTCTGCTAGAAGCCCTGTCATTCTACTACACCCTGCCTCAGGAAAGGAGCTGTGAAGGTGGGTCCTTCAGGCCTGACTAGAAAAGCTTTATAGAAGCAATCAAAACCCAGCAGGCTCCGATAAAATGAGCTACAGAACCTTAGTGGGTCAGTTCCTGGCTGGAGCAAGAAGGATGCTCCTCTCTGACCACAGGAGAATGACTGGTTGTGTTTATTAAACCTGGGAGTGAGAGGACCTGAGAATGCTAAACTTAAGATAATGGATGGAGGTGTAAAGGAACCAGATGGGAAGTGGCCCAGGGAATGTAGCAGCAACTTAATTAAAGAAGGCAATAAGTACATGGCTGCTGTTTATAGTGTTTCTGGGTTGGAAGCCTGAGTACTGGGCAGGCCTAGGTTCCCCCATTGGCCGCTGGCAAAGTAGCCTAAGCCTTGAGAAGGGGATAAGGCTCCTTTAGAATCCTGAGGGGAGGGTTGCATTAAAGGACCCACTGATGGGGCTGAAGACACTGGTGTTGTCAGATAGATTGTTTCTCTTGGATACCGGAGAAGAGGTCCATTTCTGATTGTGTGACTTGGCTGAAGGGCTGAGCCACTGAAGAACTGACTATGGAGGTCACAACCTACAGGAGTCACCAGGAGCAAGAAAAGAGACTATGGTACCACAACCAGCTGCTAGACAGCTCTCATGAGGTGAGCATCACAGTAACCCAATGGAATGGACAAGGACCATCATCTGGAAGATTTAACAGAAACAACAGACACATCAGAAGCCCCTCACAAGAGACCCTTCTCTGGTGATAGGTTTTTTTTTTTCTTTCAATCAGGTAGTGAAAAAATTATAAAGTTTGGATGGGAATAATATCAATTTGGGTTGGTGTTGTGAAGACAGTCTGAGAGAAAGACATTGTAAATATGAAAATAGTTAAACTTGTATCATTTGCTGTTTAAGTTATTTCTTTGTTTATGTCTGGGAGGGGTTGTTGGGTGTCAATATTTTGTGCTCCATTGAGGCAGTTAGTGAAGTCAGGGCAGGAAGCATTGTTATGGGTTGGGTCAATGCCCCTTAAACTGATCCATTTAGCAGCTAACCTTCATCCAGATTAAATTTAAGAAACAATAGGGGTGTCATCTTGTAGCACAACCTTCGGAAAAGCCTAAAGAGTTTTCCGTGGTGTGCTGACTGAAGCGTTTTTGGTGCTGTGAGCAAAGAAACTTCTTTTGGTTCCTCCTGTGTTCAGAGAAACAAGATTTTGTGAACACTTTCTACTTTATCAGGATTGTCAGTCTGAAACTTGGTTCCCCTGAAGCCAAGGACTCTGTACAGGCTAAGCTATGGAGTTGCTAGAGCAGCTGTAACAGTAGAGTGGGGAAAGCCAAGCTGGACTTATACCCACTGGATTTGGCACCTGCGCCCCTGGGAATCTTTGTTATGCAATTAAAAAAAGCTTTATTTTTAGTGTTCGCTACTACAAGTTAACACGAAAGTCAAGCAGTGACAAGGTCAAGACGCAGGGTGCATCTTTCAGGACATTTTTGTGTCTCCTCAGAGAGGTTATAAGCCATTTTGGCCAAGATGGATTACTGGAATGAGTACATAAAAGGTGCGTAATTGTCATTTTCCATAGCTTTTAATTGAACTCCACTCAATTTTTAATACTCAGTCACTTCCACGGGCATTTAGTGTGACATAGGAAAGGTCATGGGAAGAGTCATTTGTTTTTTCTGACTGATTTGGGATGGCTTTGGATTCACTCACATGCTTTCTATTAAATGGAATGCTTCCATCTAAAATTTATCTTCACACACCAGAACTGCTGTATTATGGGTCATACACTAAAGCCCCCTTTTGTTTTCATGTTTTACTGTATTTGCTTACTTCCCATAGTTAGATTTCTTACTGTTACGTATGGTCAAGTTACCAATTTGTTAGAAATGGGTACATACCAGGTCATGTTTTAAGGTAGTCACTGCAATAAGTTAGTCAGCACTCCAGCAGTTGGTGTTCTGGATTACATAATAAGCGATACCACTCGGTTCACCTAAGAATGCAGCATGTCAGCTCAGGAGAAGACACAGCCAGTTTAAGAGAAGGCATGCACGTCTTTTGTTGCTGGTGGTACAATGCCCTAGCTCACCCAAACTTGCAACAGGTTCTTTTTTTCTCAAATGGAAATAAGGTTACGTATTTTTGCAAAACCAGAACTAGTTAGATTCACATATAATAGAGCATGTAAACTTCAATAGTTGACCCAACTTAATTCATGTAATTTGTTTCAACTCCACGGACATGAATGAAGCTATATCTGCTTACACTAGCAGTCAGATTGGTCCAATATCCTGACTCACTTTCAACTGCAAAGCAAACTTTATCAAAGAGGCATGCAATTAACTCGTAAGAGGCTGCGTGGACTGCTGGGAGAACTGGTCAAGCATCCCTGTCAGCATTTGACCAAACCATAAATTATTTTTTAAAATCCATCTACAGTTATCCCCAATTTGCTAAATGACAGGTACTTAGTTTTGCATGAACTACTGTCCATATTACTATCAAGTTAGAAATAGATGTTCACCTTAACAGTTAATAGCTAGCAATCAACTATGGAAGCATTTAATTTCTCTGACACATTAGCCACCTTTGTCCTACCTCTTTTCCTTCCTAAGTTTGAACAGTCACTTAGGGGTTTTGTCAGTAGGCTGACGTCTTTTCCCTAGAAGTTCGTTACATATGTTTGGGGTGTTCAAGAATTTGTTTAGAACCCTTGCCCCTTGTAGATGTTACCACTTGGTACAGATTCTAGAACTGGTCCTTTTTACATGATCAGCTAAGGAAAATTCAGGGCCCTGATGGTATCCCAGTCTGAAGTAGAAACTGATGATTCAATCTCTTTTATTTACAATAATGTACCAAGTCTTCGTTCTCTGAAAAGAGTAGCAGGCAAATAGCAGGAAACATTTCCAAGCCTATTTTTCTAGCCTATTGTGATGGGGTGTGCTGAACCCTTTGAGGCCCCCTGCTGGAGGCCTTGCAGTCCTACCACACCCAATGCCAGAAAAGGAGCAGTAAAGTTAGATCCTCCAGGCATGCCTAGAAAGGTTGCAGGGAAGCAGCCAATCAGTGCCCATCAGGCTCAGTTAAAAAGAGCTGCAGGAGTTGAGGAGGACAGTTGCTGGCTGGGACCAGAAGGGTGAAGAAGGACTTGAAGGTCTTGAAACTCCCCAGGTAAAGCAACTGCTGAGAAACTCTGCTCAAGCAGCGGTAGGCTTGTGAAGTTCTAGAGGCCCAGAGGCCTGTGAGAGAGAACCGTGATTAAAAATGGGGGAGAGACTGTTACAAGCTCTAAAGGCAGAGAGGCCTGAGAGAAGAGGTTGAGAAATCAGGACAGAGACTGAGAAACTCTCCAGGCAAGGAAGCCTGGGAAAGACCCTGCTCAGGGAGGGAACAAACAGAAACAAAGAGACTGATGGGACAAAATTTAAATGGCCCAGGAAATAACAGCAGCAACCAAGTAAAGGAAGCAGTACGTGGCTGCTGTCTTTAGGGTCCCTGGGTTGGGAGCTGGAGTAGTCGGCCTACCCCCCTCCCCCCCCCCCCCGGAAAAGTGGCCTAAGCCCCAAGGAGGGGATATAATTCTGCATGAAAAGACCAAGAAAGGGGCTGGGAGTTTAAACAGGCCTAGGGATGGAACCAGAAGACCCTGAAGAGGGCCAATCATTTGTTGAACTTTGTTACTCCTGAAAGGGGACTGAAGTTAAGGGGTAACCTGGTTGGAGAGCTGGGACACCAGAGAATAACTGAGGACAAAGGGTCTCCAGGGAAAAATCCCTGGAGGCAGTGCTCCATAACAGGGCAGGGGCAGACTTAAAGCTAGCCCAGAAGAAGCTGAGAACTGAACCCAGAGACAGGACTGCGGATACTGACAAGGATACAGTGATAGAACTTGTTGGACCTTTGTTACCCTGGAAGGGGTTCATCATGCATTTAGACTATGTGTGACTTAGCTGGAGGACTGAGTCACTAAAGACCTGTCTCATGAGGGCAACAGCTGATGGGGCATCATGAGGCAAGACAGAGTACAGATTGTCACCCAACTGACAGGCAGCACTCACAAGAGGTGAGTGGGCCCTTGGCACCTACCCTTTGTACCTCAAACAAAACAAAACAAATGTCTCAGGGACACATTATTCCACTTCCAGGCTGTCTCTGCTTGGCTTTCTCTCTTCTCTGGCCCTGTTGTTCCCACTTTGTGTCTGTGGATAGGACAGACAAAGCAGAAAGTTTCCCCATCCTTTACCCAAATATGCAAAACCCTTTCACCCAGCAGTCCAAATTCTTAGTCAAACTCCATTATGCCTTACTTTAGGTGGGACACCTTAACATTTTTATAGCTATATTTTAAGATTGGAGCATTCTCACCCATTAGTTCTAACCCAACACCTATTTCTTGCCACATTAACTGTCCCCCGTCCCCAAAAAATAATCCACTTTGGCCAGATGAGATCTTCTCTGCAGCAGTTTTTGCAGGTAGCTATCTTTGAGAATGCTCTCATGTGGTTTGACTGATACCAGCTACCACTCCTATGACTTGTATATTCTTTTCTCAATTGAATGGCAGGGGCTGTATTATGATCTGTTGGCCTTGGTTTTCTGAAATGTTTCCAGCCCGACTGTGAAGACTTAATATGCCAGGGAACCACCTCAGTGACCAAAGCCTGATACATCTTTGTGAAAGTGATTTGTCCCACTATCTTTAAGATAAGCACTTAAGCTGTGGAGCTGTTTGGTTGAGGGACACCTGAAATACCATCAGTTCATGTTAACATTGCATATGCTTTGCATGAGTAAACCATTGGGTTGCCATCTGCAGCTCCTAGTTACTCCCTTTTACAGCAATCTCAGACCCATGACTCAATTCTTTGAGGTTTTCTGCCATGCTGCGCTCCCTGAAGGTAAGCAGGGCTAGGGGACATTGATTATCCACTACACTGCAGTCTGTAAGGGTGGCCGGGGGGAACCTAGCTGAGGGCCTAGAATTAAATCAGTCAAGCTTTTTTTTTTCCTCCCCCCTACCAACCTCATCTTCATATGGGATGCTTACTCGCACCATTGCCTCTTTTCTGGAAGAGCAAAGCAGAACATACCTATATGTAGCAATAGCTGAAGGATAATTGCTTGGTAACTTACCAGAATGCAAATACTTATTGCTCTTGTTTTCCCAGGTAGCATGATTATATAGCTGTAACCTCATGCAAAGGTATGAGCAGTCCCTGCATGCCCCCTTCCAGTTCCATGTGGCACTGCAGGTGTGACCCCTTTACTTTTCCCTGATTGGGCGGTAATAGGTCTCTTTTCAGAGCAAGGAGAAGCCAACTCATAACAAAGTAGCATCTCCCTTTTTCCATAAGGACTCACTATAAGAAGCTATTACAACAACTCATGAGGCTGGGTTTGAGGGCCTGTGATTAAGATCTCTACAATTAGCTCTCAAAAGTCATCCACCTTTGGTCCAAGGTAAGGAGGCAGCCAAAATTTGCAGTCAGGAAACATGGCTGCTGATTCCAGCTATAGGAAGCTTAGATGCTAACTTTGTTCTGGCACACTGCTTGCATCACTCTTGCTCACGTATGTGAATAAGAGCCACTTGTCTTTTAAGTCAGCTTCTCCAATCTTGCCGGGGGTACCCCTTCCATATTAGCAAGGTGAATTTTGTCCAAAATCTGTTTTCCCCCTAGTAGATACAATCAATAAGGGTAAGGATGAAGCATGAGGCAGACTTTCGCATCTGCCTTGGTCTCTCAGCCCAACTTTCTGCATGGTCAGCTGACACTGGTGGCTCAGAAGAGGAGCTGAGCAATAAGACTTGCAAAAGCTAAAGAGATGGCTAGACAACCCCTCATTTGACAGTCAAATGGAGCCTGATAATTTAGTCAGAAATTTCAAATACAAAGCTGGCACATATTAGTAAAGCCCTGCAGTGGAGAGGACTTAAAACCCATTTTCCCTGCTGTGGAATCAGAACAAAATTGACACGAACTTCCAGGAGTTGGACATTTCTCTGCTGGTAGTGGCAGGTCTGGTTCTGCCCTCAACCAACCAGCAGCTTCAAGTCTCCGCCCTTAAAAAAATAAAAGCTGTAACTTCACACAAAGAAAGAGTCACTTGCCACGAAAATGGCACCTCACTGATCAAATAAGTTATTTTTAGTTTGGTTATTAACCAGGTTTTCTAGGTTTACAGTGTAATTCCTAGGTGACCTCATACAAGAGATCAGTATTCCCTAAGATCTGTGACCAGTAGTGGTCCCAGACATTTCTCCCTTTGAACTATTTAAGTTCATGATGTTTATTAAAGGGATTTTCTGGGGCTTATTGCCCCAGAAAGTGAAGCAATCTAATACATTCAGAACATGCTGAACATTCAAATAAATTGAACATTCAAATAAAGTTTGTTAGAATAATTTGACAACAGCCAATGAGAGTCCTTCAACAGCCATAGCTGCTAGTGTCATCAGAAGTCTCGAGTTTGTGTCTACAAAATTGGTGTGATCATATAGTGGCAGCTCTAACATTTTTAGTTTTATGTTTTTTAATTTTATCACCTGCTGCAGTAAGCAGTCTTACGGTATGTCTACACTGGCAGAGTTACAGCACCATCAGTTACAGAGCCGCTCAGAAAGCGCTGAAGGGAAACTGCTGTTGTGTGTTGACACTGTCAATACGTGTGTGCAATAGTGTGTTCACACTTGTGGCACTTGCAGCGATATTTGAAGCGATGCACTCTGGGCAGCTATCCCACAGAGCATCTCTTCCTCTTCTGCCGTTAAGAGTTATGGGAAGGCAGAGGGGGTTGCAGGGCATCCTGGGTCCTGTCCCAATGCTCTGGGATACATTGCTTTGCATCCCAGCAATCCCTGTGCTTCGGTCTGTATTTGGCGGCATCTTTCAACGGTTTATGTACTGCGTGCTTTGCCTCTTCAGTCTGCAGGAATGGATCCCGCACTGTTGACCAATATGCTACTCTCTCTGACTAACACGTAACACTCTGTTACGAGTGGCAGCGGAGTTATTCCTTAAACTACAAAGGCAAGAGGAATGTGACATTGATCTTGCCATGTGTAGTAGCTATGACACAAGATTGCTTGTGGCATTCACGGAGGTGCTGACCACAGTGGAATGCTGCTTTTGTGCTTGGGAAACAAGCACTGAGTGGTAGGATCCCATCATCATGCACGTCTGGGATGACGAGCAGTGCCTGCAGAACTTTCGGATGAGGAAAGCCACGTTCATGGGACTGTGCGATGAGCTTGCCCCAACCTGTTGCGCAAGGACATGAGAATGAGAGCTGCCCTGCTGTTGGAGAAGTGCGTGGCAATTGCACTGTGGAAGCTGGCTACTCCAGACTGCTATTGATCGGTCGCTATCCAGTTCAGAGTGAGAAAGTCGACCGTTGGACTCACGTTGATGGAAGTGTGCTGGAAGTTAATCGCATCCTGCTCTGAAAGACCATGACTCTGTGCAACGTGTGTGACATTGTGGATGGCTTTGCACAAATGGGCTTCCCTAACTGGGGAGGAGTGATAGATGACATGCGTATTCCAATTCTGGCACCAGACCACCTTGCCACCGAGTACATTAATCGAAAGGGGTATTTCTCAATGGTTCTCCAGGTGCTCGTGGATCATCATGGGTGTTTCACAGATATTAATGCAGGCTGGTCTGGAAAGGTGCATGATGCACACACCTTTCGGAACACTGGCCTGTTCCGGAAGCTGCAAGCAAGGACTTTCTTCCTGAACCAGAAGATCACCATAGGGGAAGTCAAAATGCCCACTGTCATCCTGGGAGACCCTGCTTAGCCTTTAATGCTGTGGCTTATGAAACAATACACAGGGCACCTTGACAGCAGAAAGGAGCAGCTCAACGATAGGCTGAGCAAATGCAGAAAGACTGAGTGTGCTTTTGGCCATTTAAAGGCCCGCTGGCGCTGCCTATATGGAAGGCTGGACCTGGCCGTTGACAATATTCCTATGCTTATAGATGCATGCTGGATGCTCCATAATAATTGTGAAGGGAAGGGTGAAAGCTTCACTCAGGGCTGGACTGCTGAGGCTCAGCACCTGGAGGCTGAATGCGAACAGCCAGAGACCAGGGCTATTAGAGGAGCGCAGTGCAGGGCCATAAGGATCAGGGATGTCTTGAGGCAGCAATTTAAAGCTGAAAGCCACTAATATTTGTTGCTATGCTCGGGAGGTGCAGTGCTTGTAATGCTAGGAGGTGTTTTGTGATTGGTGCAGACGATGCACTATGAAGGTGTAAGAAAATTGCCTATTGCTTTGCAGGGCTCTGTTTCCTTTCAATTAATGGAATAAAGATTGCTTTCAAACCAACACAATTCTTTTATTAAGAAACAACAACCGGAGGAGAGAGAAAAACAAAAAAACAAATCAGCACTGAGGGGGATGGGGGAAGGGAGGGTCCCAGGAGGAGGTGGGGTCATGGGATGGTTAAAGAGTTGTGTATGTCTAGGTATTATATCCAACCTTCTCCTTTGGAGTACAGTGCAGCGGATACTGTACTTCAGCAGGGCTAAACTGCAGAGGGATGGGTGATGAGTGCAGTGGGTACTGGGAGTCTGCAGGGCTGGACTGTGATGGGGCAGGAGTGGAATGCAGCAGGTACAGACTGGAGCCAGGAGGTTGATAAGAGTGTGTTGCTGGTGTCTGGGGGGGGGCATGAGAGTTTTGTGGCAGTGGCTGCAGGGGACTGTGGGCACGGAGCTGCTCGGTTTGCAGGGCTAGTATCGCCTGGAGCGTGCCCACTTGCCACTCCATAGCTTTTAAGAGCCGTTCTATGGCTTCATTCTGGCACACCACATTCTCCTTTTGGTCTCTCTTATGGCTGTCCCTCCACTCCTTCAATTTTTGTTTTTCGGCCACGGAGTGCATCATGACCTCAAACAGAAAGTCCTCCTTAGTTCTTCATGGCTGCTTTCTAATTCTGCACAGCCGTTCAGCCAGCTATAACAAAGAGGGAGGCTGGACTCCCAAGGTCATCTCTGTGAAGCCAAAATGCAACATTTTACAGAAGCAGTATGGTTTGCAACACAGAGAACACTGATTTAAAACACAGCCACTATTCACATACCTGACCATAACTGGCTGACCCCAGGCAAACACACATGAGCCACAAGACTCCCCAAATTGTGAGTAACCGTGGGGGCAGGGGAAATCAGTGTTCCAGGACCACACTGTACACTGGGCCCGTGGCTCTTGGGGAAAGCCAGTTCTGTAGGGGGGGCCTTATAATCATTACTGTCCCCACATTTTCCACAGAATGTGTTCATTATGGAAGATATCTCACTGCTGAGGGTGAACAGGGAATCAAGGGAGGGTCTTCTCCAAGATTGCGGCTTCTGCCCTGGCCTTTATGTGACTCGCCTGTATGCAGCAATGGTCACCCCCTCAGTGATGGCAGAGTGGCACGGGAAAGTTACCCTTAATGGGGCAAGAAACAAAGCATCTCTGCAAAAGACCCTGCAGCAGCAGATTGGCCAGTATCTCCAGGAGAGTTTCATGGAAATCTCTGAGGCAGATTCCCGTGAAGTGAGGGAGTCAATCAACAGCCTGTTCCACCGCTCAGACTAGGCATGTGGTCATATGTGCATCATACAGACACAAGCCTGCTTTCTGCAACCCTCCTGCACCCAACAACTCACCTCAGCAATTCCCAAAATCAAAGCCACTTACCGGGGCCTCCTCTGCTGTTTGCGCTTCACCAAGCTCTGACAGCTGTGACTGGGTAGCCTCCTCTGGGGTAGAAAAGAGCTCCGGGCTGCATGCATCTCTGAGCTCCAAGTTGCCCTCTGCCTCTGGGTCCCCCTTCCCCTCCACGTCCTCGTCCAAGATTTCCTCCTCCTGGCTTGATACACTCTTGACTGGCATGTGAGCCCCCAAAGTATCCACAGTGGCCTTCGCAGTGGAGGTGGGGGTCACTGCTGAGTATCTCGTCCAGCTCTGTGTAGAACCGGCAGCTCATGGGCGCAGCATTGGAGCAGCGGTTTGCCTCCCGTGCCTTGTGGTAGGCATTCTGCAGCTCCTTCACTTTGACCCTGCACTACAGGGTGTCCCGGTCATGGCCCCTTTCTGTCATGCATCGTGAAATCTGTCCGTAGGTATCATAATTCCTATGGCAGGAGCGCAGCTGGGACTGGACAGCCTCCTCTTCCCAAATGCTGATGAGGTGCAGCAGCTCTGCATTGCTCCAAGCAGGGGATTTCCTGGTGCGTGGAGCAGGCATGGCCACCTGGAAAGATGCGCTGAGACCAGTGCACACGTTACCAAG
This sequence comes from Chelonia mydas, assembly GCF_015237465.2. NCBI lineage: Eukaryota > Metazoa > Chordata > Testudines > Cheloniidae > Chelonia > Chelonia mydas. The sequence continues at coordinate 188,707,356 of NC_057849.1, read as the reverse complement.
CAAACAGGAAGGGGACTTTCAAAATTCCCAAGGAATTTAAGGGCTGGGGTTGATGGTTGGTCACCTGGGCAGGACAGTAGAGTTCAAACCGATGACCAGAGAGGCGAGAACAGGCATTGTGGGACAACTCGTGGAGGCCACTCGGAGCGCTGTAATCGACCAGGGTGTCTACACTGGCACCACGGTGCTCTACCCCCAGCACAGAAAGCTGTACTCCTCTTATCATACAGGGTGGATTTTTTTACAGCACTGCAACTGTGCAGTTTCTGCACACTAAGTGGTTTGGCAGTGTGTACACCTCGGGAGTTACTGCGCAGAAACTTGTCAGTATAGACAAGGCCTTAGCCAGGTTCTTCATTGTTTCAGTGGCTTGATAGTGGTTTAACATAGAAGCTGTTCCAGCTCACCATATGTAGCACCTAGCCTGCGAAAAACCATCTATTCATTTGACTTTGCTTCTCATTATATGGAAATTGTGTATTGCCACTGTATTATATTGATAGCTTATCCGCAAGTCTAAGACGGCAACATGCTGCACTGGCTCCAAAAATCCTGCATCAATAGGAAACCACGCCCACAAAGCATTAATTGGGAATTTAGCCGAACATAAATTCATGCACATCTGTTGTAGGCTTTACAGTGATGCTAGGGAAACTGAGGGGTATTAAGGGACAGAGGCATCAGTGCCTGACTTCATGGAGTCTGAAGCACTTCTAGCACAGGTGTCGTCCAATAGTTGAGCATCCGACTTTTGATATCCCACATTCCTGATGGAAAAAGTCTTAAGATAAAAACTGAATCTTAAATTACAGACCTAAAGCCAATCTACACTACAAGCTTTTGCTAGCATAGCTAGATCTGACAGGGGTGTTGTCATAAATATAAAGGGAAGGGTAACCACCTTTCTGTATACAGTGCTATAAAATCCCTCCCGGCCAGAGGCAAAACCCTTTCACCTGTAAAGGGTTAAGAAGCTAAGGTAACCTCGCTGGAACCTGACCCAAAATGACCAATGAGTGGACAAGATACTTTCAAATCTGGAGGTGGGGGCAGGGGGGACAAAGGGTTTGGTCTATCTGTGTGATGCTTTTGCCAGGAACAGACCAGGAATGCAGCCTTACAACTCCTGTAAAGTTAGTAAGTAATCTAGCTAGTAAATGCATTAGATTTTCTTTTGTTTAATGGCTGATAAAATAAGTTGTACTGGAGGGAATGTATATTCCTGCTTTTGTGTCTTTTTGTAACTTAAGGTTTTGCCTAGAGGGATTCTCTAGGTTTTGAATCTGATTACCCTGTAAGGTATTTACCATCCTGATTTTACAGAGGTGATTCTTATACCTTTTCTTTAATTAAAATTCTTCTTTTAAGAACCTGATTGCTTTCTCATTGTTCTTAAGATCCAAGGGTTTGGGTCTGTGTTCACCTGTACCAATTGGTGAGGATTATTATCAAGCCTTTCCCAGGAAAGGGGGTGTAGGGCTTGGGGGGGTATTTTGAGGGAAGACGTCTCCAAGTGGTCTCTTTCCCTGTTCTTTGTTTAAAACGCTTGGTGGTGGCAGCATACTGTTCAAGGACAAGGCAAAGTTTGTACCTGAGGAAGTTTTTAACCTAAACTGGTAAAAATAAGCTTAGGGGGGTTTCATGCAGGTCCCCACATCTGTACCCTAGAGTTCAGAGTGGGGAAGGAGCGTTGACAGGTGTGATCTCTGATCTTTTGCGAGCACAGTTCCATCAAAGGTCATAGTGCAGGTGGAGTTATACTGGCTAAATTGCAGTTGTGCCACTAATAGCTTATTTTCACTTGGTCTGGTGTAATAAGCAATGTTGGCCAAAGTGCAGCCATCCTCGTGTAAACTGCATCCATGTAATCTTCATTCCAAATGCTCTGCTGGGAGTGTCCTTATACAGCTACACTGGGAAAGAGCTCTTATTGTAGACCTGGTGTAATAGTCCCATCTTCTGAGGTTCAGATACTTGACTCAGTTAAGAGCCACCTTCTGCCCTCTACATTGCAAAAACTATATTGGTCAGTGCACCATTTTATTTCTCAGATAACTAATCCGAGAAAGCTTCACTAGTTTTCATAGTGAACATTCAGCAACTGTCATTTTTCTTGAGTTTTATTTGGTGCTGTAAAGTTGACATCATTAATAATCATATTGGAAATGAGAAGCAATGAGTCAACTGTTTCTTTTATACTAATGAGTCAACAGATGGTTGCACCCTTTCTCGTTACGTCTTTTGGAAATTTTCACTGTGCTTTCTGATGAGCAACAGCATGTAGCATTTTTAAGGTTGATTAAGCAAATATAATTGGCTACAGTTAATGTTTTTGTGTAAATGTAAAATATTCAGCTTAAAGATGATTGTTAATCTTTAAATACCTTATTTAAAGTGATGTAACCAACTCTAAAGTATTTAACATTTAGCAACTCAGTGACTCTTTTCTTCAACTGTATTTTGTCACAGAACTCCACTGAGGGCTCATAATTAGTGCTAATCATAGGTTTTTAACCTGTTCCCACCACATTTGCCTTTCTTCTTTGTGTAGATTATACCCTAGCTGTATCATCAGCACATTTATCCATTTTTGGTTTTCCTAAGGCCCTGTCTACATGAAAGTTGTACCACTTTGTACCACAGTAGTATGAAGTTGGACAAGCCTCTAGTGTTGATTCCATTAAACAGGGTAAGCTCTTACAATGATACAGCTCCTTACTTGAAAAGTAGTGAGTGTGACATTACCCAGGATACAATCTGCACTGTTGAAATGCATGTCACCACAGTTCTCCAACCTGGGGTGCCTTTTTCACTGCTTCACTGTGAGAGCTACCACTCTTGGGTCTGCTCACACACAGCATCCAGCATGTAAATCACTCCCAGTTATATTGTATGAGTGCTATACCCAGCCACGCTTGAATTACACTGCAGAGAAATGCCAACAAATTCCCAGTCCCAGACTTTCCCCAGAATATACATCTTGTACTACCCAACTCTCGCCTGGACAATACAAGCTCATAGAAAGTCCGTCATTTTATTAATAGAAAATGATATGCACAAATCCTGTTATCCCAGATGGAGTTTCCCAAACACTTCAGTCTAAACACACACACTGGCTTTATTGTTTTATCTAAACAAGTGTATTAACTACAGAAAGATTTTAAGTGACTAGAAGTAATGAGGCAAAAAAGTCAGAATTGGTTACAAGAAAATAGAAGTAAAATGCAACTAATGCCTAACTTAACAAGCTAAGTGAATTCAAAGCAAAGTCTTTCTCACCACATGTTTCAGCAGTCTTATTGACTGAATTTCTTTCAGTCAAGACTCACCCTCCACCCCACCCACCCCCACGACAAATGCTGTTTCCTTTGTTCTTCATTTGTTGATGCCATGAGTAGAGAGAAAGGGAGGAATAATTTGGGGTGTGAACTCTCCCTTCTTACAGTTCTTTCTCTGCTTTGAGAAGAATCTACAGCCGAGGTTCAGGTGACAAAGTCTATGTACATGGGAACCGCTAGCTGTTTCTTTGTCAAGATGTGGAGTTTTTTTCACCCACATCTTCTTTTTTGCCAAAGAATTGCCACCTAATCAGGTGATGGTCCATTTGATTTTTTTGACACCTGGGTGAGGTATTGCCTAGCCTTTTGTCTCTGGGAACTGGTTTGAGACTGCTCCCCAGACTTGAAATATGTCATAGTAATATCATTCTGTAGAATCTTTTGACTTTACATACAACATTGCCACATATTTTACCAGGACACTAATGGTCAGCAAATCATGAGTTTTCAAATGATACCTCATAAGGCATAGTTTGTACAAAATGAATCATAGTCCTGTAAAAGGGGTGAACATTGGGATACAGTCTGTCACAGTGAGTTCTACTGTTAAACACATCTGCACTGGTATAACTGCTTCCATAATAGAGGGTTGTCAAGGTTCCTTCCCCACTCTGAACTCTAGGGTACAGATGTGGGGACCTGCATGAAAGACCCCCTAAGCTTATTTTTACCAGCTTAGGTTAAAACTTCCCCAAGGTACAAACTGTTTGTTTTACCTTTTGTCCCTGGACCTTATGCTGCCACCACCAAAGTGTCTAACAAAAATAACAGGGGAAGTGCCCACTTGGAAACTTCTCCCCCCCAAAATATCCCCCCAAGAACTACACCCCCTTTCCTGGGAAAGGCTTGTTAAAAATCCTCACCAATTTGCATAGGTGAACACAGACCCAAACCCTTGGATCTTAAGAACAATGAAAAAGCAATCAGGTTCTTAAGAGAATGTTAATTAAAGAAAAAGTAAAAGAAAAACCTCTGTAAAATCAGGAAGGGAAATACCTTACAGAGTAGTCAGATTCAAAACATAGAGAATCCCTCTAGGCAAAACCTTAAGTTACAAAAAGACACAAAAACAGGAATATACATTCCCTCCAGCACAACTTATTTTATCAGCCATTTAAACAAAACAGAATCTAACGCATATCTAACTAGATTGCTTACTAACTCTTTACAGGTTTCAGAGTAGCAGCCGTGTTAGTCTGTATTCACAAAAAGAAAAGGAGTACTTGTGGCACCTTAGAGACTAACAAATTTATTTGAGTATAAGCTTTCGTGAGCTACAGCTCGCTTCATCGGATCTCTTTACAGGAGTTCTGACCTGCATTCCTGCTTTGGTCCCAGCAAAAGCATCACACACACAGACAGAACCCTTTGTTTCTCCCCCTGCCCCAGCTTTGAAAGTATCTTGTCTCCTCATTGGTCATTTGGTCAGGTGCCAGCGAGGTTATCTTAGCTTCTTAACCCTTTACAGGTGAAAGGGTTTTTCCTCTGGCCAGGAGGGATTTAAAGATGGTTAGCCTTCCCTTTATATTTATGACAGGGGTTGTACCAGTATGGCCATTTGGTATAAAGATTATACCCTTAACCAAATTAATTACACAATTGAAAATAAAATTGTGATTAGACCCAACCTAACTTAACCTTTCCACTTAGTCCCTCCCCTACAGTTGCATTACTTTGTTCCTTGTTTAATTTCCTCCACTTCATCTTTCCAGTTGAGGTTGATGTTATCTGCATGGAAGCAATGATTCAGAAAAGCACTTCAGCAGGAAAACTGGGATCTGCAAGCAGCTTCCAAGGTATAGCCTCAAATTACATTTTTATTTTAGCTTTGTCTTTTGACAAGTTTTCCACTGAACTCTGTGACTCTGACTACATCTTAGTAGCCACCCACTAGATCAACTGCAGGTCAGAATGTTACTTGTGACTTTTCTCTGGCAATTGAAAGATTTCAAGTGAATTTTATATATATTATATTTTACAGTATACTCATGTGGAATTATGTACATTCCTCCCACTCTTCACCTGAAATGCTTAGCTAAAGCCCTGTTAATGGCTGTATGTTTAAGCTCTAAATGACTTTTGAAGTCAATAAGTTTATTATGAGCATTATCAAGTGACATTTCTACAATGTGATTAAGTGTAAAATAAAGACCAGATCTTGCAGACAGTATGCAGTAGTGAAGGCAGGTGTACTGGAAACAGTAAACTTCATGGTCAGTGTTTGCAGGATGGGGACCCATCTCACAGCTTTTCAAAGCCAAGTATTATATATTCTATTCTTAGGAACTTAATGGACTTACAGCCTTTGGTAGCTGTTAACCATTTGGCTGTTTGCTTGAGAAAATGTTGTATTGAGCTGGTCAAAAATTTCAACAGAACAATTTTCTGTTGGACTTCTCCAATTTTTTGAAATCATCAAAATTAAACAGTCTCTAAAGAATGACTCAAAGTCCCTTCAAAAAATCAAGCAGTTTAAATCAGAAAGCATCACTAAAAATACAGAGCACACATTAACTTAACTGATCAGGTTCTTCCATGTGATTTCCACTATTGCTGGCCTCAAAACTGCGCAGAATTAAGCTTAAGTGATAGTTTTGATTGGTCAGTTCTCACATACTTCAGAATCTTCCAATCCATTTGTGCTACACAGGTTTCTACTGTAGTCATACCTGTAATATCTGATCCCCTTCCAGTAGCGCATTAAGCAACTTTATTAAAATCTGTCACATATTAGTTATCACATCCTCTCCCCAGGAAAAGAAGTATGTGCAGTGGATTGTCTAGTTTTGGTAGGGTTTATTTAGATATAAATGTTGCCATATTTGTTAGATAAGGCACAGTTAAAGCAACGTGCTATGCAGTTGGAATGGAAGATGGTGAGGTTTAGGGTGGTCCTTGATTCCCACCCATTTCATCTCCTCAACTTGGGGACTGATTCTTTCAAAGTATCAGCTTGGAGGACTTGTTTTCAGCGTTGATCCCTTGCTTGAATTTGATACAACTCTGAGTGAACTATTTTCAAACTCACAGGTACTGATATAATGTCATTTATTCAACATTTCAGCATGGTAGGAAGTCCTGGACCTAATAAATCGATAAGTCATATGAACATACACCTGATATGTTCATGCAAAAAGTCACTTGTGTTAAGGCTCCATCATCTAGGGGTGGTTGAAAAGTTTTCTGGCATGATTTTCAAACCAAAAAGCCCTTTTCAAAAATCTGAGATTTTCTGTGATAAAGTTTGTTTTACTGGAAAATTTTGATTTTTTTTCCTATGGTCGGGGGCGGGGACAAAACCGGCCCCCAGCTGCCTGCCTAGCAGGTTCTTGGCATTCACTTCTGCCAACAAAACTGACAGAAGCTTTCTCATAGGGCTACCAAGGCTGAGAACTGAATCGCTGCATCTCAGTTATGTCTTTTGCACAATTCTAGTGGTGCTCCTTAGGGCTAACTGCAACATGCCAATCTAATCCCAACTGATTCTGCTAATACCACCACAGGTTAATGCATGAAGAGAAGCCCTTCCCGTCAAATACCCCTGTATACTATCTAAAGCCACACCTTCATTTCTTCAAGTTGGAAAGGCTGAATAACTCTCAATATTAGATACTCACCCACCTTTTATCTATTCCAGTTTTGTAAAAAGCAAGAATTTTTCTTTGATAATAGCACTCAGGTTCTAAGTAAATGCTCTTTTAAAGTATTATCCATTTATTCATGCTCTGCACACAGGATCTCCCAAGTAAAGTACCTTATTAATAATCTTCTCTTCATTCCTATATTGTACGAACAGAAATCCTACAAAGAAAAATCTCTTAGGAACTCGGCAACATCAAGGTGCTGTAAAAAGCATAAAGCTACTAAGTGAGCTATGATTTTTCAAGAAAAAACTTGAACTCCCAAGGATTCCCTTGCAGATAGAACAAGAATCAGTTTCCATATCCTGTACTGAGAGTTAATGGGAACTTGATAGGTCAATTTAAAATTTCTGATGTGGATCACTGTGTTTCAGTCTTAAAAGAAATGGGTTAAGCAACCAGACCCTTGCTCTTTGTCAGACAATAGATCATGCAATGACAGCATGTATGAATATACTTATGATCTTCTGAAGTTCAAGGCTGTATGAAGGCCACTGCCTCAAGTCTCTTGATATGTCACCTCCCTCCTCCCCATCTCAGTTGAAAGTCAGGAATGCATGAAGCAGCGACATATACAGATTATATTTAATGTCAACTATGGGACCACTTGAAATTCAGACACAGCTTCTTTGTTAGTATTTGAATACACTTTATTTCTTCTAATGCATTACTTGAATACTCTTGCACAAATGCAAAGATGGAATCAATGGAGACTTGCTGGGTATTAGCAGGTAATGTCAACTGTTTAATTCTTTGAAGGGTTGCTGTAATCATTCACCTAAATATTCTGGTGGAAATTGTTAGCATCCCATCCCTAGAGAAAGGTCTACTTACTTTTACATGTAGTAGATGCAGCAGCAATGAAAATGTGCCCCCTCTTCCCTGTAAAATTACTTCCATTCTGACCTAAGGACATTGCCACTAGCAACAAAATGCTACTTCAGATAGAATTTTTATTTTTGACCTCTAGTGAGATGGCCACCAAGGTAGCTATGCAGTGCCAACTGATGTCAGTTTTCATATTTATTTTTCCCAACTAATGAAAAGTAGATGTAGATAATCACACCCTTTGGTCTGTCCCACCCCCACCATCCCAATTTAGACACAAGCACTACTTTACTGCAGCCTGCCTTTGAACCATACATTCCTTGTATGTGGAAACCTACATGTTTCTTCCATTAAAAAATGATGGAACATATGTTAACTGAATTAATGCAGGGATATTATTCCATTCCGCCATCAATGTGTATTCATAATTTGGAGTCAAGGCAGAATACTGGAGCAAGAACACTTGGGTTTTGGTTCCACAATAGGGGATATTTGTTTATAATTAGCTACCTGAGTAGCTTTCTCTGCTCATGTTGCATCTTCTTAGCATTTTCTTAGTTATTCTGAGTGAGCTTCCAAGAGAAAATATGCCAGGGACAACTCCTCAAGAGTCCTAAGCCCTGGGCCAGAGGATGGAAGAAATCCTACCCCGATATCTTGAGCCACACCACCTCTGGAGGAAGGAATGTTGGGACAGGGCACTGGGACTGTTAAGTTCTCCTTCAACCTTGCACTTTAGGACAGGAGTACATCTGGTAGCTAGCCAACTATAGCAGCATGTTCCATGGACTGAAAGAGGTAGGTTCTCAACCCCAATTGTTTAGTTAGTATTTAAGAGCTGATCAAGGACCAAGATGTTTTTGTGGGGCTTTGTGGTGGGACATAACTTTATTTTTGTAATCCATAAATCCAGTGCTGTGTTCCTGGCGTGATAGGCCTCAGACAAGCCAAAAAACCCCTTGGTTCTCTTCCAGAATTTTTGGGGAGACCAGAATTAATCCCAGAAATAGGCACTGCACTCCCTATCTGGGAAGGCACTAAAGGCCATTGAAGTGGCCTCTCTAGGGAGTCATGGATACACTCCCAGCAGTAGCACAAGGTACTGACTCCTTAATGCTCAAAAATATTGTGACAGAGTCCAAATTGTTCCCCAGCCTTAGTTCCAGAACAATGTACCCACCGGTACCTTGTGCTTGAAGGCTAATGTTTGGGTGGGGTGAGTTTTGAGTAGTCTTTCAATCGCTGCTGCATGACCTGGTGTTCGTCCCCACAGGTATGTTAGGGTCCCTCCACTTGGTCTCCAGTGCAGCTGTTCTCCAATCTATTCCATGACCCCGTCCCCAAGTCCAAGGTACTAGCTGAATTTCAGCCTTCTCCATCAGCATAAACTATGGTGACCACCCAAACTCAAAGGTTTCAGCACAGTCCCTGTGCCAGACAACTGGCCCAAACCAAAGCCAACAAGGTGGCCTGCACCATGTTCCAACTTGGGCAGGGCTGAGCTCCTGCTCTGGAGGGTGTGACACTAAGTACCCTGTATTCCCACACAATAAACTAGTGTAATAATCTTTGTACAAAATATGCCTTGTGAGGTATCATTTGAAAACTAATATTTTTTCCATGAGATATTCACACCGTGTATGAATGGATATATGCTGGAATTATGACTAAAATGTGTTTAAACCAGGCGTGTCAGAGGGCGTTGGTAAACAGGTCTGCCTTAGACAAAGGAATGTGTATTTGGTTCTCTACCCAGCCTAGGCTCTGGGCAAATACAATGGAAATCCATTTTCACATATTAAGTAAACAAAGCTATTAAGCTAACAAGTGCGGGAAGAAAGAGCATGGAGCGTCCTTCACCACCAGATTCCATGTCTCCTTCCTCAGATGGGCCAACTCTCTTGTGCCTGTCCCCTTAAAGTTCATAATGTGGAAAAGATGGTTACTGAGTTAAGTCAGAGGGTAGGTCCTACGATCTTGAACCCTGTCAAGCACTGTAGTGGTCTCAGTTCATACATGATGCAATATCAGTTCCCTTGGCAGAAGAAGTGTTGCACAACCCTGTACAGAATACTGAAAAACATACAAGTATTGTGTATTCCTTGCAGACTGCAACTCTGCTTTATAGAAACTACACTGTACAGAGTGGGCTGGGCCAAAAGATTTATCTCATGTCATTCAGAAGTAGAGCTGTATGGGAACTGGAATTGCCCAGAAGGAAAATTTTGCATTTCTGGAAAACTGTAATTCTGAATTCGAACCAGGAGATGGATTTGAGATGAAAGGGACATCTCCAAAAAATTGTTTTGGACCAAACAAAATTGTTGCTTCCCAAACTTTCCAGTCTCATCTCCACAGATACATGGTCACCAGCCCTTCCAGTTAGCTGCATATGACGAGCTTCCTGGCTCCTCAGCAGCCCGGCAAGCTACCTGAAAGTGTGACATTGCTTCCCGCAGCTCCCATTGGCCAGGAACGGCGAACTGCGGCCACTGGGAGTTGGAACAGCCGTGCATGTGGACGCTCAGGTAAACGAAGCGTCTCGCGGCCACCAGGGGCTTATCCCAAACAAGCTGCGAACCAAGTTTGGGAACCCCTGATCTAAGAGGATTCATTTTCCCCTTCCAACCCAAGGGATCTGGCCAACAACCAGGCCAAACATTGGAGAAACAAGTTGCTCCTTCCAACATGACAAATGTAATCCTTTGGATGAACTGGAAATGCTTTAATCAATTCAAGCACCATGTGTTTAAGGTAAGATTATGCCTTGGAAGACTTTAAAAACTGAAAGCTGAAAGGAAGGTAGTTAGTCTTAGACTGTTTTTGCCACTTCCTCTATAAAGTCCCCTAGGTACAGTGAATGTCAGCAAGAATTGGCTCAAATTTGTTTAAAAAACATTATGAAATACTTATTTCTTTCCAGACTTTTCAAATTCTAGGCTCAAAAAAGTATGGTGCTGGTTGGGTTGTTTTGTTTTGTTTTTTTGGCAAAGTGAAATACATATCTCCTTATAAATATTTAAGAGTGTTCTCAACACTTCTGAATTTGGCAGCATATCCCTGAAGGTTTACTTCCCATTTCAATCTTTATGGCAAAAAAAATTTAAGCATACTACCCTAATGCCTCTTATATGCTGTAATCCAATACTGCAACAGTTCTGAATAAAGACTTCTGCCAATTAAGTGGGCCAGTAACCAAACAGAGATTGTTTGGTTGCCACTTCAAACACAGAGCTGCTTGTTTACAGTAGATTAGTAGCAAGGAAGGATTCAAAGCCTAAGGTTAATTTTTAAGTTTCGTACATTCACCTGACCAACATTCTTTTTGAGCAGTGAAGTATAGTCAGAGGAAACAACCCCAGATTTTACTTTGAAATCACACAGTATGAAATAATCCTATCAATTCCTATAGTACTTTTGGTGACCATGGTACTTCTCAGCTAGGAAACCAACTTAGTAAAATTCTGTAGGGAATTGCAGTTCTCACACCTGAAGCTCCCTTTCTCAAAAGTGCAGAATAGCTCATAAGTTCTGATATTTACACAAATGCTGAACTGTTAAAATTTAATAACAAGAAGTATTACTAGGTAACGTACCTCTTGTTACATGCTTGAATGTTGCTGGAACAAACTTTAAATTCAGACTTCAAGTTGAGCCCTGCCTGCAGAGTAAAACAAAAGTTCCACTTGCTCCTTTGGATGTATATGCTTCAAGTCTTAACTAGTTGTTTTTACCCTAAAGCAGGGGTGGGCAAATTTTTTGGCCTGAGGGCCACATTGGGGTTCCGAAACTGTATGGAGGGCTGAGTAAGAAAGGCTGTGCCTCCCCAAACAGCCTGGCCCCTGCCCCCGATCCGACCCCTCCCACTTCCCGACCCCTGACTGCCCCCCTCAGAACACCCGACCCATCCAACCCGCCCTGCTACTTGTCCCCTGACCACCCCCTCCTGGGACCCCAGCCCTAACCGCCCCCCCAGGACCTCATCCCCTATCCAACCCCCTCGTCCCCTTGCTGCCCCGACCCCTATCCATGCCCCTACCCCCTGACAGGCCCCCGGGACTCCCACGGCTATCCACCCCCCCCCGCTCCCCGTCCCCTGACTGCCCGCCCCCCCCCCAGAACCTCTGCCCCATCCAACTGCCCCCTGTCAAATGACTGCCCCCCGGAACCCCCTGCCCCTTATCTAACCCCCCTGCTCCCCGCCCCCTTACCATGCTGCTCAGACCAGCAGGATTGGCAGCCGCACCACCCAGCTGGAGCCAGCCACACCGCCGCACTGCCTGGCAGGAGCTCGCAGCCCCGCCGCCCAGAGCGCAGGTGGCAGGGTGAGCTGAGGCTGCAGAGGAGGGGGATAGCAGGAGAAGGGCCGGGGGCTAGCCTCCCGGCCAGAAGCTCAAGGGCCGGGTAGGACAGTCCCGTGGGCTGTAGTTCACCCACCTCTTCCCTAAAGCAAAGCAATAGTGGCTTGTTTAGAAACTATTCTTGTCTGTACCTCTTTGGGGTCAGGCTACTTGACATGTATTGTTGTATCCTGTACGTGTCCCAAAACAGTAGGTGTATGCTTCCTACGCTCTATTGCCAGCGTAGACACTTGATTGCTTTCTGTGCTGTAATTGGCCTCTGGAGCTGTCCTGTAATGCCTCAAGTGACCGCTCTGCTCATTGTTTTGAACTTGGCTCCCCTGGAGACATGCACCTCTGCCCCCTGCCCTTTCAGAGCGCTGCTTCTGACAGCCCTTGCGTGCTGTGCTGATTTGCTCCAGGACACAAAGGAAACCATTAATGTGGAATGTTCATGCTGTTGAACACAGAGGCGGAGGTCTCTGTGTGTGTGTGTGTGTGTGTGTGTGTGTGTGTGTGTGTGTGTGTGTGTGAGAGAGAGAGAGAGAGAAAGAGAGAGGTGTGTGCAGAAAGCCCAGGGAGAGAGGCGGGGGCTGATGTCAGGGTTTCCCCCTGCCTCAGGACTGGTTGCTTCCTGCCTCTGTCTGAACTTACAAGACAGCATGCTGACACACCCTTTGTCCCCCAAAAGACACGGTCTCTCTTCCCCCCTCCATACACACATACACTCCCTGTCACACACACTCCCCCCACCCCACTTCAGTTGAAAAGTAGCTGGCCATGTAGTAGGATGCCCATGGAACAATGGGATTGGGAAACCTGCATCATGTGTCACTGTGCCTGCCCCATGAGGCATTGCAAACCCTTCCCAAAGCACCCTGCAGCCAGTTGCACAGTGGGATAGCTACCACAATGCACTGCTGTCTTTGCCCTTGCAAGAGCTGCTAATGTGGATGTGCTACACCGACACAAGGAGCAGAGTGTGGACACACAACAGCAGTTTAATTCCAGTGTTTTAATAAAAGTGGTATAACTTGTGGTGCAGAAACTTGCCAGTGTAGACATATCTCTAGTCTCACAGGACTCTAAGTCCATTATTGCCATCCCCAGAAGTTCAAAAATCTTGTAAGTCATTTTACTAGCCCAAAATATATGAGGTTCTTTCAAGATTAATTATTCGACCTCTTCTGTTCTGTGTACTCCCTGCCCACCCTTCGCTGTGCTTCGACAAGTTAGACTGACTTTAAGGTCAGAAGGGACCATCATGATCATCTAGTCTGACTCCTGCACATTGCAGGCCACAGAACCTCCCCCACCCACTCTTGTAATAGCCCCCTAACCTCTTCTTATTTGTAAAATGAGAAACTGAGTTTTAGCCACCACACTTCCATATGAAATTAGTTTTTGACCCAGCCCCACAATTTAGCTCCACCTCTTTGTTCCACAGCATCTCTCTGTTCCTCCTGCAGCTGTGCAGGTTCTCCACCTCCTCTCAGGCCTGGGGAAGGCAGCTCCAGGGGGTCCTCTTCTCCCCCATTGCAGCCTTGGAGTTCAGGAGAGGGGAGAGATCAAAGCAGACCTATTTTTCATAAAAGGGTAAGAAAAAAGGGAGAAAACCTTCAGCTGTTGGGCTCTTACTGCTCCTTTCCCACCTCCGCTAGCCAGAACTGTTGCTCTGCTCCTGAGCTCTTCTCACCCTCTGCCGCAGCTATGATTGGCTGTTTCCCAGGTGGCAGGAAAGGTAGCCAGCAGCGTTTACCCAAGGGCAGTCCAAATATTCCATGCAGGCTTGAACTTCTCACATAGTCTATGAAAGCCAGTCCCATGACAAACACTTTCTCCAAAAAAAACTTTGGAGATGGCAACACTGTCTACATTTTATTTGACAAAGCAGTGTCTATCACTTATAATGGTAGCCATTTACTTGAGCAAATCTTTGATACATTTAAGTTGTCACAAGAGCTGCATTTACTTGGTCAGTCCTTGTGCTCTTTGCTTTACACCATTATCCTGTCAGTTTCAGTCTCTCAATCTAATTGGCCTTGTCAGCTAAAACCTGTTTCTTTAATTGTATGGACTCAAAATTCCCACAGCTGGATGTTTGATTGGCAAAAGTCACTGAGATGCCTTTTCACGCTCCTTGGGCTTGCTTGAGTAAGAAAAGCAGTGATGGTACCCTTCAGGCTCCTTAATTCACAATGCCAAAATGAGCTGTCGTCCATATTAGGTTTACAGCTATTCCTACTGAGTTTATCTGCTTGGTGTTTGTAAAGTTAACTATTGATCCATTTTGAAAGTCATCGGGAGTAGAACAACTATTAAGATCAATAGGACGGTTTATCCCCTGGAGATACTGTTTAAGGCTCTCTGCTGACTCAGGTAGTTATTGCTTCATCAATTACACTGTTCAAGTTTTCAAAATAGGTTGCAACCATAACAGCTGAAGATATTTTATCTCAAACTCCCACTCTAGAAGACAAGGTAACTTCTTGGGATTGGTGCCAGTATAATATAATGTGTACCAGTGCAAAACAGCTACAAGATTTAATTGCTGTTAAACAGAGTACCACTTTGTTGAGGGGGGGGGGAGGGAAATGATGGCCCCAGCTCCAAGTGCCAGCACATATTACTGTCCATATTACACAGTATTAGGTTGATGGGAATTGCATTGTACTTCCATTCCATACAAGTAATTTAATTCAAGTATAAGGGGTACAAAAAATCATTTTTATGTTAACACAAACTTGGTAAGTATTCTATGCTTGTTCTATTGCATGGATTTGAATGGATCCTGGTCAAATACCATTTCAGTCCTGTTTGGGCCTCATGGTTTGTTAAGAGTGAACAATGGGACACTGTCTGAAACTGAAGAGAAGCTAATGCTTCCTAAGTATGTTATTGCCTATTCACTTGGCTGAAATTCATCTGATCATCCATCTGTGAAATCATTTTTTGGCTGAATGGTGATTATGCAATTTTGCTTTGTAATTATTACTGTTAAATAGCTATGTTTTCTTATATGCATTGCCTTATTTACATTACCACTTAGAAAAGCTTGAGTAAATATTGGCTTCAACTACAATGAACTGCCTTTATTTCCCACCATTGCACTATCCCAGGGGAAGATGACTGGTGGGAGCTCTAGTTAGTCTAGTGTAAACAAGGTACTAGAAACCACTGGCATTTACTCTTGTGTCCAGACTCTCTCCCGTCATATTTCAGCTACATCATTACTTGATCTACACCAGACCCCTACCACTGTGCAAAATATGCTGGTGGAAGCTCAATATCACGAAATAAAATATATTCGGTGTGAACAGCCATACAATAAATCCTATTTAGAGTAGTCAAATTATTTACTTATTTTCTGTAGTCAAGCAGATCATTGATAGTTTGTTTGCATGACGGCCTAAATGTTTAAAAAATGATTTTTTGTTTGTTTCAAACAAACTGAGGTTCTACGGGGGCGGGGGGAGGATTCTTGCCAGAATGAGAGACCAAAACGATATCAGATTGATTCAAGGCAGTATTTTTTAAATTGTTGGTTTTGTTAATGTTCAAATGAACTATCTGGACTTGTTCAAAAAGTTCTTCATATTTTATTTAGCCAAAACTATTCAGTGCACAATTGCACAATAGTCATAGCTGAAGTTTCCACTTAAATGCACTCTTTGCAGGAAAGGTTTCATTCAGCTCTTTCGACGTTGACATGTCTGTTTTAATAAATAATAATAGTTAAACTTAGTCAGGCAAGACGTTTTCATCAGGTACAGCTTTGTCGTCTGAAATACCACTAAAATCCCCCTACATCTTTATTTTTTCATTCCTGCTTTAAATCATCATCTGCACAGCACATTTGGGCATTGTCTACTCTGAAATACAGCATCGTTTTGAAGTGGATTCTACCCAAATCTAAACAATGGAGAAGCTTTTGAAATTTGCTGTTTGATTGTGATTAACTCTGACAAATAATAATCCCCCTCTAGCATGCGAGTTTTTTACCTCGTTGCTTATTGTTTCCAAACAGTACGAAAATCAGAGTAATTTAGAGGTGCAGCCTCTTTGATGGTATTACCAACTTAACCTTTGCATATAGCATCATGTACTTTTATTATTGTGCTTGAGCACTAGCATTATTGTATGACTAATATCTGCTCAGCTTTGAAAATGGTGACTGCCAAGACAGCTTTCTTCCAAAAAGCTTAAGCAGAGATGGAGTTTAAGTTTTCATGTAGTTAAGGTGACTGTCCATCATGTTAGCAGCTTTAAGGCTTATAGATCTCCTTCCACCTGCATGTAGATGGAGAAAAGCAGACCAGGGTATATGAGTCCCAGGGTATATGCCAGCACCTAAGTGGAAGTTACCTTAAATCTAAAAGCCAAGATGTCCTTATAAACTTACTATCCAAGTCAGCATTGATTTAACATGGAGTTTTGGTCATTTTATACTATTTTATTTAGCTTAAGTTTAAAAAATAATAATAAAGCTAGGGATGCTGTTTTCCAGCACTGTTACCCAGGGGATGAATTTTCAGCCTATACCCTGCCATTTTGATGTTGAACTGACCACTATTGCTGCTAGGTACAGGAAGTTCTCGGCTTTACGACGTTCGACTTAAGATGAACGGCACTTACGATGTTTCTGAATTGACACCCTGGTTCAACTTACGACCATTGGTTTCAACTTTACGACACTCGGTCCCGCAATAGAGTGGATTGCTGTTCCGAGTTACAATGTTTCGACTTACAACGCAATTTTCAGGAACCTGTCGGACTGCCTGTATTTAAAAACAAGTGTTACTTCTGGTGCTCCAGAGGTCAGCGAGCTTCAATCTTATAGACCACAAGCACATATTAAAAGTTTGGGAATTCAGGTTCTCTATTGCTGCCTGGGTAGCAAAAGCTTTTGTCAGAGTAAGAATAATGAGTAAATTCAGGCACTCAATGAACAAAAACTCTTCAGGCAGTCATACAGAAAAAGGAGAGATCATCCTGTTAAAGCTTTGACTGCCTTTTGAGCACAAACATTTTATAATTAGTGAACGCTATAAAAGCCAGGATTAGGCCTCCTCCTTTCTTCAAAAATCCATTCTAAATAACCCCAGACATTCTGTTCTATCAGATTTTTATTACAAGACCATGTTAGTCAGGCACCAGTTTTTAAATCCATTAATCAAGACTACCAAGAGTCACATGCATTTGCAGCCCTTATTCATCTACCCCACCTCAGCAGCTCTCATATGTGAGCTGAGCTATGGGCTGCATGTGGGCATTTGATTGCAGTTGTGCCTTCTGGCCAGGTATGGTTACTGTGACTTCTGCGAAACAAGCAGCCGGATACTTCTACTGACTGCTCCTCTGGATGGATTACAGCAGGAAGGAAACAGGGGATGGAGGATAGTGTGGGGGTAACAGCACCAAAAGATGAGGAGCCCCACTTAACTCCCCAGGCTTCCTCACCACTAGCCAGCTGCACCAGGCACCACCCCTCCTATGCATGTCCCCACAATCATCCCCACCAGCCTGGCCCTTCCAGCTTATCTAGTTCCTACCCAGCTTAGCCATTAGCAGACTGCTTCTTATGTTCATGGCATGCAAAGACACACACTCTTCCTGAAAGGTTGCAACATAACACTGTTATTCCTTAGAATCCATAAATCTAACACAGGGGTGCCCAAACTTGGTTCACGGCTTCTTCAGTGTAGGCCCCTGGTGGGCCGTGAGACGCTTTGTTTTCCGGAACGTCTGCAGATATGGCCATGGTTTGCCGTTCCCACAGCTCCCATTGGCCAGGAATGGTGAACCGCGGCCATTGGGAGCTGCAAGCGGCCATACCTGTGGACACTCAGGTAAACAAAGCGTCTTGCAGCCCACCAGGGTCTTACCCTGAACAAGCCATGAACCAAGTTTGGGAACCCCTGTTCTAACACAACTAATAACACGGAGACCAAGCAGAGGGCTACCTGAGGCAAAGAGGCTCAACTTAAGCTACTTTGCTCTCTAGGCTGGCTCTTTTGCAGAGTGACTGCTGAGCATCCATCAACACAGACCAGATGCTTCCTTCAGCACCTCCTAGTCTGCAAGGAGGATTGGGAAACCCCTTAGCAATTAAAGTGACAGCTTGTAATTTTGACAATTTCCTTTACACCACACTATCCCCACAGACAGCCCACAGTTTTGTCCTCTGGCTGCCTACGCCCAAAACAACTTCCAGTACCTACCCACAGACTTAGACTTGGCAGAATTCTTTTATTGTTATTATTATTATTATTTTATTATTATTGTTTAGACAGATAACATCAATGTTTGTCTTTAAGCATTTTTTTTTCAATTTATCTGTTTAAATTTTCACAGTTGTGCAAAACTGTAGGGGTTGGACAATAATTATTTAGTGACAGACCTTGAGATTCAAAAAGTCAAAGCTTTATAACTGTTAAAAGAAACAAATGTAAACATCACATCAAAATATTCAAAGTAAATAGCCTTTAATCAAACTCTAAGTTTTCAAGCAGCGTTTTTTTTTTACTTTGCCTATCTGTAAGTTTCCATTATTATTGATGGGACTATTTTTAATCAGTTTGTATGTATGGTGAAATTGATGTTGATAGATATTTACCGATAACAATCTAGTCTTCCATGACTATACATAATGCAGTTACTGCTGCCAATTATGTACAGCTCTATGTCTTGTTTTCCACTGATTGCTAAAATTTATCATTATGTGCATGTTGCTCATTAAGTAGAGTTTGCAGAAGACATAAGTAGCTAGGCTTGTTAGCTATGATACTACAGGTTGCAATTCACAAGTGTGACAAACACTGGGTATCATTCTGCTCCTATTGAAGTAAAGTCGATTTGTCATTTTTATTTTTTTTCTGTTGAGGGGAAATGGAGCCGATTATAAGTAGCGTGAATGGTGGCAGTGCTAGTGTAGACAGGGTCCCAGCTGGACTCCAGCATTTTAACCTTGTCATCTAACCCTGCTGGAAGGATAGGTGTAGTGGGGCGGTCACCAGTTCTGGTTAGGAAGGGGTTAAAAGCAGCCAAGGGAGGTTGGTTGGGTAGTCAGCCACAGGTGTGGTTGCACCCAATTAGGGCACAGTTGGCTCTGATAAAAGGGCAGGCTCAGGGCGTGATAGACTCTTGCTCCAGCTGAGGAGCAGAGAGAACCAGGCTGCCTGGGAGAGCAAGCAGGGTACCTGAGGCAGAGCAGGATTGGGGAAAGGCAGGCAGAGCTGTGGAGCTCTGGCCTGGTGAGTCCCCAGGCTGAGGCCTTGCTAAAAGCCAGGGGAGTTACTGGGGCTTCAAGGAGGCAGCTGGGGCTGGAAAGGCAGCAGGTCCAAACCCCCTTGCCGATAAGTGGCCACTTCAGATTGCAGTTTGCCCCAGAGGGAAGGGGCTAGATGAGGACTGGCAGTGGGTCACTGAGGCGAGGTGGGCTTAGGGTATTGGGGTTCCCCGGGGAGGGGAGACCCAGGGTGTGGGGGCACGGCTGTGGAGCACCCCAAGGTAAGGGGCACAAGTGTCCAGGAGGGACGTGAGTCCTGAAGTGCTATAAATGGTGGAGATCAGGAGGAAGAAGGCACTGGGAGGAAGACACTGGCCAGCAGGAGGCGCTCCGAGGCTGGAACTGAACTAATTCCCGGATGACCAGCAGGAGTGCCATGGTGGTGAGTGCCCGCCATGCTACAATAGGAAATTACACTAGCATTGTCCTATAATGACCAGTGGTGAGCTGGAGCCAGTTCGCACCGGTTCGCGCGAACCGGTTGTTAAATTTTTAAGCCTGTTTAGAACCGGTTGTTAAAGGGGTGAGCAAACTCGAGCTCGCGGGCCACATGTGGCCCACAGGACCGTCCTATCTGTCTCGCCTGAGCTCTCGGCTGGGGAGGCTCCCCTGTGAATTTTTACTCACCCAGGGGCACTCCGAGCCTTCGGCGGCACTTCGGCGGCCAGTCCTTCACTCGCTTCAGGCCTTCGGCGGTACTTCGGTGGCGGGTCCTTCAGTGCTGCCGAAGACCCAGAGTGACTGAAGGACGTGCCGTCAAAGTGCCGCCGAAGACCCGGAGCGACTGAAGGAACCGGTTCTTCAGCTTCTGGCAGCTCATCACTGATAATGACCCATTATTTCCTAGACCTTCTCTCCACTAGGACTTGTGGCTCAGTTTCTCCATCTCTCAACTGAGATTAACATATTTCACTACTTTATAGGGTTGTCAGTAATAGCAAGTTAGAATGTTTCTATTGTGTCCAAGATGGCATCCTCTGAGAGATTTATAAGTGTTAGCCACCAGGTATAAACCTACTTTGCTGAATTGTATAGCCACATCATTTGATAGATATGGTCATTTTATTCATATTACAAGTTGACATTATTCACAATCTGCCGCTATGATCACTTACATAAGCAAGTTGGTAGTTTGCTCAAGTTCTCTGATTCCTTATTTGTTAGTAGACGTTTCATGTCACTTTGTCTTTCTATTATTATTATCATCATCATCATTCAATAACTGCGGCAGATAGGCAGACAATTCTGGCCATCCTTTTGGCTCAATAGGCAGTTTGTGAAAGTTAGGTACCCTAGTCACCAGTGGTTATCAACTTTTAGCTCAACAATTTCAGCAACTGACCAGCAGTTCTAGGATCCAAAATTTACATTTGATTACAACTGTAGCTACTTCACAATGGTCTTCTGGTTGAGCTTTGCAATTTCAGAGTTTCAAGGGGCAGAAGCTGTCTGACCACTTTGCCTGTTTATCTTATATCCCTTTCTCTCTGTGGGTTCCAAGTGCACCTCTTTCTTCCAACCACTAGCCAAGACCTCAGGGCATTCATCCCAGCCCACCTGGCCAAACTCCTCTCCTGGGTGAGGAGGGATTCTGTCATTCCAGAATTACCTTGAAATAGGTAGGGCCTATTACTATTAATACTGCATTATTAGACCTGTTGCTCAGTTAACTCACAAATATAAGACTCGTCTTTATAGTTAGGTAAATTGTATAATGTAAAGCCTGATTAACACTGTAATTAAGACCGGACTTGACAGTTTACATAGGTCAGGTTCTTATGTTACACCCTTAATCACAAGACTCAGCTTTTCAAAGGGAACATTGTTTATTCTGAGAGTTTAAACGTTTTGCTTTAGGAACTTCTTGCAGGCAAAGACCCTGCTCAGGGCCCAGTTACAAGCCCACCTCCAATGGCAGGCAAAGTGCACGCATACACAAGCACGCTCTGCACTCTCTAGCTTCTGCAATAGCTCACTCAATGTGCCCCCACGCTACTCTTAAAGGGATAGCTTCCATTTCCCTTCCATAATTTATATAACCATTAACAAAAGTATGTACAGTAAACAATTATTCAAAATTATTACTGAATATAAACAAGATTACTCTATTTCTAAAACATCTACTTCAGGGACCTCACATGTATATCCTACCTAATAACTAATCAAAAATCTAGTGAGCCTTTTATCCTGCTTTTAGCTGCTTACATACTGCAATACAATTACTAATAAAAAATTCCGCTTTTTTCCAAATACAGCTTAGTCAGTCCAGTCTCTGAATCTTAACTCTCTTGATTATATGAGATAGTGTCTTATTTTTTTCTATCAAAGGAAAATAAACATTCCTCCTCACTTACCAGTGTGCTGGGAGGCAATCTCTATACCCTGGAGAGTTAACAAGAATAAAAACTAAGGCTTTCATGAGCCTATTTCAGCAAGTAAAATCCACCACCAAATCTAGACAGCTCATTTCACTACAGGGAAATCAAAATAAAAAGAAAATAAACATTTTTACCCGAGCGTCTCAAAGGAAAACTTCCATGCTCTGACAGAGATAAAACAATCCAACTCACAGGTGCACCACGTCCCTTAGCCACACTTTCTCTGGAAGTGTTCTGACTTTAATATCTCCATGAAAAAAGGAAAGGAGAAGAGAAGGGGTGGGGGACTGAAAACTTCAATCTTCCTTCCAAAACCATTGTTATCATCTTTTGTCTGTTAGTGATTCCTGGTGGAAATCATCTCCCCCTATTTGGCAACCTGAACCTTTTCCATGCTTCCTCTCATGTGGGATATGCACATCTCACCCCAGTATCCTATAGGACTCCACTCAGTTATTATAAATTCAGTTTACATCCAAGAAATACTGCACAGTAAAGTCAGACCATATTGTGTACATATCATCTTCCTTTCTGCAATCAGCAAAGAATAAACCTTGTTAAATCCTT
Organism: Chelonia mydas; assembly: GCF_015237465.2. Lineage (NCBI taxonomy): Eukaryota > Metazoa > Chordata > Testudines > Cheloniidae > Chelonia > Chelonia mydas. The sequence continues at coordinate 188,684,976 of NC_057849.1, read as the reverse complement.
TAAAAAAATATAGGTGTCAGAACAAACTGACAGCTCACTAATAATTGTGCTTACAGGACACTTTACAGGGTATAAGGAGGTGTTTTAAAATATTAGGAGCACATGTACAGTACCATAAAGTGTACTGTGAGTCTTATTTTCACTGGCCATTTTTAAAATGGGAATGCTAGGGTCTTAAAGAGTTGCGGTTTCCACAACTTTTTGCCTCGCTCTGGAAAAAGTGTGGTATTCCTGATTGAGTGCTGGGGAGAAGAGGAGGTGGGTTCAGCTGAAAAGAAAGCTCGGGGGAAGGGAGAGACTTTGGCTTTTGTTTCGCATGTAAGTTCCAAAAGAAAAATGGGCACAGGAAAGAAGTAGATATCAACACTGTACAGAGACCACAGTTACCAACCAAGCTGGAAAACTCTTCCAGCGCTTCCTTCAGCAATATCTACAGACTTGTCATTTAGAGTTCTCCTTCAGAATCCCAGTTCACCCACATCTGTGTAGAATTTCCTTAAACACTTCCACGATGAAATCTCTCACCATGTCAGAAAGCTACTTTTCTTGATATGTGAGCAGAGCCCTCTTTTTCACCCAGTATAACGTCTAGCACAGCTAATTGCAAGAACCACTCTCTTTCCTTTAGGATGTGCAGAGGAGCTCTTTTAAATACTATGGGCCAGATTGCTTCACATGAAATTGCCCCCCCCCCGGGGGCGGGGGGGAGGTGCTGAGCAAAGGTGGGTTTTTACCACCTTTTTGCCTCCACTGTGTACAGGTCAGAGAAGCCTCTTATATACACTCACCTGCCTTGTCCCCTCTGTGCTAGCACTCAGGAACAACAGGAGTGTAGGCACGTGCTCCCTGCCCACTGGGATTGCCCTGGTGTGTCCCCTGCAGTAGCAGATCCCTTGTGGGTGGTATGTGGCTATGCCAACTCTACACCTTCCTGAGACTCCCCTATGTCACAAGAATTCCTTCGGGGGTGGGAATGGAATAATATTGATTATTATTGCCAGTGGTGATGTGGCAACCGTAGGCTCTTTGAATTCTTCTTACCATAATGGGCCTTAAAATATTATTAGCTGAAATATTACAGGTATTATCTATAGTACATGTAGGGAAGAACAAGGGAATAGTACAGACACTCAAATGAAGTTATATGTGTCTTAAGTTGGGCACATTTGAGGAGTCACCCTTGTAAAAGTTGCTATCAATTTTTCTGTCATATGGGAGAAACGTTCATATGCTTTCTCTTATTCTGTAAGTGTTCCATCTGAGCAATGAGGGCATCAGAATTCTTTTGTCTTCAGTGTCCCCTGGGAATTCTTCAATGCTGTATCAGAGGGAATAAATTTCAAACCACTCTATAACTGTAACATGGCAGGAGACCTGGCTACAGTGAGGCTATCTCATGACACAGTTATCACATGGTTAAAATTATAGGATAGAGGATACCTAACTGTTCCCATTGAGACAGGTTAAATCCCAGTTCGTCTATGGGTATGTGAACATTGCAGGTGGCAGCATGCTTCCCTACTTGAGTAGATAGGCACATACTAGCACCACTCAAGCTAGTGTACTAACAATAGCAGTGTAGCCGGGGGCTAGCCACCTGAGTACAGACCTGCCTGGATCCATCGAGTCAGTCTGTCTTCCCAATCTGGGAAGCAAGCTCCCAGCTGCAGTGTAGATGTACCCTATCATCCAAGAACCCAATTTGGGGATATTTTCACACTGAAATTGAGTATGTGTTTTTATCTATACATGGACCATTTTTGTTAATCATTTGGATAGAACATGTGCATATGTCTTCTAGAAAGATATGACTGACAGTCTTAAAATTTCCAAATGACCAGGAACAGATAAAAGAAATCCATGATTTTATAAGGTTTGTATTGACTGAGTAAGTGTAAGATACAAATCTAAAAATCATTTAATGTTGTTTACGTTGTAAGAGGTATCTAATTCTATTTTGAAAACCGGCTGCCCTTAAAATGCATTTGTCAGAACATACTGGCAAATGGATGTCTCATGTAAGTAGATTTCTCATTTTGTACTCAAGCGCACTTTGTTCTAATCAGAACGGATTTATCAGTTCACTACAGGGTAGTCTCCAATACATTTTGGAATAATGTGTTGCCTTTATCTTTCTGAATGAGAACATATGGTATACCAAAGAATTGCAAGCTGGGGAAAAATGTTTTACTCCTGTATGTCAACAATAACCCATCTGTTTGTACTAAGAACATGGCAAAGAGGTTACTCAATTAAAGCAGCTATTCTAAGCAGCCGTTATTTGACACTTCAATTCGTGAAAAAAGTTCTGTTATATTATGATGGAAAAATACGTAATCTATTCAGTGGCTAGCACACTACTCTGCCACATCTTTCTCTCTCTCTCTCTCTCTCACTCATTCACACACACACACAAACACACACACACACACACGCGCGCGCACACACACACCCCTGAGAGGTGACAAATGTAACAGAGATGCAATATTTCCAGTTTTAAAGAAAGGAAGAAAGGAATTGCTTCAGTATTGCTCCTAAACTCAACCCAATGCTTCTTTTAGAATAACACTAGAGCCTGAAGAGCGAACATCAGCTTGTCAGATGCAGGCTGATGAACCTCAATATGGCTTCTGTTTTAATTTGTTCAGTCGGGTCTCCCAGCGGCAACTCCTGATCCTGGAGTGAGGTCTTCAGATCTCCAGAACTTATTCTCACTTACACTAAGGCTCCCTAAATTATATTTAAGTCCCCTTTACACTGTCATAGTACTGGGATGGTGGCCTTAATGTAAATAAGACTCAGGCTCTCCACCTTTTCACCATATGCCCTCCACCTGCTTCACAATTTTGTTCTACCTCTGCGTAACAATACTTTTGGTAAGTATACCTACCCTGAAGCATTGAAAGGTATTGAGAACTCTTGATCAAGAAGAGGTTAGCAGCACATTGATAAAACTCACCAATGACGCTAAACTGAGAGGTGCTGGACGTATGAATACCAGGACGGCATTGTTCTCAGGAACCCCCAACACTAATGCAATTCATTTGGCGTGATGGACAAAAGGATGTTGTGAATTGATCGTTTACTCACAATGTAGAGTTTGTGAACAGGAAAAAAGGGCTGAATTCAACATAATAAGTAGTTTGACTAGTTCTGCCTGGAGCACTGCATTTTGTCCTGGGTACATCAATACAATTAGGCTATTGACAGGAGACACTGAAAGAAAAGCAGCAAAAATTATTAGGAAGATGGAGGCTTAGATTTATGAGGCAAGATTAAATGAGCTACAATCAATATGTATAGCGGGGCTAAGCAATGACTAAAGGTTTGATAACTCTTCTAATATATAAAGGTGGAGACTTCAAATATGGAAAGAAATTATTGAAAGATGTGGATTAAAACTAGGAATAATGGGATGAAATTAAGAAAAGAAAAAATAAGGCTGAAAATCAGGAAATAATTCCTACTAGTGAGACCAATTTAAATGGTGGAATAGTCTCCCAAAGGAAGTGGGGAAAGCTCTGATCCTTGGAAAATGTAAAACTAGGCAGAAGAAAGCACCAGTAAATAAAGTTTGCTGGCAGGGCAATGGATTCATTGTTTTAATAGGTACCTTATGTGTAGAACTTCTATGACGCTTTAGATCAGTTAGTAGATGTTGCTATTCTGTTACTCAGTTTACCATTCCCCAGGGTAGCTGAGCTCCCAGGCAGTGCTGCTGATCAGCCAAACGTGAGGCTATAGTTGAACTTGGATATGTCACATGGCAAAGTAGGTTGGTCCACCTACTTTATTTGCTACCATTGTCAACTTAAGAACTGTGTTTCTCATTTTAACTGATGCTTCATCTACAGTAGAGTTATGTTTTATCTTTAGCAGGCTGGGAATCTGTATTTCTAGCATTTTAATACAGTAGTTTCTATCTAGCAGTGACTCCAGCGCAATTGGTAAATTATACATATTTTATACCGAAACATTGAAACATGGCTGAGCACAGTGATGAATTTATAATCTGAAGCCCACTTATAAGGTTCCACTATGACGAGGGGACATAATTCTTTCTGCAGGCTAAGGATTGTCAGTAGACTGCTCCATAAAATAATAAGGTTTGCAGTAATAATTTCATGGATTGACTGCAATTTGATAGTCTTTATTTGCAGCATAAATTCATGGAAAGCTTCAGTAGTAAACAGCCTCTTAAATGAAATATGTGCTCTTAATATTATGATTTAACTTCGGTTTTTTTCCTTCTAATTTTAAAAAGCATTCTGTTGCTGCTTTATGTGGTTGTGGAGCCTCCAGGGTTTAGTAAAACTGCATGCAGCAACTAAAGTCTGCAATATTGCAAAGAGGTTACAGGACTTTGTTACTGGTCAGTCAGAAATCATAATAAACAGAAGCCTTTGGTATGAGTCTGATCTCACCTTGGTTTTACCTTAGGGCAGCACTAATGACTTGAGTGGAATTAGTCCTGATTTACACCAGCATAAATTCAGATTCAAACACTTTGCATTCTTCTTCTTTGTGTGAGAATTTGGTGGTAGTGAAAGGTTTCAGAGTCACATCCCTAAAGATTAATCTTCTATTTATTCACAGACGAGGGACAACACCGGCAGTAGCACTTCAATCTCTCCCCACACAGCTCCATTCATGAGCCATAGGGCTTGGCTACACTTGGGAGTTAGAGCACATTAAAGCAGCCACGGGCTCCCTAGCTCACTACCCGTCCACACTGACAAGGCATGTAGAGCGCTCTGACTCCACGGCTAGAGCGCTCCTGGTACTCCACCTCGGCAAGAAGATTAACGCTTGCTGTGTCTTGGCTGAAACTCCCAGGAGTCAGTGTGAATGAGGTGTTGCATTACTGCACTCAGATCAGCCTCTGGAAACATCCCATAATCCCCTTAAGTCAAGTGGCCACTCTTGTCATTGTTTTTGAATCGTTGCAGGAATGCGGATATGCCCTTTCAAAGCTCCATTTCTGACACCCAGCATGCTTATCTGCTCTGAGACAAAGCAATCATTACTGTGGAATGCTGTGTGTGAGAGAGAGGAGGTGGAGGTGGGGTCTGCTGCTGTCTGAACTTACAAGACAGCATGCTGACATGCTCTCAGCCCGTACAAAAACCCACTCTCTCTCTCCCCAAATACACACAACACACTCCCTGTCACACTCCACCCCACCCCACCCCCCCATTTGAAAAGCACATTGCAGTCACTTGCATGCTGGGATAGCTGCCCATAATGCACCGCTCCCAATGCCGCTGCAAGTGCCCCAAATGTGGTCATGCCAGTGTGCTTGCAGCTGTCAGTGTGGACTCTCTCCCTACTGCGCTCTCTGAAGGCTGGTTTAACTCAAAGCGTTCTACATTTGCAAGTGTAGCCATGCCCTCAGTCTTGACCTGCTTGTTGGCGGAGAGGATAATTCATTCTCCATGCCTATTCAATTCTTAGTTTCATTAATGAGAATGCTGAGAAGAGTGTGAATTAGTGTCAGTTGCAATGTGGACACCTGTCCATTGAGAAATGGACTAAGGCCACCAGACAGTTATCATAGTAATGACTTTAGTAGTGGTTTACTACTGACTTTTGACCCCAGATAAACTGAGCTGGATTTCAACTAGTAACCTAGAGATTAAAAGCTCTGTATTCTGTTACCAGACCTTTGAGACATAAAAAGTCTTCTTTATTTTATATGCAAGAGTTTCTCTTACAGAATATTAAATCTCTTATTTATAACTCCCCTGCTGATTAATGGTGTTTAACGCCCACCTGGGTATGGGTCACCTCCTTTGTAGTCACTGGAGAACTAGTAGTGGGAGATTCCCAAACTCACAACATATTTTAATATCAACCATACAGCAACATCTCATAACTTCATACATATTAACGATATACATATTTTGACAGACCAATGGGTTTCAACAGATCATGACCTTTCATATGGTATCTTACATGGCATGCTTTGTTTGAAATATCACAGCCATATATGAATGATGAATATGGGGGCTACTTTGAGATACAGCATGTCACACTGGGGGCAACCTTTTACGGAACTTGATTTCTCCCCCATTTTTAAAGTCTCTTTCTACTATTTCACCTGGATGAAATCCACTTTGGATTTTAGTATACTGTTGTCCTTGCTCTAGGTCTTTCTGATGTGTAGTCTTTTTCTCTACCAAACATTGTTTTACTTCTGCTCCCTTTTCATTTCCTTCTCCCTTGGGATCTTTCCCAAGGTCTTTGGGTTCTTGGCTTGTCTCTTGTGTCTGTCCCATTTCATTCTTCTCTAGCCCACATTTGGCTTCTAGACCTATTTCTCTGGTCCTTCAGTCTCTAGACATCTTGTTCTCCAGGTATTCTTCTCCTTCCTTCAAGGAACAGGGCTCCAATCTATCCTAATCAACAGAAATTGGGGCAACATCCTGACCAACCTAAACCGCTTCAATTGAAATGTTCCCCAAATCTCTAGAGGCACCCTGCAATTTAGCAGACTTTATCCTTCCCGGTGGATTACATATTAGCTTCAATCTTTTCCCCCAGCACAATCCATTAAGACTTCAGCCAGTCTCTCCTAACCAAATGTGTCCCCCCACAGCATAAAGATCTTCAGCTTATTTGCCTTTCCTTCCAATCTCTTCCTTCCTGTTGCCTACTTAACCATCCCCCTTCTGATAAGCTGAATCCCCCTATTAACTGATTAAATCACCTAGTCCGTAATCAATTATCTGCCCAGTTTGGCCCTTACGGGGAAGCTTACAGATGATGAGTCAGCCATAGGCTACTTCCACTATACCACACACCCCTACTTTACATTTATTTTGCACACTTGTAAAAGACTATTCAAAGTGCAAGGCTGTCGTGAATCAGGCCCTAAGAGTTTATGAATTAAGGACACTGACATTATTTTCACAATTCAAAGCTGGCAAGATAAAACCATATATTGATTTTAAAAATCGTTCTGTAACTGCTGTAGACTTATGCTCCAGATGGAAAAACTATTACATTATTATGATGAGGAGGCAGCAATGTATGGTGGTAATATCAAGGGACTGACCTGGGTTCTGACTCATGTCTGTCTGAGCAAGTCATTTACACTCTGTGCTTCAATTTTCCCTTTCTGTAAAATGACTATAGAAATGTTTGTCAAGTGCTCTGAGAGTCTCAGGTGAAAGATGTTCTATAACTGCAGATTACTGCTATTATGCATTTATATGAAGAAAATGTCCATTTTCACTTAAATGTTTTGTTCAAAAGAGTGTCTTGTTTACCCATAAAGTCATAATTAGGGTTTCGGATTTTCCGTTTTCACCAATGAACAGCAATTACGCACCATGATACCAAAAAAATTGAAATTAGTGTTTATCCAATAAACATCAGCAACTGTTACGTGTCTGTAAGGACTTGTCTACATGGAGCAGTAATGCGGCCTACAGGGGTGTGATTTCTAAAACGCATTAACATGTTGCACATTCTTGGGTCTATATAGACCCTGCTGGTGAGCACTTAAGGTTCCTTAGTGCACTTTAACATAGTACTGTTGCAAACAGCACTACATTAAAGAGTACTATAAAGAGATTACTCATTATAGTATATACTATTGTAACCTGTTTGGGTTTTTTTTTCCTTTGACAGCTACAAAAATCTCAAATGGCTAAAAATAAACCCCCAAAATGAAATTAATAAACTCTGAGAAACAGAAGCCCTACCCATAATTTTATGTAATAAATATTCTTCAGTGTGATTGTTGTTAAAATGACCAGGTTGAGTGATTCTTTAATTATTGTTGTTTTTCAATAGCTTTCTGTCATAGTAAATTGGATTATGATCCCAAAGCTTAGTAGCCTAAGGCCTAATAGGACTTGACTGAGAGACCTTCAGGACTCCAGGTGCTGCAGTAGTACTTTAGATTCAGTGGGTGGCATTTTTCCTCCCAAGTCAGTGCTGAACCAAAACTTGACATTAGAAGGAGGTGTAGCCTTTACGGTGAATTGGTTTTACTGATTGATTGGTCTCTTAAACCACAATGGTCAATAAAAGTTCGGTTTCCTGAGGGCTACAGCATCAGGAATATTATCCGTTTTATTAGACTGAGACACTAGAAGCACAGGAGAAAGAACTGCAATTTATCACAAGTCCCTTTATTAACAAATCTGCTAAGCAAATAAACAATCCCACAAACTCTGAAATACAACAGCAGTTAGAGAGAGAGAGAGATTGCAAAGTGTTCAGCCCTATAATTGGCATCACTCACATCTCCTGTTGGGGGACCCTGGAGTGTCAGTCATTGTATTCCTAGTCATCATCTTTGTTCCATCGTTATCATTGTCACCCGTAGTTGTCCTCCTGGAGTCACCCCATGTGTTTCCCCGCTCCAGCACACAGGCAGTACCTTTTATCCTGAGTTACACTTAGACCCACTGGAGGTGTCTTCTACCACTTATAACGTAATATAGAGAATCTAGCTAATTGTGGTTATTTCATGTTCTGTGGTACTTTCTGCCAGAGAAAAGGGGTTCACCCCAGTATCCTCAAATAAATTTGTTAGTCTCTAAGGTGCCACAAGTACTCCTTTTCTTATTACTTGGATAGTGATAACGAATGGGTAGGGTTCAGGGAAGCAGATCCTGTACACTGCTACATGTGTTAGCCCTTTGGTTTGCCAACTTTGACTGTACAGCCCTGTGTCACAGCTCTGTTCCTGGCTGCTCTGCTGATTCTTCTACATCTTAAATGCCTGGACTGCTGCTTTTTGCTCCAGTGGTGACATTCTCCCATTGGCATCTAGGTCTGCTCCACTCTCATTGCTAGTTCTCATCTGGAACCCATCCACACCTGCTAGAGAAGTCTCTAGGATACTCATCTCCCATCTGTTTGCTGTGGCACTTGCTGCTATGAGACAATGGGTGATTTTCCCACTCAGCAATGATTGCTAGATAAGGTGTGACTTCCAATGCTGTTGTCGCCATTGATCTATATTAGGGTTTTCTATAATGCCGTCACAGTATTATCTAAGCACTGTAGAGTTAAAATCCAATTCAGGTGGCTACATTTTGCTTACCTGAAGTCTTTCTTTTATTTCAGTTTAGCAAGTTATATTTAATTAGTTAGAAGCATCCTCTTCTAAATGGTTGTGTAGTGTCAGCTACCGATGGTAACAATGAGTTGCATGTAACTGATGGTTGAGGGGATCCTTGTACAAGGTCAGATCCTGCATTCTGGCTAAGCAGTGATTAGTTTGAGGTTGTAGGAGAGGCAAAGGTGGCTTTAAGCCTCCTTTGTGACCCCTCCCCCACAACATCCTGGGGTTGATCTGTGCCCCAGCACATGTTGGGACAACCTCAGAGCTGCTCCCACTCATGACAACCACCCACAGCCACCAAGGGGCAATTTCAGAAGTGTTGGCCATGTCTTTACTTCAGATGTGCGCTGTGCACGAGTGGCCAGTCGGGGTACAGGAGCTCCTATGGTCACTGTACTTCATCTAGAGATTCTCCAGGCAGGAGAGACAATTAATGAGGCATACTGCTTTCACCAACTGAATGGCACAAAGCAGCCAGATCAGGGCAAAGGATGTGGCCCGTATGTCTGTAAACCAACATGAGTTTCGTAAAATAGGTGTTATATACATGTAAGGTATTATTAGCTTTCACCTACTGTTATTTAATTCCTCATTTTCCAATTGTTTGTGTTGTGAACAGATTTACATATACACAATATAATTAATTAATGCCTGCTTGTCACTTTCAGTGACTTGGTGTTAGTGTTCAAAAGAACAGCTTGTTCCATGCGCTTTCGTAAGTGTTACCAACAACTTCCACATATAACATTAGTCCTTCAATTCCCAGCTTTGCTACTTGTATTGTCTGGGTCAGGTGACTACTTAGGAAATAATCTGTACAGCTGAGTTTTGAACTAAGGTTATAATCATAAAAAAATAAAGTTAATGAGTTTCAATTGACTTGGGAGGAGCCAGGATTGAGTCAGAAAATCAACTGCGTCAGTACCAGAAAAGGACTTTGTTCTGACGGGGAGAAGGAAATCTTCATGGGAAAATCAACTCATTTTAAGACATAGTGTGAATCTTCTACTCTCCACATGTCTGCTGTACATGTTCTAGGGATAATGAGATAGTGTGTTTAAGTAATTAAAATATAGGCTAGGCTGGGGAAAGATTCTTAATGATTTCACCTTTTGCCTTTTATGTAGATTACTTTGGTCTGCATTGAAGTGCTGAGAGAAAAGTTAGTTCACTGTTTCTTTTATAAACATATTATAAGATTAAGCAACAGTTATAAAACGTATAAGCATGTATGCAAAATATGTCACTAGCTACCTTAACTTATTGTTTTCCTAACCCAATTTACAATAATACAGTGCAATCATCAAAACAAGAGTATGTCTACAGTATAGTCAATAGGTCAGTGGTTCAATGTATCTGACTTCCCAAAATTACTACAATGAATAAATAAATCAAATTGTAGCGAACAAGTTAAGGAAAACAACCCTCTCAAGGTTTTATGGGACGGATAAGGGGAGACGTCGCTCTCTTCAATTTAAGCCATTTTGCTAAGGCCAGGTCTATACTATAGACCTACGTCAGTATAATGCATGACCCAGGAGTGTGAAAAATCCACACCCCTGAGCGACATAGTTATACTGACCGTAGCCCCCCCGTGTAGACTGTGCTATGTGTCGACATAGCTACCATCTCTCAGGGAGATGGATTAACTACGCTGACAGGACAGCTCTCTCCCGTCGGTATAGGAGCATCTTCACTTAAGTAGTACAGCAGTGCCGATGCAGCTTTTTAAGTGTAGACCTGCCCTCGGAATCTACGAAAGGTATTTCTTGCTTTGGGTAGAAGGAAGTACATCTCTTTACATGATTTTCTTGATAACTTCCTTTTTAGGTTGCTCTCTCCCATAAAGCTCCACTCCTCACAGAAATTGCATCAAGTTTATGTCTCTCTAGTCTGTTTCCCCACTTTAACACAGTGCCTGCATCCTTTTGGCAGTCTTGCACAGATACAAAGTGATTTCTAGAATCCCACACTTACAGCAGCTTTAGAATGACACTCAGGTTTAACCCAGAGACCTCTTAGTGTCTACCTTGTGGAACAGTTAGTGACACACACATGCAGGAACACTAATGGGTGTTGGCACAATTCAAGCATCCTCTAATTGCTCTAAAAAAGTGTTTTCAGATCTTCTTCTCAAAGTCTTTAGCTCAAGTAGCTGGAACTAAGTTTATATTTATCAGTATTTCTATTGATGACGGGATGAATTTGAAGCTATTTCGCATGCAGCAGGAGGGAGCTTGGGCTCTTCTCTTTCAGTTGCAGACTTCAAGTGCGGCTTAGCCAACAGTCAGAATTTTTTGCCTCTTTCTTTGGACAACCAGAACAGGGAAGATGCAACTTTGGGTGTCCTTGTGGTTGTGAGAGAGCCCCCCAGTTCTTTCAGCATGGTTAGGGTCTTTTGTAGGGATTCCTTTTCCTCTTCCTCAAGGGACATCCTGATATCTTCAAAGGCTAATTAGGTGTTAAATCCTAGTAGCTGTACTTTGATGTGAGCCAGTGGACTGGCATCATGATCTTGAAGACATATTAGAGATTCCAGGTTAGTGTGTATGTGTCTTCAACAATTCATTGATAGCAGCAAACAGATGTCTCTCAAAAACATGACTTGAGATGGTGCCATGTGATAAGGAGCTGGCAGGCAAACTTCCACTTTGGTCCAAGACATAAATGGCTTTAAATATAACTAATGACTCATCAGCGTTACATGTCCACTCGTTCCTACACATCATCATGACAATGAGTTAACTATGACACTGGGATAGTAACTCTAATGGCTTGTCTACACAGCTTGTCTACACCAGTGGCAGTGTAAATTTTAGTCCACGCCAGTGTGTCATGCTGATGCACACTAAAATTTCTCTAGCGTGTGTTAATGTAGTCCCATTTCAAACCGTATTATGTTTGGGAACTTTTAGCGCACGTGCACCAGCAGTGTCCACATGGGGCAGTTAGTGCCAGACACGCTGGTGCGAACTAGAATTTACACTCCACTGGTGCATGCTAGAGCACCGTGTAGACAAGCCCTAAGAGGTGGGAGCAGAGTCTACAGCAAGTGGGTGACTTTACCCTAATAACCTTTTGCCCACAAGTGTAACCTCTCTTAGTAATGCTAACTTTCATTAAACATTTGACCAATTAAAGTTACTCAGGCCTAGGTTCCCTACAATGTTTGTAGCTGTTAAGGTTTGTGCGGGAGAGAATTTGGTTTTGACGACTGTTCAGAATTGGCCCCTGCTGCCAAACCATGTTGGACAAGTTGTGGGCTAAAAAGCACCCAGCTTTCCTGAGCAGCAGGGAAAACTGAGCTCATCTATCAAGCTAAAAATTGAGTTGTAAGGATGCGCACTTGTCACCTCATTGACTTCTCATCCGTTTTGATTGACAGCGTCCTCTTGTCAAATCACTCTAATGCTTCAGACATATCATCACTCACTCATTTTTGTTTGTGTTTTATTTTTCTTAGGAATATTTGATGGGGTTCTTTTTCCCACAACTTACCTCACCTTTTTTCCCACACAGAGAACCTCCTTAACACATTTGGGGGAGGAAATTCAGAGCGACATTACCTCAGAGTAGCTAGAGGTTTTCCAGCATGGAGCTGGTGGTTCTCTTATGGCCAGGATGGGTAAGCGTGAGAGGGGAGGTATTGTATCATTTCATCATGTGGCTCCCTTTGCGGGAAATTAACCTTTCAGCTGGTACATGCACCCTCTCATCCCACAGAATTCCTCCACCATTGCAGGGCCCCCCCACCACACACACAAATCAAAGATTGTCCTGTTTCTTCAATAGCTCCCTGGTTCGGGGACACTCCAGGTTAGATAGGAGGGAGGGGAGGGGGAAGTTGGAGGGGGAGGAAATTAATCAGAGGTGTGAAAGTGAACCTGTGTGTCTTGGTAATTCTGCACCTTGCAGTGTCCCATATGGATCGCTGCAACTGGTGCACAAGTTAGTGTAGCCCTCAGGCTGCTCTAGCCTGCATCAGGAGAGGAGTTAGCTCCAGCAGCTCCTGAGTAGATGAGAAGCAGCAGACACATGCTGGTGCATGGATGAACCAAATCTATAACCAAGGGTTGGATGATTTCTTTGAGCTAGATACCTGCCTCTTCCTCAGTGAGATTTTACATGTCCTACCAGACTCTGTGTATGGCTCTCTGCAGTCCCTGAGAACTACTGAAAATTTCAAGTTTCAGAGTAGCAGCCGTGTTAGTCTGTATCCGTAAAAAGAAAAGGAGGACTTGTGGCACCTTAGAGACTAACAAATTTATTTGAGCATAAGCTTTTGTGAGCTACGGCTCACTTCATCGGATGCATACCTTCAAGCAGTTTCTCACTCTTCCACACCTTTGTTATTTTGTTTGCATTCTGATGCTACTGATTGGTGTGTTTGCTGTGAGGTGAGATGTACAGGTACATTTCCCTGCTTGACTGGTAGAAGGAGGCACTAGTTTTACTGAAGGAAAAAAAATTATAATATGTTCTATATGTGGCTTTTTACTTTTTTTTTTTTTTGGTGGTGGTGGAGTTTCCTAATTCTGCTCGTTACCGAGGTATATCGTCTGTAGCTATGTAACTGTTGTGAATTCATTTTCTGCCTACCAGTCCTTATACATTTCTGGAACTCTGCTCTTATTTCAAGACAGCTACCATTTTATGATCATTCTGCATAGGCTGTAAGGGAAGGCATCCCGTGTATCTTTGTTATGGAACTTAGTTTTTTCCATTGTCCCTCTTAATCTACAATAAAGACTGAAAAAAATATGTTGCTTCACTTATAGGATCACCATTAAAAAAAGTTAAAATTTTACCCACACGTAACACAGTGGTATGAAAATATTGACATTCTTCTGGTGATGCCGGTGTATGGATGCAACTTCTAAAAGAAAAGCTGTTGGAACACAGGACCTTTTTAACCCCTCTTTTTAAAAAAAAATAGGGAAAGTGACAAAAAGAATAGGGAAGGGGGGAGTCAGAGGAGTGGGGGAACCTAAAAGGAAAGAAGCAGAAAAACATGACCATATGAAGAAAAGGAGGACTAGTGGCACCTTAGAGACTAACCAATTTATTTGGGCGTAAGCTTTCGTGAGCTACAGCTCACTTCATCGGATGCATTCCACTGAATGCATCCGATGAAGTGAGCTGTAGCTCACGAAAGCATGAAGTGAGCTGTAGCTCACGAAAGCTTATACTCAAATAGATTGGTTAGTCTCTAAGGTGCCACTAGTCCGCCTTTTCTTTTTGCGAATACAGACAAACACGGCTGCTACTCTGAAACATGACCATATGAATGAGTTTCATCGAAAAGTGGGAATATATATGAATATAAGGTTGCTGAATTAGAATTTTGTGTTGAGCGAGAAAGAAGTATGATGTAATTGGAAATAAACCCAGAGAGAGACTGAGAGGTTAAATTACCAGGGCACATAAACATATCAGAAATGGTAGGTGAAATAAAGCATGGGGGGATAGAAATATGGGTAAAAGTGAATATTGGCTGAAGAAAAAGAAAATTAATATCTGAGGTGCATCTGTTTAGATTGAGATAAAGGAAAAAAGGGGGGTTCTGATTATAGTATACTTTCCATACACAGACAAACCATGTGAAAAAGCCACTACAGTGATTGCAGGGGGTTAATTTATTTAAAGTTCTTTTGACAGGGTGCAGATGCCCTGCCTGAGCACCAGCAAGCAGAGATCTCACACAGGTATTCAGGGCAGGGCAGCAAAGCAAGGCTGGGGACTGAAGAGCCAAAGAGATGTTCACAAAGAACATAGAAAGCTATTAGAACAGCTACCTTGTAAAAAGGGGGAAAGCAAAGTGTGGAAAGGTGGGGAGCCACACCCATTCACTAGATTTCTGCATGACTGTTCTGGTTAATTGAATGTACAGAGCTTTGGACAACACTTTCAATCCTAGGTGCTTACAGTAGGGCTTTTAGGGCTTGGCTGCACTAGCGAGTTAGAGCACATTAAAGCAGCCCCGGGCACCCTAACTCCCAACCCGTCGACACTGGCAAGGCACTTAGAGCGCCTGGACTCTGCAGCTGGAGCGCTCCTGGTAATCCACCTCCACGAGAAGCATAAAGCTTGCTGCTCCTCGGCTGAAACGCCCGGGCGTCAGTGTGAACGAGGTGTTGCATTACTGCACTGCGATCGGCCTCCGGAAACGTCCCATAATCCCCTTAAGTCAAGTGGCCACTCTTGTCATTGTTTTGAACTCAGCAGTAGGATTGCAGATATGCCCTTTTAAAGCTCCGTTTCTGACAGCGGGCATGCTTATCTGCTCCGGGACCAAGCAACCATTACTGAGGAACGTTGCTGCTGTGAGTATGTGAGAGAGAGGTGGGGGGAAGTGGGGGCTGCTGCTGTCTGAACTTACAAGACAGCATGCTGACATGCTCTCAGCCCCCACAAAAACCCTCTCTCTCTCTCTCCCCACATACACACAACACATTCCCTGTCCGAACTCCACCCCACCCCCTTCCCCTCCCCCCCCTCATTTGAAAAGCACATTGCAGCCACTTGCAGGCTGGGATAGCTACCACAATGCACTGCACTCTGTGGCGTTGCAAGAGCTGCTAATGTGGCCATGCCAGTGCCCTTGAATCTGACAGTGTGAACACACTGCATCGCTTTCCCTACTGCACTCTCCGAGGGCTGGTTTAACTCACAGCTCTCTACATCTGCAAGTGTAGCCATGCCCACAGATTCAGGGTCAGGCACCAAAACAGAAGCCGCCTGGTTTACAAAGGTGCTAAGAGCATATTGTTCCCATGGACCTAAATGTGAGTTGTGGGTGCTTAAGACTTCTATTGTAGTACCTGCTGCCCTACAAAACTGAGATAGAACATATCCCTCTGAATGGCATAGCTCTAGCACTGTCCATTAAAGCCATGACCCTACAGTGGTCACATCCAACCCTTAACTTCAAAGTGTGATTTATGACAAAGAAAATTCATGTAACGCCCAGGTGCAGAAGGGTAACTCACAAGCCCATGTGCCCCTCATGGCTGGGCACAGTGTAGCAGCCCCTTCAAATCTGGTGCCCCCTGTGGATGGCCACTCCGCGCCTGAGGTGGTTTGTCCCGTCTCACAACCCAGCCCTCTGGCCAGGTTGTTTATAGTCCCCACCCCTTCCAGGGTAATAAAGAGTATGATCAATCAGTCCAGTCACCATATGCCAGGTATTTTTTCCCTACCCTAGCCCCTGTAGTCCTTGCTCTCATATAGTTGGCAAGCATTACATCTCTCTTCTTGGAGGCCTCCTTCCTCTCTGGGTTCCAGCCCAGGGAGTCTGAAGTAAATATCTAAGGTCTGCTCCCTCAGATTTACTACTGCTTCCCTGGGCCGCTTCCTACCTTCACCTGCCTCCAGCCAATCACAAAGGAGTCAGAGGTGTGTTGCCAGCTGAGAAATGAACAGTGGAAGAACCTATCTGTGGTGGAGAGTACACTATTAGTAGGAATGGGCAGAGGACTAAAATAACCCATAAAGTGAGAAACCCGGTGTAACATACTCTTTCCCTGAGGGAGCAATCAGAACTACCTATTGGCCCTTTTCTGGGGTGGGATTCCCATATACCAGCTTCTCTTGCACTGTAAAGCTCCTCGTGAAGTTCAGGTCCATGATACAGTGTGTTAGCTTTCAGCCTACTATGACACTCACTTAAAAATTATAATACTGTTATCTTGCAGCCCCATCTTATGCCTTTGAAACACTCGTCCGTATATTTGTAAGGCACTCTGGGGTACTTCATCAAAAACCAGGCAAAAGATTACATAAAGTGATGCTGTAAGAGGATCTGGACTGGTGATATGGGAGGTAGAGAGCTACATGAGAGGGGATTTTATGGGGAAACTGAGTCACACCAAAATTCAAAAATACTCTCCGAGAGTTGGAATTGCTGGGGAGAAAGGCATTTTTCCAAACAGACCATTTTTATTACTTTCATTGATATAAATAGACAAGATAGGTGAGGTAATATCTTTTATTGGATCAACTTCCGCTGGTGAGAGAGACAAGCTTTCAAGCTTACACAAAGCTTGTCTCTCTCACCAACAGAAATTGGTCTAATAAAATATTATTTTACCCACCTTTTTCGCTCTGATATTCTGGGACTGACACGCCTACAGCAACACTGCATACACTGATACAGGCACTTTGACAGGTACAAATTTGCAATGTTTAAACAAAATTAATATTGCAATTCCCCAAATAAATATTTGTCCACATACATCTTTGTTTGTATAGCTATGATACAACCAGCCCAGACAATAATCTCATTCATACACTTTTTAATATTTCATTTTGTTCACACATTTCTCTGGGTGACAAAGTTTCAGCAAAGTTTTCCCTTGAACTCAGAAGGCACGACGCTCCCAAATACCCAGTCACAGACCAATTAAAGTAAAAGGATGTAATTTAAAAATAATGAGCATGGGGCACCTGCTCCTTAGTTCTCCTGAGACTGTAGTAAACTATTTCCCTAAATATGCCCTGCTTTGTTTCACTGTTTCCATGGCCAGTTCAAAAGCTCGAATATACCTATTTGTGAAAAAATGCTAGTGAGCTTATAACTCTTCACTGGCTGATGAAGTCACAGAAACAAACTCCAAGTTGCAGGAAGTTTATTGAAGCCCAGTCCTGGCTTGTATTTTGTAGGTTTTATATGAGAGCAGAGTCCACTACACACCTTTCAATATCTGTCACTTTGAAAGTCATACAGCCTTGCTCAAACAGCCAGTGCCCTCGGTGAAAGTTGAATTTTGTCCTAGGTGGACACTGAACCATCCACACACTTAAATGTGCTTTCAAACATATTAGGTCCCTTCCCCATAGACTGCTGGTAGCACACTAAGTGACCTCAAGGGCAGTTTCAATATTGCTTTGAGGAATATAGGGAATTGACTATTGAGACCTGCCGACTATGGGTTACGGTGGTGCTACATTTTGGGTATTCCGGCTGTGAATCAAGTTGCATGAATTACATATTGTCTCCTTATCAGCATTTTAATTTTTCCCTATGAAGGGGGCTGGAGCCCACAAGAAAAAGACCGAGAGCAAAAAGTTTGCAGAGAAGACGTAATTTCCATGATATTTTCAAGTTCATTGTTGAAACTGGAGGCTTTTCATGGTAATATTTTCCACGTATTGTGTAAGTATTAGTAACGGAACTTGATATCTTGCAGACTAACTGGTTGCAGGGTGCCCATAGGCCTTAGCTAAATAGACAGTGAAGGCACTTTCGATAAGGAGGAACCACTGATTAGTATGGGAAACTCTGACAGGCCAGTCCTGAACTACTTTTCTCTGACTCTGCAGTTTCTTAGCATCCGGGATACCTTTGATTTTCCCTGAAAAACAGCAGGACAGCACAGCTGTAACTGCCCACTCAACTTTGCCTTCTTCTTATAGACCCCTTTTTAAAAAAAGTGGTGCTATTATAATGCAAATGATAATACTAGTCTTCCCTTAATTGGCTTTCTTGTTCTTCCTGCTCGGCTGCTGCTGTTAAGATTATCTGAACTTTTAATACATACATTTATGTAAAAAGATCTGCAAACTGGGCATGTTACTCAGGCTCCTAGCATGTGGGCAGTGTAATCCTCCTTGTGAATCTTGGGCACTCTTGATAGACACACTTGTGAACAGATTGTCAGCATTCTCAGTGTGCTCCCGCAGTAGTCGTCTCCAGACGCTAGGCCACGCTGCTCTCGTTCATAAATTCCTAGTCAGAGGGCATTTGAAGCAGCTAAGCAATTTAAAGTTCCACTGATGCCCCTAGCTGCTACAAACAGCTTAGCTGGCTTTGGAACGGCAACCAGAGACTTTTCACTGGATTATGCTTGTGGAAGGCTATGGATTATTTTGTACGACTGAAACACTTATTTATAACAGAGCTGGTTATGGTATAAAACAATTACGAATTTTTGCTTTCATGGGAATTCAAATCCTTTAGTTTACTAAAAACTTCAGGATTTAAGCCTCTTGATGATTTTTTTTCAATTTCATTAATATTGCAGCAATTGGTGTGTTTCTGAACATTGTTGAACATAATATATTCTGCGTCTGATACTCTAAACGTGTCAAACATGCACCTCCCCTTGACTTCAGCAAGTGTTCTGTGCACTGATGAGCTGCAGCTAATAACCATTTCAACAAGAGATTCAATCAGTGTTTTAACTACAAGTGATACATTGTATTATTAGGTTTCAGAGTAGCAGTCGTGTTAGTCTGCATCCATAAAAAGAAAAGGAGGACTTGTGGTACCTTAGAGACTAACAAATTTATTAGAGCATAAGCTTTCACGAGCATGCATCCGATGAAGTGAGCTGTAGCTCACGAAAGCTTATGCTCTAATAAATTTGTGAGTCTCTAAGGTGCCACAAGTACTCCTGTTCTTTTTATTGTAGTATTAGGTATTTTGTTATTAAACAATGTCCATCCCTCTTATTTCCTTTCCAAATAAATTATTAGTATTTACACAAGAGACCCAGGGTGAACCTCAACAATGATATGATGTACAGGTAAGATGTACATCAAATATAAGTTGATCCAAAAAATGGATGTAAGTAGCAATGTAACTTGCACCTATCTGGCAGTCACTGGGCTGCAATAAGAATGTAACCTCTTGTAACTTTCCTCTTCTAACTTTCCCCCGCTTGTCTTCCTTGCCTCCTCTTTGAACACATTCTGGAGCAAGTACGACCAAAATCAGAGATGGTAAGAGCAGGAGGAAATTCCCACTCAAGTGAATTTAACCATGGGAGCATTGGCAGAAGTTAAAGTAGAGAGAAGTAGCGAGAAGTAGTGGGAATGTCCACAGAACTATCTGGAGGCCCCAGGATATTGAGGCCCACAAGAGCCCTGTGAGTCAAAGTTTCTTTCAGTCTATATTGGGCCACACATTCCAGGAAGAGGACCTGATAGGAGGAAGAAAAGCTGGTAGACCAGTAGGACACTGGAGCATTAGGGTATAAAACTAAAAACTTCTACCATTCCTATTAAATCATGTCCCCAAAACAATACTATTGGCCAGCTACATTGAAGTTATATGTCAGTCTAACACTGATTAAGGAAAACATTCCAAAAAAGCTTGGTGTCAATTGACAAAAGGTACTGAGCAGCTGTTGTCCCAGTGGAAGCTAATGGAAGTTATAGACACTCAATATCTTTCAGGATTCTGCCTTAGATTTTTAAATAGTAATCCATTCCCAGTTTGTTTCCTTTTCAGTACTGTAAAATAGTATTACTATCCAGCCAAAAAAGGATCCCAACCTGATCTAATCTCTATGAAGCAGTTTCTGAAAACAATGATTCCTGTTGTTTGTTTTATTTATATGATATTTCTGTGTTCTAGAGAGTCTGCTCTGAAAGGAGCATGTGACCCTTAAATAGAAGTTTAAAGCACTTGAGAAATGCCTACAGTACTTGACAAAGGCAGTTATGCATACCCCATAATCACTCTCTACAAAGGAGGGCTATTCTGATCTCAGCTGTGCAATGCCACATACAGAGTTTCTTTAATTGTGACTGCAATTGCAGTCGTATGGTTTCTGAGAGATGGTGCAATGTATGCTGCATGAATTAGAAATCAGGCCTATGTGTGTTGACTGGCAAAAGGAAGAATCTGTAAAGCAGGAGGTACGCGGCTGATCTTTCAGATTCACTGACCAAGCGTTCCATCTTACACTTTGTTAAATAAAATTTGAGTTTTCAGTTACAGATTCAATCTCAGTGCTTACTTTGTAATGAAAGAGGTGCTGGGGCTCAAGCAATTTTTCTACATTAATAACTGATGCAGCAAGCCCAAAGGTTACAGGGCAATGAACTGCCAAGACTCGAGGCGTCAGGGCTCAGCCCTGACAAGCCCTGGCACAAATTAAGCATTGTTCAATCTACTCTATTACAGATAAGCATGCGTTCCATACAGTCTGGCATCTTGAAGTCCAAAGCCTGCTAAAGGCATAAAAAACAAAATCAGTCAGGCTGGGAAAATTTTAAACTGGGAGAGTAGTTTTTAGTGGTCTAAATTGAGAGTCTCTGGGACCAGAGGCAGGAGCTTAATCAATTCAGATTTTAATCTTCCCTGTTTATCCTAAGTTCTGTCCCCACATCCTGGCTTTTGTAGCTGTGGAACTGTATCATTGCAACAAATTCCATCTTCTGCAGAGGTGAAAGATCCATGAAGCTCTGAGAGCTGGAAAAAGGGTAGTGGTTGTTCCTCTTGGGCTGGGAGCTTGACAGAGGTGTGGTTTGAGGAAGGGAGTTAAGAATTAACAAACTTTTGAGCTTACACAAAGCTCTTCTACAGGTCTGGGAAACATGCACAGAGTGTCACAGCTAAATACAAGGTGGAACAGATTGTTCAGCATAGTAGTTAACACAGATTTCAAGGGACCATTCAAGGTGAAAATGATAAAAGACAAAAAAAACCATGTCACTCGTGGGTGAACCCTTTTCACAAAGTGATTACTCTATATCTGACCTCTCAGTCCTCATCCTCAACCTGGACAACGCTTTCAAAAGATGAGCCTGGGGGCTTAAATTCATAACTTTGCTACATATTACAAATCATTGGCTGAATAGAGACACTGGATTTATGGCTTATTACAACAATCTAAACCCACCACCAACTCCCCACAGCTTTCCTTTTCCCCCTATGACTGGAGGGGTGTGAACAGGCCACTTCACCAGGAATGGTCCCTTGAAATATGTGCTGACTACTTATGCTAAACAATCTGTTCCACCTAGTATTTAGCTGTGACATTCTGTGTGCATTTCCCCCAACCTGAAGAATAACTCTGTGTAAACTCAAAAGTTTGTCTCTCTCTCCAACAGAAGTTGGTCCAATAAAAGATATTACCTCACTCACTTTGTCTCTCTAATATGCTGGGACCGACACGGCTACAACAACACTGCATACAACATTGAAAGCAAAGTGTCAATTTCAGCAGATTTTCCCATCTTTTTCATGCTTGTTAGCTCCTCTAATTTTCAAGAGAACATAATTTAGAGTATAATCCAGACTTCTTGTTGGCGTTTTTTAATTAACCCCACACTGTGTCCTTCACTTATAGACCAGGCTGAGAGATAAATCAAATTCAATCTAATCGTTTTGCTGATTAAGGACACAATTTGTTTAAAAAATTGGCTGCTTCCAATCAAAGATTTGCAACATTCAATGAAAGCCCAACTTTTAAAACTTGATATTTCATAACAAAGTGAGACCAAAACTGATTATCCAGAAACTGGTCATTCTGCTTACATGACGAAGTGAGAGAGGAAACAGGAGTGCAATTAATTTTCTCTGATCTTCTATGAATTAAGACAGAAAAATTATTAGTCCCCCCAAAATATTTATTAATTTAGAAAAAAAATAACTTGGGCCAAGATTTTCAAAATTGGGGGCCGGATCCTCTGCTGGTGTAACTCCTCATAGCTTCATTAACTTCAATAGAACTACACCAGTTTATACCAGATCAGGATCCATAGCACAAGGCCTGCAGTAGGCTCCTAAATTCATATTTGTTCACCTGAATATGTGACCCGATAGTCTAAAGTGGTGAGTACTCAGTGGTTCCCACTGACCTTGAGCTTTTTCATTATAAAAAAAACAATGCAGGACTTTTTATGGCAGTACTTTCACTTCTTCCTCAGCAAATAATTTAATTATATTTGCATAGTAGCCCTTGTTATCTTCATACTTTCTTTATGGCTTTAAAGGGAACTTCTATTGCCCCACAATGATGCTGACTTAAAATTTGCAACAGCTGTGGTAGATCAAGCTATTGGTTTTTCAAGACAAAACCTCCTACGTCAGTTGGAAATACATTATGAGTCGAAAAAAAGAGATAAAGTTCCTTCCTTAGTGCCTGATCCTGTCCTGAATCCTCAGTCCCTGTGAAATGGGAGATAAAGGTGATGGTTGTGATGGTTTAGGCAACTGTGAGCTAACAAACTATTGAAATAAATTGCTAGCTCAGCTCAGAACAAAAACAATAATTCTCAGTAGAAAACCTACTTCAGTTAAAGTAGCTTTATATACATGGACAAAAAGCTTCTTGATATGCCTCTTAGGGAATAATTCCACTGTAGAGTACAATATACAAAATAGTGTAAATTATCATTATGACCCCATTGAACTATATATTAGGCTATCCTTTTTTCTTTTTTTTCAATATCACGCAAAGAATCCTTGCATTCTTTGCAGCCTGACTGCAGATTATAGAATCCTAGTGGGCATGATTCTCATCTCACAATGGTTTATATCTGTGCAGCTCCATTTACTGGAATAGTGGTACTCTGATAATAATGTATAGTAAAGGGAATTAAAACCTCAGAGCTTATTTTTAATCAGGGTTGTGCTTATGCACTGTAAGGGCCGAATCCTATTTAGCATTGAGTTCATTTAAATTTGATAGATAACATGATATATTTTTCTAGTATAAACAAACCCTTATACAAAGAGAAACACAAAAGCCACTCAGAACTTGGTGTGTATCTGAAAATATATTGTTTTGTCATTTTAAACCAATATTTGTGTTATATAAATGATCTGAAATTTTAAACAGTTTTTTTGGGCCAGGGTCTTCTTTTATGTACAGTAAAGGAACACAGGCGGAACTTCAATGAGTTCAATTGACTTCCAGCAGTGTAAAACTGGTGGGAGAAAAGAATCAGAATCCATCTATCCATCCATCCATCTAAAATTTCATTTCTCCTGTAACCATTGTTCATTTGTGCTTTTAGCTCCCGCTTTGTTACCCTTGTTATAACAATGATCTTCACATTTGCAGTAGTAAAATACCATACATTCCCATGGACAAAACCAGGGCTTAAAAAAAGCTCAGAAAAGATTTTGCACAGATCACGTGTCAGAGAAGCATGTGTAGGCTCAAATTGCAACAGGAGACAAAGATCAGAAATTCCTGGAGGTCTGCGCATATGCAGTTGTGTGCAGTGTTTTGCATGCACAAAGGAAGAAAACAGTGTTTTAGCAATATTCTTTATTAGCAGTTGGGGATTGTGAAATTAAGCAAAGACAGTAAGTGTGCAGATTTCCAAAGCTATTTCCGTTATGGGAAGAAAAACATGGTTCATCTTCATTTTTAAATAAAATCTATTTAAATGATTTATAATATAAATAACAAATACAAACCAACATGATAATACAAAAAACATGGATAATGATAATGTGATAAGGATTGTGTGTGTGTGTGTGTATATATATATATATATATACATAGTATATGACTAAGTAAAGGAGATATCTCATATTAAATCAGAGTTGTGTGTGGGTGTATGTATCTATATCTTTCTAGTATTCATAGGGTCACCCTGTCCCCACAGGAATTCCCATAAGAGGAGAGTCTAAGGGGGGAGGTAAACTTCATGGGTGAAATCCTGCCCCATTGAAGTCAATGGTAAGACTGTGACTGACTTCAATGGAATCAGCATGTCACTCCATGAGAATCACTTCACATAGGCCACATTCCTGCAATGAACTTCGTGCAAGTTACCCACTGCACCCTGCGTGAGGCCTCATTGACTTCAGTTTGGCTCCACTCAGGTACAGGAGTGTTCCAAGTAGGTGCTTATTGTAGGATTGGGGTCACAGTTTTCTCCAGATTATTCTCTGGGCAGTGGTTCTACTCCCAAACTCTATGGGTCTTAGGAGATATGCAGAAGACCAGGGATATAGTCAGAGAGAACTTGTGTGTCTCTGTTCTGGCTCTCAGGTCCCTGGTCGCCTCTTCTTTCCCAGGCTACACAGCTCCATAGTGGACTGAGTAGCAAGAAGTCCTAAAGCAACAACTGACCCACCTTGAAGCTGGAGCTCCACGGTGCAGAAGGAGGGCTTGCAAATGTTAATGCAGCCTCATACTGCATTATCTGCACTATATTTCTCATGGGGCTTGGTGGATGAGAGGATAACAAAGTACTTTTTTATGGAGTGCTTGAGTTTGCACTTCCTTTCTACTCTCTAAACTTATTTTGAAGATCTGGACAGAATTGTGATATAATTGATAAGGGTATCCATTGAAAATTATAGTCTGTACACATCTCAAAATAACCAAGGTGGGGATTATGTTTATTATTGATACAGCCTTGAACTTGCATCAGTGTGATACCAGAGGTGCAATAAGCATCATCAAGGCAAACTATCACCTTTCTAATTGCTGACTTTTGGTGATATTTTTTTCCTGGGCATTACAATAGTTCATTTTTTTTTTAAACAAAAAAAAAATTATTCAGAAAAGAACATAAGCTGAATTCTTGAACTACAATTCTTACTTGCACACATACAGCCCTTAAATTGTACGGTAATCACAGTATTCCATTTTCCAAGTGTTTGGGGTTTTTTATTCTGGTACATGCTATTTTTATGTGAGCTGCCTACATTAGAACCACTGCTAAAATGCAGACATTCTGAGTACATTTTATCATTAAAATACCTCCCTTTCTTATTTCCACTTATTATTGTTCAGAAACTTGCAATTGTATGTAAAGCTGGTGCTTTTACCATTGTCATTTTAAAAGCCCATCTCTTAAATGAATAGCAATAAAATAAAAATTTCAGTAACATTTAGCTACAGTCCATGAGAAATAATGACCCAAATTACAAAAATGGCAGTATCTAAGCTGCCTCCAGTAACACAGTTCCTTTGGAGCATCACATTGAAATACTGATTTAGCTCTGACTCAGAGAAAGTGACACCTCCAGAGACATTAGCACTTAATTTGTCATCTAGGTAGGTTTTTTGTAGGTTTCCTATATGAGTAGTAACTTTGGATAGTAACTGGACTGCACACTTTGGAGAGTTTTTAAGGTGCTATGAGAAGTTTTGCTGGTGACTCTATGTAGTCAGTATTTGATTAATTCCTTATCATATCAGCAGGGGCTCTTTGCTGTTGAAAGGTGCCATTTTTCAGATGAACTTCTTCAGAGATTCCAACCAGTTGTGATCATAAAAGCTCCCATAGCACCTACTATAAGAGTAAGCCCCAGTGTTCTGGCCATATTCGAATTTGGGGAAATAATATTCTATTTCCCTAAACTTCCCCTGCATTTTGCTTCAGGAATTTATTTTCTCCTTTCCCTTTTATAAACTCTTCACCATACCACCAATTCAGAATACCTCAGGTTTGCTAGGGCTGGTTTCATCCTCATTATATTAAGACTATCCCATTTCCCACAAACTTAGGGGACTTTGAAAGGTCCTGAAATTACTTTTGAGGCCTATTAAATGTCGTCATGCTCCATCATAGCTTTCCTTTTCTTTTTTTAATAGAAAATTGTCATAGTGTGTCAAAAATGTCATGATGCTGCATTGTTCCATCTCATGGTAGAGCTCCTGGTTGGGTGGTGGTGAAGTTGGTCCCACCTGACAAACTCAGAAAGGTGATAACTGTAACAGTAGCCACTGGTGTTAGTCAATACTGACCCTATCATGTGACAGGGATATTAACATTCTGTACCATTGTCAAGTGCCTGGGTTTATGCAATAAACTTCAGTGTCTTACCAGCACTCATATGTGTCACCTAGAATGAGATAACACCTAGAATGAGACCTGTAAAAGGTATTGTAACTATTTGTCACTGTGAATAGTTCTCCTAGTCTTTAAGCTCTCCCCATGCAACCCGTGTGAATATGTAAATGCAATATGCACTTGGCTCAGGAATATTATGATTTTAGCTAACTTTGTGCAAAAATAGGAATTATGTTTGATGCTGCATCTGAACTGAGGAATTTGTCAAGACAATTCCAAGCACTAGGTGTGTTTTTCTATATGTGGCCTTTAACAGGGTGGAAGGACATAATTTATGTTGACTCAAAAAGGCAGGTGAATCTAGTTAACTCTAACCAGAATATAAGAGAGGTTGGAGTATCACTTTCTGGGGAGAGGGAATTAAGGGTTGGGATAGATTGTTCCTGCATGGAGAAATTCTAGGGACAAGCCAAGCTCCATATGAAATGTAGGCCATGGGGTGGTTGTTTATGTTAACAGTGAAAGGCAAACTCCAGGAAGGGTTGAGAGCGAGAGAGCGAGAATCAGACTTGTGTGTGTTTCAGTGATTGACACTCCTGGACTTCATAGTTAAGAAAATGAACAAGCTGCGCAGAGCGTGTCATTTCAAAATATCAATCTCCATCCAGGCATGTTTAAAATTAATGCTGGAGAGTTCTTCAACATGGAAAGAAGACTGATTATTACTAGAACCTACAAAACTTCCACAGACTCAACCCTTAATATGTACTCCATGGAAAACTTGGCCCCAAAGACCTGCCTCGGTATTAATGGTATATATGCTCTAGGGAGGAACAAAATAAGAAGCCACTTGTAAGATAGTCAACATCAGTTAAGTGAAAACATTAAGCAAATTTAGAGCCTACAAAAATAGTGGAGTCACCGCAGTGCCTTTCGATTCCCCAGGTGATAGCAGGAGGCCTAACTCTAGAACAAGGTCCTGAGTCAGAGGGCCTTAATAGTGAAGAGCTTCAACAGAGAAGACAGATGGGGAAGAGGGACTAATATTAACTTGGTCCCCTCCACGTCAGCTAGGACATGGGGGGAAGGACTTGCTTGCATGTATGTTCACCCTTTGTTTAAATAACCTAGATCTCCCCACACCCCCTTTCGCTATATACAAGTGAATTTATTGATAGCCATAAGTGGAAATGAGGCAGGGACACACCCACTGCTCACACCAAGCTGCCAGGGAGCATACGGTGTGATGCCAGCGTTGACAAGAGTGGGCATTCCAGGGGTGAGTGCCTACACTACTATAAATGGTCAGATATTGGATTTGCCTGATCTCTGAAAATTCATTCCATAGCCTGATCCCCTCACAAAGAATGCTTTCCCCCCAGCTCTCATGCAGTTTGTGATCTGCATTGTCCCCCAGGGAAGCAACTGTCTCAGCAGTTTACAGATTGAAACTGGATGTTTAATTTAGCTTGGGCTTGATCCATTAATCGCTTTGGAGATAAGAATCAAGGCCTTCAGCTGACATTGGAAACAAACTGGGAGCCAGTGGAAGAACAGGAGCATGGACTGATTGTGTTCCCAGTAGTCTAAATCATGCTGGGGGCAGGCAGCCACATCTTCCATCACCTGGGTTCGACGCACTGTCTGCACATTCAGCTGCAGATACAGTGAATTACAGTAATCCAGTCCACAACTGACAAATCAATGGATCACGGCTCCCATAGCTTTTTATAATGTGGCTAGTAATTTTTACTCACATAAAACACCAAAACATCAAACATTCATACATCGGAAGAGGTGTAAGACCCCATAACAAATGTCTTAATATCATTGGTACCACCTGTAAATGGGAAAAAAAGGAACCTAGTGAACTGTCAGGTAAGATTCACATGCAAGGTACTCAAAAAAACAATTTCCAGTGGCAGGAGTGCACGTTTTGAAATTACATTGTTTGTAAGTTATTAGTGTTTAAAAAGATTTGCATTGCAAGTTTCAGTCTGGATCAATCACCCTAGAGAGGGAAGGCCTGCAGGAAGATGGAGCTTGCCATGTGGTAAAGCAGCAAGAGAGACTCTGCCAGGAGATTGATTGGTACCCAATATACTTGAAGGGAAACTGCTGTGGCAACCAAGGTGAACCAAGATGAGACTTTTCTAGGAGGACCAGACTGGACAAGACTTGCATGGAGAAAGGAACTGGACCTCTTTATAATCCCTCCGTCCTGAAGGCCCTCAGTCTAATTCTCCACTGGCACATTGCATGAGGTGGAACCAGCTTTGCCTCTGTCTCTTTCCAGCTCCAAAAGTTGGACTCCAGATGCATTTTTGCCCTCAGAAAACATAACAACTGCCTTTTAAAACTTCAAGTTTGGCACGGACCGAGTCCTCAGCCAGGAAATTGAATATTAGATTGGGAAATGAAAAAACTACAAGAAATGAAGAAGTCATAAATGACTTAAAATGGCATGCTTCATCTCGGAGGCAATACGCACAAAATCACCATAAAAGAAGAGTCTGTGGTACATTGGAAAACAAGGCAGAAATTAGCAGACTAACATTGTTCTTATATTTGCCACAATCAGCAGGCACCTTGTACTTAGTTTTGGCCATGAAATGATGGCAGAATGGCTTAGTAAATATTTGTTTAGCTTTAAGGTATTAGGACTAATCCCTGCAGGTTTCCTTCCACACAAATGTGAAAAAGTTGGTATGTGGAAACTCCAATTCATTACTGGGAACCCAAAGGGATAAAGAGTCATTTTTATTTTTGAAGGGGTTTACATGGACAATTCCAAAACAATTATACCTAACAGTAGTAATGTAAATATTACTTAATAGTCTTAATTACCAAAAGGTGACATTCACGTCAATGCAGAGGGCCAACACAGGGCATGAACACTAGTAAAATGTCACCTAAGTGAGAGTATTTTGCACTGGGAACTCCTGTGCTCTGCACAGTGGTAGATGGAATACTTAATGGTGGGTCAGTGTATCACTTTCACATTTACTCACAATCTAAACAGAAGAAAGTGCTCCAAATTCCACTCCCACTTACACTAGCACTATCTCACTATGTCTCACATTTTCTAAAAGGGCAGGTCAACAGGAGAATTCTGCCACAAAATTACAGACCCTTTCTGCCCACCTTATAAGATTTATAGGTTACACTCTCTGACTAGAGACAGTTTTAAAATGGGAGTTTTATTAAACTTAGAATCCAAACACAGATAAATGCCATTTGCACAAACCCCATTGTTGCTGCGTCCTTTCAGATGACATAAATTCTGTTGCCCCATCCACATTCCTCTATCCAGAGCTGTGACCTTTGACATCTTCAGCAGTACCCCCATTCTTTATAGGGACAGGACATAGGTAAATATAACCCAGGCATTTACTTATGAGTGCTACACATCCCCCTCATAAGTGTAATATCCCAACATTTCTATTAACAAATTATAACATTCAGTCCATTCATCTGTCCACAAATTTCACAAGCTCATAACAGTTGTTTTCAGGTGCGTCTTTGTTTCTCTTTTCTTTCATAAGCTGTGCTAACAAAGGATGGAAATGTCTGCATTTCTCTTCAGTATATTGTATGCTCAGTGTCTGTGACAATTGTGGCAACTCAATGGCCAACAGAACAGTTTAAATTCCCAATGATATTAACATTTTATTAAATAATTGTTCCTATATGATCATTCAAAGTCATTGGCAATATGGCAAGCTATTGAGAAACACAGCTTCTAAATAAACATAATAACAAATCATCTAGAGCTATAAAACACTTGATTTAGACCATTTAGACTCTTAGCATAAGTCAATATCACTTAATTTACCAGATTATAACAGTCTTGAATAGAATGCACAATAAGATACAGAAAAAGGTATTTGGTATGACATTTACCAGACTGGAGGATAACCCCATGGGGCATTCACCAGTCCAAAAATTGGATTAAACACTGATAAGTAGGTGACCTTAAGGGCACGTCTACACTGGAATAAAAAACCCGTGGCACAGCCAATCGTGGCTCAGGTCAGTTGACTAGCTGCGAGGCTAAAAATGGCTATGTAGATGTTTGGGCGTGGTCTGAAGCCTGGATTCTGGGACCCTCCCGCATTGTGGGGTCCCTTAGCCAGGGCTCCAGCATGAGCCTGAACATCTACACTGCAATTAAACAGACCCAGAGTCCAAGCCCCACGAGCCCAAGTCAGCTTACATGGGCCAGCAGCTGGTGTTTAATTGCAATGTAGACATACCCTCAATATTCATAAGTCAGTGTCTTTGGGGATCTCCTCTCTCTAGCTGGACAACTTTGAATGCCAGTGAATGATGATAATCTGCTCTCATGTGCTCTATTACATGCACTTGCGCAAAATTATGGTTTCAGGTTCTATGGCCTTATTTTGGCATTCATGTTTTTCAGTGGTTGGCACAAATAACACACCAGTCCTATCAGCACTTACCAAGTTTACCAGATCAGTAACATTCATATTTTCCAGCCATACATAAAATGTTTCTTTCTCTGGATTCAGAGCTTCTCAGCCATGGACAGTATCCACTATCATTACATAATGTAGTTGATCTTCACTCTCAGCATCAGAATCACTGGAGCCTAAATTCTTGTCCTCATTTTGATCTCTTTGTACTATTTTTCCTTGTTCTCTATGTCTTCCTCTGTGGTGGTTTAGAGAGGGTGGTGTTATATCCAACAGTAAGGAGTCACAAGGAAAGGCGATGAAGAACTCTAATAGATCCTTTTCCATCTGCTTTGACTTCATAGACTGGACTATCTCTCATTCTTTTAAGTAAGAAATGAATTTTATCTTCCCAATATGATCTTAATTTGCCTTGTCCTCTCCCTCTCTCTCTAAAAATAAAAAAAAAATCATATTGGGGTGTGGAAAATTTCATTCTGATAGGTGAAAACTTTAGGGAGTTATGAATGACTCAGAACAGTGATATAGAGAGGAAATGCTTAGGCAGCATATTAGCTCCGACAGTTGTGACTAAACACTCCAATTATAATGGATGCATGCCCTAAAATGGAGCAGCAACAATAGACAGCAGGGCAGGTGAAGGCCTCATTTCTGTTAAGAGTTACACACATGCTTAACTTTACATGCATGAGTAGTCCTGTTGTAGTCAATGAGACTATTCTGTGTATAAAGTTAAACACATGCATATGTCGTTGCAGGATCAGGGTATAAGATAAACGAAGTAACAGCTACTATATATGTGGATCACACAAAACGATGTCTAGGCTACAGTCATAACCCTATTTCATTTAGAAACCAAGAAATATTCCTCTTGCAACGCTTAACTATAAAACCATAAATTACTGTCTCGCTTCTAACTCTGTGCCCTTAACTCTTAAAAGATACACTTATGTATTAATGGAGAAAGGCATATAAATATTTAAAGCTTTTCTATAAATTTCTGCATATCATAGATTGAATTAATGACCGTAGCATTTTTCCTTCTATAAAACAGTTGCACTGTACATTATTTATAATATTTTTCACTTATTTCACACATACAGTATTAGAAAGTAACGTCTTCTGTTTATTCACAGAACAGGCATAATGAAGATACTGACACTGCCACCTTCCTCATACAGCCCAGCTGTTATGTCTAAAGCAGGGGTTCTCAAACTTCGTTACACTGTGACCCTTGTCCGACAACAAAAATTACTACACAACCCCAGGAGGGGGGACCAAAGCCTGAGCCTGCCTGAGCCCCACTGCCCCGTGCACGGGGCCCAAAGCCAAAGACCAAGCCCTCCACCCCAGACAGGGGGCCAAAGCCCAAGAGCTTAAGCCCCAGGAGGGGGGCCTGTAACTTGAGCCCTGCCACCCAGGGCGGAAGTCCTTGAGTTTCGGCTTTAACCCCGGGTAGTGGGGCTTGGGCTGCAGCCCCAGGCCCCAGCAAGTCTGATGCCAGCCCTGGAGACCCCATAAAACTGGGTTGCAACCCACTTTG
Organism: Chelonia mydas; assembly: GCF_015237465.2. Lineage (NCBI taxonomy): Eukaryota > Metazoa > Chordata > Testudines > Cheloniidae > Chelonia > Chelonia mydas. The sequence continues at coordinate 188,652,422 of NC_057849.1, read as the reverse complement.
GGTCCTGACCCACAGTTTGAGAACTCCTGGTCTAAATCCTTTCTGCAAGAACTATCTCTGGAGGTGAAAGGACAGTTGACTTGCCATGCCAATTTGTTCTCTTTCCTCTACTAAGACTACCAAGAGGAATATCAGTTCATGTTAATTTTAGTGGTGTTATGTCTGTCTGTCTAGAATTTTACATTAGAGAGACAAAGTAAGAGACGTAATATGTTTTCTTGGACTGATTTTTACATCAGCACCCATCACCATCATATCTCAGGCCCTTTTTAGTGATGGGGATTCATAAGCATGAGAAATTGGATTGAGACTACTGACACGTTCATGCAGCTAACGAATGGCCATCAGCTGGTAGTTACTTTGGATTATCTTCATTTTGTGACCTAATTATAGCTAAGGAATATAGGACTGGACCTTTGATATCAGTCTTAGCCGCTTACCCATGGAGAGTCTGAGCAAAATTGATTCAACTATTTTTGTGTTTATCCAAGTGTGAAACTATTCTATCTCTATGTGTTCCAGTGGAACTGTTTGTGCTTCCACCATATGCCTGGTTTTCTAGTTCTCGCTGAAGAAGGATAAACCATTTGGGTCAATTTTTGTGCTGACATTCATTTTGGAGGACCCTATTGAAGTGGATGGGAATTGCCAAATTGTTCATGAAGTCATGAAAGCAGGTCATCCCAAACTCATGTCAGTAAAACCTTTGTAAAACATTGGATCATCATGTGTTCTCCATGGATTTTACAAAAAAACAAAATGTCTTTTTGAAACATTTTAGGTAATTTAAAAATAATGGTATTGGGACTATTTTTTGTATCCCTACAGCTGCTGCCTTAGTTACCATGTGTTTGACAGTAGACTCTCGGAGAGAAAAATATATAGTTCATTAATTTAAAACACCTCCAACATTGACCTAAAATAGGCTTTCAATACATAAACATTTTTAAAGTTCAATACCTTGGGCATCCAGGGATAGAAGCAATGATGTGCCTTCCATGGGAATATGAAATCTCTCTTCTTTCCAAATAAATAAATAAATAAAGGTCCTAGCTTTGATTCTCCTTTGTCCTGCATTGTGTATAGTTAAGGCTACAAGTCGGTCATGGAGGTCACAGATTCCGTGAATTTTTGTGACCTCTGCAACTTCAGGGCTTTGACTGTCCGTCACTGGCAGCGGGGCTCTAGCTGTCAGCTCCCTTGGGCAGGAAACATGGCTTTGGCTGTCAGCTCCCAGCTCCCTAGTCATGGGACTAGGGCTTCAGCCCCATGCTGGGGAGGCTTGGGCTTCTGTGAATTCTTTTTTATTGGCCGTGATCTGTCTGTGACTTTTACTAGAAATAACTGACACAAAATCTTGACCTTATGTGTAGTCCTTTATGCCAGTGCAAAGTTGCTATAAAATACTACCAGGCCAGAATGATAGCATTTTACACCCATATTGCATGACCATAAATGGCTGCCCAAGTGTCACAACCCCAGATTTTCTGTGACATGGTCTTGGTTACCTGTTACCACCACGAAGCTTCAGACTTGGTACTTTTACCTCAGGGAATGCCTCCATCTGCTCCATTGTTACAAGGAAGGAGGGTCTCCTGATAGGGGTGGTGGGTATTCTTCAAAGGACACCGAAGAAATCCCCATTCATCGCAGCTCCACTCCAGACTGAGTTAATGAATTTGTAATTTATTACATACAATTAAAATCTATGAATGACTATGGTATCAATCATCTGCTGTTGCTCACTGTCCTTTTAAAGCCCTGGAAAATCAAACTTCAGGCTTCCTTTTCGTAAACCACAGAGTCTGATGTTCTCTCAGTTGGATCCACTCTGTCTGCAGCCTGGACCTCAATCATCCTTTGTAGACTAGTCTCTTGGGTCTGAAAAGACTTTTCTTGGTAACTTCAGCAAGAGTATCCCAAACCACCTCCAGCTGGCAAGTCTCCCTAATCCCTCTCCCAATGGCCTTCCTCCCACATTCTGGGCTGGCTAAGAGTCTTCAGGTTTCAAACCACTATCTCCCCTCCAAACACATATTTTACTGTCCATATACCTCATACCTAAAATAATATAAATGCAGCATATACCCTAATGCTCTCCACAGCATGGTACAGGGCAGCAGAGAATCAAGCCCCCTGTTTTTACCCTGCAGTGTCAAATGTTATTTGAACTTAAGAACTTAAAGCTGTCACTGATACAGGTCTGAATACTGCTATTCCTGCCTCTAACGGCTGAGTAAATTTTTGGGTGTGGGGAGATTCCAAATGCTGTGAGTAAAAAGGAGATGTTCTGATAATTTAACTTTTTATAATGGCAGCTTTTTGAGCTGCTCTAGGGCTTGGGGTATAGGAATAAGCTTTGGGGGAGATGGTCAAATGTGTATGATAAACATCATTTATTACATGACTTGGCAATTTATCCAGTGTCTATGTCACTGTTTTGTGTGTGTGTAATTTTTATTTAGAGTGACTATATGTGGGGAAAGAGAGATACAGTAATATTTGGGACTATATGATCCATAAATAAAATGTTATGCATATTTATATAAAAGAAAGGATTCATTTCTGGGGTTTTTTTCAACACAACTATTTTTCTCAGTTGTGCTTGTTATTTCACCCATTATACTCAGAACAACCACAGAGGATAAATAAATAAACACAGGCCATTTTTTTTTCACGTACAAAGTGTGAATTATTGTGTTTCATTGTTTTTCTTTCACAGAAACCCCACCGGTGTGGATGAGTTGTAAGTTCTTTTTCAGAAAAAAAAATCTCTCTCTCTCTCTCTCTCTCTCTCACTGCAGAGCAGACTTTAACAGGGCACTTTAGAGTACAAAAGTGAAATGAATGAGGAAAAATGTTAAGATTGGCATAGAACTGTCTAAAGTCAGGAGATTCAGATTTAAGGCTGATAATGCTTTCCTGAATCCACAGTGTAAAATAAGAGATACCATATGCTTAGGAGTAAGGATGGGGTGGATATACTGAAACAGAATTACAGAGACTAAAATAAAAACAACTACTGCTGTGTTGATCCCAGGTGACATGCTGTTGAGTTTGGTGGAATAGAAATGAACAGACAAAAAATACCTTAATGAAATATGCAATCAGCCCTTGGAATTTGCTGCTGAAGGACATTTCTGAGGCACTACTAGTAACCTGTGAAACATTCATGTTGTTTAATAGTATTTTAGCTTATTGTTCTTTTTGAGCAAGGTACATAACTTCAAGCAGGGGAGTGCTCCCATTGATTTCAGTGAGATTTCCCCATTCTTAAAGTTACACCTGTGCTTAAATTCCTTGCCAAATTGGGGCCTCTATCCTTGTTGCAGTCACGGGAGGGTAACATGGTATTACAAGCAAGTCTGATGTTCCACCAGCAGAGGAAAGCAGTCCACACATACAAGGTGTGTTTTAGTGCAAGTATGTATGTAGACACTCTGATTTCAGTGGTTTATCTTTGATTAGTTTGATCTGTTTTTAATGAATTAGCAATCCATTTTTAATGGATTATGGTCAATTGAAATACCCTAGTCTTAGTCCTTGTCTACACACGGTTTTTGTACTGGTATGACTATTTTGTCTGGAGTCTGATTTCTTACTGAAATAGTTATATGGGTACAGCCCTTAATGTGGACACTTTTTATTGCTATAAAAGTACCTTGCACTCATACAGCATATTCTCCTTCCCTTACAGGAATAATCTATACTGGTATAAGCATCTTGATACCAGCAGAACTGCATTCACACTAGGAAGGTTGCATCAGTTTATCTATACCAGTATAGTTAAAGTGATACAAGTGTAGACAAGCCCTTAAACTTCAAGACTAATTTCTACACACAAATTTGCACCAGTTTAATTCACTTGGTTTAAAAACACACTTTGTTTTTAAACGATGCAAGTTTGTGCATAGACAAGTCTTTAGAGAATTTATAAACTGCCTAATGAAAACTTCTATTAAAAATCTCTATAAAAAAGAAATACTGCCTGTGTGTAGTGACCAGTTTTTATATTTTAACAACTTTCCTTTACTTTTAAAAATGTTTTCAGAATATCAGAAGCAAATAGACCACATTATAGGCTACTCGTTTGTCATATTTAAAATGGAAGGGAAAAATTCTGACTGCATATACATATGCGTGAGTGCAAAAATAAACATTTAATTAACTTCCAACATTTCTTTTTTTGCACTCATGCACTCTTAAAATAATCAAACTGAAAAATTAAAAATTTGCTAGAAAGTTAATTCCCAGGATGAAACTTTGACTTTGCTCCAGCCTAGGGCTAATTTTTATAGTTCAAAAATTTAATAATAGAAACTCCAATTTATTCCGATCTATAACTGGAGAAATGTACAATTATAATAAACCTACATTTTTTTCTTACTGAACTGTGATTTTTTTACTGAACTATGAGCATGCTTTGGTGTTATACACCGTTTTGAAGTCACAGAAGTTAATATGGCCTTCAAGTACAAAACATGGATGAGTGCAGAAGGTATATAGTATGTTGGTGTATTCACCTAGTGACCCGACTTTGATGATGTGTCTTTTACACATTATAGTTTCAAGCCACATTCCTAGGATACATGCAGGCACAATTTTTATGTCAGTCTACTCCACTCCATCATACTGTGGAATCCCTGCTGTACCTAACAAGCAATGGACCATTAGACAGAGGGAAAGCAGAGGAGAGCAAAATAATAAGATGGTACAGGGGCCAAGGGTCAAAATCTAGCCAAAATTTTCTCATTTCTAAAAATGGAAAATAAACACTTTGATAATTAAAAGACTAAAAGGGAAATAGTTGTGAAAATAAAGCGAGGAAGTGTAAACAAAGGACAAATAGAATTAAGGCAAGCTGCACAGAAAGATACTGAGCCTGATTCTGCTCTCACAAAGGCAAAAAGCAGGAGTAACTTCACAGAAACCAATAGTTACTCTGATGTATAAGGTCCCAATCCTGCTCCCATTGACATTAAACCCAAAATTCCCTTTCCTCTTAATGGTTCAGAAACAGGCCGTTTCTAAGAGCGGAATCAGGTTAGTAAAGAGATTTGGAAGATTATTCTGAAATGTATATACATGTTATAAAATTGTAATCTCATTTGGATCACTTTTTCTTTGTGGCCCAGTATGTGAACTTTTTGATCCCCTGAAGAGCAGGTTTAATACTGTTTTCCTTTTGTCACTGAACATTTATTGAAGCAGCAAGCATACTGTTATGAATTTCACGACTATCATAATGATCCTGATCCTGAGACATCCTGGCCTCCAGCCATTTTGTGCTGCTTAAAGATGAAAAAAAACCCTAAACCTTGAAGATACCACCCCACTGGGTCTCTCTTCCATAACGAATCCATCCTCAGTTGTTACAGTGATGCCATAGAGATTCCTACACTGCCCCCTCCCTGCAGCTCGTGCAGAGGGCATTGGCTAGGTAAAAATCTGTGGTGTAGGGATGCCCCAGCAATCCCCAACTGCTAGAACTGCACCTTAGGGTTGTTGGCAGCTGGTACTAGTTAAGAACCACCAGCTGCAAAGTGGAGTGCAAAATGTGCCTTTGAACCATTCCTCAGTTGCAACCAAGTACTTCTCAGCCACAGCTGAGGATCTGGCAAATTGTTTTTTTATTATTAATTATTATTATTATTGTACAACTGCACTTATACGTTTTTGAAGCATGTAAGTGAACAAAATAAATTGTACTGTCTTTCTCTTTTTTTTTCTTTTAGTTCTTAAGTATTGATAGATTGTACCTGAAATATGAGTATTTTAAAGACAAAATATTTACCTTATATGATTTTATATGTATTGTTTTCTTTGTAAGACATGAGCTTAATCAATATTTATTTATTGATGTAACAATGTCACAATTATAAATAAATGGTTAAAGAAAGAGAAGGAAAGAGGCTATGGTAAAGGGAAGCAAAGCAGAAAGAAGACCGGGGAAGTATTATATGATTTGTAATAATTCTTTCAAGAAGAATCCTCACTGTTTGTGTTCCCTTTCTCCGTGTGATAAAGGGCAATCAGAAAGATCTAATTGGAAACTGTTCCATTTCCCTGCTTTTTATTTTTGTTTGTTAGACATGTGAAAGAAATTTAATTATTTGGCTGTGATTCTTAAAACTATTTGGCTGAAACTATGGGAATCTCTGTCTTTTGAGGGTGTAGATCATATGTACTTCTGGCCATGGCTATGAAATGTACTGTTAGGGTTATTGTCGTCACTATCTACATTACATTATACAAAGGTAACTTTGAGGAATCTACTGGGACAAAGAAGAGATATTGCATAAACTATGACAAGTAAGCCATTATGTGTGCCAGGGAACCATAGTTTTCTAATTGTATTCTAGTTATTGTAAAAAGTAGTGAATGGGCCTTCAGATTTCTCCTTAAAGGGATAGTCTTTCATTGAAATAACAATAAAACGGGTCATCTTCACCATAATAACACCATCAAATTAGGCCTGAATAAAGACTGGGAGTGACTGGGTCACTACAAAAATAATCTTCCCTCTGTTGATACTCACACCTTCTTGTCCACTGCTGGGAATGGACCACATCCACTTTGATTGAATTGGTCTCGTTAGCACTACAAAAAGTAATTTTCCCTCTGTTGATATTCACCCCTTCTTGTCAACTGTTGGAAATGGGCCACATCCACCCTAATTGAATTGGCCTCTTTCATTGACCCCCCACCTGGTAAGGCAACTGTCGTTTTTTCATGTGCTGTATTGTTATACCTGCGTACTGTATTTTTCACTCCATGCATTTGATGAAGTGGGTTATATCCCACAAAAGCTTATGCCGAAATAAATTTGTTAGTCTCTAAGGTGCCACCAGGACTCCTCATTGTTTTTATGTGGAAAGAGGCATTCTTTTTTGTTTGTTTGTTTAAAGATCATCATTGTGGTGATGCATGAACTTTGCCAGGCCGCTACTGTCACATCCATTAGAGTGGGAGCTAGAGTTTTCAAAAAAGCACATTGTGCTGTCACAAATCTATTTACAAATTCCCCTTTTAAGTGAATAGCCCTTCATTCCAACTGGAATTTGTGCTGTCACATCAATGTTATGCATATAAGCTAATTTCACACTGCTTCAGAACTTTGTTTTCAAATGACTAAAAGGGTTAAAGTCTAAGGACAAAACACCTGCCAGTAACCCCCAATCCTAATTAAGCTAGTTTCTTTTTTGAGGGGAGTAGATGGGTGGGAAATGGAGGGGGGGCTGGAGGGGGAACACGACAACTAGAAATTATAAAAAAAAAATACTGGAAATTGTTTTGAAATAAAGTACAGTATTCTGAATGTTTAGAGCTCAAAGATTGTTTTAAACTGGACAACCTCCAACTTGTAAAAAATATATATATTTAACGATATGCCAAGACCAACAGATGTATATGGATTGAGCCAGTAGGCCTTACAGATGTCAACTACTACACTGTGTTAAAAGGAATTATTCTGAATAATTCACCTTTAGTGATGTTCTAAAAATCTAAGGACTAAATTAAGTCCTGTGGCATTTGATTACAACAGGGATGAATTTGGCACTAGAAGATGTTACCTACTGGCTAGCTCCATTTCTACTGAAATATGACAAAATTTCCTTGGCCAGTATGGACATACTCACTTGTTTTTGTGAAGGGCCTTGAGAGGCACAATAGGCATAAAATTTTATTTTAATAAGACTTAACCTATTTTGTTATTTTGGAATGTAAAAAAATGAAAATTGTATGCAGTTTGCAATTTGATAGCAGTTGTCACAAATGGCATACTAAATATTAAAGAATACTTTCTCAATTACACTACTGCCTCATTACACCTTTCTAGCAGAGTAAGAGGGCCTTAAAGTGGGTGTAAGGTTAATTACTAAATGTAACTTTAAGGTCCCTTTTACACTGACCAAGGAAAGTGTAAAGGAGCCTTAGCACCCCAGGAAACTGAGTAATTATACCAGAATGGAGAATAACATTATAAAATTATACAAGAACAATAAACTATACCATGGGCCGTGCCGGTGGTGGCCCACTGGGGGCCCTGAGCAGGAATATTATGCCCCTCCCACAACACATACTAATAGGAGGGGGCCCCCTTGAGCAGCTTGGAGGCCTAAGCCAGTGGTTCTCAACCGGGGTACGTGTACACCTCTGGTACTCAGGGGTCTTCCAGGGGGTACATCAACTCATCTAGCTATTTGCCTAGTTTTACAACAGGCTACATAAAAAGCACTAGCGAAGTCAGCACAAACTAAAATTGCATAGAGAATTATTTGTTTATACTGCTCTGTATATTATATACTGAAAGGTAAGTACAATATTTATATTCAAATTGATTTATAATTATATGATAAAAATGAGAAAGTAAGCAATTTTTCAGTAATAGTATGCTGTGACACTTTTGTATTTTTATGTCTGATTTTGTAAGTTTTTAAGTGACGTGAAACATGGGGATACACAAGACAAATGAGACTCTTGAAAAGGGTACAGTAGACTGGAAAGGTTGAGAGCCACTGCCCTAAGCAATTGCTTAGTCTGCTTATGCCTAGTGCCAGCTCTGAACACACGGAGTTACACAGGCAAAGCTATAGCAGTACAATCATTCTGTTATAGCCATTCCAGTCAATTTCCTTGTGTAGAAGAGCCTTTAGTGTAAATAAGAATCAGACAATGTGTGCCTAATTCACAGCTGGCATTACTCCAATTTTACTGCAGTAATGGATTACACATACTTCAATGCAATTACAGTGTCATAAAACTGGAGTAACACAGTGAAGAATCAGGCCCTAAAGTTTAGAATAGAGCTAGGCTAACACTGACATTCTTTTTTAAATTCATTTTATTTTTAATGAAATAGGCTGCAATTTTATTTGCACGTGTTCCCCACTGTACCTGAGCTCTCATGAGTCTTATCCACTCAGCTTTGTTGTAAATTAAAACAGCATGGGCACAGCTTTACATCCCCTGAGGATATGTCCTAGAGAAGTAAAATGATGAAATTTTTAAAAGTTTAACAATGACCCCCATCAGTTATGCTAATTTACACACAAAAATGTTATTGAATGCAGAATGTCCATTGTTGCTAATAATTTGCCTCTAGCGACTCTTTGCCTGATCTTTGTTTTGTTTTTCAGTTACAAATTAGTGAGGCCTGTTAATTAGTGAACATTCAATGGAGCTGAAGACTGGATGAACAGAGTTTTCTGAGTGTGTGATAAACTTAACCCATGAGTAGGTTTTAGAGAAACATGATGGTTCAGCTCCATCACTAACTAATGTTACTCAGTCTTGTACATGATGTAGAGCCTGTATCTAACCTCTACTAGAAAATCAAATGATAGAAATGTTTCCACCAGAATTCTCAACAGCATAGGTGCTTATACGTTTATGAAAGCCTTGTTGTATTTTCCATGAAGACTTTCAGTGGCAATCCACCAGAAACAGATGAAGAAAACAAATGCAGACCTCATCGAAACTGGACTCTCAACCTGTATATCATAAACGTCAGTATTTTTATCTGAATCAGACACCACACCTATTTCCCTGTATACAGAAATTACATTCAAATCAATGGGACAAATTCTGTACCAAGGCACAGAAGGTACAGCCTTTGCACTGCCACCTTTGCACTGCCTGGGTTCTAGGTTGAGTGGTGTCTGCTCTAATGTATAGCAGCCTTAGTCAGAGAACTTATGAGCTGTGCCGCAGCCAAGAATCTCACCAGCACTTAGTGCTACAGATACTCTGCCTTCTGCTCCTGACACCCTCCTTGCCTCATGCCCCAACATGTATTCTACTTTGGGGGCTATGAGGGCTTGAGGAGGTTGCATAGGAAAACGTTAGGTGGTCTTAACCAACTTCTGTGCAGAGGGAGTTCTGCCCCAGTGGTTGCGCCCCCTTTATGACCCCTATGCACTGCCAGAATCAGCCCCCAGGAGTTCTGTGTGTATTGCTTTCAGGCTTAAGGCAAAGACCATGGTTTTTCTCCATTTGTGCCTGTTCTTAGGGTTTTTTTTTTTGGTGCACACATATATGGGATAAAAGCACTACAAGTGTGTTAATAATAAATATAGTGAAACGTATATCTGATAATCAAATAATACATAATATATAAAATTCAACAATGGTTGGAAAAGTTATATGGTTTAAGACTAAAGCGGAAATTGTGATTAGCTTGTAGTTAGTAAAAATAACTAACTGAATAAGAAGTTGTGAAAAATTGACAGGATATACAAAATGATACTTTCATTGGACTAATAATTAATAATGCATATTATTCTGACACCAAAAATACAGATTCCTGAAGAAGGGACCCTAATGATCTGAATGTTTCTACATTATAAAGTTTATTTAGCTTTGTGAACTTTTATTTATTACAAGGCATAATAAAAACATATGGTGGTCCTCTAATGATTAAATCATCAATCATTAGGTTCATCCTTAAACTTTGCTGTACCTCATATGTAAAGACTACATAATAATTCTCTGTTGTCAGTACTTTTTCTCAAAGGGTCCAAATATAAGAGGTGATGAGCCCTTTCATTTCCACCGAAGTCAACAGGTTACTACTAGCACCCAGCAGGAATTACTCAAAATCTTGCAGGATCAGGCCCATGAAAGCAAATAATAGCACCAAAATTTTAAAAGTAGCCATAGCATCCATGTGAGGAACATAAGAGTTGTTCGTATTTCACAGTTTATAAATATCATTACTTCATCTTTAAGCCACAGGCATCTCCTCAAAGACATTACTTGTTAAGAGATCTAGATGGCAAAGGGGACTGGAAACATGATACAATGCCTTTCACTGATGCCAGTTCTAATTTGTTTCCCCAGAGCAGCAATGAATGAAACTTGTTATCGTATGATGTCTTTGATGGACTGTGTGAAATGAGTTTAGTCTCAGACCACTTTGTGGAGGACAGGTGCATCACAAAACAACCCTTACAGCTGGTACAGATTTGTACCCTGGTTGGTATGCTCAGCAGAGATGCCAAGTGAAGAATGGAGAAGGGAAATAAATTATCCTCTCACCTCTAGAAGTGTTGCCCTCAATAAAAGTTTAGACACATTGATGGAGAAGTGTATGGAAGTTTGCACTGCTGCTGCCCATTGTGTATCTTTAGTGACATATAGAATGTAAAGCTGTCAAGACCAGACTGGCATAATCAAAAGACAGTAATGTACCACAAAAATAAGTATTTGTTGATCCAGTAAGCAGCTATCACCTAACTTTGTCATACGGACTACGTCCTTTTTTCCTCTCTCTCTCTCTCTTTTTTCCAAAATAACTGAAAACACTGTAAATCCACAGCATTTTTATGCCAGCTTCTAGAAGCATTTCCAAAGAGAAAACACATTTCTTAGCAGGAGGGGTCACTTGCCGCACGGTTGGGCTGCTGCGCTCAGGTGGATTACTTGGAGCCATGTCAGGACTTGGTCATGAGGGAGCCCTGTGGTCCCACAGCTGATCCGTGGAAGAAGCTCTGCACAGTGCACTTTTTTCCGTGTCTTGCTGCGTTTCTGGGTGTGCCTGTGTGTCTCTCAGCTCCTCACCTAGGGAGTCCCCGCACAGGGGAGACACAGGCTGTCCCCCCGCTCGAGAGTCCTCCTGAGTGTAGGCTGGGGGGGGCTTTCACAATGGGTGGCTAAAGCCGCCCTCCCGCCCCCTAACCTGAGGGGCTCGCCACGCCGCCGGATAACTTGGGGGGAAGTGAGGCGGAAAGGTCGGAAGAAGGAGGGGGCGGCCCGGGGGAAGGGTGACCGGGGGGAGAGAGAAGGCAGAAGAGGCGGAGAAGGAAAGCCGAGCCGGGAGGAGAGGAAGAGGGACAGCGGGGGAAGGACGGAGGCAGGGTAGGGAGGGACGGAGGGACCGCTCCAGTCAGCGGGCGAGTGAGTAGCACTGATTTCCCCCAACCCTCCTCCGGCGGCGGAGAGTGGGGAGGGGGAGGAGAGGGGAGGGGCGGGATGGGACATACCAATAAGCCCCCGGGGGGGGGAGAACACCGTGACACCCCCCAGCTCCCGGGGCGAGTCCTTTGGCCGGCGGGGGCTGCGCCGCCCCTGGTGTAGGCGGGCGCATTGGAGAGACTGGGGGGGGAGCGAGACGGTTTGCCCCGGAGAGAAGGAGAAGGTGGGAGCGAGCGGCTCCTTCCCCCCCCCCCCCCAGCGGGGTGGTGCGGCCCGTTCCGAGGAGGGCGCTGCGCCTCCCCGCTCAGTGACACACAGACCCGGCGCGGGGAGGCGGCGGCGGCTGGTCGGGGCAGCGGGGCGGGCTGGGCTGGGATCGTAGCGGCGGCGGCTGGGAGCCGAGTCCGGAGCATGGCGGGGACCCCGGCGGCCGCTCCCCCGCCGGCTCCTCCCGCTAGCGGGGAACTTCCCGCTGCCGCCACCGCGGACGCTGCCTCCTCCCCTCCCCGGCGGCCCCCGGCGCTGCCCGGCCCGGGGCTGCTGGGGTTGGGGCTGCTCCTCTGCTGCGGTGAGTGAAACTTTTCCTCGGGCGGGGCCGGGCTGCGGGCGGGGCCGGGGCGGTTGCCGGAGTTCGGCGAAAGTTTTTGCGGCCGCGGGGCGGGGCGCGCCGGGGCGGGGGACGGACCCCAGAGGGAGCGGGGCGGCTGCGGGTGAATCTGGGGGGGCTGGCTCCCGGCGGGTGTGTGTGTGTGTGTGACGGGAAGAGCCCGGCTGGCGAGAGCCCCCCCGTGTGCGCAGGAGGGTGGGGGGTGCCCGGCCCGCGGCTCCCGGTGCTCCCGCTCCCGGGGTCGCCGCGGCCGGGGCGCGGTTGCTGGGCGCGGGGTGTGTTTAGATTCCACTTGTCGCGGCGGCGGGACCGTTACTGCGGGCGGGGCGCAGCCGGGGTGTCTCCCTGGGGCCGGAGCCTGGCCCGGCGCCAGCTGGCGAGGGAGGCTCCAGCAAACCTCCCCCTTTTCCAAAAACGGAGACTCCGGTTCGGAACAGCTGGTGGCTGGAGCCGCGTTGACTCCGCGCAAAGCGGGGTAACTGCAGCCGCCCAGCTCTCAGCACGTGGGTCTATAAATCACAGCCTGGGGGCTGGGCGCTATTTGTGAGTCTAGGGTCCTTTCTCTCCCCGCGCTCCCCCCCACCCCGCCCCCGATACTGCGAGTTGATACCGACCAGCTTGTGGTCTGCCCGGGGGACTGTTGATGATCCTCTCGCCCCTCGGCTGGAGACATAGGAGCTAGCGGTGCAGCGCGCACAGCCGGGCGTGTTGCGGGAGCCGAGGGGGTGGGTTTTCCGCACGTGTGCGACGGTGTCTCTTAGAGGGGTAGAAGTGTTCCTTGGCTTCTGATGCTGTCGCTTGAACGCTCCCCCGTGTGTGCTAGCAGGGGCAGTGGCTTTGGGGGGTGTACTTGTTCAGACTCCCTCCCTGCCGGGAAAGCGTGTTTTGCCCCCTCCCAAGCGGTCACACGTCCCCTTCACGCCTGCTGAGGCTGATCCTGTGAGTGGGGGCTTAAAGCACGGGGCCCCACCTGTAGTTTGATGTGGCCCTGTGTGGAAGATTTACACTCCCCCCGCAACTCTGCTCTTGCGGAGGGTAGCTGGGTCGGCAGTATGGTTGAAACTACTCAATGTCTTCTTGAAAAAGAAAGGGGGTACGGCCTGCTCGCATTAGGCGTTATGCGGGGATACAGGAGGAAAGTGGACTTGATGTTCGTTGCAAAAAAGAAATGAACGCAGCAGCAATTATGTCACTTTCCAGCGCAGTACCAAGTACCTAACGAGGCCTCAGCTGCTTCTTATCGCTCGCTGTGCACGCTCTTGGCGGTGGGTTTCATACAGCGCCTGGGAGCAGTGTGCCGCGAGAGTGCGTTGCGGCAGCGTTTTTGTATTCAGCGAGATGCCCTTGCAGGGAGGGAAGGAGAGCGCTGCTGCTGGAAGTGCGAACTGCTGCATCATTGCCTGAGGGGGCAGACTATCACAAAGTGTGCTTCACAAGGGTGGGGTAATAACAATTGGAATCGCAGAGAACGTGGACGCGCTCAGACTCAGAGCTCTGGATAATCGTCCACCGTACTTTACTGCTTTCTGTTCTTTGCAAGATGAGGTTTTCTTGGGCTCAATCACGCTGATCGTGAGCACAGCTTTGTTTTGCTTGGAATTGGGAGATGATAGTGTGTGAATGGCTAACGGGCTTAATTTCATCTGTCCAGGAGACGGTTATTTTTTGAGTTTGGTGCAAAAGTTAAATGTGCAGCATTTGATTTAACAGCTTGGGTTGTGCAGAATTAGGTAACTGAGTTAAGTCCAGGTGATATATGGTCTTGTTGGCACATATATGAAGTACTGTATGATCTAGAAGTGCTACAGAATTAGTGGAGTTGCAAGTGGTTAAGCAGAGCTTTCATTTGCTGTGTGGCATGCAGAAATCACTTCCAGAGTACAGCATCAAATCTTTGTGGACTGTCTTTCTTTTTCTGACCTATGGGTTGGAAGTTGTTAGACAACTAAAATTCAGCTGATCTACTGTAATTATTACACTGAATAAATAGATTTGAAAACTAGATGTCAAAACTACAGTTACCACTTTTGTGTATGTTTACAGACATGCTTTTCTTAGCTAGAAAATTGCCTGATGATCACACATAGTTACCATGTTTTATACTTGGCTGAAGGGACTCTCAAGACAACCATATTTTACTTACTTATTATTTTATATTTTGATTAAAATATAAAACTTCATGCTGAGCTATACGCCAACAACTTTTTTTCTCTAGACTGAGACAAAAGAATAAAAATCAGTTGGGATCTCATGCACCATACCTGTACTGTAGTGGGGAGGGGTTGCAAACACAGTAGGGAGCCATGTAAGTTTCTTTCAAATTTCTGTTTAAATAAAAAATGACTAGTGTATAGCCTGTTATAACTGTGTTGGTCCCAGGATATAAGAGACAAGGTGGGTGTGGCAGTATCTTTTGTGGAGCCCAGAGTGGAGTGCTAATGCTGCCAATAGCAGGTAGTTGGAAAGTCTTTCTCACCACAGAAAATGTCACAAAAGTTCAATCATACAGTATCAGGGCTGGAAGGAACCTCAGGAGATGCTCAACCCCCTGCTCAAAGCAGGACCAATCCCCAATTTTTGCCCCAGATCCCCTAAATGGCCCCCTCAAGGATTGAACTCACAACCCTGGGTTTAGCAGGCCAATGCTCAAATCACTGAGCTATCCTTCCCACCTAAAAGATGCTACTTCAGCCAGGTCGTGTCTCTGCTGAAAATCTTGCAGAAGTGTTTCCCTGAAACTGATGAGTTGAATCAAACTGGGTTTGGTGTTAATCAGCTCTATTTAGAGCCCTGAGGGACAGCTCTAAATATTGCAAATCTATAATGCATGTTAGAGTAAAAGGAATACAAGACCTATGGAGCTCTTGTACGTTTTCCTGGGTGTCTCATGAATAAAATAAGTTAACTTTTTTGGGGAAACAGTTCAAGAACTGGTGTCTCTATTGCTGCATGTCAGAAGGTTCTGTGGCTTCTAAAGAGGAAACTAATCGCACTTGTGTAAGATGTGGGGATATTGATAAATGACCAGTGCCAAGTAGACAGTAGCAGACTGAATCAGTGGTAAACTGGTGGTCAAACTTTTAATTATCAAGCCTAGTACTGTAATACATTTCTTCGGTTATAGTTACCTAATAATCATATTGCAAGTGGTAAAAGGCATGCTTTCCTAGCCTTGATAAACTGGATGGCTAAAATCTCTGTTGTTGTTTCTGATCTATGTAAACTACATTGAATGCCATTATCCATTTCATTACACTTAAACACAAGGCTTGTCAAAAAGTTGGAATGCCTGCTTTATGTAGTGCAATGTTTTCAGCCTGATTAAAAACTTCTACAGTATTGGGTAAGTGTCTTGTATAGATGTAGGTAGAAGCCTGAAGCACAAGAAAATATTTAGTGATTCTTCAACAGCATTTTGCTTTCTCTCAACAAACAGTTCTTAAACTGTCTGTACTAAATCTTTGGCTAAAATTGCCCACTTTCATGATTTCTTATCTCTTCCTCTGCTGCTACCACCACGATGCTTTAATGCTGCCGGGTACGAGAGTGACACTTCCTGGGCATGAGAGAAACTTATTTGTGCCCACCAGAGTAAACCTTTCCTGTTATAGCTAACCTTAGGCTCCACGACCCTCGCTTTTTCCCACTGTAGGTTAGCAATATACATCCCTCACTTTGGTACACTTGAGTGCCCACTCCTTTGCTTTCAGTGTGCACTGCAGGTGTCCAGGTTTGCTGCCTCAGAGAAAGCAGTACACCTCGGTTCATGCTTTCCTCAGCACAAGGAGCTTAGACAGATTTATAGTAAAAACAGACTGAAGTTTATCAGAGAGAAAGATTTGCGTAAAAGCAAGTATTTGGAAACATAAGGCTGTAGGTAAATGGAAATACAACATACAATCTATAGCTTATATTTACTTTCCTGTCTTATAAGATAACTTGTTAGTATCTCTCACTCACAGGTCATTCCTTGAAGCACTTGTCCATTTCCAAAATCTGGGATTCAGTTTTTGTGAGGCTCATGCTGGCAGAGTTCCTTCTCCTGTAATAGATCATCACTTGTGCCCCTTAATTTCTTACAGTCACATATCATTGTCTCTTGCCCCAAAGGGTCCTGATTTCTGAGAACTCTCCTAGGTTTGCTGGTCTTGGAGTATGGTCAAGGTTTCATCTTTTTTTAGACCATAAACAAAACTCTCTTCTTTGTTTGAGGTCCATTGTTCCTCTGTGGATTGGGTCAACCCTGTGACTTCCCCTTCTCAGGTGATAAGTTTCACTCCCAGTGGATTTGGAACACCATACTTCATGTACTAACATCTTACAAGAACAAAGACAATCAACTAGTTCTTTTCTTTTGGTAGAAACCACATATGACCCTCTTTGCTCTAACATTGAGAAAATGGTCAGACACAGATATAATCTCTGCCAGAGCTTGTTTGGGCATGTTGGTGTCACAGTCAGAGTCCAGGTCTACTCTGGGACCTGCTCTACGCTACAGAGTTAAGTCTATGTAAGGCAGCTTACATCAACCTAATTACGTGTATCTATACAACAGCCTCGCTCCTGCCAATGTGAGTGCTGCACTACACCGACGACATAACTTCAGCTCCATGAGAGGAGTATAGTTTGTCAGTGTAGTTAGGGGGACGCAGTGTCTGTGTAGACACTGTGGGTTATTTACATTTGCTGTTGGCTGTCGTTCTTGTCAATTTCATGGTTCCCACAGGGAGCCATGAAATTGACAAGAAAGCCAGGTGTGGGTTCTGACCCCAGGGCAGGTTGGCTGCTGGGCTGGGCTCCTGCCCGGGTTCCCCACTCCCAGCCAGGTAGCTAGCCGGGCTCCTGATGGGGAGCTGCATGCAGAGCTGAGAACCTGGGCTCTCAGCCCCCCCCCACTGCTCCTCTTAAGTTGATGGAAGTGCACCATCGACAGAAGGAAGGTAGTGAGGACATGAACCACCGCAGTAATTATTACAGTGGCTGTAAGTTGACCTAACATAGGTCAGCTTAAGTTTGTACTGTAAACATGCCCTGGGTCTCACATTGTTACCACCAGTGCATTATTTCACCAGTCCTAGTAATAATGGGAAATAATAAAGAAAAATACCATGTGATATACATTGCTATAGTGAAAAGTGAAACTTTTTGGTATGTAACCAGAGAGAGCCTTAAAAGTTCTGAGCCCTTATGGAAGAGAACATTATGATCAAGGGGTATGGACCTTCTGTCATTGTTACTCAAGCAGAATACAAACCCTCCTGGGAAGAGGGTGTATGTGGGGAAAAAAAGACTAGCAGCACCTTTTGGTTTTTATTTAATGCTTCTTTTCCAGCTATACAGTAGAACCTCCGTTATTGATGCTTATTGATCCATAACTTGCCTGAACACCCAACACTGTTGCATTGCTTATCGTTAATGTCTGTCGTGGTGCTGTAGTGAAGTTCTGAAGGCACATCTACACTACAGGTACTACAGCTGTACTTGTGCCGCTGTACTGCCCATGTCGTAAAGCAGTTCTACTCGTAAGTGTAAACTAATGACTGCTTCCTTACTTTCTTTCTCTTCTTAGATCTGTGGTGTGTAAAACCGCAAATTGAAGCAGAAAGCTACATAAACAAAAGTGTGGTGAATGGAAACAATATAATAAAGTATGCCGTTTTAAATGCAAAATAGCCCCAAGGAAATATTGTATGTCTGTTAGTTTTTTTTTTTTTTTTAAACTTTCTTCTTGAAACAGTAGTTTAAAATCTTTTTTTCTTTTTACTGAAGCTTGACAAGAAATATCTCTGAGAGGGAGTTGAGTTTAAGTTGGTGGTGAAAAGATCTATATTCCTTAAAGGAAAGATTGGCATATCAACTTGAGAGTATAGTGAAGCTTTTAAAAAGAAGAATGGTTAAATAGGTTGGATTGTTGAAATTGAAATGCAAGTGTATGGGGAAGAACAAGGAAATGGGAGGAAGAGGCTACAATGTGTTCATAAATTTCTGCTGTGTTTTTTGTCTATCAAAATTATCAGCAGACTGGTCATACAGAGTGTCAAGGTTCCTTCCCCACTCTGAACTCTAGGGTACAGATGTGGGGACTGGCATGAAAACCTCCTTAGCTTACTTTTACCGGCTTAGGTTAAAACTTCCCCAAGGTACAAACTATTCTACCTTTTGCCCTTGGACTTCCGCTGCCACCACCAAACATCTAACACCGGTTACTGGGAATGAGTCCGTTTGGAAACGTCTTTCCCCCCAAAATCCTCCCAAATCTTACCCCCTTTTTTCTGGGGAAGGTTTGATAAAAAAAAATCCTCACCAATTTGCATAGGTGACCACAGACCCAAACCCTTGGATCTTAAGAGCAATGAAAAAGCATTCAGTTTTTTAAAAGAAAAATTTTAATAGAAGAAAAAGTAAAAAGAATGACCTCTGTAAAATCAGGATGGTGAATACCTTACAGGGTAATTAGATTCAAAACATAGAGAATCCCTCTAGGCAAAACCTTAAGTTACAAAAAGACACACAAACAGGAATATCCATTCCATTCAGCACAGCTTATTTTCTCAGCCATTTAAAGAAATCGGAATCTAACGCATATCTAGCTAGATTACTTACTAAATTCTAAGACTCCATTCCTGTTCTGTCCCCGGCAAAAGCATCACACAGACAGAGAGAGAGAGGCTTTGTTTTTTCCTCCCCCCCAGCTTTTGAAAGTGTCTTGTCTCTTCATTGGTCATTTTGGTCAGGTGCCAGCGAGGTTATCCTAGTTTCTTAACCGTTTATAGGTGAAAGGGTTTTTCCCCTGGCCACGAGGGATTTTAAAGGTGTTTACCCTTCCCTTTATATTTACTTGATTTCCATTGAAAAGCTAGTAAAACTGAAGCCAGTAGACTAAGGCAAACTCTAGTGTTAGATTAAACCAGTTTTCTAAATTCAGGTATTTCAGAACATCCTGGCTCTTTCTAATTATTGCTAAAATAGTTTGACAGGTAATCTAAAAAGGAGAGTGTGACTATGTGTACCTGTTTGTTACTGGTAACAGGAAAAGCAGATGGAGTTGTGTAGAGGGCCTAAAAGGAAGTAGAGAAACTTGAGGGATAACTTCCAACCATGAAAAGAGGATGGTTACTGCTGAGATATATTGACATAGGAACATGTTAATTGCAATACTGGATCACATTCAAGGCTCATCTAGTCAGGTTTCCTGTCTCTGACAGTCGCCACTGTCACAGTTCAGGGCAACTGCACCTGTATTTCCCTTTAATAGCCCAGCGCTGGCATCCACTCTCAGGCTTCCAGTTCTGCAGCTGTTACCCCTCTTGGATGGAGAGATGAGTCCCTCTTCCTCCTAACTAGGATATTTTCAGGCAACACTGTTTCTTGCCTTCATTGTGTATTTCCCAGCACAGACTGGTTGTTAATGGCCACCTGCTTTCTTTCTCTTTAGAGATAGCCAATAAGTGTAATTGCTACAGTTGGAAGGTACCACACAGTGTTTCCTATGCAAGCCTACTTTAGTCTTAAAATAAAAAGCTTAACAGAGAAAACATGTTACAAAAAATGAACCTACATGCATGTTAATAAGCTTACCAGATTTAAACCCAACCCTAACATGAATTCGGCAAGACAGGACTTTCAAATCCACACCAAAGGAGAATTCCACAAGTTCGTTACAGCTTGAGCTCAGAACAAGCATCCCATTCTTCCAACCCTGTGCTAAGGATTGGGGCTTTTGTGTACTGGGGGTCATGCTGGTCCTTAGAGAATCCAGCTTGAACGAGTACATGCATATCTTTCCAGAACAGTGGCTTCAAAGTGTTGATAATGGAGGAAGAATATTAGTATTCCCCCTCCCTACTAAAGAAGGTATGTCTGCAGCATCAATGCATATACAATTGCATTTTTAATACAATGTACCCCAAAAGTATTAATCCTAATTCAATAAAACTTTATTGAATGCAATTAAGATAGGCTTAATTAATAAAATTTGTTCAGGATATTGTCAGTCTGTCCAGTCGCCACCAGATAAGTTAGAACATCAGGTAAAAACTTTGCTGTAGGCAGATGTGAGTTAGTGTGCCCTAAACCTGGTAAGAAATAAATAAGATGGTGTCAGAAACTTGACTCTCTGTGAATTGGCAGAAATCCAAGGAAAAGAAAATGCCCAAGTTGACTCCTCTACAAGAAACTACATTTGGAACATAAGAACTGCCACACTGGGTCAAACCAGTGGTCCATCTAGCCCAGTATCCTGTCTCCAACGGTGGCTGGTACCAGAGCTCAGGGGAGTGTAAAGAACCGGGTAGTTGGAGTGATCTTCTGTTTTCCCCTTCTGGCTTTTGATAGAGGTTTAGGGTCACTCTGAGCATGGGATTGCATCCCTGACCATCTTGGCTAATAGCCGTTGATACATCTATCCTCCTTAAGTTTATCTAATTCTCCTTTGAACCCAGTTATACTTCTCACCTCCAACATCCTGTGGCATTGAGTTCCGCAGGCAAGTTGTATGTTACGTTAAATCTGCTGTCCATTAATGTCATCAAATGACCCCTGGTTTTGTATTTTGGGAAAGGGTAAATGACTCTTCTCTATTCACTTTTTCCACACCACTGATGATTTTACAGAACTTTATCATATGCCTCCTCCATCTTAGAAGAAAGGCCACCAAGTGGAAGAGCCCTAATCTTTTTAGACTTTCCTTGTCTGGAAGCTGTTCCACAACCTTGAAAATCATTGTTGCCCTTCTCCGAACCTTTTCCAGTTCCACTATATCCTTCTTGACATGGGACAGCTAGACCTAGACACAGTATTCAAGGTTTGGGTGCACCATGATTTTGTATTGTGGCAGGATATTTTTGGTCTCTTTCCTAATAGTTCTGTTAGCCTTTTTGATTGCTGCTGCTCAGTGAGCTGAAGTTTTCAGAGGACTCTCTGTGATGACTCAAAGATCTTTCTGAGTAGTAGCAGATAATGCAGGACCCATCCTATATATGTAGTTGGGATTATTTTTTCCACTGTGCATTACTGTGCACTTACCAGTGTTGAATTTCATCTGCCATTTTGTTCAGGCACCCAGTTTAGTTAGATCCCCCTGTAACTCTTTGCAGTCAGCTTTGGACTTTACTGTCTTGAGTAATCCTGTATCATCTGCACACTTTGCCTCCCCGCTGTTCAATCCATTTTTCAGATAATTAATGAATGTCGATTAGCACAGATCCCTGTATTTACCTCCTTTCTATTGTGAAAACTGACCATTTATTCCTACCATTTGTTTTTTGTCTTTTAACCGGTTACTGATCTATGAGAGGACCTTCCCTGTTATCCCATAACTGTTTAGTTACTTAAAAGCCTTTGGTGAGGGACCTTGTCAGAGTCTTTCTGAAATTCCAGATACACTATATTAACTGGACCACCCTTCTCCACATGCTTGTTGACACCCTCAAAGAAATCTAATAGATTGGTGAGGTCTGACTTCCCTTTTCAAAAGCTGCATTGGCTCTTCCCTAATGGCCTGAGGCCTTAATGGCTTGACCAGATAAGCAAATAGAACAGAAAAATTTACAGGTCATCTCACTAACTCAAACAGTGGTGAGTTAAGTAAAAAATATTGATAAGTTTCTCGGAAGTAGATAAGAACCGTTGCGTTATTGACTAGAAATTGAAAATGGAGTTTGTTACACAGAAGAATGCAATACCTGCATGGATGTTCTTTTACTCAAGTGAACAACCTAGAGAAAGCATGGAAGTTTTTAAATGTATGAATAAGCTATTGTCACAGAATCAGTGAACAAGTGAGTTCAATAGGCAGTCTTTAAAATAAAAAAATAAAGAATAAAAGGAAAATAATACTTGATGTTGCAGTAGTGATCCAACTGGTGTAGCAATCTGAGCTTCTGAAAGTGTAAGTCACCTTCAAGAAAGCAGTGGCGCTATAGTGCAACTAGTAGTGAAAGAACTTAGGTGGAAAAACAAACAATAAAACACTTCCTCCCTTGATACATGGCAGGTATGGTAAAGAATACAAAACAGATGAGATCTACGCAGCCAGTGGAAGTTTGTGCAGGAAAATGTTCAAGAAGCTGGCGGGTGGGGGGGACTCTCTTTGGAAACAAAGGAATTCAGGAGATGGGTATGATTAACTTTGCTTGGGTTCTCTATCTTCCTTCCATGTCAGATGGATGTTATGCCAGGGATTGTGGGTTCGAGTCTCATCTGGGGGGAAAAACTTTTGGGGGGGAGGGATAGCTCAGTGGTTTGAGCATTGGCCTGCAAAACCCAGGGTTGTGAGTTCAGTCCTTGAGGGGGCCATTTAGGGATCTGCAGCAAAAATTGGAGATTGGTCCTGCTTTGAGCAGGGGGGTTGGACTAGATGACCTCCTGAGGCCCCTTCCAACCCTGGTATTCCCTGATTATGGTAGGTTATTGACTTCTCAACCCCTTCTCAATAGCAGGTGGAAGAAGAAGAGATCTTCAGCCCCAGAATCAGTCTTACACTGAATTTATTATATATAGTGTTAAATTAAATGCATATTACTTAAATACAGTGTTAAATTAAAAACTGGTTAAGGTTCAGAAGTGACTGATTGCTGAAGAGAAACCGAAGGAGATGAGCCCTAAATTGGAGTAGTCTAGAGCTGCAGTCAAAGGGCTGGGACAATTGCATGGCCAAATATTTGTGCTAGATCCTGTTCCTTCATGGGATCAGTGTGGCCAACCTGATGAGCCTCAATAAAAACTGTGCTGAAGGATGCAATGAGCGGGGTCCCAGTTGACCCAGGCCCACCAGACGTAGACAAGGAAGGAAGATTGTGGTTTCTTTGGGGGAGAGGAGAGAGGAGTATTGGGAAGAGTTTTTCCGGAAGGAGGGCAGGATGGGGACATGACACTTTGGAACTTGCTGTGAGTCCAAACAACCTCCCTAATTGGTTTCATAAACATCCCTAAAAGTCTCAGCACAAGGTTGGCATCTCTGCAAGAGGTAAGACTTAAGCCAAATTTAGAGGTAAGGTGATGTTTTTAGTGATCTTGTTTCAAGGATGTGTGGCTGAGTGTTCTCAAATAGGAGTCTAAGGCTTTTTTTTTAAACTGTTGAAGTCAAACTTTAAACTCACTAGAATTGAAACTATGACACCTGGTCCTGAAAAGCTGAGAGTTGATTCTGGATAACAGCTGGATGTAATAAGGGATGTGTCTGCAACAAAAAATACATAGTTTGGGCTGAGGTGCTTGGTGCTGCAGAAACAGCTGTCCTCAGCTGGTTAAAAAACTGCATTTCCACAGCCTGAACAAAGGGAGCCAACAGGCTTAGAATTCCTCAAATGGGTTAACGGTCATCATCAGTTAAGGGACTTGATCACCCAAGTAAAGAAATTGGGGCAAAATTCTTGAATGCCAGAAGATGGCTATATCTTAAAGCCAAAGTGTGAAGCCAGTGATTTTCCTAGAACTGTAATGTTGCTGAAAGACTTTTTTTAGCTTAGTGTGGAAGAATGTGTGAGAGATCCTAAATCAATAGCAGAAAGTGAGGCAGAAATTTAATCTGCCAGGCAGTAATTCTACAGTAACTCTAATGTGATAGAATGGCGTCAGGGATTATACAGTGGCATTAATCAAAGATGGTGGTTAATGTTACTTCCTATGACTTCAAATACCTCATGGTATTAGGAACAAGGAGAGAGTCTGTCTTAGTGGGTACTAAGTACACAATGCCTGTTCTTTACTCTCTAGGTCTGGAACCTTCCAAAGAATTCCATGAAAATCGGAGTTTGTTCCCTTAAATTGAATAAATTGAATTTGCAAAATGGGCATGCTTTAGATGAATGGTTTTGCAGTAGCTGTTACTGGGGATAGGAGGAACTCCTTGCTCTGTAGGTTAATTCTGGAGGCTCTATAGAAATTGTAGTATTTGAGTCTTGGTCTTAGGGGGAAAAATAATTGGGTTCAGCTGCCTCTGAGATGCTTTCCCATAGAGCCTTCTTTTCTCCCCCCACTCCTCTGACACAGTAGTCACATCCCAGCTGGCAAGTGCAAGATGATGTGTTAGTAGAAGGGTAGTAGAAAGTACTTAGGAGGTGAACATGGCTACTACTGTAGCCTAAGATGGATAGCCTTGGTAAGTGCGAATGCACACTGGAATTTGCACCCCTCCTATCTGAGGATAATGATGTTGGAGGAATTAGCGATGTATCAGTGAAGTAGTCCTGGGGAGCTCACTGGGTGGTAATAAGCAGCACTCTCAGTCTAAGTGAGCTCTCGCATGCCTTCAAGAATAAAAATGTCTTAGGTCCAGGATTCATTTTCTGGTGGTTCTCAGCTGATGTTGCTTTGAGGGGATAGAAGAAATGAGGGTTTATAATTACTTAACCAGACATGTTTCCCCTTCGATCAACAGGCTGCATTCCTCCTTGATCAAGGGAGTATGGGTGCTTAACCCTCTGAGACATGGCTACTTCAAAGAGATGTAAAGCCCTAATATTTCCTTTCTGATGACAGCTGAGTAAGTTCTGGGAGGTAAAATATGACTGGTGGTCGCTTTACAGAATTTAAATGTAGCTGAACAAATCCAAGTGAGCAAAACACCAGAGTAAATAAGATATGGGGCTGGGTTCTGTGACAGTGAATAAAAATGCAGAGCCAGACCTCGAGTTGTATTTGATCAACTGCAGGAGTGAATAAATTTGGCCTTTAGAAAAACAAAAAAAACATACCTATAGAAAGGGAAAATAAGTGAAAACATGAAGCAGAAATGAAAATCTGACACTGTTTCATGGAAAATCACGGGAAGGTGTTGAGTTCTGATGTGTTGGGGTAAGAGTAGGATTGGGATGTCTACTGGGTGTTTCAACATAGATGTGTTTCCTTCCATCAAGTGTCAGCCTCATGGCCACTTAACAAGTGACAGTGAACTTGAAGGGTATGCCCCATCTACAGTATTGCAGCTGCTAGTCTAGAGTCTGGCTCTGTACAAACTTCTTTTGAGAAAGATCGGAGAGATCCTGAAGTTGCCAGTCATGGAGTAAACTGACTATGAAGGGTAAGCTGCTTTGTAACTCCCATTAGAGGCCAGTACATACATGGAGGAACAAAAGTATAGAGCCCTGTTGATGCTCAGTTACAACATTTTATTAAATCTCAGTTGATTTGAGGTCAATCTTGCTATTGAAACTCCAGTCATTCTAGTTAGCATATAAATATTAATGACTGGTTTTTGCTAAGAAACCACTTGCCTTAGTGCCTTGGGGCAATGAGTTGCACAAGCAATTGTGTGAAAAAGTTTTTGTACCAGATTTAAATGAACTGCCGATACACAATGAAAGTCCACCCTCTCAAAATACAAGTGTAATAGAATTAAGTGTGCCTGGCATACCTTGTATGCTGTTAAATATTTCATATGTTTATCCTATCTCCCTCCCCCCTCAAAGATAAAATGTTCCCATCTTAACAAACCCTGTTAATATGGAAGCATTTTCATGCCTTTAATTTTCATAACAATTTCTGAATCTCTTTGATTTCTGCTACCTCCTGCCTTGGAAGGTAACCAGGAATTAGTTATGTACATATGAACATATGTTCGATATTCTTTTGCATCCTAACACTTGAGCTTTTTAGACTGAGGCTGCATGTTAGCAGGTCTTGATTGAGCCTATGACAATGACTCTTAATTGAAATGAATTGAACTTTTTTTAGTATAGAACAGGGTAAGACACATTGAAAGCTAGAATGTGCTTTTGTCAGCGAATAAGTTCATCTGCTGCTGTTGCCTGTTCTTCTACTTTAGTTAGGTCACTCTTCGATTTCATTCTCTCACCTCAGTGTCAACTTCCTCTAGCAGACAGTTAATATACCAAACACTGACCCTAGTGAAGAACCTTGCAATGTCCTCCTAATAGCTTTTTGCTATAACAAAAATTGACTGATCTCTGATCTTTGATAGTCATTTGTCTCTCCATAAGTACTGTACTTTGACCATCTTTTGAGGGGCTTTTTCAGATGCTTGAGTCATAATTTGGTCTCTTTTTTTCTTTATTTACTACTTGAATGGTAGAAGTTAGGACTAAAAGAAGGAAAGTAAAGATTAAACTTGGAATGAATAAAAAGGATGAGGTAGTAATAACTTAGTTTATGCAGAGGCAGAGCATGCAGGAGGAAAACAAAGGAAAATATACACTGACTACTTTTTTTTAAAATGATTTGAACACATGTTTAGAAGACCATTATTAGCAAAAATCAGATCACAAATACATGTATCTTTGTCAGCGGAAGCTGGCAGATTCCCTCTTAAACTATTCAAGAAATAAAATGTAGTGACAAGAAGAATGAATACCCTAAGTGGTGAGAGGGCAGGAGTCAAGAATGAGGGAAGAGGAGAGAATGGATCTTCATCTTAAAAAATAAATAAATTTTAAAATCCATTACTTCAGCATGTCAAAATGACAGTCTTGGGCTTTTTAAATGCCAAAAACATGGACAAACTAAAGTCTTGTCTACCTTGATTTGTCTGGACAACTAGATAAAGTGAAGTGTTGTAAAGGCCAAGACTATAACAGGGTTCAGAAAAGAACTAGATAAATTCATGGAGGATAGGTCCATCAGTGGCTATTAGCCAGGATGGGCAGGGATGGCGTCCCTAGCCTCTGTTTGCCAGAATCTGGGAATGAGTGACAGGGAATGGATCACCTGATCATTCCCTCTGGGGCACCTGGCATTGGCCACTGTTGGAAGACAAGATATTGGGCTAGATGGACCTTCGGTCTGACCCAGTATGGCCGTTCTTAAAGTGATTGGAGGCTAAGTCTTCTCATAAAGAGATATTCCAATTGGCCACCCAAACACTGAATCAGGTGTTTAAGGTAGATGTTAACTAAAGACTTCCTTACAGCCTGACAAAATAACAAGCCAGTTGGTCACTGAGTTGTATGTCCTGTAATGTGGTAATTACATTTGTTAAAACAAAACTGAAGACATGGTATTAAAGATTAAAATAAATAAATAAATATATTTTTTTTGAAAAACTTTTTGTGGGATGAGTGTAGAGAAAAGTAGAGCTCGTTTGTCTAATTTCCCTCCTACAGCAGGGAAGCCTAATGACAATCGAATCCCCTTTTCCCCCACACAGCACAAGTCACTTCTAAAGAATGTCTCAAAGTATATGCCTTTGGACTAAAAACAAATGCAGACAGAATTATGTATGTACTGAGCAGGAAGAGAGGCCAGGGAGGGGCTCTAGTGTAGTTCCTGTTCAGAAGCATTTAGCAAGATAGAAAAGATAAAATTACTTGGATAACAAGACTATCCAACGTTGTCATGCCTCACTGTTTCAACCAATCTGTAAGTACTA
Organism: Chelonia mydas; assembly: GCF_015237465.2. Taxonomy (NCBI): domain Eukaryota; kingdom Metazoa; phylum Chordata; order Testudines; family Cheloniidae; genus Chelonia; species Chelonia mydas. Next base: position 188,624,574 of record NC_057849.1, on the reverse strand, counting down.
ATGATATAAGATGTAATGTGTGGGGATGGATTATTATCTGACTTCTGTGTGGTGGTTAAATTTTTGTCTAAAGTACTTAGTGCTGGCTACTGTCAGAAATGAGATATTAAAAAAGATGAAACTCGGGTCTGATCCAGTGTGGGAACGGACTTGTTTTTCTATGTAATAAGTCACATTTGTACAAAGAATGCAAGTATTTTCACTCTTAAATTAAGAACCTGTAGCTGAATGCTTTGTGACCATTTGATTTTAAAAAAACAAAGGGTTCCCGATCACCAGTTCTGCTGCTAGCCTGCTGAGTGACCATGGGAAAGTCACTTCATCTCTCTGCCTCCATTTCCTCATCTCTGAAATGGGGATAATGATACTGACCTCACTTATAAATGTTTTGAGACTTACTGATATGTGCTATGCAAGGTCTAGGTATTTTTGTCTTTTTGGTATTGTAGGTTAAGGTGAAAAAAAAAAAAAAACACAATTAAGACCTTAGTCTGTATTGAGTAACCCTCTTCTTGACATAAGTATTACGAAGTAGCCTCCTATTTAGTTTACGAGGGTCCTTCATTTACCTTTGTCAGAAAGCTTGTTGCCTTGGTATGTCAAACATATGTCTTACATGAAATGGTATTAGACAAAATATTAAAAATGTTAAGATTGCTGCAAAGTGAGGTGCTTACAAATTAAATAACATGAATTAAGACTGCCTTTTGAACATAACTTGGGCCGCTTGAGTACATAAATTATGATAGTGTTCAATTACATGAACATATTTTTTCCTCAGGATCCCTGCCTCCTTCAGTTGCAGAATGAGCAACTGTTGAATATTCATTTTATGTTCAATGTGTGACCCCTGCTTTATTTACTGCATAACATTCAAACCTTGCTCTGAATAGAGAATCTTCTCATGAGCTTTTCTGTGGGCTGCTCGTTGAATCTGAGTGCTTGACAAGCATCAATGAAACTCTTTACAATGTGCTTATAAGGCGATGTGATATTACTTCTTGTTGCAGAATTGAGCCACAGATAAAGGCAAAAATTGTCACAAGTTACCTCTTGCTATGGGTGCCCAATTTGTGATGGGTAAGGCCTGTTTTTGTTTATGTCAGATTAAATTTTATAGCATATTGGGTGTTCGGATAAGAGCTCCCATTAACTTAGATTGTAGTTGTGGTTGCTGAGACCTTCTGCAAATCAGCACGTAGGGTCTCAAGTCAGCACCTAGAAATGAGATGCTCACAATTAGTGAACACGTGAAAATTTGTATAAGTGACTTTGTGGCACAGGAAGAAAATTTTCCAGGGCTGTGTAAAACTGCCCAAACCATGAGACTGACCATTATGTTCCTGCAGTTCCTTACCTTAATCACAACACTTCCAACTTTGATTTAAAAAAAAAAAAAAAACCTCAGTACACAACTGTTTTCCTCTGTGAGTGATTGTCCCTATGCGTATCGCATACGTAGGTATGCATGCTTGCCATGTGCCCAAGTCAGGAAATTCTTCAAAGCAGCGTCCATTGGTCTGCACACATGTGGTAGCTCTCCTTATGCTCCAGACTAAGGATATAAGAGGCAGTGTGGGTTGACGCCGCTCCAATTCTTCCTTACCACCATGTGGTGTGAGCATAGGTGCAGACTCCATGGGTGCTTCAGGGATGGAGCACCCACGGGAAACAAAAATAGTGGGTGCTTAGGTGTGGCAGCTGCAAATCAACTCTTGTGGGTGCGGGGGCCCCTCTCAACCTTTGGCGGATGGCAGGATTAGGTGTTTCCAACCAATCAGCTGTGGCGTGCAGCAGCCTATCAGCTGTTTGGCAGGGAGCCAGCAGATGAGCTCCTTCGCAGCATGTGGCTATAATTCCTAGCCCGGCTCCCACTGCAGGTAAAAGGGTCCCTTTCAAGGGCAGAGGGAGCAGAGTACCATTTAGGGAGGGCAGAGAGGGCTTCTGCTGCTTCCTGAGTTTCCTACCACAGCGGAGTGCAAACAGGAAAATGAACTGCCTCTGCTCCGCTGTCACCGGAGGAAGCCAAAGTCCTTAGCTGTGAGCTGAGCAAGAAGTTTCTTTGGCGATAGGGCTGTTCCGGAGGAGCTGGATCAGCAGCTCCTCCCTCTCCCTCGGCTGTAGGAAATGTAAATGCCCCCTTGTGTGGGCTGCTGTGTTTAGACCACATCCGAAGTTCGCTCCCAAGATGGTTTCCGTGTTTCACAAAAATCCGGTTATTCAGCTTCCAGCCTTTTATCCCAAACCTCAGCAGGATAATAGGGAAGCCATCCTCAATACACTCGCGTGAGGAGAGCCTTGACCTTCTATTTGGACAAGATAAGAGCCTTCAGAAAATCTTAGACTCTTCCTCTCTGTTGCAGACAGGTCAAAAGGTACTGTGATTTCAGCTCAGAGAATACACTACGGAATAAGGTCGAATTTATAGAAATCGGTTTTATATATTCGAGTGTGTATGTCCCCACAGAAAATGCTCGAAGTGCATTAACTCGGCGGAGTGCTTCCACAGTACCGAGGCAAGCGTCGACTTCCGGAGTGTTGCACTGTGGGTAGCTATCCCACAGTTCCCGCAGTCTCCGCTGCCCATTGGAATTCTGGGTTGAGATCCCAATGCCTGATGGGGCTAAAACATTGTCGCGGGTGGTTCTGGGTACATATTGTCAGGCCCCCATTCCCTCCCTCCCTCCGTGAAAGCAAGGGCAGGCAATCGTTTTGCGCCTTTTTTCCTGAGTTACCTGTGCAGATGCCATACCACGGCAAGCATGGAGCCCGCTCAGGTAACCGTCACCGTATGTCTCCTGGGTGCTGGCAGACGCGGTACTGCATTGCTACACAGTAGCAGCAACCCATTGCCTTCTGGCAGCAGACGGTGCAATATGACTGGTAGCCGTCATCGTCATGTCCGACGTGCTCCTGGCCACGTCGGCCATGAGCGCCTGGGCAGACATGGGCGCAGGGACTAAATTTGGAGTGACTTGACCAGGTCATTCTCTTTAGTCCTGCAGTCAGTCCTATTGAACCGTCTTATAGTGAGCAGGCAGGCGATACGGATTGCTAGCAGTCGTACTGTACCATCTTCTGCCAGACAGGCAAGAGATGAGGATGGCTAGCAGTCATATTGCACCATCTTCTGCCAGACAGGCAAGAGATGAGGATGGCTAGCAGTCGTATTGCACCATCTTCTGCCGAGCAGCCATGAGACGTGGATGGCATGCAGTCCTTCTGCACCGTCTGCTGCCAGCCAAAGATGTAAAAGATAGATGGAGTGGACCAAAACAAGAAATAGACCAGATTTGTTTTGTACTCATTTGCTCCCCCTCCCCGCCCCCGTCTAGGGGACTGATTCTTCTAGGTCACACTGCAGTCACTCACAGAGAAGGTGCAGCGAGGTAAATCTAGCCATGTATCAATCAGAGGCCAGGTTAACCTCCTTATTCCAATAAGAACAATAACTTAGGTGCACCATTTCTTATTGAAACCCTCCGTGAAGTCCTGCCTGAAATACTCCTTGATGTAAAGCCACCCCCTTTGTTGATTTTAGCTCCCTGAAGCCAACCCTGTAAGCCGTGTCGTCAGTCGCCCCTCCCTCTGTCAGAGCAACGGCAGACAATCGTTCCGTGCCTTTTTTCTGTGCGGACGCCATACCAAGGCAAGCATGGAGGCTGCTCAGCTCACTTTGGCAATTAGGAGCACATTAAACACCACACGCATTATCCAGCAGTATATGCAGCACCAGAACCTGGCAAAGCGCTACCGGGCGAGGAGGCGACGTCAGCGCGGTCACGTGAGTGATCAGGACATGGACACAGATTTCTCTGAAAGCATGGGCCCTGCCAATGCATGCATCATGGTGCTAATGGGGCAGGTTCATGCTGTGGAACGCCAATTCTGGGCTCGGGAAACAAGCACAGACTGGTGGGACCGCATAGTGTTGCAGGGTCTGGGACGATTCCCAGTGGCTGCGAAACTTTCGCATGCGTAAGGGCACTTTCATGGAACTTTGACTTGCTTTCCCCTGCCCTGAAGCGCATGAATACCAAGATGAGAGCAGCCCTCACAGTTGAGAAGCGAGTGGCGATAGCCCTGTGGAAGCTTGCAACGCCAGACAGCTACCGGTCAGTTGGGAATCAATTTGGAGTGGGCAAATCTACTGTGGGGGCTGCTGTGATGCAAGTAGCCCACGCAATCAAAGATCTGCTGATATCGAGGGTAGTGACCCTGGGAAATGTGCAGGTCATAGTGGATGGCTTTGCTGCAATGGGATTCCCTAACTGTGGTGGGGCCATAGACAGAACCCATATCCCTATCTTGGCACCGGAGCACCAAGCCGGCGAGTACATAAACCGCAAGGGGTACTTTTCAATAGTGCTGCAATCTCTGGTGGATCACAAGGGACGTTTCACCAACATCAACGTGGGATGGCCGGGAAAGGTACATGATGCTCGCATCTTCAGGAACTCTGGTCTGTTTCAAAAGCTGCAGGAAGGGACTTTATTCCCAGACCAGAAAATAACTGTTGGGGACGTTGAAATGCCTATATGTATCCTTGGGGACCCAGCCTACCCCTTAATGCCATGGCTCATGAAGCCGTACACAGGCAGCCTGGACAGTAGTCAGGAGCTGTTCAACTACAGGCTGAGCAAGTGCAGAATGGCTGTAGAATGTGCATTTGGACGTTTAAAGGCGCGCTGGCGCAGTTTACTGACTCGCTTAGACCTCAGCGAAACCAATATTCCCACTGTTATTACTGCTTGCTGTGTGCTCCACAGTATCTGTGAGAGTAAGGGGGAGACGTTTATGGCGGGGGGGGGGGAGTTGAGGAAGATCGCCTGGCTGCTGGTTACGCGCAGCCAGACACGAAGGCGGTTAGAGCACAGGAGGGCGCGGTACGCATCAGAGAAGCTTTGAAAACCAGTTTCATGACTGGCCAGGCTACGGTGTGAAAGTTCTGTTTGTTTCTCCTTGATGAAACCCCCTGCCCCTTGGTTCACTCTACTTCCCTGCAAGCTAACCACCCTCCCCCCCTCCCTTTAATCATTGCTTGCAGAGGCAATAAAGTCATTGTTGCTTCACATTCATGCTTTCTTTATTCATTCATCACACAAATAGGGGGATGACTACCAAGGTAGCCCAGGAGGGGTGGTGGAGGAGGGAAGGAAAATGCCACACAGTACTTTAAAAGTTTACAACTTTAAAATTTATTGAATGCCAGCCTTCTTTTTTTTTTTTTTTTTTTTTTTTGGGGGCAATCCTCTGTGGCGGAGTGGCTGGTTGACCGGTGGTCCCCCCACCGCGTTCTTGGGCGTCTGGGTGTGGAGGCTATGGAACTTGGGGAGGAGGGCGGTTGGTTACACAGGGGCTGTAGTGGCAGTCTGTGCTCCAGCTGCCTTTGCTGCATCTCAGCCATACACTGGAGCATACTGGTTTGGTCCTCCAGCAGCCTCAGCATTGAATCCTGCCTCCTCTCATCACGCTGCCGCCACATTTGAGCTTCAGCCCTGTCTTCAGCCCGCCACTTACTCTCTTCAGCCCACCACCTCTCTTCCCGGTCATTTTGTGCTTTCCTGCACTCTGACATTATTTGCCTCCAGGCATTCGTCTGTGCTCTGTCAGTGTGGGAGGACAGCATGAGCCCAGAGAACATTTCATCATGAGTGCGTTTTTTTCTTTCTAATCTTCACTAGCCTCTGGGAAGGAGAAGATCCTGTGATCATTGAAACACATGCAGCTGGTGGAGGGAAAAAAAAAAAGGAACAGCGGTAAAAAGACACATTTTATAAAACAGTGGCTACAGTCTTTCAGGGTAAACCTTGCTGTTAACATTACATACATAGCACATATGCTTTCGTTACAAGGTCGCATTTTGCCTCCCCCCCACTGCGTGGCTACCCCCTCAACCCTCCCCCCTCCCTGTGGCTAACAGCGGGGAACATGTCTGTTCAGCCGCAGGCAAACAGCTCAGCAGGAACGGGCTCCTCTGAATGTCCCCTGAAGAAAAGCACCCAGTTTCAACCAGGAGACCATGAATGATATCTCACTCTCCTGAGGATAACACAGAGAGATAAAGAACAGATGTTGTTTGAACGCCAGCAAACATACACTGCAATGCTTTGTTGTACAATGATTCCCGAGTACGTGTTACTGGCCTGGAGTGGTAAAGCGTCCTACCATGAAGGACGCAATAAGGCTGCCCTCCCTAGAAACCTTTTGCAAAGGCTTTGGGAGTACATCCAGAAGAGCCGCGAATGCCAGGGCAAATTAATCCTTTCATATGCTTGCTTTTAAACCATGTATAGTATTTTAAAAGGTACACTCACCGGAGGTCCCTTCTCCGCCTGCCGGGTCCAGGAGGCAGCCTTGGATGGGTTCGGGGGGTACTGGCTCCAGGTCCAGGGTGAGAAACAGTTCCTGTCTGTCGGGAAAACCGGTTTCTCCGCTTGCTTGCTGTGAGCTATCTACAACCTCATCATCATCTTCGTCCCCAAAACCTGCTTCCGTGTTGCCTCCATCTCCATTGAAGGAGTCAAACAACACAGCTGGGGTAGGGATGGCTGAACCCCCTAAAATGGCATGCAGCTCATCATAGAAGCAGCATGTTTAGGGCTCTGACTCGGAGTGGCCGTTCACCCCTCTGGTTTTCTGGTAGGCTTGCCTCAGCTCCTTAAGTTTCACGCGGCATTGCTTCGGATCCCTGTTATGGCCTCTGTCCTTCATGCCCTGGGAGATTTTGACAAAGGTTTTGGCATTTCGAAAACTGGAACGGAGTTCTGATAGCGCGGATTCCTCTCCCCAGACAGCGATCAGATCCCGTACCTCCCGTTCGGTCCATGCTGGAGCTCTTTTGTGATTCTGGGACTCCATCATGGTCACCTCTGCTGATGAGCTCTGCATGGTCACCTGCAGCTTGCCACGCTGGCCAAACAGGAAATGAGATTCAAAAGTTCGCAGTTCTTTTCCTGTCTACCTGGCCAGTGCATCTGAGTTGAGAGTGCTGTCCAGAGCGGTCACAGTGGAGCACTCTGGGATAGCTCCCGGAGGCCAATACTGTCGAATTGTGTCCACAGTACCCCAAATTTGACCCGGCCAGGCCGATTTAAGTGCTAATCCACTTGTCAGGGGTGGAGTACGGAAATCGATTTTAAGAGCCCTTTAAATCAAAATAAAGGGCTTCATCGTGTGGACGGGTGCAGGTTTACATCGATTGAACGCTGCTAAATTCAACCTAAAGTCCTAGTGTAGACCAGGGCTAAGTGGGTGCTGGGCTGTATTAAATGGTTACAAATTGTGTAATGTAACGCCCCCTTCTTCAATCTGCCTGCATTTTACAAGGTCAGTCTCCTCGTCCATCACTTTCTCCAAGGGTATTCCTGTATCAGAAATCTGCGGAACAGCTACTTGGGCATCAGCAAACACCTTTGCAGAACACTCTGCCATCCTGAGGGATTCAGCTGCAGATGCCAATTTTGGTGCCACCTGTCAGACTCTACTCCGAAGTTCCAGCCTCCAGTCATAGGAACTGTTCAGGAGTCTCCTACAGTGGAACACCCATAGGGACGCTATTCGAAGAAGCTACTCGCCTTGTGCAGTAACGATGGTTCTTTGAGATGTCTGTCCCTAAGATGATAGCACCATATAGCTCTCTGGATGGAAACTGAGTCCTTGGTTTGTCTTGTTGTGTACATCACAGAACACAAGGATGCGCTCCAGTATTTTTGTTTATGGGATGGAATATTATGATTTTTATGAAGACAAAGAACCTGGTAACAATTGCCACAAATGTGACCGGAACCCAAGTCTTTGAAGAGTGTCAAGTGATAATTTGGTGCCCAGGGTATGGGCCTTATTACTAGCAAACACCAAGTATCCATCTTTAGGAAATTGGGGCATTCAAAAATAACTCATTTTGGTCAAAGTTGACATTGATTTAAAATATTTACTCAGTCTACAGCAGAAACTTGACCATCTCTCCCACCTGGCAGATTACAAAGTTATTCATTAAAATGTGGGCTCTGAGGGATGTGCAGAAAACACTGCTTGTTGTAGTGCTAGGCGCTCAGTATGCGTTAGATCTTGTGCTTAATTTGTCTGAGAAGTTCAAGTAGACTTGCAGAGTATGAAATATCATGGTGAAATCCTATTAACCATGGGATCTAGTATTCTAATACCTTTCCCTACTTATGCTTAGAAAATTATTTTTGTTTAACTTTTAACACACACAGCCAACTCAAAATTAAGACCATCATGGAAAATTAAGAATATGAAAGGAAGTTACTGACTGAATCCTACCTTTACAGGAGTGTAGAAAGTTAAAAGGCTGTACAAGGTGTGCTTCCATTGTTATCTGGTGTAGTCAACAGGATTCATACTTTTCGTGCGTAGTCCTCCTAAAGATAGCTAAAATTATAAAGTAATGCAGTATTGTAAGGAAAGAAAGAAGTTACAAGGTGGTATGGTAGCTTTCAAACACAGTGTGAATGTTTTGTAATTCTTTAAATTCCTTGCAGATGGTAAAATGTGAATATAAACAGTAATTTCTCTAATTAATTGTTGGTTTTGTTAGCATCACTAAGACTGAACCGTAGAGCCAAGTTTAACAGCAGGTAATTAATTTTGAGATTTTAATTTAACACTTGATACAAAAGACCTTTTCATTTACCCACCCACAGATATGACCCTGCTACAAATAATAGGAGTACTGTTTTATCAAATATAGCTTTTAAATAGTCATGACTGACTTCCCCACTTCATATCACTGTGAAATATTCTTTTCAGGCACAAAACTTTAAAACTACACCACCTTCAGCTTTTAATCTCACATTTTCTTGACAAAAAATAGCTGTGCAGATGGTACAGCCTGGGCTGGAGCTTAGACTCGAAAGCCTACGGAGGAGGAGTGGGCTTCAGAGCTTGAGCTCCAGCCTGAGAAGCAACTTCAAAGTGCTGTCTACATAGCTATTGTTAGCCTGGTAGTGTGAGCCCCACAAGCCTGGGTCTGCTGACCAGGGCTGGGAGGCTCATGGGTGCAGGCTCCCTTTAAGAAGTGTGTTCTGCTCAGCAGTTGTTCCATCGGGGAGACCGCATTAGGTGACTTCCTAGCCAAAGAGACCAATTTTGATAAGTGGTTCCTCCAAATCATGGAGTTCTTTTCTGTGCAGCCAATTTGCTTCTTCCTCAGCTGGTTCTGCACGTAATGACCCTATGCTACAAAGGCATGTTCCTCTGTTCTCACCTGCCCAAGTTTCCTGTGTGAGGTTTTTTTGAGCCTCTTAAGCTCTGTGCTTTAAGACTTACCATCAGTGCTTGACTTTGTTTTCCTGCTTTTAGACTTTGTTCTCCAAATTCAGCCCTTTCAGACAGACTTGGTCTGATTGGGAAAACTGATTTCTTGAGGCTTTAATTATCCTATGTGTTTCCATTTGAATGGGAGCGATCAAGATATAATGAACCTCTGTTGCTCTGGATCTGGGAGACGCATGAGACAGCCATGACAACAAATGGCAGATTCAGCTGACACGGAGTTATTTAATCATAAGCAATTTAATAACATCCGTCAGAATTCAAAGTTGTACTTAGTCCTCAAATTGTCAAAGTCCATTTCTGCTCTACTGAATAAAGAAAGTTAGAGGAAATTTTAGGGAGAATGACGAGCAACCTTGACTTCAGACTGGTATCTCTGCAGTAGAGTTGTCGAACACCTTATTTTATGGTGGCAGAAAAGATAAATAAGCTTTTCCTATTAATTCAGGTCTCCTTAATCTAGCCAAGGGAATTTTGTGTCTCAGCATCATCATCATCAATAATAGAGATGTACCAACTGCCTTGGGCAAAATCCATGATAGTGTCTGTAACATACAAATTTGCTTAGAGGTAGCAGTTTCACTCCATTCACAGGGACAGGGAGTTGTATAAACTGGATGTTTCTGATAGACCTATTCCAGCTCCTTGGTCTTTTTGTATCACCAATTACCAGGCAGCAACGTCTTGTAACTACGTATTATGGAACACCATTGAGCTCCTTTAACAGCTGTTTACCAGAGGAGCAAAAGGAGGTTGCCAAGACTCTGGTCAGTGTGTCGAATTCAAGCAAAGCACTTACTGTGAGCAGCTTATGATCTGTTGAATATTAGCTCAAGACCTATGGCCATGGGCACAGCCTTAAGGAGACGGGGTTTGTTTAGATTATGGATTGAAAGACCTCAAATGGCCTAGCTCACCTTGACGCATAAGGGGTGAGGTAATGTCTTTTATTGGATTAACTTCTGTTGGTGAGAGACAAGCTTCCTGTGACCAACATGACCACAATAATACTGTATAGCTCAATTTGGTTTATTAAGTCAGGTAGCCCTGTGTCATAACCATATAGCTAAGGGTAGCCTAGAATTCCTTCTTACCTGTAAGGGGTTAAGAAGCTCAAATAACCTGGTTGGCACCTGATTAAAAGGACCAATGGGGAAAGAAGATATTTTTAAATCTGGGGGTGAGTGGGAAGACTTTTTGTGCTTTTGGTTTGTGTGTTCTCTGGGGAAGCAGAGAAGCATCAGGTCAGAAAACTCCTTCTCCTAAAATTATCCTAAAATGAGTCTTACTTTTTTTTTTTTTTTTTCAATATTAAGTAAATAAGGCAAGGCACGTTAGATTATTTTTTGTTTTTAGCTTGTGAATTTTCCCTGTGCTAAGAGGGAGGTTTATCCCTGTTTTTTGTAAATTTAAAGTTTTGCCTAGAGGTGAATCCTCTGTCTTTTAAATCTGATTACCCTGTAAAGTTACCTTCCGTCCTAATTTTACAGAGGTGCTTCTTTTACTTTTTTTCTTTATAATAAAGTTCTGTTTAAAAATCTGTTTTACCTATTTGGTTGGTAGATTATTCTCAAGCCTCCCCAGGAAAGGAGGTGAAAAGGTTTGGGGGGGATATTTTAGGGAACAGGAACGCAAAGTGGTCCTTTTCCTGAATTTTTGTCTAGCACACTTGGTGGTGGCAGCAGTACCCATCCAAGGACAAGAAAGGATTTGTTCCTTGGGGAAGTTTTTAACCTAAGCTGGTAAAAATAAACTTAGGGGGTCTTTCATGCGGGTCCCTACATCTGTACCCTGGAGTTCAGAGTGAGGAGGGAACCCTGACATGGTGGCAGAGCGGTGGGATCATTTTGAACCAGAAGCACAAACCTCAGGATAGTAAAAGGACTTTTATTTTCTTCTTTTAGCTGAGAGCAGCTGGAGGGTTTTTTTCCTTCTGCCTCAGGGTGGAGTAGTTAAATCCTGCAAGGGAATTCACAAGCTGTGTGGGGTTCCCCCCCCCCCTCCCTTCCTTCTAGCTCTCGGGTTAAGCTAGGCTAAGTGCAGAAAGGCTAGGATGACAGAAAATGACTTCCAGAAAAAACTGGAAATAGACAGATTTGAAGCTGAGGAAAGACAGAAGGAACATGAAAGACAGCTGGAACTCAGACGGATGGAGATTGATGCACAAGTGATCAGAAAAAAAAAAAAAAGCTGCTTGGGAGGTAGAAACAGCCAGAGAAGAGGCTGCTCATGAGAGAGCTAGGGAGGCCCAGCGGAAGGCCCAGAAGCATACTCAAGAGGAGAGGGAAAGAGAGAGAAAACATGGATTGGCTGTTACGGAGTTGAAGAAACAAAACCCTTCAGCTGCTGACTCAACTTCCCCAAAAATCCATAAATGGGAGCGCCTTTGTCCGCAGTACGATGAATCCAGTGATATTGCTGAATATTTCCTCATCTTTGAGAGACACTGCACCCTTCATGCAATTCCTGATGATCACAAGATGACCACATTGGTAGCAAAATTGACTGGAAGAGCTCTGGACGTATTCAACAAGATGCCTATTGAGAATGCTTCTAACTATGGTAAATTTAAGGATTTGGTTTTGAAACAATTTCAAATTACACCTAAAACTTAGAGTAAAATTTACAGCCCTTAAGAGAGGGGCTGGACTAAGTAATGTGGCTTATGTAAACCAGATGAAGGATCTGTTGGATAAATAGGTCAAAGGCAGGGATGTAACTAGCTTTGAAGGGATGTGTGATTTGGTTGTCCAGGAGCAGTTCCTGACTATGACCAATAATGATGTAAAACATTGTTTATGGGATAAGAAAATGGACTCAGCAAAAAGTCTTGTTTCTTATGCTGATCAATACAAGCAGTCCCAGACCGTCAGAAAGGCAGGGCAAATTGGAACAAAACGGGTGGAGGTAGCAGAGAGGAACAACCCTGGTCGCAGTTTGGCTGGATACCAGAAGGGACACCGCAAGACTACACCCTACCACCAGTGGCAGCCCAAGGCCCCAGCTACACCCGAAGGAAAACCCCAGACACCTTATCGTCCCACCACACCATTCTCCAGCAACCCACCCCGTCCCAGTGACCAGTCAGCTGGGCGATGTTTTAAATGTAACAAGCTGGGAGCATGTAAAGGCCAACGGCCCCCAAACCCCAGTCGATTACAGTTCATTGCATCGGGGTCACACCAAAGGTCCTCAGGCCCAGATGCCTCCCAAATACCCTCAAAGCGAAGGGAAACTGAGAGTGTGGGCAGGAAGAAGGTTATCGCATGGAGGGACACTGGTGCACAAATGTCGGCTATCCACCAATCCTTAGTGGACCCCAACTTAATCAATCCAGAGGTCCAAGTGATGATTCAAACCTTCAAGTCAAACTCTTTTGAGTTGCCGACATCCACAGCCAGGCTAAGCAAGCCTTTGCACCTAGCTCTGTCCCTGAGCCTTCTGTAAGGGCCCCGTCTGCATGTTACCAAAGACCCAGACTGAGGTGGTGGAACTGGACCCCATGCCAACGTCTGCAACAGCAGTAGTGGATCCAGTTGCAGAGACCCAGCCAGAGCCAGGCCCAGAACTGGAACTGGCGAAGCAACCAACACCAGAACCCTGGTGCTTGCAACCCCGTCTACAACTGCAATGCCAGAGGGCACCACTGAGCCTGCCCTGGCAGCAGCAGATAAACTTACGGAAGAGGCTCAGCTGGAGCCTGAACCCCAACATAGTGCACCAGCGGAGAGCTGTTCACAGTCAGTGGAAACAGCCCTATCACCTGCATCGCTTCCAGAGGGACCAAGCCCAGGTCCACAACCCAATGAGGAACTGGTGTCTCCAGCATCAAGGGAACAGTTCCAGGCCGAGCAGGAAGCAGATGAAAGCCTCCAGAGAGCTTGGACAGCTGCCCGGAGCAACCCACCACCTCTCAGCTTTTCTAATCGATCCAGGTTTGTTGTAGAAAGAGGACTTCTGTACAAGGAAACTCTTTCTGGTGGACACCAGGAAGACTGGCATCCTCAGAGACAGTTGGTAGTTCCAACTAAGTACTGGGTACTTGAGCTTAGCCCACAATCATACTAGTGGCCATGCTGGGGTAAACAGGAACGAAGACGGTTTGGGGGAGTCCTTCCCCTGGGAGGGAATGGGTAAGGACGTTTCTACCTATGTCCGGTCTTGTGAGGTATGCCAACGAGTGGGGGGGGGAAAGCCCCAAGACCAGGTCAAAGCCCCTCTCCAACCACTCCCCATCATTAAGGTTCCCTTTCAGCAAGTAGCTATGGATATTCTGGGTCCTTTTCTGAAAGACACCCAAAGGAAAGCAGTACATACTGACTTTCATGGATTTTTGCCACCCGATGGCCCGAAGTAATAGCTCTAAGCAATACCAGGGCTAAAAGTGTGTGCCAGGCACTAATGGACATTTTTGCCAGGGTAGGTTGGCCCTCCGACATCCTTACAGATTTACATGGCAGGGACCATGAAAAGCCTGTGGGAAGCTCATGGGTTGAACCACTTGGTTGCCACCCCTTACCACCATCAAACAAATGGCCTGGTGGAGAAGTTTAATGGAACTTTGGGGGCCATGATACGTAAATTCGTAAATCAGCGTTCCAATGATTGGGTCCTAGTGTTGCAGAAGTTGCTCTTTGCCTGCAGGGCTGTACCACATCCCAGTTTAGGGTTTTCACCATTTAAACTTGCATACGGTCGTGAGGTTAGAGGGCAATTACAGTTGGTGAAGCAGCAATGGGAGGGTTTTACTCCTTTTGCAGGAACTAACTTTCTGGACTTTGTCAACCTACAAAACACCCTCCGAACCTCTTTAGCTCTTGCTAAAGAAAACCTAAAAAATGCTCAGGAAGAGCAAAAAGCGTGGTATGATAACCATGCCAGAAAGCATTCCTTCAAAGTAGGGGACCAGGTCATGGTCTTGAAGGCGCTCCAGGCCCATAAAATGGAAGCATCGTGGGAAGGGCCATTCACGGCCCAAGAGTGTCTGGGAGTTAACGATCTCATAGCATTCCTCACCTCCAACTGAAAGCCTAAGGTGTACCATATTAATTCTCTAAAGCTCGTTTATTCCAGAGAATTAAAGGTTTGTAAGTTTACAGCCCAGGGAGTAGATGACGCTGCATGGCCTGAAGGTGTCTACTACGAAGGAAAAAGTGATGGTGGCTTGGAAGAGGTGAGCCTCTCAATGAACCTCGGACATATGCAGTGACAGCAGCTCAAGGAGCTGTGCACTAGCTTCGCACCAATGTTCTCAGCCACCCCAGGACAGACTAAACGGGCATACCACTCCATTAACACATGTAATGTTCACCCAATTAGAGCCCAACCTTACCAGGTGTCTCTTCAAGCCAAAACTGCTATAAAACAGGAGATCCAGAACATGCTACAGATGGGTGTAATCTGCCCTTCTAACAGTGCATGGGCATCTCCAGTGGTTCTAGTTCCCAAACCAGATGGGGAGATACTCTTTTTGCATGGACTACCGTAAGCTAAATGCTGTAACTCGCCCAAACTACTATCCAGTGCCACGCACAGATGAGCTATTGGAGAAACTGGGATGTGCCCAGTTCATCTTTACTTTAGATTTAACCAAGGGTTACTGGCAAGTACCGCTGGATGAATCCTCCAAGGAAAGGTCAGCCTTCATCACCCATGTAGGACTGTATGAATTTAATGTGCTACCTTTCGGGCTGTGAAATGCACCCACCACTTTCCAAACACTTGTAGATGGTCTCTTAGCAGGATTGGGAGAATCTGCAGTCGCCTACCTTGACGATGTGGCCATCTTTTCTGATTCATGGACAAAACACCTGGAGCATCTGCAAAAAGTCTTTGAGCGCATAAGGGAGGCAGGACTAACTGTTAAGGCTAAGAAGTGTCAAATAGGCCTAAACAGAGTGACCCACCTTGGACACCTTGACCAGGTGGGTCAAGGAACTATCAACCCCCTACAGGCCAAAGTGAATGCTATCCAAAAGTGGCCTGTCCTAAAGTCAAAGAAACAGCTCCAATCCTTCTTAGGCTTGGCTGGATATTATAGGCGATTTGTACCGCACTACAGCCAAATCGCCGCCCCACTGACACACCTAACCAAAAAGAAACCGCCAAATCCAATTCAGTGGACTAAAAAGTGTCAGAAGGCCTTTAACCACCTTAAAGTAACACTCGTGTCTGACCCTGTGCTAAGGGCCCCAGGCTTTGACAAACCTTTCCTAGTAACCACAGATGCATCCAAGCGTGGTGTGGGAGCAATTTTAATGCAGGAAGAACTGGATCAAAAATTCCATCCTGTCACGTTTCTCAGCAAAAAAAACTGTCTAAGAGGGAAAGCCACTGGTCAATCAGCAAAAAGAAATGCTATGCCATCGTGTACGCTCTGGAAAAGCTACCCTCATGTTTGGGAATGGTGTTTCCGCCTTCAAACGGACCATGCTGCGCTGAAGTGGCTTCATACCATCAAGGACAATAACAAACTTCTTCGGTGGAGTTTCGCTCTCCAAAATTTTGATTTTGAAATACAGCATGTTTCAGGAGCTTCTAACAAGGTGGCTGATGCACTCTCCCATGAGTTTCCCAAAATTAACTGGTTAAAATCATCCTTGAAATGTGGAAATTGTTAGTTTTATATAATCGGTAGTATATCTAAAGGTGCGTGTGTCTTATTAACTCTGTTTTCTCCTAAAGTTCCAGGAAGAAATCACAGCCAGTGTGGTACACGCTGTCCAGCACCATCTGTGATTTGGGGGGAGTGTCATAACCATACAGCTAAGGGTAGCCTAGAATTCCTCCTTACTTGTAAGGGGTTAAGAAGCTCAAATAACATGGTTGGCACCTGACCAAAAGGACCAATGGGAAAAGAAGATGCTTTCAAATCTGGGGGGTGGAGGAGGGAGGCTTTGTTCGTGCTCCTTTATCTTTTGTTTTTAGTTGTGAATTTTTGCTGTGCTAAGAGGGAGGTTTATCCCTGTTTTTTTTGTAACTTTAAAGTTTTGCCTAGAGGTGAATCCTTTGTCTTTTAAATCTCATTATCCTGTAAAGTTACCTTCCATCCTAATTTTACAGAGGTGGTGCTTTTACTTTTTTTTTCTTTATTATAAACTTCTGTTTTTTAAATATCTGGTTAACCTATTTGGTTGGCAAATTATTGTCAAGCCTCCCCAGGAAAGGAGGTGAAGGGGTGGGGAGGGATATTTTTAGGGAACAGGAACTCCAAGTGGTCCTTTTTCTGAATCTTTGTCTAACTCACTTGGTAGTAAGAAAAGGAGTACTTGTGGCACCTTAGAGACTAACAAATTTATTTGAGCATAAGCTTTCGTGAGTTACAGCTCACTTCATTCACTGAATGCATCTGATGAAGTGAGCTGTAGCTCATGAAAGCTTATGCTCAAATAAATTTGTTAGACTCTAAGTTGCCACAAGAACTCCTTTTCTTTTTGTGGATACTAACACTGCTGTTACTCTGAAACCTGTCACTTGGTAGTGACAGCAGTACCCATCCAAGGACAAAAAAGCATTTGTAGCTTGGAAGTTTTTAAACTAAACTGGTAAAAATAAACTTAAGGGGTCTTTCATGCGGGTCCCCACATCTGTACTTTAAAGTTTAAAGTGGGGAGGGAACTCTTAACACCCTGACACTAAAGATAACCGCACACAACAGAAAGGCAAAGTTTTCCAATCTGGAGCCCAACCTTCTTTGCTTGCATCTGTCTGAATGATTAAAATTTTCAAGGTGGTTATACATTACTTGTTTACCTCATAATAAAATTGAGGTTAGCTGCATAACTTAGCATTGTCCAATTATTTAGAAAATGTCAGAAGAACATATTCCATTGTGCTTTAAATTTCCGGTTACAGAGAATCAAAACAGACCTGTTAAACAGAGCATACACTAGTCTTAACCAATCATTGTGCTGTTTCTTAATCTTCATAAAGAGTGATGTGTGCTTGCTTGAATTTGAGATTTCTGAGATGCAGTTCTTGATTTAGATATTGAAAGATTAGGCAGTGGGCCTAGTGTGAAGATTACAAAACAGTGTCTTACTAATTGGCTCTCATTTTGTGTTTGTTTTTTTTTTAATCCTGACTATTCAGTGTGTGACTGAATTTATTTCTTGAAAGTAAGTAACAACTAAAAATTGTTTAAAAAATATACAGAAGTAGATATTTCCTTTCAGAGATAATTTAAAAAGGGCTAAATATTCTCCTTCAGTGTCAGCAAACAGAATTCCGTGGCCTTATGCTTGTGTTGTATCAGAAAGTGAAATGGACTACCAAGTGAACTCTCTGAATTTTGAACAAAAACCTGTTGAATATTGTATTTGGTGGGAGTGGTGAATAATGAAGAGGACATGTCATCAGGATGTGTGTGGTACAAGCAAACAGGGTTTCAGTATTGCCAAATGTAAGACCTCCATGTAGGAGGGGGAAAATGTAGGCCATATTTCAAGGATGGAGTCCTCCATTCTTGGAAAAACACTGAGTCTGAAAGACATGGGGATTATGGTGGATAATTAGCTGAACATGAGCTCGCAGTGTCCAAAAAGGCCAATACTTGGAGGCTTTAATAGGGGGGTGTTGATTAGGAGTAGGAACGTTCTGTTATCTCTGCAGTTGGCACTGGTGTGACCACTAGTGGAATACCATGTCCAGTACATCGGTGCCCACATCAAGGAGGTTGTTAATAAATTGGAGGGGGTTTAGAGAAGAGCGGGAATGAAGGATTAGAAAATATGCCTTTGCAGAGAACTAAGGTAGTGTAGCTTATGAAAAAAAGTGCTTTGACTACTGGTAGACATGTATTCCACTTCTGATGTGCATGCACCCCATATACTGAAGATCAGAATTCTTTGCTAGCAGTGTCCATTGGTCACATCTCTTCCTCTGACCTCAAGCCCCTTCCCCTTCATGGGGGAAAAAGAGGGTAGAGGGACCAACTGATCCTCAGTTCCTTTCAACTGCTAATTACTGTAAGACAGACCCAGTTAGCAGTGTTTACTTTTTTCCTGTCAAACGTTTTATTACGATTTTTCTAGCTGAATATTTTATTACTATTTTGTAAATGGTTAATTATTTAGTCTAGGTATTAAGTGTAGTGTGTGTGTGAAGTAGTTTTTAGCTTTCTCTAGGTTTTATTGTTTGCCTTAAACCAGTGGTTCTCAACTCTGGTTCGCCGCTCCAGGCCAATGAGGCCCTGCACATCCCTCGGCCCACGTCGCTTTCTTCAGCCCCCATTGGCCTGGAGCGGTGAACCGCGGCCAGTGGGAGCCGCGATCAGCCGAACGTGCGAATGCAACAGGTAAACAAACCAGCCTGGCCCGCTAGGGGCTTTCCCTGAACAAGCGGTGGACCAGAGTTGAGAACCGCTGCCTTACACCATAGTGTGATGTGGGGACATAACCCACTGGACTTAAAATTTTGGGAGTTCTGTGGGGCTGTTAAACCCATTAGTGACTCGCATTCAAGGTATTGTTACTGTTTACTCGGGAGACGTGTTTAAATAAAAAGAGTAAGGACAGTAAAATAGTCACTAAGGGGGCAACTAAATGTAGGGACAACAGGATGAATTTGTTCATTTTAGAGAAAGCTGTGAAGCCAGTCTTAAAACCAAATGGAAGACAAAATCTCCTAGTCCCAGACAGTCATCAAAAAGGGTCCTGGCAACTGCATTATGTCCAGGCTCCGCCTGTTCCATCCTCTGTACTGCAAACAGTGACTGTCATTGCTCACCTCTGAAGTACAGAGGAAAATTCCCTCAAAAGATTTTCTCAGAAAAGAAAAGACAGATGGTTCACCTCTTTCTATCTCCAGGAAGAAACAGTGTTCTGAAAGCAGCAACTGGCTCTTTATTTTGGCAGGAAGTAACTTGGAAAACTTGTTGATTGTTATCTGCACCCAAGCAGAGCACTGCTGCAGCTGTCAGTCTGCTGCTAGCACCTATGCTCTTGGCACTGGGTCAGTTTTTTCAGCTGCCTGCGGCATCAGCTTGTTTTGTGCCAGGCCAGTTACAGCCCCCTACAGGGCTGACTTGCTTAGTGCAGGCATCCTCAGAGAAGCTGATGCTTGTACTTGTATCTGGAGGCTGTTGCTGCTTTTAACATATCAGCTCTGGCTCTTCTAGCTGTAGAGCTACTAATGCCATTATTAATATCGCCAGGTCAACTTATGGAGCAGCACCACTTGAAACCAGTGTGTACAGCATGGAGTCATTTGGCAGTTTTCATGCAACCTGACATGACTTTGTCAGGAGTTTCTGTTAATCAGGAAGTGCTTTCAAGGTCATCTGGGTGGTGTTGTGGTAGGCCTTTTTCAGTGGATAATTCTCAGATGTTCACACAAGCAGCTCCTTGCCCCCTTAAAATAAAGATCATGGGTATTCCTCTTTAAAGCTCTTTTCATAGTTGGAATATTTTACCCTCTTACCCTTCAGTGTCTTTTTTTTTTTTTTATGACCCATACATATTAGTGTGTCCAGTAAGATACAGGTAAAAACATGTTAGTTCAAAATCTCCTTCCTCTCTCTCCCCCCCCCCCCCCCCCCCCCCCCCAATCTATACTTGTTTTATCCATATGAACAAACTGCTTGGCCTCACTGGTCCCCATGGCCATATCCTAAATCAGAACCTCCTTCAGTTTCGGTTTCTAGCGTTAGATCTCCTTCACCGTAGGATCCACCTATCATGCAAAAGCATTCACAGCAATCTGTTCATATTACTGAGACAGACTCTTCTCCATGTCTGTCTCTGTATGAACGTATAAATCGGCAACAAGTTTCTGAAACAATTCCAGAGCATATTCCATTCTTTTCTCAGAATGAGGCTCTAGCTCTTCGTCAGATAATTATGGGTTATTTCAGGGCTTAGTCGGCAGAATGGTGGATGCTTTGTAGATCATGGTTCAGCCTGTTCAAGGAAAAGGACGTAATATTTTACTCTTGGCGTACATCGTTGTGAAAGGCTTTCGTTTCCTGTAAGTGAAGCCTTATTAAAATCAACCTAACGATTATGGCAGACTACAGTGTCTATATTGCCCACCTACAAGAAAATTGGAAAAAAGGTATTGAGTCCCTTCCACAGGCTTAGAATATTTCTATATGCATCCTGATCCAGGGTCTTTGGTGGTGACCACTGCACAAGAGAAGTCAAAATGTACGTTCTTTAGGACTACTGCAAAGGAGTTGTTGAGATTGGACATTTTAAGAAAATGGTATTTGTTGGCTAGCCTTCAATTTGGCATAGTGAATTATCAGACCCTTCTGTCACATTTATGATTACTTTACGTGGAGCAGAGTTACTGAGGACAGGTCTACGCTACAGGGTTCAGTCGACCTAAGCTACGCAACTCCAGCTACTTGAATAATATAGCTGGAGTCAATGTAGCTTAGGTCAATCTTTTGCTGTGTCTACTCGGCGCTGGGTCAACAGGAGAAACTCTCCTGTCGACTTACCTTATGCTGCTTGTTCCAGTGGAGTACTGTAACTAATGGGAGAGCGATCAGCAGTCGATTTAGCAGGTCTTCTCTAGACCTGCTAAATCGACCCCCTGGTGGATCGATCACCATGCATCAATCCCCCGGTAAGTGAAGACAAGCCTTGAGTATGTTGATAAACTTTTGATCACACCTTGGAGAGTTGTTTATGGAGAATCAGATAATTGCTAAAACCTCCCTACAAGTCTCAATTGATGCTTCTGATAAGGCATCGAGAGCACCAACAGTTACTGTGTGGTGTTCGTCATGGCTCCATCCTCTGTTACTAAGGGATGTTCAAACTATGTTGAAAGACCTCTCCTTTGAAGAGTCTTCTACTCTGATCTAAAACTTAATGACTCATTAGCTATGTTAAGACTCTGGTGCCACATTACTGTCATTAGGCATCTACCTTTCCCAATATAAAAAGCAGTTTAATATTATACTTAACCAACACAGCATTTCATTACTCCTTTCTATCATCCTTATCAAAGAATATTCAATTTCTGTAAGAGGATAGATAGACATGACGGAGGTCTTTTTCAACTTTGAATGCTGCTAAGGTGGCTCAGTCATTTTGATGTGTATGTTGAGAGCTGCCAGCCAATTTGGGTCTGCTTTCAGGGACATGCACAGCGGCCCCACCTCTCTCCAGAGAAGCTGCCTGGAGCTCCCAAGGAGGCTGCATGGTGAAGGGTGCCGATCCCTTCTGCGACCACAAGCGCAAACACCATGGTGATGCATTGCATTGCTGTTGGTAACAGCTATTCAGGAGAAACAGCTGGGCACCGCAGGGAGGGGACACTGCTTTGCCTCCCCCAATTCTCTACCTGTGCTATGTAGGCTGTTGTGGCTGGAAAAAAAATCCACTGGTGGCTGCATTTAAGAAACGCTGTTCTATGTACAGTGACAGAAAAAATTGGCATGGCCCTTGAGGATGAGCTCTGTTCTTAATTTCTAAAACTAATTGTCTTGGTCTTGAACACTTGATGGAGTTGTAAGTATTGTAGAACTTTTAATAAAAGCAGTGAGGTGTCTGGCACACCCAAAGAAGCTAATTTGTAAAACAGTGGATTGGGACTAAGTGGTGATAAATGGTGGAGTGAAAGTTAGTAGTGTAGACAAGTATTAAGCAGAAGAAAGCAGGACAGACTCTAGCTGAGATAAGACATAAACAGTTCTGACTGGCTATTGCCTGTTAGGAACTTCCCTGAACACTAAGGGCTTGGTTACACTTGCGAGCTAGAGCGCATTAAAGCAGTCCCAGGCGCCCTTGTTCAATACGCGTCCACACTGGCAAGGCACGTAAAGCGCTCTGACTCCATGGCTAGAGCGCTCCTCGTACTCCAACTCCACGAGAAGATTAATGCTTGGTGTCCCTTGGCTGAAATGCCCGGTCGTCAGTGTGAACGAGGTGTTGCATTACTGTGCTCTGATCAGCCTCCGGAAACGTCCCATAATCCCCTTAAGTCAAGTGGCCACTCTTGTCATTGTTTTGGAATCGCTGCAGGAATGCGGATACGCCCTTTGAAAGCTCCGTTTCTGACAGCCGGCTGCTTATCTGCTCCAAGACAAAGCAAGCCATTTGTGTGGAATGCTGTGTTGGGGGGCGGGGTCTGCTGCTGTCTGAACCTACAAGACAGCATGCTGACATGCTCTCAGCCCCCCTAAAACCCACTCTCTCTCTCTCCCTGTCACACCCCACACCCCATTTGAAAAGCAGGTTACAGCCACTTGCATGCTGGGATAGCTACCACAATGCACTACTCTCTGTGGCCGTTGCAAGAGCTGCTAATGTGGCCATGCCACTGCACTTACAGCTGTCAGTGTGGACAGATTGCAGCGCTTTCCCTATTGTGCTCTACGAAGGCTGGTTTAACTCAAAGCACTCTACATCTGCAAGTTAGCCATGCCCTTAGACAAGATAGAAGTTAAAGAAAAGAGTCTTTTGGTGGATGACAAAAGTTAAATGTCTGACTTGGCCACAGACTTATCATATGGCATTGGACATTTCACTTGCACTCTTTTTTTAATCGGTAAATGTTGGTTAACATTGATTTCACCATAGATGCACAGACTGACAAAAATATGCCTGTTGATTACAATTTATGGATAGGTAAAGTAAGAAAAATGCTGTTTAGGAACTTATTAGAGTTTGATTTAAGGATATTTACATTTTGTTTTGACATGTGACTTTTACAATGTGTGTTAGATGATTACAAAGCTTCAACTGTTTGAAATTCAACATCTATTCATTATATAATTGTCATGACACCTTCATAATTTCATGCAAATATGAACATTAAAATTGATCTTTATTTTTTTTAAAAGGTTTAAACACAGTTCTTCAGTTATAAAAACATAAAAATAAATTTCTGCCAAATCTAGCTGAATGTTGGTAATGAAGTACATTACTCAGCATGGGAACCCGGGATCTGGTTTTCCTCTTCTGTGCACCAATCCCTAAAACCTGCCTCCAGGGAAGTATAATGCATTAGAGTAATAAACTAATTAAGGTTTTAAATGAAATGCAAGAATTACAGCTAAAGTGAATAAGTGTCTTTAGATTTGATACTCGTGTTTGATGAAACTCAACTAACATAACATTTCTTTTTTTTAGGTGCCTTGGCTGGACCAGTTGTTGATCCACATGTAACAGCAGTTTGGGGGAAGAATGTCACCCTGAAATGCATAATTGAAATAAATGAAACAATAACACAAATCTCATGGGAGAAGGTACATGGTAAAAGTACACAGACCATTGCTGTTCATCATCCTGAATATGGGTTTTCTGTTCAAGGAGAATACCAAGGAAGAGTGTCGTTTAAGAACTACTCACTCACGGATGCAACTATCATCCTAAACAATATAAGCTTCTCTGATTCAGGAGAATATGTATGCAAAGCAGTTACATTCCCACTAGGAAATGCTCAGTCATCAACAACTGTAACTGTTCTGGGTATGTTTGCTTCTTAATTTTATATATATATATATTTTTTTACCCCACTATTTTACCCCCCCCCCCAAAAAAAAAAAAAAAAAAAAGCTAAACAAACTTCATAGGACTTGACTACATGGAGACATTATGTGTGCCAAGCTAGGGTCTGAATCTACAGCACGCTATCTTGCCACGTACTGATTGGCTGTGTTTATCTTCCTACTGTGCACTGAAAGTTCAGTAGTGGGGTTTGACAAATGTTTCAAATATTGTTAGTAGGCTCCAGCTTCGTAAGGAAGTGATCAAGTTTTTTAATGCTGTGATTTACAAAAGTGTATAACTTATTCTTCTGACACAGGTTTACTTTAACAATCCTCATGGCTGACTTAAGACAACACAGAGCAGGTGTTGTTATGCAGTATTAGTTGATTCGTGAAGGTTTTTTGGTAGATGTAGCCGCATCCATGAGAGGGCTACAAGCCTTTTTGATTCCAAGTCATTCTTAGTGGTTTGGGGAGGACTTACATATTTTAAATCGGAAAATCCAAGCACTCTGTCAAATAATCCAAAAGATGAGAATAGTGTGTATGTTAAAAATAATAATAATAAAAAAAGTAGGTAATATAGTTGGGCCTTTAGCTGCAAGAAGGAGAAAATAAACATTGAGTGATGAAATTAATATACTGGGCAGTGCTTACTGAGTGAAGAGAGTCTCTGATGGATTGCGATAGGCTGAGATGAAATTGCTGCTACTTCAAATGTTTGACAAAAATGTGCTAAAATAGTGTAGTTAATTAAAGTTCACATTCTAGTATGTTTTAAAAATAAACTGCGCATGAATGGGAGAAATTTCAAGCATTTTTATTTATAAGCTTTCTTCTCAAATTTTAGAAACAATTGAACTAAAAGCAAAAAACAATTTAACAAAGCTTGTCCTGAAATTTTGAATAAATAATACAGCTGTTGACTTGAATGGAAAAATCAATATGTAATTTAAAGGAGCTCTGTTAAGGATGTTTCAGGTGTATTGATCTGATGAGCTACTAAATGACTATAGGAAGGCTTTTGATGGTGAAATAAGTAAATTGCTGTGTACTATTTTAAAAAGAAACTTAATGGCTCATTAAAGGATTAAGGAGGGCGGTCCAGCAAGTATGAAGTAATTCATTTTTTTCCAAAAAATTGGGTATTTTAAAATGCTTGAAGTAAAAACTTAACTGGGGCCTTGTCTTACTAATCCACATTCTTATGTTTTCTTATTTGTTTAATATTAATGCCATGAACAATAGTTAAAATGAGATTAGTTTACTTATAAATTAGTAATTTTAACTAAAACTCTGACTAGAGATACATACATGGAAGAAAAAAGTGTAGACAAACCCTCACCAACGTGAGGTGAAACTCACGAAAGCTTATGCTCAAATTTGTTAGTCTCTAAGGTGCCACTAGTACTTCTTTTCTTTTTGTTTCCGTTCTGTAAGTAACTTTGCTCTTGGGTGTAACAACTTTTTTGTAAAAAAGACCACTGTACTTAAGCAAAATAAAAATATTTTCTGAAACCACTATTAATATGATGGAGAAATACCTGAAAATAGGTGAATAATATATCTTTAAACATTTTCGGCAATAATGTTAGTTTTAATACACAAGGGACATGTTTGTGGCAATGACTGTAACATAGCTCTAGAATTAATTTTTTTGGTATTTGTCTCCCAGTTACTCTACTAGCACAGTAAGTCTCAGAACTGCTTCTGTGAAATATGAACTATTGTTTTCATTGTGTGATGCTGTTTTTTTACAGCTTGGATTTGAAGTAACATGTTTCTAGTTTCTCAGCTTTTTTCTTCAGTAAAGAATTAAGTTAAAAGGTTGAATGAGTAAAGAGTTCCGTGTTAAGTAAGGTACAAAAGAATTGCTTGTCAGCTGAAGATCTCTGTTGGTGAGGATTGGGGCACCTTGAAAAATAGTTGGATATGAAGCAATTGTTTGTCGTAAGGGCAATCAAAAAGGCGTTTGCCCTTCAGACTGTCATTGTAAGGACAGACAAGGCAATGATAATGGCTTAGATGGTGCATTGTAGAATACCCATGAGACAGATGATGTGTGGGTAGAAAGTCTCTGGGACTACAGTAACATGAAGAACAATACATGTGTTGAGTTTAGACCTGATACAGGTCATGCTACTTTTTGACTTTAACCTGTAGCTGATGGACAGGTTTTTGAGAGATGTGAACTTGGGAACCTTTGACTTGACCAGTAAAGTGAGATGTCCTTAAATATTGGTGGAGTTAAAGTATTACCATGTGTTGTCAGACAAAGGACTCTTCTCCAAAGTCCTGTCTTAAATCACAAATCCGGCAGCCTCTGAGCAATTCCTACATGCTTTCCAGACAGGCTGTGAAAAGCACTTGACTCTCTCAAGTACTAATTTTTTTTAGCTGCTGCTCTTAACCTGGGAAAGTGTTAAAATGAGTTATCAATAGGTACCATCCATTCATCAGGAATGCAATGTTTGATCAAGTCTTGATGTATTACTGAGATCTGTTCCTTCCTCCCTTTGTCTGTGTGGACTGTAGAATAGTCTATTACTGCCTAAGCCTTAATTTATTGTGCTTTGTTCCTATTAGGTGTTAGGTGAGTTTGTTACATTGCACTGTAAGCCCCCCAAACCCCTCTCTCAAGAATTGGGCATTTAAGTCTCTCCCATGCTTTCTTTTCTTCCTAAGGTTTCCTGTAGGCTTCATCTTGAGCAGGATGGTTCCTAGCTTCAATCTTGATACTTTTCTCGAGGAAATCTCTGCCTCAAAAGTGTTTTGCCTACTTGAAATATTAGTTGCCTCACTCGAACTGGATTTTACCAAATCATTGAGTTTTGACTTGAGCTATTTAGTAGTCTTAAGAAAAAATGTCACCAATCTAGTAGTATTCAATGGATCAGAAAGCTTAAAAGCTGTTAGAATTGTAAGGGAGTTTAGAAAACAAGTGATAAATTTAAAAGGAATGGTTTTCTCCTGTAAAAAAGATATATATATATATATATATATATATATATATATATATATATATATATATATATATATATGGCCTCTATTTGATCTCTGAACAATAAATTCCATATACATTTTGTATAGATTTACTGCTTTGAGCAATTCTGTTCATGGTTGTGTTGTCTTGTAGCTTTTCTTCACCTCTTGAATTTCTGCGGTGGAACGTATTGCTCTTAAGATGCAAGCATATGGAAGATAGAGAGATGTATTATCAAAGGTGTTCCATTTTTTGGCAATGTGCTGTTTCAGACCCAAAAGCAATAGTTCTTCCACATGTGGGTGCACACATGTAAATAATTTTTTGTCATTTTCATAGTGTAGTTCGGTATCATAAACTTCCTCCCTGGTTAAGGGACACAATTGCTTGTCACCTAGGGACTATGCCAAGGATCCCAGGCTTCAAGAACTGTCACATGCTCATTCCTTTTCCATTAGCGACGAGTATTAATGGCGTCTCTACTGTCTGAGTGAGGCACACATTTCAGTGAAGCGCAGCATCTGTAAGGCCTTTCTACCCAGAACTAGAGTAGCCTGTGAGCCTCATCTCTGCAAGGTCCTTATAGAAGAGGTAATGAGGCCCCTGGTGCACTTGGATCCTGGCCAAGTAGCTTGCCCTGTACAGTGGCCTCGACTAATATGTAGTGCCCTCTGAGCAAGTGCCATTGTGTGGAGCTGTTGGCACTGAAGCCTAAGGACAATCCCCACCACAAGAGTAAGAAACACTCTCTCATGGACATAACAGCAGATCCACATAGTGGACTGTTTATAAGAGATTAGTTCCCTCCCCTACCTGTACTAGGTCAGGTAAGATGCAGCACTTGGATCCAGCAGAACCAAAGCTGATTTTCTTCCTCCCCCTCCCCCCTGCTACCCCCCCGGCTCGGGGATAAAGCAAAGAAGAAGCAGGAACTGTTGGTAGTGTACCAGTGGTGACCTCGGTTCTGGGACACTTAAGAGCATCAGTCTACAAGCATAGCTCCGGATGCTCCATCACTGCTGCCTCGCCAGCATGCTGACCCAGGTCCCTTTGGAGTCTCAATAGGCACCCCATGGACTCAGGATGTAGAGACTTTCCTAACATCAGAGGAGGTACGCCTGCTGTATCTGCAGTGTCCACTCCCCAAAGAATGGACCAGCCCATGAGATATCCCCACACCTGAGGATGAACTGCTGTTCCTGCTATGGGAGAGGCCCCTTTCCTGTCCATTGGACCGAGCTCTCTGGTACTGACAGTCCTAGCCGTTTCTGACAAGTGATAGCTTGACTTTTAAGTTAATACCGACTACTGTAAGAATTATTTTCTTTTAAATATAAACTGCAGTAGAGATGCTCTGGACACCTAAGTTCACATAATGTTGGGCAGTTGGATATTCTCCATTAGTATCTTGCAGCATGGGAGTGAAATCAATCTCTTATTTGTAACAGGCTTAACATTCATAAGTAGACTACATTTCCTTGCACTTAAAAGTTTGATTTCTTCGTAGGCTTCCCTTAATGTATACGAGTTCAGCCTTCCTTGATGCCATTGCTTCTTGGGCATCTCTCAGGTCTTTCCTGATGTTGGGTTTTTGCATGTTGATTGTCTCAGTAGATATGTTTAAAAAAAAAAAAAGAGAGCTTAGTTCTGACTAGTAAAAAGAATGTTTTATGGCCAGAGCATAATGCTGCAAGCCACACTGTTAACTACCAAAGAAAGTAGGCTAAAGGACATAACGTGGTCTGATTTGCTTAATAGCTTGTGGAGCAAGTATCTTTAGTACTGCTTGCTCTTTAACCAAAAACAAACAAACAAAACCCCTCCCCCGTATCTATGAAACTGGCTAGATGATAGCACTTCAGGTACACAACAAAGAAGATTTGGGTTCTAAGACGACACTGGAGATGTGTAGTTGTAAATAAGTGCATCATACATTCCTATAAGTGTGTGTGTGTGGTTAAAAAAAAAAAAAAAAAAAAACCTGAAAAAATGTCAGTTAAGCTACAGAATTGCTTAAGTAATTGTGTAAAATATAGTCTCTCTTCCTGGTTAGTAAAACCAATCTCCCCAAATGTAGTCGAAAGGCTATATTTAGTTTCAGTTCACATGTTTTAATGGTTACCAACAAATGAGCATCACCCTTACCTTGGGGGGAGGAGGGGGAGGGAGAAATCAAGTACAGATGCAAAACTAGATTAAAATAAATTATTTAAAACAAGGTTTCCTGCTTGCTGATTAAAATTTGACTTCTATCACTTAGATTTTAAATCAGTCCACCCTGGCAACGTGCAGCACAGGGGTGTCAGAGCTGTCAATTGTTCAGATTACTTTTAAGTATCTTTTGTGTCATCAGCTTTACCTGCTGATTAACAAATCAGCCTTGAAAGTGAGTTGTTAGTTGTAAGCTATTGGGGATAAAATGTACATACAGGAAATGAAGTGAGGTTAATGAAACTTTTTTCTGTCTTGACTGAAAATATACTTAAACTTTTTATTTCAATAGTTGAACCCATTGTGAGCCTAACCAAGGGACCAAACTCTTTAATAGATGGTGAAAATCAGACAATAGCAGCCATTTGTACAGCAGCCACTGGAAAACCTGCTGCCGATGTTGCTTGGGAAGGAGGTCTTGGAGAAATGGAATCCAGTTCTACTTTATTTCCAAATGAAACTGTGACTGTTGTCAGTCAGTACAAACTCATACCCACCAAATTTGCCAGAGGAAGACGCATAACTTGTGTTGTGAGGCATCCAGCTTTGGAAAAGGAGATGAGATATCCTTACACATTGGATATATTATGTAAGTATATAACAAGTTAACTATTACTTTTACAGCTGTTGTTCTGTCATATTACAACTAGGCCTTATAGTTCGTTCAATCAGTAGATGTGCAAGCAATGTACAAAGAAGGTCATTGTCATTGCCCCATCACACGGATGGAGAAACAGAACAATGGAGAGGTGAAGTGAGTTGACCAAGGACTTGCAGCAGGCCACTGTCCGAGCTGGGTATAGAACTCAGGTCTCCTAAGACCCAGTCAGTTGCCCTACTTGCTGAGAAGCATTGCCTCTTAACTTTTTGATTAACTTGATTTAATTTCCCATTTATATTCCTCATATGTTTCTTCATGGACCCTTATTTTTTAACAAATGTGACTAATACTTAGATGTTGAAGCTGAAAGAATTCAATTCCTCTTCTTCAGCTTTACAGGAACTTGTTAAATGGGAAAATGGATTTTGCTTATAACAAGAATTGAAGTATTTAAAAATACTTGAAATGGTGGTTACCATTTCACACTTGGAATAATACAAGGCATGATATTCCCAAAGAACTTCAGTGATGAAAAATGTTATGGAGTAACTATGCTTAACCAGATCACTCACTACACTACTGAGAGTGTTAGAGAGAGAGAGAGAGTGGATAACTTGAGAATCCTTCCACTTGGAAATCTGTTTTCTTTTTTAATATAGATTTTTTTTTTTTTGGTTTGTTAAACTTGAAGTCCCGGAAAGAAACAAGTGACAGAAGATGATAAATTGCCAAGCCCTCCTCATTATTTGACCCAAAGGCCTACCTTGTAAGAATATTCTTTATAATTTCATAACTTCACCTTCTATCTCAGCTGTAGAAATATGCAGAGCTTTCATCTGTTAGCAATGTTTGTTTTTTTGCAGAAAATAAGTTTCTGTGTATGACCAGATTGTTTTGGATTCTGCATATTTACTATTGTTAGCATATCACAAGCAAAAGGTATGGCACATGTACTACTTAATTTTCAGTTCAGTAACAGATAAAACGATAAAAGACCTCTTTGTAGCCCTTTGCCGTTGAGCTTCTGGCTACCTGAAAAACTTTGTCTTGATGGTCACAGATTAAAGCCCTAACAAATTTAGGGCTTGTTTACAGTGCCCTACAGTTTGGATTATGGGAGTGTGAATCGCATTGAACAGCAAGTGCTGAGCTGCAACTCCCCCATGTGGATACTGTGGGTGTGAACTAAGAGGTTCTTAAAACAGGACTACATTAACTACATTTAGGAACCTCTTAGTTCACACCTACAGCATCCACGCAGGGGAACTGAAGTTCAGCACTTGGCGTGCAGTCCTTTTCACACTCCAAACGAAAGACATAGCCTTTGCATATCTCCCTCGATTGACCAGTAATAATGCTGTGCTCTGGTGCCCGCTGTTTTTTGACAAGAGTTGCCCCTGAAATAAATTCCAGTCCGTTTCTTCCCATTGAAGAGGAACTTCTAACTTATCATAAATAAGTTGAATTTCTTAAAACTTTACATTGTATGCTTTGCTTGTCATTTTGATGTGCTATTGCAAACTTTAGTGCACATAGCCCAACCTTAGGCATCCATTTTGGGTTATCAAATATGTGACCAGAGTTTTCAAAAATCCAGAAAAATTGGGGTTCCTAAAGATTCAAAATTTAGCTTTAGGCATCCATTTTCAAACGCAAACTATAACACACTAATGGGTGCACAGAAGATGGGGAAAGGAAGTGTAGGATGTAGATCTTGGAATAGAAGAAGCTTGTAGTTTACATCTATTGATGGGTTAGAGTAACTTAATTACTACTTCAGAAAAGCAGCTGAGTGGTGAAAAGATTTCAAAGAGATACTTTCCCTCCTTCTTACTGAACATCTGGTCCCTTGCTGTAAACTGTTCTATCAAAAAATTAAATGTTTACCATCAGTTACTAGTTGGTCGCGTAAACACACGACCAAAAGAGAATTTTCAGTAAATTAACCTATTGTTGCTTTTTATGGTTACCACTTGTAATCGATTTAGCATATTAGGGACGGGAATGACCTTGAGACAAGTATAATTATTGATTTTTGCCTTCAGCCATCTTGGGAAATACCATAATAAATAAACTTACGGTCTGAGAATGCTATTGGTAGTAAAATTGTTAACATGGAATCAGGAAACATTTGAAATGGTATTAAAAGACTAAAATTATGACCTATTCCAAGTAATACACAACCTCCTCGAACATAACCTTATGGTAGCCCATCAAGTAAACCCACTATTAAAAACGTGTAAGAATTGTAAAGAACATTTTTGAAAGACAAGTATGTTCTATTGAGTCAATGAATTTTTAATAATTTTAGAACAGTCTGTATTGGCGGATTGGCTGGTTTTAATGTCTAATTGAATTTGGAAAGAACTTTAGACTACGTTACACATCTTTTCCCCAGTATTAATTAGAAGTGAATAAACTTTAATACCTTCCAAAACAAATTATAAAAAGGTACTGGACTTCATACTCATGACAACTTGCCTAGTGTTCTTATAAAATTGTGTTGAGCATGAATAGAGAAGCAGTTCTGCTTAGTGCTTTGTTTTAACGTATACTAACAGTCTTCAACTGAGTTCTGAATCTCTACACTTGAATCTGAGTAGAGTGTTTTAGTGGAGTAGTCCTAAATAAATAAATATAAGAATAAGAAGCAAGTTGTGAGAACTGTAAATACTCCATCCAGGCCCTGTGCTCTGCTGCACAAATAAGGAAGGAAATTATAACTTTTTTTTTAAGTGTAAACATAAAATGAAGATTAATTGAATACTGAGGCAATTCTGTTGAGAGAGACTACCAGTTTTTAAACTGCTACTCCCTACATGTCATTTGCATTAGTGTGCAGTCTGGAGAGAGAAAAGCTGCATCCTAACACAATTGATGACAATAACTGAAGAGAGACAGGCATAACAGGAAATTTCCAGTCTCTATAATGTAACCTTTCTGGCCTAGCCCAGTAGCAAAAACCAATATCCATAATATGCCTCAAACATAAATTAATAACACTAAACTATGTAAGAGGTGGAAAAATGTGGCTTCAGTGAGAAGAGAGAGATTTCAAGTCTTGCTCTCCTTTTCAACCTTTTTGCCACCTGCATTTGGAGGAAGTAGTTGAGCCTGCTGTCCTGGACTGAGAACAACTATCCTATTCTGAATTCTGACCTCATATTACTTAAGTGTGCTGGGAATAGAACTTTTTACTGTAGCAGACCCTTTCAACTGGTGCGTCAATTATATTTGAATGTTTACATTATGTTGCCATATACTGTGAATTTGCCCCAAGCATACCAGTGGAAGGCTTACAATAAGTGTATATTTAAAACTGTCAGACATTTTCTACATCTGGGTTAGGGTGAGATTCTGGGGGCAAGACTGCTAATACTGAGGGGTTGAAAGAAGTTGGGAAGATGGGATTCAGATTGGAGCCATTATCACTGTTGTCTTTTGGGTCCTTTGAAAAGAAATAAAACAAAATTAAACACAGAATACACTAAAGTTCCTTGTTGGTTTGACTAGTAGTATTAACATAGGCACAGTGCAGATACCTACTACAGTATAAATCATTAGCCAAAAGTTACTCAGGTTGTATGTGCAATTCATCATTTACCACTGTGTAATATGAATTTTTTTTTGAATTAACAGAATTTGGTATATTTTAACTATTGAAGTTAACACTGCATTATGCTAAAAATTGACATTGTTGGTGTAAAGACTATAATTATCTCGGCTTGTTTCAGTTAACAAACTGAAACCTTATGGGGCCCACTGATTTGCTTTATGTTAAGCCCCTGATGCCAACCACCCAAGGACACATGTCATTTACTAAGCTTTCCAGGTAGGACTATCACCATTCATTGGAGATTAAGCACTACCATACTGTTAATTAAATACAACATGTAGATATATCATTCTAAACAATGCATGTCTCCTTTTAAAGATTGTACTTTGAGTATTGGCTTGTGAAATTGCACATATTTTATAGATGCCCCTGAAGTTTCAGTAACTGGGTATGATGGAAACTGGTTCATTGGAAGAGAGCATGTTCAGCTCCGGTGTAATGCTGATGCAAATCCACTGCCCATGGAATTTACATGGACCAGGTAAGTGTTCATGAAAATCAAAGATGAATTTTTCCATTTAACTACACAATATTTTAATAATAGAGTTTTGAAGGGTGTTACTGGCTAATGACATAGTGGAAACAAGGCCCTTTCACTGCTACTACTTGTCTGGTTCCAGTACGTGCCTAATGCACATCATATGTGGTTAGAAATGACTGCTATTGAAATATGTCCCATATTGATGCATCAGACATATGGATTCATACATGTGGACTTGTAAAAGAAAAACATTGGCCTTATACAGTTGATGGCCCCTAAGGAAAGGGGAACAGTAGCAACTGGGGTGGGAAAGTACAAATAAAGAATTATTGTTACTCTGAAATCTGAACAGTTACCAATACTTTAGGATAAACCCATTTATTTTTATAAATGGAATAACTTCTTTCACAGGTGATTGTGATATGGAGTTTCTTGGGCTTCGTGTAAGATATTTCAAGCACCTGTTGTCTAGCCTTCCTCCTCCGTGTGAGTCGGGGACGTGTTTAAAGCAAAGACGTAAAAAGATTGGATATTATTTGAATAAAATTATATAGAACTGATTACATTAAAAATTGGGATGGAAAACACTTGAAGTATCATTTCAATCATCAAATTTACCATGCCTTAATAAAGAGTAAGGCCAACTGTATCTACTTCCAAATAAGATGCATGAGAGGCTTGCCTCATGACTCGAAACTTAAGTCAATCTGTGTTGGTATTTGGTATCTCTGTATGGCTTTCTGTTGTGTAATAAAAGCTGTATTTCATGATTGTCATATGAATTGGATGCCTTTACTGTGAGTCCTGCTGCCTGCTATCTGTAGTCTTGCATGTTAAGTATGTTCCCCTGGAAGGAAACACCTCCAGGAGCGTATAGATGGCCCAAAAAGGTGTAACTTTCCTTTATTCCTCTTAAAGTAACTTCACTTGGTCGGTCTGTCTGAAACAAAGAAAAATTTTTTGTGTGAGTGTTTAAGCATATATAATACACCGTAGTAGTGCTGTGAGAATCACTGATACATGATCATTAAAGATCAGTTGTGGTACCACCTTGTATCCTCAAGTTGCTTCCTGAATCTTTTAAAAGAAAAAAAAACGAATGGTTTTAGCTTTGTCTTTGTCTACACTGGAACTTCACTGGCAAAACTTTTGTCATTCAGGAGTGTTAAAACACACACACACATGCACTCCGAACAGCAGAAGTTTTACCAACAAAAAGCTCCAGTGTGAACAGTGCTTTGTCATCAGGAGTCGCTCATTGTGCGACTTTTGGCAGCACAGGAATGTCACTAAAAGCTGCATGGTGTAGACAAAAAGCCTTTAAAATTGTATTTTGAAATGCGTGGTTAATAATAATAAACATATAACCAAGGTTTTTCTTGAATGGAACCTCCTAAACGCAGAACAAAATATGCTACCCAACTATTACATTAAAAAATAAGAAACAAATCAAATGAGGTAGTCTCAATTAGATCACATTTAAACCAGGTTGATTAAAAAAATCCACTCCAAATACAAATAGTAAAATCTAACAGTGGTTGTCAATTAATCCCCAATTAAATTTCATTTAAATCAGTTACATTCAGTTTTAGCTTGGCTAAACTGCTCAACATTGAAACAATATACATTTGAACCAGTGATCAAACCATAATCACAAAGGCAATACAAGCTGCTTTTCAAGATGATACATGCAAGGTGGCTCAGTCTCTCTTCTCCAACATGTTATGGTTCAGGTTAAAAGTAATAAGGACAAATAACTAATCTAGTTTTAAAAAATAATTTAACCTTCTCAGTAATAGGGGCTTTCATAACACTTAAACCAATTCCCAGATTTAATTTCATTCCTCATGTGGTATAGACAAGTGTGACATTTTTTGTAAAAGCAGAGAACTTAATTTCAAGAAATTGTAGATGAGCTTGTATACAAATTTCTTGTAATAAACTCTTTGGCAGAAACTTAATCATTAAAAGAATGCTGACTTTAAAAAGTTGAGGTAGCAATTTATTGGCAGAATACTGGGCTACAATGCAGAGGGTCAGACCACTATTATGCAAGGGTAGAGAGCTTGGTTATGTGAGGGGTGTTTACTTGTACTTGCTTCTGAAAAATTAACAAAGTAGTGGCATTTGGGGAAGGCAAAGGCAGAATCTCATCTGTGCCTCTTTGTCCCAGGAAAAAAAATTCAGTTGAAGTTGATTTCAAATCTAGTTTAAATTCTAAATAATGCTATTGAAGAAATACAGAATTGAACTGGTGCAGAATAGCTGTATTTTTGCATTTTGTCCACTGAATGTTAAGGTGAAGGGGGTATGTTATATTCTCAGTAATAGTAATAACATGCTGAGCAATCTTAATAACCTGGAAGTAGATGGACAAATCTGTACACAACGAAGTAAATGAATCCTTGTTTGGCTGGGGAGATGAAGACAAATGTGTGTATTGCGGCAGTGTGTGGTGTTCATGCAATGAAATGACACAAGTCCATGTACAATCAGAAATAACTTAAAATAAACAAGTACAGATTGGTGCATGTTTAGCCATTTGACTCCTATGGTGGGAAGACTTTGAGATTGGCAAGCAGGATAGCTATTAAGCTGCAGAAATAAAACATTTCTACAGTTGTCTAGCGGTCACTGGCCTATATTCAACAAGATCTCAAGTGGAAGAATGTCTGAGGATGTTCATTCACTGTACATGTTGAATTTTTGGGGTATTCATGAAAAGTAGTTGCAGCATGTGGCATTGCATGGCAGACTGTTGACACTTTACTCATGGACATCACACACGCGCTCTTCTTCGAGTAGTGTCCCTGTGGGTGCTCTATATCAGTACACTGCCTGCCTGTGCCACACTCATACCCCAGTAAACTACCTGTGGCTTGCAACAGAGCAGTCCGTGTCCAGTAGTTGAACTATGCAGCTGGCTCTCCTTTGCTTTCTTATGCCTTTTTCATTTTAGTTTTTTCTTAGTGGTTTTTTTAGCACAAGTTCATGCTTTGAGAGGGTTCACCCCTTCTTTCCTCTGGGTCCCCGTTCTCCCCCTCCCCTCTCCCCAGCCCCACGTGTGGGTTATGCCGAAGACCCTGGACTTCAGACCTTTCCGTATGTGCCACAAGTCCTTCTCTTGCAGTGATGAACATTCAACCTGCCTCTCTGCTGCTTGGGAGAAATCCACATTCCCTCTAAATGTAAAGTCTGTTTAAGATTTAAAAACAGATCTAAAAAATTGAGGTAGGAAAAATCGCACATTCCTATTTATGCAGTACTTTGAGTTCCATGTGGTGAGTCACCCGCAAATAGACTGATTCCATTGACCAGCTCTGCTTCGGTGGTAACCAAAGACCCCAGACTTTCCAAGAAAAGACCCCATTCTCCAGAATCGGACAAAAAAGGGAAAGTCACCACCTCCGTCTGGGTCCCAAGAGACCTCCTGTCCAAACACAGATATTGCTGAGGCTCCCTTTCCTTCAGTACTGTGACTACAGTAGCATACCTAGAAGTCAGTTTAGAAAGCTTCTGACACTGGCATCTGACTCCGGCTTCATTTTGACATTCGGAGGCAGAGTCCTTATTGGTACAGTCTTCCATAGGCAGAAGTGCAAACTGTGCCATACCTATTCTGGTGCTGCATCCGGCACCACCCCATATGCTTACTCCTGAGAAAACACATCCAGACGTCCTGGTACTGTCCAGGCTCCTATCTCACAAAGACGTCCGAATCCTCAAAGAGCCCGAATCACCATTATTAAGAGGTACTGAGAGGCATTCCTCACTGGTACCAACTCATTTCTCTGAGCTTGCTTACCCTCCTTCCTTTTCTTTGATGGTGACTCACCCTCTGGTACCAACACCTTCCCCATGCAGGCTCTTTGAGAGAGACCTCAAATGGTACTGTTACAAGATTTTCTGGAACTGCCTCACCAGCCTCTTTCTAACCCCAATATTTATGCATGTGCAGGTCTCCTTCTGGGCCCCGTACCAGTCTGACAATCAGTACCTACACCATTTTCCTCCCCATTTGGATAACATCCTTCGACTCAGGTGTCTGTATGAGGTTCCTCCACCTTCCAGCCCTTCTCCCTAGAAACTGACATTTGAAGAAGGAGCTCATAGCAAGAAATACACCAATTACCATAGCAAGGAAAACGTTGGGATCTTGCATTATTCCTTTATACCTTATCACAGTGAGCTTGCTGGAACCCATGGGCTTCTTATGTCAACCCTTGTTACATAGGGTACTATCTCAAGAATTCGCTTCAGGAACATCAGCGAGTACATCTAGGTTGTGCCCCACAGACCCGTCCTCTACAGCAGGAACCAGTGGAAGAGGAAGAAACTTCACCTTCCTTCAAATCCTCCTCATCAGATGAGGGTTATGCCTACCTCAGCATCCTGTCCTAGTGACTTTAAGGCCTTTCAAGAATCCATGAAAAGGATAGCAGACACCTTGCAAGTCCTGGTAAAGGAGATTTGGATTTCCTGAAACTCCTTGTTGGATAACCTACATTCACCTCAGGGCAAGATTGTCTTGCCTATCTGTGAAACTTTGCTTATTCTATTCTGTGGCAAACAGAGTGTGGTGAACTCCAGCTACTGTTGCACTTCCATATGGATGAGGCTACAAAAATTATTACATCCCTCCCAGAGGCTCAGTATTTATTCTCTCAGCTCTCTGGTGATCAAGGCTGCTAACGAATGGAACAGACAGCATTAGTCCCATTCAATGCCATTGGACAAGGAGCTAAAATG
Source organism: Chelonia mydas (assembly GCF_015237465.2). Classification (NCBI taxonomy): domain Eukaryota; kingdom Metazoa; phylum Chordata; order Testudines; family Cheloniidae; genus Chelonia; species Chelonia mydas. The sequence goes on along the minus strand of NC_057849.1, from coordinate 188,586,193 downwards.
ATTGGATCTGCTGGGTCATAAGAGCTGCTACTTGGCCTCCTGGTAGTTCAGAGTGGCCTGTTATCAAGCCCTGATGGCTAAGGGTATGTCTTCACTACCCGCTGAATCGGTGGGTAGTGATCGATATCGTGTCTAGACGAAATGTGATAGAATCGATCCCCGAATCGATGCCTATACACCACCTTGGCAGGAGGAGTAAGCGGAGTCTTTGGGGTTGACTCGGCGCCGTCAGGATGGCCAGGTAAGTCGAACTACGCCAATCGCGTAGCTAAAGTTGCATATCTTAGTTCAAACACCCCTCCCCCCCACAGTGTAGCCCAGGCCTAAATGTGACTTCAGTTTATTAAAAATTTTCATCTTCTTGAATATGTGCCTCAGGAGCAGAGAGAAAAATTTCAGGCCCTCATTACAGAGGGTCAAACAGTTGCCAAGGCATCTCTCCAGGCTTTGTGCAATTGTCAGTTGCATCTAATGTTCTATAGTTATGGTAGCCAAGCTTTCTGAATGTAGTCTTCAGGCCTCCCCTGGGATGTACAAAATACTATAGAGGACCTTCATTTTGAGGGCCCTCAAATTGTTGAGTGACAACCTGGATGGGTCCCTCCATTCTCTGAAGAACTATTGTGTGACACTAAGTTCTCCAGGCATCTATATACCTGCGAATAAAGAAAATACAGCAGGTTACAGACAGCTCAACAATTTTGCCTAGTCCACTACCAGCCCATGAGAATAGCTGAACATCCTCCCGCGCGCGCACACACACATAGAAGAAACCCGGATTCCCTAAGAAAGTGGTTTCCCCTGCAGCAACCTCCCAGCCAGTGACATCTTCAAAATGTATGTTTCAACCCATTGGTTGACCGTGGTAAACTACTTCTTGCTGTGGAACTTATATTTCACTTATTCCCCTCGTATCCTTATGGGGGTTCTCTCTCCTATTATCTATCTTCCTGGGAGCTCATCACTTTGGACAGATGGATCCTAGAAGCAGTTTTCACAGGCTTCTCCATCCAGTCCAGCTCCTTACCACCCCATTCCTCGCTAGGGACCCTTCTCACAAAGAGGAAAAAATTCTTCCTGGCTCCGGGGGAAATTGAACCTGTCCCATCAGAGAGAGGATCCTCTTATCAGGATAGAATTCTCTTCTTGGTATTTTCTTGTCCAGAAGAACAATGAGGGGTTGGGGGAGGAGACCAATTCTGGACCTCAGGACTTAAACTACTTCTATCCGCTCCTGATAGTTCAGAATATGACCCTAGGAACAACAATTCCCTCTCTCTGGGAGGCTTTATTCCTTCAACCTTCAGGATTCTTGTTTCCATGTCGCCATTCATCCCTCACACAAGCAATTCCTATGCTTTGTGGTATGCAAGGACCACCTTGCCATACGAAGGTTCTGCACTGCAAAATGTATCAAGAATCTATTCAACCTCTTCTCTCCTATCCAGGAACTAACACCAGCATGGGACCTCATTTTGAGTTGTCAATGCTTCGAGGAAACCTCCATTCGAACCTATGGGGAGTTCCTCCTTCATTTGGCCCTTAAGACCTTATTCCTCGTAACCATTACTTCAGCCAGGAGCGTAAGAGCTTGGAACCTTGATGGTGGACGCACCAAATACAGTGCTCTACCAAGATGAGGTGACTTACTTGGTAAATCTCCTGCTTAACATGCAATTCAGAGGAGATTAACTTGCCGGCATTTACCGCAAGCTTCACTCTTCGAGAAGAAGTGAGCCACCATACACTTGGTGTTAAAAGAGCTCTTGGCTTTTACCTTGACAGGAGTAGGCCCTTTTGGGTTTTCCCTAGACTTTTCATCTCTGTTGCAGAAAGAATGAAAGGGGACATCTGATGTGGACTCAGAGGCTGTCCAAATGTGTTGTAGGTTGCATCCTCTCATGCTGTGAAGTTTCATTGTTAATCCACCCTCCTCCCCTGAGAGTTACTGAGTCCTGGTGGAATGAGCAATCTAGCCCCTTTCAAATATACACCCATTTCGGACATTCGCAGGGTAGCCACCTGGTCTTTGTCACCCATGTTTTACCAGCATTACACTCCTTCATGCCTGCCTCCATGACTGACATGGGCTTTGATGTACTGTGATCCGTACTGAATCCACTTCCTCGTCACCCTGCTCCATGATGGGAGTCGGCTGACATGGTGCACCCATAGGGACGCTATTCAGGTAATCTCTCCTCCGTCTTTACCTTGTATAGTAACTGGAGTTCTTCCAGACATATGTCCCTAAGGGTGTGCCACAACCCACTGTCCTTCCCCTCTGCCTCGGAGCCTTTCTTGAAACATTAGTGGTTGAGAAGAAACTGCACTAGCATTGGGTGTGCCCCTCTCTCTATATATTCTTGAATCAAGGCACAAGGGTGTTTAGGGTTCACATGTGGATCCATACACTGCTGACTGAAAACTCTTATCAAGAGAGCAAGGGTGTGTGCGTATCCTGATGTGGAGCACGCATGGAGGGGAGGGGGGCACCTTTTGATGAACTCCAGTTAATGTACAATGTAGGTAATGTCTCCTCCTTTTTTGGTTGGTTGTAACTCCTCTATTCCCTGAAACCATCTGATTCCTTAATTAGCAGTGAAGGATCATTTAATGGTGCCCCTAAACGAAAATCTCTCAGCACATTAACAAAAAACAGTTGGCAGAGCAATACCTATGTGAAATCATACAGGCTGTTCAAGATACAAATGAATTAGTGTAAGCACTACATTGAATGCTGCAAATATACTCAGCTCTTCCTCCTCCATGCATTTGAGTTGTAGGCCCTTGATAGTAGTCCCTATCTCTTCCTCTACAGATATCAGTGCGGAAGATAGGCATTTCCACTTGCATCAGCCTTGCCTGTACTAACAAGATAAGGAGCTGTAGGTGGTTCTTTGGGCTTTGTAACTTTGTTTCTACAAAGATTTTCTTAAAATATTGCTCTCTAGTCAAAACTTTCAGATAAATCATGAGATATAAATTCAGGTCTTATTAAGCCCAAATGTATTCTCCTGACTTTGCGTCTCAGACTTCCAGTAATGGCAATTTGAAGGACTGAATTAGTTAACTTGTCCTATTGGCAGTAAAACCATATTCTTACTAGTAAGAAGTCTTTTTTTTATTAAAAATTTGACAGAACTTTGCTTTAGTTTCAGGCCACATCATTCCTTAACTTAATTCCACTGACATGATTTGGAGCTAAACCGGTGATTAAGTTGGTCTGTTTTAAAATTGCTCATTCTTGTAATAGTCTTTGGAAAATGTGTCCATCAATCCTTATCTCAAAAGAGGGAAGATGATTTGTTTACAGCCTATAAACCTGCAGAAGAGCACAAAAGACTACTTCTCAGGGCATTCTGCGCCAAGAAATTCTGCACACAATATTTTAAAATTATTCAAATTTTATTTGTCAAATAAATGTGGAGGCTCCAGCATGACATGGGGAGCACAGGCCACTGGCTGATGGAAGATCACTGTGCAACTCCACCGCAACACCATCTTCCCTCCGCCCCCCCTCCCCACCCAGGACATGGACTCAGCGGTGAGGCTTCACCCAACTGTGACATAGTGTGCCGCGGAAACACCCCAGGGCCCTGCCCCTATGTGCCAGGTGCACCAGGTGTGGGCAGGCAGGATCCAGGTGTGGAGGGGATTAGTGTGTGGGGGATCCTGGTGTGGGTTGAGAGGGTTCGGTGTGGGTTGAGAGGGTTCTGTGTGGGGCTATCTGGGTGTGGGAGGCTTAGTGGGGGATCTGGGTGCGGGGGGGATCTGGATGCACAGGGGCTTGTTGGAAGGTTCTGGGTGCAATGTTAATGGAACTCTGCAGGAGGGTCCAGGTGAAGGTGGTTGGGGCTCAGTGTGTGTGGGGGGAGGAGGGCCTCAGTGTGTGATTTCAGATGCTGGGGGAGTGGGGCTCAGTGGGATAGGGATCCAGGTGCAGCTGGTTGGGGCTTCATAGGGTGGGATCTGGGTGTGGGTGGGTTGTTGGGGTGGTCCAGGTGCAGGGGGAGTTGGGCTAGTCGGGAGGGTTCTGGATAATAAGGGGGTCTGGATGCACGGGGGTTGGGTGGATGGGGGAGTAGCTCCTTGTACAGCGATCCCTCCCTCTGCAGCTGAGGAGTGATGGGTACAAGAAGTACAGGGGGGGGGCGGTAGTGGGAGAGGAGGAATTGGCAGAGCTTCCCACAGCAGGGGGAGAAATCTGGGGGTGGATCTGACATGACCCCAGATACCGTGCAGGGGAAGAGGAAATCCCGTCCTCTTTAGCCCAGCCGGGACTAGCAGCTGAGCCTGGCACAGGGTAGGAGCCACCAGCTGGGTCTTCCCCAGTCCTGCCCTGTGCCCCACAGTGACTTACCTCTCTGTTGGCTGCCCTGGGCACCCCATACATACTGCTGGGGAGGGTCGCATGACCGCTCTTAGGGCTTCCCTTTGCTTCCCCCATCAGAAAGGCATTTTTCTGCGGGGAAACAAAGAAATCTACGGGGGACTTAAATTCTGCGCAAGTGCAGTGGAGCAGAATTCTCCCAGGAGTAAAAGACTCAAAATAAACAAATTGACTTGACATTGACATTGTTTTTTAACTGAAAGGGCTTTAATAAATATAACAAAATAATTGCATTCCACAGAGCAAGCTATTGTAAACATAAAATAATTATAGTTGGAACCTTTTTAGATAATACATTTTGCATTTAAATTTTATTGTGTAATTTCTGAGAATGCTTAAACTGCCTCCAAATATTGTCTAATTCAGGTTGGATGGACAATGGCCTGAAGGTTTAATATCTTCAAATAATACTCTGCATTTCAACAGTCCATTGACTTACAATTATACTGGGACTTATGTCTGTAAGGTGACCAATTCCCTTGGACAAAGAAGTGATCAAAAGACGATCTACATATTAGGTGAGTTGTTTCTCCCTTCCCTTCCTAAAGATGCTTTGTTAAAATACTGTCAGAAATTGGACTAGGTGTCTAGTTGAATGTGGTGTTTTTTAGCCATGTTATATATCAGGTTACCTAAAACTCAGTCTTTGATTAAAGGAAATATAAAACTGGGAAGGACAAATGGAAATAAACATTAGCCCCTTGAAATAGTATCAGTACTAGTTGGGTAATCTCATTGTTCTGTCACGTATGCTGTCTGTAAGTCGTAGTACTTAAAAGGACCACGGTAGTGTCTGAGACTATTTACCGGCCCTAAGTGATGGTAATAAAGATAAGGAAGTAACCTCTGCCACCGCCTAAGAGCAAGTGTTTCCCTCCCTCTGATGAAGACAGCATTATTGACAACATCCATGCTACCTAATTTGAGATCAGTTGACAAATGGAAGAGATTTTAGCTGGTAAGGAGTTAAATAAAATTGAAGAGTTGAGGGTGGGGGGAAGAAATGTTCTAAAACCCAACTTAAAACACTTTCCTGAGGGAGTCTGGTTTTATTCCTTTATCCTCAGGTGAGCTGGTCAGAATAACAGTGACGCTTCTCACTGCTCATACGCTCCTACAGAGCAAGCATAAAGCTCATTACAGGGGGCAGAAATGGTTAGAGCACATTGCTCCACCTGCCCCTTCCTGTCTGTGTGGTGCTCTTTCTTGTGGGTGGGGTATTGCCACAGCTGTTGGTGGACTTTCAGTTAGTATTTAAATCGGGAAAGCACTTATTACAGTGCTGGCTATGGTAAAGAATCTCAGTAGCAGACAGAAGTGCCACGTTATCATAGTACATGTTCCTTTGAGTATAGCAGCATATTGAAAGGGTACCATGTCTTATTGAAGATCATATGTAGTAGCCTCAATAGTGGAGCTGAGACCTAACATCATTATATTACCATGATGATGGGGGTAAACTAAATGGAATTACTTACTTGAAACATTTGCATCTATTGATAAAATTAACGGGTGGTAGCAGCATTCAGAACATGAACTATAAATTCATTATATTCTTTCTACGGTCTCGAGGGCCAATCTTCATGGTAAGGTCTGAATCCATTCTTACCTGAGTAGCTACTATCCTGGTGGCATTGTAGCTAGGGAAAACTACTGATTCAGCCTGTAGACCACTGAGAGTGAGAAGTAAAGTAAGTGCCTCTTTGGCTATTGGAGCAGAAAAATTATCTATCTTAAATGCTGTGAATGGAGAATGCAGTTGAGCAAGATGGCACCAAACAATCTACAGATAAAACTTTTGAAGTCGCACCCTCTGTATACCAATTACTTACTTGAGTAGGCTTCACTACTTCATAGCAGCATGGCACATGCTGGTATATCTCAGAGCTGGTTGACTGTAATCGAATGGGAGGGAAAGGTGAGCAATATTGAACTCAATACACCTTCGCTTGGTTTGGGGAGAATTCAGACAATACTGTCAAAGGTGGAATTTCAATATTTTTAACTAAATTTGTATGAATATTATACAAAATGTTGCAGTGTTTAAAAAAAAAAAACCTATGAAAATAACACTTGAAGAAGTTCATAAGTATGTATATACAATTCTGTGACCTAAAAATAAATTTGTCCTAAGTGTCAGTATCTTCATGAGGTTAAATCACCTGTAAATTGTTCTATGATTCTCTGCTTTTTTTGTCTTAGTTGAACTGTTATCAGAGTAGCAGCCATGTTAGTCTGTATCTGCAAAAAGAAAAGGAGTACTTGTGGCACCTTAGAGACTAACCAATTTATTTGAGCAAAAGCTTTTGTGAGCTACAGCTCACTTCATGCATCCGATGAAGTGAGCTGTAGCTCACAAAAGCTTTTGCTCAAATAAATTTGTTAGTCTCTAAGGTGCCACAAGTACTCCTTTTCTTTGAACTGTTATGTTACTGAAGAAAGTTAATGCTTAATTGTAAAGGTTGACTAAGCTCTGGTCTATGCGAATAGCATAGCTGAAGTCGGCATATCATAGGTCGACTTACCTGGCCGTGAGGATAGCAGCGAGTCGACTGATGCCGCTCCCCCATCGACTCCACTTTCGGGAGCTGGAGTTCTGGAGTCGAAGGGGAGCGCAGCGAGTTTGGGGATCGATTTATTGCGTCTAGACGAGACACGGTAAATTGATCCCCTATAGATTGATCATTACCCACCGATCCGGTGGGTAATGATTACCTGCCCTAAGAAGCTTTGGAGAAACTCTACAAAACCTACTTAAGGTTTTTAAAGCTTCCTGGGTATTTTAAATCAAATCACTTTAAACAGAGATGGTTATTTGTTAAAATAGTAGTTCAGAACTATTTTAGTCCTGCAGCATTGATGACAAGAACACCTAACATATATGAATGGGAATGGTAATCCTTAAACCTGTTCAGTTGCATATTAACTATTGCAGAAGAAATCAGCTGGAACTAGACATACAAGGTATATAAAGGAAAATATTTTTACTTAATTAAAAGCATTGATATTTTAGAGTTACTGATGCTTTCTGATCATGATTTTTGCAGTAACTTTTTATTTTAAGCTTTTCTGTTAACCTACTTTAATGGCATAAAAATCATTTAAAAAATTACTTTACCTATAGCACTTTAGGTTACTGAAGATGAAAACTCTTGAAAAATTGAAATGGTTTTGTATTCAGGTGAATCTTTGCATTTGATCGATAAAACAAACAGCTCACTTATACTACATATCTCTTCGTTATGAATACAAATTTTTGTCCTGTTAGCAGCATTGCAGGAAAGATGAAACTTGAACTTTTTAAAACAGTACACTAAAACAAAGTTGTTGCAAAATCTTCAACTGCTTGATGATCCCCATTAAGTGTGAATCAGTCTATGATTACAGCATTTAATTACACAAAACTCAACTATGACAAGATATGTGCAATGATATTTGAAATAAAAGCAGTTCAGCAGTACCTCTTGGCCAGTTAAGCTGTCCTTAACTTAAGTCCAGTGTTGTCTTTTGACATGTCACCAGTTAATACTGGATATCATGGGGAAAAAGCCACATGTGAACCACTCTTAGTCTAGGAAATTAGTTACTTCAGTAGTATAGTAAAAATTTAAAAAACAAAGAAAACCCAAAACTTTTTATAATAGACTATTGACAGTATCTTGATCTATATATGGGAAGAATAGCTAAATCCAGAAGGAACAAATGTATTCAGAAATGCAACATGAAAACAAATTAATTCCAACCTGAAAGCATGGCTTGATTTTCCATTCTTAAAACAGACACGGGTTATCCTTTCAGTCTCTCCACTTACTGGCTTTTGTAAACATATTACAGAAGGCTCAAGAGCAAATCTTACAATAGGTTTTCTGACTATGTCAAATGTGAACATGAAACCACTAAAAGTATCCATTGAAATTGGGCTGTTGTAAAGAGGGGAAAACTTATTGATACCTACTGTTTCATAATTTATTTTGTAAATTTTAAAAAGCAATTTTATTTGCTGTTACAGATTATAATATATAGAATTTGAACATTTAAATATAGTTGATCTTGAAAAACTAGTTACTATGGTTTTTAACAAACAGATTGCATCTATTGTTAACACACATTGAGCATAATGTGGCTGCAGTCTTTGTAAAGTGAAATGACCGCAATTATAAAATTACTTTGCTCCCCTTTTTCTATTTCAAAGATAACAAGGGTTCTTAGACTTTTTTCCACTAAAAGTCAGTATTAAGATAATTGAAATAGCTTAAGATATAAATAGTTAATATGCCTGTCCAAAGCTTCCAACTGATTATCAAAGAAACTTTTAAAATTTCAACAGTGCATACCAGTCAGGAAGAATGGTCAGAAAAACTTGCCAGCCAGTCATTAATCTGTAGGTAAACAGTCATAATGATGGTGAGCTAAGGAAAAGGACACCTTAGTCGCTTGTCCAAAAAAAAAAAAAAAAGTAATATCTAAACTGAAATTTGCAAGGTTGTTGAGCTAAAAGAAATTGCTTGGGTGCTAATGTATATGATTGCAAATATACATTCTAAGATAAATTGAGGTAGATACAATTGTCAATAGAACGATTAAGTCCTGTTTGTCAACTTCTGTAAACTAAGAATTTCATTCAAAAATAAACTTAATAAATAAACAAGAAAAGTAAAAACCAAATTGAACATCAAGTTAATCTGTTTCTGTGCAGTTTCCTAACAGAGGAGGATAAAAAGGATTTGGAAATGAGCTTAAAGTTGATGAGGAATTTTACCTGATCACATACCTAGCAGTAAAATGCCATAATGTGTGGAGGGGAAGGGGGGGGTGTCATTTTTTTGTTTTTGCTTTTATGGTTAGATACAGTAAAGAGCTCATAGCAGAAACAATGTCTAGTGCTGCACAGCTTCTCCTTCACACAAATGAACAATGCCTTTGAGCTGGAATTCAGAGGCAGTCCACTGTTGCTGGAGGCTCCAGAGCTGAAGCCTGCCTTTAGACTCAGGCCACCAGAAATTATGCAGCTTTTGCTGGAACTCATCTTGTCCCATCCACTTGGTTTACACTTTTGATTTTTGTCAACTTCTAGCGCTGGTCTCTCTCTCTCTCTCCTCAGATTAGAGATAACTAGAGTAGTAAGGTGTAGTTTTCTGGTTTCTCCAGTACAGCATCTATCTAGCAAGTTCTTTCTGCTCCCACCACAACTATTAGGAATAGCTCTGCAAGCCTGGAGCAAAGTCTAAGAGGTCCGACTTTTCTGGAAGATCAGAGGGCAAGCTATGTCCTGCTGCTGTAAGCCACCAACCCTTTTAATGGGAGGGTGTGGTGATTTGAGTTGGACAAGCTGGGTGGGAGTCTTGACTCCTGTCTGAAGTCACAGCTCTTCCGCAGCAAGGCTTTCTCAGGGTCATGGAACCCCTCTCAGCCTACTCATGGAGGTAAGTCATGCAAATTTGAGAGGCTATGGGTTGCAAAAGTACAGAAGTAAGCATCCCCTTCACAAGGCAGCAACTCTAAAGCTTCAAACATAGGATAAGAGATTTCAGGTGCTAGCAAAGGGATTTGACCCAAGGATTTCCAGTGCCTTGGGTCATAGTCCAAGCTGCACAGGAAAATTCAGAACAGACTTGGCCGACCATCAGAGCGTAGGATCCTAAGAAACTAGACATCAGAGAAAGTATATCCCTCAGAGTCTCTAATGCGGAGTTGCTAACTACCATGTACTCCCGGCAAACTACAAGTCTTGTTAGGGGATTAACTCTTCTCATTAACAGACAAGGTCTCCTAACAAATATCAGGAGCAGCTTAGATCCTCCATGACTAAAGGGCAGCTCACCGCTACAGTGGTGCTCTGGGCAGCATTGGATACAGTGGATTTGGCAGCTAGGAGCATGGTAACTGCAGTGACATGAGATGGTGGTCCTGACTTCAGATGGTAGATATCCCTTCTGAGGTCCAAGCAACTATAGAAAAAACTGCCATTTCAAGGAAATGAGCTCTTCAGCATGATCACAGATGAGGCAATGCACTTAAAAGAAATTGGAGAGCGACAGTCCTTTCTCTAGGGCTTTATGTATATCCCAGCTTACGCATATAAGCTTCAAATGCCTCAGTCATCTTTCAGATAATAGTCCCCTGACTGTGGCCTGTATCGCTCCAGAGCCGTCTAGGGAATACCAGTGACTCAATCCATGATGGTCATTCATCATCATCTTGACAGACCATAGTTGTATTGTGAAGCCCGAAGGCCCCGGCATTTTGATTGAAGTGAGATGTACAGCGTTCTTGTAGGCAAAACGATAATCATTTGCTTTAGTTGGCATGTCAAGTGTCTGGGAAATGATTCATGGAATGAAACCAGACTTCTTGTACAAGGACATCAGGTGACATTGTGGGAAGTGAGTGAGCTTCAGCTGCGGAAGATCTGCAAAGTAGGTTTTGATTACGTTGGAGGCATCCTTTGGTAGGAAGATGCAATTGGGTTAGTTCCTGGATAATTCCTTAAACTATATAAAGCTTTTGCTTTATATCGTGGGTAGGAGGGAAGTGTGCTTCTTCCTAGTCCATCATTTCAAAATTTGCTTCTCGCCCACCACCCCATTTCTTTGAATCACTGCTTATTACCTTTTGTTTTGTTATGAGGAGAGAAGCTATGCAGCAGAATGAGAAATGAGTGTTACATGATCTTCTTTCTGTTAGCAGCTTGTCTCCTTATTCAGCCCACCCTGATAGTCTAATAAGAAATGGAATTTTTTCTGGAGAGACTTAACCTTATTTACCTTAAGGTTACCATCTGATTGCTGTTAATTGGTTGTTGGAGTGTTCCTACAGCTCTGGAAGAAATCTTCTAGTGGCTTGAGTTGAAGGGTGCAGCTTAATCCTGGAGTCTAAAGCAGCAACTTTGGATCATTTCAGAATTCCACAGGTGAGAGGCATTATCTGTTTTAAATGAGGAGAGAAGCTGCTAACAGAAAATTATCAGGGCAGAAATTTCTCATTCTTGAAAGACAAATTACATATTGAACAGAAACAATAATACTCCATTATAAGCATTCAGCTGAAGGGTGCTTATTTGGGGTACTAGACTGTAAAGTAGGAGAAGCACAAGTAAGTGGGTTGAGGCAGATCATTAGCTTTATATAAAATTAACTGTGTTACTTCCTTAGTTAGCATGTGCTGAAGTGGAAATAAAAGTTAAAGAAGCTCTTAGGCCAGCAGTTCTCAACCAGGGGTACATAGAGGTCTTTCAGGGGATACATTAACTCGTCTAGATATTTGCCTAGCTTTATAACAGACTACATAAAGCACACCTAGCAAAGTCAGTACAGACTAAAATTTCATACAGACAATGACTTGTTTATGCTGCTCTATATACTATACACTGAAATGCAAGTACAATATTTATATTCCAACTGATTTCTTTTATAATGATATGGTAAAAATGAAAAAGCAAGCAATTACTCAGTAATAGTGTGCTATGGCATTTTGCAATTTTATGTCTGATTTTTTGTAAGCAGTTAGTTTTGAAATTAGGTGAAACTTGGGGTATGCAAGACAAGTCAGACCTTTGAAAGGAGTACAGTAGTCTGGAAAGGTTGAGAGCCGCTGTCTTAAGCCAAATTTTGTTGAAATGGACTAATTTGTGTGTGTCAATTTTCAGGTGCCCAATATAAAACCCTGTTTCACTGGGTTGGGTATGAGATACTTTCCTGGAAATGAGATGTCTGAAGTTCACTAACAAAAAAACAATAGTGCTACTTGCTTCTGGAAGTTTTGGCCTTGAGCTGTTATAGCAGCAACAGTGGAGAAATTCTGGCCTTGACATTTGGTAGTTGGGGGAGGAAGGGGCAGGGGGGAAGGAAGGCTGTACCTTTATTTCAAAAAAAGTTAAATTTAAAGGGACATTTAAAGACAGAGTTCAATTTTAGAAAATACTAGAGAAGCATTAATAGCTGTTGCTTGTTAAGAGTATGAATTATCAGGTCTCCAAAATAAGTGTTCTGGATTATATTTTCTAGAGACTTGAACATACAGAAATGAAAACTGAGGCAATAATCCTATTCTAATTGACATTTTAAGATAGCTACTTCTTGCAATCCTTTTAGACAGTCTGGTTGTAGAATATAACACAAACTTGTCAACAGTATTACATATTCAAATTAATCTCACTAGTTCAGGTTTTCAACTAAGAAATTTTTTTAGAACCCTTAACACTGTATAAATCAATTTAAGCAAAAAATCTGCAGTTGACACTGGTTTTACTTGATGGCAATTGGAAAATGCTTTCCAGGAAGCAAGCATTGCTTACTTCTGAACACAAATGGAAGAATTTAAAGGATGAAACTTCAGAAAACAGTTCTCTCTGGTGAGGAGAACTAAGGAAGGATTATAGCACTAGCTTTTATTTCTTAAATCTTGAATTTGCCACCATTACCTGGTTCTGATGCCATCTGAAGTGTTGTAGATATGAATCTAACCTTTATTTCTTTAATATAACAAATAGTTGTCAGCCTTGATTTGGGGGCTGGGGGGGAAATTGATTTCAGTCTCTGCCCTTAAATCTAAGGATGATGATCCTGGTAAATTGGGGTTGTTCATCCTTTTCCCTTTAGAGGATGAAACAAAGCTTTTTTTTTTTTTCACTTCAGGTTGAACTTCTGGATCACTAAAATCATAATCTGAATTCCCTTCATTACTTTAGTGCATCTTCTCTCCTTTCTTATCCTAAATTCACTTAATTTTATATATAGATGTGTTAACAAATCACTATGGGCCACAGTTTGTTGCTTTCAAAAGATTTTTCACAAAACTAGCAGTAAATACATTGAACAGAACTTGGCAACATAAGTAAATCGTTATGTGACACAATACATGAAATGCAGATGAAGAAATCAATTGCAGTAAGTATTGTGTGTATTGAAAAGATAAATTACTCAATGTAGTATAAGAATTTTATAACCAATTCTACACAATTGTTAGTGTTACCTATTTTTAAAAAATTGAAAAACATTGCTCAACAAGAGCCTGTAAACATTGCATTTGTCAGAGGCACTGAATTTTTTTGTATCTTACTTCTAGTTTTGTTCAGTTACTACCATTTCAGGCTGAGTAGCTTAAATGCTACTTTAACCATTCTCATTAGTTTCACTATTGGTGTTTAGTTGCCTCATTAGTAACGAACAGTGTTAAGAATGAGTTAGAAAGCTTGATACTTGGGTATCTATTGTGTAAGCAGGTTTTTTAATCTCTCTAAAATGTAAACTGAAGTCATGAGTCAAAATTTTTCAGTTTGAAAAACTCTTGGATGAATTAAGCTTGCAGCTGGTGATAAGCTACTAATTCATACAGCATTTAAGAAATTATACTTAGTATATTTGATTTTTCAATTTAAGAGATCATGAAGTCACTTCATTTTAAACCACTTGCAGATATTAGGCAGTCTTATATGACTCCAGGCGCTTCTTACATATAGAAGCATGTACATCGCCAGTTGACTTCGAAAATCAAAAGAAAAAAGGTCTCGTACAACCCCAGTAGCAGATTTTATAAGTGATGGTTCAGTGCATACTCTTGAGAGAGCAAGATAAAACTCAGAATGTATGCCATTATGAAGGAGACAGGGAACTTAGGGGGAAAAAAAATAAAATTTACTTAAAAACAAGAGTTAAATCAGTCGACATTCTGGAAATGTACTATTTATTACATATTGCAAAAAACTATTTTCAGTGACTTTCTTCAACTGGTTTCTGTAGACTATTTTTCCTAAAACAGTGATTATCAAATATAAAGTTGCATTGTTACACTGACATCATTCTCTTAAAAGGAAATTCATAACTAGAGAACTGCATAATATAATTAACTTTGAGTTCCTTCACCATTCCCCACTTCGGCTGTTGAGGTTCTATTAACACAGCCAATGTTTTGGGGAGAATAATTAAAATCAATAGCTTACTTTCTGCTAACTTAGCACACAATGTATAGTTTTTCATTCTTTAAGAGTTTGTTTCAATGCATTGAAAATTTTCAAAATTTAATAAAAGTTTAAGTTAAAAGTGAAGACACTATTTGTCCTTCGCCAATATTAATTTTTCAACCATTTCTTACCTTTTGGTTGAGGAATTGGTTAATGGTTGGTTTTGTTTTGTTTTTTTGCAGTAGATAATATCCTCCATGGATGAGATAAAACTGGTTGGAAATAGTAAACTCTAAAACCTACATAAACTGAAAGGAACTTCTCAGTTTTTTCAGGAGAATTAATGGTTACTTTAAAGTTTGACAGTGATTGCTTTTGTGCCACAAAAGAGTTCCCCACTCTGCTTATCGTATAGCGCAAAATGAATACACAGAAGCCAATTCAGAATTAGTTGGAAAACTATAATCTGTATTGCAAAAGTACTTTATAATTGCTCAGACTTCTTAGAAATTTAAGAATGAAAAACTATTGTCTGTTAGTAGAGAACCACATATTTACATATTCATCAACTTGGCTTTCTTATAAACCCTCTACTGATTTAGCTTGCATTGACATTCTTTGCCTTTTCTGTGTCTTGTCTACCCCATTCCTCTTTCCATTAGATCCTCCTACTACTACTACACGACCACCCACGGTTCCATGGCATCCTTCAACTGATGGCATCACAGGTTTAGCAACAGAACCAAAACTAATACATTTTCCAACATCAACCTTGCCAGCAATGCAGGAAGACAGTTGGGGTACCATCATTGCTAGTGCAGTGGGTGGGGCTCTCTTTCTGATACTTGTAAGTGTTTTGGTTGGAATTGTCTGCTATAGGAGAAGACGGACGTTCCGTGGTGACTACTTTGCTAAGAACTACATTCCACCATCAGACATGCAAAAAGAGTCTCAAATAGATGTTCTCCAATCAGATGATGTGGATTCTTACCCTGACAGTCTAAAAAAAGAAATAAAACATCCAGTGAACAGTCTAATATCAAAAGATTATTTAGAAGACCCAGACAAACCAGAATGGAACAATGTAGACAATATTAACAGGTACCAAGAACGGTATGAAAGACCAATGGATTATTATGAAGGAGGAACACTGGGAATGAAGTACATGGGTGGCGAATGTTATGATGACAATGAAGAAGACTTTGTGTCACATGTAGATGGCTCAGTAATATCCCGGAAGGAGTGGTATGTGTAGTAACCACTGATACCTTAACTTGATTCATACAGTTCCATTCATTAGTTGATCACTTTCAGGTTGTTTATATTTTTACTTGAGGAAAAACAAGCTTTTTGAAGTTGATTTTCAAGCTTTTGATATTGTAAAATTCTGGGTTAAATGTATCTGAGCTGCTTTATGATTTTTCAATGCTGTACTACTGTCTTTGAAAATATTGGAATTTTGATGCATAATGCTTTATTCGTCTACTGCACATGTAAGAACCAAGTGCTAAATTAAAGTTACCATACAAGGTTAGAGTTAAAAAGCAACTGTCTGGGCTTTGTGATTTAAAAACAGTTTACCTGAGACTATGATCACGTATAATCTTGGTTAAGCACATGTGTTTTTTTATATATATACATTTTAGACAAAAACGAGTGAATTAGTCTCAGAGCTGAAGTTTATCGAAGGTAAATTCAATTCTTAAAAGTAATTTTTACTATACAAAAACATGGATTTGCTTAAATCTGTTTTTTCAAAGGTATATTATTCTTTTCTACACAAAAATGAATACCTCTTTGTTTTAATGAGCCTTCCTGTGATACGATGTGCATAGTTAGTGGTAACTTTGTAAAGAAAACATGTTGCATTGAAAAAGTTAGAATTCTCGGTGAAGGAGTTTTAGAGGAGAAACAATGAAGATATGGAAAGTTTTGTCTTGTAGCTGATTTTTGAGAACCATTTTTTTACACTACAGTTCATTTTCAAAAAGTACGATACAGTCTATGTACAGAATTAGTCAGTTATAGTCCTGTTCTTCACGTGAGATCAAAAACTGATTCTCGATCTTAAAAAGAGAGAATTTTCAGCTAGAAATAAGATGATGCCTGGAAAGTTTTCACTGGGGATTGGGAAATACAAGGAGTTAATTTAGCTAAGATATATATGTTTAAGACTCTAGCAGAATACAGCATAACATGGTGTGCAGAACATAAAAGGTAAAGGGCAAATTTTTACAATGCTTTGTGATTACATCATTGCTTTTAAGAGTTGAGCATACTTTTTTTAAAAATGCATATTTATGAAAAGGGGTTAACGTAAAAAAAGTGCTATTTAAAATAAAGCAAGTAGGGTAATAAATATTGCTATTTAATGCTGTTGGAAAAATAATTTGTACAAGCACACTGTGGAATCCCCAGGACAACAGTTGTATGTATTACTCAGTTGGGTTTGTTTGTATTGCATTGGTTTGCTTTGTTACAAATAAACAAGTGGAACTGTTGACTAAAACAGTAAACAGTCTTGTAGCTAGGAGAAGCAGATGGTTACTAGAAATGAAATTGCATGCTTGGAAGTCAATTTCTTCAAGAACTGGAATAACCTTGCTTCTTATTCAGTAGTAGGTTCACTACCTCAGCTTTGCAAATGAATAGAATGGAATCTGAATGAAGTTAATTCAGATAATCTAGTTTGACAGCAGTTAACTGTTTATCACCTCTAATTTTTACAATTTCTGTGGTGAAATCATATTTTAAGCTCTCAACTTGACATGCATTCATGAGTTTAAAAACTCTTACCCAGAAAAACTTGCCTTAATGTTGAAGTCCAGAAATGAAAAAAAAACTTGGGGGAGAGGGGAGATTGCCACACAAATAAAAATTTAACAAGTTTGGACCAGAATTTTAAGAATACTTAACGGCTATTTCTTTGAATGTTTCCTTTAATAGTAAAAGCACTGCAAAATGACGGAGTATTTAGAGCTTTATAACAAATACAGCATCTGCATTAGACTTTTGACGGTAGTCTGTGATTCCAAATGACTGCATGTCTTCAAAAATGAAGGGTAGACTAGTAAATTCATATACAGATTAAAATTGTTTCCTAAGGCTAGTTAGGTTCATAGTTGAGAGCTATGTGATGTGTATTAAATTAATTGACCAAAGTCTCAACTTAGCACAATAGCAAAGGGGTCTGTGCTCAGGTGTAAACTCATGCAAATGAGTTCTCATAACACACAAGGGTCTACTCCAAAGCCCACTGAAGTAACTGGATCAGATTCTATATATAGAACTTCTTGTTGTCTCTGGGAGATAATTTAACTTAGAGTTTACAGTTAACATTCTCTTATGTCCATGTGAGATGATTTATTTGGGCCTTCTGTAGGTTTTGGTTTTTGTAACAAGTTGAGATTTAGAGATGAGTATTTCCTAAATTCTTAAGTGTTCTTCACCATCTTAAATTATTAAACTTGGAGGAGTTAAAAATTTTAACCTGAAGAGGTTGGTGGTAGAGTTAAGACTCCAAAAGAGTTGCAGTGTTTCCTACTTGATGTATGTTTGCTGTAAATAGACAATTGATTGTAAGTATGAATAGCTGTTGTGTGAAATAAACATCTGCTGTTAAATTGAGTTCTTGAATACAGGTAGTGTGCAGAACTGATTTGAAAGACATGAAATAACGAGCTAAAGCTCACACCCAAATATATGTACATTAAGTGTAAAGGTTTTTTGGGGGAAATGGAGTTCAGCTATCAGTCTTCAACTAGAATTGTTTCAGTATCACTAGTGCTTTGAAAATTATTTCTACATATTTAACTGCCTTTCAAAATAGCCTATAGAGAAACTTAAGCAATTAGCATGGCTGATATTTAAGGACAATTCTACCTTTATTAACGGTATGTTAATCACTTAAAATTAATGACTTCATTCATTTCAGTTAAGAAAACAGTTAACATAACGTTTATTAAGTATTTGGACACATTACCTTCTTGTAAGCAAAAGCTGTTCCTTGGATGACATAACTCATTCTGACAGAAGTTATGACTCAACAAAATTACTGCCCAGTCCAATGTGATGGAGTTTGTTACTCTGGATTTGCCTCTGAGACTCGTCTTGCTGTCGTCTTTTGCTGAACTGACTAGACAGTTTAGGAGGTGTCTCCTGCCATACGTATTCCACATCAGCACACTGACTACCAACAATCCCCTGGAAAATAGATCACTTTATTTTTTCCAGGAGTTTTGAGTCTAGAATGGAGGGAAGCTCTAGGAACAAGCTTGCTTAGCACTGCAGATGACCCTGTGATTACCACCTTCCCAGTCTTATGTATTCAGCGGTTCCTTACCTGCCACTCTATCCACTGATCTGTTGCCTCCCACATTGTTGTGAGAGAGATTGGGACTAACACCAGGGAGTTTAGTGTGGTAATAGTAGCAATTAAAGCAATACTTGGCTCTCGTCACCTGAGTCAACATGACTCCATGACAAGCCACTCCACGTATCTGACATGTGCTTGTGGATGCTCTTAAGAAAAGCAGGATCAGTTAGTGAACCAGTAGTGCCAAAGTGTAAAATAAAACAAAGCCTCACACTCTGTAAGATGAAACAAAGCCTGCAAATATACGAAGCCTGAAAAATACTCCCTCAGTGAAGTCATATTCACATCGTTCAAATGGTTACTTTTACTCCAAGGGATTAAAAAGCAGTAGCCTGTATTTTTTTTTCCTTCCACCTGCAGTCTTTCAGCCCCAGTGGCTATGATCTTTACTAGACAACTTAAAGCAGTGAGGAGAAAAAAAAACAGATTCCTCCTTGAAAGGCCAACTCCAGGAGAAGGTCAAATCCCAGTCCAAGACATGTACAGTACAATTTTTTAGGCACGTTAAGTGTGTCTTTGGAAATCTTCCCATCAGATAGCTTTCTTCCAAAAAGGATAATAGTTGAAGACTTACTGCTTGTGAAGTTGACATATTGCACTGTACTAATATCCTGGATAACCTCTGGCATGAGTTCAGTCATGTCAATTTGGTAGGGTTCATCTTCCATAATTAGGTTTTTTATCTTGTCACTGACAGCAAAAATAGCTAGGAGACTAAACTAAAAACCATTAATGGCTATGCTGTTATCCTTTCTTGGCCAAGACTACCTTATTCTGGCCAATTCTGCATGGGTGTCAATCAAACCTTGAATTTCAAGGACCATATTGATCAGAGGTATGGAGGTTTTTAAAGTTTAGTGCCTGAAGCTGGAATCGTAACAGAACTTGGGTCCTTAGGCTTTCTAGAGATGGTACTCTTCATGTAGGGCTGGCTAAAATACTTATCTTGGTGACTGTTGCTCTACAATTTCTTATGCAAAGAATTCTATAGTCTGATAAGCATTTCAGCAATAGCATCTTACTTTTTCTTGCTGAAGTCCTTGGTTCCATCCTAGTGCTTGTCAGTCCCATTAGAATTTGCGTCTCACTGTTGCCTGATTCTACAGCACATTTAAAAATAGACTCTTAGCCTTAGAATGTTGCCTTGGAGTTTGCAGAGACAGTCCACTCATATGGGTGAATGAGGACCGAACCATTAGACCAGTATCTTACTATGGGAGTTTGGGTTGGGGGAGTAACTGTTAAAAGCTAATTAGAGCCTTGAAGGTTAAGATAAACCTTGAGATAAAAATAATGATCCTTTTGTAGTATGAAAGAGTACTTATTCCTGTCAGTCATTGAGGTACCCGTAGACTTTACAGGTGGAGAACCTGAGGAGGGGACAGAATTGAGATGAAAAGTAGGTATTGACTGAATAGCTAAAAGGTGAGGAAAATGAGGATGAAGCAAAAGATTAACAGGGTGTCTTAGTTTGGGGTTCACAAGCTAGAAGCAGTAGACACCCATGTGTGCACTCCCAGGCAAGCACGCAAAATTGTACACAGGTAATATATGGGATGTGAAGCCAGGTCTTATGTAGCGATAGAGCTTGAAGCTAAACAGGTGGTCTGGGAAACTGGAATGAAAGCTTGCATATCCTAGTCTGCCCAAGGCTGTACAAAGCCAGTGGGATAGCAGATGGCCAAAATGTGAAATGCCAGATTGTCACAGCTTCACGTGTTTGACAGTTGAAGTTCAAAAGCATGCGTGGTATCCACAGCTTCAGATGGATTAGTACCTGCACATGAGTTGGCTGCTTGGCTCTGTGCACAACAACAAATTCAAACTGACAAGCTCTGTTTCTGAAGTACTGTTCTGTTGCATTCTAGACATACTGCCATTTAAACTTGGCTTTTAGTATATTGTGAATGTGCCCAGGTCACTTGTGGTTAGAAGAGGCAAGTAGCAGAGGGAACCTCAGGCTTGAAGTAGAAAATGAAGCCCCATGCCTTGGGAGGAAATTAATCTAGATTGTACCATTGTGACTTTCAGTGTGGTAGGTTGTTTTTTTATAATATGAGGCTTATGCATATGGAGAGAGGTGACCTATCATTTGTAGAAAATAAGTGACTGGCAGTCTTTTTGTGAGAGATAAGGAGACAAACTTGAGACAATGATCTGTAAAATACAGCTGCATCAGAAGTTTTTTTATAGCCTTAACTACACTGTAAGTGTAAATTGTGCCGTAAAATTCTATGGTGTGGAATACTGGAAAGACCTTCCTATGGGGAGTGTAGTCTGGCCGATTGAAATTAATCCACTCTCGCTGATGGAAAAAGGGCGTGTTTTCATGATTAAAAACAACCAACCCCCCACCCAACATTTCTGTAGCATTTCTGTTGCAGAGGATACAAAGTCTTTTTAACTTCACATTTAGCTATATTTTACTGTTAAATTTTGAATTCCTGCCTCTTTCCCTCTAAAGTCCATGGAAGTTGTTTTTCAACTGTGTGATGCCTTTGATTTGCTTACTGTGAGGATGATGAATAATTATCGAACTTGTGCAAAATCAGCGGTTTGCACAAGGCAACGTGTTTGCAACTGAAAAAGCTTCCATTTGAAGCTTCCAACCACATTTAAAATACTTGAGGGGGAGATGAGTACAACTGTAGCACTTATGACATTTTTATATCAGACTCAATAGTTTCAAGTATTTGAAATTAAAATCAGCAGTGATGTAGCTATGGTCAGTTGTCACAAAGTACTTATTTTTAATATTGTTGGGGGTCACTTGAAATCTCAAAGGAAATTTTCTAGAAGTCTGGTTAGAGTAGCAGTTTGTTAAAACTTGGTCAAAATAAGACATGCACTGAAAATTCTTAATGCTTTCTAAAAGCGTTAGGTCTTGGAGAGGACATGGTATTAAGCGTGGTTTTGGTAAGTGTTAACTTATTAGTATTTTTGCATGTTGCATTTTGCAGCCTGTTTCATTTTTTTTCTTTAAAACTAATTTGCTTGGTCCCAGTTTTTGCAATTCTCAGTGGTTTTTTTTTTTTTTAAAAAGCTGTCACCTGAGTATATTGCACTGTCTCTTTAAGTTTGAAATAGTAATAAAAAGCATGCTGTTACTGTATTGTTTTCTTCACTGATTTTATTAATCTCAAAGGCTTAAAATAGAGAGCTAGTTTATTCATAAACTGCCTTTTATTTATATCCACAAACTAGCTTGTTAAGTAGAGTTAATGAGATCTGGGCAGCTGGCATTGATTACGAAGACTTTGAAAGAACATCTTACACTATAAAAACGGCTTTTGCATGATGATGCAGGTAGATATAGTTTCCAAAATGTCGCTTAAATGACTAGCTTTGTGAGGATGGAAAACACAAAATAATACTTGAAAAGGATAATCTGTGGTGCATTACATTACAGATGTGCCATTTAAGCAGACATCTTCTGTAGCTGTAGCGGGGGCTGTAATTGGAGCAGTTCTTGCTCTCTTTATCATTACCATCTTTGTGACAGTACTACTGACTCCAAGGAAAAAAAGGCCATCCTACCTTGACAAAGTGTAAGTATCTTAATTTCCTAAATTAGAAGCAATAAGTATGAAGTTTTTGGCTGTGTTTATAGTTACTTCGTAAGAAACAAAACTTTAGTGTGTACTACAGCCAGTCGCTGAACCCAAAAGTGGTGTTGAGAAATTGAACATTGCGGAATCACCAGGATTTATAAAACAAAAAGACAAGCATAGTTAAACCAAGTGTGTTAAGTGTCTTTCCCCTAGAAAAGCATAGCTGTTTCCAAGGCAAAAAAGGGTTTTCATTTTTTAAAGTGCCCTAGTACACAATACTCTTAACATCTGTTAAAACTAAAATATGAAAGACTAGAGAAGCAGTTAGTCATACACAAAACACAACAAATAAAAAAATCAAAGAACTAACGTACCTAATAGTAAATAACATTTATCCCCCACCCACAAGCATACAACTTACTATTGCCACAGCTACCTAGCAAATGACAAATCTCAAACTTACCTTGAGTCACCTTTCTGCACATTCATTTATCAGGTTTTTTTCTCCAACAGTAGAAATTATGGATGTTTGGTGTAGTAACTTGTTCTAGTAGTAGATAGGTAAGTGCAAAAATTGTGTGCAGAATGGCAGTTAAAGGGTGATAACTGTCATCCCTAGGAGGGGCTGAGTTAAGGTTGCCTAGTTTGAAGTTAAGAAACCTCCCCACCTCCAAGTGGCAGTTACATGTTATCTGAAATAACAGCACTGAAGGAGCAGTGTCATAGTTAAGATTAAAACTACATCTCCTGAGATCACGTACTTGAAAGGAGGAAAAACCAGCTTTTAGGCTGAAAATTTCATATTCTTGAAATTTTAGTACATGGTTAAAATGTGGTCCAACCTGTTGGGAGTAATTTTTACAAGCTCTTATATACTTGGGAGCTTTGCTCATATGGTGGTGAAACCACTTGTCCTGGGAGTAGTCCTAAATTGGAAAAAAAAAAAAATGCTTGCAAGGATTTGATTGTGCCCTTCAATAGAACAAATATAGCTGGTAATTGAGCAGACACATATCCTTAAACATCGAGGTACTCTGAAGATACCTTGGGGGGGGAAATCAGTTCTTCGTCAGTGTTACAGCAAACAAGTACTGGAAAAACTCACTTTAAATGCCTACTCCACAAATTAGTTGCCTATGCTTTTTTACATGAACTCCTTTTAAAGATGATAAAGCAGTAATGGATTAAAAAATGCTTCAGGACACTGTTTTAGTAAGTTGAAGTAAATTGCATAAGCATACTACCTTAGTATTTCAAGCAACCTATAATCTGTTAGTGTTCTTAAAACATTTGTTGCCAGTTAACGTAACAATTGTTACCTCAGACATAATAAAGACAGCTTTGGTTTAGGAGTTGATAGAAATCTAGCAAAGCCTAAAAGGAGGGACAAGTAGAGGTAGAGGTAACTAGTAGTAAGGAAAAAAGTTGTTGACCTTGAAGTATATAGGATGAGGTAACAGTAAGTTACAGTTTCAACGTTTTAAAAAAAAACAAAAAACAGCCTGATAAACATTCTAATGCTTGAAACTATAATGAAAATGTAAGAAATTCTACCATTTGTCCCAAATGAGACTAAATGTATGGGTTTAATAACAGGCAAGCTGATGGTCAGGGAAGAGCCTGGGGTTAGAAGATGCACATTTAGGGCATGTCTACACTTACTGGTAGATTGACACTGCTGCAATTGATGCAGCGTGTGTTGATTTAACAGGTCTTCACCAGACCTGATAAATCGATGGGAGAGCACTCTCCCATTGATTTGTGTACTCCACCTCCCGGAGAAGTGTAAGGGAAGTCACAGCGCAGTGTAGTCACCGCAGTAAGCGGATCTAACTACATTGACTTCAGTTACATTATTTACGTAACTGAAGTTGCATAAGTTAGATTGATTTACTGCAGTAGTGTAGACCAGCCATTAGAGCCAGGTTTTAGCTGGATTATTTGGGGGGGTGCGGGGGGGAGGAGCTTAAGAAAACTAGGTACCCACCTCCCATTGAAGTTAACTTAATATTTGGGTGAATGTCTCATTTGAAAATAGCAGCTTTTATTACTTGAAAGCTACATGTTGATCAATATCACATCACTCTTTCCGCCTTGTTTTCTGTTTCCCTTTTCTCCAAAATACTATCTTAGGGCATGTCTACACTACAAAATTAGGTCAAATTTATAGAAGTTGATTTTTAGAAAGCGATTTTATACAGTCGATTTGTGTGTGTCCCCACTAAGCGCATTAACTCGGCAGAGTGTGTCCACAGTACCGAGGCTAGCTTCGACTTTCGGAGCTTTGCACTGTGGGTAGCTATCCCACAGACTCCGCTGCCCATTGGAAGTCTGTGTTGAGCTCCCAATGCCTGATGGGGCACAAACATTGTCGCGGGTAGTTTTGGGTACATGTTGTCAGTCGCCCCTCCCCCCGTGAAAGCAACGGCAGACAATCGTTTTGTGCCTTTTTTCCCATGTGGGCGCTATACTGCTTTCAGCAGACGGTGAAGTAGGTCCGCAAACAGTAGTCATCGAACGACCGCTTCCGCTGCCACTCTGCTCTCCTGGTGGTCCCGCAGAACCTCTATATGACCATCGTCATCTGCTGCTTCCACTGCAACTCTGCTCGGCGGCTCTTGTCTCGCCATACCATGGCAAACATGCGGCCCACTCAGCTGTTGTGTCCTGGCAGGAGATGGTGCAGTAGGTCTGCAAAACTGGTCATCCAACCACCGCTTCCCCTGCAACTCTGCTCTCCTGCAGACGCCATACCACGGCAAGCATAGAGCCCACTCAGATCACTGTAGCAGTTATGAGCATTGTAAGCACCTTGCACATTATCATGCAGTATGTGCAGAACCAGAACCTGCAAAAGCAGCTGAGGAGGCGACGGCAGCGCAGTGATGAGAATGATAAGGACATGGACGCAGACTTCTCTCAAAGCACGGGCCCAGGCAATTTGGCCATCCTGGTGGCTCATGCCATGGAACGCTGATTCTGGACCCGGGAAACAAGCACAGACTGGTGGGACCGCATAGTGTTGCAGATCTGGGATGATTCCCAGTGGCTGCAAAACTTTCACAAGCATAAGGGCACCTTCATGGAACTTTGTGACTTGCTTTCCCCTGCCCTGAAGCGCAAGAATAGCAAGATGAGAGCAGCCCTCACAGTTCACAAGCGAGTGGCAATAGCCCTCTGGAAGCTTGAAATGCCAGACAGCTACCAGGCAGTCGGGAATCAATTGGAGTGGGCAAATCTACTGTGGGGGCTGCTGTGATCCAAGTAGCTAATGCAATCACCAACACAAGGGTAGTGACTCTGGGAAATGTGCAGATTATAGTGGATGGCTTTGCTGCAATGGGATTTCCTAACTGTGGTGGGGCCATAGACGGAACCCATATCCCTATCTTGGAACCGGAGCACCAAGACAGCCAGTACATAAGCCGAAAGGGGTACTTTTCAATGGTGCTGCAAGCACTGGTGGATCACGAGGGACATTTCACCAACATCAGCGTGGGATGGCCAAGAAAGGTACATGATGCTCGCATCTTCATACAGACCAGAGTTCTGAACAGCTGCAGCAAGTGACTTACTTTCCAGACCAGAAAATAACCGTTGAGGATGTTGAAATGCCTATAGTTATCCTTGGGGACCCAGCCTACCCCTTAATGCCATGGCTCATGAAGCTGTACACAGGCACCCTGGACAGTAGTCAGGAGCTATTCAACTGTAGGCTGAGCAAGTGCAGAGTGGTGGTAGAATGTGCATTTGGACGTTTAAAAGCATGTTGGTGCAGTTTACTGACTAGGTTAGACCTCAGCGAAACCAATATTCCCATTGTTATTACTGCTTGCTGTGTGCTCCACAGTATCTGTGAGAGTAAGGAGGAGATGTTTATAGCGGGGTGGGAAGTTGAGGCAAATCGCCTGGCCACTGATTACACGCAGCCAGACACCAGGGTTGTTATAAGAGCACAGCAGGGTGTGCTGCGCATCAGAGAAGCTTTGAAAACCAGCTTCATGACTGGCCAGGCTATGGTGTGACAGTTCTGTTTGTTTCTCCTTGATGAAAACCCGCCCCCTTGGTTCACTCTACTTCCCTGTAAGCCAACCGCCCTCCCCTCCCCTCTTCGATCACCGCTTGTAGAGCAATAAAATCATGAATTTGAAACGACAATGCATTGTTTATTAATTCGTCACACAAATAGGGGGATAACTGCCAAGGTAGCCCGGGAGGGGTGGGGGAGGAGGGAAGGACAAGGCCACACTGCACTTCAAAACTTATTGAATGCCAGCCTTCTGTTGCTTGGGCAGTTCTCTGGGGTGGAGTGGTTGGGTTCCTCTCCCCCCCCCCCCTGTATTCTTGAGCATCTGGGTGAGGAGGCTATGGAACTTGGGGAGGCGGGCAGTTGATTACCCTGGGGCTGCAGTGGTGGTCTGTGCTCCTGCTGCCTTTCCTGCAGCTCAACCGTATGCTGGAGCATTTCGGTTTGATCCTCCAGTAGCCTCAGCATTGCATCCTGCCACCTCTCCTGTTGCTTCAGCCATCTCTCCTCTCGCGCATCCCTCCTGTCCTCGCATTCATTTTGTGCTTTCCTGGATTCTGCCTTTGTCTGCCTCCATGCATTCTGCTGAGCTCTTTTAGTGCAGGAGGACTGCATGAGCTCAGAACATTTCATCACGAGTGCATTTGTTTTCACTGCCTCATCTGCGCTAGCCTCTGGGAGGGAGATGCTAGTCGCAGTGTTGAAACACTTGCAGCTGTGGGAGGAAAAAAAAGGGAGAGTAAAATTGAAAAAGACACATTGGCCATTTAAAAGGAGGAGCTGATATTTTCAGGTTAACATGCAGCACAAACCCAACTAACCCCCTCCACACACACACCCAATTCTCTGGGATGGTCGCTTCACCCCTCCCCCCACCGCATGGCTAACAGTGGGGATGATTTCTTTTCAGCCACAGGCAAACAGCCCAGCAGGAATGTCCACCTCTGAATGTCCCCTTAGTAAAATCCCCCTATTTCAACCAGGTGACCATAAATGATATTACTCTCTTGAGGATAACACAGAGAGATAAAGAACGGATGTTGCTTGAATGCCAGCAAACACCGAGACCACATGCTGCCATGCTTTCTAATGCAATGATTCCAGACTACGTGCTACTGGCCTGCCGTGGTAAAGCATCCTACCATGGACGCAATAAGGCTGCCCTCCGCAGAAACCTTTTGCAAAGGCTTTGGGAGTACCTCCAGGAGAGCTTCATTGAGATGTCCCTGGAGGATTTCCGCTCCATCCCCAGACATGTTAACAGACTTTTCCAGTAGGTGTACTGGCCGCGAATGCATCCCAAGGCTTCAGGGCAAATTAATCATTAAACACGCTTACTTTTAAGTGGTGTATTTTATTTACAAAGGTACACTCCGCCTTCAAGGTCCGGGAGCCCGGGTTGGGAGGGTATTGGCTCCAGGGTGATAAACAGTTCCTGGCTGTCAGAGAGAACGGTTTCTCCACTTGCCTGGTGTGCACTATCTTTACCCTCCACCTCCTCATCATCTTCCTTGTCCCCAAAATCCTCATCCCTGTTGCATGAGACTCCCTTGCAGGAGTCCACATACAGGTATGGGGTAGTTGTAGGGGCACCCCCTAGAATTGCATGCAGCTCGTCATAGAAGCGGCATGTCTGGGGCTCTGACCCCGAGTGGGCATTTGCCTCTGTGGTTTTTTGATAGGCTTGCCTGAGCTCCTTAAGTTTCACGCAGCACTGCTGCTCCCTGTGATAGCCTCTGTCCTTCGTGCCCTTGGAGATTTTTTTCAAATATTTTGGCATTTTGTCTTTTGGAAATTCTGATAGCACAGATTCATCTCCCTATACAGCGATCAGATCCAGTACCTCCCGTTCGGTCCATGCTGGAGATCTTTTGTGATTCTGGGACTCCATGGTCACCTCTGCTGATGAGATCTGAATGGTCACCTGTGCTGATCAGCTTGCCACGGTGGCCAAACGGGAATGAAATTCAAAAGTTTTCAAGGCTTTTCCTGTCTACCTGGCCAGTGCATCCAAGTTGAGCGCTATCCAGAGCGGTCACAATGGAGCATGCTGGGATAGGTCCCGGAGGCCAATACCGTTGAATTGTATCCACACTACCCCAAATTCAACCCGGCCATGTTGA
This sequence comes from Chelonia mydas, assembly GCF_015237465.2. Taxonomy (NCBI): domain Eukaryota; kingdom Metazoa; phylum Chordata; order Testudines; family Cheloniidae; genus Chelonia; species Chelonia mydas. The sequence continues at coordinate 188,557,829 of NC_057849.1, read as the reverse complement.
TTTCAGTGCTAATCCCCTTGTCAGGGAGGAGTACAGAAATCGATTTTAAGAGCCCTTTAAATCAACAAAAATGGCTTCGTTGTGTGGACAGGGTTAAATCGCTCTAACGCTGCTAAATTCGACCTAAACTAGTAGTGTAGACCAGGGCTTAGTGACTTTGGATTTTTAAGAAACAAATTTTAGGAGGTGACTGATAGGCCCATACAATGATTGACATGACTATCTCACAAAAGTATCCCCGTATGAGGTAAGTTTTTAAAAAGAACGTAGGCTTTAAAAGACAAAATAGAGTTTAAGCAAACTTAAATTAAGGACTTCTGATGAACATACACACATGTATGTCTTTGTTACACAAAAGAGAATATCCACTAAATGTACGTAAAGGTCTAAATTTAATTTAACGCTTTAAGTCGCTGTTACAAGACAAACTCAAAACCAACTTATATAAATATAACTAAATAGAGAGCTCCTGAAAAGTGAAGGGAAAAATCCTTGTCTTGCAACTCTGCCGTTGAACTACATTTCATGTTGAAGGGGAAACAATAGAAATTTAAGTTAACATAAACAGGGGGGTAAGAAGTCAGAAGTTGCTCTTTGACTTAAATGCTTTAAGTACCACGTGATGATAAACAACAATTCATAGTCTCTCATTCTTGAGTTTACACTTCTCTAACTCAAATTTAACCACACAAAATATGTAACTTAAATTTCTTTGACTTTCACGTGGATTAAACACTTAAATCAGCTATTTATATAGTCTTAAACTGCTATATTATGTAAATTGATGCCAATGAAATGAGGGGTGCCCAACCTGCAGGCTGTACACAATGCACCAGAGCGTTTCATAAGGCCCGTGGCCTGCTTAGCACAATATACTAATAGACGATTCATTAGCGTTTTGTCCTCATGTTTACATCATTTTACAAGTGTGTAAATACACAATACTGTATAGAGGTTGTTTTTATCTAAGTAGATATGAAACAAGCTGAACTTAAAATATAAATTAATACAGGTGACTTTAAATCTTGTGAAAATATGTATAATCTGTTTGGCCCGCACAACATTGTGCTAAGGTTTATGAGGCCTTCCTGTGTAATAAGGTTGGGTCCCAATGAATTAAAGGAATTATCTGGGTACCTCAAATGAAATGAATTGATTAGACACAGACTAAAAGGGGCATTTTTTTCCCCCTCAGGAACATTACATATGAAATACTTAATCAAAAACTAAAACACTTAACTAACCGAGGCACAAAGAACAAAAGTGCCTCAGTTATTTGGTGCTCAGTTTAACATTTAAAAAATAGACTGTTTTGAGGAGGGAGGGAGTGCCAAGGATTGATCTGGTGAAAATCCAAGGTCCCTACAAAGGGTTTATCTGGATAGAATAGAAAATTTGCATTAAATCATATGTTCATTCTTAGGTGGCTGCTGCTTCACTTATTCGTAGTTGAACTACACACTACAGTAACATAGAAAACAAAACTCTAGGCTCAGATGTTTAACCGCAGTTTAAGTTCATGGGATCATCATGAATATTAAGTGGACAAAAATAAATCCATGAGGTACTAGTCAGATGGGACTTAACTGACTAACTCTTCATCACTAAAAGAATCCTTAAACTACATGTTAAATGAAAAGTAATATAAACAAGTGTAGTTCAGTCTTATTTTTTCAGGTCTCCAATGCATTGTTAAAACAAAATCATTCTAGTTTACTTTGGCTGTTCTGGGACAGTAAAGATTTAACAGCTCCTCCAGTTGCCTAGCACCTACACACTCACGTCTTCCTTAGTATATATTATGAGCTCCAGCTTCCAACTTCCCCTTCCATGCCGGTACTTGGGAGACAGATGTAGAGAACACATTTACTTTTTTGTTCTCTCCTTTTCTGTGTGGAAATACTTTATCTTAATTAATGAAGATTCACAAATTAGGTATTCTCAGAAGAGAAGAGGTAACTTTCAAAGTAAGCACTTACCTTAACATTTACTCAAATCTAACAAAATTCATTAAGGATGATAATGTTGGGATTCCCTCAGACCTCTTTCCATCAGCTTCCCAAGAACTCAGTTCCACTTCATCACTCAGGTATTTTTATTTGGCGTACAATAGTGCTATGCGGAGTTGATAAGACTCAAAAGCGGGGGGCTGGATGCAGGGTACTTCTCAGCTCCAAAGTTACTCTCTCACTTTTATATACATTACACATCCCTTTGCATTTACTACGCATTACATCACATATTTGTGTATTGGCTTGGTTACTTTGCGAGAACCAGTGCCCGTGCAGCATGTATTGTCCATGCTCTGTCCATGATTCGGCTTCCTCTTTATCTCATCTCTACATTCCTAGCTTATTTGTCTCTTATGTAGGTCATAACAAATAGTTCACTGTGTGTTCTCCCTCTTAGGTTAGTTTGCTCAGATATTCTTTTTAGTTTACTGACCTATATACTTACCTTAGTGCATATGTCCTGTTTTCAGTCCAATGATTGTTACCTACCTAATCCTGTCTTCCAAAGAATGAGGTTTCCCTGTGTGTGTTAATTACTCATGTCAGGCTAGGCCGCAGCTAGAAATTATATCCCTAACATCTGAGTATTCATAGTTAAGATTCTTAGTACACTGAAGTCTTTCCCATAATTTAAAAAAATATTTTTAATTTGAACATAGAGAAATCAAATAATTCCCATTGTTTCAATTAGTACTTTTTTTCTGTACTGCAGACAGTTATCCAAAGTAAGCATCTCGTATGCAAGTCTGATTACAAAGAACGCATACCATATGAAGAATAAGTAGAGTTAAAGAATACGAAGGTGCATGTAATTGGTGGTTGCCAATAAGTTACGTTTATAAAACTCAGTTTCATTGTAGATCTATTAGTGGTGAGAGGAAACAAAAGCTGTAGAATATGTATCCAGGGCGTTTCTGTGAAGGTATTACTGTGGAGAATACTGACTTTACTGTTCATTTGGTCTTCACAAATATGCCAAGTTAAACTGTATAATCTTTTTATGCAGGATTGATCTTCCACCCACACACAAACCACCACCTTCATATGAGGAAAGAGCCCTTTCTGTATCTCAGAAAGAAGTCATTCTTCAGGTAGGTGAATGAGTAATTTTAACATTTCAAAACAGAGAATAAGCATGTGCTAACTAACATTATGTTCCTTACAATAATACTTCAGTGTTATATGTACAGGTCCTTGTAACGGGAATTGACTAACGTTGGATTTTTGCAACATGATGTTGATTTAAACTTAAGTGGAAGAAACAACTATTTTACTGAAGTATTAAAGTATTAAAAGGGTTTAATTTTAATTAGCTATTTGTTTTCTCTATAATATTAACTTTACATGGAAATGCTGTAATTTGCTGAAATTGGCATGTATTAAACACAACTGCCATAGCTGCTCTAAAGCAAAATAACTCGTAAATGATGGTTGGTTATTTTATGCTTCAGAATATTTTAGTGCACCTGAAAAGATGGGGACAGAACTGCATTGTTAGAAGTATTAATGGTTTGTCAGTGTAAGCTTCCTTACACAGATGAATTAATAATGCCCCCCTACCATGGAAGAACCACAGGAGTGGCCATCCTGTTAGCCTAGTGTATGGTCTTTCAGTAGTGGAGGTGCCTTACAATGATGGCTTCTGTGATTGGGGGAGTGGGGGCGGCAGGTATAGGCCACTGAGTATCTTTGTCATAATTGAACTAGTCAACTCTGCTGTCAGTCAGATTTGGTTGATTTACTAGAAAGGTCTGTTCTGTATTAAGCAACATACATACAACTAATTTTAATATTCATTACTGAAAGCATCCTCAATGGGGAATATTAGTATTTCACTTCATGTAATGCACTATACCCAACCACCTCATAAAATTTAGAGGTGTTATGAGCCTCAAAACTGAGGCTGGATGTGGATTTTGAACCTCAGACCAGGAGTGAAATCCTGGTCCCATCGAAGTCAATGACAGAAATGACTTCACTCTACCTAGAGTTTCATTCATTAGGAGTGCTCTAATCTGGGCTTCAGTTCAGTATTTCAGTATCCATAGTATTTAATGAAATTCTTGTTAAAGCTTTACCATATCAAGCTCCGTTGTAATACAGGTTTGTAAAATACTTCGCAAATTCAGTCAATGGGCTGAAATTTTTCTGTAATTCCTTCCTCTTAACTTACTAACCATATAAAGCAAGAAAACTTTGATACACAAGATACTACTGTTTGAATATTGACTGCTCATTTTACCACAACGAGGTGAGAGAGAGAGAGAAGATGCAGCTGGGATAGCCTGAAATAATTAAGGCTCTAGTTATGTGTTAAGGGGAAAAAAAGACCAGTGTGACTGTCTCCTACCTTAAATAGCAGGGAAGGCGTCTGTTAGACCTTTGTTTTTTCTTTCACACAGAATCACTGAGATGAATTGGGTTTAAAAGCAACGGGACTTATTAAGGTGAAATGGGAAGAAAAGGGTGGTGGAGATTTGGGCACCAGGAGAAGACTTCAGCTTTGGAACAAAGCTGAGTTTTCACACTGAATGCAGATTTGCCACTTGGTTCACACATTCTATAGTTTTTGTTCAGAATTGCCTGAAGGAAAATTTCTGCAAAAAAAACAGCATTTCCTTCACCCTAGTTAAATAATGAAGTCCTTAATTATGGAGTTATGGACCACTGTAAGACCAATAACATTGTAAGCCTGATGAAAACTTCTTCTCCCTCTCCTCCCGCTCCTCCTCTCCCCCACCCCCCACAATTCGGTCTCACTCTGATATCTCATAGAGATTGCTTTAAGCATCAAGGCTTAGTGTCTTGCAAAAGTATTAATTATGAAAACTGATACTCTTATTGATGTAAATGTCCAGTCCCTTGTTAAAATTTGAACATTCTTGACCTCAACTTCTTGAGGCAATCAGTTTCACGATCTAATCACAGATTGTGAAAAGTTATTTCCTTAATTCAATTTTGAATTTGCTGTCTGATAGTGTCACTAAATGTCTACTTGTTCTTGTGTAATGAGACTGGGAACTTCTGTCCTCCCTGTCTACCTTCTCTATTCCATGCATTATTTAAATTTTATCATGTCTGCTCTTATTCCTTTTAGTTCTATGGTAAACAATCCTAATACTTTCCATGCCCTTGATCAGTCTCACCACTGTTCTCTGAAACCCTTTGCATTCTGCAATAGACCTTTCTTTGAGATGTGGTGGCCAGTACTGCATCCACTGTTTCAGTTGAGGCCACACAAGTGATGTATACAGTGTTCTTGTATAAAAACTTTGTATTAGTCGCCATCCTATTCCTTAGGCATCCTGATACCGTTTCCTTTTTTTTTAAAACCATGTATCTACCTTTAGTAGAGGTCTTCCTTGAGCGGCCAACATTGACATCCGTGCCCCTTTCATAAGAAGATTAAGTCTGTTTAGACCCTTGGGAATTGTAAGAGTATTCTTGATTTTTTTTCCATAGTGTGCTTTTCTTTGCATTTTTTGACATTGCATTCACCTGCTGTCATGCTGCCAAATAACCTAGCTTGTTTAGGTCCGTCTGAAAATTCTCAGTCCTTTGTGGTTCTCACTAATCTATATAACGTCATATGAACTGTAAATTTTGTTTCCTCATTACTGGCCTCTCTCCCTACTCCAGACTATTAACAAATGTATTAAACTCTTGGCCTTGGTATATAACCTTGGTGCGCTCTACTGTTAACCTTTCACCATAAGAAAAATCAGCCATTTAATTCTACTTTTGACTTTGTTTCCTAGTCGGTTACTGAACCATGACAAAATTTACTTTCTCACGTGATGACCATGTGGACTTTTTGTGGTAACTTGTGAGGGATCTTGTCAGAGAATATTTGGAAGCTGAAATTAATATATTTTATCCATTTATCCTTTATCCATTACTTCATTGACATATTCAAAGATCTCTAAGATATTGAGACGCAAATTTTCTTTGCAGAAGAAGTGGTTTGGAATGAAGGTATAGAAGAACTTTAACTAAAAACACTGTCTTAAAGTTAAAGGTCCTAATGGAGAAAGCAGTTCTTCAAATGCTGGTCCCCATTGTATTGCATTGTGGGGTTACGCATACGCACCATGCATTCAGAGCTGGAGAATTTGAAAGTAGCATCCACTGGTCTGTGCAAGTGCTCTGGCTCACCTCATGCCTCTATCTGAGGGAATAAAGGGCAGGTCATACTAAGTGCCTCTCCAGCTCCTTCTCACCACCAAGTGAGAACCTTCAGCATCCATGGCTTTGGCTTCATTCTACAAAATAGGAATTACGTAGTTTGTAAATAGTTATAACACTTTTAAGAGTTTTTACAGTTAGTGTTAGTCTCCCTAGGGGACCCCCATACCCTGTTTGGGTGCCACACTATGCCCAGGACTCCAGACATCAAATTTTGCTTCCTGTCTGCGATTCTTCGTGGTCAGTGATGAGCACCAGCGCTGCCTGTATTACCTTGGGGAAGTCCACATCATGGCGAGGTGCAGTATTTCCCAGTCATTCCCCAGTCATACCTGAGAAGGGCGGGAACTTTTGTCTCCACAGATATGTCATGGAGAAGACCATGTGTCCTCAATCGGACCCAGAATGGGAACCCTCCTCCCCCCTCTGGACTTCATCAGGGCAACCTCAAATTCTATCTCTGCAAGAGCATATCTGCCCAAGGACAGGTTCCAAGCCATGAAAACTATCATCGCTCATGTCCCAAACAATCTTTGAGTACCGGTCAAGTCATGTCTGTCTCTCTCCTAGGTCATATGGCCTCATGCACCTATGTCACCCCATTCAGAAGACTCTATCTTTGTTGCTTTCAAACACAGCTGCAGTCAGTATATTCTCTAAATTGCCATTCCATGAACCTCTTGATGACATTTCCAGTCAAAGTAGTATTTTCTCTGCTGTGATGGACAAATCCTCATCAGGTATGCATGGGAGTCCCTTCTTCAAGAGTGTTCCTGTGGGTGCTCCACCTTAGGTGTTGGTGCTCCCTGTGCCTGAAATGGCACAGACACCTAAGGAGGAGCACCCACAGGAACAACAATCTTGAAGAACCTCAGTTACTGCACAAGGTGAGTAACCTTCTCTTTTCTCCCTTCCACTCTGGACAGGAGCATTATTACAGATGCATCCCTGTTAGGTTGGAGAGCCCACATGAACAGCCACACAGCACAAGGTACCTGGACCTCTCGAGTGTTCAGGAAAACCGAATCCAAAAGAAATCAAATCAAATGAAATCTCTTTAGTTGAAACCAAAATGAATATTTTCAGGCACTTTTAAAGTGCTAAATTCACAAAACGGCCAGAGGTGAGCATAGTGCTGCTGCCCTCCTTGGTAAGTTGTAACTCAGTGGTTAGGACATTCACCTATGGTGTGGGAGAGGGGGTTCAGTTCACCCATGTCCCTGATGTGGAGGGGGGAATTGAATTTCATTGTCCCTTGTTGCAGGAGTGTCCTAGCCACTAGGCTATGGAATAGTCTGGCGGGGGCTTTGTCAGTCTCCTAGTGAAGGTGTAATTGTGTGTAAATAAATAATAATTAGTCATTGGAGCATAGACTTGAACGTGAGTGTCCTACATCCTTGGTGAATGATCTATCCAATGCTACGGAGTCATGCCAGGTTTCTGGCTGAGTGATTCTATGAATTGCCACAATGAATGACCATCCCCACCACCTCTCTCCGTTGGGTATTCTGTGAATGGCCTGTAGGTCCCAGGGAAAAGAAACTTGCTGCAACTATTGGTCAAACTAACAAATTGCTTTGGGTTGCATTTTTGGCAAATAAACTATTTGTCAAAAAAAACTTTACCAAGCTCTACAGAAGACATTAGTACCACTTGTTGCCTCTACTTTTTGCTAGGGGTCATTAAGAAAAAGGCCTGGTGTTTTTATGGGGAATATTGGAAAAGCAGCAGTACTGTTGTTGTATGTGCTTACTTAAAACAGGAAAAGCACAAATTGAACTTCAACTAATTGACTAATTTGAGTGTGAAAGATGAAAAAAATTGAGCAGTTACTGAATCAAGTATGTCTGACGGGTTTCTATTGGACAATGTATTGTAATCAATCTCCTACAACTACTGTAGTTTATAATATGCTGGCTAGACATAATCTCACAGTACTTCATGGATTCTAAGGCTGGAAGGGACTGCTGTGGTCATCTAGGCTGACTTCCTGTATAGCACAGGCCATGGAACTTACCTAAAATAATTCCGAGAGCATATCATTTAGGAAAAAGTCCACTCTTGATTAAAAATTCAGTGATGGAGAATCCATCACAACCCTTGGTAAATTGTTCCAATGGTTAATTACTCTCTCCATTAAAAGTTTATGCCTTATTCCAATCTGAATTTGTCTTCAATTTCTAGCCATTGGATCAGGTTACATTTTCTGTGCTAGATGGAAGAGCCCCATTGCTAAATATTTGTTCCCCATCTTATAGACAGTAATCAAGTCACCCTTTAACCTTATCTGTCTTAAGCTAAATTGATTGAGCTCCTTGAGTCTAAGTATAAGGCATGTTTTCTAACCCTTTAATCGTACTCATGGCTCTTCTCTGAACCCCCTCCAATTGATCATCATCCTTCTTGAATTGTGGGCACCAGAACTGAACACTGTATTCCCACAGCAGTTGCACTGGTGCACTAGTAAAATAACCCCTCCACTCGTTCTTGAGATTCCCTTGTTGATGCACTGCAGGATCCATCTTTTGGCCACTGTATTACACTGGGAGCTCGTGTTCAGCTGACTTATCCACCATGACGCCCAAATGTTTTTCAGAGTCATTACTTCCGAGGATAGTCATCCTGTAAGTATCACCTAAATTCTTTGTTGCTAGATGTATATATTTACATTTAGCCATATTAAAATACATATTGTTTTCTTGCACCCCTGTTACCAAGCGATCTAGAGTGTTCTATATCAGTGACTTGTCTTCATTATTTACCACTCCGCCAGTTTTCAAGCCATTTCAGATTTCATTAGTGGTGATTTTTTTTTCTTCCAGCATTGATTAAAAATCCTAAATAGCATAGGACTAAGAACTGATGTCTACAGATCCCACTGAAAACAGACCTGTTTAGTAACAATTCCTTGCTTACAATTACATTTTGAGACCTATCAGTTAGCCAGTTACTGTTAATCCATTTAATACAGAGATACGCAGTGAGAAGTTCATGGGCCAAATGTGGCCCACCGAGGCTTCCAGCGTGACCTGCTAGCTCACCTTCAAAAATGTTTAGAACTACGTTCACGAACAGTGATGCACTGCCTATCATTTGCCCATGACTTCCTTAGTAAGTACCTTACTGGCAGTGCTTGATTTGTAATGAAAAAGGTGCCGGGGCTCAGCTCCGCGACAAATTAAGCACCCGCTGGGCGGCTGGAGAGCAACGGCTGCTTGCCGACTGCCCAGCTCAGAAGGCAATGCCACCGCTAGCAGTGTGGCAGAAGTAGCAGTGGCATGGGGTATTGCCACCCTTGCTTGTGCGCTGCTGCTGCTGCTGGCAGGGGCACGGCCTTCGCAGCTGGTCAGCCAGGGGATGGCAGACGCTGGCTGGGAGCCCAGAGGTGCCAGGCTCATCCCCAGCACAAATTAAGCATTTGTTACTGGATCTTAAGTTCTCACAATAGCGATACAATTGTCCTTTTTTTTTAGTTTAGTGATGGAAATGGAATCAAAAATCAACACGACTGGGAGTAAATGTCACACAGTCAACAGCAAAACCAAGCTTTTAATCCACACTGGACAGCAGATTTTCTTTTTTATTAAACCACCACCTTTAAATGCAAAACCTTTGTGTTTTAATGTGCCAAATGACTGCATCAGTCTGTAAGGTGGTCAACACGAGGCACCACTTTGAATCAAACCACAGTAACTTCAACGTGGCCTATCCTCCTGGCAGTGTTGTGAGATGTGACAAAATGGAAAATCTGAAGTCTTTGTATCACACTTAAAATTTTATTGTCACAGCATCAGCCAATCTACAAGAAAAAGCAACAATTCCTTCTCTTTGGATCATGTTGGTACTGGTTAAAAGGAGAGCCTTTCCTGGATGTTTGTGAAAGAGTGAACATTGGAAATGCTGGAAGAGCTTTTTGTTGAAGATAAAAGCAAAGATGATGTGCACCATGTGAAGCAAGATCCACTGTCTGATTCCACTGCAGTGTGAAGATTGGATGTAATTTATGAGGATCGTTTGTGAGTACTGCTTTCCAATTTTAAATATGCCTAATATAGGTTTCTTGCAGTGGATGATCAAGTGATTTAAGTGACACTACCCAGCTATCGCTGTTTGTTAGATTTTATGATCTTCGATGAAAATTTTTTGTGCATAATACAATTAGAAACCTACACCACAGAAGAGATCAGTTTTGAAAAGGTAAAAGTATTTTTTTGAAAAAAAAAAAAAAAAAAGTAGTTAACTTGCTTGTTACAGACTGATGTCCCTCCATGAAAGGGAAAGAGAAGGGCTTTGCTTCACATTTGGCAGCAATACATGCTTCATTAAATATACTTCACTGCATCATTTACCAGACAATTCTGTGCGGTAAGTTGTCTGGGGACATGAAAAAAAACAATGGTGTTGTAATTAGATTACATTGTGTATGTGAACTACATACACTCAACTTCTAGCTTGCATCATCGTCTTTTTAAAGCTTTATTACAAGACATTTTGGCTGAATACGGAGACCTGTTGCAGCATGACTACTTTCTCTGGTTAAGGAGGGGGAGTGTATTAGAGAGGTTTGTGTACTTCAAAAAGAAATAATAGAATTTCTTTCAAACCACAAGACTTGCAAGTTCCTGGAATTTATGAATGATGTTCCCTCTGTCACAAGTAGCCTTTTTGTGCCATATTGCTGGTCACTTTAATTTTCTCAACTTGCAGCTCCAAGACCATGCAAGCAGTGTCAGGAATCTGTTTGAAAAAGTATGTGCCTTTCAGAGGAATCTTGTAATCTTTCAGGGAGACGACGAGAGATGTTGCACTTTCCCACATTGCACGTAGTAGCTACAGATGAAACGTCTATGAAAATGATACAAGAATTCCTAAACAATCTGAGCAAAAATTTTAAAATGAGATTTCAGAATTTTCAAATTCTGAAGGATTTGCTTTTATTTTTTCGTGGTGTATTTTGTTGTCTCTGCTGAAGGAAGGAACGCTGGCCTTCTGAAGCAAAGAACAATCTTGATTCAGCTGATGAAGGTGCCTTTCAATTAGAAATTGTAAGGCTCCAGAGCTCTGATGTCTTGAAGGCAAAATTCAGAGTAGTGGGACTTTGTGATTTCTGGACTCAGTAGGCTGACTAGTTTCAGAATAGCCAGAATCTAGTAATTTATCTTTTTAAAAGATGCTTGGATCAACATACCTCTGCTAATCTGGGTTTTCTACCATAAATATGATAAACCAACACTGTGATTGCCTGACAGATGAGCATCTTCACCAGTGCATTCATGTTGCCCTGGCCGCCTCCTACAAATCACTCTTCACAAAGCTTGTCAGAGATCGTCAGTGTCTCCTCTCCCATTAGAGATTGCCACAAACACGGGTGGTAATGTTGATTGCAACATTTATCTTTTAATAAAGTTTATAATCAGTCTTCATTTATTGGCAGCCTAAGATTGTGGTTTTGGGGGGGGGTTTTTGGTCAGCTTTCTGCACAAATGGCCTGCCTCTTGTCATGAAATTCTCAAATTGGCCTGCAGGTCGATCTAATTGAGTATCACTGATTTAATGTGTGTGCCATGTTAATTTTCTATATTCTAGTTTTTTAATCAAAATGTTGTGTGGTACTAAGTAAAATGCCTTACAGAAGTCTAAGTATATTACCTCAACACTATTACCTTTATCAATCAAACTTGTACTCTTACAAAAAAAAAAAAAAAAAAAAAGTTTTGACAGGATCTGTTTTCCATAAACCCATGTTGATTTGCATTAATTACATTGTCTGCCTTCAGTTGTTTAAGTCCCATATCAGCCTTTCCATTATCTTTGTGGGATCGATGTCAGGCTTTGTCAGGGATCAATGACAAGCCTATAAAATGTATAGTCTGGTTGGTCCTAGGATGCCATTTTCAGGAATTGTCATGCAGCACTTGAGTAACCATGGGATTATCATTTTGCCTATAAATCAGGTGAATAACTGGCATTTATTGAGCCTGTACTTCTTTCAGGGCTTGTCTTCACTACCAGGGTAAGTCGACCTAAGTTATGTCGACTCCAGCTACATGAATAACGTAGCTGGAGTCGACATAACTTAGGTCGACTTTCCTAAGACACTCTCTCGTCGACGTAACTTAATCTTCTTGGGGAGCTGGAGTGCTGGGGTCGACTGGAGAGAGCTCTGTCATCGATTTAGTGTGTCTTCACTAGATCTGCTAAATAGTCACCTGCTGCATCAATTGCAGCAGCGTCGATCTCCCCGGTAGTAGAGACAAGCCCTAAATCAAGATAATAGAATTTAATAAAATTTGCAGATGACACAAAGTTGGGAGGTATTGCCAATACGGAGGACGACCAGAATATCATACAAGAAGATCTGGATGACCTTGTAAACTGCAGTAATGGAAATGGGATGAAATTTAATAGTGAAAAGTGCAAGGTCATGCATTTAGGGACTAACAACAAGAATTTTCCTATAAGCTGGGGATTTTAGTGGAAAGTGGCAGAGTAGGAGAAAGACATGTCTGTTTGGCCACTCATAGTCATCCTATGATCAACAATGTGATGTGGCTGTGCAAAAGGCTAATAAAAGTCCTAGGATGCATCAGATGAGGTATTCCAGTTAAGACAGGGAAGTGTTAGTACCATTCTAGAAGGCACTGGTGAGACCTCATGTAGTATATTGTGTGCAGTTCTGGTCTCCCGTGTTTATTAAAGATCAATTCAAACTGGAATAGGTGCAGAGAAGGGCTACTAGGATGATCCAAGGAATGGAAAACCTACCTTAGGAGATGAGACTCGAGCTTGGTTTGTTTAGCGTAACCAAAAGAAGGCTGATGGGACAAACTATTGCTTTCTATAAATGTATCAGAGGGATAAATACACTTGAACATCGGCAACTGCCAGTAGCAAAAATCCCCAAAGGCTGGAGAGGGGACACTAGATGGGGAGGCTGTGAGTTACTACAGAGAATTCTTTCCCAGGTATCTACCTGGTGGGCTTTGGCCACATGCTCAGGGTCTAACTGATTGCCATATTTGGGGTCAGGAAGGAATTTTCCCCCAGGTCAGATTGGCAGAGACCCGGGGCGGGGTGGGGGGTTGCCTTCCTCTGCAGCATGGAGCATGAGTCACTTGCAGGTTTAAACTAGTGTAAATGATGAATTCTCTGTAACTTGAAATCTTTAAAACATGATTTGAGAACTTTAGTAACTCAGAGATTAGAGGTCTGTTACACAAGTGGGTGGGTGAGGTTCTGTGCCTGCAATGTGCAGGAGGTCAGACTGGATGATCACAGTGGTCCCTTCTGGCCTTAAAGTCAGAGTATGAATAATAAAATTGAACTAAACTATGCGGACATTTAGTCCAGTGGTAGACACAGTCCAATCGGATGTGATTAATCATGGTTTTTGTATTTGGGCACACTAGCCCCAAACACTTGAGATGCTAAAAGAATCAGTCAGTAATCAATGGCCTGTGTGTCCTTGCATAATCTGAAGGATAAGGGCTGTTTCAAGGTCTAAAAAGACCAGGGATACAAGTCAGTGTTCTGCAGATGTTGAATGCTGAAAATTTCAGATTTGAAAATGTCACTCAGATTATACTCTGAGCAAATAAAGAGGCAACACTGGAATTCCAACCTATTTCTTAATCACTGTATTGAAATAAGAACAAGTGTCTCGCTCCATCTGAAAAATTATAATGCCAAATTTCACGTGGATTATAGCGCTTGAGCCAGACTTCCACATAGTTCTTGATTATTTTTTTTTGTATGTGCAAATTACTCCAGGCAAAAAACATGGAGACTAAGGCACATGCAATAACGCCCTACAATTCAAATTCCTGGTATTAATGGAAACATAGATTGCTAAAGTCATGATGACATTGAAATGAAGGATAATGTAGGACAGGCAGAATAATGTGACTGTAAATGTACATGTCATTAAATTTATCACTTTTTCTTTACTGGTGAAATGTTAAGTAGAGAAACTCATGGTTTTATAAAGAATATTTTTACAGAGGCTATGATTTTCCATCTTCACCGAGTCTAAGGTGGGTTGAGTACTATACTGCCACTTAAGAACCTAATGTTCTTCTTTTCAAGGATTTGGTGAAACATTTCTTATTGTAGATGGCTATAATTGTATCTGGTACATCAATATATAAGAAGAGGTCTTCTCTGATGCAGGACTCTATTATACGAGATAGATTAAGCCAAAGCCCAAGTGCCTCTAAAGGCAATGTGTATGGAGGCTTGTGTTTGGATATCTTCACCAAAGTGGATTGGACAGAGTAAATAAAGATGCTGGGTATACATGAAATGGAACTACTACAAAAAAGGAGAGCATGTAAGAGCAAAGCAGAAAGTGAGACTGAGATAAGAGGAATAGTAAGATGTTCAGGAGTATATGGAATAACAGGAAAAGCAAAAACAGACAACTGTGTGCAGTTAAACAGAACCTTGCAGCTGAAGATGGTTGAAATCAAAATATGAAAGTTTGGGGCTCACCGGAGAGGGGATGTCACCAATGTGTGAGAAGAAAAATGATAATTTTATAAGCATATTGGAGTTATGTCAGCAACTCATAGAGGACCAACTTGATCTGAAATGAAAGATGAACCAGGCTTTAGTGGTGGAGAAAGAGAGACTGATTCTTTCCTTTCGTAATATCTCGTAAAATGATATGATTTAAGAAGAACCTTCTTGCTGAGGGTTGTCTTGTATTCCCAGATGTGTGATATGGCACCCAGCCTCAAGCTGCAGAACTTCCTTGAAAAACTGTCATTTGGGAGGAGGGTGCCCAAGAGATCTTGAAACAGTGATCTCACTCTACCCTATAAAAGGGAGTGCAAGTAGTAGTTTAAAAGAAACCCCTCAAATGAAAATATTACTTCGTACCAGAATGGACGATCCAATAAGTACTTGGCTAATTTCATGGAATCTCTCTAGCCACAGTTATTTCTAAAGCTAATATAACAAATAACCATTAATTGACTCAAGTTGTATTGCTTGAGTTTAAATAATGAACTTGACTATTCAAATCTGAGAATTGATCAGTACATAAAATCTTGAGATTTATTTGATACTCATGTTGTAGTTTTACTTAAGATTTAAAACTCTTGATGTTTAAGTAGAGGTTGCTCTGATTAGAAATATAAAGCTCTATTCAAACTTAGTTTTCCAAGAACCATGGAAGTCTCCTCGCAAGTTAAACATGTATGTTTACAAGAACCTTCACAGTACTTTAGAAGTGCAAAATATTAGTTAAATAATGTTTCAGGTTTGCTGTATTCCACATTTTACAGCTAATCCAGGCAATAGCTTGATGAAGGGAACACTAATCTTCTTAGTTTAGTCCTGTGGTCTTGAATATTTTATACTTTTTTCCCTGAGTAAGTATTTTAGTTGAATTGGAGGTATGCTGTGCTATCTGAGGAACAAATGTGTCCAAAGTGAAGTAGGGAGAGGCTTTTTGACCAGAACAAATGGTATAGAACCTAATAGTTACTGGGGCATTATTTTAAAATATTGAAAAACCGTGTACATGATCCTAAATATGTTTACTTGACATTTGCTTTTACAAATATTTCAGATTGAAGGTGGACATAAAAATACTAAGCATTTGTTTAACTCTTTCTTTGTTAGTCATCTTGAATTATATTATTGACTTCCATGGGAAGAGAATTAAGCCACGGGTGAGTGATTGGTAAATTGCTACCAGAAATGTCTTAAACGTAATACTTTCCCCTTCCTCTACATAATATATTCCTTTTTCAGAGGTGAGGTAATGTACCAAACAATTTTGGGCTAAAGCATCCAAAGAAATGGATAGATGTTTTTGAGACATTGGCCAGTGGGTTTTGACTTGGGCCATTTCAGATGCATCAAATAGTATTCAGGTGCTTTCCTCTGTTTCAGAAATGATCATATAAGAATATCTCTATATTGGTCTATACAGTTTGTACTTAACACTAACTACTATTAAATGTTGAAAATGGTGATATTTTGAGATAAAAAATTAACTTCACTCTGGATTGTTTTGAAAAAGAAATGGACTGCTAAGAAGGGTGATGGGAAATCTGCTTCTCTTTTTAGATGCTGTCCTTGGCCCTTGAACTTAATATAGATAACTAATTCAGTCTCGTACAGTTTACTGACTGAATTTATGGATATTCTAAATGTAGGACATGAATCAAATGAAGATGCTACAAAGGCATAGTATCTATTAGCTGAGACTCAAGTTAATAGTAGGACTTTTTAGGCTAGATTAAAGAAAATCACATGAGACTTCACAAAGTGTGCTTTACATGAAAATACTTTTAAAGATGTGGATTACGAATTGACAGTCTGAAGAAGCTGTAATCTTTCATATGCTTGATCAGCACCAGCACTTCAGCATCTAAATGTTACATTACTAACGAAAGCAAATGTCTCAAGTAACTGTATTCTGATTTTAAGTGGTTGGAATTTTAAAATAGTAAATCACCCTTGATTATAATTAAAGATGATGGGTCAGTGCAACAAAGATGAAACTCGGACTGCAAGTTCTCTAAATTTTGAAGGCATTGTGTCTTAGGTCTTGAGTTGCATAATGGGTCCATCTGCTGTTAACAGAAATTTATTTCTGAAAAGCTCCCACTGTAAACCTTAAAATGTTGCAATTTTTCGTTAGAAACAGAACACTAAATTGAAACATTTCAGTGCATAAAAAACAGTAAATTATAAAATTTAACTGAGTAACCTAATGATAGAGAGTTGGTGTGAAATGTTGATTGGAAGTTAAAAATGAACTGAAGTCTGACTTCATATTTTTATTCAATTACTGTTCATTTGTTTGTTTTTTTCCAGCAGCTGAACACTGAAATTCAGCTACCCCTGGGGGTGAGGGTAGTAGTCAAACATCTGGTGCATGCCTATATTGTGGCCGAAGTTGTGAAATACTCATGACTAAAAAGCTAACTTGCTAAGCCAAAATTTTGGCTGTACTATATGTTTATGCATAGCTAAGCTTTCTATATAATGAGTATTCTCCCTTCCAGAAGTGTGCACAGAATGTGATGGTCAGTGTTCTACTGCCTTAATTTTCACTTTAACTTTAATTACAAAATACCATAGTCAGGTTCTGTCTTGCTGTGACTGCCAAAATAATGTCCAATTTGATTAAATCCTATGAAGACAACCTATTAAGAAATATATGCATGGTGTGGGAATAGCAACAACGCAAGCACTTCTTATAATATTGGTATCATTTTTTAAGTGGGAATTAACCAGACTACTTATTGTCACTGGGATAGTTAGAAACAAAAACTTAAGAAATGACCTCACCACACATTAAGCAGTGGGGGGTCATTGTCAGGCTTGTGGAAAAAGGTGTATGGCCCTTTTAAGGGCTAGATAGCCAGAGAGTGACTTGCTGCTGCAGCAGCTTCAGACTGGGGATGCTGACCCATTCCTCCCCTGATGACACGAAGAGATGGAGGACTATTTAGGTCCATGTCGGCACAGGAAAAGCCCTCTTTTACCTGGACCAGGCAAGTGGTGAGGTCCCAGCACCTGCTTGGGTGGGATCAGGATGGGTAAATGATTAGGGAATTACCTGCACTGTATATTTTTATCTGCTGGGTACTCCCTGACATTTAGGAATAAAGTTGCAGCCTAATTAAACCGCATCTAGTGTGTCCTGATCTCCTGGCATATCTGGATGCAGGTTTGAAGGTGAGGTGGGAAAAGAAGAAAAATGTGAACAGTAAGACATCTAACCATTTAACAGAGCTTGGAAATAGAAGCAGGACTACCAAAACTGTCTGAATTAATGTTTGTCCTTGTAATTTTTTTAACATGAGTGAGTAATAACTTTGCTATTAGGTCACGTAAATCTTATAATTAAATTGAGCCTCTTTGCTCATAAATTATTTAGCCCTTTTGTATACAGTACTAGACAGCATTATAATCTTTAAGTCAGACTGAGATGAAGGTCTTGTTTCCAGAGGTATATGTTTTTTAGAATTATTTTTGGGCGACAAGCTGGTCAGTGGATGGAAATACTTTTTATGTAGGCTCTGGAAGTTTTACAAGTATCTTGTTGCATTACTGATGAATAAAACTTAATTATGGCAGCCTTGTGAATGGCTGTGTTCTGGTTTAACTTGTGTCACAGTAATACATGGATAATTATAGGATATAGAACCCAACTAAAACAAATAAATATTTTCTGTTAAATTCCAATCGTGCTGTGTAGTGAGGTGAAGACTCACCAGTGCGGCACCTCCTGCTGGTCATCTGGGAATTGGGTCTTTTCCAGCTTACGGAGTGCCCTCTGCAGGCCGGTGTCTCGCCTGCTGCTGGCCCCGTGTCCCTCCCAGACCTCAGTGCCCTTTACCCTGGGGTTCTGCCCCAGTAGTACCCCCACACTCTGGGTCTCCCACCCTCGGGAACCCCCCCACCCTCTAAACCCACCTTGCCTCAGTGGCTACTGCCAGTCATCATCTAGCCCCTGCTCACTGGGGCAGACTGCAGTCTGTAATGGACGCTCATCATTGGCAAGGGGTTAGGACCTGCTGCCTTTGCCTATCCCCAGGCTGCCCCGCTGCAGCCCCAGTACCTTTCATAGGCCTTCAGCAAGGCCTGCAGCCTGGGGGTTTACTAGGCTGGAGCTCCCCAGCTCCCTTTGCCCTTCCCCAGCACTGCTCTGCTTCAGGGACTTTGCTCCCAAGCAGCTAGCCCTTCCCACTGCAGGATTAGAGGGAGATTCCTCTCCCAGGTTCTGGCCCACAGCCTGCTTATAAGGGCCAGCTGGGCCCTGATTAAGCCAGCCACACCTGTGGTCAGTACATAGTCAGCTTCCCCTAGCTGTTCTTAATCCCTTTTCCCAGCTGCAGCCCTCTCCAGGGCTGCTTTTAACCCCTTCAGGGCTGGAGTGGGGTGATCATCCAGCTACATGCTGGAATTGGAATGTATAGCTAACTTGACACTAGCCTGCTAATAAAGTGATTCAATAATAATTGCCAGCCACTTTTTGTGGAAGGGGAGACCATTTAATTCCATATAACTATGGTAATTAAAAATAATTATTGCACATTGTCCCTTTCAAGACTAACCACAGAAATCGAGCAACATGTAGGTGGTCTGATTCTAAGCACTCTGAGAGCACTCTGTGGGATGTATTAGACTTTGTGCATCAACAAGCACTAAACTGAAGAGAAGAAGCTCAGAAATATCAGTTGAAGTTGGTTTATGAAGACTCTTACTTTAAAAGCTGTTGGGCATTCTCTCCAGATGTTAGGCCAACTATTTTGTCAGATAGGTTTGTCTTTAAAAAGACTGAGATTACAGGCAAAAGGAGAAAAGATACAAATAATGGAGCAAATTCTTTTCAATAGCAAGTAAACAGCCCAGATAACTGAAAAATATTTTGGACAAATTCTTAATACTAATGAACATGAGTAGGGACACATGGTAGTTGGTGAGACCTGACTAATGGAAATTCTTACCAAATTATTTAATAAAGGTTATTTTAAAATTAAAAATTATAGTGTCTGCCATTAAAAAGTTAGGTTCCTTAATACTGATTTCAGCCTAGGGAAAAGCTGATTAGATCAAATAACACTTCTTGGTAATTAAGTTTAGATTCCTCAACAGTAACCGCTGTAAAGTGTAATGTTACTGTATTGCTGTTAATATAGAACAGCAATATAATAGCTAAATTATAATCATACCAATTAAAAGGAATAGGATGAGATTTGTCTAAGTCAAAGTGAATTGTTAACATGCAGCATCAGTAGACAGTTTTGTACAGCAAACCATCCTCTACAATATATTGGTAAAGTCTGTAGCATAGTGGGGCATCAATTCTGTTTAGGGTCACAAAATGCTGTTTATAATGAAAATGAAAGATAGGTCATATTCCCAACTATCGTAATTAATTTCATATCAGATGAGAGGCAATTATTGGCCGCTACCGCAATATTTTTTCAGTCTAAAGAGCTATTTAGAAAAACAACTTACCTCAGTATAGATCTGAAAAAGAGATGCAGATAGAGGCCTGTCTATATTAACAAACCAAAAAGATTTCATAGTGGAATACTAAAATGTCCCTGATGTTCTTTAGAATGACTACATGTAAGTGCTTCTGTATAAAGAAGGACATAAGGATAAACATATTTGGAATGGATTCTAGGAAACGAGATAGGCATTAGTGGGGGGAGGGAGAAACTGCAGCTATCATAGGATTTGAATATTTGAGAGAGTATACATGTGTGTAAGAAATATGGATGAGGGAGAACATGGTATGGACTTGTGAAGTGGTGGGTTTTTTTTCTTTTTTTTTCTTGCATTAAGGAAAGTGACTGAAGAAATGATGTATTGCAGCAGCTCTGATTTTAGAAGCCTAGAAAACACAATTTTAAACGTGGGGAAATAAAATTTGAATCAAAGTAAACCTTTAAGGCCCAAAATCAATTAACAGGATACCTGGGTATATTAATACTTGCAAATAAAAATAGGCATTTATCTAACAGACAATTCCTGAGTGGAGCTTTTCGTTCTCTTAAGTGTTAGTGATGTCACTAACTCTGACAATAAAAGGAAAGTACCTCCCTACTGTGTGTTAGTAATGTACCTTTTAATGACCTAGAAAAATTATGCTCATCTCAGGCCTTGGCAAAAATAAGATGGAGTAATGAAAGGGCCAATAGGGTCATAGTTTAGGGCCACCAAGCTGCCGAGTCCCCAGTAATGTTTGTCTGAAGTGGTGTATGACTGCATCTGTTTGAGCAGTGTCCAACAGCTTTGGGAGCTGCTTCATCAGAAGGCATTTCCTTTCTGTGTGTAAGGATCTGTAGACTTCCATTCTCTTCATGTATACCACTGATCCTTCTGGCCAAAGGAGTGAAGAGCCTAGATAGAGGAAGGAGAAGACAACTAGGAGAGAGGGGAAGTGAATGAGTTGGATGGATTGGTAGAGGGAACAGTGAATAAGGAACATTGGAGGGAATTTTTTGGATAAGGAATGGGGTATTGAGTAGAGTGTGTCAATGGGGGAAAAGTGTTTATAATCACTGAACTTCCACTCAGCTTAATTTTCCAAGCAGAAAATTGGCGGGGGATGGGGGGAAGGGTCTCCAGCAGGACTAGTTAAGACAGTACCTAGCCTCAAACTTCAAATGTTTCGGGTCTCCTAAACAAATCTATAACTCACTTAAACTGGCCTCTCCCCACCACCTGCTTTCAATTTATGTAACACATACTGGCCCTGTTGTCTGGTATGTGAACATGCTGATCTTCTATTCTCATGGGAAAGAAGTGCTGGCTAATGTACCGTACAGCCCTGAGTTCCAGAACATTGATATGAAGGGTGGACTCCTAGGTGGTCCACATGCCCTGTACAGTATGATACTGTAGTTGACCTGCCAGTCCAAGGAGAGATGCATCCAAAACTACTGTAAGAGTGGGAGGGGAATGATCGAAAGGAACCCCATAGCACATCTTGTTCAGATACTTCCACTAACACGCTTCGAGGGACAGAGACCAACTTGTTCAGATTGTCCTTGTTGGGGATATAGTCTGACCTGAGCCAGGTTTGGAAGCAGAACAAATGCAAGCAGCGTGCACCTGTGTCACATTACACCTTACCTATTACGAACATAAGCAAGAGTCGGGATCTGGCCATGACATGGGGACTACACCTTGAAGAGCCACTTGGTGAGATAAGGAAAGACCATTACTCCCCATTGGTGAAGGTGGGCAACAAGTAGTGCCGTAACTGGAGCGCTGCGCAGATAAAATATTTGTATCTGCATCCAATCCGCAGACACGGTTTGCAGATATCCACATCCCCAGAATGTATGTTGTCTATGTGCCCTGTAATTGACGAGGAACTTTGAAGGATATAAAGCTTCTGCGTCAAATCCTTCTGCAAGATATTCTGGTTTTGGTCATCAGTTTTTCGCCTAGGGTTAAAACGCTTAGTTCAAAAAAATTATTTTTCCTAATCAGTCATGTTTTTGTGGCACCTTTTAAATTGTCCCCTTCTTTCCCCGCCCCCCCCCACCCTTTTTTTTTTTCTGCACAGTGGTTAAAATCATCGTAATCAAACCTGCATTTTCTCCCATACCAGCAGGCGGGAAATTATTAGAGGATTCTAAAAACATGTAATATATATATAAGGTTCTCTTCATTATCTAGTTCCAGTACGCCAATACAAGTTGTTGATTAAGTCTGTCAGGTCTTTCTGGCTTCCAACTGCATGCATTTCCCTATGTACTTGTGTATATATAGGTTGTCCTAAAATAAGACTTCAGCACTTAAAATTTTCTCCTCAAACTGCGATAGTTCACATGAACACAATCCGCAACAGTTCTACAATGTAAGTCTAATTAATTTTATATTACTTAATGACTATCTAGATATTGAATGGATCTATAATTTCTTCAAGATTTATGTGAAGTACTTGCATCTCTAAAGAAGTGAGACTGCGTCATATTGCCTATTTTTCTATTGCTAGGGAGACTATAATCTGCTTTTGTTAATGACAGACATATATGAACTGAGTAACACTGTGCCATTCCAGGTCTGGTGGCTGACTTCCTTGTAGCTCTTGGTTTTATCCATACCTTTTTGTAGAAGTCAGGCATGGAAGCTGATGATTACTGTTCAGATTACAATCATTTTGAAATCCTTAACGCTTCCTTGTAAGCAGATATTTAACTTCAGTGGGCGCTCTCTTAGAATCCTTGCTTGCTTTTTAGTTAACTCTTCCCCAGCATTCTCTTACGTGGTTACTTTGTTTTTGTATCCTGACATAGCACAGAATATGGCAATACAGAGTATACTAACACTTATTCTCTTCCAAATGTGATCACTATATTCCTTCTCTACCATCCTGGAAATTCTATTCCTGTTCATGCAGCTGCTCTTCTTCATGCCTTGCAGTCTTCCCCGTCTCCTTTCAGACACTTAATCTTCCCAGTGTTTATACAGGCACCATATGTGTGTCCACACATGGTCATCATCTTTGCACTTTGTCATGTAATCCTCCTTCCATTAATATTAGAGATCTTAGACTTGTAATAAAGCCTCATCCAGATGATGTTACCATTTTTCCATTCCATAATCGGTTACTGTATGAATTTCCTTTCCTTTCTCAAAACATGGTGGTGTTCCAGCTGGCCATATGTGATAACCTTATTCATTTTCCTGCTGCCTTTGCATTACTCTGCCATTTTTAGGTAATGTTCCCTGCTAGGCCATCACTTGGATGTATAGTAAACTTCCATGTTCTTGGTCAGAAAAATCATTTTCCTTTCTAACCTGCACACTGAGCCATAAGTATGTTCCTTTTTCAGCATTGGCCATTTCAAAAACATTTCAGGTGATCTCAACCCTTTACGTAGCCTATAATGTTCGATTAGGAAATAACTTTTTTCTGTTTGTTACCATCCTTTGCTGTGGTAAACAGGTGACCTACATTTCTCATGTAATTCTTTTATGTACTACAGATGTTAACATTATTGAACTTTGTGCCCCTACTTGTGAACATCACTATAGGTAGACTTGCTTTCTGTGAACTAGATAAATGTTCATGTTCTGCATAACCCTTTACATGTTTCTATCTCCTACTATAGCATAAGGTCTTCCCAGCATCATGCTTTTGATTCCGAATCCCAGTGGCTTCTTTCAATGTGTATAGCCATAATTACAGAGGAATGCCTGTTGGAAACAATCTAAGACAAAGGCAATAATAGAAAAATGGTCATGACATTGCATACTGGTCACTTACAACAGACATGATGTGCGTTGGAGGAAAGATGAAGCATGTTCCTCCTTGTATGGACTCAAGCTGAGACATTGTTTACTATAGCTGGGATGGCAAGGCAGGAATCTCTGAAGTAGTTTACTCAGCAGGTATGATGACAGCAGGTGAATGTCTAACTTCTACAGTGCTCCCAACTCTAAACAGTTCAAAACCAGAGTTGGCAGTATTATTGACTCCCCGGTGGCAGTACTATGACCTGTTCAGAAGCACAACAGGAATTCCTTCTGTTACAACTATTTAAATTTTCTTTCCCTGTAAATAGTATTCTGCCCAGCCAAATGTCAACTCCTGTACTACTTCCTGGCAGACTGTGATTCTCCCCTCAAAACAGCATTTTTTTCTTTAAATTTCTCTGCATGCTCTTTCCTTTTTTCAAGCTCAATCTCCCCCTGTGCACTCTGCTGGCTACTGTTTCCTTGCTGCTTTGTTCTCTGCAAGTTTTGTTCTTCTCCCTTTTCCATTGTCAGTGACTATGAATTTGCTGTGTTACTTCCTTGTCACATCATACTTCAGCTTTTTTGACCCACATTTTGCTACAGACAATTCATCCTTCTCCATGCACATAGAGTATGACAGATTTCTAGCTGGCATAAATTGATTTAGCCGCATTCATGTCAACAAAGCTTGGGATTTGGGATTGTCCTATGTATTTATTGAATGCCTGCTGTTCTTCATGAACACTGTATTCATGAACATAGTTCTCTAAACTGTGAGATAAAAGTAGGCAGTAATCTTTATACAGGGCAGTTGGTTGGACAGAACTGTTAGCTTCCATCGCTTGGTTATAATGGTACAAATTGCATACTTTCCCTTTTGTGTTGAAAATGGAGAAACTATAGCAGCAGAAGAGGTCGATAACTAAATAAATAAATGCCATTAACCACCCACATCCTTCTTTATATAGTAATAACTACTTGAATTTGCAGTTCCAGACTGTACTTTTCATTCAGAGATGTTCATGGATGCATGTGTCAAATGTTCAGATCATAGTGGCTATGGAAGATAACAAATTTACTGATCCAAAAAAAAATGCCAACTGTAGAAGGGGGAAGTGGGGTGGCTGAGTTGGGGTGCAGGGACACATGGGTATGGGCACAGATGTTCCTGACTGAATGAGAGAGGCTAGGGGTCAGCCAGGGTCTGCAGAGGGGAGGCTGCCTAACAATCCTCTCTTCCCCCCCACCACCACAAAAAAAAACCCTGTTGCATACTTGTCCCACCCATATCCAGCAACCCTCCAAGTTCACATGCAGGCTCTTTCCCAGCAATTACTTCCCTCTCCCTCAGATCCTCCATTACTCCTGACTCCCCCAAGCCTTTGCATGACATCTAAGGGGTGCAGGAAATACGTTTCTGTATTGTAGTTTAAATGAATTATTACTCAGAGTTCTGTATTAATATGCCTAGTAAGGAATCTATTTGTCAAAAAACATTTCCTGAATCTTTTTTTGTCTGTATTGTTACAGACATACTTGCTGACAGGTATTTTGAAATGAATTACCAAAATAATTGAAACTGGTGTGATTATATTGTTGTTTTGATTAAAATATGCAGAATTTTGATTTCTGCACCAAAAAAAAAAAATTCTCCCAGGAGTAAGCTTATAGCAAAAATTCTTGTTGTTGGTCCCTAAGTGTCTGACCTTGCACTTTGCACTATTAAATTTCATCCCATTTGTATTTCAGTTTTCAAGGTCATCCAGATCTTTTATGGCATTCTGGTCCTCCTTCTTATTGGCAATACTGCCAACTTTGTGTCATCCACACATTTTATTAGAGCACTCCCACTTTTTGTGTCAGATCAGACCCTGAGAAACTGCAGTAGTAAATGCCCTCCAGCCTGACATTTCACCTTTCATTATGATTTCTTGTGGTCTCCCCTTTAACAATTTCCTTATCCACTTTTGAATTCTCATATTAATCCCCATCTTCTTCAATTTAACTAATTTCCTATGTGGAACTGTATCAAATGACTTCCTGAAATCCAGGTAGATTAGATCTACTGCATTTCCTTTGTCTAAAAAAAAAAAATCAGTTATATTCTCAAAGAGGGGAATTGGGTTGGTTTGGAAAAATCTCTTTTGTAAAACCATGTTGTATTTTATCCCAATTACCATTCACCTCTCTGGCCTTAACTATTTTTCTCTTTCAAAATTTGTTCCAAGACCCTTGCATACAATTGCAGTCAAATTTACAGGCTTCTAGTTTCCCAGATTACCTTTTTTCCCTTTCTTAAAAAGAGTAACTACATTAGCAATTCTCCATTCATAGAGTGCAATCCCTGAGTTTATAGATTTATTAAAAATCCTTGCTATTGAGCTATTTGATGTGCCAGTTCCTTGAATATTCTTGGATGGAGATTATCCAGGCCACTGATTAAGTCCCATTAAGAAGAGTTTGAGTTCCACCTCAAATGTGGTAATTTCTACTTCCATACCTTGTTCCCATTCACCACTCCTGCACTCTTCATTTGCCTTATAAAAAAACTGAGGCAAAGTATTTGTTTAGGTGTTGGGCCATGGCTAGATTATCTTTCATCTCTACCTCATCCTCAATGCTTAGTGGTCCCACTTCTTCTTTCCGTGTTTTCTTTTTCTTTTTTTTCCTATGGCTATAGAACCTTTTACTGTTGGCTTTACTTTCCTTTGCAAGGTCCAACTCTTCTTGGCTTTTGGCAGGTCTCACTTTATCCCTACACTTTCTAAATGCCAAGAGGTAGCTTTCTTTGCTGATCCAGCCCATCTTCCATTCCTCACAGGCTTTCTTCTTTCTCTTGATAATCTGCTTGCTCATCCAACTTGGTCTGCCACCTTTCCCTGTGAATTTTTTCCCCTTGCTTAGGATGCAGTCTTCTGATAGTTTCTGCAACTTTGATTTAAAGTAATTCCAAGCCTCCTCCACATTCAGATCCTTGAGTTCTTCAGTCCAGTCCATTTCCTGAACTAATTCCTTTAGTTTTTTACAGTTAGTCTTTTTGATATCAAGGACCCTAGTTCCAGATCTATTTTTGTTTATCCTTCCATTTAGTTTAGTTTAAACTGAATTAGCTCATGATGACTTGAACCAAGGTTGCTCTTCTATGAGGTCCTCACTACTTACCAATACCAAATCTAAAATGGCATCCTCTCTTGCTGGTTCAGTGCCTATTTGTGAAAAGCACATTTTTAATGGTTCTTCAACCAAGAACAGGTTTATTTCTTTGACTTTTTTTTAGCCAGCACTATCACCAACAGCACCGTACCCAATAACACCCACTAGAGCCTGGCTCAGCTGTGATGGAGAGGAAGCAGTGTCTCTTGCTGAATCACAAAATATAGCTACTTCAGGTGTTTGCCTCCAGGGAGATATTCCATTTTAGTACTAAACCAATCTGATCCTCTTTAGGGAGTGACCAGTGTCATGTGATGTGATCTGCTGCATTGTGTGATATGGCTTTGGAGGCCTTTAAAAAATCTTCACCAGGGAAAACTACAGTATAAATGAGAATCATGGAAAATTTTTCTAGTGGTTCCACCAAAGTCTGAAGCATAGTGCTCCCTCCCCCCAACATACACACTTGGATTTTGTATATGATTATATTTTCTTTTTTGATGAGAACAATGTGTTTTCATATCCATCTAAACCAACCCATAATCATAGTTTCAGTAGATAATAGACAGCTAGAGAAACTAATGCCAATAACTTTGTGGGGAGGTCAAAAGGATATTGATGCCTGTTCTTGTCACACACCATCCTTTATTCTCAACCTTTCCTCAATTTCTGGCATCTTCCCCAAGAGGTGATAAGGGTTTCTCTATCTGTGTCAACTTTATCGATTTTTATTTTCCATCTCAATGAGTTAAATGCCATCAGTCACTAAACCTGAGAGAGTTTACCTTCAAACACATGAACTGCTGTCAAAAAAAGTGTAAAACAAATTTGTTGTGTAAAGCAGGGCTTCACAGGGAGGGGTGGTGGCATGAGGCAAGGGCTATTCTCTTGTGAACAACTTTCTCTTATTGACCCTAATATTGCACAGGGAAAAAATTTAAGGGTTTTTGTGAGCTTTATTGCTAATGATCATCTAACAAATTGTTCTTCTGACACTCTGCCTTAGTCAAATTTCAGCAAAGCAACAGATTAGATTCACTGGTTGCTAGACAACATCCTGTTTTCAGAAGGGGTATCCAGTTGCTGCAATCACTTAATGGGGGGAGAGAAGAAGAACTTGTCAAAGACAAATTGCTCATAAATTAGGAAGGATGGTTCTGCTTGAAATTTAAACTTACTCCTCCCCAAACACATCATGTATAATCTGGCTCTGAAATATGGATTAGGATAAAACTCAAATCCTAAATCATGGGTTCTTGCACTGTGGCCTGTCTAATTTTACTACTTAATATCAGGCTTCCTTACTCTGTGTGAAGGTCAGCAACAATGTCACCCAGAAGCAGCTGCTCGTGAGCTTTTCAGAAAGTACCACGATTAGCTCACCTAATTTAGTGAAATAAGCAAGTTGTACTACTTTGAACAAGTACGTATTGAGTTCTCATTAGTACATAGGTGCTGGCATGGTCCTGTATTTGTATTTCTAAATGGATTTGTTTATAAAGAAAGAAAAAGTGCTTACTGAAATGATACAGTGAAGTTTTTCCATTGACATTTTTATACCACCCAACTGTGCAGTTTGGATGCATAGTACATTGTTTACACAGAGGCAAAAAACAATTATGCAGAGATCTCCGCTATTATTCTCCCCCCAGGCCTCTCATCCCTTCTACAGCGTTGATTTAAAAGGAAAGACGGGGAGGACGTTGAGACTAGACTGTCACACAGAACTTAGTTGTCTCTAAATGGGGTCCAGGTTGTCTCTTAAACCAATTAGGAGGGATGGCCCGGTGACTAGATGTACTCGTTCAGGATGCTGGGAAACCCAGGTTCAATTCCTTGCTCTGCCACAGACTTTGTGTGACCTTCGGCAAGTCGCTCAGTTGTGGTTTGCTTTAGTTACTGGCTAACCTCACAGGTGCTGAGCGTATAAATACATTAAAGATGATGGGGTACTCAGATTCTAAAGTAGTTGGAGCTGTGTCAATATGTTGGATCTCTCCACAACCAATAATTTTATCTAAGAGGAGGGTACGTCTCCACTTTTTGCTGAGGGGGACGGGGGTGGCAGTCCCAGCTTGAGGAGACCTATCGTCATTAACTAGCTCAGCTAGCACGCTAAAAACAGAGGGTAGCCACGGTGGTGGTGGGGAGGGGATCGCTTCCCTAAGTACAGACCTACCCAAGACACTAGGAATGTACTTGAGAGGCTTGACCCCAGTGGTACTGTGTCTACACTCTAATTTTAGTGTGCTAGCTTGATCAGAGCTATTCTGGGCTGGGTATGTCTCCTCAATGTAGATATCAGACTCCCAGTTCAAACCGTAGATGTAGCATGAGACGAGCCTATGCCTGACTTTCTCAAAATTCATGTTTCCTAGAGTTAGCTGAATAGATGGATTAGTTTATGAACACCGTTAGTGCTATGAAGTCTCTTTGGGCTTGAAGATTGCAAAGTGAAGCAGAGTGACTGCCTGAGATGAACTGTAGTCACGGGAAGATATGTGAGGGGGAAGGGAATGGAATAAATTGAGCCAGCAGTGTGCTTTGGTGTTGCACAAAACACATTAGAACACATAATCTCCATCCTAAAGAACTTGCTGTCCAAATTTGCCAAATTGAGACCTAGAATTCACCACATGGCAGATTTATCACAGGAAAGCGCTGGGATTTAATGCATTATTTCCTAACTAGATGGAGTTCATGTGACTAGCTGTCCTGAATTATTGTTTTTTAAAATTTGCATGAGGACGATGTAAGCTGTTGTAATGGCAAAAGTAGATATAGTACAGGATGGTATCCCTTTTATACAGCAATATGAATTTTTGCTGTATAAATAAGGGGGGGCGTGATAATCTTAGGTTACGTAGCATAAAATGGTTACTTGGCACATGACCTGCAAAGGGCTATTTCCATTTGAATTCAGAAAAGAGAGGGAATGAGACCTTATGCAAGTTACCACGGTGGAATGATTATCACGATAATTTAAATGAGAGGTGTTAATTAGATAAGAGAATTTCAGATAGGGTTTGGAAGAGAGACATTTTTAAATACACAAGATGAAACTTCAGTAACTGAGGGCCCAGTCTTAGTACTATAGTCAATACGAATTTTTCCACAGACTCAAATGGGAACAAAATGCTTTCGCAAGCTAATGGTCTAACACAGCAATCAATGGTATTTCTGTGTATTAACACAAGAACATCATCCAACAGTGGTGTATTGACCTGGGTAACTTACTTGCCCCCATTTCTAGGAGAAAAACAACTCTTCCTACAGGCTATACCTTCTCAACACTTGGGGCTTCAGGCCAAAATATCACGATCTCTAACAAGTGATCGGGGGCTACCTTAGCAAATTTGAGTACCAAGCTGAAGAGAGTGCTTAGGCAGCCTCTCAACAGCTAGCTTTTGCTGGTATTCGTTGTAGGGATTGTATTTAGCCCAGAAACTGGTGGAAAACCAGGCACAGGGAACTTGAAAGGGAAAACCTTAGGATGATGGAGGCGGCTACACAAGAGGTTCTGCGAAGGGGCCTGTGATGGCATACTGATAGTGAGTTTCTCAGACATTGTCACCTGTGAGGACACCCATAGTAAGACCACTTCTTGCCCACCATCCCAGACAATCCTTGCAACACCTGGACATCTGTTGATGTACTGTACAGAGATGTTAGATACATTTCTCTTAACGCTCTTGGGTGCATCAGGCTGAGAGTGAATAAAGGAGCTTTTACCAATTCTAGTCGGTCTCCTTGGAAAAGAGGCCAGTGTGTAATTTGAGAGTTGTTCAGATAGCTTCTGTCTCAACCTAAGGTGCTCATCAGATGGAAGTAGTTGCAGTAATCCCATAGTCTATTGTATATAGTGTGGAAATAGTGTTATCTTCCTGTGAACAAGTTTTAAATATGTCAGATCTTACAAATAGATAAATGATTTCATGTAGGGGATACTGGTTTACCAACCAAGATCTACTGCTGGCTGTGTAACTTTATAAAAAGAAAAGGAGGACTTGTGGCACCTTAGAGACTAACCAATTTATCTGAGCATAAGCTTTCGTGAGCTACAGCTCACTTCATCGGATGCATCACTTTATGTAACTTTATGTAATAGTTATGTGTAACTTTATGTAATAGTAAGCAAATGGGAGGATAAAGCATCACAGTATACCTTGACTTGAACTAGTATAGTTCTAATTTAAGCATCGTTGTATAATAGTAATTGTAATACAGTTAGTAAGATTTAATGACTTCCCTACAGTATGCTAGATAATAGGTACCTGCCTAAACTCTCGTAAACCTCAGATGTGTTGTGCTTGTTCAGTTCCTATTCTTGCTATAGAGGCTCTTTCTGTTTACCTTTCCGTTGTCTGTTTGTTCTTTACTCTTTCTTCCTCAGCTTGTCTTCATTGCTCTCTACTATTGTCCTTTTCTTAAAACTAGGACACTTTTGTGATAGCTACTTGTTAAGAAAATTAAGGAATTTATTCTGTTAGCACTGTTGTGCAAATTGATTTAATTACCTAATGAGACTGTGCGATCATTGGAATGCATTCAGCAATCTGAAATCACTAACTGAGCGTGTGCCTTCCTTGTGACAAACTTGTGAATAAAAAAAGCGCACATGCAAAAAAATATGTGCAAAACTAAATAGTCTTCTGGGAGATATTGACCATGTAAAATACTCTAAGTGGAATAAAAGCATCTTGAGTAATTGGAAAAACTGTTCGATATTGGGGTTTTAGTTTACAAATCACTAAGTACCATAACAATGTTGCTTTGTTAGGCTAGTAAATTCAGTCACAAAAGAAATTATTGCTTTGTGTAGTGTACACTAAGTAAAATTTTCAGAAGCACCAGAGTGATTTGGGAGTTTACCATTAAAAAGAACTCCAATTCCTAATTCACTCCAACACTTTTACCTAGTTTGATTAAAGTTAAATATAAGAAAACCAGCAGTCCCTTTTTACTATAAGTAGTTAACATTTGAATACCTTCTCCTAGGGCGAAGTATTGGTATGAAATTCTATGGCACTCTATCCCTATTATAGTGTGGAAATTTGTTATGACTTGGCTTCCAGGAGTGCCATGAATACAATTCCTCTGGGTTGACTAGCCTCTGCAGAAGTCCAGTGAACTACGAAGCTGAGACTGAGATGTTGTTTGTTGAGTTAAGGAACTTCAGTGAGTTTTAAACTATTAAGGCTGTCTTCACTGCAATAGTTAGCTTGAGTTAGTACCCTTGAACTACTCCATTTGAGCAAGCCTCGTCAACCTCCTTTTCCTCCTGAAAGATGCTCTGTTCAGACACTTGTCAAGGCAGAATGCTTCCTCTCATTTTATTGCTTTGAAGAAAGCACTTGTCAAACCTTTCTCCAGTATTGCAATGTAAACTTTCACTATCACTTTTGTTCCCTGCAGAGAGAACGCTTCCCTTTGCAAAGCCAATACAGGGAGAAAGAAGCTGGAAATTTGCAGAACATAGTAAGTAATATGACTATATGTATTGAGCCAGAGCACTGAGCCTTCATTAAAGAATCAGTGGACTGATCTTGGTTCTTACAGTGAGTTTTTCACTTTTTTTTTTTTTTTTTTTTTTTTTGACACAAAGAGCTCCAGATTACTTGTCCATCCTATTCAGTAACAATTTAACAAGTAGAATTGCTGTCCATGTGGCATCTGAGTTTCAAACAGCATGAACTAAAAGTTAATGGCTGGGAAATAAGACCAAAGCCAATACTTACATTCATGTCATTTTGTAGTTGGCTTAATGTCTGTGCTTTTTCATAGTCTTTTTTGTTAGTTTTCCTTTAATAGGAAATTGATTTTAGTCATAATGTATCTAAGTTCTTGGAAGATATTTTCCATGTCCCCTTTTTGTAATGTAAGTTATTTCATTGAATCACTAGTGACTAAGGAACATGCATTAAACTATTATAAGGGGCTTATGGCAGAATAAAAGGTGGGTGCTGATGGTAGTAATTACAGTCTTCACGTGATGTGCTGTGGAAGCAGTATTTGAAGAATGAAATTGTTGATGCTTTTTAATGTACGGAGTTGTTTGTAATTTTAGAAATCAATAAATGGCAGGCAACCTAATTACGAAGATGAAAATCCATTGAGCCAAGACAACCTTCAGCAGATGTACCCAGTTCACAAGCAGATACGTTACAAAGATTGGAGCAGCAAGTACCATCAAAACCCAGGAACTGGAAGAATCTACATTAATCCTAGAGAACACTATGTGTGATTGCTTCCCCTGCTGTGAATTTTTATACAGAATAAATTGGTGTTAGATAACTTAAAATTTTGAGAAGTCTGCAAGCTTAACGCTTGTTGATTATAGGACAAGGACGTACCCTAGTGTGTTTTAGCAGTTCCTAAAGAAGTAGGTACAGAGCCAATTAATAGTCTTTTTGTGTGTGTGGTGAGAGATGGTGAGAAATAGGCAGCAGAAAAGATACATATTTCTGGAACAACTCTTGCATTTGTGACTTTGATTGTGGATTTACTTTTTCAGTAGCATAGTGCTTATCTGTATTGTACTGTTAAAATCCCAGTGTGTGTTGATAGCTGAAGGGATCCTCCAGAAGAAGAGCCTCAGCTGCCTGTGTTAACCTCACCAGATTTAAGAAATGCCAGCCCATTCATCTGTAATTCAAATGTGCGTTAAATTAATTTAGAATCTATTTCCCTAATTCGTTCTTAGGGATTTCTCTCTCTCTCTCTCTCTTCCCTCCCGCCCACCCCCAAAGTGGATGTGCTTAATACAATTACAGTGCCTGTGTACAAAAAATGAGGTATGAGCTGGAGGGAAAATGTACATCCTTTGTGTCAAGTGAGAAATTTGTGTCTAGGTTGTGGGGTTTTGTTTCATCTTTTAAGACACTTTAGAAGCATCACTACTGGTAAATAATTTTAATGAGATACTGACAGTACTTGACCACAGCTTCTGATTCCCTCCCCCATTACCTCTATTCCCCATTCCAATAAACAGTCAGGTGCTGGTCTGTTACTGTGCTTTCTGGACCAATACTGCCTGTCTACCCACCTCATAAGTGCTGTTCAATTCTTTTCTGCCATGAGTCTCAGGTCGCATGTTCTTTTTTTTCTTCCCTTAGCTCCCAGTTCACACCTCCCCAGACTCAGTCTACCAAACCTAAATCTAGCTGCTAGAATCAGATCATATCTGTTTCTTATCTGGTTTAAAACATTCCCACAAACTGCACATATGCACCCCCATCTTGCCCACTCAGAACTCCAGACACCAAGACCTAATTCTCAGTGGTCCCTAGCAATAAAGTAAACAGGAGCTGTGGATGCTCAGTACAGAAGAAAAGCAAGCTATCTGTTAGCTAGGGCCATATCTACTCTGTTGTTTGCTGACAAAATAAATTCCAATAGTAGCAATGGGGGTGGGGGAAAGAACTTCACTCTAGCTGTGGGCAAGTTTAACGCTGTCTTCTAACCCTGACCAGAGCAGATGGAAGTAATAGTGTTGTGAAATAGCTCGTGAATGTGAATGGCTTGCCCAAGCTAGTAATAACACAGGTGACACTGCACTGGTGTTGGTAACCGTGGAAACCTGTGTGCAAATACAATTTGTGTTGAAAAGGCACAGTGCTCTTGATGAGTACAAATAAGTTTCCTGTCAGTTAAAGAACCTGCACAGATAAGCCTGTGTGGTCAATTTGAGAATTTTTTTTTATTTGTCTAATTTAACAGGGCAAGAAATGGGACACTGAGTACAGATAACTTTAAAGACTTTAACTTGGATACGAGGGCATAAAGGGGAGTGAGCGTTCTGGAATACAAAGGAAGTGTCTCAATAGACACTAGACAATTTATTCCATAGCTAACTTACTAGGACATTTGAAAAGAGTAATCCCCCTGAGCATTTACCCACTTGAGCTAATTTTCATTCCAAGTGTGCACGCTCGTCTCAGACAATGGATTTACTGCTGGTTTTGTAGACAGTCAAAGATACTGGAGTATTTTTTAGCTGCTGTATTAGCAAATCATATGTATGGCACAGAATCACAGGCATGCATTGTCTGTCCTTAAAATTGTGACTAGCGAATCATCTAAAACATGAGTTTTATAAGTAACTGACTAATTATGCTGGTTGATGGTAGGGTAATTTATTTTACTGTAGTATCTCCAGCCTTTCATAAAATGAATGTTTAAATGAAAGTTACATATTGGGTGGTAGTCAAAGCATGGTTCCCACTGTAAAGGTTTCTTCATGCCTTGAGCCACCGGTTTGAAAAAGGAGTTGCGTCTTTATCTCTCCTAAAGTTTTCTTAGTTTTTTCTAAACATACGTTTGTCAGGTTTCCCAGCTCAACAACTACCACCTTAACATGCTTTTTGTATTGGTACCATTGTAACAACTTGCTTCGCAACACAGCAAAATGTATAGGGCTTCAATTCTGAGATTAGTTCCCAGGGGGCCCCCTTACACACACACACACACCCACACCCACCCCCCATTCGGGCTCCAGGCTTCAGCTGCAGGGCACTGAGTCTTGGAGCTTTAGCCCTGAGGAGAGATGGGGGCACCAGGGCTCAGGTCTTTAGCCCCCCGGGGAAGGGGGCACCAGGGCTCCTCTCTGGTAGGCTCTGGCTGCATTTAAGCCTTGAATATAGCTACTAGGAACTGGTATACTGAAACTTCATTGACAATGCAGCAGAATGAAAGCTGAGATTGATCACAATGAAATGCAGCATGAAAAGTCTGCTTAGAGTGAAAATTCTCTCCAAAAAATGAAGGTTTCCAGTGTGTTTGCCCATAATCCATTAACTTTTCATCTTTGTTTTACTAAAATTTGATTCCATGACACAATCTCATACAAGGGTCATTAACAATTAACTGTGGTGGCAGAAGAGGGCAGCAAGATTGGTTCCAAGTACTGAAGGGGGATTTTCATTTTGCAGCCCTTGTATATAGCCTGTCAGAGATGGAAGTAGGGAGACTGTCTGGCTTCCAGCATTGTTGTAAGGGGCCTGAAGTGCAGGCATTTTGTGTTGAACACCAGTTTATATGATGTCCGTGTATACTGTGTGCGATGCACTGTGGCAATTGGAAAAATAGGGAAGAGTGGGAAAACCTGAGAAAGCAGCAGTTCTGCCACCATTGCATAGATGCGGAATACATGTGGCGGTGAGAAACAGAAGTGGGGAGAAGACACAGAGCGGTTTTCAGTTGAAAAAAATACTCACTGTGCGAGTTTCTCTCGCTTGTTTCTCTGCAATGATCCCAGTGCTTTCGCTCTACCTTGCATGATGGCAGATGAAGCAGCTTGGCTTGTTGCTTCCTTTCTCACTGATTAAAACTTCAGTTCACGAGGGCCCAGGAGACAGTAGAACAAGGAAGAAAAGAGCAGCCATGAACTTGACGGGCAGAGAATGTCTTCAGCACTCTTAGTTCTGGGAACATAAAAGGATGTTGGTGACTTTTCATCTGTTTCCCCTTCAGGCATCTTTTAAAGGTCTGAATAGAAACAATTTGCGTTTACGAAGCACTCCTGAGCTGTAGATCTCAAAGCTAGTGGGTGGGGGAAATAAGTGGCTGGGTACTTACTGATGACTTCCTCCTGACGTGAGGAAATGCATACCCACAGAGACTCGGTATTGAAAAGGTCGATACAGGAAAAAATAGCTGCCGCAATGTTTAACCCTTTAGAAGTTGGGATAACATCTCGGACAGAACTTAAACATTCAAGTCCATGGTTGGAGGAGCTGGAGGAAAATAATGAAATAAAAGCAGGTGCAGGAAAATGTACTGCAGCACCTACTCATCCATTGTTAAAACAGTGCTGCCGCTGTGGCAAATGCTGCCCAACAACTCAGTGGAGCAGATTCCAACTGAATTGTGGCCACCGAGGTCTCTGCCTCCTTAACTCTCGCTAACAAATTCTGATACATTGCTAAGTGGCGTTACTTGGATACGCAGGCTGCTAGGAAAAGTGCCCCCCCACATCGTCTTGTCCTTAAGACGGTTATCGTTATACATGTGAATGGAAGTTTTGTTTGTTACAGGCCAAGTCTTTAGTGTACTTACCCTGAAGCTGATGGAGTTACAAGAGGAACGCATTTCACATCAAAAGCGGTCCATTTATGAGCTTAGATAACTGAAGTTTTACCACTTGCCCGTTTACATTCATCCCCGTAAGCAGAGCTGCAAAAGTTAGATCTGGATTCCCGTTGCCCCAAAGATGAAGTGTGTTTGGATCGAGGGCTGTGGTTCAAACACATCCTAAATAACATCCGACAGCAAATATACGTTTTATCTGGCTGAAGTACTCTTGTACTACTGTACTCTTAATTAAAGAAAAACTTTATGCAAGACACAGATGAGACAGATGGCTGACAAAGTATTTGTGAAAGTTGGATTTATATAAGCAACAGATATTTAAGGCACTTGTTCATGAATGTAGATGTTAAAACCAAAAACAAATCTAATCAAACAAATACTGAAAGCTGGAAAACCTGGTATGTAAGGTTGTGTGTGAACCTCATTAATTCACACTCGCTGGGGCTTTTATGGTAGATTACTTCAATTTGTGAAGCACTTGATAAATGTGCAAATACACCTCTATATCAATATGCTCATGATCTTAATTGCAATTTAATAGTCTAAATATACCAGTGTTAGTGTAACATTTGAATAATACTAGGTTACTATTAACCCCATATTTTTAATTACCATATGGATTGTGATTAATTTACTTGCCTACTTATTACCATTGGTATAATGTATTAAATTGAA
Organism: Chelonia mydas; assembly: GCF_015237465.2. Lineage (NCBI taxonomy): Eukaryota > Metazoa > Chordata > Testudines > Cheloniidae > Chelonia > Chelonia mydas. The sequence goes on along the minus strand of NC_057849.1, from coordinate 188,519,985 downwards.
TTTTCTTTCCGGCTGTTGTTGATTTTGAGTAGCATTCTGTTAGTGAATAATCAGATAAAAACAATAAAATAAATGTTAACACATAGGAAGGATTTGGGAAAATGTAGCTAAAACTTACAGTATTAGACAAAGTGTAGAAGTAAATAAGCTGCCCATTTTATGTTAGTAATATGCAGTGTCACCACAGCCTTCCACTGCTCAATCGTAGGGTACATGAGGAGAGGAAGATAACCAGTGTGTTACAGAAGCATAGCAGGCTTGTTGATTGGTGAAGTAGGGTACTATTGTAGTTGAGGGTGAAGGGGGTTATGCCGTTGCCCTTAAAGTTTCTCTATGCTTCATGTATGTGAAGTTGGATAAACGAATATTTGTGGTATAAAAGATAATTTCTATAGTAACAATAAGGAATTACCTTTTGTTTGTTTGTTATGGGTAGCACCTAGGAACTTAAGTAAAGGATCAGGATACTAGTGTGCCAGGCATTGTACTAAAGATGAAGAGAGAACAAGCCCTGTCACAGACTGCTCACAATTCTACTTGTCAGAGAACACAACAGATGGATTAAACTGATTAATGTTGTGGGGTGGGGAAGATAGGAGGATAATGCAACAGTAGAACAAATAATTTGGTAGAAAAGCAGAAGTCACGGCACATCACTTGCCTAATAATTGAGAGGCAAGGGACAATAGAATACTGATAACTACCTTAAACAATAGTATGGCTCATATGTAATAACATTATATGGATTGGTAAAGAGTCAGTTGATTCTCTGTGATCCTCCCAGGTCAAGTCCAACAATCCTACTAAAAGTTGTCAGAGCTGCTTCAAATAAGGATTTCTCACTTGACTGCATTTGAGAGCTGGAACTTCCTAAAATAAGCATTGGTGAATCTCGTTGCATCTGGAGAGTACAGCCAACTTCTACCTGCTCCCTTGTTTTCTGCATCTCAACTTGATGGTATCCAGGAAGTCTCCGGTATTTGCATAATTTAGGAGTTATTAACCAGTAAGCAGGAGTTCAAGGATCTGTGTAGTTGATCTGATCACAAAGCTCATTTTTATTACCCTAGCCTCCTCAGACAGCCTTAGTCCCTGATAATCCTATTTTTGGAAGCTACCAACCGCTTGGCATCAGAAACATCCAAGTGGTATATTAACTGATGCCTGAAGTTTGAGTGAAAGCACTGACTAATGAATCCACGGAAGCAGGGGGAAAAATGCAGATACACATTTTCTTTGGCTTAAACAAAATATTATTCTGTTCAATATAACAATGGCTGTTCAATGAACTTCTTGTTGTCAGTTGTAGTACCGTGCCCTACTGAGCATCAGATCATAGACTGGTCCATGGCTTTGTTTCTGGGGAGAGGTGACACTTTACTTTAATCTTTCTACTAACTACTTAATTCGCCAGCAAAATGTTTCCATCATGGTTCTGGATTCCATATAACAATTTAATGTGTGGATTCCATATAACAATTTAATGTGTAGATTCCTCTGAGATGCGTATTAACAGTCCTCTAACAATCCCTCCCCACCCCCCATCAGACAAGTATGTCATCTTCTCCATCAATCCCCACCATATCTCTACAATGCACTTGGATATCAATCTGGTAGCATCATACAAGGATAACTCTAAATTTTGGTGGGAGTTGTGTACATGCAAGGACTGAGATCAAAGATTATTGCTGGCCCTGAAAGTAGTGGGTCTGAGAAGGGTGGTTTCCAAATCAAGTCTGTCTTGCTTTTCACTGTCATTGTCCTTGAGACCCAGCATATCTCAGTACAACACAATATGTAAACTGATTTTTTTTTTCATACTGTGGACCGTGTAATACAGGGAGAGTTTTGTGGTTCTGTCATGGCATTTGATTTTTGTGGCAAGTTTCCATATCATTCATAATTGTATAGCATCACCATGGCAGGGCAGCAATTGCTTATGTGGAAAAGTAATACTAAAATCTTATTTATTCTATTTTCTTAATCAACTTGAAAGCTGGAAATAACCCAGAGGAACCAGAACCATGTGGCCAGCAACTGTATGTAGACCACCAACGCTCCATGGGCCACAAGTTGGGAACCTTTGCTGTGAAGCATTGAGTGGGTCCATGCCAATAGCAAACTTTTTATTCTCTATTTCCTTTTTATGTAAAATAGAAAAAGGAAGACCTTGGCTGGAAAATCTCAGTGGCTGGCAGTTTTCAGGTGCTAAATGTAAAAAATCCTTTCTGTTTAAGCACACAACAAAGCACCAAAAGAACAGAATGAAATTTCAGGTGCAACAGATGAAGTACAATGGCTATGAATATTATTTTTTTTTAAAAATCCTTCATTTTATCCACTTCATTATTGGTTGGAAAAACAAGTTTGAATGTATAGTACAGCAACTTTCAAAGCTGTTGCTATATTTGCCATGTTTACTGTTACTACTGAAGCGGTTTGGTTCAGTCATGGGTAATTGAATACATATGATAATTTTTTACCCTACACCTTTTCATTTTGCTTTACAATATTCAGGAAACAATCCACTACCCTTATAGTCTTCTGATGTGGATTCATCTTTGAAGTTCTTTGATTTCAGTTTTGCAAATCAGAAATCGAGGGTTCTATCAAAGTGCCAAACAGAACTTTTTCTTTAAGGGAGATTTTAATCAACAAGGCTGCACTTCTATGTTAGCTTTTACCATTAAATTGCATAATGTTCCATTGTTACTCTGGTTCATAGAAATGCAAATAAGTCTCTGAAAAATATTAGCGTTAAAATAGGTTGCTCAAGGTACGTAGACATACAAATTGCAAATAATTTTGTAATGCAAATTGTGTATTAATGTGGAGTTTACAAGGATAATGATTAGGCAGGTACATTATTAAGGACTTTACCTGTACCAAGCAAAAAGGATTTCAGTAATGCATGCAGTGAGGCTTAGAATATTGAGTTGTGAACTGTTGCCTACGTTACTATTGAGTATTAGCACACAACTCAGAAATGTGGGTGGGAGGTCATGGGGGAGAAATTCAGAATACCTGGAGAGAACAGAAAAAAACTATAGATGTATTATTTTGAGATCACAAATAAAAAGGACAACAACATTGTTGAATTTGTAGGCTATCCTAAGCTATAAGAAATAGTCCTTTACTTTGCACATTTTTGAAGTGTATGTATTAGACTTGTTTTGAATAAAAATATCCAGAACAAAGGTTTTCATCTTATATTTCACTGTATGGCAAATCTAGTAATTGGCAGAATTTTTATATTTTAGAAGAAGGTGTAGTGACTTAATTCAACAATCCCTAAATATGTGCATATAGGAGAAAACAAAGGTTTGCTATAATTCATCAAGGAGGGTTGCTCTTTGATATATGACCCCACATGCCTATACTCACACAACACCTATGCTAGCTAAATTCTTTTTTTCCAAAAGTGATTCATGATTTCATGGTGTCTTGAGATGTCTTGAAGGGGGCTTGAGTCTCAGATAGCAGGCACTCAGCATTTATTGAAAATCCTGCCCCTTTAAGGCTTCTTAAACTGGGCCCCCAAAATAACAAGTAAATTTTGGAGAAATGTGCTTAACATTCATATAATAAAATCAAAGATCCTCATGGCAAATACCTTAGTTTAACATCTACAATTGACTAACCATGTTTAGTAAACAAAAGTGATCCACCTCTTTTGGATATAGTGATAAGGAAAGCCAGAGAAAATGGAGTAGGAGCTCAAGGAAAGGGAGGAACATCCTCCAGGAGTCAGTTACATGTGGCCATGTAAGGAGTGCAACTGGCTGCCTTAACCATATTTAGCAGGTTGGCTACCTGAAGAAAGCTTGCTAGGAAAGGCACCTGTAAAAGTGAATCTGATATTAGGTAAAATCTGGGCCCCACTGAGTCCAGGAGCGTTTTGACAGATGATGGGCCACATTTTCACCTCTGGGGAACTGAAGCAGCACCACTGCCTGACAGCCTTGCCACTGTTAACGTAAGAAAAATGGTATTCAGCTGTCCGAGCACCATGGATTTGGTATTAAAACACCCTATTGTTTTCAGAGGTAACTGATACTTCCTTTTTCATTTTGAGATGATGGGATAGTTGACCACATTTAGTTGTGCTCAGCTATGATGTTAGGTGGACACAATAAATTTGAATTCATTTTTGACACAAACGGCCTGGGCTTGTAATGGACCACAGCATCATCATCGCTTTCTGACCTAAGGTAATGCAAATAAGGTGGATAGAAAGCTGGCTAGATCGTCGGGCTCAACGGGTAGCGATCAATGGCTCCATGTCTAGTTGGCAGCCACTATCAAGCGGAGCGCCCCAAAGGTCGGTCCTGGGACTGGTTTTGTTCAATATCTTCATTAATGATCTGGAGGATGGTCTGGACTGCACCCTCAGGAAGTTTGCAGATGACACTAAATTGGGAGGAGAGGTAGATATGCTGGAGGGTAGGGATAGGATACAGAGGGATCTAGACAAATTAGAAGTTTGGGCCAAAAGAAATCTGATGAGGTTCAACAAGGACAAGTGCAGAGTCCTGCACTTAGATGGAAGAATCCCACACACCGCAACAGACTAGGGACCGAATGGCTAGGCAGCAGTTCTGCAGAAAAGGACCTAGGGGTTACAGTGGACGAGAAGCTGGATATGAGTCAACAGTGTGCCCTTGTTGCCAAGAAGTTCCCCTCTATTTGACATTGGTGAGGCCTCATCTGGAGTACTGTGTCCAGTTTTGGGCCCCACACTACAAGAAGGATGTGGAGAAATTGGAAAGGGTCCAGCGGAGAGCAACAGAAATGATTAGGGGACTGGAACACATGCCTTATGAGGAGAGGCTGAGGGAACTGGGATTGTTTAGTCTGCAGAAGAGAAGAATGAGGGGGGATTTGATGGCTGCTTTCAACTACCTGAAAGGGGGTTCCAAAGAGGATGGATCTAGACTGTTCTCAGTGGTAGCAGATGACAGAACAAGGAGTAATGGTCTCAAGTTGCACTGGGGGAGGTTTAGGTTGGATATTAGGAAAAACTTTTTCACTAGGAGGATGGTGAAGCACTGGAATGGGTTACCTAGGGAGGTGGTGGTCAGGTTTTTAAGGTCAGGCTTGACAAAGCTCTGGCTGGGATGATTTAGTTGGGGTTGGTCCTGCTTTGAGCAGGGGGTTGGACTAGATGACCTCCTGAGGTCCCTTCCAACCCTGATATTCTATGATTCTATGAAATGCAGTAATGGCATGGCATGACTGAAATTGTATTACCCGGATAGTGCTTTCTATCTGAAGAACACTAAATATGTAGCAGACCTAAATGAACTGAACTTCATTACATCACTTTGAAATAGGTAGCTAGTAATTATCCATATTTTACAGATGGAGAGAGGTAAGTGATTTGGTAAAGGCCAAAAAATGTCAGTTTAGTGGCAGAGCTCAGAATAAAAACCAAGATCATCTGACAGTTTACCAATGTGTGAAATTTCAAGTAATTAACTTGGATGTTGCTTCTTATGCTATGAATGGCCAAATTATTAACTCTACTTCTTCTGAAGTATTTGACTTGCTTCAGCAATAATTCTTGGGCTGTAGATTGTGAAAAATCTATTCACTGCAAATATTTAAAATTGAACGTCACACCTGTGACAACCACAGACTGTCAGTGAATTAATACTTCATAACCAACGGGCATTAGGGATATACGTTTTAGATTAAGAAAAATTGCAGTTAGCTCAATCGAACTATTTTATCCCCAATAATAAAATGAGCAATATGCTAAGGGAGATGGCAACAAGATCAGTGAAGAGACATAGGTTGACAGGTGGCTGGGTCACAGCACTCTATTGCATAATTGAGTCGTGTGTTCTCTGAATGGCTTATGTAGCCCAATGAATTAAAAATTGCATTCTCAAGTGTAAACCTGGCAGTTTAATTTAAATTGCTTGATTATGCACATAAGCACTGGCTTTTTGTACATTCGCTAAAAAGTAAACCAACTGCAATACAATGAAAGTGAAATAGTTGTAAAAATTGAACTAATACTTGGAGATTTTATTTATTGCATCCTCCCTGTTGTAGAGAATCCTTTCCCATAAATTTTATATGGACCCTTCCGTGATTTAATTTCAGGTAATTTCTAGCCCAATTTTGAAATTTAAAAATGCACAACCTGGCCCACTGTAAAAATTTGAATTTTGAAGCAAACTCTTTCAAACTACCAAAAGGATTTTTTGTTAGCTCAATTAATAAAGCTGAGCAGTGACCGAAATTGACATGACAGTATGATGCCTATATGTTGATCTTAAGACACTTAGCTTCTGATCTTGGCTCACAAAAAAGAGAGATTTTGATTACATAATACATATCCTGGTTAGCAGAAGGCAAAGTATTGAATGGACGTAAGCTATACTGCTAGGGGACAGAGCTAAGCTGTTTATCGTACAGGGTTAAGCCAGGTTACTGGAGACTGTATGGACGAAGCCTGCATTGTAATGCTTACCTTTAATGAAAATTACAACTGTCAATCATAGCAAAGCCAAGGTCTGAGTTCCTCTGCTCTTCCCACAACAAGCAGCCAGTCTTAAATATTAAGATCTACTTAACATGACAATGCCACTGTCCAGTTTCCTGTTCTTGTAGGCATTCTCTAGAGCCATAAGTTTCACATAGTAGTGGACAGTTTCTCTTCAAGTAATGTGTCTGACATTGTCCCAGTGGAGTCAGGAATTCAGAGAGGCCCTCTAAAATGGTGATTTGATACAGTTAGTCTGAAAAACACAAATGTATTATTTCCATCTTTAATCTTTGCTCCAGATTACTTTTGTGCTGTATCCAAGTCAAAAGATATTTTAATTTCCAGCCCAACAAACTCCACCTAGGAGCTTAGAAAACAAGCTGTTTTCCTTCTGCCACCTACGCATGACTGGTAATAAAGAATGTGCAATTGGACCTCGGTTCACTGTTCTGATTTTGAGGCAGAACAGATGCCAACTCCTCACCCTTGAATGAGTTGACTGTGCAGGGATACACACTGCGAACAGCTAAAGTATGCAAAGTATATAGAAACGTTAACTTAATAACTTGCTTGAATATAGCCACAACTTGATTATATTCTGCTTGGAAAAACTATGCCACCAGCATGACTTAAGAACCTGCAGCCTACCATATGGAAAAGAGAATCAAAGCTTCTTGTGATCCTGGTCTGCAAGAGGAAAAAGTATATAGGGTTTGCCGTACCAGAATTAGCTGTTGCTCAACTGAAAATTCAGAATCTTTCTTTTTTAATAACAGCAAATATATCCCTTTAAACATTCAGTTGATCCACGAGCGTGGATACTGTACAGAACTTTACATCCAAATTACTCCGGTACCTGCTGTAGTCAATTGAACTATCTAAATGTATCTCCTGGGCTGGTGCAAACAAAAGGTGGGTATCTTAAATGCAAAATAATACATACACACGCACACATGATAGCAAAATGGTAAGTAAAGAAGTGGTAGTAATGATGTTAATCTAGATGCTTACATATCAGTGTTGGCTGTGCCTTACTAGTTTAGGTTATTAGTACCTCTGTTCTCTGTGGCCAGTATTTACTAACTTAATTTAAACTCATTAACTATTTTGTATTTATTGGCTAGTTCCCAGAGAACTTACACTTACCGAACTTTGAGTATAGAATAACGAGGATACACTGTGTCTGTCTTACATAAGAGATTACATTCTTGCTTGAAGTGCAAACTGGAACTCACTTTTCTACAAAGTTGCTCTTAGTGCCTCTATGGCATTTGATAGTGGGGAAGCAAAAAATGCGTGTGTAATCTAAATAAGACTTAATATTTTCTTAACTGTCACAGCTACAATTATGGGTAGTACTATCATGACAGCCCTTTGTGCTGCCTTTATGTAGAAATAGTATGGACTATTGTCCACTGTTACTCTGAAGTATTGGTTACAAAGTGTGTATTTGCTCATCAGAGTAAGAATCTTGGAATTCTGGCTCTCTCCACCAATTGTTCTGTTTGGACAATTGTCAAGTTAAGTCACAGCCAGTCAACTGAACTCTTCATTAATTAGTCTGTTGTGTTGCAAAACTAAGTTATGACCTGTTTTTTTGAAACATCACAGCCTTCATGTGTGTAAAGCCTGACTTCACAATTGCATTTAAAAAAATTATAGTTACTGAGGCACTCAAATAAATCCAGAAATGTCACATTTTAAGTGTTACCCTGCACAATTTACCATTGCAGAGGATAGAGTCCAAAAGCCTCAATTTTGAGACCAAATGGGAAATGTTTAGAATGTTTGTTGAAACACATGTTGCTATGAAATACCACCCAAGCTCGACCATCTGTTTGTTTGGAAAGCTGACTTCTGTACTCAAATCCAATAGATAAATTAGCTACACTCTGGCATACTCGGAGGTTTATGTGGAAAGCCAAAGACCGTAATTCAGTTTCTGGTGTCATTGGTCAAAGAGTTCTAATCATAATGAGATGAAAATAAAGTTTTGGCACAACAAAAAATGGCTTACCGGAAGGTCATTCATGCACAGGGGCAGAGGCTTATTTGATATTCTTTATACACTGTTTTACACTTTATACACTGGGATAGTTAACTATACTATATTGGGAAGGTCTCAATTATTTAATAAGTTTTCCTTTATAAAGCCAACTGATTAACTTTGTTAAAGAAAAGAATAAAATACTCCCAAGAACCCAGAATGGTAACAATATCAGATTAAGATTACAAAAAAATTACTTGATTTTAAAACAAAATTGGGTAAACAAATGATAAAAAGGCTTAGCTTTTAAAGTGAGTTCTGGTGTGAAGATTCAAGATAAAAAAAGATTTTCTCACAAAAGTAGATGACCTTAGTATCACAGTAGGAGGAATTCTGAAAACCCTAGGAAGATGCTTGATGACTGCAAAGAAACTTAAAAGGTCCCGGAAGCTGAAGACCACATTCTGAGAGGTGCAGGTATGGAGCAGTGTTGATAGTAGTCAATGAATGCTGTAAGTGCTCAGGGCTTCCCAAGCTTGGGCTTTAGCCCTTTGCTGCCCGGATGTTCTCTGTTCTCTTACAATAGAGATGCTTACTGTACAAACCAAGACTATTTATGCAGACCTTAAGGTTTTTGTGAGATCAAGTGTTGCAGCTGAAACAGAATCAAACTCTGGTCTTGGCAGGTAAGTGAAAGAGGAACTATTTTTTCTACTCCAAATATTTTATTTCAAAATATAAATGTTCTTGTCATTGACGTCAGCTATTACAGGGTTCCAGAGTTATAGCCATGTTGGTCCCAGGATACTAGAGAGACAAGGGTGTGTGAGGTAATATCTTTTATTGGACCAATTTCTGATGGTGAAAGAGACCAGCTTTCAAGCTACGCAGAGCTTTTCTTTAGGCCTGGAAAAGATAGAGGGTCACAGCTAAATACAAGGTAGAACAGATAGTTTAGCATAAGGTAGGTTAGAAGTAATTTTTTCCAATTCACAGGTAGGGAGAGGCTCAGCGAGATTCACTGATGTGCCCAAGGTCTCACAACCAGGCTAGCTCTTCACTATACATCGAGAAAATCTTTTCACAGTCTTGTACAAGATGCCACTCCTCCTCTAGCAAACAATTTATTGAAGAATTTCTCAAAATTGCCAGTGCACTAAATCAAATCAGTGATGGAGCTAGGGATCAAACTAAACCCTAGACAATGGTACTTTTTCGTTTCCTTGCTGATATTAGCAATAATGGACTGGGGACAGGTTAGGTTGTCCAAAACCCAATGTCTTCATCTTAAAGTATAATTTGGATGTTTCCTACAAAGAATTCTGCTTCGTGGCTATTTAAAATGTGGCATTTAAACAAAATGTATCAAGTGCGTTCATTGTACAAGCTTCATAACTTGACTGCTGTTAATGGAAGTGGTTTTGCCTGAGAAATACATAAAATCAAGGGGAAAAATTGATAAATGACAGCCATAAAAAAACTGTTGTAACTTCAGATCAATACAATTAAAATAAAAAATTATCTGGACAAAATTACTAGAAGTATTTCTCACTGATAGTGTACAAAGAAATGGGGCAATTAGTTCAAGGTGAATGGTCAACTAGGCCATATGTAAAGAGTCCCCATTCAGCCAATAGTTATCTGGCCCATGGATCATTTGACAAAAGGATATGTAGTCCTTATCAACAGGTGAATAAAGGACAATTATTGCAATATCATGGTGTTTTGGCAGCTGGGTTTTGTTTCACCATTGTGCGTGTACATGCGCGCATTTACAGTCTCAGATTTGACAATGGCATTCGCCTGCTTTTTCACATAATAGTTGACTTGAGCAATAAATAAAAACTGGATATTCATGTCTGAATATTGGTGACATCTTAGCAGAATTTTCAATAGCCTTCTCAATCCATCACTCTCTTTGAACACTCAGTAGCTGATTTCTTATTGACCTGCTGCACCCCACCTATCCATCTCCTGACTGATCATACCCTGTGTGGTGAAACTGTAGAAAGTGAGACGAAATGGTGTGTATTTCATCAGTTTATCAGAATATCTGGATGTGCATCTACATGATAGAAACAATCTCTCTTTCAAGCATAGTTTGTATTTTATAGAATGCTACTGGAAACTCAACCTGCAACGAAAGAGAAATGTAGCTGAACAGATCACAGAAATTCCACAGTCAGGCTGTTGCCTTAAGTAAATCATGCAGTCAGCGTACATGGTAACCTTTTGAGGAAAAAAAACTAGGACCTATTGAAAAATCTATTGTCAGGGCCAAACAGGTCATAGATACAGAAATTACAGAGAAATATGACTAAGCTGGGATACAGAAAGAGCATACCAGTACCTGAGACAGTACAGAAATACAACAGTCAAACTCCCTTATTCTCTTCTTGCACATAGCTGTTGTTCCATTACAACAGGCAGGGGTTTGGGAAAAGCCAAGATCCTGAAATGCAGCTGTATTTCACCTGGCATGACACTGAAACTGTACCTCTTTCCATTTTGATGCAAGAGCATATGTGAGCCCATGTTCACTCAAAAATTTGTGAACTTCAGCCTCAGATCAGAGGCTCCAAAGGGTCACTAGAGTTTCCGGCAGAACACCACACCACGTGAATTCTGCAAAGGTTTGGGTTTTTTCTTCCTTAACAATCATTTCACACTGTTTTGCAACTCAGACTGCAGCACAATAACCCCTTTAAAAAGATAACATTCGCTGAGTCCGACAGTGGGGTCTGCTTCTCTCCAATAATATTCCTAATATTAGCATTCATCTTCTTTTCCATCCCAGAAATAGATAAAAATCTTCACCAGCACCAGATCTCAAAACTTTCAATTTTCTTTTTGGCAGTAGCATTAATTTCCCACAATTCACATCCAAAAGCCACTTTGGAGAAATTAAACTTTTTCACCAATCTAACCTTTGTACATTTCCAAACTTCTTTGAAAGGGAGGCCACAGTGGAACAAGTCATTCACAGGCTTCTTCCTATTTCTTTGGAACAGCCTTCTTGGTTGGATATGTGGACTTTCAGATAGAGGAATTCATCTACTACCTCTACAACTTGACTATTTAATCATAATCTTCACAGGTTTAAAATTATGGACTTTGATCACCTCAGATGTAGAGATGCAAATAACTTTGAGAAAGTTATCATGGAATTCATAATTCAGCTCTCAAAACTTATACATGGCTGTACTCCACCTACACAGGGGGCTTTGGCACCCATACAAGGGAGCAGAAATTAAAATCATGTCTCATTAACTTTTCCAAGGAGAGCACAATACAGAGCAAGTCTTCTCTGCTAGTCCACAGTTCTGCGCCTGGCTGGGAGCTGTGCAGTGGGGATTACACCCTTCAGAGGTTGCACTGCCATTGACTAGGATAGAAGTCAGTGGCCTGTTGCAGACTCTGGCGGAGAAGCTCACTAGTTGTCATTGCACAGCATTGCCCTATCACCCCATTTAGCATGAAGCACTTGTGCCAACAGTCAGCTCCTGGGGTAGTTGTGTGTGCATGTTAGGTGGAGGAGGGAGAGAGAGTTATTCCCACATCATTTTTCCTTATTTTATGAAACATTGGCGGGTGGGAAGATGGCTATGGAGGAAAAGGAGAAAGACAATGCCAGGGGTGGGTTTCCTGGTATTACCTGAGAGAGAGTCCAGTGGTGCAGATAGAGGTCCTGTACTCTGAAGAATGAAGAGTATTTGGAGAGTCAGACACAGAAATCTTACCCTACTTGTATTCACCAAACTTATCACTGGGGCGGGGTGTCTTAGTAATGGCATCTTTTCAAAGAGCAAAGGAGGCCAGCATAGAAGTTAGCCAGTCAGTGTATCAAATTATTATGCTTCCCCCCCCCACCCCCACCGTTCAGATGGATGACTTTCCTCAAGAATCTGGCAACAATCATGCTCAAGTTTGAAGACATGGGTGCCACCACTTATCTGGCCACTAGAAGGGGCTTCTTCTCTGTGCAGATCACTTCTGCTAACGTGACAGATGTTGACTGGTACCCAGGAGCCTTTCTTAACTAAGAATTCTGGACTGGATGCAGCTTAGAGAATGGGGAACTTACTGGAAGCTGAAAGTTGGGATTATCAGAGTACAATGAACCACCCATTCTACATCTTGTAACTGTTAATGGTTTAACCAGGTGGAGGGTTATGTCCTAGTCAGGACTAATACCTACAATCTTCTGGCTTTAAAGTCAAGTCCAAAGGAGAGTACCTCAGAACACTAAGAGGTCAATGGAGTTCCGCCACCCCATGTGCAGCCTTCTGGACATGTTGAGAGGCATATTACCATGGCAATTAGAAAAGCGTCATGTAGTTGTTCTAGTTCACTGCATCCTGCATAATAGTGCCACCCAGCAGAGGCTCCAGCTTCAAGAATGGCAGGACATGCCTGTCTCTGATCATGAGGATGTTCCTCAATGTGTCAGAAAGACTATAGGAGACTGAGGGCAGTTTCTGAGGGGAGTACTGTGTATGATATACAGAGTACCTAACTTAGACCCCCACTACTTACACTTGCAAGAGAGAGAAGTGGGAGAGATGCAGCAGGTGAATGGAAACCAGAGGCAGCAGGTGCTGTAGGTAGAAGTGAGCTGTATTACAAAATAGTTTAGGGAAGTGCAAAGACCATAGTGCATTGGTAACGTAGGTGAAAGTCTAAAGAGAACAGACGTTGGTAAAATACTGTTCTGCTAGGAGATCCAGTGATGGAATGAAAACTTTTCTATACCACCTGCATGAGAAACATCCTTCACCGATTCACATGTTTGTGCTGCCATTGGATTGACATTATTTTTGCTTTTTCCCCCCCAAAAGCAGAGCAAGGTCAGCATGTAGCTTGGTTAACAAGGAAGTCTAGTTTTTCATTTCAACTTTGCTCTCAGCCACCAAATCTCCCCTTTCCCTTCTGTGGTGGAATAGTGTGATGTTTCTTGCCATCATGGGTGATGCTGTTGATACTATCCTATTTGTTTGCCTCCGTTTAAGGTGCAGGCGAGCATGGAGAGAAATAATAAGAAAATTGAACATGTTGTTAACCTGCTGCAGTCCGAAGTGGCACCATTAACAGCTGGAAATAATTAAACTACTACTACTTCTGCAATGAGGTGTCTGACCACCTGGATCAGTCTGTGATCAGGCAAGACTTGAACCTGCAACACCCTCACGTCTTATGTGACACCCCATATCCAATGTGTTGAATTTGGAGCACAGTTCAAGCGTATACCAGACCCAATGGACATGGCTGTTCCTGCTGCCTCGTGATCCACAGTTGTAAGCAATCAGAGCCCTGTACCCAGTTCTCACTAGGCTCTTTGGATGTTTTACGATACAGGATCTGGATCTAGGGTGGTGTGTCATACTGTCTTGCTCCTTTGCAGTTGCCTGTGACCTTGAACAACTCTGGGTATCCTGAATGCTAATGGACACCCAGAGGAGGAATGAGGGTAATACTGCTAGTGCGTAAGTGAAGAGCTGAGATGATTCTGTTGTGCTGAGAAAAGGAAAGACTGATTAGGAGTGTCACCCAAATTCTGTTCGTATACTGAATTTATAGCATGAAGGGGTCTCTGAAAGCAATGTCTGCAGTTTACACACCTTAGGCTGGCTTCACCTGGACATACTTTACACTGGAGGCTTGTGATTTTTGCACAGTATGGGATGTGCCTGAGGGGTGTCCTGGGAGGGTAGCCGGGATTATTGATTTCTCAATATGTACACACTTAGTGTATACCAATATATTGTCAAATCCATTCTCTACCTAGTCTTTCCTCTGGGTCTGGCCCTGTCAATCACGCAGAGGTCATGAGCAGCTGTGTACTTCCATATGACTTGGTTCTTAGCTTCCCAGTGCTCCTGTGGTGGAACAGACCCTGAGATTGCCCCACTGTCTGAATTCTCAGTGGAGAGACGCATCTGAGCTCACAGGGCATATCTCTGGCCTGTGTGGTTCAGTGTACTTTGACAATGGCTACTGACCCTTTTTTTGGCAGGGAGAACTTGTTTCCTGCTTAACCGCTAAGGAGGAATAATGAGACAAGAGGCCAGGAGGAATGTGAGGGACTGTTTAAACTCCTTATGCTTGGGTGTTTTCATTCTGATACTGTTTATCACATTGGTGTTGTGGGGACAACCACTTTCCATTTTTTTAGCAGAACACTTCCTTGTAATGTAGCTGTACTTGTCTATTAATGGGCTCAGGGAAGCTGAGACTGCAGCCAATAATGATTGTGTCTTAAACTTTAAATCCTCATTTTTATTAATGTGCTGTTTATACGCAGATAAATTATAAAATTCACTTCTCCATCTGGGGGCACACTAGCCTTTCCTGAGTGGAGAGACTGTCTTATTAACAGAGCCCCACGCTTACTGAAACATTTACCTTCTGCCATTCTGTTGTCCCTTTTCATTGCATCCTCTCTGAAAATTGGGTTGTAAGCTCTTCAGAGTGTGTGGAAGTAGTCAAAATGGAGAGGAGGATGGCCCTAAACCAGAGTTCTAGGTGTTAAAATGAAAAGAAAAGATCAGACCTTGAACCATGTCAAGGGACAGCAGCTGACCTTGGACTCAAACTTGTTGTGTGTTGCAAGTGTGGGCCTGGTGTTTTACAATGACACTGAGGTAACAAGCTAGAGTGATAGGAGAGGATGGTGGTATGTTGAACCATGGCAGAGAACAGGGTGATTGCTAAGTTTTAGGAAGAGGCAAGGAATTGAATTTTGGATTAAAATACTCCATTACAAAAACAAAACAAAAACACAAGAGAGCAAGCGTGGGTCAATTGTAAAGAGAGCAACCCAGAAGACAGTAAAACATGGATAAGGGAAAAGGAGATGATGAGAGTAGGATAAAGGAGGTCAACAGCAGAGAGGAGAGCATGCCATTATGGGGACCTGTACATAGGGGCCATATGCAGTCAGTCAATAAGCATCTCAGGATCCACTCAACTCTTAAGCTTTTTACATGGATCAAAGATATCTAAGCTTTTTACATGGATCAAAAATGCAGTGAAAACTCTGCCTGGATCTTAGTGGGTTCCCATCCTACTTTAGGTTTACTGGGTCCTGTAACATGTGTGACTTCAATGCTCCCTCTTGCACTAGCCTTGCAGCTAAGCAGGCTCTTCATCATCACATCTCAAAAACTTCATGTTTTGAAGTGTCTTTGAGGCAAACAGACTTGACCCACCTTCCTACAGAGAGGACGGGAAACCCTGATCTTTCCTTTTTGAAGGTTGTTGGTTGGGTGGTGATTGTTCACAACTAGGATAAAGATTTTCCTGTTTATGTTCTGTACGAACACCACAAAGCTGCACAGGATGATTTAGATGATCTCCTGAGGTCACTAGACTTAATCTCCTGAGGTCCCTTCCAACCCTGATATTCTATGATTTAGAAATCTGAACAGTGCTAAAACTGATCCCATGTTCAGTTCAGACCCATCTTACCTCAAATATTGCAGACACACCATCCCAATCGACACTAAAGGGGCTCAGAACTAGATCTGAACTTAGTGGCTCTTTGTTCAGCAATACTTTCTAGGGAACCTTAGTCACCATTATGGATTTTGCATGGAACAGGTGAAACTCTTCGGTCTCAAATGGATTAGATGTGAAACCAGACAAAACAGAGCATTTGTTATTTCATTCCCATTAAAATGTTTCATTTTCTCTACTAAAACTTAAGTGCAAAGTCACTACCTCGAATAGAAATAGAAAAAAATGCCCATACAGATGTCTGTGGTTTCAAATAGCTAGGTTTTCGGGAGCTGTCACTCACAGCTTGAAAGCAAATATTTTTGAGCCAAGCAGGGTAAGAAACTAATTTTGAAATAAAAACAAATATTGCTCTTAAAACAGTTTCCCTAAGAGGCTCTCAAGAACTCGACAAACGGTATTTAATCTTCACATCTCCCCTGTCAAGTTAGTAATTACTATCCCCATTTTGCTGATGTGGAAAACAGACAGAAATTAAATGAGACAGAATCAGCACTAGAAAAGGGTGATAGAATTGAGTATATTTACCTACCAGCTTGCCACTTTAATTGTTAATTTCTTTTATGAAAAGTGGATACTTGAGGGAACCTACAACAACTTAAAAATATTATTTAAAAAGTGGTTCTAAAATCAATCTCACAGTTAAAAACAAACTGGAAATAAGGGGAGTACCTATATCAGCATCTTAATTATCCGTCACTATAGGAAGTTGGTATTTTTGGACTCCACGTTGGTTTCCATCGTCAGATATGGATCTTTTTTGAATCTGAAATATTTGTAAATAACAGAATGTTTGTTTCTATAGGGCTGGGTGTCCTTCCT
Source organism: Chelonia mydas (assembly GCF_015237465.2). Classification (NCBI taxonomy): domain Eukaryota; kingdom Metazoa; phylum Chordata; order Testudines; family Cheloniidae; genus Chelonia; species Chelonia mydas. The sequence goes on along the minus strand of NC_057849.1, from coordinate 188,503,165 downwards.
GGGTCGATAGACATTCTGTTTCTGCTTTGTCTGTCTCAATTCTATGTAAAATGAACATTTTTCAGGTTCTAATCTGACCTCACTGGGTGGGTGAGAGGAGGGGGCTGAGCAATGCCACGCTGATATATTTTGATTTTTACATGTCACTCAATGTGGACCTTTCTGAGAATTCACTGAGATGATAGATGGTAGGTGGTGGTGATTTAACTTTGACCCTGGTAAATGCATCGATTCTTTCTTAAACTGAGAACTCAGTTTGGATCCTTAGTTGCATATTGGCTTTGTAGTTCTATTAGCAGCTGTTCTGTGACAGTGCAAATGCACTGTATGTCCCTCACTGCTTTGGTAATGAATCAAAGTTTATCTGTAAACCTGACAATTACTGTAAGTGCAGCTTGAGTTCAGCTCACTGGCGTGCAATTAATATTGCTTTTCTCCTGAGCAGCCCCCAAAACCTGTTAAAACAAATGCTTGCTCACTTAATTAGTTTTTTGAAAATAAAGCATTCATGGGATAAAAAGTATCAAATGCTTTGTTGAAACTGGCAGGGTTAAAAATTTTTGCCAATTGGGGGTGGGAAAAGAGATGCAGGACAATCGTTTCAATGAATCATATTTCCTGTGTGTGCAAGCTCACACACAAATGTGCACTGCCTTAGTTATAGTTCAAGTTGCTCAACTGCATTTTCAAAGACAGTCGGTGGAAATTTGTTCTTAATTAATAATTGCTTTAATGCAACTGGCATATAAAGCCTGTGGGAGACTAGCCCTAGTGATGTAATTATCACGAGGGGCACAGCAATACAGAGCTATGCCTCTGCAGGGCTACGCCTGTATTGTTCTCGACACCTCTGTGACCCATATTGGAACTGAAAAGGGTAGGTTTGAAAGCCAAGTAGCCTGATAAATAGAAATTATACCTCCGCTATGGAAGCGGCACCCTCTCCACTTAGACAATTTCATGTAGTGTCCACAGAAAAGCCATGGTGGTTAGGCACTTACTGGATCTGCCACTGTATAGCTCTGTACGATGTTGGAGGAGTTCGTGCAGGGAGGCACTGGACTGGAAGGGAAGCAAAGAGAAATTTCAGTTTAGGGATAGGCTGGGGTAGCCATGAGAAGGCTCTCTCTGAACTAGGTGAAAACTAAACATCACCTGAATTATAGGCTTTTCTTGCTGGAAAATAAATTGATATGTAATTTCTTCTTTGTGCTTTTTATTTTTTAAACACGAACCTATATAAAAATCTTAAAGTATGTTTGCAAGTTGGTTTATTTTTTGAAGTGTCAGTTTGCAGAGGGTAATGAAGAGGCAAATTGTCTAAACTTCAGAAATGGCTCATTTTTAATTGAGCTTTGATTTTTCTTAAGATAGAGTCGATCTACTTAACAGTTTCTTAGAAAATTGGAATTTGGTGTGAAGAAGGAAGGTGCTAATTATGGTTGGGAAGAAGAGTGAATTTGAAAAGGGCAAACAGAGGGTTGTGCTTAAGGGTCAGAAGCTCAAGATAACCCAAAATATGAAGTCACTACTGTGGTCTGCAACACGTTTGTCCAGGCTGGCGTTAATTGTTCTCCTCCCAGTCTATGAAAGCTGTTTATAATTCTCAGCGCAAACGTGTTTGGAGACACATTTCTGTCAAAAATGAATGCGTGGGCAAACTTATATTTCTAGTTAAACATCTTGCTACTTATCACCTAGACCATTAATCAATACTCTTTGAAGTCCATCTGTAAAAGGAGCGTGAACCCAGAGAAAATCCTGTCTGAATTCACAGAAGCAAATTAAAGCCTGCCTGCAGACATGCCTGTGCTGTAAAGGATATCTGATGAGAGAATTCAGGCTGCTCATGGATTTAGCGTGAACAGATTTTTTTGTATTTGAAGTAAATATTTTGCACCTCTTAGAAGTTCAAGTTCAGAAGTAGTCACCCCTTCCCACACGCGCGTCCCTCCCCCCTTCAACTTTTAATCCATGGTTGTTGCATTTCCCAGTATTTTATCTGTGAAAGAGAACATCAGGAGGTAGAAGCCATGTTTCCCATTGGGCATGATTGCTTTCATCTTTAGCTTTTAGACAAGGTAAATTAAAAGACATAATATGAAAACTATTCTCAAATTCTAACAGCAGTGACAGAAACATCTCAGCCATGGGAAGTCATCCCCACAGAATGTCCCACTGAACTTTGTGAGCATAGACTACTTCCTGCCCCTGAGTTATGTAGCTTTAGAGTCTCCTATTGTAGCAACATGAAAAGATAAAAGGTTACAACAGCTCAATATTATGCATGTTTGAGGATATTTAAATTCTGTCTTACTAATTACTCCTCTTCCATCCATAATTATCTTCACACTCATATGATACATGATTGGGACACAAGACAAGATCAGAGTTCAATTCCTGGCTCTGCCAGTGACTTCTCCAGTCACTTCATCTTTGTGCCTCAGTTCTCCATCTGTAAAATGGGGGTACTTTGTGTCTACTTGCCTATTTACATTATAAGCTCTTTGAAGCAGCAACTGTCTCTTAATGTGTCTCTCTACAGCACCTAGTACAAAGTTGTTCCAGTCTCCGAGGAGACCTCTACATACTACTATAATAAATTATAACTTTTAATAATGTTTAAGAAATGGCTCTAGATATATTTGGAAATTCCTTGTACCCTGAGCTTCAGTCACCCTCCTAGCTACTAATGCCATGTTAAATGCCCCTTTTCCCAAAGTGTTTTTTCTTGGTTCCTTAATTATTAGATGATCTCTTAGTTAATAGACTCCTCATACATGAGCATAGCACCTTTCAGAGATTGGAAATCTTCCTTTACATCCCCAATAAATGTTTCCTTTTCCCATGAGAATAAACCATGAATCCTAACTCCTGTGCATAGACTTATTGCCCTACCTACACCCCAGCCATATGATAATTCTTACTGGCTTGCTGTAGTCACGGTATTCCAGCAGGAGGCCGAGGAAGTGCCTTACTGTCACAGTAACACCTCAGTTTTAAGTTCCTTTCCTGGACCGATGCAGAACAGGGTAGCTTAACCTTACTATTGATAGCCTCTCTAATCACTCTTCAGAGTGAATTTGATGATGGTGAAAGGAACCAAATTGACAATCCTAGAAAATAAATTTGTTCCTCCATCCACACAACCTGGGCAGCAGCATGTAATTGTCCACAGTACCGCCCCCCCACCTTTGGCACCTTCCACGGTATTTGCCATGCTACCTCCATGACCCAGTGAGACTGGACGTCATTAGTCTCCACGTCTCTCTCATCCTGGGCATCTCTGCTGAGACTAACCGGGCAAAATTAGTCTGTTGTGATGCGGATTGTGATGTGCACGCTTGTCCATTAAGAACTGGACTGAGACCCTCTGTACAACTAAGATCACTCAACAGCCATCAGATGGCAACAGCTTTTGATCACATGCAGACCGCATAGAGAGAAAAACAGGCATATACAGGCTTTCATCTATAGAGCCCTCATCTTTGAGTAAAGGGTCCTGAGACACACCCAGTTCTGTGAACCGTAGTCCGTTATGCAGTAAGTTTCTAGTACACTGTGTTCTGCTTGCATGTCGTAACAAAACCAACATCAATATTTCAGCCACTATACCTACTATGAAAACACAGATGAATATTCCCCTTTCGAAACACATGGGAAACAGCATGTGGTACCCCCACCACATATGGTTGTGGTGTACATTTTCCCAGTGGCTGGCACCATAATTAACCTCGTTTTAATTACATGAAATACTATTTGTGGAAGGATGCTACATAATTGGAACATTTAGGCATTCGTATAAAATGAACTCCATCCGGATGGCCAGGATATCCTGCAGGGAAAGTCCTCTAGTTCACTTGCATTCACGCTAATTTGTGCAGTGAACCTGTCAAACATCACACGGGTAGCAAGGTCAGACCAGGTCAGTACTTGTGTGGGAATATCTTAAAAAACAAAAACCAAAACCTGGGTACTGCTGGAAATAGTTGGTGATTCAATAGGTGACATTTTTCCTCAAACAGTAAGGCACATTGTTCCAGAGCACATAGTTACAGTACATTGGAATGCTGAAGGTTCAGCCTTACAAGTAATTTAAATAAAGATCCTGGTTATTTTAGTTTGCACGACACCTTTATTGCTACTTCTCACAAAAATAGGGATGTTAACTTCAGATTTGCTCAATGATACCCTGTACCTCTATTTTTTCTATTGTCACTTACCTATGGGGTTCAATTTTTCTCCTATACTACCTGGTAGCATTGCTGGGTGCTCTGAGGCAGCTGCCACATTCCACCCCAGAAGTGTCGCATTTCTGTGGTGAGAGTGTAATTAGATGCCCAGCATGTACTTTGTAAAATACACAATGCCTTGGAGATCCTCTAGGATGCAAGCACAATATAAAGGTCAGTTGCTATTTATTATTACTACTGCAAAGAAGTAGATGTCAGAAGCGTGACTCAGCCAGGCAATGGAAAAAATGCAGCCTGCCATAGCAGGATCAAAAAAGAAAAAAGCTTCTCTTCAGTAGGCCACATCTATGCAGATAAGAACTGGGTAGAAATGTTTATAAGGTCCCTCTCACTCATTTAAGTCGTTTCTCCAGCATGCCTGAAATAATGAGCTGGTCTGTCAGTGCATGGCTAAATGGTTTGCAAGTTATACAGCAGAGTGCCAGCAAAATACCACTCAGCACTAAACAAACCTTCCAGCCACAGAAAGACCCCCCAAAATTAAGATTAATGGCCACTTTGTTTTAGATTCTCACCATAGCCACCCCTTTGCAGGCTGAGATTAAGACAGAATTATTGCCAAGATGGTTTAAACTTTAGTTTTTCTCTTTATAAAACTCGTCAGTGTTGCCATGGAGAAGCCCAGTATTACCATGAAATACAGACAATAAGCTCCTTAAGTGTAGAAATTCTACTGTAATGGTGATGAGACACTTGAGACAGTACAGTGTTTGCCATTAAAATCTCTAATCTGCAATTAACATATGATAGCTATTTCCCATAAGTACTAGCAGGAGAGCATGCCCTATACGTGTTAAAGAAATCCCCTGCATACGACACAATTCTGATTAATAGAATAGGGCACTTGTAAGTTTATGGAGAGTAATATATATGTACTTGACAAGAGTGCAGGCACCTAGTAAACAAATGATGATGAAAAGGGCAGCTTCATTTTCTCCTTTCACATTGGCAGGGCAGTAAGTGACTTGGAGACAGAAGAATTCCTTTTAGAAGGCCAGAATCCACACTCAGTCGTAGACATGTGTGTTGAATGCCAAGCTGGAGAAGTTTCTGCTCATGGCTGGCTTTCCTGGGTAAGCATTAAACCTTGAGGAAAAGAGCATGCTGACCACAAATATTTTTTTTTCTGCCAAGTTACTCTGGGTTACACAGGGGACTTGGTTCTCCTGTGAAGTGACCCAATTCTTTCAGCAGTTGTGCATATGACAAACTGGTAAGAAAGCAGAATCAGGCAATTCATGTTCTTTCTTCATAGTTTGTTTAATCTGAATTGAATCTAGACGGATTAATAGTATTTGTTTTATCGTAGTGCCTAGCAGTCATAGTCCTAGACCGGGATCTTATTGTGCTAGGCACCATACAAACACAGAACAAAAAGTCTGTCCCTGCAAAGCTCACAATCTAAGTTGTCCTTTGTGTATCGGAAAACGTATCTCACATATAATACAGCCTAAAATACCCTTTGTTACAGTTTGAAAGAGCACCCTTCCTCACTTCCAGCCCTAAACTTTTACTGCAAGGCACTGTTGAAGCGTTGCCCCATTTCATCCCTATAAGTAGATGGGTTTCATTGCTGAGAGAAGTGATTGCTCTTTGAAGTTAGTCTAACATACTTCATGTACTTTACTATCTCTGGACAAAAGGCATGACCTGCAAAATAGTATCCTTGGGTTTTATATACTGATGCCAGAAAGACGTGGTTCTTGATGGGTCTTGCTCCCAGGAAATAGCTATAAGAAACCTGAAAAGCTTTGAAAAAGGGAAATATGAAGAGGTGTCAAAGCTTAAAAAATGGTCTGCTATGTAATAGAAGGAAATAGATAGGCAAAGGACCCATTATGGCCTAGCTCTGAGGGCGCAAAGAATAGAGGCAAATGGGAGAAGGCAAATACATTGTACAGTCAGTACCCCAAGATGGAAGTTCGAAGAGCTAAGAGTAAAGCTTTCCCGAGGTCCTGCAGAAATGGGGAATGCAATTTTGGATTCATTAAGAGTATATTCCTTCAGCAGTTTCAAAGTTTGAGCTTCATTTTCAATGGAAAAGGTAGCTTAGAAAATGCTTAAACATCTGCCGAGGCTCCGGTCTGAATTTCCCAGCTTTCCAATGCTTATGAGCACTTGTTCCTTTTGAGGAGCAGAACAAAATGTGAGGGGGAGTGTACTTGGCAGGGATTTTTGGCTCTTCTGCTGTGGAGTCCTCAGGATACCTTAGGCCTGACACACTGATCATTGCAGAGTTCCGTTGGGAGTTTTCCTTCCCATCCCCACTATGTGCAACAGTGTGGGGCTAATTGAGCACCCCAGCTGGGACTTGAACTTGTGGGGGGTTCAGATGCTTGGGACTAGCTTGTCTAACATGTGACATGTGCCAGTTTTATCAGTGATCATGTTGGTCTCAGGTGATTACGTGACGAGCCTGATGTTGGCAACTCAAGGATTTAGCTCAGATGGTAGATAGCTGGGCTTTTGGTGTGGGGGGCCAGGTTCAAAGCACACTGAATGTAGCGTTTGCATGGTGTGTTAGAGCTGGCAAAGAGCATTCTGCATCTGCCTTCCTCTGAGGCATAAGGAGCAGGAAAGCTACTGAATTAGCTGGACCAGTGGTTTGATCCCGGGAGGCAGATTCTACATTTTCAAAGTCACGGCTTCCCGCAGTGTTTCACAAACTAGTGTGGGGAAGTGGAGTGCAAGGGAGAAAAGTGTTGAGGGGTGCAGAGAGTTGCCAACCTCCTATTGGTAGCTCTCCAGCTGCTAATGAGCTGCTTTGTGGGTGAAGCAGCAGGTGGTTCTTTGACAGGTGTTGCCATTCTTTGCTTGATCTTGTGGTAGCCCCTAATGTGCCCTCCTCCAGCCGTGGGAACAGCTTATGTATAAAGGGCTGAAGCCCAAGATTCTTCTGTAGATGTGAGCTCAGCTGTTAGTGTCACCAATGGATACCCGCCCTCCCCCATTCAGAGGAATGGAAGAGAAGATAAGGGGTTACAGAAAAATACTCAAATGTTGCAACATTAGGATGCAGTGTAGAAAAGTAGATGAATAAATGAATGATGAATGGGTGGAGAAATCAGTAAGGTGATGTGTATAAAGAGGCAGCATATACTAGGATGAGTGGATGGAGAAGGCAAGGAAAACTGGCAAAGAATAAAAAATGGACAGAGAAAAGGAAAGAATAGCAATTGTGTGAGGACATGGTATTAGGGAGCGCAGGGGCAGGGCACACCCGTTCGTCTGTCCATCTTGTGGAGGGTGCCAGGAAAACTATGTTGGGAACTTCAGAGTTATATGTACAGAAGAAGTTAATTGTAAATTGCTGCTAAGACTTACAGCAGCTTATGAAAAAGCTCATTGTTGGATTCAAAACTGGAAGCAAATAGGCAGAGTCAAGCTCCCTAACAGTTGTGGCATCAGAAGAGCTGTGCTGAGAAAATCGTACACAGCCTCATGCAAAGGTCAGAGAACACATCATTATAAAAACCTGGGTAGCCTTGTAGCTAGCATAGGGCACAATTACTGCTGCTCAGTTTTTAGATGAGCCTTTGATAGAGGCAGCATGTCCCACTGAAAACAAGACAGTGGATGCACTTGAGCTGTACATGATTGCTAGGGTTCTATATCCACCTGGAATAAAGTCAAAATACGAGAAACGATAAATCCAATTGTTAAAACATAATTGCAAGTAACCAGAACGCAGCTCAGTCTAGGCACTAGATAAAGTTTCCATGGAAGAATTGTCACTGAAACTGAACTGACCAAAGTTGATAGGTGTTTGAATCATTTTAATATGTAGACATCCTCTCCTCAATTTGAGAGTATATTACAGGCCTGTTTTTCATGTAAATGTCAAGCAACTTAGCTGACCTCAATGAAGTTACTCTGGATTTATACTGGTGTGCATAAGGAAAAATATATATATATGAACTAAGTACTCATCAGGGGAAGAATGAGCCCTATTGGAGGACACTTCCCAGAGAAGGTGAGGAGACATACCCTTCCCCAGTTGTTTACTCCCAATATACTAAATAAATGAATGTAGAAACAAGGGAGATAAAACATAATGCAGCAAAATGATTAGAGTGTGCTTCTGTCTGTAATGCGTGTTACTATAAGGTCATATTTTCCTACAGGCTGCCTTATGCTCTCATTGTGGATTATTAGAGTGTGCCTGCTGTCTGTAATGTGTGTGAATTGGACTCGAAGACACGCATTATGCAGCCCGTAGGAAAATGTGACCTCAGAGTAATTAACCCCCAAAATAATAGACAATGCTAGCTGAAATTCTCGGGGAATATAGCCATACACATTCGACCAGAGTACAGCATCAGAATTTTAAAGCTGCGGTCCCAAAAGCAGAAGGGGGACTCCCATGGACAGTGGAGACAATTTGAAAAATGTGGGGATGCTTTCACTGGCAATGGGTGCCTCGAAGAAAAGCTGTGACTGGAAGTAGAGTCCACAGTGCAACCTGTGTGCTGACCATGAAGGAAAATTCCAGTGGCACTACCTAATCCAGTATGCAAGGAACACGAAAATCTGCAAACCAGGGGTATCGTAGCACCTATAGAGTCCATTACAGCCTGGGTAAGCAATATAGTGGTGGTAAAGAAGCCATCAGGCAAATTATAGATCTGCATTGACCCAAAGCCACTGAAGCGGGCATTGAAAAGATGCCACTGCCCACAACTGATGTCATCTTGGCAAAACTTTCCAAAGCCGGATTCTTTATGGTCTGTGATGTGACGAAAGGATTTTGGCACACAAATCTGGATCAAGAGTCCAACAGGCTGACTGTCTTTGCAACACCATTTGGTTGCTACACATGGCTGTGCAAGCCCAGTATCAGAGGTGTCCCAGAGAAGACTCACCCAAGCCCTGGAAGAATTGCCTGGGGGTGAAAATAATGGCCGATGATATCCCCATGGTAGGTGAAGGAAGCAATCATACAGAAGCTGCATGAGCCCATGACAGAAAGCTGCAAGCTTTTCTATAGCGGTGCGGGCAGATGAACATAAAACTCAACCCGGGAAAAGCGTGACTCAAACACCATAAGGTGACCTACACTGGACAGCCGCGGGACTGAAAGCAGATCCCAATAAGACCAAAGCAGTCAGACACCTGCCAACTCCAGTGGATGTGAAAGGGATACAATACTTCATAGAAACCATAAAAGTTCTGTCCATACCTGGCTGCAGTAGCAGAACCCATATGTCAGCTCACAAGGCAGGACGTTGAGTGGCCTGGGCAGGTTCCTAACAGCAAGCATGTGATATGCTGAAATAAGTTACAATAGCTGTCTCTGTCCTAAGGTACTACCAGTTAGGACAGAGACAGACACTCCTGTGTGATGCATCAGAGAAAGCTCTTGTGCAGGAGTGCTTCCGCCAGCAGAACCCTACCAGACTGAAGAGGGATTCACCCAGACGTAGAAAAAGCTACTGGCTGTGGTGTTTGGAGTGGAGAATTCCATTGGTACACCTATGGCCACCCAGTAATAAGGCAAGCAGGCCATAAACCCCCAGAAGCAATCATAGCAAAGTCCATTCTTGGTGCTCCAAAGAGATTGCAGCACATATTGATGCTCCTCCAGTGGTACCAGACAGAGATCCGGTATTGTCCAGGATGATTACCGGTGTTAGCTGACACCTTGAGCAGGGCGTATATGCCCAGCATCAGCAAATTAGGAGAAGGGAATCAGGACACTGAATCCACTGACATGCTACACTATCTCTGTTTCAGCAGCAAAGCTGATGGAAATCAAAGAGGCTATGGAAAAAGGACATCCAACTGCAGGCGGTCAAGAAAGCAATACTAGCAGGGAGTCCAGAAGACAAAAGCCAAGTCTGAGTAAAAGGAGAACCATGTTTTCAAATTAAAGATGAGTGGAGTGTGCAGGATAGAATCATATTTCAAGGACAGAGCTGTTGTCCTTGCCTCGTTGCATAAAGATGTCATGCAAAAACTATATTCCTCACACCTGGGCTTTGACTGCTGTCTTAAACAGGCTCAAGAGTTTGTTTACTGGCCAGAAATGAATATACAACTCCGCTCCCTGACAGAAAGTGTGTGACACTTTCCAGGCACAGAAAGACCCTAGTGCCAAATGCGCTGCCTACTCAAGCGTGGGAAAAGGTGTGAGCAGACTTCAAGGAAAAGAACATTACACTGCACTACTAATCAACCTTTTGGGATGGCCATGCCCTGCCTGATACAAAAAGTAAGTCAGTGATTTGCATACTGAAGGTCCACTTAAGGAGATATGGCTTTCGCAACACTATTAACTGTCAACAGACCCCAATTTGCCTTGGAAGAATTCAAGGAATATGCACTGAAATGGGAGTCTGACCATCTCACCTGCTCCCTAGCATAACCACAGAGTAATGGTAAGGTGGAATCAGCTGTCAAAACAGATAAGAGACTGTTAAGGCAAAGCTGTTTCTTCTTGTTGACTCCTTGTTAGCATTTCTGGCACATAGAAATACCTTGTCATAGGGGTTTTTAAGCATTCCAGTCCAGACACTGGTAGCAGAGTTTTGATCCTTTGGGCCATCAGTGAGGGGAGACTTGTGGCCAGAAGGATCGAGACACTGCTGTGAGGAGATGGCCAACAGCCAGAGAAAGCAGGCGTTAGTCTGACAGGTCAGCCAAGGACCTAACGCCCCTAGAGGCAGGCACTCTTGTGATAATCCAGCAATGAGAGACACCAGAAGGAGTAAAGTAAAGGAGTTGTCAGGGTTCCTTCCCCGCTCTGATCTCTAGGGTACAGATGTGGGGACCTGCATGAAAGACCCCCTAAGCTTATTCTTACCAGCTTAGGTTAAAAACTTCCCCAAGGTACAAACTTTGCCTTGTCCTTGACCAGTATGCTGCCACCACAAAGAGTTTTAAACAAAGAATCGGGAAAGAGACCACTTGGAGATGTCTTTGCCCAAAATATCCCCCCAAGCCCTACACCCCCTTTCCTGGGGAGGCTTGAGGAGAATATCCTGACCAATTAGTTACAAAATCATCAAAGACCCAAACCCCTGGATCTTGGAACAATGGAAAAATCAGTCCGGTTCTTAAAAGAAGGATTTTATTAAGAAAAAAAAAAAGGTAAAAATCATCCCTGTAAAATCAGGATGGAAGGTAACTTTACAGGGTAATCAGATTCAAAACACAGAGGATCCCCCTCTGGGCAAAACCTTAAAGTTACAGAAAACAGGAATAAACCTCCCTCTTAACACAGGGAAAATTCACATAAAACAAAAGATAAACTAATCTGCCTTGCCTGGCTTACCTATACTGGTTGCAATATTGGAGACTTGGATTAGGATGGGTTGGAGAAGATGGATTTCTGTCTGGCCTCTCTCAGTCCCAAGAGAGAACAACCACGTAAAACAAAGAGCACAAACAAAAGTCTCCCCCTCCCCCCCCGTAAGATTTGAAAGTATCTTGTCCCCTTATTGGTCCTTTGGGCCAGGTGGCAGCCAGGTTAACTGAGCTTCTTAACCCTTTACAGGTAACAGGATGTTGCCTCTGGCCAGGAGGGATTTTATAGCACTGTATACAGAAAGATGGCTACCCTTCCCTTTATATTTATGACAGGAGTCATGAGGGCTGCAATGGGCACCCAGTTCATACAAGATGACTATGCAAGAATGACAAGTCATCTGAAGGAATAGAAGGTGTTTATAAACCAGCAGATAAAACACCTAGGGAGAGCCTACAGAGATGTTCTTTGTCTCTCTGTTCTGTGATTATCTGGAGGCCAATCCCACAGGGAGGGAAGATGCTCCATAGGGAGACTGTTTGCTGGACTTGGTGATCGGTAGATAGAGATGGCTCACTCCAGGTGCGGTCACCAGTTGAGGAGACCAGACTGGCTCAGACAATGTCACCAGTTGAGCCTGTGATAAATATGCTAGCAACCTCTGGCTGAAGGGATTCAGGGTGGGGGTCTGGGTACCAATTATTCTTAATATTTATATTAAAATGTTTGTAAAATAGGAACGATGTATCATGATCAGCGGAACTGGAGTCAGAGGGCCCATGTTCCCTGGAGGGGATACCAGAGGAACACAGAATGGGTGGAATTACACTTGAAGCAACTCAGACTCATGGACAGAGCAGTACACAGGGAATAACAACATTTCACCTTCATTCAGCTTCACTCTTTGTTAATGAAACAATTCTCTCTACCCAAAACACAACGATAATATTCCTCCTAACTATTGTAGGAAGTCTTGTGTGTAATTCCCAGCATACAGAGATACAGTGGATTCCGAGGATGGTGTTGATAATGGTAAAACTTCTCTTAAACACCAACAAGCACCTCTGAATGTAAATTTTTTTTTTTTGGTCTTCGTCATCACACCTGAAGTTGAAGATGCAACTATCAATACAATACACCTCATGGTGGCAGAACTGTCCTCTAAAGAATTTTCTCTAACCTCCAGTAAGCTCTTTGATGTTCATTCACAGTGAATCTTAACCAGAAAAGCAATGTTCTTTCAATCCCTGCCATTGAATTATTTACCTCCAGCCTTATTTGCTCATTTGAAATCCCACATTATCCGCTGCTTCCTCTTGAGCTAATGCCTGTGCTAATTCCCTTGCTTTGTTGGAAGGACACACTTGGAGAATAAAAAAAATCATTTTCTTTCAGACTTCTAGGGAAAGCAGAAATTATGATAAAAATAGGAGCAAGACAGGGTGCAAGTCACTCATGGAGGAGTCAGGTTAAGAAAATGCTGTAATTATGGATGTAGTTTGTAGCAATTAGACTATTGGATCCTGTGAGGTGCTGAGGCACAAAGTACTTAATTAATTTATTGTGAGCTCAGGGTGCTTAGCGTCCTATAGTTGCTATCACCATGCTATGAAAGGATAATTCAGGGTGAATCTAAGCACCAGCATGGTATGTGATCTACGTGTGCAAGCTCCATCTTATTGTCCATAGCTGAAATAAAGATTTGGGGTTAACTGTTTATTGTACTTATATTCATGGTTTTTTCCCCCGAGGGTGCAGTTACAACTGTCAGTATAAATAACGAGAAGTCCTTGTGGCACCTTAGAAACTAACGCATTTAATGGGCCTAAGGTTTCATGTGCTATAATCCACTTGATCAGATGCATGGAGTGGAAAATACAGTAAGCAGGTATAAATATACAGCACATGAAAAGAGGGGAGTTGCCTTACCAAGTTGGGGGGGGGTGGTGGTCAGTGCTAACGAGGCCAATTCAATTAGGGTGGATGTGGCCCATTCCCAACAGTTGACAAGAAGGGGTGAATATCAACAGAGGGAAAATTACTTTTTGTAGTGCTACCAAGGCCAATTCAATCAAGGTAGCCAATTCCCAGCAGTTGACAAGAAGCAAATACTCACCAGCAACTACACACCACACAACAGAAACACTAACCCAGGAACCAACCCCTGCAACAAACCCCGCGGCCAACTCTGTCCGCATATCTATTCAAGGGACAGCATCATAGGACCCCACCACATCAACCACACCATCAAGGGCTCATTCACCTGCACATCTACCAATGTGATATATACCACCATGTGCCAGCAAAGTTCCTCTGCCATGTACATTGGCCAACCGGACAGTCTCTACGCAAAAGAATAAATGGACACAAATCAGACATCAAGAACTGTAACATTCAAAAACCAGTAGGATAGCACTTCACTCTCCCTGGACACTTAATAACAGACTTAAAAGTCACCATTCTTCAACCAAAAAAACTTCAAAAACAGACTTCAATGAGAAACTGCAGAACTGGAATTAATTTGCAAACTTGACACCATCAAATTAGGCCTGAATAAAGACTGGGAGTGGCTGGGTCACTACAAAAATAATTTTCCCTCTGTTGATACTCACCCCCTCTTGTCAGCTGTTGGGAATAGGCCACATCCACCCTAATTGAATTGGCCTCGTTAGAACTAACCCCACCTCCCCTCGGTAAGGCAACTCCCATCTTTTCATGTGCTGTATATTTATACCTGCTTACTGTATTTTCCACTCAATATATCTGATGAAGTAGGTTTTAGCCCATGAAAGCTTATGCCTAAATAAATTTGTTAGTCTCCTCGTTGTTTTTACTGATACAGACTAACACGGCTACCCCTTTGAAAACTGTCAGTGTGAATCCACTAATGGAGTTCTTTATTACCACAAGACTGGTTTAGTCTAGACTATCCCTCATTCAGCCCATATTTTAACTTTGCATCTCTTCATGACTTTGGGTTGTGCCACTTACTGTTGCATCCGTTCACCTATTCACACCTATTAATACCAAAATGGTAGATTTTTATCAAGAACATGAAACTCACAAATGTCAGATTGTCTAATGGATTGTCCCTGCAAGTCCATCATATCTGCTGTGATTCCCTAATGCAGTGGTTCTCAAAATTATTTGTCACCCTCCCCTCTTTGTGTCTGTAGTGGTTTGTGCCTGCCCTCACCTTCAGAGCTAGGCAGTGAGAGAGCGGCAGCTACTGGCCAGGCAGCCAGCTCTGATGGCAGCATCATCGCCAGCAACAGTGCAGAAGTAAGGCTGGCAACACTGTACCATGCCACCCTTACTTCTGCGCCGCTGCTGGCGGCGGTGCTGCCTTCAGAGCTGGGCACCGGCCAGCAGCCGCCGCTCTCTCACTGCCCAGCTCTGAATGCGCATCGTAATTTTTTCCCCTAAAGCTTCTCATGTCCCCCCAGAATACATCTTGGAGGGGATGCTCCCCCAGTTTGAGAACCTTTGCTCTAATGGAAGTCTGCACTTGGAAAGAAGAGGTAAGGATCTAGTCCTACATGGAGAAGTCACTGCGGACATTGATCCTTTTGTAGGAAGTTGCTCAGTATCTCATGTCACTGAGCAGGAAGGTCTTGTTTCAAGCCATATTATGTCTGGACTGTCCCATTGGACAATGTGGTATATTCAAGGTCTCTATGTACTTCACAGCAATGTAGACGTTAACTGTACAGCAAGGCACCCAGGAGCTGAATTCTGTAGCAACTTTATACGTTTACTTGAAATTGAATATTTTGCTGAATTTAATATGAGAAAGAAAATACTCCACGTGGTACTTCTGGAAATACTTTCTTTATTTTATTCTGTCACTTTAATTTAGCATGACAGATAGCTTTATGGTACTGAAGCAAAAGTGCATTGAATGTTACTGTGGGGGAGGCTGAGCTATACATTTTGACACTGGGTAATGAAAAGTTGAGTTCTTCACAGGGCTTGTCTAGAAAGGTAAGTTTTACCACATACCCCAGTGTAACCCTGTACGTGACTGCTCTTATTCTAAGTGGCTTTTTTTTCGTTTAGCTTAAACCCTTTTCCAACCTACTTAAGACACTGAAAGGTGTTCTTTTATACAGGAATAAGGACATCTATAAGGCACTTTATACTAGTAAAACTATGTCTATTTGATTTTAAATGTTTGGTTATACAACAACAAACAAACAAAAAGCCCCACACTTTTTCAGGTACCGAGACACTCCCCAGAAGCTCAAATCTTGGAGCACAATTAGGCAGCCAACTGTGTGGCTAGAGTTAAGGGCTAGAATTGGGCACGCTTGTGCAGGCCTATGTATGCAAAGGAATGTTGCTCAAGCAATGACAAAAGTTCCAGGCTGGGAAATTGAAGAAGAGAGTTAAATTTATTTCTGGAAAGAAGTCTTCACAATTGGTGTGAATAACGATATGGAAATTTTAATAAGTGATTCTAAAGTCCAGGCACACATTGAAAGGGATGAATCACACTGCATGGCTTTGTAAAGCTGATTTTATTAGTGCCAATGAAAATATTGAGTTAAACATAGTTACAGACCTTACTGTGGATTATCTGATAAATGTTCAGATCAATAACACAATATTAGAGCAGTACTGTAGCTTTTTTTAATGGAAGCAGATGACCGCTAAAAGAAGCCATTGTCCTCACAATGTGAGACGATTAGTCATCTGTGTTGATGACTATTGATGAGTCATACTAAAAGTTAAATGGAGATGTGGACAACAGATCCTAATTTGGAATATGCAGAAGAAGCCTGGAGAGTCTTAAGTCAGCTAACAAGGGATTGTGAACCGAGCTGGTGGAACAGAAGGGAAAATATTAATATTTGCTTGAAGAATCTACATATGTCAATAGCAGCTGGTGGTCACCTTCAAATGGTTTATATGAAAACTTTTATGGTTACTTCACAAGGTTTCCTCCATTAGCATATGAGTCTGCATGTGTAGTGCATATTAATGCTAGGGCTTGTCTGGCCATCCTCTACATGTTCTGTTTTTGTGGTTTTGAGACTCGAGTATTAAAATGTTGGGAGAAGAGGACAGGATGTTTAAAAGAAACCTGTCATACCTTCTGTTACTATCATGATCAGCAGTGAGAAGGGCAGTGCCAAAAGCAGTCCCTTACTGAGACATTTTGAAAGCATTTCAACTTTAAAGGACTGACCAAGGAGTCTGAAGTGTGACCAGACATGGAAGTGTGGGGCATCAGTATCAGGGACCCTAAGTAACTGGCATGGCATTGCATGGCACAGGCATTTGTAGTCCTGCAGCCAGATGGTTGCTGACTGGGAGGACTATTAATCTGTAGTCCTTTGATTAGAATGGAGTGTGTGATGGTGCCAGCAAACATCACATTGGGCCGGGATAGGCTAGGGACTAATGGTATGGCTGGCAGACGGGGGCTGTAGTGGGCTCCACTCCTCAGCACCAGCGAGAGAGGAACTATCAAGAGCAGGGGGGGAAAAAGGAAGTGCTGGCTGCAACAATGGGAAAGGAAGTGTGGAAGATACAAGATGCCAGGACCTTTAGAAAGCAGGCTGCCTGGTGAAAGACAAGGACTTACTGTAGTAGTACCGTCCTGCCAAAGGAAGACATCCCTTCTAAAAGTTGGAAGGACTTGGACTGACCGCATGAGGACTGCAACCAGCCAGTGAAAGAGAAGACTTCCCACGGAAGTGAGGGTTTGTTTTTAAGACAGTGCTCCAATGTAAGGAGTGGGCAGAAGGTGCTGGCAAAAATAGTGAGAATTGGTATAGCAAATGCTAAACGCTGGCTAACCGGACCAAACAGTCAATAGATAAGCGCAAAATGCTATACATGTTTCTATTCTGGATTGCAAGCATGTATTCATCCAGGTGGCATCAACACCCAGATTTTTGTCCTGCATTTGGGGATTTTCCTTTCTCCAAATGCCAGTCCCCTGCAGAAGGATAGGAGATCTGGTTCTCCTGGACTTGAGCTAACCCATTGTCCTAAGGTGCTTTTACCTCAATAGTCAGTTTTGGGGTTCTAACAACCCAGCAGCGTACCTGGTCTGGGAAGGACTTGACACAGCCCTTGTCAGCAAGGGTGGAATCCACATGCACATAGAGGTATTCAATGATGCAGCAGTTTTCATAGTAACAACTTCATAATATCAACCAGAATTCATAATCTGTATGGACTGATTACCTGAATAATGTCACACTGCAGGAAGGAGACCCTTTTGCAGGGCTGAAGAAGGAAGAGGCAAATTCTAATGGAGCTCTGTTAGAAACAGGGTTTCAGGACTCAACAAAATGTATATCTCAACTTAAGTGTCCCTGAGAAGGGAGTTTTCAAAATTAGATGGGAAGGAGCATGGCTGTTTTTTCTCTCTACAGTGTGTGAAGAAGTTGTTACCAAGCTATTGCCTGGTGGACCATGATGACCTCTCAGGCAAGTGCAAATTTTTCTAGGGAAGCAGGTCCTGGTTGCTGCCCCACTCTCCCCAAATTCAGTATCCTTGTCCCATAGCTTCTTTTCTCCTGCCCCTTTTTGGACCTTTTTTCCCCGTTTCTGTCTGGGCACTTCCTCAGCCTCACAGCCTTCTTGCGTGCTGCCTCATCCTTCTCTGCCCCCTTGGAATGAGCTGGGCCTGGCATATATAGACCCAGACACCTCCCTCGCTCAGCAGCTCCAGAGAGGAGGTTAATTGGAATTAGCTGCTTAGGGATTTGTGGTTTTTGTTTTTTACACACACACACACACACACACACACACACACACACACACACACACACACACACACACACACACACACACCTTCACCATGTGACAATTCACCCTGTCACAGCTGAGTCTGAGATGAGCTTATCTTGGGAGAGAGGTAGTGTGTCAGTGCATGGGCTGTTAAGTGAGAGCACTACATACAGCAGGGTGAGCTTGGCTTCATTGGAAGGAAAGATGAGGTGGGATAGCTGGTGCATCTGAGTTAGGCTCATGGCATTTACATATAAAAGTTGGTAAAAATATTCTCAGTGGAAGGTTGCAACATAATACTATCTCATTTCTTAGAATTAGAATAACACAGAAGGAACCCCAAAACAGAGGAAATCACTCCCTAAACTGGAGAGGCACATTACGCTAGGCTGGCTGGCTGCTGACTGACTGGTCACATGCTTACCTACAGAGCCCCCAAGCCTGCAAGCAGGACCCAGGAAGCCCCTTACAAATTAAAGTGATAGCCTACAATTCCAGCACACTTTTCAAATATACCACTGTCTGGACGCAGACTTTGAAGGACAGGTTTTCTCTCCTGAATGCTGTATCATGTTTGTGAAGCCCCAGGGACTCATGAATAGGCTGAGGACTACTATTGATTCATTGAAAAATGGTTGTTTTCAAAACTAAACTGCTGGTTAAGTAGAATTCTGGACACTGAATGTGCTTATGCAAGGAGAGCTCTCATTGACTATCCCACAAGTTAAATTCCACATGGGTTGAGGTTTTGTTGTGGATGTTTCACAGTGCCTCACTCAGACCACTAGGGCATGGGAGGGGCAGGAGGAATGTATTTAAATGTTGAGAAAACTCTTTCAGCACACATGTGAATAATGACTTCGGGTGTCCGTGCTAAGCTAAACTTAAAGGGTAATGAGAGATGCTTTCAGAGCAGGAAATGTGTGGGGGTGGAAAACTATAGCAACGTTTTGTAGAGTTTTGGGAACCCTCCAGTGAGGGAAACTCATTAGTGAGTAGGAACATGTATGTTGGGTAGCCAAATGCTTCAAATGTCACAGAAATCCATTTATACTGCTGCTATGTGCAGGAGATGGAAATTGTAGATACAGCAGCGAAAATTTAATATCTATTTTTTCAAAGGTTAATTTAAATACGCATCTCTCTTAAATAAAGAAAAAAGACGGTAAGGAAATAAAATACAACTATCAATCATTGTATTCCATCTTGGATCATTATTATTCAGTTATCTTACTCTTGGTTTAATTTCCACGGTGGGTGGGGGAGGGCAATCATCTGGAACTGCCATACTTTTACAGTTGCATCTGCCTCAGCCCACTTTGGAGATGTTACTTTCTTAGCAGGGAATTAGTTACAAAGTGCCTCTGTTATTCATCTGACAGCCTGGTGTGAATTGTGTTGTCTATTTACTGAAAGTAGGGGGAGGTCATGAAGCACAAAATCTAGACTTTGGAATTAGGGGTTGTTTGAAGAGTTGTTTGGATCAGCATCCACGAGTTAGGATTATGCCACTGAAGGGGTTTGCAGTAGTCTGGAAACGTCCTAATATCAAGCTTTTTAAAAAAACCCTCCTCTCCCCTTCTCACTCTTGGGAGTGGCTATAAAGGATTCCAATGAGAGCATCAACAAAATGGTGGGAAATAAAAATATTAGAGTATTGTACCCACTGACCCTTTAAAAAAAATGTTGTAACAAAGTTCCTATGCATTTCAACCACAAACAAAGCAATAATCATTGTTAAACTTGGCAGTTCAGTTGTATAAATGGGGCATGAAGAGGACAAAGATAATCTTGTTTAACTATAAAACCTCCACAGATCAAAAAGACCTTTTATAAAGAGGGGCACCAACAATAAGAAATCATGGAACCTCCACCACACAGAATCCAGAATACATGGTTGATTGACTGACTAATAACCATTATAAATGCACTGAGGAATAACACCAACAGAAATGACTTACGTTTGCTATTTCGAGAACACCTACTTCTAAGGAGCTGCACGGCTTCAACAATTCACTCATGTAAGGTGTAAAACCTGATGTGCATTTGTAGAAATGAACACTGTGCGTCTCTGAATAAAATGGTGCTAATGAAAGGACCTGGTATATTCATATCTATTTACAGCTCTAGCTTTATTTTCTCCAAATAAAGCATTTTAATTAGTCTTTATGCTTTCACTTTGTCCATGAAAGGACATAATTGGCCTTAAGGGATTGGAGGGAGCACAAAGAAAATTATAAACATCCTCCCACACCCCATGTTTCAACGGCTGCAAACGTGAACATGAATGAAGGCGGTTGGAACAAATGTTCTGATGTGTGCAGTGAAGTTGTAGCTGTGTCAGTCCCAGGATATGAGAGACAAGGTGGATGAAGTAATATCTTTTATTGGACCAACTTCTGTTTGTCAGAAAGACAAGCTTTTGAGTCAGAGTTCTTTTTCAGTTCTGGGAACGGTATTCCCAGAGTCCTATCAAAATGCAAGCTGGAATAGTTTGTTTAGCATAAGTAGTTAGCACATATTGTAAGGGACCATTCAAGATAGACACTAAAAATCCTTAGTCTTCATTAATTCATTACTCTGCTAGACACTAAAAATCATGGACAGAACAGAGATACTGGATTTATGGCTTATTACAACAATCTGTAACCCACTAACCCCCTCTTTTGTCCTATAACTGTAGAGGTGTTAATAGGCTATTCTACCTTGAATGGTCCCTTAGAATATGTGCTCTTTATGTTAAGCAATCTGTTCCACCTTGCATTTTGTTGCGATGGTGGGAAACCTATACAAGCAAGGTCCACTGCTTTTGTACTGAAGTAAATCCTGGAGAAGTTGTACACAAATCCAGAATAATCTGGGTGCTTCTGGTAAAAGACAAAATTTTCCCATTATATTTCCTATGTTTTCTTTTAACTATTTTTAAAATAATTCTGATTTAAATCAATCCAGTTGTCAGGTGCATGTAGGTTGATGTGCTCTAAATAAATAAAAATAAAGGCCCCTTGAAAATACTGGGAAATATCTTTTCTATACCACATAGTGTTTGATGGAGGTTGTGTGGTATGAAAGGTTGTGTTAACTCTGATGTGGGATGACTTGTATAATGCAGTCACGGTTCCACTGTTTGGAGTTGTGAGATCATCCTAAACTCATTCTGGTAAAGGCTTTTATAAAACACCTTCATATAATCCCTGTATATATGTCTGGAACATATAAAACCTCATCCACTTCATTGTTTGTTGGTTGCTGATAGTAATCAACTTGCCTTTTCATGTTTTTATCACTACTTCAGTGATATCAACCTCTGATTTCACTTAGACTGTAAGTTCATTGTGAGTTCATCAGTTGTTGACATGGCAAGCATAAAGGGGTAGTCCAGACATAGCCTTTAAGGGTTCCTAGTGTGCTTTTGGTGAGCTATTTGATTGAATTGGGATGTACCCAGGGAGTCAAGAAGAAAAAGGCAGTGTCACTTGTACCCAGCCCTTATTGCTATCCAAAGCACCAGAGAGAGCGAGAGAGAAAGAAAATGTGGTAGTATGATAATAAAAGAAGACACATTGTAGGGGATGTGTGTAAGTAGCTTGCACTAATGCAGGCCATGCTGTAGCAGTGGCAAGCATCCATCTTGAAAGATGATGGTGCAAGCACCAAAGCAGTTCGGTTACTATATGTCCTACTGCAGCATCACATGTGGCTACGAAGTCTAATTCTTGAGTGACCGTCCTTGCCACAGATAATGCAGGCATCAAGTGTAAGTCCAGATGAAGCTGGCTGCCTACTCGTGCTTGAGGCCTGGTGCGCTTTCCCCTTCACGCTCTTTGCTTTTGTCTCTCTCACCCACCTCTCTTCAGCCTCTTTGACTCCCTGCTGCAGCACAGCCCCCTGTCGCTGTAGCCTTTTACATGCTGCATCTTCCCAGTTTGCAGTGCTGATAAGTTTTCAAGTCCCTCTTGCAACTGTCCTTGAACCTGAGCCTAGGTCATCCCAGTGGACTTGGAGATCGCTATACAGAAGATCCTTTTGAATGTCCCATCATCCCTCCAGGGCAGATGATCAAGCCAATAGAGACATCTGTATTTGAGAATGGTGATGAAACTTAGTAAGTTTGTTTTCTCAAGTACTTTTGATGTCAGGAACTTTGGTTTCCTACTTGATACTTAGACTATGGCAAAGACAGTAGGAGTGTTAGCTATTTAGTTAGGACTCCCCACCATACAGCAGCATGCTCAAAATGCACACATAGCAGATATGTATCTTGGTGTTCAATGTCGGTTTCCTGTTACCTCACACTTGTTTAGTCAGATGGCTGAATGTGGTGGCTACCTGTCTGAAGTGAGAACTAAGCTTGTCATCTAGAGACAAATTATCAGATACAGGTGACCTTAGATAGAACTTGTGCACTATTTCTAGCCTGGTGCGAGCTATCAAAACTTCTGGAGCAGTCAACATACCTTGTGCCGTAAGCATTGTCATCTTTAGCTATTGCAAAGTAGTGGGAGCTCCTCTTCAGTGTGAACACTGCAACATCCATGAAGTAGCTCTCTTATCACCAGGTGTTTCACTTGCCTTTTTGCTCTTGAAAATACATTGCTGAAGAGTTTTCTATCTGACCTCATAGGGAGATAAACACCCTCAGTGCTAGCTGAGAAAACATGACAAAGGAGCAGAGCAGCAAGAAGAATATACTGAAGAGGGTTGGTGCCCAAATACCCCTGTGTTTGACCCCCACTGCAGATATCAAAGCTTTCAGACGGTGCGCCATCATACTGGGCTGTAGTCTTCAGGCCATCAGGGAAGGATTGAACTGAGGAGATTGTAGAGTAACCAATTCTGTAACAATGCTGTAGATGAGCAGTCAATAAACAAGACTTGAGTCTAATTTACTAACACTGAGTTCTCGCTAAACACCATGACAATAAAGTAGCATAATTAACCACATTGTTTTTACCACAATATTTTGAGTCCTAGAAGGCTGTCTTAATCTGATGCTTGTAATTGGAAGTTGAGGGGACAATGTAGTATCGGCAGTAATTCTAGCCTTTTGTTTTTAAGTAACAATCCAAGGTTGTTGTGGTAAAGTAGATAAATCTCTTCAGTGGGACGACTTAATGCTCATCTACACTTACAGTGCTGCAGTGGCACAGCTGCAGGGCGTAGTGAAGATGCTATCTATACCAATGGGGGAGCTTCTGCTCCCCGACAGGCAGTAGTTATGTTCACAGGAGAAGCCCGCCCATTGACAGTGCTGTCTACACTGGGAGTTAGGTTGGTATAACTGCATTGGGTTTTCCACATTCCTGAGACCCGTAGCTATCCTGGCATAGATTGTAGTGAAGATCAGGGCTACGACTTCGTAACCTTGCCGGTTTTCATTGCTGCATTCACTGATAAATGACTGATTGTTTCTTAAGGAGTCAAGGATGAAACTATTGGTTTTTAGTGTAAATGTGAAGCTACTTTAAAAAAAAAAAAAAAGACACCTACTGTTTCTAATCTGGCATTTTTCGTGCCTTTCAACCAGAGGATCTTGTTACAGTTAACAAATCGAAACAAAGAGACAAACTATAAAAATAAGTGTACTAACATCTGGAATGCAGCCATTGGTAAGTGAAACACACGCGCTGTTAAATGACACTCCAGTGACGTTACTCAGCAGTTGAGAACAGGAACAAAAGAATTTGCTTGGAACTTCAGGGTGCAGTAAGGGAAGCAGAAAGCTCTAACTCAAATTGGCATACAGGCTGGGATCCAGGGTTAGCTCTACAGAGAAGTCCCATTAACTTGACATGGTTACAAATGATGAGTAAGCCTCACGCCCCCCCACCCCCCCCCCAAAAAAAATCTGTATCATGCTGTTCGCTAGCACCATGCTGGACATTAGCTCGATACTGATTTGGAAAGCTTAGCAAATGAACCAGTACCATATTGTCCTATCGCCCTTGGGGTTCCCATCCAAATAGTGAGAAGGGCCTGTTTTGCCTTGGTTAGGATATGTCTTGCAGCTCAAGATGCTACAGGCTGTGAATGTTTCTAGCATTATAGCAGAGTCATTAGCTGACAGCTTGTTTCCTGTGGTTGAATATTATTTAACACGAAGATTTGAAAGAGACCATTGCTGCAGCATAGCACGCTGCACTATATGGTACAAGTGGGCGGGGGGTTCAATTGCTGTGAGGTGAGGCAGATTGGCACACTTAAGTCAAGTGAGTCCTGTTTAGACCCCCTCCTACCATGCAGATAATATCAATAGGGATTTCTCATGGCTTCTTTTTCTTGAACCAGGAATCTTCAGGGAAGGGAGAAAGAAGAAAAAGCCAGGAGCAGAGCCAAGTGCAATGGTGAAGCTGGTACTTCATGAATACTGCAGGGATCTGGATTCTCTCCCCCCAAGCTGTCATGACTGCTTCCACTGTTCAGTGGGGAACCTCTGGAAGGGAGAGGGAGGTGCCTTGCTTTTCTTGAGGAAAGAGCAGGGATATTGTAGCTGGGGCCTGGCCTGACAGTAATTAACACCTGAGAGAGGGCTCAATTCTTGGAGGATAGAATTAGGGAGGTAAACAGATCATTGAGATGAAAACAGAATGTTTGTGCTAAATAAGTTAAGTAAATAGATTAGTAGACAATGTCTACTTAAAAAAAGACAATGTCTGAGTCAGCTAAGATAAAAGGGAGAACAACCAAGGAACCATTTATTAACAATGGACAAGATAACCCTGGAATGTAAAGATCAGGTTGTATATGAATAGCACATGGACAGAACATGCTCCACAGGGATTGGTTCCTGCAAAGTAACCAAGCCAGTTCAAAAATGTGATGCAATGCCATGTGTAAATATAAAGGTAGAGGTTTTCTGTTTAACTTTGAATATATGGTTTGCCCTTTGCCCACCCACTATGCTTGAATCTGATCAACTCACTGTAGCTTTGCTCTATGCCAAATACAGGAACCTGATCAATGAAATCTGGAGTCAAACTGCAGGGTTTTTGGGTCCCGGAGAACTGGATCACATTACTGGACAAGGTGTTTTTGAAAAGCCAAGTGGGAAAAGGTCTGAAAGAGAATCCCAACATTAGTAGTGTTGTGACTCAACTCAGATCCATTCCGCTGGAGCTGATAATGCATTATTTGTTATGTATGTATCTTTACTGTCAAGGATTGCAACCAAACAGTTTAGCAATGGCATTGGAAGAGTTTAAATTTTAGGGGGTTTCTGGGGCCCTGGAGGAGGATGTTGGATCTAAAGGAGATCCCTACGGACTCCTTGGGAAGTGGTGAAGGAGACTGGAACCGGGTAGAAAACTAACTCTCTAGCAAATAGTATTAGACAAGAAATGCAAGAAAAAGGCACACAAAGAAATGTGTTATTAAATTATAGTATGGAAGTCCCAGAGAGAAATTCAGTAGCGTAAGGCAAATAGACGGAGGTACCATGTAAGAGAATGCTTGGCAGAAACTAGCAGAGGTCTGCTGAATGCCACTGAAACATTGATGTATAAGACTCATGGGCGACCATGGAGCGAACAGTAATTGTAGCCAAAGAATGAGTGCAAAAAGCAGAAAGATAAGCTCAGAGCTGTGGAGAGAAATTGGCTGAGAAATGTCACTTTGGGAGATAAGCAATTTAAGGAAAGAGAGTGGGGAATTAAAGGGAGCATTTATGCAGATGTTAAAAACTTTAGAGTGCTGAAAGAATTAAGCAGGAGGGTGTAGTAAAAGGATTGGGCATCACATTAAGTAAGAAGGGGAAAAAAAGAATGTTTGCTTTGACAATAAAACCTGGTTATGGTAGCATAACTTGCTGCAGTCTTGCCCACTGGAACCCTAGTAGTCAAACAATTATGCAAGTGGAGGTCAGGTGGTGACCACTACCACCACTGTACTTTTGTCCCCTGGAACTGCTACAACCATTCTGAAGGGACATTGGCCCATTTCCCAAAGAAACGGTCTGTAAACAAAAACAACAAGGAGTCCGGTGGCACCTTAAAGACTAACAGATTTATTTGAGCATAAGCTTTCGTGGGTAAAACCCCCACTTCTTTAGATGCATGGAGTGAAAATTACAGATGCAGACGTAAATATACTGACACATGAAGAGAAGGGAGTTACCTCACAAGTGGAGAACCAGTGTTGACGGGGCCAATTCAATTAGGGTGGATGTAGTCCACTCCCAACAATAGATGAGGAGGTGTCAATTCCAGGAGAGGCAAAGCTGCTTCTGTAATGAGCCAGCCACTCCCAGTCCCTGTTGAAGCCCAAATTAATGGTGTTAAATTTGCAAATGAATTTTAGTTCTGCTGTTCTCTTTGAAGTCTGTTTCTGAAGTTTTTTTGTTCAAGTATAGCTACTTTCAAATCTGTTATAGAATGTCCAGGAAGGTCTGTAAACAAATACTTGTAAATGACTGCTAAAGGAAGAGACATAATCTGAGTTGAATGATTTGACTACAGGCAATTTAGTTAAAATCACCAAAAGAAAATAGGGGTTTCCATTTGAACTTGGCTGCCTCTGGATGTACAATCAGGGAATGTAATCTGGGTAAAAAAGAATTAACCAACACAATGGGTGTTGAGCAAAATATTTAAAAGAAATGCAAATACATTTGTGGTGTTTATGCAAAGTTTTAAGGACCTAAACAAACAATCCTGGCTTGTAAAACCACTTTTTTGTGTCTGAAATGAATTGGCTTTTAAAAGATTTCACTAAAACCCATTTGAATTTTTCAATCAAAGTTGAAAAACTCTGACAGACACTTTTTGAGCAGCTGCCAATGTTTCCTGATAATAATTTATTAAAGACTATCTCCCCCCAAACCAAATGCAAATAGCTGGTGTTATCTGGCTTTATTACCTCAAGACTTTTATGAAGTTCCACCTCTTTTAAAATAAGGACTAGAGGACATGGTTGTGCTGTGGTGGGACAGCCAGAACCAGGAGAGTAGGAAGAAGCTCCGGTCCTTTTGTAGCAATGAAACAGCAGCTGAAAGAGATGCAGGACAGAACAAAAATTAAAGGGATAGTGCACCTCTGGAGTAACAGGAAGGGGAGGGGATGGTTACAAGAGTAGCTATGTTAGGAACACCTAGCCTTAAGGTGGCTCTGGGTGATTAGACAAGCGCATTGATGGGGTACACGGAAACTCTTCAAGCACAAATCAAAGAGTTACACTTGATGTGAAAATTAATATTGCTAATGTGATTTTATTGCAAATAAAGGGTATGCACTATGGAAGGAAGGTGCATTCACTTGGAACATGTAGTGCATATGGTAAAAGGAGTGAAATAAATGAAAGATAAGGTATTTAATTAAAATCCTATAGAGGGTCCAAAGAAGAGCCACAACAGGTTGTTTTCTTTTTCAGATGGCTGTGTGCTTTGGGAGCAGAACCAACCCAGCACCAAGAAAGATCAGTGAATATAGAAAATGGAGTTTAACCATTAACATGCTTATCCAAAAGTTCTGTTTAACTGTAGTGCAAAGGAATTGTTATTAGGAGGTAAAAACCTACATTATAGTGTTTTGTAAATGGAAAAAGAATATTGTATTAAAACTAAGCAAATATATAAAAGATTGAAATACCCTAGACTGGAAACAAATCCAACTAATGGCTTAGGGTAAAATCTGTTTAATAAACTAAATATTATTAAACATTTCCTTATGTGCCAAGTGTTATTGAATTTCACCAATCGGCAGTCACTGGGGTGTTGTCAGAAATGGTTAAAAACTATTGAAAGGACTTGATGGACAAAAAAAATAAACTTCTGAAATTCATAGGTCTGCCAAAGTGGGGCATCAGCAAACTGGTGGCCACTTGACATGGCAGCTTAGCTGCTGGTTATGTCACTCTGTGAAACCAAGCTGACAGAGATGCTGTTGGACTATAACCAAGTATTTCAACACAAACAAGCAGCAGAAGCACTGCATCCACTTCGTGAACAAGGGCTTCAGACAGAATTAGCATCTCAAGTATTGTATTTTAAAAAGCAACGAATGCATTGACAGTTTTTAACTGTTTTACATGAATGATGTCGTCAGTTTGTTTTTAATGTACACGTTAAAGTTAATTTCTTATCCTGAAATGTAAAAGGCAAAACAATGGCATGTGCGGTATGTGGAGAAAATAGGCTATATAAAAGAGGCCTTAACTGATATAGAACGAAGAAGGTCACCCTCTTTTATCACCACAGAAAAGTGTAAAATGTGATACAAGGGAGTTAACACTAGTTGGTACAAGGTAAGAAAATTATTACAAGGGTCCAATACCATGAAGTGAAATGTGAAAAGTATTACAACTCATATGGTGTAGAAGATGTTGGTTTTCCGCCCTGAAATACTGTTGCAAGACAATGCAAGGTCTAGGCGGAAGGCCCTTCTTACTGCTGTTTACACCTGGCTGACATTTACATGTTGTGACAGACCCAGACTAGTGGGTACAGGAGTCTGGTAGAAAGCAAATATATTGGCCACTGGATGAACAGTTTTCTGTTCCCTGAGTGACCAGAGCAGGGGCTGCCCTAGAGCAATCACGAACCTGCCAGAACCAATTCAGACAGGCAAGCTAATCAAGACACCTGGAGCCAATTAAGAACTTCCTAGATTCAATTATGGCAGGCAGACTAATCAGGGCACCTGGTTTAAAAAGGACCTCTCATCAGTTAGTAGGGGGGCACGCCAGGAGCAGGGAGTGAGAAGGCGTGCTTCTGGAGGAGTGAAGAGTTCAAGCGTGATCAGGCTTCAGGAGGAAGATCCTGCAGTGAGGATAAAGAAGGTGCTGGGGGGAAGGCAATGGGGAAGTAGCCCAGAGAGTTGTAGCTATCACGCAGCTGATACAGGGAACATTGTGGACAGCTGCTATCCACAGGGCCCTGGGCTGGAACCTGGTGTAGGGGGTGGGCCCGGGTTCCCCCCCCATTGCCCCAACTCCTGATCGGACACAGGAGGAGTTACCTGGTCTGTGAGAAACACCAGAAGGGAAAGCCTAAATTGGAAAGGGATCTGCCCTGTCCCCGACCCACTAGGTGGGACACAGAGACTGTGGGGATTGTTCTCCGTTTCCCCCATGCTGGCCAGTGATGAGGTTAGCTGAGTGGACGGCAGGTTTGAGCCACTAGCAAGAGTGGCCAAACTGAGGGCGGCCGTGAATCTCTGAGGTGAGCAAATCTGCCAATAAGCACCGGACCCACCTAGGCAGAGGAGGAACTTTGTCACAATGTACAGGTGTAAAGTCTTACAAACCAAGTTGCCAGCATGTAGGTTTAGTCTGGGGGAGCAGTGTCCAAACTGCACAGTACAGTTCAGATGCTGGGATGCTAGTAAAGTAAAAAACCTGCCTGTGCTGGTGGTGACAAGTACTGTGTGGTGGCTGAAGAGGACCATTTCTGGCATGGAGCCAGGGAATGGTATTTCAATTGGCTTATGTTCTGTTTCATACCTAAATTTCCTGTGGTGATAAATATGGAAAAAAATTTTTGTTTTGCATCAGTTGGTCATAATGTAATTAAAATAAAAGCAAAGTTAAAATTACCAAAAGATGCTTTAAAGGCAGAGCAAGCTTTTAACGTGGGACCCTGGTGGAGGGTGCTTACACCACCTGGTTTGTACTTCTGAGCCTAATATTAATGGTGGTTCAAATAATTATTATTACTGTGCTCTGAGACATTTGTTGCTGGGTAATGACCTTGAGAAAGAGGGCACAGAAGACGGGAACATGAGGCAGATTAAATGAAAGTGAATACAGAACAGAAAGATGGAAGCAGGGGAATGTAGCTGAGGCCTGACCTGTCATGAATAATTAACATTGGGAGGGAGGCCTCATTTCTTGGAGGATAGAATTAGGGAGGTAAACAGATCATTAAGATGAACACAGAATATTTATGCTAATACGTTAAGTAAATAGGTCAGTAGGTGAAAAAGACAGAATGTCTGAGCCAGCTTAAATAAGAGGGAGAACACTCAGGGGACCATTTACTAACATAGAACACTGATTCCAAAGCTTGGAAGGTAAGTGGAGCAGAGCAAGTGTTCTCAACTAATTGGTTTAACATTTTTAAATAATTTGTCATCTTTGGGCATGACATCCATCTCACTTACTGAAGCTACTTGTCACACTGGTATACACACTGGTTAGGTACTTAAGTGCTGGGTTTTATCGCTAAAATATGTAAAATACAGTGGAAATGAGAGCAACTACCTTGGCGTTCACACACATACTTAGTTACTAATTTGGGATTTTTAATTGTTTGATTTATTTGTATGTTTGCAAGAACTTACTGGTTACTATATAACTAATTCTTGAATGTCCTACCAGATAAGGTTGTTTTTCCTTTAAAAAATGAAGCCACTGATGAAAAGTAAAAATGTGTGCAATTCCTACCATGTGGAAGGTCTTAAAGCTTTGGATCAAGGTCAACTGCGCATCATGATACTTAAGGGGTGATGGTGCAATTCATATTAAAATGAGACTTTTATAGAGAATGGAAATGTGGTTTGGATAAAGTAAGCATGAGACTCTTTCTTTTTAAAGGGTGGAGATAAATTTGCCTGGTCTTCTCCCATACAAACAATACTCTGCTGAAGCAACAAAATGAATTTTAGGGATGGATGACTACAGCATAAAAAACCCTAAAGAATAAACTGTTATAATGAAGGCTTTCTCTTGGCTTATTCAGAATTCATGATCAGATGTAATCTAATAAAGTTGCTGCAGATTGGAGTCTGATAAGCTCTGTATGCTGGTATTTAGGTACTATCTGGTTTCCTTAAATCCTTCAAGCTAAATTTATGAAGGACATGGACTAAGAGAAATCATGAATATTAGCAAGTTATATTACCTCTATGAAACAATGGCATTCATTTTCAGTTCTGTAATTAGTTCTTCAAGAAACAAGAGGAGGTTGTGACCGAAAGACATAAATGAGTAAAATGAAGTGCATTTAGTATCATTAGCTACTGCAATAACCTTGAGTTGTTTGTTGAAAGCTCCCAGGTTTCTTGCCTAGGTGTTGGACTGAATAAGGTATCTGCTCTATTGTTAGCATCTGTATTTGTTTCTAGGAGAAATGCTTAGTGTGATCCATTTCTCCTGTGTTTTGATATACTGACATCTTAATTATCCCGGATTCAATTGCTGTTCATTTTGCTATTACTTAGTGCAATATTATAATAGAATCCACTTAACTGGATGTCCTGTAGCTGCCCCCCTCCACCTGATTTAAAAAAAACCCTCTCAAATAAGCCATTGCCTTGATCCTCAAAGTGTCCTAGGAATATGTTAGGCCAGGAGGTACTGAAGTTTTCATGAATTGCTTTCAAAATAGGGACTATATAAAAGCATTACAAATTAAATACATATTTCACAACTGTAACATAACAGGATGACAGCCTGAACTGATCAGAGTAGAAAGTGGTCAGAGTGGGCACATTGTTTCCGTCATATACTCAGGTACCACTAATGAATTAGCTTGCTGGCAGGCTAAGTGTGCCATTTAAATGGATGATGGTATGCCCTTTATCCATTTCTTGAGGTCACTGAAAAGCACTGCATGGAATCCATTCTCAGGAAACCATTCCAGTTGGGCAGATGTGCTATGTCTACCCTGTGGTACTGTTGTATTAGAAATAATTATGACCAATGTATCAGTAGTTATTTTACCATGTTGTAGAAGCAGTAGTATTGTATTACTGTACTACTTGGAAAACAATGTACTTAAAATGAATGCTGACCTATTCCAGCATACTGGATTGTCTGGATCTCTGATACTTACGAAGGAATTGGACATCATTGACACTACTTTAAAAGTGGAAGCTGTACTCTACTGTATTGAAAAACTAGACTTATTCTCAATGAAAAATACTTGGTTTGTTGCTCCTCTGATGTGTATGGATTCCCTCTGATATCAGCAAATAGCATTTAAACCGGTAAATCCCCTGTAGACCTGATAGATTACTTAAATGCAATTTGACTTGCTCTGTACTTAGCCCATTGGGGTTCCAATATAGTACGACAGCTGTTTTTGGATTGTATAATGTTTATAACCCTCAGGTGTTTTGGCAGCAACAAGGATCAGGTTAAATATTTAGAAAAAACTAAATATCTAGAAAAAACTGACCTAAGCAGGCAATACTTCCCTTTTCAAGCACTGAGTCTCCATGTGAAGCAAGAAAAAATTGATTTTGGGATGCAGGAACACAGTATCAACTTGGTACAAACACTGCAATAACAAATCAATGAATAAAAAAAATAAATCACTCTTGCCCCCCACCCCCCAGTGTCTTTGGCAGTAGTTCTTGAACTCCAGTTCCCCAATGTCAATTATCAGATAAGCCAAGGTCCTTCTGACACATCTCCTCTTTCCACTTACAGTTTGGCATCAGTGGTTAACATAGTTCCAGAATCTGGGAGACCCTCAAGCAGGCCTTTCTCCTGTCCCTAGGGAAAGTGCTGCCTAGTCTAAGGCTCTAGCACCTCACCCTACTCTAGGCTTTTCAGCTTTATTGGGGCTGGGGAGAGGTGCTTCACTGAAGTTTACTCAGTTCTTTTGCTGCCATCTGCAGCTTAAGTGAAAAGCTGCTGCTTGCCAAGAGCCTTGTTGTTGTTGTTGTTGTTTTTGCCAAGTCTTCCATGGAGGGGGATAGATGGTATACAGGTTCCTTGAGTAGACACTTTACTGCCGGGGATGTACTCGTTGCTATAAGATACGGGCCCCTTTACCCTGCTTCTCCCTGAGCCCACTCTCAACCAATTTGGAGTTTGTGTACAGCTCTCATGAGTCACTGAAGTGTCACTTGGAGAATGTCTGGGTAGAAAGCTTAAGCAAATGAGCTCTCTGTAGCTGTAGTTTCACTGTTCACGAACAGATGGTAGGAGAAAGCACCTTCCCTGATTGAGCTTCTGTCTGTTCTTTCCTCTGTTGCCCAACAGGCGCGAACAGTGAACCCTTTACCTTCTATCGCTTCAGACCATAGGGTTTACAGGCTTTTCTTTTGGAAGAGGCTGTTCTGGGATCCCACCCCTTTCTCTTCGGCTACATCTCTACTTATGGTGGTGTGTAGAGTATATACACTGCACACACACCTAGCATGAGTATAAATTGCAGTGTAGATGGTGAGGCACTTCTTAGGAGAGTAAAGTAGAAACATGCCAGAACCTTAAGGTATATACACGATGGCCGACTCACCCAAGCACTGTCTCCCACATCTAGATGGCTATTTTTAGAATTGTAGGGTCCCATTGCTGAATTCTTTCCCTGCCACAGGAGTGACCAGAGCCATTTCTTGGCAGGAGGGAGGCAGCAGGGAAAGACTTGGGCAGCTCCCTGATGCCCGAGACTTTCCCCTTCCCTCTCTTTCCCAGAGCCTTTCACTGCAGCATGTAGTTACACCTCACAGTGTGGAAGCAGTCTGTTTCACTATAAGTACCCCACATGACAGCACCAGTATAGACAAGGTTTTACAGCAGTGTGAGTGGACGCTACAATACTGCTTTCTGTAGGAAATAGGGAGCTCCTGTATTTTGAAACTAAGCTGTACGCTATATTTACTGTTGGTGTAAGAGCTAAACAACTGTCTGATTGTTCTGTGTCTAGCAGCCTCAGTAACGAATGCTCTTTAAAAATGAATATTTAAAAAAAGTCCCCTCCCATGACTACCACCAGAGACGTGACATCTCCATCACTCTTTCCTTGCAGACCCAATAGCACAGCTCAGCATCCTGTCTGAAGGAGAGCATGATAGACAGATCTGAGATTTCTCTCAGGTCAAAAAGAAGGGTTAAGCAATATTGTGTGACTTTACTCAGCTTGATTAAATTATAGGGGAATAACACTGCTGCAACTCCCAGGGCAAATGTTTATGATCATACGACTGAACAGACACAACCAGTGTGGCTTCCGGACAGGTCGATTACAATCCATGTTGTTATATATGCTCTAAGGAATGTAGAACTTAGCGAGACAAAAGGAAATTAACATTGCAGCTGCTTTTGACCCCGTGCATTGATCAGCACTGTGAATACTGCTATGCCACTATGGGGTGTCAGAGGATTTTGTATGCCCAGTAGAAGAACTGTACTGTAGTATGTCTAGCTATGTGAGAGTCAATGGTTATATTACAGATTGTTTTTTAGTAGAATCAGGAGTATGTCAAGGATTCATTCTAATAGACTATCAGATGACATACCTTCTACTTTAGTCTCAGTCGGTTTTGACATTTAAAGATTCATTTTTAGAGGATCTTGAATATACAGATGGTATTGCCTTATTTGGAGAGACTACTGACAAGCTATAGTTAAACCTAGAAGAGCTGTGAAAAACTACAGAATCTATGGGACTTAACATGAATGGTGTTAAAACCAAACCTATGCATGCCTCATATAAAATGGAAATGAATGATCATCTGATGCTGCATGTAGATGGCAATAACATTGAATGGGTGAATAGTCTTATCTATCTGGGTAGTCAGTTGACAGCATGTGGTTCTATATGCAAAGAAGTTGCATATCAGATTGGTCTTGCACAAATGGCATTTCAACTTATTCAGAGGTCTCTGTTTGGGTTGGTGGGCTGTCTGTCTGACAACGAAGATATGAGTGTTCAGCGCAATAGTGATGACAACTCAGTTACATGGAGTAGAAATGTGGCCATTAAACATAAATGAGGAGAGGAAACTAAACAGTTTTCCATGTCAAAAGATATGACATATTTGGAATACTCATTAGTTTGATCTTTTTTTTTCATGAATGAAGAGAAACAAACAATTTTGGCAAGTTGCAGTCTTGCACCAGTAGAGAGGGTCATGTCCAGCATTCAGAATCATAGAAGATTAGGGTTGGAAGAGACCTCAGGAGGACATCTACTCCAACCCCCTGCTCAAAGTAGGACCAACCCCAACTAAATCATCCCAGCCAGGGCTTTGTCAAGCCTTAAAAACCTCTAAGGGTGGAGATCCCTCCAGCTCCCTAGGTAACCCATTCCAGTGCTTTACCACTCTCCTAGTGTAATAGTTTTTCCTAATATCCAACCTAGACCTCCCATACTGCAACTTGAGACCATTGCTCCTTGTTCTGTCATCTGCCACCACTGAGAACAGCCTAGCTCCATCCTCTTTGGAACTTCCCCCCCGCCCCTTCAGGTAGTTGAAGGCTATCAAATTCCCCCTCACTCTTCTCTTCTGCAGACTAAATAATGTTTCCTCAGCCTCTCCTCATAAGTCATGTCCTCCAGCCCCCAAATCATTTTCGTTGCCCTCCGCTGGACTCTCTCCAATTTGTCCACATCCTTTCTGTAGTAGGGACCCCAAAACTCAACACAATACTCAAGATGTGGCCTCACCAGTGCTGAATAGAGGGGAATAATCACTTCCCTCGACCTGCTGGTAATGCTCCTACTAATGCAGCCCAATATGCCATTAGCCTTCTTGGTAAAAGGGCACATTGTTGACTCTTATCCAGCTTCTCGTCCACTGTAATCCCCAGGTCCTTTTCTGCAGAACTGCCGCTTAGCCAGTTGGTCCCCAGCCTGTAGCAGTGCATGGGATTCTTCCATCCTAAATGCAAGATTCTGCACTTGTCCTTGTTGAACCTCATCAGATTTCTTTTGGCCCAATCTTTCAATTTGTCTACGTCACTATGGACCCTAACCCTACCCTCCATTGTATCTATCTCTTCTCCCCAGTTTAGTGTCATCTGCAAACTTGCTGAGGGTGCGATCCATCCCATTATCCAGATCATTAATGAAGAAGGTGGTATGCTTTTACAGAAGGTTTATAGAGCTGAGGTGGAAGAAAGCAGAGCATGAGGCTGACCATGAATGAGTTTGGAAGCTACAATTTTGAGGGTTTAAGAAGCCTAAACCCTCCTATACTAATTCCTACTGAAGGATGAAGACTTACAAAGGATCATTCAAGATGGAAGTACATTCTCTATGCCACCCTGGCTACATCATAGCCATGTGAATCCGCTGCTGCCAGTGTTTACCTCCCTGCTTATATGGGGTATTGCATTAGACATCAAGAATACATACACTTGTTCTAAGGTCCAGGTAGTGAAAGCCACACTAGATGAAGGTCTCTGGGTAAAAATAAAGTGAGGGGAAAATAGGGATGATGTCATGGTAGGGGGTCTGCTATAGATGACCAAATCAGGAAGATGTTGATTTGGTATTTCTGAAACAAATAACTGAAATATCAGAAAACTACTACCTGGTAGAAATGAAGGACTTGAACTAGCCAGAAAAGTTGGCTAGTAATATGGCAAAACACAATTTTCAGTAAGTTCTTGGAATGTATGCAAATAGGTTTTTTTTTTTTTGGCTTTGCTTTTCAGAAAGTGGAGGGAATGACAAGGGGGATGGCCATTTTAGATTTGATTCTGACCAAGAGGGAGGTAGTGGAAGGCAATTTGGGTGAAAGTGATCATGAAATGATAGATTTTGTGATTTCCAAGGACAAAAATGAGGTGAGAGCAGCAGAATAAGGAGAATGGAGTGCTAAAAAACAGACTTCACAAATTCAAAGAACTGGTAGGTAATGTCCACTGGGAAGAAAATCCAAAGGATGAAGGAGTTCAGGAGAGCTGGCAGTTTAAAGGAGACAATATTAAAAGCACAACTGTGAACCATTCTGATGCGAAGGAAAGTGAGGAATTGTAAGAGACCAATATGGCTCCACCATGAGCTAATTATCTGAAAATCAAAAAAGGAGTCCTACAAAAAGTGGAAATATAGAAGAATTGCTAAAGAGGAGGACAAAAGAATAGTACAAACATGCAGGAGCAGAATCAGAAAGGTTAAGGCACACAATGAGTTACACCTAGCCAGAGACATAAATGATAAGAAGTTCTTCAAATAAATTAGGAGAAAGAGAAGAATGAAGGAAAGTGTAAGTCCTCTACACAGTGGGGAAAGAGAACTAATACCAGATTACATCAAGAAGGCTAATGCTTATTTTTGCTTCAGTCATCACTAAAAAGGTAAATGTAACCAGATACTCAACACAATTAATACTAACAACAAGAGGGAAGGAACACAATTCAAAATAGGAAAAAAGCAGATTAAAGAATTTCTAGATAAATTAGATGTATTCAAGTCAGCACAGCCTGATGAAATTCATCCCAGGGTATTTAAGGAACAAGCTGAATCAATCTTGAAACTGTTAGCCATTATCTTTGAGCACTCATGGAAGATGGGTGAGGTCTCAAAGAACTGGAGAGAGGCAAACATAGTACCTATCTTTATACAGGGAACAAAAAGAATGCAGGGAATTATAGACCAGTCAGCCTATCTTTGATACCTGGAAAGACACTGGAACAAATTATTAAACAATGAATTTGTGAGCACCTAGAGGATAATAGGGTTATAATGAATAGCCAGCGTGGATTTGTTACCAATAAATTATGTCAAACCAATCTAAATTCCTTCTTTGACAAGGTTACGGGCCTAGGGGATAGGGAAACAATAGATATATCTTGAT
This sequence comes from Chelonia mydas, assembly GCF_015237465.2. Lineage (NCBI taxonomy): Eukaryota > Metazoa > Chordata > Testudines > Cheloniidae > Chelonia > Chelonia mydas. The sequence continues at coordinate 188,465,453 of NC_057849.1, read as the reverse complement.
TTTTAGTGAGGCTTTTGGCAGTCCCACTTGACATTCTCATAAGCAAACTATGGAAATGTGATCTAGATGAAATTACTATAAGGTGATGCACAATTGATTGAAAGACCTTACTCAGAGTAATTTTCAGTGGTTCACTGTCAAAGTGGGAGTATGTATCTAGTGGGGGGTCATTCCTAGGTCCAGTACTATTCAATATCTTCATCAATGACTTGGCTAATGGAGTGGAGTATACTTATAAATCTCTGGAGTAAGAGGGGGTTGCAAGTACTTTGTAGGACAGGATTCGAATTCAAAGTCAACTGGAGAATTGGTCTGAGTTCAACAAAATGAAATTCAAGGACAAGTAAAAAGTTTCCTATTTAGGAAGGAAAAATCAAATGCCCAACTACAAAATGGGGAATAACTACCTAGGCAGTAGTACTGCTGAAAAGGATCTGAGGGTTCTAGTGGATCACAAATTAAATATGAGTCACTGTGATGCAGTTGTGAAAAAGACTAATATCATTCTGGGGTGTATTAAGAGGAGTGTTCTATATAAAACATTGAAGTTAATTATCCTGCTATGCTGGGCACTGGTGAGGCCTCAGCAGGAGTACTGTGCCTAATTCTGCATGCAACACTTTAGGAAAGATATGGACAAATCAGAGATTCCAGGGGACAGCAAGAAAAATGATGATGATCATTTTAGAAAACCTGACCTATGACGGAAGGTTAAAAAAAACTGAGTGTGTTTAATCTTGAGAAAAAAGAGTGAGGGGGATACCTGGTAACCATCTTCAAATATGTTAAGGGCTGTTATGAACAGGAATGTGATCAATTGTTCTCCATGTCCACTGAAGGTAGGACATGAAGTAATGGGCTTAAGGGAGATTTAGGTACATATTAGGAAAAACTTTTTAACTGTAAGGGTAGGTAAGCTCTGGAATAGGTTTCTAAAGGAGGTTAAGGAATCCCCATCACTGGAGGTTTTTAAGAACAGGTGGGACAAACGCCTGTCAGGGATGGTCTAGGTTTACTTGGAACTGCTTCAGTGCAGGGGAGTGGAATTGATGACATCTTGAAGTCCCTTCCAGCCCTAAATTTCTATAATTCTATTGCACCAAATGTGCTGCCAGCCTTGTGCAGTGCTATATTCATGGAAAAGCCTCATTTCAGATCCCTTGGGGCAATGAGATGCTTTAAATGTGTATTTGAAAAAATAAAGCAAATCTGAATTCAGCAGCGTTGTAATACAGAGTTCTGCTGCTTTGGGGGGTTTCTGAAACACTGACCAAAAATGAAGAAGAAGAAAAAAAGTTATTTTTTTTAGTGCAATCAGTAAATGTGTATGATGTTTCTGAAATTCTTCATTCCTAGTAATTAATGCACGGTTAAGCCTTGAAGCCAACATAGTTTTCTTTCTCCAACTCCCCAGACACTCAGGAGAAAAAAAACCAAAAAGCTTTTTCAGAATGCAGTGCTGCCTTAAAGATATTTTCTCCAGCTCTCAGAAGGGTACTAATTAATTGGGAGTTGACACATCTGAGGTATTTTCATTTGCGCTCTCTCCTTTTAAGTATCTGACCCTCTATTGAAAAATAATTATTACTTAATTCTTATTACTTCAGTAGTATCTAATGACCCCAATCAGGCTTGCGGTCCCATTATATTATAGGAAGCAAAAATGGATAAGAAGACAATCTTTGTCCAAAAGGTTTTAAAACCCAAAGACTAAGGGTGGAGGGAAAGGATACAAGAAGCAATGGTCATAGTGAAGGTTGGTACGTGAATTATTTGCTCATGTATGTGCTCTGGGAGTTGGGAAACAGGGTGCTGGCAGCCAGGAAAAGGGAAACCGAGGGAAGGAAGAGGGGTTGAGAATGGCAAAAAGGCTGAGTGACTGTGGGAGAGTGAAGGTGGAAGTCTGCAGGAGGGGCGGGTTGGACAAGTGGTTGAAGCACACTTGAGTTACACTCACTCTGACCCTCCCTAAGGGGGTGAAAGCTGTAGCCGTAATGGCTGCTGTGCAGGAAGGGAGGGTTCCTCCGTAGGCTTTCACTGACACTCCCCTCACTTCTACTGGGTGGGTGGGTGGAAAAAATGTAACCATTAAGGCCTGGTGCCATTTGAGGATGAGAAGAAGGCTGGCAGGGCTTGTACTGGCTCCTGCTGCTATAGCAATTGCAGTGTCCATTTGTTCCATTAAATGGAAGTGGCAGAGGACTGGTGTGATGTATGGGGAAAGGCAGGAAGGACTTGGACTATTGACCTTCAGAAGAAAGTAAAAGGTGATAAGAGGGAAAAAGTGATCAGGTCCCTCTCCTGACCTCATTGCTCAGTCAACTAGAGGCTCCCCCAGACACCATGTTTGCGCAGGCTAGCATGTTAGCTGGAAACCAACCCCAAGAGAAGGTCAGAAACAGTCAAGGTACCATGAGCATGTGTCCCAGAGGCAGTGACAGTTTTAGAGAACTAGTTCAGAAATGCCTTACCAAACTGCTTCTGCTGCAGGATAAAGGCTTGTACCTTTGCAGCTGTGGAGAAAGGGAAGGATTTCTTTGCCTGACAGAGAGTTCAATAATGCACCTGACCTACTAGGCCGTTCCACTGCCCGTAGTGCCTGATGAGTTGCTGCAGCCCTGGCTTGAACATTGGCCTGCTCCAGTGTGACTGCCTTTGTAATTGCCCCCAAGTCTTCAGACTGTAGTGTTGGCTACAGGAACTCTTGTTGTGAGACAGTTCTAAGACTCGCATTTGCTGTCTCTTCCTGTCATTTCCATTTGCTGTCTTGAGTGCTGCTTGGCCAAGTAGCCTCAGCTCAGACACAGACAGTTAATAAGAGGTCTGGCAGGGAGCACTGGGAGCCTACAATGGTGCCATTTGGGACTTCCATGGCTGTAAGAACAGAGGACAAAATCCAGACTGACTTTGACGTTGGTAGGGCAGCATGGAGACAGTCTCTCTTGTCTGATGGTGGCTTGAAAAAGAGAGTCAGACTTTTGAAATTCCAAAATGGCTGCTGGCCACTTAATCCTCCCTCTGTACCTGCCTACAATTAAGGCTTTCCTACGTTTATATCTAGCCATGTTGTACAAAGAAATATTAGTATTGATTCTTCTAGAGAGGACTGAGAGATCTATTGCAGTACCTTGGACAGCACTGACAGATATTTTATTGCCTATCGACCCCACAAAAGGGGGCTTTTGTTTTATTTTCTGCAGCCCTAGCAGCTTTGTTCCAGCCAGAAAAAAATTGCCTCTAAACTTAAAAAGCTGCTGATTGAATTTGGATAGGCTGGCTCCAGTTTAGTCTAGGCACTGCCCAGAATAGATCGAAAATCATCATTAGACAGAAACAGAAAGTTTGCAGTGTTGTTGTAACCATGTTGGTCCCAGCACATTAGAGAGACCAAGGTAGGTGAGGCAATGTCTTTTATTGGACCAGCGTCTGTTGGTGAAAGAGATGACCTTTCAAGCTACGCAGAGGAGTCCTTCAGCCCAGATCTGAAGGAGAGTTCTGTGTAGCTAGAAAGCATGTCTCTTTCACCCAGAAAAGTTGGTCCAATAAAAGGTATTGCCTCACCTATCTTGTTTCAGAAATAGAAAGTGCCTTTTTCCATTGATCAGTGGGGTCAAAACAAGTTGCCAGGAACAGCAAAGTTCTCTCTCTTCTAATATTGGAATTATGTTGTTGTTTTAAAATAACCTTTGGTGTCTCAATCATATTAATTAAAGCCTCTCCCATTCTCTTGATAAGAAAAGCATAAACCGGCGTCATATCCTAAATTGTCAAAAAAACTAAATAGCCTTGCGTGGAGAGCACAGCTACAGTAAAATAGGCAAGGATTTGATGTCTAGTGGTTAGAGCATGGGACTGATAGTCAGGAGCTGTTTCAGTCCCTTATACTGCCACTCAGGTAACTTAATCTCGGTGCCTCATTCTGCCCACCAGCAAAAAGGAGTGTAAATTATACTGCATGTTGGGGGTGCCGAGGCATCAGGCTGTTTGCGGAGCTTTGCATTTCTAGATCATATTTTTGTTGGAGAAATTTCAAGTATTTTAGTTAGTGATAAATGTAAATCCTCAGAAATGTAAACTCTTCTCCCTTGCGTTGCTTTTTCTCTATTTAGGCTGTTAAAGCCTCTCTGTATATCTGTAGTGCAGTCCTTTGAAGCTATGACCTTCAAGATCTAAACAAAAGTCATTGTGGCTTAGAAGGAACCACGATAAGCTAAGAGAATGCCAAGTCTACTCAAATGCATACAGAGGGAGTTGTAGAAAAAGATTCACAAGCTGTTAAATGCACATTAATAGTGAATAATTGTCTCGTTTTGGTGTAGGGTTGCTACCATGCTAAATGTTTCTTATTTCTTTGTAACTAACTATGCAAGGCATGATGCATATCTAATGAAAGTCACAGCTATGTCTGGACCCTAGGTATTTAGGGAAATAAACAAGCATCAGCCACTTTGTTAATGTGGCATACTAGCTCCCAGATAAATACTGAAAATTTGTGCTTAAACGTTTATTAACCTACCTCTGAAAGCTTTCCTCCTCTGTTTAATACTCAAGTATCACTTTATCAAGAGGGGCATATATTGAAACAAAAATCTGGAAACCCGAAGCCTGATTCCCCAAAGTGGGAGATGGAAGGCAATAGGGAAGGGTTGATAATTATACAGATCATTGCTTTGACCTAATCCAAAGTCAACCAGCGTCCAACGAGTTTGCAGTGAGCAAGCTGCTTAATGCAGCTCTTGTAATGGAAGCCCCATAATAATTCTACTGTTGCGTCTCTACTTGTGATTCATGCCTCATAAAATAAATATATATAGTATGAATATTAATATCCTCATTATAAATATATTTCTAACCAATATCTACCAAGAAATTATTTAAACACAGAAGCATATTCTCTTAATGGAGTGGAATTTTCTATCCCAAACATCTGACAAAGACTTACCTTTTACATCTTGATGCAGACTTTGATATTTTAGCTTTAGAAATAGCACTTTTATGTTTCCCTTTGAAGTATTTTTATCCTTTCAGCCTACCTTAACAATCAATCTATGTGGGGATGAGTAGGGAAGGGGCTTTGAAAATATGGAGGCCAATTTTTGCAGCAAAATAGAGGAAACGAATCTGATGCTCGTGACTGAGCTTGTCATCCAAATGAATGGGATTCACAGAATCTATATAGATTTTTTAACCCTTATAATGGATCTTTTTTTAAGTGGCGGGTCTTCGTTAGATTTGCTTTGGGAATAATCTATCTATTGCCTGGAAGATAAATAGAGGAGAAGGGTAGTCACAGACAGAGGCAGGGTTGTGGTGGGATTAGGGTATTGGTCTGAGACATGATTCCCTGCTTTGTGACAGAATTCCTGTTCCTTGGCCAAATTGCTTGGTTTCTCTGTGCCTTAATTACATGTAACATGGGAATAATGTCTCCCAGGGATGTTTGGAAGCATGAAAGATTGTGAGGTGCTCAGCCGCTGGGATAATGCAGGCCATATAAATACCTGAGAATGAAATTGAACAAATCTGTTGAGTCCTGACTGTTTGCCAGGTTCCTCAGTCTAAGGGGAAATGTAATTAAAACCAAGGTCAGGTGGCGGTCTCAGGGGGGACAATACCCAAGCAACACAGGAAAGAGCTACATAGGAGTCTCACTTAGTGTAAGTTACTCAAAACACAACACTGAATGATCTGTGGGTGGGACTTTCGTCAGGTTTCTTTTTTGTTTGACTTTCTTCTAGTTTCTCAGCCAAATGTTACTTTTTGAAAGGAAAACATGGCACATCTAGGTCAGTGCTCAAGGCTGGCTCAAGTCAGAAACAGATGGAAAGGAGTTATCACTAGATTTCTATGCCATGAGTTCATGGCCGCAGTCCAGTTCCTAAGGGGTAGGTGTCAACATGATTAAAAATGCCTTTACATTTGGCACTAAGTGGCCTGCTTGTTGGCAGTCTAAGCAGAGAAACCAAGGACTGAATGGGCTATGGAGAAGAGATTACCTTGTTGCCCTGAAGCTTGTTATTCCAGGATAGAGCAGAGATGGTGTATTAGGGCTGTGCATGGAAAACTTCCTTTGCTGCTGCCCCTGTTGGTATTTTGTTGATTAAAACAGAACACTTTCATCTTTTTTTGGCTGCTAATCCTAGGTCCATTCCAGGGCATTCAGTCAACAGCTTTTTAAAAATACCGTGTAGAGGCTTCTTCCCTGTGTGTGTGTGTGCTGGTCTTTGAAATTCTAGAAGCACTCAAAACTTTGGGGTCATAGCTGAAAGTGTTGGGCATTATTCAAACTTTGGTCCACAGTGATTTGTTTAAGATCACCCAGCAAGTTTGTGGTAGAGCCAGGAACAGACCCCAGATCTTCTTCATTCCAGTGCCAGTGCCTTAACCACAAAAGCATACTTCCTCTCCTGCCTTTTCCTGCCTCCACTCACGTTGACAATTAGTGTGAGAACAGATTTCTTTGCACTTAAACACCTCTATTTTCAGTCACAGCTCTGGCCAATCCAGAAATTAACACGGTCTTAACTAAAATTGCCAGAATAGATTTTGGGGGGGTTCATTTGTGTTCATGCTGTGGGTAAAGGTTCAAGTCAATTAACAGTCCAATGGATTCATTCTTACATGGAACAGAATAGTGCAGGTGGCATTCCTCTCACCGCTTTGTTTTTTCTTTTGGATGATTTGGTACATTACAAAATCCTTCTGAGTGTTCCCATGCACACACTAAATTGTGTTTGAGGTTTTGCAAATTTGGAAAAGGAAAAAAATCCCCATCTCCATTGTTCGCCTCACCTTTACAGCAATAAGACTGCCACTTTTCACCTAGCAGCTGGGCTCTTGCAGCGGTAAATTCCTCCTGCTGTGCTGGGGATTTCTTGCCCTCTGAGTTGAATGGCTCTGAATCAGAGTGCCTGTAAGACACATTGCCTTCCTCTCGGACTGGTAGAATTTCGAGCACTGGTAGACGGTAAAGGATAAGTTTATAGTCTGGGGGAAATAGCCTTTTGTGGGGGGTGGAGGGGTTGTTTTGGGTTTTTTTTGGACAATGCAACTAAAAATTAACAAAGAAACCACTCGCTGTTTTAGAAGAGAGGAGAAAACCAAACCTCATGGTCCTTATTTTGGGGTTTTCTCTACACTCCCCCTCTTTTCAGTATGTCCGCTCTGCAGCTGGAGTAGGCATACCCACCCTAGTTTTAATCTAGCTAGCATGATTTAAAGCAGCAGGGAAGACACACCAGTGTGGATCCTGCACAGTCTAGCAATACAAGTGTGTACTCAGGGTCCAGGGAGGGCTTGTACAGCCCACGCCACCGCATTTTAACTGCTAGTTTTAGTGGTACTAATTAGATTGCCCAAGCTGCAATCACACATCCAGCTGCAGTGTACACATACCTTTCCTTTCCCATGAGCTCTCTCAACAGTGTGGACTTGAGACCTTTGCATACCAAATGAAGAAAGACCAAAACTGATGATTGATCATACACTTAAAATTCCACCAATTTTCATGCAAGCAGGACTGTCGTCCCATCTCCCCCACCCGAACACCGCACCCCGCTTCAGTGAGTTCCGCTTGAATAAGAACTGCAAGTTTTGGCCTTAATCTTCTGGACAGAACCTTGTGTATTTGGTGTGGGATTTTCAAAAGCACTTATGTGATTTAGGCGTCACCCCAGTGACACTGAAGGGGATTTGCGCTCCTAAGTCACTTAGGTGTTTTAGAAAAGCCCACCTTTGCTCTCTATAGCTCTTTGAAAAATCTCCTTATCAATCTTGGTGTCATAATCTTTGGCAAATTTACAGTACATGGACCCAACCAAGAAAGGTACTTGGTATTTCCAGAGGAGTGCTGTGTACCCTGCACTCCAAGGCCAGGAAATGCTCAGCATCCTGCAGGATCAGGCCAGGTGTTTGTTTAAAAAGAGAGAAAATATAATATTTTCCTAGCAGCAGGAGACTCATCTCCGCATAAACATTAAAGATTAACTCTTTCTGATTAAGGCCCTTTAAACCGTCTTAATTAAAAGGAGAACTGTCATCCACGACTCCTTTTGAATTAGAAATAACAATGAACAGCACAAACGGCTACTTCATTTCATCTGGAATTCACTTAGTCCTTCAGAAATGTTATTTCCTTTTGCTTTTGTACAGAAAGGCAATAACTTTGATTTTTTTCCCCTGTGGATTTACTGTTTCCCCATCTGTGCTTTGCCTACGCGTTCTCTTTGTTGGGAAACTGAAAGTCACAATCCAAACTCCTGGCAACTGAAATAATGGGGGCTTGATATTTATATTACTATTGCAACATATGGACATCTGTTCTCTGTACCATTAAAAAGAAATTGGTTCTAAGTCTAATATTTGGCACTTCCAGTCTTTGGCAGTTGATGTCCACATTTTTCCGTCTGTTGAGTAGGAGTGGGTAGTGGGTGCCATAGCTGACCATTGTCCGGTGGTCCAAGTATGACTCTGCTGGGCATAGGTTCTCAATAAGGACACCACTTATGGTATTTAATTAGCACTGACGTCCAAAATGTTGTAATGCTTTGTGTAGTGTGAGACTAGAATGGACTTTCACCCTTAAATACATCGTGTTTGCTGAGCGCTGCTGTTACAGCCTAGTGTAATAGGTATAAAAACGGAAGACCCGGCATGCCTTCCATAGTACTGACAAGTGTTAACAGGATGGATGCATTAATTTTGAAGCCAAAACATCCCCTGCACAGAATAAACTCACATAAAGGAAGAGACTTAGGCAAATACAGGCTTCTTGGTTTTTTCAGTCTTATACTGTCAAAAAATGGCCTCTTTTGCCAGTGATAGCCAAGATGTGAGCGGATTTCAGGGGATCAGAGCTGATGTACACCTCTCCCTCTCTTTCAGAGGCATGTCTCCATGGTCTGACTTCCAGCTCAGATTGAGTCCCAGCTGCAATGGTACCCAGTAGGAGATGCAGAGTTTCACTCCAGAATTAGATGTGTGCTCACATAACCATGGGGTTGCCAGGGATCGATGATGTGGATGTTTCATAACTTTTCACCTTCACATCCAAAATCCCATGCAGACTGGAACCCGAAGACTTGTGGTGGAAAAGCTTCCCCAGAGTAGCTAACAGGTGGTGGTGGGAAGAGTGGGTGGCAATGACTCACACAGCCACCACCTTTTATCTGTCCCTAACCCCCAAGATAAAAATAAATCTGATGTCAGACATTTCTGCTCCCAGAAGCATAAGGGACAATTCTCGGACCTGCTTGAATAATAGTGTGATATCTATGTGACTGCAGGCTAAGAAGCCAAGCCATGAAATGAAGCTAAGAAAGGACGGTGTTTAGAGCATTTGATATCATTTGAAAGATAAAATGTGTTCTGAGGAATTAGTCCCTTTTCTCTATGGCTACCATTACTATAGTGCGATTGGGAACGTATTTTTCGCTATTATATCTTGCTGTCATTTAGCTTCTTAAAGTGTGTTCAGTGCATCTTTTTCTAGCCAGTAGCATTTTTTCAGCAGAGTGGGCCAGGATCTTCAATCTCCATCAAAAGATCTGGGTGCAGGGGGCGAAACTTGGTGCATTTCATCCTGCTTCCCACTTGGTTTGTTGAGAAGATGCTGAGGCTGTTCCTACTGTCTCAGGGAATGCTGAAGGTCTGTGGGGTCAGAATTCGTGGCCAGGTTTTCTCACACTGCCTGTATCTGTGTCCTTCTGCTCACACTCAACATGGTATATTTCCTTTACCTGGGTACTAGCTCCAGCCCAGCAGCAGGAAATATTAATTGTGTATCTGTGCATTAACTTAGTGTATGATCAGGAAACTGAAGAAGAGCAACTATTTTTTGTGAACTGTTGAAAGGAGTGAACTAAAAATCTCCTCCATTATAATGTCTGCCGGTAATGCCTAAGCAATGGCACACAGAGCAGCCCAGAGAGCTCTATGAAGTGTGAGGTATAAAATGCCTCTCCCCTTAGCCAGGCTTCAGGGATACCCACAACTTTATGCCCATGTCAGGAATCAAATATCAATCTTTGGCTTTAAGGGAAACTTGCAAAAGCACAACTGGTAATTATGTGCTTGTGATGGGGTGTCTAAACACCACATTGGTTAACCAGGGGTTAACAGGAGCCTGAGCCCCGTTAAGCCCCTGGGATGGCACCTGGAGGCGTGTTAAGCATAAATGAACAAACCCAGCTAGGGAGGAGCTGGGTCTTCATAAAGGAAGGAGCACAGGGAAGTGGAGAAAAAACCAGGGATGAGACCCAGAAGAGTGGTAGCTAGGAATTTGCTCTTGGGCTAGCCAGGCAGAAGCATGAGAGGCTGGGGGGAGAGGTGGGTTTTTCTGAGGCAGGAGAAAGCCAGAGGCAGTGAAGCCAAGTAGACAGTGAGGTGGGGTGTTTGGACTGGAGCTAGAGGGGCTACCGTCGCTCTCTGGGGAGTGGAGAGACTTATCAGCAATGGGAAGCTCTTGCAGGGTAAGGAGAGAGCTGAGGAGGGGTGGAGTGGGGAAGGTGCCTGTAGGCCACAGGATTGGAGCAAGCTCCTGTGGTTGGCCCTGATACAAGGGTGGGAACTGGTCCACTGGGAAGTGCTGGGGTGTTACAATGAACTGAAGAAGGTGCTGGGGAAAAGGCCTGAGAAATGGCTAATGGTAGGAAGGAGTCCAGGTAAGCAGTGGCAAGGTGTCGGGCAAAACAGACCTTGGCTGCTCATTGTAGGATCTCTGGACTGAAACCTAGTATGGAGAGTGGGCCTGGGTACCCCGATCAGTCATGGGGAAGGTGGTGTGAAGTCCCCTGTCCTAAGGGGATAAGGACAAATAAAAGGCTGGAGACAAGGGTGTAAGGACCACAGGGCTGAGGATTGGGGTCTTAGTGGCTTGCACACAGGACTGAGAGCCAGGAAGTTTTTAAAGCCGGTCTCTGACATAAGAACTGGAATCATTCACTCTGACTCTATTCACTCTTGTGTAAAATAGGGGTAATTGCCTACCTCTGCAGGGCATTAGTGCAGATCAATGTAGAAAGATGATTTGAAGAATAAGTGCCTTAAGAATACTGTTTCTGCTCAATTCCTGCATTGTGCTGCACAGTCCTTACATAAGCTGTTGGTTCTGAATACCTTGGATAAACCGACTGATAAATCTGTCTATGAAGACTGAGAAAACAGTTCCTTTGTAAGTCTAATTAGTCTGGTTGCAGGCAACTAAACAAGTGTCTACCTATGTATATGAGGCAAAGCTTGCTATATGAAAAAATAGAAAGTAATTTTCCTAACATCTGTGGAATATCTTGGGAACATTGGGACACTCCTTGCTACCCAGCATGTAATGAATTTATGTGCTGTAGTGCACAGAATTACTGTTTAATTCTTAAACACTCAGCATGCCTAGACTAGAACCCTAGTCCTCCCAAATACAAAAATACAGGTCCCTACTGCTTGAGCTGAAGGAATGTTCTCCCAGCTTCTGGAAGTAGTGGACCCAATAGTCTTTTAAGCAGGCCACCAAACAGAAGATGCCACACAGTCGAGCTCAGAAAGATAGGATTACTTCCCCTGCACCCTTTGTCCACTTGCCCTTCCTGTGAGTACAGGTAGAGATTTTTTGTTCACTAGACAAAAGGGCCCATAGCAAGTATTATCAGTAACAATTGTTGTAAATCTATGGTTTTGTTGCCTTAAGCAAGCAGACTTATGTTCACTGAAACTTTTCCTTTAAAACTTTATTACACATGCTTCTTTACGTTAATAGCTGGTGTAACAGTTATTCTAGTGAATCATCTTGCTAATTTTCTACAGTACAATCGCAACCTAGCCAATACAAGATATTGTTTAGAGGGATGTGACCTCTCTGCACTTGGTAACTGCAGCTTAGAACCAGCCAGCTGCTGTGATGCATGAAATACATCTTAGTTCATTAAGATCAAAGGAACTAGACACTTGTTCACAGGGGCAATGTCTGCAGCCAAAAGTATTTATACTGATTAACTGCTTTTTAGAACCCTCTGCTTGAATTGTTAACCTTCAAATAAACCATCTCTTGGGAAATCACTGACACAGCCACTTGTCTCAAAATTCAGCTGCCTGATCTTTTTTGAACTAGATGTGCAAACATTTAAATGATAATTGAAGCACTAATTAAATGCTGTGTCTGGGCACTCTATTAAGGCTTTCAGAGATGGCCTAAATTATTGGACAACAGTATTTGTTGCTGTAAACCCAGGTCTTGGGCAGGTTTGTGAGAAACGGGACTGGTACAGTCATTTTTGTTACTCTTGTTACCCTTTGTCGGATCTCTGAACATCTCAGCCACTGAACTAACACAGCCAAGAAGGCACAGAGATTTCACTTGTCAAGAGAAGCAGAGAATCTAGTGGTGTAGAGCAGGGGGCCACACCTTAAATTCCCTTTTCTACAAAACTTAACAGTTGGGGGTGGCAGTTTCATTTGGTGAACAGGGCACAAGACTGGAAGCTATGAGGCCAGAGTTTTGTTCCATCTCTGCTGCTGACATGCTATCCAACCGGGGGACATTTCAACAGTTATTCTGTATTCCCAGGTTTACCCACATGTATGAAGTGCCCTAGAAGCTACAAATGAAAAGCTCTATTTAAATACTAATTCTTGTTGGAGTCATTGATATTTAACTTCATACGTCTTCAACGTATTTCAGCCGTTTTATTACTCTTCGTGTAATATCACTTAGATTTCCTGGTTTACTGTTGCTCATGTTATGTCCCTGAATTGTCGGTCTTTTTCCTACCAGCACAGTTACTTCCATCTGCATTAGCAGACCTCAATTTTTTTTATTGAAAATCGATTTTCAAAAATACAAAGGAAAAAAAGGACGGGAAGGGAAGGGGACAAGGAGGCGAAAGGCCTTTAGGGATTAATCAAAAAATGTATATAAAGTTAGACCAAATTGGTTTAAAATTTGTCTGAGGTCTCTTTTCTCTGGAATGTTACCTGCTCTACCTAAAACTCTAGTCTTACTAAAAGACAGTAAACTAAATTGTTCCTCACAACTTGAGATTTAGGCATTATCTTGGCTTTCCCATGTTGTTCCCAGTTGAGTTAAAATGATTGACATTTCTATAGCACCTTTTATTTAAGGCTCTCAAAGGACATCATAATTTATAAATGACTCACGCATCTTAAAAACTACGTAAATGCAACAGGTTCTAAAGGCTTTACTGGGTCCTTGGCAAGTTTGGTTTGACCCCCAGCTTTGCTTCCCTTTGCACAGATGCTCAGGCGAAGGTAAATGAACAAGTGCTTGAGACTGAAGACCAATTTACTTCCCCAGGAGGGAGACAGGAAATAATACACTAGATGCTTTGGAAACAGTTGGTTGGAGCTTGATTTGGAAAATGACAACTCCATTGCCTATTAATACAGGGTTCAGATGATAACTTCACCTGTGTGCTCCATAACAGAAAGCAAATCCAAGCATGCACACAAGTACAAGATCAGTACTGTTAAGCTAACAGACCTGCAAATAGTCTGGGCTCTAAACCCTGGGGATTCTCAGGTTTCAACAGTATGGTGGCCTTAAATAGGCCATTATTGGCTCTTTCTGTCCCTCTTACTTAGAGGGCCCTCATTTCTGCAGTGTCTGAGCCCTTCAGTGTGGCATATTGAGACCAGTGTTGGAAATGCAGTGTTAAGGGCTGGGGAGAGGGGGGGATGTGGTTTCCAGGTCCTGCTTGCAGGCTAGTGAGTACAGCTAGTCTGGGAAGAGCCAGATTAAAGCAAGGTGGGGTGAGTTGTGCTTCTCTGCCTTAGGGAGCAGCCTGTTTTTTCCTTTCTGTTTTGGGGCCTTCTGTGTTAGTGTTCTGAATTCTAATAAATGCAGTGTTACACTGCCACTACTGTGAGAGTAGTATTTTTAATTTCATTTCCTGTGTGTGTGTGTCTGTGTGTATGCTGTGAACATAACGCTGACAATCTTTAATGTATTTATCCTCACAATATCCCTGTGAAGTAGGAAAATGTTATCCTCATTTTACAGATGGGGAAACTGAGGCATTTTTTAAAAATTTCACCAGTCATTTTGTACCTGACCCATGTTTTTTAAAATGCCTGTTACTTTTGAAAATGGGACGTAAACTCCTAAGTCACTTAGGTACTTTTTAAATCTTTACTCTAAGTGACTTGTCCATGGTTACCCAGGAAGTCTCTGGCACAGCCAGAAATAACCTCGATCTCTTGTTTCCCAGACATAGGTTTCAACCCATACTTGTAAATCAGCAGGATTGTCCTCATTTTTCCAGAGGGGGGCGGGGTATCTTACATACATAGTAGCAAGAATACTGCTTTAGTTATCTCACTCTGCAGATACACCCTGCAGTGTCATCACATAAAAATATGGTGGTTACACAGATTGTGCTTCATGGGACTTGAGAAATCCACCATGCTAAATTGCAGCCTCAATCTGAAATGTCTTTCTGTGAGCATTTCTGAAATCTCTATCACCACAATATCTAAGTGCTGCACGTGTCTTTGACAGATCTTACTGTCTTCTCTAAGGAAGCAAGTCCCCACCGGCAAACTTAAACCTTGCTGTTCAAATATGTATTTCCACTGAAAACAAAGTTTTCCAAGATTGAATATGGCTAAGGGGAATCACTCCTTTTAAAGAGTATATCCAAAACACTGCTTGTGAATGGATCCCTGCAGCAACTTTTCAATCTTTAAATGTCTCTTTAAATTAAAAGGCTCACACATTTCCGCCAATGAGAGAAGTGCCAGCTGTCTCAGACGTTTCTTTTCACTTTTAAGGATGTGACTTTGCACTCCAAAAGACAGCAAAACTCAAGTGTTTCTCTCCAACAATATCAGGCAGTTGAGAATAAGAAAAGTAAAACCTTCTGTCTTGCTCTAAAGCTTTAGAGGCAGGTAACCCAAGATTAAGTCACTGCAAAGGAGAAATTGAACATAACAAGAACAGTTAATCTAAGGTTATATCTTTGCCAGTTAAATAATGGAAATGGCCTGATATCCAACCCTGTATGTGAATTTTGGTTATTTCAGAGAAGTACAGCTCTAGCGCTGAAATCTGCTTCCCAAGCCCAGAGCTGCCACTTTTTAGTCTTTCTAATGACTTAAAACAAAGGTTGAGTATTCAAAGATCCCATGGCTGTTTTTATTTGCAAGAGTCTTGGTGGCCGGGCCAAACTGCAACTTAAATCATTCATATTTTCTTATCTGGACTTCACCCTGGCTTCTCTTTGGATGAAGTATGCTTTACTTACTATGTTAAACACGTGTGTTAATGTGGAGTAGGGGTCAAAAGCTACCCCACAGCTGGTTCATTTAGTGGTGGAACAGTGAGATCTTTTGTTACAATGCTTTCAAGGTGCTCAGATAACATGGTGATGGGAAACTTTTCAGACACTTACTTGATAGATTTTAATGGTACTGGAGGGAAAATGTTACCTAACTGTACAGTTAGTGTATATGTGCAAGGTTCTCCAAGGGGATTTCTGTATTAGTAAGTCCCTATCCTTTTAGAAATATTAGATGAAATCATAAGGCAAGTCTCAACTTTTTATAGTCCTCTTTTATAAACAAGTCTCTATATTGAGTTGCCAAAGAAAGTGAATGGTAATTTAGTGTTTGCAAAGGATTTTGATTGCTGCTTTCTTTCCTTTCTTTCAGGTTTGATATTAATTGACCTTTTCACAAGTGCTGCAGACAAAATATACCAATTTGAATGAAATCTGGGAATTAAATGACCAAACACATTTATCTTGCTAGGTATTTCAAAGCAGAAAAAACATAATGCTTGCACAACATGTTCCGGTAAATGTTTTAGAGTACAATGTAAGTGGTTCAATATATACAGCAAAAATTCTCTCCATCTGACACAGAGAAGGTATTGTGCTTATGGTGCTCCTTCTCAGTGTGGGAAGCTTCAGCTGTTAATGAGAGTTGTGAGCCCAAAATGAGTACAGAACATGCATTGGTTTATCTGCTAGATATATCTTAATTTGTTAAACAACACTTTAAACACAAATTAGGATAAAGGTGGCCCCAGTGCGTCAAAGAGAAGCAGCTGCTCTGCCAAACAAAGTAACTATAACAAATCGCCTATTTTGGTAGAAAGGCCTAGTTGGTCAAAGATTATCTCAGGTGAAGGGAGACTTGTAGTTGGTCACAGTTCTGATGGACAAGGTTACGGAAGCTGAGTAGCATAGGAAACATCTGAGAGCAGTGTTCCCAATGAAAAAATAAGAGCAGTAGTAGTATGTGGGGAGAAGCACTAAAGGTGAGCTGTGTGCATCAGAAGAGACTTTATGCTTGCCATGATTACATGGTGTGTGTGTGTGTATAGATAACTCTACACGTTAAAATATCATAATTTAATCTGTCTGCTGGTAGATCTGATGGTTTTATCTGAAGAAGCATAACTGTATCTGAAAAGGTTACTGAGGAGCTGGAATGGATAAACAGTCAGTTGTATGGAAAAGAAATATTCAAAGGTCACAATTTGAGGATACATTTTCTGATGTCAAATACTAGCAGACAAAGATTAGCAATTCCTGAGAGGCTAGGAGCAGTCTCTGCAAAGGAAACAGTTCTTTAAGTCCAGCTGAGTGAAATCTAAATTGCCAGGAGAAGATCCAATTGATGGTCCCATTTTGTCACTACATCATTTTTTTCCCCCTCCTCTTGCCCTTTTTGATAGTCATTGATAAGTTCAAAATTCTGGCACTTCCTCTAAAACCTTCCAAATCCCCAAGAGTTTAGCTTGAAGGGAAAATGGGCTTGCAATGTCTAGAAGTTCCTGGGGATTTTTTTTCCAGCATTCTCCTTATCAGAGATGGTCAGCAAGTTAAACATGTTGATGAGTAGATGTGTTCTGAAAGGCCACAGGTGACAAACTGTCAGGAATTAACTCATGTGATTATGATCATAATCAAGCTAAAGCCACTAGCACCTATATGTTTGGCCAGCAGGATGGGTACCTCTTCAGTTTATCTTGGCAATTCTCTTTATTTATTTATTTTTATTTAGCATGTGCATAGTTGTCTAGCCAATTGACTGCATCTTCTGTGGCATGATGCAGTTCTTCTAGGCCACCGCTAAACCTAGGCAACAGGCATTCGTCAGCTATGTGCATCATCGTCTGTGGTGCGCCACAGCTGCACAACAAGCTCTCACGAAGGCCCCAGCGATGCTGGTTGGCGGCACAGAGACCTCGCCCAGTCCGGCACCTGTTCAGTAGGGACCACTGGCAATGGGGCAGGTCAAAACCAGGCGGGCGAATCATGGGGTTGGCGACGAGGGACTGGTTGGGGATTATAACAGATATCCTTTCCTCTCGCCAGAGTGTTTCCACCCTAACATCCTGGCATGGAGGATGAGACCGTAATGGGCGACGTGACGAAAAACGTGCAGCTGGTAGTTTTAAAAGGTGGTCACGCAGCGGCAGGCTTGGGTTGGAGCGTACTTTTTCCAGTAACTTGCCAGTGGCAACCTCTCATCTGATAGGAGGAGGAGCAATATTGCTCAGAACTGTAAGCCATGGGAGTGGAGTCGGACGCAGGGCACCGGAGATGATACATAAGGCGGCATGTAACTGCATGTCCACCAGTTTGGTGTGTGATGATCAACTCCAAACTGGTCTGCAGTACTTTGCCACCAAATATGAGATGGCAAAAGCTGACGTCCGCAAAGTTGGAGCATGAGCACCCCATGACGATCCTGCCAGTTTGCTAAGAAGATTGTTGCATGTCTTAACTTTAGCTTCTGTCTTTTTCAGGTGGGCATGGTAACTCAGTGTGAGGTTTAAGGTCACACCTAGATAGACCGGTTCTACTTCATGCTTCACCTTCTGACCATTCCGATAAACATTCAGTTCTCGGGTTGCACTGGGGTGATGAAGATGGAACTAACTGGAGACTGTTTTTATGATGCTTGGCTGGAGGTGCCAGTCTTACAGTAGTCAGCTAACTTTACCATGTCCTGATTTACAGTGGCATCAAGCTCATGAAACGTCCAGGCCTGGGTACTGCAACAGATGTCATCTACATAAATGAACTTTCGTGACTCTGTTGTTGGCAGGTCACTGATGTAAAGGTTGAACAGGGTTGGAGAAAGCACAGAGCCCTGGGGTAACCCATTGCTCTGTCGTCTCCAAGCACTGGTCTTCTCCCCCATATGGACTCTGAACTGCCTATCATGGAGGAACAGTTCAACGACGCCTGTGACCCAAGGTAGCAAGACCCATGATACCTTCACGAGCAGGCCAGTTTGGTTGGTTGCATGTGCTACGACCTTGGTGAAAGTTGGCTTGGTCAGGGCTCAAAATTCTCTTAATAAGGAAGAGTAACCACTTGCTCAGCCATTTGGTTAGGTAGGACTGTCCATTACATGGGAGTTCAATGCGTCTACTGCCCAATTCAATGTGTGTCCCTTTAAATGGCATTATATGTGACCCTATGGATATGACCTTAGGGAATTGTTTCATACACTGTACGTACCTCCAGGGCTCCTTAGTGCACGACTGGCGCACAGCTGAAGGTATTCCGACTGGAGCTCCCACAGCATAAGAGGTACAGCAGGGAAATGTGTAATGGCTGAATGTATTCCCGAAATTGAGATATTAGGGATGAATACTGTGTTCCAGATCTTTTTTGGAAACCCTTCAGTGGCTCTCAATCTGTTAACTCTAGTGAAAAGTACAAGCAGAGGCTGCTAGCTGTCAGGTAAGGAGGGGGAGAAGGTCACATTGTGGCTTCATCTCAACGGGAAGTTTGCTGCTTCTTAAATTGTCAGGGGAACAGCAGCAATCTCTTTCCATGGTATCCTGGATCTCCAATGAGGGAGCATGTCTCCAATGGTGTGCCCCAGGACTACTCACAAGTGGTAGAGATGTGTATGCATGGTAAGTGTTGAGCTGTATCATAGCTTACTTGTCGTGACACATTAAGGCAGCTGTCTGCTATTTGTGCAACACTGTACATCTTCACCAAGAAAACGCTCTGACTTCACAGTTGTGCTGGGTCTGCCTTCTTCAGTGCTGCTGGAAACACAGCTATGCACAGAAACCAATTGCTTGGCTAAAGGTGGAAAGGCTGTGTCTCATGCATGCTGTGTTTTATGGTATTCAGGATTCCCTTTACAAACTGAGCCCTCAGGACCACCATGAACATAAAGTCTGAGTGCACAGTGCTGTAATCAGTGACGGGCTTTCCCATCGGGGGCAGCAGGGGCACTGTAACACAAAATATATAAATGAAAGCAGAGTAAAATTAGATTAATCCTAATTCTGTGTTCCATTTATGATGGTTAATTACATGGGGCTCCCAAGTGGTAACAGCAGGCCTGCAATGAACAGTCTGACAGAGCACTGAGGGGACACTTTGAAACTTGGCTTTAATTAACAAATACATGTGCTGCTGAGGAAAATCACAGGGTCCCCCTAGAGCTGACCACCTGCTGCTAGCAATAGTATAAACTCACTGCAATAGCTCTCACCATTGCAATGCTGCTTCCGTTTAGTATGAAATCCACTTGCTCTAACAAGACGGCAAAACCTCCTTCCTCCAGTTGCAGGAGTTGTGGTCTGCAGGCCATAACAAAGAAGCAGCAGCAGTAGGGGAAGAACGGACTCAGGAAGAGAAGAGAACCACTATTAGGGTGACCAGGTGTCCCGATTTTATAGGCCAGTCCTGATTTTGCGGGCTTTTTCTTATATAGGCTCCTATTACCCCGTCCCGATTTTTTACACTTGCTGTCTGGTCACCCTAACCCTGTCCTCCCTGCAATCTTGGTAGTGGTGGTGAAATAAAGGAGCAATTGTTTAGAGGAAGATCTGGATAAGAATAAGTGGCATGGTGTCGCTGGGAATTAAAGATAAGGGGAGGTTAGGTCAGGATATAAAGATCCATGTGTGTATATAAAGTCACTATGGGTCATGGCTTCATGAGAACATCTTAATGGAATCCTAGTGATAACTCAGCATCTGTAGATAACTCTGCCTACAAGATGTCTCACTACCACTTGTATTCATAGAGATTATGCTCAGTCTTGTCAGCAGGTGGACTTGAAACCACACTGCTGTGCTACTTTAGCCAGAGTTGATCTTCAGCTGCTGACATACTGAAACAAAGAATTAATTGCAAAGTTATGCCCAAACAGCTTTCAGTCTCTTAACTACTGGAGAAATGGAGGACAACAAAATGGTCCATTCAGATAATTACACATAATCACAGATTTAACTTCCTGGGAAATAAACTTCTTTTTCTGTTACTTTAAGAGACTAAAAATGGCAGAAGTAGCACATGAGGAAAAACAGAAACAACCTCTCGTGTTCCTTTGGCATTAAATGATCAAAAAAAGCACACTAGCTGAGGCTCCATTCCTACTGTATTAATTTGCTTTCAGAATAGGAGTTTCTCAAGTTATTCCAGTACTTGGTTCATAATTAGAAAGACGTACTGAGAGAAGTGAGTACACAGTTGCTACTTGCATTAGGTTCCCTTCTTTAGAGTTAGAGGATATTTAGCTTTTTGCAGAATAGTTTATCCAAGTATGAACTGTGATTCAAAGCAGATCAACCTGCCTTTTTGAGTGCCACTGAAAATAAACAACGATATACATGCTTTTGAGAACATCTACGCTTCTCCGTGCTACTAGTGAGGTGATGAGGTTGTACTTTTCCACAAAGGACTATTGTAGCTTAATTTGATTAGGCATGGTTACTTTTTGCACCTCATAGCTAGTACAACCCTAGGCTTCTTTTTCATGACCTAAGGCTTTTTACTCCTTAATCAATAAATATAATATTATGCAGATGGTTTTATTTACATGCAGAGGAAAATAGCAAGTAACAAAAAAAATCTGTTCATTCTTAACCCTTTAATGATGCAATAGAAAAGTTAAACTATTTACCATTGTTGCTTGATGGTTGGTATTTATTCATTTTTACTGTAGTGCTTGGAGGCTTTGGAATTTTTCTAACCAAAGAGAAACACTGAGGAAACAGAAGACCAGAAAAGGAAGAGATGTTTCCCTTTTCATGATCAGGTGATGGCCTGGCCAGTACGGTCTTCTCCAGCCTGGAGCTGAGGCTCTTGGCTTGCACAGGCAGTGGGGAGTGATAAAGTTGGAAGTCAAACGAAGAGGTGAGGTGCAGGGTATGGAACTAAGTTTTCTGCTCTCTCCTGGTGGCAAGGACTAGCAGAGATGGTCTCAGGTAAGCAGGCAAATACCAAATCCTGGATTATCTAAAATATATAGTTAAAGGTGAGACAGATCATGATCTATTACACAGTAAACTCATGATACCTGTTACAGCTCTACCTAGGAGCCAAAAGTAACAAAAAGAATGAACAAAGGAAATAAAATAAAATGAAGTAGAGATAAGCCCATACTAAAAAGTTAATGAGTCTTCTACTTCCTGACTCTATGGGAAGCTATCCAAGTTGTATGTAGCATTTCTTCATAGAGTCTTCTAGTACCATGTTAAGCTCAACAAACTTAAACAGTACAAAGTCACCTTGAAAAGTGTCTTGGAAATGATGATTAAAAATCTAGTTTTCAAAACTAATTTCCCAGCGTGCCTTGGGTTCTTATTAGCATGAATTTGACCAGATGATTTTTCTTGAGTTCTAGGACAATGTTTTGTAGATTAGAAGTTGTCTCTCCTTTTAGATAAGCCATGTTGCTTGATCCCAGTATCACAGCACTGTCATATTTAGCCCTGTTGCAGCCAGTGCAAATCCCATTGAAGTTGTCTGTTTACACCAGAGCTAAGTTCAACTCTAAGAAGACATATATTTTTTTCACTGTATAGTTACAACTGTCTTCACTGAATGCATGCAAAAAGGGAGAGGGAAAAGCTTGGTGGAGAAATGAATACACTAATATCAAATCAACAGTCCATAGTCTATCCTGATAACAAGTTGTGTTGTGGTTTTTTTTAAAAAAAGGCAAATAAAGTTTAATGACCATAATTATAAAAGATTTGTGAAATTGCAGGTTGTCAGGCAAACTCAATTACTGAGATGTAAATGTGTAACAGAGAGAACATACTGAACTGCAAATGCTAATAAGTTAGTTTCAAAATGTTATTGTAAAGGTACAAATAGGCTGCACTGCTGCATTGATATTTTGACAAGTTATTGGGAATGATGGCCTGAACCAGCTCCCATTGCTTTCAGGGATACTTTTGCCACTTAATAATTACTATCATAGTAGCTTCTCGAGGGGTGAGAAGGGCCCATAGTATAAAGTGTATATTGTATGAACAGTACACTTTGTCTGCACCACATGCATATGTATTGAGTTCCTGCCCTGAGAACCTTAGTCTAGTAGGGATGACAGGAAGAAAAGTTGAAAAAAATTATTATCCAAGGTGAGGGTGTCAGTGTGGTACTGATAAATGAAGTGACTTGTCCAAGGTCCCATAGAAAGTTTGAGGCAGAACCAGGAACTGAATGCTGGTCTCCTGAGTCCCCATCCAGTGCTTTAACCAGAAGATTGTCCTGTCTTTGACTACAGTTGAATCAGTGGCAAGAGGTTCACACTGTGAAAGTCTATTCAATACTATTTTGTTATCCTTGCACGCTATCTGTATATAGTGCAGCCTAAATAAAATTATGGAACAGAAGTGCATCCTGAAAGCTCTAGGGGTTACCTGGACACACTGTACCTGGTTATGAGTTCCTCACTCAGGTCAAGCTGCCATTGACTCAAATGGCAGCCCAGCCTAATACAGCCTACTGTAAACTGTCTCCAAATTGAACTTTATGATCCAAATTTTGCTCTAAAACAAGCAAGTGCAATTTGAAGTCCAGTGGAGTTAGACATTTATGCAGAAAGGCTGAAATTTAACACTGTTTAACATATTGGAAAATATAAATCACTGAAATATTGAACTGCTCTGCTTAATGCAGTTTTAATGGGATATGAGGGAGCTCCCACTTGGTTTAATAGTCAGGCAAGTGGCTGTGAAATAGCAATAAGACAGCAGGACAAACTACTCAAGATGCTTTGGAGTTTGAATAAACTATTTGCTGAAAATTTTTTGCCTAGCTCTACAGATAAGTCATTCGGGCGCTTATTAAAATTTTACCCATAGTCCCTACCCTGAAAACTTAGTCTGACTGTGACATCTTTAGCAAAGTCAATGTTATCCAAGATGCCTGTAAGAATTGACAGAGCAATTAAGTATTGTTGCAACTGACTATTTCTCTTCCCCTGCCCCATTACAGCCTGGTGTTTAGGAAGAATTTAATTTTGTTTCTTTCAAATCTTCAATCAGTTCAGTTGCCAGGTGTGTGTAGGATGCTTTAATTGCATCTGGAGACTGTATATTTTTCTAGATGTGAAGTGTTCAGCCAAATTACAAGTCTAAACCTTATCTGTCTGGGACTGTTTCTCATATTTCACTTTCTGTCTATTCACTGGCCTGATTATCCCCTTATTAGTCTCTCATATGAATTGTCCTTACTGTTGGAGTTGGTCATTAAATGTTTTAGGGCATGGCCTGGAAAGAGCTGAATTTCCTTCAGTTCCATCTTGAGCTTTTGAGCATGAAAATGTTAATGAGGATCAAGACAGACTGCGCTCAAGATGTTGCACTGACTGTTTTCCCATGTGACCCTGTAGCTGTAATGGTGACTTTCTCTAGATGCAATCAGGAACTGATCCTTTCTACCTTTCACTTATTCCCAGGTGCTTCTGAAGAGAGAATTTCCACTGCAAAGACATCAGTAGTGATAAATAAACATTTGAGTGGCTGATATTAATTTTTAGGTTGCAACACATTAAAAAAAATCAATCATCATCTCAGTCTGCATTTTGGATTCAAGCAATTAGACATGGACCATGCTGTGGTGCTCATAATCGGTGCTTATTGTGTGGAGAAGCAGAGCAACTCCAGCATGGCTAAGGTTTCTACTGACTAGCATTACTGTGCCTTCCACCATCTAGTATTTTATTTAGAAAATGGACCTTTAAAAGATAGTTTAAAATATTTGTGTAAAATTGACCAGATGTATGTAAAATACTTTCCTACTGTGTAAAATAATCCATGAAGGTTTATACTGATAAATAACTATAAAGAAAAATAATAAATGTAAATTATTTCCCTCCCAGCATACAGCCAAGTTATTGATCTACCAGAGGCCTACATAGTCCAGGGTCTTGCCAATGGCGTATTCAGCTTTTTACCACTTCTTCTGCAGTTTAAATCTACCCATAGTCATCATCTGGTTACATCTTTAAGTCACTACTGCTGCTAGGTCACCCATATGATGTGCAGCAAGCTCACAAGCACTATTAAAATTGGTTGCCAGTCACAGCAGAAGAGACATGTAATTAAAGGGCTGGAGTTTGAGCTACCCTCTCCCGCTATGTGGTGTCCCCTTTTGATCAGCGTTGATGTTCATTAGTGAGCTGTTGTGGGGGAAGCTTGTGCTGCTCATGCTACACGTGCTCTGTAGGTAAACAAGGTTGGAATCCTCTGTTGGATTTATGTGAAGATCTAAATTCCAAGCTTTTGGTTAAGTTTGGAAATTAAGACCAATGCTGCCATTCGATATTGGTGTAAGGTTACCATGCTAAAATGAACTATCTACTCAATGGAAAAACAAACAGAAAACAAGTATGTTGGTCCTTGAGCTTTGTAGTTGTTAAAATGATAACACAATTATCTAAATATAAACAGATAAAGTCACTGTTGATAAAATTGTGGATGACACAAAAATTGTTGGTTGTAAATAATGACTGGGCTCTCATACAGAGAACATATCAACAGTCAAACAAAAAAGAGATCAACCAGACAGAGATTAACAAGTATTAGAGCACCCAACCTGGCCAGAAGTCTCAAAATTTTACTAAACTGATATTGAGTAATTACCAAATGACCATTTTAGAAGATTATTAAATGTCTAAAATACATAGCAACACGTACCGCTAATAAAGACCAGATATAAAACAACAGCAGCTGTAACTACACAGCAGAATGATTAAACAGCATGAAGCAATGACAATTCTAATCTGTTTTATAAAATGAAATCAACGTTTGAACAATAAAAAAAAATCAATTAGTGAGCAAGGGAGCTGAAAAAAAATAAATTTTAAACCAAGTGATAAATCAATCACAAGTAATTGTGGAAACCACTCCAACGTGTCTTGTTTTGATGACACCAGTTATTATATTATAAGTACAGGAACAACTCTCTATTTCTTACTATCTATAGGACTATACCAGAAAACCAAGAGAAAGCTTTGGAGGTTTGAAGAATCTTTGGCCCAGACTGGAAAATTTAAAATAACATTGAAATTCAGAGGCCTGTTTTGAAGATGTTTGCTCATAATGCTTACTAACACCAGAGATTGTTTAGATACGACTTTCTGTTCTACTTCTAACCAGTTATGCTTTTTTGTTCGTTTTACATCTCATTCACCTAGGAAAGAGGAATTATACAAGTCAGTTTCCCATTCAGACTGTAGCATGAAACAGCCATGTTTGGAATTCAGACAGCTGAAGGAGAAAATTTAAAATTAGAGTTAAAAAAAACAAAAACAAAAACCCCCCCTGAAAAATTTGCCAGAATATTTTAAGATTTTGATCCCAGCACCCAACCCCCATCAAGTGAACTTGTGCTTAGGTCTGCTTATTCATTGTGGGGTGGGGGTGATTGGATCCCTGGGGTACAATCTGGAACTGTGGAACTGCTGAGCCCCTTTAACTCTCCAGCCTGGGCTGTCTCTCATGATGCTTTGCTAATGAAAAGTAGGGTAACCTCTTCAGATGCTATGGTCACTCAGTCAACAACATGCAAGGACACACCCAGCTAAATTGCATAAATGCGGTCTAAGCCATTTGTGAACCATACACAGGGAAACACCAGCAAATCCCCCCAGTCTTGCACCCCAGAAATGCACCATCTTACACTGCTCAAGACTTTCTCTTGCAAGCTCATTCATTCCCCACTTCATCAAAGGATAGTGGACATGCACCAGTCTTTGTAATCTGTGCAGATTCCCCAAGCACTTTAGACAAACTCACTGGTAAGGATAAAATATTAAAATAAGTTTATTAACTACAGAAAGAGAGAATTTAAGTGATTATAAGTGATAGTTACCTAGGAAAATAAAAAGTAAACACACTTTCTAAATCCTAAACGGTATCAGACTCAGTTAATTTGAATCAAACAGATTTTCTCACCCCACTAGATGTAGCCGGCAGGTTATAGTTCTTAATATGTAGGCTGAATTCCCTTCTGAGCCTGGGACCAATCTCCCCTTTTCAAGTCTCTGTCTTCCTAGTGTTCTTGTTGCCCTCAGGATACAAGGCGGAGGAGAGAGGTGATCTCATGGTGCTACTGTCCCTTATTTTATATTCTCAGTTCATATCTCTGGAAAAATACTGGCCCTGCCATGTCCTGGTGGGCCTTGCTGAGGCACAGAGTTGAGGAAGCCCATTGTGTGGTGCTTGTGCAGCTGTATCTTACTGAATTGTAAATCTCTTGTGGCACCTTAGAGACTAACCAATTTATTTTATTAGATGCATCCGATGGAGTGAGCTGTCGCTCACGAAAGCTTATGCTCAAATAAATTGGTTAGTCTCTAAGGTGCCACAAGTCCTCCTTTTCTTTTTGCGAATACAGACTAACACGGCTGCTACTCTGAAATCTGTAAATCTCTTGTTTACAATCCCCCTTCTGGTCAATGGTTGGTGATGATCGTTTGATGCCTGACTGGGTGGGGGTCACCTCCTTTGTTGCCACTGGAGAGCCAGCTGTGGGCGTCTCCCAGACTCATAACATATTTCAATAACAACCATCTAGCAAAATCTCATAACTTCATACTATATACATATTTTGACAGAACAATGAGTTTCAGCAGATCATGACCTTTTCTATGATACCTTACAAGGCATTCTTTGTATGAAATATCATAACCATATGCGAATGATGAATATGGGGGTGGCAGGGTGCTACTTTGAGGTATGGTGCGTCTCACGGGTGTTTTTTTTTTCAGAACAGAAGTGACCATTTGGTCATTTAATCTATTCTCCTGTATATCACAGGTCACTAAACTTCACCCATTTACTCTGTATTGAGCCAAACAGTTTGTGTTTGGCTAAAGCACATATTCCAGAATGACATGCAGACATTAGGAGATGGAGAATCCACTGCTTCCTTTGGTAGTTAGTTGCAGTGGATCTCTTTCACACATGGTAAGAAGCTGAAGTTTCCTGATGTTCCCTGCTATCCCTATCAACCACTGCTCTAGGTTGCATCATGAGTTTTATTCCCTTTCTTTTTTTGTGGGGGTGACTACAGCTGGGCCGAGAAACATGATTGTATTTTGAGGAGGATTTGGAAATTTGATTTAGTTCTAAAAAAGGGAATGGAGTCCTGACTTTAAGGCAAGCTGCCTGGTGGGCTAACCTCGAAGCCCCGGGGTCCCCAGCCCTGGGGCCATCTGCCCAGCAGGCAGGTTTCTTCAGCCAGGGTTCTGTCAGACCTTCAGCGAAATCCCACAGTCTCTGTGGAATGTTTCAATTTTGCAGAATTGGCAAATTCTGACTAAACATTGTTTTGTCAGGATTTTTGGGACCTGCTCTACTGGTGATATTATATATTGCTTGTATTATGGTGGTGCCAAAGGGTCAACACAGAACTCGGCTCCATTGTGCTAGGAACTGTACCAAGATCAAGTGAGGGACAATGAATAAAGGGGGGTTGGGGGGGAATAAGTGAAATAGTGCAGGGGAGAAGAGAGGACAGGAGCCTAGAGGGCTGGCAGACTGAAGCTGAGGTGAAGCGGCTTGAGGAAAGAATGTGGGACGGGGCTGGAGCAAAGAGCCTAAGGAAAAGAATGTCAGCAGGAAAACTATAGAAGCTAGCTTGGTGACATATTTACTGTCCCACAGCCCCTGCTTAAACTGCTGCTGCAGCTGCTCCTCTCCGCTCAAGTCTCCCACTGCTGCCTCCTTGCAGTGTCTTTCCCCAAGACAATAGGATGGGTGGAGCGGGAGGACCCAGTGTGGACCCTTGTGCCACCACAGTAAAGGGCTCTTCCCTGTGTGGCTCCAGGTTTGGGGGATACTGCGGAGAGGAGGGGTATCCCTGGCTGAGCCCACATTTTGTTCCTTCCCTACGCCTCTGAGCAGCAATTCCTGCTTACATTGCTTTTGAAGTTGCTCTGTGGGCTTCAGTTTTTTATAACACTTAGCTGTGTATGTATAGGTCTTCCTCTGAATCTGTGATTACTTTCTAAAAGTCTGAACAAACTTGTATTTTGACTTTTCTAATTGATTTTATATCTTCCCCAAAATCACATGGCTGGGATGAGTGCCACATGAATCCTTGTGACCTTGTCAAAGAGGGGAGGGGGGAGGGTCTCTGCTGCGGAGTTTGGGGTCCCAGAGGCTCTGGGCAGCAGGATCGTTCCAGCTATGTCTCGACCCTGCCTGCACCCATCTATAACCACCATTCCGAGCATTGCAGACTGGGACCTGTACTCTCCACAGCCTGGTAACCCTATGAATCCCTGAACTGCATTTGGTAGCCCCAATTGTAAATATTGGGGAGGGGTCTTGATGTGAGGACTTCTAATTACTGCCATGAGTCAACGCTGATGAGTCAAAAAGAGAGTGGGGGCGGGGGAGAGAGACTTCAGCACTCCACGGGGGTAACATTTGGGCCTTGTCTAATCTAATTATTACCGTTCTTAAAGGGAAATTGAAAACCACCCATGAATGATAGATACTTGAACTCCATCTGACCTCATTCAGTTCATTCGCTTCAAAAGAGGGTGGTCTCCACAAAGAGGTTGGTTTTCTGACACTCCACGCTCCATCTACAAAAACAACTGATGAGACTAAAGAGGAGGTTGGGGAATAGTTTCCTTTATGTACAAATAAATAACTTCAAGTTTAAGCTCAGCACAAAAATGTCTTTGGAAAGCATAGACTGAAGAATCTTTTTGGAAACCAATTACTTGCTTAAAGAGCAAGGACCTGTAAGTAAATAACTGGTTTCAATAAAACTTTTCTGAATTGTCTTTTTCAAGGCATTTTTGTGGCGATTCTGAAGTTGGTGGTTTATGATTCACTACGTAATTATGAGAGGTGCTTTTTCCTTTGAGAATCCTCATAACACCCCAGGGACAGCTAACTTGTCACATGTCAATTTCTTTCAGTGTTTTATATTTTTTCCTTTCTTCTATATTTTAGATGCACGATTTGTTTTGTTCCTGTACTGTAGAGCTTTTAGTCATCTGAAAAGTTATGGGAGGGAAAAAACTCCCGCTTATAATTTTTAACGGAATGTCTGATGATCCAATTCTTATTTAGAACCATATTATTTCTTGATAAAATTGTACATCAGGTGTGTTACTGATCACGCCTAATCTGTCAGTAACTCCTGCTTCATAGAGGAAATGAACCATTTTGTGATGATCTCTATTTAGTGATGTGGCGGGGGAACTCACTTGTACTGGAGTGGTAGCATGGAAGTAGAAAAGCTAAAGGCCCCCAACGGATGAATAATTAAGCTCATACACTGAGGTCTCTGGCAGGACAATAGAATAAGATGAAATGCATGACTGGAATAATTTTAAAAATGCCCCACGAGACATGATGGATGAACTACTCTAGAGAGGGTGGGAATATTCTGGTTACTAGTCAGACTAGATAGGTGGCCTAAACCATGCAAAGGAAAGGGATAGGGCCAGAATCTATGGGATTGTGTTGAATAAACTTGGTTTCTAAATAAAACGCTCTTCATTTTAAGAAGGTATTTTTGAAGCAAATTGAACATAGCATGTTCTGAAAGGGGAAAGAGCCGTCTGACATCTGAGAGGCAGGCAAGGAGCAAAAGGTGCCTGCTTGATCAAGGTGGCATTAAGCAGTGAATCTCCGATCTGGGCTGTCATCACTAAAGGTGAGTGTAAATGGTGTGTTCTGTTTGATATCAGTGCTGAGATGACAAAGATGTCAATTATAAAGATTGTGATGGGGGATTGTTTGTGATGTGGGCATATTAAAATGATCCACTTCCAGTTCATTTCTTGTACCTTAGGTGGCCTTCAAATGTCATTGTCAAGCAGTCACTATGCCAGTGAGACAGGAATTGAAATGGGGACCTAAAGCTCGCAGGCTCCAAGATACCCTATTATTCATCTCCTGAGACATTTACTCCACTGGAGGACAAGTCACTTATGATTATTTTCTGGCTCATAGTTAATAATCCTGTAAGTGATGCAAGTACCAAGCGTAGAATCTATCGGGGCTGTTGATGAGCAAGAAAACACACCTGGACTGTAAGATTCCATTTTCATTTTGTAGCAGTTAGTCATTCACTTACCTATGAATTGAGTGTATTTTGATTTTGAAGTCGCTGAAATGAAATAAACACAGAACCCTAGGATGCCACTTTAGTGAGTCAGTTTTCAGAGAAGAACCACACTTTATGCTGCAGAGTTCCATTGATTTACATGCATTTTCTTGTCACATGCTTTGGCAAAATGTATCTGCATGCAGTTCTTACCATCAACAAATACCATTTTACTTGCAAACGAGCTGCTTGGGGGTTTTTCTCTGAGTAAAAACACATTTAAATTTTACTGATCTTGAGTTGGCACTATCCCTGCTTTGAGCAATGCACTTCCTCACTGTGGTCCCTTCTGTGCCATTACTTTTTCCTTGCACACTGAAGCTGTTCAGTGTGTTAGCTTTTACAATATACCAAGCAATGAAAACGAAACACTTACTTATTTTTGCAATTTCCAAATAAATGTCTTAAAGGGCTCTCAAACACATCTACACTTTCAGGTTTAAGAAACTGATCTTTTCAACAATGTAATAGTGGACACTCTTCTCTTGCTTTAGGCTCCTTGTAATGATCACCTTTTAAAGAAAATTGTGAACATTGTCTTTTTCCAATGCAGGCCTCTTATTCATAATGAGTTTAAATAGAAGCAGCATAAACCCATCTGGAAATAAAATTATGCATTGAGTTCACTAAAAAAAGGTAATTACGTTATAATCAAGCTGTCACTTTCTGAGATAGTGGGAGATGAAGCACACCATAAGCTGACAAGAGAAAGGAATGGTTTGTTCTTACAAATATCCTCCACGGAACAATGCCATGAAAAATCTCTGTGAATAATATACTGTGGAACAGGGAAATCTCTAGGAACAGTAATGGAGCTAGGTGTCAGACAAAGATCAATACATTCACATATTGGAGCCTTAACAGTCACACAAAGGGCAACTATTTGACTGACTGACAGCCCAAAGGTATTCTGGCAAGGGATGAAGTTTGTCACAGAGAACTGCAAATGGGAAATCACAAATTTGTGCATCAAGTTACACAAAAAGAGATGTGATGAGATATCCCCCAGCTGTTCCACCTATCAGTCAGTCCTCGGGCTCCATTCATCATCTTCTCCCTGCCTTCCCTTCACCCAGACAATTCCTTGTACTAATAAGCCACCACCTTATCCATGTTCTCCTACAGACTCTTCACAAGATGTGAGCCAGAAATCATAAAAAATAAAAACAGAATGTTTTTTTTCCTTTTGCTGTGGCCCTCTCAGTGAATTCCATCTCTTGTTTGTCTCTGACTGGAAGTTCGGATTTGGGGCAGAGGCCAATTCTCAAAATAGTCCATAACTTGGTAGTGAGGACACTCACCTGGCATCTGGGTTCAAGTCTCTGGTCCAGAGTGAGTACTTGAACCAAAGTCTTCTACGTCCTAGGTGAGTGCCTTAACCACCTATGTTCCCTTGTGAATCTAGACTGAAAAATTGAAATGTTTCATTCTGATGATGTTGAAATTAAGCATTTTGACACTTAACCATTTTACCTTTTTTTGACCAAAATAATACACTAGAATCAACACACATTTGCAAAACTTGGGTGATCCAAATCTGCTTTCTTTAGCAAATTTGGCCAGTCAGAGCTTTTGTCTCATTGAGCCCTGTGATGGGTTGTCACCCCTAGGGTGCAGTCTGGGAGCTGTGGGAACCATTCTGCCCCTCTAAGGCACACAGCTGGGCTGACCCTGCTCTACTGGAGATTTACAAACAGCCTTACCAGGGCCTATCACCCAACACGACAACAGGTGGCACCACTCACACAAACTGAGCTACCTGAGTGCAAACAGCAGACACCAGCCAATTTCCCAGCTCACCAGGCATGCGCGCCCCACTGGAGTATAAGCCCAATTATGCTGAATTGCACTGCACAGGGATCTGTACAATGTAAGATCATAAATAGTTCACACCTCTCTCAATGTGGAGAGGAATATGCAACTAGCCTGGGTTAACCAAGCTGAGATTTTTTTTCCCCAGACGCTTCACTCAAAGGCACATTGGTTTAGATAAAGCAAAAACCAAGTTTATTAACAACAAAAGATAGGTTTTAAGTGATTATAAGTGATAGCAAACAGATCAAAGCAGATTACCTAGTAAATAAACAAAACCGCAAACTAAGATTAAAATACTAGAAAGATTAGATATGAATTAACAATCTCTCACCCTGGCCGATGATACAAGCAGTCCACCATGTTTCCTTTTAGCCTGGGACCAGCACTTTCCCTAGTTCTGTCTTTGTTCCTTAGGTTTTTCCAGGAGTGTCCTTGTATGGGGAGTGAGGCCACCGGATGATGTCACACCCCACCTTATATAGCTTCAACCTATGGCCGGAACCCTTTGTTGCAAACTCAGTTCTCACCCAGTTTGTGGAAAAATATAAGTACCCAAAATGGAGTCCAGTATCATGTGGGAGTGTGCTAATAAAGTTTGCGGATGATACAAAGCTGGGAGGTATTGCCAATTTAGAGAAGGACAGGGATACCCTACAGGAGGATCTGGATGACCTTGTAAACTGGAGTAATAGTAATAGAATGAAATTTAATAGTGAGAAGTGTAAGGTCATGCATTTAGGGATTAATAACAAGAATTTTAGTTATAAGCTAGGGACGCATCAATTAGAAGTAACGGAGGAGGAAAAGGACCTTGGTGTATTGGTTGAGCATAGGATGACTATGAGCTGTCAATGTGATATGGCTGTGAAAAAAGCTAATGCGGTCTTGGGATGCATCAGGAGAGGTATTTCCAGTAGAGATAAGGAGGTTTTAGTACCGTTATACAAGGCACTGGTGAGACCTCACCTGGAATACTGTGTGCAGTTCTGGTCTCCCATGTTTAAGAAGAATGAATTCAAACTGGAACAGGTACAGAGAAGGGCTACTAGGATGATCCGAGGAATGGAAAACTTGTCTTATGAAAGGAGACTCAGGGAGCTTGGCTTGTTTAGCCTAACTAAAAGAAGGTTGAGGGGAGATATGATTGCTCTCTATAAATTTATCAGAGGGATAAATACCGGAGAGGGAGAGGAATTATTTAAGCTCAGTACCAATGTGGACACAAGAACAAATGGATGTAAACTGGCCACTAGGAAATTTAGACTAGAAATTAGATGAAGGTTTTTAACCATCAGAGGAGTGAAGTTTTGGAATAGCCTTCCAAGGGAAGCAATGGGGGCAAAAGATCTATCTGGTTTTAAGATTAAACTCGATATGTTTATGGAGGAGATGGTATGATGGGATAACATGGTTTTGGTAATTAAATATTTATGGTAAATAGGCCCAATGGCCTGTGATGGGCTATTAGATGGAGTGAGATCCGAGTTACCCAGGAAAGAATTTTCTGTAATATCTGGCTGATGACTCTTGCCCATATGCTCAGGGTTTAGCTGATCGCCATATTTGGGGTCGGGAAGGAATTTTCCTCCAGGGCAGATTGGAAGAGGCCCTGGAGGTTTTTCGCCTTCCTCTGTAGCATGGGGCACGGGTCACTTGCTGGAGGATTCTCTGCTCCTTGGAGTCTTTAAACTACGATTTGAGGACTTCAATAGCACAGATATAGGTGTGAGGGGTTTGTTTTTTTTTTGTAGGAGTGGTGGGTGAAATTCTGTGGCCTGCGTTGTGCAGGAGGTCAGACTAGATGATCATAAGGGTCCCTTCTGACCTAAATATCTATGAATCTATGTGGTCTGGTCACATGACCTTCCTGAGTCATAGCGGCCATCACTTACAGGCTGCTGAAATGTTACAGGAAGGCTAAACTCTTCCATAGCCCATTGTCTTTGTTGATGAGCATTGTCTGGCTTCATCTTTTTTGTACCTGAAAGGCTAGCTGTGGATGTTTTCCAGAGTAAGCACTTTTGAAATACAGATACCTAGTCAATATTCCTAACTTCAGATACAAAAATGATACATGCATACAAATAGGATAATCATAGTCAGCAAATCAGAACTTTTCTAATGACACCTTACATGACTCATCTTGTACCAAATGCATCATAATTATGCCATAATCATATTATAATAACATCACTATGACAAATACACGGTGTAGTGTCACAAGCCCACATACCCTTAAGTAATTCTACTGCCCACATGCCTGGTATGAGTAATTTTTTTTAAACTAAAAAAATCTTTTCTTTCAATGGTCTAGGTAAAGAATGGTCAGGTAGAATTTTTTGTCTTGGCTGCTATGTTTTCAAGACAATTGAACAAAGCTGGTGTGGCCTGTTAAGCATAACATTAAATGGTCATTTGCAATGAATGATGCAGCTGTTGAAATGCTTTGGGTAGGCTCATCAGCAATATTGTTACCCCTTGCTTAGGGTGAATTCAGATTTACTTTCTTAATTACCTTTTGGTTGTACGTAGAGAGAGTTATTTTAGAAGGCACTGAATAGTGCAATGTCTTGGATGTGCAGCGCTTCAGGGGGTTGTGCTCCTTAATGGATTTGAATGCTTCATAAAGGAGGATTACTACAGATTGTGTATTCTCACTGGAGCCCTATCTTTTTCTGCCTCTTATGGCTATCCTCAAGTTGACCTCCTGTTTCAACAGATGCTGTGGAATAGACTTTTAAGACTGGCAGGTGGTGCTCTCTCTTTAAAGTCCCTAAGCAGCTGGGACTTGTGTAACATTATAGAAGCCTGATGTGGTTGTGGCATGCATAAGATTCATTAGTAAATGGCTCCACATAGACAATTTAATTTAGAAAAGGGGATGTACCATCCATTTTTTAAACTTAGTTCTGGAACTGCTACACCCCAGAAAGAACAAAGGAACTGAAAGCCATAACTATTAAGTCCTGATGTAATTTTTAAAGCCAACAAAGAGCTTCTGATACTGGTTGGAAGAAGCGAAAATACAGACATCTCTCCCTATTATTTACTTTTCCTTACACACACACACACACACACACACACACACACACACTCTCTCTCTCTCTCTCTCTCTCTCTCTCTCTCTCTCTCTGCCACAGTGGTTCAATTATTTGAATCTTGATACTTGGCACTTGTGGGGCTAAATAACAGGATTTATTTACCTGCTGCAGCAGACATCTAGTGACCTACATAACTGTTCATGATCAATGATGAGCAAGAAAGGTAAAATGTTAATCAGATTTTTTAAAAACATGAATTCTGTAAGTGGCAGCAATGTTGGTTTTTTTAAAATGACGCATGAAAAGATGCACTGGCCCAGCCTGACTTAAAACAATGCACAGATGGGTGTCTGATTGATATGTTAAGTAGCTGTCCCATTATAGATAAAAAGTGAGAGTGGCAAATGTTTGAAATATGTTACTTAAAGTTAATAGTTGTTGGGGGAATAAGGAGGAGTTGAGCAGAATTTGTTAGCTGTTCCTTCAGGTCTTGTAGAATTCTTGGAGGCCCTTTCAGATGGAAGCAGAAGGTGGGGCAGGTAGAGGCCATGTGTCTGAGTAGGTTGGCTATGCAGAAATCATCAGGGTTGATTTTGCAGGAGTGTTGTATGAGGGTTTTGTTTGTTTTGTACCATATGAGTCTGCACAAACCCAGAGCTTCAAAGAAAAAGCGAAGCTGCCAGATTCTGAGTTTTGAGTGACACCCCCAAAACTGATTTTTTGCTGCAAATCTGTAAACTGGAGTGCATCTTTGTAAGGTCTGTGAAGCTCCATGGACCTATCACTACACCCAGGCTGAGATTAGGGTGGCAATGAAATCTGAAACCCAGGTGATTTGCATTTTTATTTAAAAATGTCTACACTGCTTTTCTGGTATATAGAACTTTAGTAAATATACATGATTCTCTGTCCCAGGTAGCTGGTTTGGAATCTTCCATTGCAATGGATGGAATCTGGGCTAAGAATCGTATTTCAGTGCTATGCTAGACACTTAAAGAATCATTAAAGTTTTCCACCTGTTTAGTTGAAAGAACTGTATAAGGTTGCGACTAATTTACTATTGGAGTAAATAACAATTCTTTGAAACTGTTCTGGCCACAAACAAGAAATGTTTGGGGATTGGGGAGAACCATGAGTGGCACAAAAAAATGCTAAAAAATAGCAGCCCAATGCTAAAAAATAGTCTAAAACAGACACTCTTGCGGTGTCAGAGTAGATTATTATGTTCTGTGTTTGTACTTCACCTAGCACAATGGAGTCCCGGTCATGACTAGGGTCCTTAGGTGCTATGGTAATACAAATAATAAATAATTATAATTATTAGAGGATCAAGGGGGAGGGGACAGTAGCCCAAAGCTGCCATAGCTTCTGTTGTGTTGGGAGAAAGGTGTTGTGATGCTATATGGAATACAGCTGACCATTTAGAATACTGTTGATACCAATATTACAAAGTTGCAATAAATCTTACAAAATATGTCATGTACAGTATCAGTGGAAAAGTTAGGATTTGCTAAATATGATCATCTTGTTTATATGTTTTTATCATCTTTGTATCATGAGTTATAAGTATGTGTGGTATATTTGTATCTCAAACCTGTGCTATGTTTCTGGGTGACACCCCAGACAGATTCACATCGGCTCTAGCCAGCCTGCTTGATGGCCTAGCAAGGGCAATCAGCGGTACAATTAACCCATTGAGTGAAGCCAGGGGCTATGCCTCTGAGTCAGCAGGACATGTAGGGACATGCCTGTGGACAGGGGACTCCAAGTATTTTTCCATACCCATGTGCTGTGAGCTTGTGTTTGGGACAAAGGATATAAAAAGGCAACTGCATCATCTCCATTTTGTTTTCAATCCTGCCTCTCCCATACCGGTAAGTCTTCTGTGTTACTTTCACCACTGCTGGTGAATCTAAGGGTATGTCTTCACTACCTGCAGGATTGACGGGCAGCGATTGATCCAGCAGGGATTGATTTATCGTGTCTAGTCTAGACATGATAAATCGACCCCCGAGCGCTCTCCTGTCGACTCCTGTACTCCAGCGCCGTGAGAGGTGCAGGCAGAGTTGACGGGGGAGTGGCAGCAGTCGACTTACCGTGGTGAAGACACCACAATAAATCGATCTAAGTACATCGACTTCAGCTACGTTATTCACCTAGTTGAAGTTGCATAACCTAGATCGATCCCCCCCAGTGTAGACCAGGGCTAAGAAAAGTGTTAACCACTAGGTTTGGGAGAATCTGCTCTCCTTTTTGCAGCCTGGCCTGACCCTGGCGTTTTCCATGTGGGCTGCCCTAGGCACCTCAGGTTACAGGTGTAAGAGGCCATCCCAGCCCAAAAAGTACTAATGATCCCTGAGAAAAAGTTGTGTTCGTGGTGATTGGAATGTGCTGCATCAGTGCTTCTGTTAAGCTGCCTTTACAGATGTGGCTACTAAGGACCCATCAGCAACAATCAAGGGCCTATATTTTCAAATGAAACTACCTTTGAGTGTCCAGGCTGGAGTAATCTTAAAGACATCAGATTTTCACTAAGTGCTAAGCACCTGCCCTCTGAAAATCAGGCCCCCTTTGAAGGTGGGGTCAAGCTGAGCACCCCAAAAAATGGAGGCATTCCTGGTCAGGTTAGAAAATTTAGATCTAAAGCTGTCAGAGCCTCCATCTTATTGGCTAGAACGCCCAAGGAAGGTGGTGGTGGTAACTCTAGCTTCCCCCTTTGCCACAAACATGCAGAGGGAAGTTAATATTGCACCTGTATGTACAGGATGAATAAGCTTGGCCCAGTGGTTGAGATGATGTTTTCTAAAAATGTGTCAAAAGAAAACACATCCAAGCTTGCTTACAAAATGAAAGGCGCAGGACACGCTGCATGAGAAGTCCAAAAAGAAGTGTCAGCTATTATTAATTTCCGGCTTTTAAATAGCTATAGGTTTGTGTAATGCATTTTGACAGACAAAGTAATTCACAGAAGCAAAGATGGTGGATTTAGGAAACCATTTCGGATAGAAAAATCCTTCTCTCCGTTCATTGCTGTTTTTTCAGTTTTTGAAGTATTAATTCCTCCAAGTGAATCCTGCTTTTCACATGGGGGCAGAAAGGTTCATTCACACGGTTGAAATAAATC
Organism: Chelonia mydas; assembly: GCF_015237465.2. NCBI lineage: Eukaryota > Metazoa > Chordata > Testudines > Cheloniidae > Chelonia > Chelonia mydas. Next base: position 188,427,111 of record NC_057849.1, on the reverse strand, counting down.
ACTTTAAGTACAGCATTGGAAAGAAATGAGCTTTGAAACCTTCCCCAGTGCAACAATACACTTCTAACAATCAACCATTTTTGCACGTGCGAATGAAAGGCTGGTTGTTTGCTTATTTTTCTATAGCAATTATCTCTTTAAAGGATATTTCTCTGGTTTTGCCTTGCAGATTAAAATCTGAATTGCTAATAATCAAGATTTTTGCAGCCTTGTTGTAAAATGCTTGCAGCATTACTAGAAGCAATCCAAGGTATGATGAATGATGACCTATGCCTTGAAGTAAATTTGAGTATAAAAGCCTGTATGACAGGAAAGACTCTTCCTTTTTCATTTAGTGCATGTGGTAGAAAAGGGAAAAGAGTTAATATCCAATAGGTGCAATTACATTACAACTGAGAAATTTAAAATAGAAGATTTGAGTACAAGGGCAATTTGCTCTTAATTTTAGCTCTCCCTTGATTCTGACTTTATATTGGTCAATGCAGATGCTATTAAGTTTACGCTGATGTAAACACATTTCACAACAATTAAGATCCGTATTTGCAGCAGGTAAGGAGGGCACTGGGGAGTATACTTCATTTACTGTAATCTGATCTAATTATTTAACCTTTTAATTATCCATGTTTGTTGTGTTCATCTTGAAAATAACAGTGAGCTTTGTCTCACCATGTGTTGCTTGTGTCTGTCATGGGTTTTTCTCTGCTGTAACTTTGTGTGGTGTGCCTTTTATGTAGTCAGGACCAATCATTGATGGTGTAAGTGGGTAGCACTCTTGTGACATCAGAAGTTGACTGTATACGTTACTGACGAATTTGGCACAGGGTTTCCAGAATGATAGAAACTATCTAATAAAGGTAATACAATGAATGGAGGACATTAGAGAAATGCCAGCATTTTACAGAAAGGAAAAATTAAGGCTAGTACTTTGATGTACAAACAAAACAAGGAAACTTATTTCAAACTCATGGATCATAAAGATACAAAGCTGTAGCCCCAAACATTCTGTGTCCATGGATATCAGGACTCAGAAGGGGAGACTTGCCAGATTGCTGTTAATCTAGGCAGGCTGTACATGGATATATACTTGAAGATATAATCAAAGCCCTGTCTATGAAGGTTTTACACATCAGCACCATAATCTTGAAAGCAATTATTTACTTGCAGCGGGTGTAAGGATGTAGAAATTGGTACAATATGACATGTACTTCTTTTCATGACAAGGCACCTGAGCAGCCAAATTTTGAATATACTGACTATCATAACCATAGGGGTAGCCTATATTCCTCCTTACCTTAAGGGGTTAAGAAGCTCAAGTAACCTAGTTGGCACCTAACCAAAGGAACCAATGGGGACAAAAGATACTTTCAAATCTGCTGGGGGGGAGAGGTTTTGTTTTGGGTTCTTTGTTTTCTGTGGCCATTCGCTCTTGGGACTAAGAGGGACTGGACATCAATCCATGTTCTCCAAATCTTCCTGAACAAGTCTCTCATATTTCAAACTTGTAAGTAACAGCCAGGCAAGGCATATTAGTTTACCTTTGTTTTCTCAACTTGTGAATTTTCCCTTTGCTAGAGGGAGGTTTATCCCTGTTTTGTTGTAACTTTGAAACTAAGGCTAGAGGGGGTTCCTTTGTGCTCTTTGAATTTTCTGGTACTCTGTAAGGTTAACTACCAGCCTAAGTTTACAGAGGTGATTCTTTTACCTTTTTCTTTTTAAATAAAATCCTTCTTTTTAAGAACCTGACTGATTTTTCCATTGTTCCAAGACCCAGGGGGTTGGGTCTTTGATCATTTTGTAACCAATTGGTTAGGATATTATTCTCAAGCCTCCCCAGGAAAGGGGGTGCATAGGCTTGGGGGAATAGGACTCCAAGTGGTCCTTTCCCTGATTGTTTGTTAAATCACTTGGTGGTGGCAGCGATCCCAAGGCAAGAAGGGAATCTGTGCCTTGGGGAAGTTTTAACCTAAGCTAGTAAGAATAAGTTTAGGGGGTCTTTCATGCAGCTCCCCATATCTGTACCCCAGAGTTCAGAGTGGGGAAGGAACCCTGACACTGACAAAGATTGCTGATCATATTATATGTGTTATGGGAACAGATGGGCATGACTGGAGTCTTTCCTAGGGAAAATAAGTGTGGCTGGGTTTCTTAGAATCTACTAATTGCAGACCTGATGAACTAAAATCTTTTGAATGATAACACAAAGTCCTTTGCACACTCTGCCTAATAACATGCTATTCTCAAATCAGCTGGGAATGAAAACCCACAAAGAGATGATCTTTGCTCTGGTTTCAGGTGTTACTTAAGATGTCTCAAAATAAATTGAAAACTGCCCTGGACTAAGGCTGATATTGGGATCTGGTCTTAAGCATCTCCAGCTCATTTTTACTAGATTTTAAATGAAGAAAGTTTAGACTCACTCAGGCTTTATATGTCCCATAGGCATTACTTAGAGTTACCTTTACTTGACTGAAATATGTTGGCTTTCTATCAGAGAGACAGATCTGAGAGTTACTGGCAAAGAACTGGAAAATTAAGGTTATGAAAATGAAGAATTTGCCCTAAGGGAAGGATATCCACACTAAATTAAACTGATGAAAACTTTAGGGGGCCCTGTAATAAGGATGCTACCACAAATGGTCAGTAGGGCTTGTTGTTAATCATATGGGTTTGTAGGTAAGGCGGAGAAGGGTCAGTATGGTCAGGTTATAAACCATTAAGTATTATTAAACTAAGCTGAGCAGACAACCACTAATAACACAAATACAGTATTACTGCATGTATTTTAGTGCGAGTAACTGGGTCAAAGAACAAGTTTATGTAAGAATATATGAGTTGCCACTCTGGGCCATGGACCATCATGCCCAGTATCCTGTCTTTGACAGTGGCCTATATCAGAGCTTCAGGGCAAGTGTGCTAAACAGGGCAATTGTGGAATGATCCACCCCTGTCTTCCACTCCCAGCTTCTGGTAGTCAGAAGTTTGGGGTCAATCCGTGCATGAAGTTGTGTCCCTGACTGTCTTGACTAATAGCCATGGATGAATCTATCCTCCCTCTACTTATCCAGTTCTTTTTTGACTGCATTTATACTTTTGGCCATCACAACATCCCATGGCAACGAGTTCCACAGGTGACTTGTGCATTTTGTGAAAAGTAGTTCCTCTTGTTTGTATTAAACCTGCTGCTTTTGAGTTACATTGGGTTGACCCATGGTTTAAAGGAAAAGTCACTATAGTTTCATGAATGTCTGCAAGTTAACTGTGCTGTGCTTAATTGTTCTTTATGTTAATACAGTATTGATCCATTGTATTCCAATTTGCATTTAGTTACGGTTGAAATTCAAAGTTTCAGAGATGAGATTTGGGTTTAGTCAAGTGCCTGGCATTTGGATGCTGATCAGAACACCTTGTTTGAGGGGAAAATGGAGCCACTTGACTCTCTTTAAAGTCCTCACAACATGTACTTCTTCCTTCCAACCACAAGACCTGTAATGGCTTCCCCACACCCTCTTCCACCACCCCCATTCCTTTCCAAATAACCTGCCATTTTCCCTTAACTAATTTGTTCTCTGCTTGAAAGAGGCTAGTATATCTTCTTTCCAACATTAAGGCACCTGTTTTAAGTGGCAGTTGGGTGGCTTTCTTCCAGTCTCTACAGTTCCATCAGACAGTTTGCTCATTCAACATAGCAGGATCATGACGTTTAACTTGGTTCTGCCCATCTAAAAATGACTGGGAGCTGATACCGGAGTCCAATGTGAGCCCTTATAATTTCAAAGGAACACAGATGGGTTGGGAATGGCTATCATACCGTATTACCAATAGGCTGCATGTAACAAGAGTCATCAAAGCAAGCTGTGACTTGTACATTCCCCACTCTGGAGCAAATGGGCTTTTGGAGTTACGAAGGTGGCTGTATATTTCTTAGTCTGGAGAAAAGCAATTTCCTGCACTTAAATCTCTGTATCCCTTGCCCCAAAGTTGTTAAACCTCTTGAGTTTACAGTCTCCTGCATCAGCAGCCAAATAAATTCCTGCAGCAAGGTAAATGTGCAGGTAACAAACCATGCATGCATGTGCACAGCATCCATCTTTAACTGTGCAGCTGATAGTGTCACAGAATTTGCTGCTGCACATGCCAAGTTCCACATTCTCAAGTCTTCTCACCTTAGGTTAAAGCATTTCGTTTTTATCTTGTGCTACTCATGAGGGCCTATTAACATGGGCATGGCCTAAGCCTGCAAGGTCTTACTCACAAGAAGAAATACTTTGACTCCAATGGGACTGTTCACATGAGTAAAACATGAGGATGGGACCCCAAGTTTGAAGTTTGCGTTCAGCCATATCTGATTTGTGACAGCGGGAGAGGTGATTAGCAATACTGAAGAGTCTAGCTCTCCCATTGCAAAACTGCTTATGTTGCTCTCCTTCACCCAGGGGTAATAAAGGGGAGAACGTTGTCTTTGGGCTGACAGGAAGAAAAAATACAATTTCAAAGGGGAATATTGTGGAAAGTTGTGCTTGTAAGGGAACTGAAATTAGCATGGAAACTATTAACCACTGTAACTAGAAAAGGAAGGAAGTGTGGTCACAGTCAGTGCTAATACTATTGTTCTTGTTGAGACGGAAGCCAAGATGCACACTTAGCAAAGCTGATCATTGTTCCGAACCTTAGTGAAACAGATTTGCCATTGAGGGAGATGGGGAGGGGCTACATTGTAAGGGGGTAGAAAGAAGAACTGTGATGAGCTAGTGGATGGAGGCAGTGGCCATCTTTGCTAAGGGCAAACTGTGGCTTCAGGTCTATCTAGGACTGTAGGAAATTCTGGCCATTTTGAAAGAGAGCAATTCTTCATCAGTGGCTCTGAAAGAGAATCATATTCTTCAGCCACTTACGCCTAAAAAATTATTTCCCAAAAGCTACCCATTGGACTGCATGTACTCAAGATTCAATTCGCTGCTTGTTTTTTAGATAGACAACACCTGAGTGGAAATCATTTGGGACAAAAAAAAAGCCAGATGTAGAATGCTCAGTTTCTCTAAGGACTCATTCTTAATTGCACTCAGAAACAGATTGACTTGAAAATTCATTCACTACTGAAAGTGTTGTCATTTTGGGGAGCGTACAATATACCTCATCCATAACAAAGAGGCTGTACCTATGGAGCCTCAATTGGTAACTCCAGAAATATTGGCTTCAGATTGCAATCAGCAGATGGAGTCCCTTTGCTTGATTCAGATTATAGTTGCTGGCAGAGAAATATCCCCTCTGCTTTGGAACATACTGACTCCCAGGGCCTGAAATAGTCCAAGTGTATTGATTTTCCAGGATGTTTCAAATTCCTTGTATTCTAGTACTGCCTACAGGCTGCAACCAGCGTCAGGATCCCAATTAGCTAGGCTCTGTATATAGGCAAAAGAAAGTCCCCGACTTCAAGAAACTACAATCTAAATGGACAAGATTACAAGGGTAAAAGCTGAAAGACACTAAATATTATCTGAGAGCTCCAGACAGGGAACCGAGGTAAAGAGAAATGAAGTGATTGATCAGGAGAAGCAAGCGAATGAATGAGAGGCACATAGGATGGTTTAAATGTCAGGCCACAACTTTATGAATTATATATTGGGTGGGGCACTATGCTGCTACTTGCCCCCCCGCTTTCACATACCAGGCATTTAATTGGTTCCCATGCAGATTACAAACCAAACAATGACTCAGTGTCTATCCCTAGTCTATCAGGCAGACTAAATGAGGCTTCAGGTGAGGCTTTCTAGTCAGGTGGTGTCAGGCAGGTCGACATCTTGTTGTCACTGATTTTTGGTAGCCCAGCATTTATAATGACCTTGCTCCCTGACCTTTTGCCATTTCCTTCTTTCATTGCAAAGCAGAACTGACCAAATATGGGGTAGTTCACCAGCCAGCTTGGAATAGGTTTAGAGAGGGTAGGTAACAGGAGTTAATTAGACTCAGTGGAGAGCATATTGTTGCAGAAGTAGTCCAACTCTGTATTTGTGAATCTGTGGTTCCAGACATGGTGTATGCTTGGAGATGGAGACTGTAGGCCCATATAAATCTTCTTGAATCCCCTATGAATGTAATACTGTTAAGTCAGAATCATCAGGCAGCAATGTTGCACTTAGTCATACAAGATTTTGTTTCTATTTGTTTTTTGCATAGGAGCCCAGTTCACCTGAGAAGAAATGCTCTCTTGCTAGCCTTGTGATGTAAATGTATTTCTCAGGGAGCTGTGGCAAGCGGCAGAAGAGTTGGATCTCTGCCTTAATCCCCGCCGATTTCTGAATTCTTGAGGCAGGGAACCAGGCCTTGAGTTTATTGGCTGAAATACACAACTGGCTGTAGGCTTCTCTACATGGCTGCACAGTTCATACTAGAGGGGTGTAAACTGCAGCATGCACTAGCGTGCTGTGCTGTAACTGTCCCACATAGACCCTAGGTAAAACGAACCTAGTTCAGGTTAGTGTATTCCTGTTTGAAACAGGGTGATGTTAATGTGAACTAGGCAGCTTTTAGTTTGTGTTCAGAGGGTCTACACGGGGCAGTTACAGTGCAGCAGGCAAATCATACCCCACCATAGTCCGGATTGTGGGATCTGCATAGATATACCCTATGGAGGGCTAATTACCGCCTCTGTTCAAACTATTTGCACCAAGGGCTTGTCTACACCTGAAAATTAATCAGACAAGCTAACTGCAAGGGTGGTCATGCTTATTCTGGAATAAGAGTGCCTTTTCTGCTTTCCCTTAATCCCCTTCCATTGACAGAGAAATGACATGGCATAAAGGTTTTAGTGCCATGAGTTTGTGATTAACACATATTTCCTGAGTGTTGCAACTAATGAATGAATTTAGGCCAGTCATCCTGAATGTGGTGTGTGTGTGGTGGGTGGGGAGGTTTGTTGTTCAGTAGGTCCCTAAAAGCCTCAACCAGATTAGGCTCCATTATGCTAGGTGCTGTACAAACATATATAATAAATTACACTAAACAATTATGTTAAAAGAACATTTAGTTTGCAAAGTCAAGCACTCAAAAGTTAAGAAATGTTAGAATTCAAGTAACTAACATGTATAACCTTATTTTGTTTCTTCCCCCCCCCCCCCCCCCCTTATATATGTGCATTAGGATAGTCTATAATTACATTATCACATTATTTTTGGCCGGGTTTCTGTCTCATTCAGTGCACAAGAGGAACTTTCTCTGGGGATGACTCAGGGTTGTGTAGTGAAGTAGGCTATTGACTTGGAAGCCTAATGAAGCCACCCCCAATGAGCAGCGGTAGCTATGTTGGTGGGAGAGTGTCTCCCACCGACATAGCGTTGTCCACAATGGCACTTTTATTGGTGAAACTTATGTTGGTTGGGGTGTGGTTTTTTTCCTACACCCCTGACCGACAAAAGTGCTCGTGTAGACAAAGCCAAAGTCTGTCACAACCCTGCTTCTCATCAGACCTATCTGCCCTCTCCACCTTTTCCCACTCTCCTCCCACTGATTGCCAGTCCCAGTTTCCCACCTCCTCTCAACTCCTAGTTCAGCCTGTACTGCTCTCCCTCCTTGTCCAACCATTCTGAGCCTCCTCTTCCCCTTCTCTCCCCATCCAACCAGTCCCAGCCTCCCTTCACTACCCTGCAACTCCCGCTCTCTGCCCAACTCGTCTCAGATTTTCATGGGAATAGCAAAAGGCACATCTCTGACACAATGATCCCATCTCAACTCTCAAGTCCCTGCTCCAAAGCACGGGGGTCTTACAGCTTCTCCAAGGAAAAAGTTGCTAGATTTTTTTTTTAACATTGTGAAACAATGTATTTTCCCTTAACCTTGCCCTTGGAAATGGCTGAGCTGTTCTGGCTGAAACTTTCCAAACATCTGGAATGGAAGATTTCAGTCTAAATGGTTAAAATTTGGCCAAATTATAAGCAACTGAAAACATTGTCTTATAATGGGAAGTGTCAGGCTACCTTCATAAGAAAATGAGACAAACAAGTGGGTGGAAGATGGGGTAACAAATTCCACAGGATGAGCAATGGAAACGAATTCCATTAAAACCCAAATGCTACACCCAGATACCATTTATTCTGTATAATGCTCCATGTGTTAAAGTATTTATTTAAAGTTTTGTGTAAAAATGTATTTCAACTACTTGTTATAGCCCTCAATCTGTAAAGCCAGCTGGATAATGTACCAGGAGTACATCTGTACTGGGCTCAGTATGAACAATAAATAGCATTTCAAATGAATGAAAATACTAGACAAATAGCACATAAAAATAGCTGGGGTTGCCATAATATCAGCAAGCCTCAATAATATTATATTAGTATATCTGTGCTAACTCAATCTTGGCTTTAGTTTTCCAGGCTGGGTGATGTGAGGTTATAGTAAGAGAACCATATGGATACGTCTTGTTTCAGCTTCTGCTACTGTAGTGTCAGACTGAAGATGCAGTCTGAATTTGTGTGAGCTATTAGGTGTTTTCTTTGCTGTGATTTCAGTGTTTTGTCTTGTTTTAATAAACGTTGGTAAAGCTGCAGGCTATAAGGTCATAACCCCTTTAATGGAGGGCTATCCTCTTCTGGGTATCCTGCAATTCTCTGAGTAAGTGATGCAGAACATGGACCAAAACTATTATTCATCAAAGAGGGAGCTTAGTTTAATAGGGTGTGCTTGCATATGTGCAAACACATTAATATCTATTTGTGTGTCTATGATGTTCCTCTTAAATTTATAAATAGATACCTATGTACCATGTGTGGCTTTGAGACTACGTCTTGAATAAAGAGGTATTTCTAGGTTTTAGAAATACTCTGCAGTACTTGGGAACAATTATGGTAGTATTATATAGACTGTGTAAGGTTCCAGGATGGAGGATAAGGAAGATGGTAATTTAATGGGTAAGTTTGTTGTACCTTGTGATACAGCATGGCCAGAGGGCAGCAGGAGAGTGTTTTTTTTTTTTTAAAGCAGAAAAGAATTTTATTTGTGTAACACTTACAAGGAATCACCAAAAAGGATAAAGCAAAACTATGCAACAAAACAAAAGCAAACACAAGGTATAACACAGCAGCCTTCAGGAGGGAGAAGTGTTCAGGCTAGCTTGGGCCCAGAGAGGAGGGGCTTCCTCGACACTCGTGGTCTTCCACCCTCCTGAGTTACCTGGTGGCCTAGAGCGGGGGGGCTTCCTCGATACTCATGGTCTTCCACCCCCTCGAGTTACCTAGTGCCATGCCCAGTGTCACCGATTATCCCTCTCCTGAGAGTGCCCGACAAAATGGGCACGGCTGCGGGGTGGGCGGTTTGGGGGTGGGGGGGAAGTACACCACGTGTGATAGGACCCCTCCTAGGTGACAGTGATGATGGTATCCACAGCGGCAACGGCTGGGGCTGGGGTCTCTCGCTCTTCCCCTCAATCAAAGGGTCAGATGGAGGGAACCGGACGGGGTCACCGAGCAGAGAACCTCGGACAGTGTCCACCGCTCCTCGAAGGCGTCAAGGGAGTCGGTGGACGCTGCCCAGAGGAACTCCGCCCAGATACGTGAATGTACTGAGGATCGGAAAATGGCCCTACAATTGCAGGACGCTTCATTAGCCAACCTCCCCTCTCTGGTTTTATAAATGGCTGTTTTAGCTAGGGCTAGGAGGAGGTTATCCAGGAGATCTCGCGATTTTGTGGGGCCATGGATGGGGAGTGTGTAGATAAAAAGGTGAGGGGAAAAGTGTAGCCAAAAGCTTAATAAAATATTCGTGAGGAGCCGGAAAAGGGGCTGCAGCCTGGCACACTCTAAATATACGTGCACCAGGTTTTTCCGTTGCAAAAAGGGCAAGTATCCGGGATGGGGGTGAACTGTGTCAAAAACAGGCCCGTGCTCACAGCTCCGTGAAGGAGCCGCCAACTAATGTCCCCGACGGGCCTCGGGACCAAGGTAGAATACAGGCTGGCCCACCGGGGTTGCTCACCCTCCAAAGGTGGCAGGAGGTCCCGCCACTTTGTATCGGGGCGGGACACCAGGGTGTAGGCATGAAGGGTGTGAAGCGTGAGCGTGTATAGATATTTCCGTGGCGCGATTTGGAAGCTGACCGGCTGCAGTTCATGCAGCCGACTCGCAGTGAAAGGGTGAGGGGTTTGTTGGGATCTACGGGGTAAGGGCCCAATTGAAAGGTCCGGCGGGCCTGGGGTAGAGGGTGGGCAGGGTGCGCCCTCGCGCAGGGCTCGGTTGAGATAAGCCGGAGCAGCAGGCGTCAAGGCAGCCTTCACCTCCTGAAGTACGTGCCGGGGGGGTATGAGGTCTGGAGAGCCCCATGCGCTGAGCCAGCGTCAGGGGATCCAGCCAGTCTCCCCGGTCGTAGTCCAGGAGGTCTCCGACTCTCGTGACTTCCGCCAGAACCAAACTCTGGCGCACCGAGCGGGACTCTGCCGCCTGCACACGGAGCTGGGGCTCCGCGAGGAGATCCGCTCCCACGGTGGCCACCACGGACCTGGTTGTTGAAAACAGTTTACAGGTCCGGAGGAGGTCCTGGTAGAAGACCGGCAGCCCGGAGAGGTCTTGCGGAAAACCTCTCGGACAGAGATAAAAGAGCTGCCGGTCGTATCGGAGCCCTTGGAAGCGGCGCAGGAAGGCGTGCGCCAATATACTCCACGTCGAACTACCTGCACTATAAAGAAACCTCTGCAGGGCTTGGAGGCGGAAGACATGGACCTGAGTGTACAGACACTTCAGGCCCTGCCCTCCTTCCTTCAGGGGTAGATGAAGAACCCCAACAGGAGCCCAGTGCATTCCTGACCAAAAGAACTCTAGAATCGATGTCCGGAAGTTGGTCAGGAAACCCAGGGCTGGGACCAGGGTGTTGAGCCAGTACCAGAGCGTGGACAGGACCAGTTGGTTAAGCACCAGTGCTCTCCCTCGGAGGGAGAGACATCAGAGTAGCCTCGTCCATTTCCGGAGCCGCTCTATCACCCCGCCTTCTAAATTTTGCCAGTTCTCCGGTGGAGAAGGGTGCGTGGCAGAAAGGTAAACGCCTAGGTAGAGCAGTGGACCCGTGCTCCACCGGATGGTCTGAAGCACAGGTGGGAGGGAGCTCACCTGCCGCCAGTCCCCCACCGCCAAGCCAGAGCTCTTGACCCAGTTGACTCGGGCGGAGGAGGCTGCCGAATAGATGGCCTGGCAAGCCTCCACCCGTGCCAAGTCCCCGAGGTCCTGGACCACGAGGAGCACGTCATCGGCGTACGCCGACAGGACCAGCCGCAGCTCCGGCTCCTGCAGCACCAACCCCGTCAACCTCCTGTGGAGGAGACAGAGGAAGGGCTTGATCGCCAGAGCGTACAGCTGGCCCGAGAGGGGGTACCCCTGCCGTACTCCTCGCCTGAAGCTGACCGGTTCGGTCAGGGTCCAGTTGAGCCTAACCAGACACTCCGCGGAAGCGTACAGCACCTGGAGAAAACTCACAAACTGAGGTCCGAATCCAAACACCTGCAGAGTGCCCAGGAGGTACCCATGGTCCACTCTATCGAACGCTTTCTCCTGATCAAGAGACAGGAGGGCGAACGACAGACCTTCTCTACTCCCGAGTTCCAAAAGATCCTGGACTAGAAATAGGTTGTCAAAAATGCTGCGACCCGGGACAGTATAGGTCTGGTCTGGGTGGATCACGTCCGCCATCACGGACCCTAGCCGCAGCGAGATTGCTTTCACTACGATTTTGTAATCCGTGCTAAGGAGCAAGACGGGACGCCAATTTCGTAAATCGCGGAGGTCCCCCTTCTTCGGCAACAAGGCGAGCACCGCTCGCCTGCACGAAAGAGGGAGGACCCTGCCCTGCAAAGACTCAGCCCAGACAGTGGCTAGGTCTGGGCCGAGAATGTCCCAGAACGCGCGGTAGAACTCCACGGTCAGCCCGTCCATGCCCGGAGATTTATTGGTGGGCATGCGACGGAGGGCTTCCGAGAACTCGGCCAGGGTGAGAGGCAGCTCTAGCTGGTCTCGGTCGCCCACGCTGACCGTGGGGAGTTCCTCCCAGAGCACCCTGCAAGCGCCAGGATCGGTCGGATCCGGGGAGAAAAGGCTTGTGTAGAAGTCACGGGCCCTCCCACACATCTCCACCGGACCCGTGAGGGGGGCGCCGTCTGCTGCTAGAAGGCAGGTGACGTGTTTCTTGGCCCCCCTCGTTTTCTCCAGGGCGTAGAAGAAACAGGAGCCTGAAGGAGGCGGATGCGGGATCGAACAAAGGCATCTCGGGCCCGACGGTCCTCGAGGGCCTGGAGCTCCTCCCGCTTCTCCTGGCATGCTCCGCAGAGGAACGAGTCCTTGGGGCTGGCGGCCAGACTACTCTCCATCTCTAAGACCTCCCCTTCCAACTGCTCTATCACTGCATTTCTCCGTCGGCTGGTGCCCCGGGTGTAGTCATGGCAGAAGAGCTTGGCGCGCACCTTCCCTAGATCCCACCATCGCCGCGCCGAGGGAAAGGCACGCCGCTGCTCTCACCAGGCCAGCCAAAACTCCCGGAAGGACGTCACAAAGCCCTCATCCTCCAACAGGCTGTTGTTAAAGTACCAATAGGCCGGTCCCGGCCTCTCTGCATGGAGGGAGGCTGTTATGGTGGCTAGATGATGGTCGGAAAATGGGGCCGGCCGAATGTTGGAGGAGTGGGCCTGTGAAAGATGGAAACGGGATAAATAAATACGGTCCAACCGAGAGTGGTGTGACCGATGGGCCTCCACCTGGACAAAGGTGAACGTGGAAGTGTCATCTGGATGGTGGTCACGCCAGACGTTTACTAGGGAGTGATGGTCGACTATTTCTCAGAGAATGTTTGCAGCGGCCGGGCTCAGCTCGGCCCCTGAGCGGTCCTGTTCCTCAAGGGTGGTGTTAAAGTCCCCTCCCAGGACTAAGCACTCGTGAGAATCTAGGGTGCTGAGGAAGTCGGACACCCACTGGTAAAATTGCGGCCGCTTCGGGCTCGTTGTCAGGGCATAGATGTTGACAAGGTTGACCACGAGCCCCTCCATATGGACTCGGAGATGCAGCAGGTGGCCCGGCACGGCCTCAGTGACCCCTAGCACCTCGGGCCGTATGTTGGGGGAGAACAGGGTCACCACTCCAGCTTGTCGAATCGTGAAGTGGCTGAAGTAGACCCCGTCCCCCCACTCCAGCCGCCAGCTGTCCTCGGCGGTCAGATCCGTATGGGTCTCCTGCAGGAAAACCACAGAATACCCCCCTTCCCGAAGGTAAGAGAGCACCTGGGACCTGCGGAGAGCCATCCTACAGCCCCTGGTGTTCAAAGTTGCAATAATGAGGGGCGTCATGCGGAGGGCTGGAGGGGTGGGGGTTCCTTGTTGGGGGGGGTGTTCGCAGCCCCGGGTGGGTTGCGCAACAATCCGTGACCCATCCCATAAATGAGTAAAGCGTCACGGAAGCTGCGGGCCCGCCCGTAGGCCGCAGCACCATGCCTTCCTTTCCCTTTACCCTCCTTTATAAGGGCCCTTGTGGCCTGGAGGATTTGATCAAAGTCCCCCCATAGCTGGAGAACTAGCTGTACCCTGTTGCGGGAGCCACGGATGTCTTCTAAAAACTTTCGCAACGCTTTTCGCAGCTCATGGGGAGGTGGGGTTGCGATTTCTGGGTTATTCCCTGGTGGGGCTCTTGGTGCAGCCTCGTGGTCCGCTGAGGCGGGCAGGCAGGGTGCAGACCACCGACGGGGCGTCTGACAGGCTAAAGTTATTAGGTCCGTCTCAAGCCTTGGGACAGAAGAGGATGGCGGAGGGAAAATTGCAGCTCCTAATGGGTCGCGGCAGGAAAATGCAAAGGCTGCTCCTTGGGGGGGATCCGCAAGAAACGGGAAAGAAACAACCCCAGGGGCACCAATAGCATTGCAGGAGGAGGTGGATTGGGCAGGAACAGGGGTGGGGGTGGGGGCGGGGGCAGAGGCGAGGCTCTGGGGGTGGGGGCGGGGGCAGAGGCAAGGCTCTGGGCTTTGGGAGGCAAGCAGCTGAGAGGTGGTGCCTCCCGAACAGATTCGAGGGTTAAGGGGGTGGGGAGGGGGCTCCCAGTGATGCTAGGCGCAGGCTCTGTGGTGGATTTGGCAGCCATGGCCTCAGGTGGTGGACCACCTTCTGCAGGATGCTCGCCCGGGAAGGCGGTTGGGGGAGGGAGCATGGGGAAAGGGGGACTGGGGTAAGGTTGCCCAGATCGAGGCCAGCCGGCAGTAGGTCATTCTCTCCCTGGGTGACCGGGGTCAAACCTAGGGCCTCGATCTCCTCATACATGGAGGAGAGGTCATCTTCTGTCACCCCGGGGGTCTCCCCTCTGGCGCCCGCTACAACGGTCACTTCGGGGTTCGCGGGGGTTTCGGGCAATATTCGGGCAGAAGGGGCTTCCTCAGGGGTCTCGGAGGGGAGGGTCTCCTGTGGAGGGGAGAGTCTACCTTCCAGTGCTATTTTGTCCTCCCCTCCCGACACCGGCGGATGGATCTCACTTGTGGGCATAGCGGAAGGCTCAGTGTCAGTGCCTCCCTTCCTGGTCTTCCGGGGGGCCTCCACATCAGATGGGTGCAGCGGAGCTCGAGCCTTCCGCTTGCCTCGCTTTCCCTGGACTAGGGTCCAGCCCTCCATAGCATCGTCTGGGGGCTGGTTAGCAGGGGTCGTGTCGGAGGGCAGAGGTGATGGTTCAGGGACTCGGGGGGGTAACGGTGAGGCAGCATGAGGGGGAGGCGGTTCTCCTTGGGGCGGGCCCTCTCCTATGCCCGGTAATATCTTTGCTGCACCCTCCTCCATAGGCTCTGCTGGATTGTTAACAGCAAGGGCGGGGCTCCCTCGCTCGTCTGGGCGTTGTAGGGGAGGTGTCTCTTGGGCCCGGGCAGGAGCAGCGGTGGATCGAGCAGGAGAAGAGGTGGTTTCAGATGTCGGGCGGCCAGGGGTGTCGGCAACGACGGAGCCGATGTTCTGTCGGGTCTTGGGGGTCTCGGGTGCCCCTCCCCGCCGCGCCAAGGGGCAGTCTCTTCGGACATGCCCCGCTGATCGGCAGAGGTAGCACCGGGCCTCTCCTGTGGAATAGTAGACCCGATAGCGGGGTCCCTGGTAGGGGACTAGGAAGGACCCCTCAAGCGCCTCTCCATCATGCGCTGCCAGCGGCGGTAAAAGCTGCACTTGCCGGCGGAACGAAGGGACGTGACGGAGGGTGGGGTCCTTGCAGCCCAACGGGAGAGGGCTGATGACGGAAACGGGTTTCCCCAGGGTGGAGAGAGCGGGTAACAGGGCGGCATTGGGTAGAAAAGGAGGGATGGAGGTCAGGACTAGGCGGACGCCCAGGTCTTCTAGCGGCTCCAGGGGGACAAACACCCCCCCGACTGCCAGGCCCTTTTCCACCACCTCCTGGGCGGCAGCCTCCGATGCTAAGAAAAAGACGACCTTCCCATACATTTTGGAGGCTGCCACAATAGTCGTGGGTCCTACCACCCTCACCAACGCCTGCATGTATGTCTCCACGTGGGGCGAAGAGGGCACCAGGAGGCAATGGACGCCATGCTTCCTGGTCATGGTGGGAAAGGGGCCCCGGCCACTATTGATGGTAGTGGAGGCAGTGGGTGGGCGAGATGACGAGGCGGCAGGTGGCGGGGGGGGGCTGCCACCGCCCGGCCATACGCCCTGGGGGCCGGGGGAGGGACGCTTGCAGAGCTGGTGGAGGGAACAGCAGGGAGGGACGCCATGGTCGATGATGAGGCCACAGCGGTGGGGGCAGCCTCTGCCATGGAGGGCTTGGTGGTTGTGGCGGGGCCCTTCCCCTTCTTCACACCCTGGCCTTTCCGGTTAACCGGGGGGGGCTTTCCTAGAATCTGGGGGGGCGGTGGGCGTAGCAGCGTTAATAGTCGCCCCGGTGCCTCCGGCTGCCGATGCCCCAGCGGGGGCGGTGGCAGGTGTTTTGGCAGCAGTGGTGGGGAGGGGGGCTTGGGGGTTGGGCAGGTGGGTAGGTGGGGGAGGGGCAACTGAGGTTGTTAGAGGGGCCTCACTCCTCTCATTCCCTGCCATCGTGAGCAGGGAGAGACGGGGAGACACCAGAAGGAGGAGGGGGGAGGGGGAAGCAGATTAACCACTTCTCCCTGTTGGGCTGCAGGCAGAGGGGGGCCAAATGTGTTGGACTGGACAGGGGAAGGAAACAGGAGTTGGGGTCAGGTAGTAGGGGCAAACTGTGGGGTGGGCAGTCCGGGGCGGGGGGTGGGAACGCGGACCCACGCGCGTTTATCCAAAGAGTCTCGTTTGGTCGGCTGTTGTGTCTGGTCCAGATGATGGAATTCAGGGCAAGCAGTTGAGGCGAGAGGCAGACGGCAGGTTGCCAGCAGTGACAGACGGCGGGGGGGCTGTGTCGGTTGCAGTAGTGTTGGGGGGGGCACCAATGGATCGGGGGGCAGCTCCGTGCCACACCCCCTGTGCCCCTACAAACGCAGTTAAGACACAGTCAAACTCCCCCCACACGAGAGTACAGTTCAAAAGTTACTCAGTCTTACGGCCCCCTCCACGATGATTTGTAGCTTCCCTGGGCGATGTCTCCGTCAGCTGTCTTCTCTCCCGGTCTTTGTGGAGCATTCCAAAAATGCCAAGCAAAGATAAGAAGACTATTAATTGCGGGTCCACAAATGAACAGCAAAACGGTTGGGTCTGGGGGCATCCACTCCACTCCTCCGGGGAGCGGGTCGGCAGTCCTCCCCCCCTCCTCCGGGAGTTGCAGCTGAAGCAGTAGCAGCGTCCGAGGGCAGGCATGGGGGGGGCTGGCAGCCGACCAGCACTCGAACGGCAGCAAAGAAAAACAGCAAAAAGAACAAAACAAAATGAAGAAAAAGCATCTGGCCCGGTCGGGGGGGAAGTAAAGCAGGGGCAAAAGCAAGGAAAGCCCAGGCCAGAGGGCAGCAGGAGAGGGTTCGAAGGGAGCCTTCTTCCCTGGAGAGGGAAGGAAGTTTGCTCTAGATTAATTAAAGTATCTGAAGCCAATTAAAGCACCTGAAGCCAATTAGAGCACCTGAAGCCAGTCACCTGATAAAACCCCCCTGCTTCAATCAGACAAGAGGAGGAGTTGAAGCAGAGTGGATTGGTGTTGGAGCAGAGAGCAGTTTGGAGGGAAGCAGAGGAGAGTTTGGAGAAGTGCTGCTGTGGGCTAAGAAGACCAAGACCCTAGGTAAAGGGACACCTGGTTTATGTGGAGGGAGGGCACGAAGCCCCACAAGCTGAAGGGCAGGAGAGGAAAGTAGCCCGGGGGAAGGAACGGCTAGTTCAAGCGGTTTACCGCTATCCCTAGGGCCCCTGGGCTGGGACCCAGAGTAGGGGGCGGGCCCAGGTCCCTCCCTCTCCACTTTCCTCCTCTAGGACACTAGTGGGGCAGTTAATACCCCAGTTCAGGGGAGAGAAACGGTGCCCTGAACCCTCCCCAAGAAGAGAAAGCATGAGACCCATCAAAGTAGTGTTGGCAGTTTGCCACATACCTATAGATTTAACTGGCTGACAGGGTAATCCTTGTAAGCCTCTGGGTACTCTTAACCTTACTAATACAGGAGTTAATTAATATGTTTTTATATTAGCTTTCATTGACCATTTTTAGGATTATTTCACAGCACTGAGCATTAAGAATGTATCAAGTAGATCAATAAAATAATAAGAGACAATATCCCAGATATCGGACTAAACTTTTTAAGCTTATTTTAGGACACAGTTGCAGGTAATCCAATAAATTGGACTAATTATAAATAATTGCCAAGCAATTCCATGCATTCACACTGTTTTAAAATATTATTTATCTTGCTTGGTTTCCCGTTTAGTTATGGTCAACAAATTATTGTGGTAATTTCAACCAATGGGCCATAACCTCGCTAATTATTAACTCTATGCAATATCCACCATGGAAATCCCATCCTTATCGGGACCTAGGTGTTCACCGTTGGTATAAAGTGTAAAAGTACTAATGCACACACTGGTTACTGTTTAATGATTAAGTGCCCTTAAACTTAATCATTAAAGTGTGGATTTAGCTATAGAGGAAGTGATTTAGTATCTTCAACAATAAAGTTAAAGAAAATGTCGATAAGCGTGATGTATTCAACTCAATAAGGCTTGATGAAATGCATCCTAGAGTACTTGGGGAACCTACCTGAAGTAATCTCTAAACCACTGGCTATTATTTTTGAGAACTCACGGAGGATGGATGAGGTTCTGGAGGACTAAGGTACTATGTTTGCCATTCTCATCTTCAAAAAAGGGAAAACTAGGACCTGGGAAATTGTAGACCAGTGAGCCTAACTTCAATACCTGGGAAGATCCTGGAACAAATTATTAAACAATCAATTTGTTCAAACCTGGAGTATAATAAAGTGATAAGTAATAGACGGCATGGGTTTGTCAAGAACAAATCATGCCAAACAAATCGAATTTCCTTCTTTGACAGGGTGACAGACCTCATGGATTGGGGAAAGCAGTAGAGATGATGTAACTGATTTTGGTAAGACTTTTGACACTGTCCCAAATGACATTCTCACAAGCAAATTAGTGAAATATGGTATAGATGAAATTACTATAAGGTGGGTGCACAACTGGTTTACAAAACATACTAAACTATTTATCAATGTTTCACTGTCAAACTGGGAGAACATACCTAGTGGGATCCCAGAGAGTCTGTACTGAGTCTGGTACTATTCAATATTTTCATTAATGACTTGGATGGTGGAGTGGAGAGTGTACTTACAGTATTTTCAGTTGATATCAAGCTGAGGAGGGGTTGCAAGCACTTGGGAGGATAGGATTAGAAATCAGAATGATCTTGCTCAATTGGAGAACTGGCCTGCAATCAACAAAATGAAATTCAATAAAGACAGGTGCAAAGTACTTCA
This sequence comes from Chelonia mydas, assembly GCF_015237465.2. NCBI lineage: Eukaryota > Metazoa > Chordata > Testudines > Cheloniidae > Chelonia > Chelonia mydas. Next base: position 188,408,244 of record NC_057849.1, on the reverse strand, counting down.
CATAAGAAGAAAAAATCTAATGCAGAACTACAAAATGAAGCTAGGCAGCAGTACTGCAAAAAAGGATCTGGGGATTATTGAGGATCACAGGCAAAGTACGGGTCAACAATGTGATGCTACAGAGAAAAAGGTAAATGTCATTCTGGGATGTATTAACAGAAGTGTGGTATGTAAGACACAGGAGATATTTGTTCCACATTAGTGAGGCGTCAGCTGGAGTACTGGGTCCAGTTTTGTGGACCACACTTTAAGAAAGAGGTGGACAAATTGGAGAGAGTCCAGAAGACAGCAACAAAAATGAGAAAAGGGAAAACCTGACCTATGAGCACTGGCACCAGAACTGGGAGGGCCAGGGGATCATGACTTCCCTCCTCCCCCCCCCCCCCCACTTTTTAACAAAAGAAACATCTGTAGGATATTTAAGTATTAATTCCTGCAACACTTTGGCCTCCCCACACACACACACTTCTACAAAGATTCTGGCACCCAAACGGCCAATGTCCCCATCTACCTCCCCCACCTTAAAACCTGGCTGGGAGGGAGAGCTGTGTCTACGCTGGGAGGGAGAGCGCCGTGACCAGGCCTGGTTGACCAGCACCCGGGTTCCGCTGTGCATTGAGCCACATGCCGGCAGCTTGGCCCCCACCTGTCTGCTACCAAAGCTGCAGTGGAGGCTCCTCTTAATATCTTGATGCCGGGGACCTGTCGGATCTGGGAAGCAGGAAGGACCTATCACCTGAGGGCTTCAGGATGGTCAGCAGAGAGAGTAAGGTAAGGAGAGTATGGTGTGGAGGTGCTGGGGCTTTGGGAGTGGAGGTTTTGGGGGGGGCGGGGGCTGTGGTAGGGTGGGGCTGGGGTGGGGCTTTAGGAGGGTTGGGATGTTGGGGGGGGACTCCCCCCACACACACATGCACACTCTTGCAGTCCTTCCGGCGCCTGTGCCTATGAGGAAAGGTTAAAAAAACTGGGCATGTTTAGACTTGACAAAAGACTGAAGGGGGGGAATTTGATAAATATTCAAATACGTTAAGGACTATCATGAAGAGGATGGCAATCATTTGATCTCCATGTCTGCTGAGAGTTGGACAAAATGTAATAGACTTAGTTTGTAGCAAGTGAGGCTTAAATTAGGCATTGGGAAAAACATCCTAACTATAAGGATAGCTGAACACTGGAATAGGCTTCCGAAGGAGGTATTGGAATCCCCATCATTAGAGTTTGTTAGACAAACACCCATCAGGATGGTCTAGGTATATATAATCCTGCTTCAGCACTGGTGGCCTTTTGAGGTCCCTTCCAGACTACATTTCTAATTCTACAAGGGTTGGTACCTGAAATTACAGCAGCCAGTTTTTCTTCAGAATAATGGGCCTTCAGCTGAGGAGATGTCTTATTCATGTGCTAAGAATTATTTGCAAAGTGCTTGAAGTTATGGAAAGACAACAACCCAGGAAGGTTTCTGTTTATGGTTTTATCTGTATCCTGTTGTGGGTGACTTGTTATTGGGTATATCTCAGTTCTGTGACAGTCAACAAATATGAACGGCACGCAGGAGATGAAAGAGAGAAGTGAGTGTGCCCTTCAACTAAGCTTCGCTTCACAATCTATTTGCTCAGCATTTCACAATTTTCTTAGCTTTACCGTAAAAAATACAGTGTTGCACTCATTAGTATAGCCTTTCTAAATCTGTACAGACAAAATGTGTATCTCACCACACTCGTGTATTTTCTATCCATGTAGGGGAGACTGGACGGAGTGCTGTGACACAGCACAGAGTTCTCCCAATAGCTTTTCTGCTCTAACTCCCACCTCCGCTCTGCCTGAAAATGACCAGGCATCGCCCTCCTGTCTGCTCTGTCTTTTTCCTCCCTTTTGAAAAAGTAGGCAGCTCAGCTCCTTACTTCTCCCCTTCACCACTCATGCTCCTCCTTGCTGGGACACAGCCCCTACTCGCTGCTTCCTTAAAATCACAGGCTGGCAGCTGCCTGCTGTTCCTGCCTTTCTCCCACTTGGACCTGTTGTGCTGTTCCTGAGCTCAGGGGAGAAACTGCTCAAACTCTGGGTCTACTTCAATTCTGGCCCAAAGGGGGACTGAAAGACAGCCATGCTCTGATCACAACAGCTGGTTTACACTTGCAATGGAAGGTGGAGCTTGTAGGGTCTAGAGGTATCCAGCCCCAGCAGCTCTTGCCTCTCCAGAATGCACTCTGTAGCACTGCACAGAAGGGCATAGAGGCCACCAGCCCCTCCTTCTACTTCCCCAGTTGTCCATTGTGCTGCTTACAAGAACAACGAAAAGACATCTACCTGGAAAACATTTTGTTGAATACATTGCAAGGCTTTATCCCCATTACCTCCTCCTTGATAGTAGCTGCTGAAGTATGTATCTTTATGAGGCTCGGAGCGGCGCTGAGAGAAATCTTTTATTATGTACAAAAATGAGGCAACAGACTTTCTACTATTCAGTGTAGCTGCTGCCGGTGACAGCCCTGTACTGGACTTCTTTGTTTCTGCCCCCAGCAGAGTACATGTCAATGGAAACCAAAGTCTGCATGAAGAGGCGTGCTGTATCTATACATCCTGGAGGACTAATTAATCTAGAGCACAGCCACTGTATTTTTGTGCCTGTGAAGTCAGGATGCCATGATATCAGGAGTTTGCTTATACATAACTGGGAGAATGAGAGAAGAAACTACATAATATAAGAAAAGCAAAATAAGACTAGATTGAGCTGTAATAAAGTTCTTTCTTTATTACCCCAATTCATAGGTTATTTAATCCACATGCTTGGATTAGAGATCTGTGGCCACTACTGTCAACAGTGCAGCTTGACCTGCCTTTCTCTTTGCAAAGGGCAGCTGAGCACTTCCAGTCTCCATTACTAACTCTTCAATGCACTCACCAGAGAAGTCAAGCACTTTATGTGTGCACTCGGCAAAGGCTGCTCCAAGACTACAGGTACGTCTACAAGGCAATCAGAAATGGGAACACCTGTGCTAATTTTGATCTAGCTAGTGCCTCTAAAAATAATAACGAAAATGTGGCTTCATGGATTCCAGAACAGGCTAGCAATGCAAGTATAAGCCCAGGGGCTCCCGTGTGCTTATATAGCTCATGCCGAGGCTCATATTGCTGTGTCTACGCTGCCATTTTAGTCATTCTAGCTAGATTAAAACTAGCATGGGTATGTCTACACAAGCTGCAATTGCACCTCCGATTGTAGTGTAGGCATTACCTAGGAGAACAAACATTTAGTTGAAATTAAACTGAGCATTTTAGAGTTTACTTACTAAGTTTTGTTGGGAGTTGCATGCAACCTGCATAATTTTCCAGGATGCTTTCCTGTTAAACTTCACGTGGGCTACTTCACACAGACTACTGCAACTTTTCATTTAGTGTTGCTTTCAACATTTACCATTTGGTTCTGCTTTGTTTGTAATTACTTAGTTATTACAAAGCCCAATAAAAATGAAAGATATCTTCTAATGAAGAAATACTAAATGCTAGGTCTCTACAATTAAATGCTAAAAATGAAAGATGACACACAAAATGCAAATAAGTACTCTGGTTTTTTAACCTATATCTTGATGCAGCTGAAGAGTAAGATGCAAGACGTGGGTAAAGCAGCCATTGGCAAACCTACATAAATATGTAGAAGCCACACAAAATTAAAACCAACATTTTCTACAAACAAAAGCAACCTCCCACTCTTTCTTAATTGAAAATTCCTTGTGGTATGAACATGTGTAATGTAGGGCAGTGAAATACTAATTTTTATCTTCATCACAGTGTGTGTTGGGTTTCATAACTACAGCTGGTTAAATTATTGCGAGTAATATTCATTGTGAACTTATTCCTCTGGAGCTGTTCACAAGTCAAAAGAGATGCTCTGTCTCTATGAGAAGTTGTGAGCATGATGTGGCAATTTCTAGGTAAACCGCAGTAGCCTGTATTATGCAGGAGGTCAGACTAAGGGATCAAAATAGTTCCTTCTGACCTTAAATCCTTTGAATCTGTACCATTTGTAAAAAGATTTTTATCTTCCAGTTGCTCAGGTTATTTAAAAGTACTGGTTAACGAGGATAATTAGCTTTTTCAGCCTATGAATTATTCAGACTGTCCACTTGAACTATTTGATGCTCACAATAGTGTGTAATTGGTCACCTAAGTCACATGGTATTGTTTTTGCTTCTTGATTAGATGGCAAACTTTTTTTAAGTAGAGAAAAACTGATGAATAACCTTCACTTTGATCACCTTGATCCATCGGTCCTTCAGCCCTCATAAAGATTGCACCAATCAACACATCTTCCATTCTTCTCGTATCCTGGCCTGCCTTCTCCACGTGTGGCCATGTCTTTTCACGATAAAATCTTCCCATTTCTTTGGAGGTTGGCCAAGTGGTCATTTCAGTTCCCATGGGTACCACTCAGCAACGGCTGCAGTCCATCGATTGTCAGGGAGCCTGACTATATGCCCAGCCCATCACATTTTACAAGTAACCAAACAACATGGCTCATGAACAATACAGAATCAAACATGGTGCTTTAATTTTTTGTAAAAGTTCACAAACCAGATACATCTGGTAAAATATGGGTAGTAATAACTCACTCCAGGCCACCTTCTTAATTGGAAGGAAAACAAGTATTCTCAGCAAGTGAACTTAAAATGTTGCTTCTACTAAAGGTTGGGTTCCTCTTCCTGGGTTATGGTGGTTGTGATTTATTTGTTGTATGTTTGTTTTGTTTAAATGGGGAAACAAATGAAACTGATCGCCCAGGTTCTTGCTATTGTTGAACAGGGTGCATTGCTACTATGGAATAAAATATTTGTGGAAGCATCTCATGAAAATATTAGCAGTGCATCACTGACTGTTAATTACATGTAACTGTACCTTGGTTAACTGATGTGCAGTTACATTCCCTGAAGTAATGGATCATCCAGAACCTAGTTTCTCTGAATGTTTTAGTTGTCCTTGGAACACTTTTTGAATAAATTGAGTTGTATCACTTAATATATGGATGGTAACGTACAGTCAGTCACTGTTAGGAGAAAGAATAACACTTCCTGGTTGTGATATCAGCAGAAGGCTGAAATACAACATTCATTTAATGCACTCTGTGTTTAAATTGTACTTAGTAAAAAGATGGTGCATAAGGTCAGAGTCTTATCTTGGCGACACTACTCAGAATCTGAAGTAACTCCACTAAATTCACTGGGGTTGCTCCTAACTTATCTCACATTAAATGAGAGAAGAATCTAGCCCACGGGCTTCAATGGCTCCTATTCATAGCTGCTGCTGTTTGAAAAGCACAACCATGAGGCTGTAAAAACTCCCACTTTTAAACTTGTGTCTAAACGGGAGAAGTGGAAAGTGCTTGTTTGCTTTAGTGTGTCTTTGAAGGCAGCTTTTTTATAATTTTACTCCAATGAAAAGCGGCTTGAGAATTCCATAGTAAATGGAATTGATTTAAAACTGACTCTATTTCCAAGGCAGGCTTTTAGGAGGGACAGCTGCTTCTAGAGCATTCACCCATCAGATGATTTTTTTCTCGTGGAAATGCTCTTCTATTTCTCCTCACTAGATTACTTTGGGTGGCTTGAATCAGAGCAGGGCAGGCTGTGATGTTTCTGAGAATCTGTCTGCTTTTTGATTGCCTTTACTAACTAATCAAATTAAGGTAGATTTTCTAGATTTATAATCAACCACTTGACATTTATTTGATTGATAAGCAAAAACACTTTTTGAGGGGAAAATAAAGCAAGTGCCAATCTATTTACTTAGATGCACTCAACTGGACATAACAGAAAGTGATGTATTTGTCCAGGTGTGGAGAAGAGTGAGAGTTTTAGAAAATCGTTCCCCAACTCAAGTGCCTTTTCTTAGGATTGAAATGTTAAGTTATGTTCCTATCAGGTAATGTACTCCCTACCTCTTCTGTATAACTTTTTGTGGCTTCCGTGACAATTTGCCAATTTTCAGAGTAGCAGCCATGTTAGTCTGTATTCTCAAAAAGAAAAGGAGTACTTGTGGCACCTTAGAGATTAACACATTTATTTGGGCATAAGCTTTTGTGAGCTACAACTCCGATGAAGTGAGCTGTAGCTTACGAAAGCTTATGCTCAAATAAATTTGTTAATCTCTAAGGTGCCACAAGTACTCCTTTTCAATTTGCCAATTGTATAATGATGTACTATTTTTCCTTCAACTGCAACTTAAAGAATTATGGGTGGCTGCTTGCCATCCCCACCTATTAATGAAACTAACAAGTACGGAATGTCAGGATTTGAAAAGGGAAACCAAATAATTTAATGAAATGGAAAGAAATTCCAGCACTCAGCAAGGTAAAAAGGAAAAAAATACTGAGGGCTTGTCTACACTGCGACATTGTCGACAAAATTTTTGTCTTTCACAGGTACTTAAAAAAGCCTCCCCCGCAAAAGACAAAAGTTTTGCCGACACAAGTGGCAGTATGAACATGGCTTGGTGGCAGGAGCACTCTCCTACCCAGAAAGCAAACGCCGCTCGCGGGGCTGGAAGTGTTTTGTCGGCAAAAGTGCTGACAGAGCATTTACACATGCTGACTTTTAGCGACAAGGCTGTGTCAACAAGCGTTGTCACTAAAAGCTGCTTATTGTAGACATGCCCTGAGATTTTCTATATCCTTGTTATGAGCTGGGTGAAACCTTGTTATGGGTTGAGTTAAAACTTCACTGAGATGGATGGGTGTGAACTCACTCACCATTCAATCAACATAGTTGTAAGGATAAATTAAGTCCTTACCTAAGACAAAAGGGTTATATGAACCCAACCAGGAGTTTTGGAATGATTAGGGAGGGAGGGAGGGAGTTTTGCTGAGTATTGTTCCTGATTGAGAGAGAGAGAGAGATGAGAGTTGGGGGAGGCAGAATACACAGAAACTGAGAACAGACTGAAGAAATTGAGAGGCAAAAAGCAGGAGACCTGAGCAGTAGCTGTTGAGTGCAGCATGACCCTGGAAAAGGCTAAGGAGCGAGCTTTTGGATCTGTTGGCTAAAGAGACTTGGGGCTGTAAGTTAAGAAACTACGCCTTTTGTTCTTAGTTCTTTCTGCATGCAGAGACACAGGACTTTGTACATTCCTTGTAAATAAACAAAATTGCATCAAAACACCAGACTCCATCAATATCTACTTCCAACTGGAGCATCTCTAGGGTCTCAAAATCTTACTAGCCACTTGGGTGAAAAAGGGGCAACATACTGTTGATAAATTCTGATACACTCGATGAACCAAATACAGCTTTGATGTGACTCCAGTGATTTTAATTAAGTTTTGTCCCCTTGCATCAATTTTGTTCCTCATGAGCATAACTTGTAGGCAGCCACTACTCTGAAGAAAATTATTTCAGTCAGCGATAGAAATGCAAGTAGCACAGACTTTCTACTTGTCATACACTCAGCAACTGAAACAAGCTGTGGTACAGCTGACTATAAGAAGTTAAAAATCCAACTCGTGTACAGAAATAAACAGAAGTAGCAAGACCATTTGCACTCACCATCTGGTGATTCCCAATCATGTTACATATATCAGGCCTGAATTTGGAACAACGTAAAGCAGAGATCCAAAACTTAATGTTAAAGTGTGACAACTCTCTCAGTTGCTTTGGACAAAAGATTGAACAATGTCCCAAGCTGCATTTGTTCAAATAGACAGTCTTGCAGTTACAGGTGTAACAGTTCTCAACATCATTATTCGGGTAGAAACATTGTCTACAATTTTTTATTTATTTATTTATTTATTTATTTATTTGGTATGTGACAAAAGCTCAATCCACATGAAGAATCTGGTTTACTGGCTCCCAACCAAGCAATAAAAAGGACTTTTGATGTGTCTAGTGATTAGGGTGACCAGATGTCCCAATTTTATAGGGACAGTCCCAATATTTGGAGCTTTTTCTTATATAGGCACCTATTACCACCCATCCCCTGTCCCGATTTTTCACACTTGCTGTCTGGTCACCCTACGAGCGATATAGGCCAGCAGTATTTTAAATATTATTTCAATACTGATGCAAGTTTTTGTGCTTGTTGAAGATGCTAGGTTCACAGATGCTGTGGATAGAGTCCAATCCTTTCTAGAAGGCAGGCACATTGTGGTAAGCCTTGTACCATGGGAATTAAGTGGCACCCTTTAACTCTCTAAGAGAGATGTCACAAACTGAATGTGCCCCCCAGACCGAATTATTCTCTGACTAGTGTTATGTACATGGTAGGTTGCAGGATGGCTACTAGCAGGTTACGCTCTTGTATCCATTACTAATTGGCTTCAGAGCTTCCTTCTCGGACAGAGACACCAGAAGTGTTCAGTATAATATTCATGGATGAAGTTTCCTTAAATAAGGTATGTTACACACAATGCCACCAAGTGGCTGACTCATATAATATACTTTAGCATTACATTACAGCCAGTCTCCAGTAAGTGGCTAGTTCAAGTCAGGATAGAAACACACTGGTGGGAAGTGGTAGCAGTGATTGCATTTCTGCTTCTTGTATTGTTTTTGTTATGTGGGTAAATGACTGGTTTCTGACATTAGGATTATCCATCTAATTGCTTTCACTGGAATAAATTTGCTTTTTTAAACAAACGTGTGCCATAAGAGAAGAAGGGGGGGCGGGGCGGGGAAGGCCAAGATAATCCTTAAGTTTTAAAAAAGACTTTTTTATGGCTGAATGTGAAGCGTGTTACTTTAGGGAACAAGGAAAAATAGGAGAAATAACTTGATTTCTTTTGACAGCAGAATTAATATAGACATCTAATACAGCCAGGACAAAGGACCTTTCTGAATAGCTGGCCCTTTGTTTTGACTGAACTTAATGAAGATAACAAGATTTTCATTAATCAGAAGATTATTAATAAACATGTTACAAAGCCTCCCTTGCAAGTGAAGTAAAGTGGAACCCTTTAAAAGTGACCTAACTGGACTCTCCCCTCCCACCCCCAAGTCAAAACTTCACTACAGCAGAGTTTAACTGTAATCAGAACTGAAACTTTCATGTTGCAATAACACTGAAACAACTTGGTACCTGCATTCAGTTTCACTACAGAGTTCACATTCACCTGAGATTACTACTACCTGAGCTCAGTTCCAAGTACTCAGCTTTGAATTGTAACCTCTTGCCATATTAGCCCATTTTATCTGAATTATGTTTTCCAGTATCTTAGTCTGCTCTTACTTCTTTGAAGCAGAAGTTAGAAGTAAAATAAAATAAAATTGTCTGTTCATAAATACACAATATACTCTAATGCTGCCTTGTAAACTGTAGCAAGTGTGAATGACTTTCAATTAGGCAGAGCAGTAATATTGTGCCAGCCATTAGATTCATCAAAGCTAGGCCTAAGACTGCAATCTTTAGCTGCTTCACTGATTTTTATTGCTATGCTGAATGATATGAAACCTTATAAACAAGGCAAATTAAAAACCTATTGGGGGGAAAATGCAATTGGAAAGGCACTTTCCCCTTGAACCTACATTCACAAGGCAAATGCTTTGCAAGATTTTAAACTGCACAATGTGGTGATATTGCTCCGCACAAATGCGGTTGAATTAATTTTTCCTTTTACCCCCCTTACGCCCCATCCCCCCCCCCCCCAAAAAAAAAAAAAAAAAAAAAAGACAGCAGGCCAAAATAGATTAGAACTGCATAATATGCTAGGTCATATTTTATTTAGAAAGGGGGAAAATCTTCCATCCTGAACTAACTCATACAGAGCAAAAAAGGTTAAACAGCAGGTTTTCAGTTCAAGCAAAAGGGTACTAAATATGTAGTGAAAACACAGAGGGAATGCGTTGCTTTTTCTGTAGCAAAAAGAATGAAGTAATCGCTAATTCCACGTCACAAAGATGATTTCAGCCAATTTCAGCCCTGAAAAATCAAACAAATAGTTGACGTGGAAATACTCATTGATCCTGTGGGTGTACATGCTCATCACTACATTCCATCAAAGGGGTGTTTCTATTTAGGCCTCCAACCAAGAAGTGCTGAGCTTCTTGGTGCATTCAGTACCTTGTACGGTTGGACCTAGTAAGAACCCTGTAATAGCCTCCCAACCAGAGCTGAGAGAACAATGTATTTTTTAGTTTGCTGGCAGTTTTAAAAGTTGGGGTGGGGAGGGAAATCATTTTGAGTCAAAGAAAATGTCTCATTCTTTCAGCAACAAAACATTTCATTTTGATTTTGAGCATTTTTCAATGTTTTTGAATTTTTATTTTAATGTTAAAGGAAGTTTCATAATGAAAAGTTATTTGGACCCAAAAAGTAAAATTTGTGTTTCAAATATGTAGAAATATTTCCATTTGTGGGCAGGGGCAATGAAGGATGGTTGGTTTTATTTCAAAATGAACAATTTGCAATTGAAACAAATTCACAAAATGTTTGCGTCACCAAATCTGGGTTTTTCCTGGGGCAGAAGTTTCAGTCGAGAAACTTCAGCCAGCTCTACTGACCTGCCTGATTCTGAAAACAGACCACCCAAATTATTGCACATTAAGCCTGAGCGATGTGGTCCTACTTGCAGCTTTGTCAGCTCTCGTGATTTTAGTGCGAGTCTCATCATCTTACCTGGACTTCTTTAAAGCCACAGCACCCAGAGCTGAATGACTTAGTAAGCATCTGTCTGGGCTGTCATCAAGTTTCAAGCCCTCATGGTTCCAGAGAAAAGATTTAAAAGGGGACTCAGGCACTCAAAAACCTGAAAGCAAACAAAAAGAACCCAAAATCTGTTGAGCAAATATGCTTTTTTAAGCTGTTCTGACTTTTCAGAAAGCTTGGCGTTGGCAATGGTGTGTTCAGCCCTGCGGATAAAAGCTGTAGGTGTGCATTCCACCGTCTTCAGTATGAATGGCATTATGAGCAATGGAAATATTTATAGAACAGGTTAATGTACATGGCATAAAAATACCCTAATGGTGAGGAATGATACTTTGAAACCATGTCTTCCATCAGAGGATATCAACACCAATAAATCCTCCCAATAATATACATGTGAGGAGCTCTCGATGTGTAGCAACTATTTCACCGTCCTGTTGATAGGCTGAAAATCTTAATGTGATGGCGTTGCTATTGTTTTTTTTTCTCATAGGTTAACACTGAGGTCTGGAGCAATACTATTCAATGTAACACACACTGACTGGTTAAAAACCTTTTTCTACACCTGTAACATTATCTCCCATTAGTATACAAGTTAAAAAGGAAACCTTTACATTTTGGAGATAGCTCCACAGCTTTAAGCTCTTTCTGATGATGACAACTTCTTTAAGAAAGTATGTAACAATACTTGCAATGACTTTGAAATAGTTTGAGTTTTACTGATTTATAAACAGCCTAAGTCAATATTTGCAATTAAGGGAAATTAATCTTCACATCTAGGCTTCATTGCTAAGTTATGTGGCTGCATAGTTTTCTCTGTCCCATGTGATGCCCATGTTAAAAAAAAATTTATTGAGTTGCACTGATGATCAATTAACCTTAAAATTGGCTTTATTGCTATTTTGGGTGCCTTGTGAACCCTGTGCATTTTCCATGAATAGGCCTTTCATTCATTTAACTCCCACTTAGTGGAAGTCTACTGTTTTCAGTTTCACTCAGAGATGGACACAACAATTTTTGTGCGTCCAAGATTCATAATGATTTCAGGGAAGTTCTGAGTGCTCACAGAATGCTGAATTTGATCTAGGTTCTTAGTGATATTTAAAAGCAGACTTTAACTACTAATTCTTGCAGTTAGTTTCAGTTCTGAGTTGCCCTAAAAATGGCTCTCTTATTTTATCTGTAGTTTAACATACCTCCTGGAGCACTGTCGGACTGAAGGCCTGAGTTAGGAAACATAAGTAGGATGAATGAAAAAATAGCATGGTCCCTGAAAATATCAAAATGGGACCCCTTCATACAAGAGTGTGAAAAGGTATATTGAAGTTCCTCTGCCATTGGAGGGCTAATACTGTTTGTTAATGGAAATTGACATTTTAATTATTGAGGCTTATAAACATTAAGCACCCATTGTGAACTCTGAGTACTAGACCAAACCCAGAGGTATAACAGATACAATACTATAAGAAATCAAAAGAAGGTGCTACTGATGTCTAAAAAATGCTGTTTGACTGACTGCATAAGCAGTTAGATCTTAAAGAAGCTTGTTAGCTGTGGTGCAGTTCTTACAGAAGCTTCACACGTGACAAATAAAGTTGTTCGCTGCTATATCATTTGTTCGGTGCAGGGCTGATGCCTACAGGTTGGCAAGCAAATGAAATGATGTGTGTTTTAAAATTAAATCCATTGGTAGTACATGACTTCTTCAGTAGTAGGAAGGTATTCCTGAAAGATGTCAGTCGGAACCGTGATACAACTCCAGCTGACAATTTGCCTTAACCATCAATTAACTTACATTTCTTGGTAGGCCCTGTTTTTACATTCGTGAATTAAAAAAAAAAAGCAAAAAAAAAAGCAAAGAGCTGATATTAGGACTACTTTTTTTTAAAAAAAGCACAATCCATACGTGTTCTGTGTTCGTGCAATTTGAGAGGAGACATTAGAAATAGGAAGGAGGACTTTCAAGGACACAACATTTAATATGTGAATGTTGAGTGAATCACTCAAAAGAAAACAAAAAGAAAAATCCACTGTATGCTATTTCCCCCGCACAGTGGCGGTGGGGGGGCGGGAAGCTGGTACCTGCTGGTATAAAATGCTGTCTTGGATAGAACTGTGACTGGCTGTGTTTGAGGAAATGAAAAGACATTAAGAAAGGATAATGGAATAAAACGTTCAGTGAGATGTTCAGGGAACCCATCAATAAAAGGAGGGCAAGCAATTGCAAACGACAGCCCACTCTAAATGTAGCTCTAGTGCCAGAGGACAGAAAAGTGAGAGAGAATTTGCAAACAATTGAATTTATAGTAATAGAATGTAACCATATCCCACCACCAGGACAAAGTACTGACTGAATAAATGTAGGCAGAAAAAAGTACACCAGTGCCCGCTGGAAACACATTTTTTCTTATTAACTCTTGGAATTGGGAATTGTCATTGTCTGATGCTAAGGTCTAATGCACTGCAAAATGCATTAGCACTCAGTGCCAGCAGCAACAGGCCTGCCTGCTGCTGCCATAAGGTTAAGGATGAGACCAAAGTTTACTCCAGAGGTGAACGTCTGGGAGTATACCCCAGTGTGTACTCAAGCAAACTTTTTATGATAGCTGGATTTGATGGTGCTTGCATATCTAGATTTAGATACTGACTTTCCACAGTGGCTCAAGAGATAATTACCTGAGTGTAAGTTAATTAAAACACCAGGTGCCTCCTTTGTTCCTATTAGGTAGAAGTACTTACATCGATGTGAAATATGGTACATTGTTGCAGTGTGTGGTCTAACTTTGTTTGTTTGTGTCAGGAGACGATTGCTCTTTTCTGAAGGGATGCTGCTGCTATCTTGATCATTTACTATTTGGTATCTCTCTTGCCTGTAAAGTTTTCTATTAAGGAAATCCAAATATGTGTGTTTGATTTTTTCAGTATACAGCACTGAGCAAAAGTTTAGTCAAAACCCGAATTAAATAACCAACTGGCTTGCACTATGTTTTTATTTCTTGAGAAGTTGCAAAAAGTCCTTCTGAAATGTGTGTTAAAATAAATATTTGAGTGATTTTTTTCTTGTTGTTGAGGAAATAGTGTGCTTTTACTTCCAAGAGCTCTGTGGTAAAACAAAAACAGGTTCTAGTATTTTCCAGATAATTAACTGGAGAAACCTAATAATTTTGTTACGAAAGAAGATTCTAAAACTGGTGGGATGGAATTGCTCTCGGGTTTGGTAAGGGGCAATAATTTAAAGGTAAGAAACACACTGAAAAAGACAGGAAAGAGGATTCAAGGAACAAAAAAGGCTTCTACAGACTATCCAGTGTAGAATATAGTACATCTTGAAAGACTAGTGTCTGAGAACATGAATTCTCACTGAAATGCTAAACCAGGCACATACTACCCTAAGAAAGTTGCAGTGACCTTGTATGGATCACAACTGAAGACTTCAATCGGAAATAATTCTGAGTGATCTACTAAAGTAGAAGGTATTAACCTGGCAGAGGACTTTGGGCAACCAGTGGGAAGAAAATACTTCATCTACACTGTTTGAAAGGAAAAGGAATTAAAACTTAAGATTGACAGACAGGCAAAGACTAGAAATCACTAAAGAAGTACGTGTTCCCCTTCTGACTAACCTCAGAGCAAGAAGAAATGAGTCTCAAGACTCTGTTCAGAATCGAGCTAATAATAAAGGTGAGCAATGCCAGAAACCTCAACTAATGCAGAAGAACCAAAAATCAGAAAATTGCCAGTCCAGATGTAACTATATGCCTATGCTAAGCAAGAGGGTGTTGTGCATAGCTTGGGCCAGAGTAAGGCCTACTTGACCGTTGTTGAGACTTTAGGAAAAGATTTGTTGTAAGATTACAATATAAACTATTTTAATTTTTCTCCATTAGATAAAAAAGCACTCTTGCTTCATATATGAAAACAAGTATTCTTGTGTCCAAGATAGTAGCAATAGCCCTCTGAATAGCCTTTAATGCAGCTGACCAGTGCCAATGTGAGTGACATGCTTGTGAGATCCAGAAGTCATGTTCAGGTTCTTTAATCAGTTGGCTCTGCTGACTCCTCTCTGAGGATGTGCTTCCTGATCACGAGAGCCCTTGGATGCAGGAGGTCCATTTTTGTCACCTCCAGCTGAATGTGGGAAAGAGGCCATTGGGGAAGATGCTGAGGTGCTTTGGCCAGCAGTGCTGTCAGTGTGTAGATGACTTCACTTTACCTCCATGTTTCATCACTTCCAGGAGAATGCCCTTTACTTGCTGTCCAAGTGCGTAGCCAACAAAAGGATGAGAATGAGCTGGTTGAGTGTCATTGCAGTAAGGTGGAACCCTAGAATTTGATGTTCCTGCATGTACCCCAGAACTTGACAGTACCACAGTCAGCCATTTTGTATGTTCAACCACTGCTAGCTAAAAATAATTTTTAGGACCCTGAGAGGCAAGGCCGTGCAGCTGAAGTTTGTAGTTTTGCTATCAGAATGGGAGTTTGTGACAGGGAGTTACTGTTCAATAGAAGTGAATGCACTGTGAAAATAAAAGAAATGTTTGGACAGGCAACCTTGATTTTAGGTACCTTTGACATGTAAGTTTTGTTGTTATGATTAGAAATGCTTTGCTGATAAAGAGAATAAAGAATTGTTCTTGCCTGTTGCTAGGGAAATTGTTAGCCTATTAGGGGCTATTAACTCATAATATGAGTTATGTGCTTCATTTGGAGAAAATTTATAAAATGTTTATGTAAGCAGAGTCAGGATGAGCTCCACCCTGACATCTGGTGGTGAGATGTGGCAAGTTGTGGAAAAGAACTTCAGGGGCCAATCTCATTTGCATAGGCACACCCACCCCTCCTAGAATGAGGCCATAGCTGCCCAAATGGTCACTTTGGCTGCTGTGTGATCCCCAGTGTCTCTGTTATTGGGGCAGGAAGAATAAATTGTTATTACCCTGATTATGGGAATCAAGGTCAGGGAACTGTACTTGGCCTTTTGTTATGATGGAGGGACTCGCCATCAACTAAGTAGCACTCACTAGCAAGGGACATGGGTTCCAAAACTCTGTGAATGGAAAGAGGCTGGAGACAGGTATTAATGCTTGGTGGCATGGGCCCCCTGGTGAGGGCCTTACATGCTAATTGCACTTCCTCCTCTCTCCACTGTGGAATATCAGAGCTAATTTTGATTCCATTAGGAGTCTAGTTACCGGCTGCTGAGCTGAATTCACTTTGGGCTTATGGTGCACCAGCACTGAGGCTCCCCTACTACGAGCTGAAATCACAAAAGAGCTAAACTTACTAAGGGCTGAAATCACTGAGTATTGTGTTAAGTAGTGGGGGAGCCTGAAGCTATAAGGTGGAGCAGTTTGCGGGACGGCGAGCAGAGCAAAGCGGCTTGTGGAGCAGAGCAGTTTGCGGGACGGCTGGCAGAGCAGAGCATTGCAGTTTGCGGGACGGCGAGCAGAGCAGCTGGTGGAGCAGAGCAGCTGGTGGAGCAGAGCAGTTTGTCGGATGCCTAGAGCAGCTCATGGGGTGGCTGGCAGAGCGGAGCCCCATGGAGAGGTGGGGCCATCAGCTTTGGACCATGTAAGGTGCCCCTTAACACCCCCCCCATCTCCACCCAGGTTGGGAGGTAAAACTCTGCAGATAAACTTTCGAACTCTGGGGCTGCCCTGACCAGGGACAGAGACTTTTGAGTCATTGGACTTTTGGGACTTTGGGTGATTCTGAGTTGCTGAACTCAAGAACCAAAGGGAAAGGACATGCCCCAATTTGCTTGGGGTGGGTTTTTTGCTCATGGGTTGTGTTATGAATCCTGTTGGTGGTGTTTCTCCAACACATTGTTTCTCTCTGTTATTAAAAGGCTTTTTGCTACACTCAGACTATGTGCTTGCGAGAGGGGAAGTATTGCCTCTTGGAGGCGCCCAGCAGGGGTGGTATATATTTGTCCCAGGTCACTGGGTGGGGGTTCAAGCTGGTTTTGCATTGTGTTAATGGAATGGAACCCCTAGATACTGAACCCGGCCCTTGTTGCTGCCAACTCTGACAGGCAGAAGGGTTAAATTTAGTTAGAAAGTGTGCTTTCCTTTGAGCAAGGATTTGACACACACAAGTTCCCCAGCAGTCAGATGGAAAAAACCCACTCATGCAGTTTTTATTAAATATTCCTTAGGCTGCAATAATGTAAGGAAAAGCTGAGAACAGAATATTGAGTCAATACTCAACCTGGCTGGGTTACTTGAAGGTACTGGTATCTGGGAGTAAGCCTAAATCCTCACCTAGAGGCTTTCAAAAAAGTGTGGATCATGTGAGAGAGATGTTCTAAGAAATCAGCTGAAAATGATAACTAATGGTACATCTACACTTTCGAGTTGGGAGCATGATTCCCAACTAGAGGAGACATACCAGTGCTAGCTCTGATTGAACTAGAGTGATAAAAGCAGAGTGTTGCTTTGGCAGCAGGAGGGGCTAGCCATTCCGAGTACATGCCTAGCATCTCAGGTGAGTACACATTTAGGCAGTTTGCCTCTTGCAGCTATGGTCTATTTTTAACATACTAGCTTGATCAGAGCTAGTGTTGTTATGTCTTCTTGGGACAGTAATCACATCTCCAGCTCAAAGTGTAGATATACCCTAAACTGTCTTTCTTTAGCCACAGGTCCCACAGAGAATTGAGCCAGAGCCTTAAGATTGCACCTAGTTTCCACAAAATAGAACCAATGGCAGCCAACTGCTATCATTGTTAATCTTTGCCTTGGGCAAGATGCAACCTGTGACCTGTAAGCCCTAGGGGCTGTGCCTCTGCGTTAAAGCACCTGCAGGCTGCACTGGGCTGTGGGCTCAAGCTTGTGTCCCCTCCCCTCTGAACATTAATTATGTAATTAATGTTGCTGCTGCTTTAACTACTCGTTCTGCAGAGGAAGTGCTTTGATCTTGAAGGCTTTCCATTTAATACTTGTTTCTCAAGAATAACAATTCATAAATCTTTGAGACGTCCATAAATGAAAGAGGCAGAACCTTAAAAGCTAAAACAGAGCTACTGAAAGAAACAAGAGTCTCAAACTAGGAGGTGTAGTAGTGTTGGCAGCGTTCAAGTGCTCTTGAGACACTTGACTTGAATTGTGGAAGGAGTGTTAGGTAATGTGATTGTCTCTTGAAAAATGTTTAACCTTATGCTTGTCTTACCTGTTGGCATTTCACTGAAGTACTGATTAGAAACAACATTTCAGAGGTGTTGTCTTTATAACACTGACGTTGGTGGATTTTCAACTAGATACCTAATGGCATGGGTGTGATTCGTCTTTGAGGTATCTGAAATTCTCATTTAATTTGCCTACTGAAGATTCATCATATGGTGAATTCACTCGGGTTTAAAAATTCAGGGCTGAGCTCTGACCTTGCAAAGAGGGCAGGCTGTCATGGAGACCTCTTGTGTTCATGTGAGGAGAAGTAATGGTAATGAGGGATGTCTACCTTCAATTTTTTTCACTGTTTCCTTCCCTGATAGTTAGCTTGTTGTGCATTGAAGAGATTCATATCATGGCACTAAATTATCACAGAAGCAGCTGCTCACATGCTGACATAAATTGTAAGAAGAGATTTGATGGGGACAGTGGGGAAATTGGTTGTACCCAGGGCATTTGGATTATGGATTGCATTTTATTTTTACTACCCAGAGTTCAGGGACTTGGGATAAAAGTTTTCAGTTTTGGCCAGTGTAAATTGTCGGCACATTAGGATATGTTTTGGTTTTGCAAACCTTGTTCGTCAGGTATTCCTTGTTTGAGAACAAGGCTGGGGTGGTTTGGATCTTGGTTACACTTTTTTCAAATCACCAAAATGCAGGGTGATTTGGATAAAATGTTGTGGTTTTGTGACCTGTGTAATAGCAATTGTTTCAACTCTTGTTGTCGATCCAACAACTCTTTTTTGGGGGGGTCTTCTAATGGCTAATATATGGAGGAAGTGATCAACAATACAAAGATGATGTGGGGCTTATGCATAGGCAACCTATGCAACTGCATAGAGTTTCATGTTCAAGGGATCACTGAGCAGACAGGAGATCCAAATTGGTGTTGAACCTGGATGGGTTCATGGTCAGAAGAGGTCTTTGCTATTTAGATCAACTGCTTTCAGCTGTGTTCCTTCTTTTTAAATCTTGAAGCCAATGCAAAGGATTCTGGGGATTGTAAGGAAGGATTTTACTCAAAGTTTTATAGACAGCAAGTTGAAACTGATAATTACAAACAGTTGAGATAGAGATCTCTTTTTGAACTGCCACAGGCTGGTTTGGGAGACCCGGGTGGTTGCTTAGGTGGGAGGCAAAAGAAGTTAAGACAGTACTTGAATAAAGTTGGAGGGGGGAATTACAAATATGTTTTCACTAGTTGCATACTGAACCAAATTGAGGAAAAGGTGACTCCCCTCTTGCCCCTGGGCAAATTAAGCCAATAACACCAGCATCTGCAATTGTGGACCTGCTTTTGGATTGTGGGTGCAAATCTGAATACTTGAACCTGCAACCTTGTTCATATTGGAGGTATAAATCAGGTAGCTGGGGGGGAGGGCAAGGAGGCAACAGCATTCTGATTGGTGCCTGCAATTCATTTTGGGGGTAAAAAATGAGATGCAGATTTTACAAGTGCTGTTTGTTCCCTTAAAAGGGAACCACACTTCAGAGAGTCTGATAACTAGGACATGGCAAATTAAATCTTTTCCAATTGTGTCTTTCCACTGGCTAGCACTGATAACTGCAACTGATATTTATCCAGATGGATGAGTGTTGGCATCAGTTTTAGCCTTAAGCTGTCATCAGTCACGTATGTCATTGTGCAAGTCTCCCTGACATGCCATTTTCTTTGGCTGGTGCATCACGATTACTTTAGTTGAGTTTTTGCTCTTCCCCTTGCCCATTGTGTTTATTACAGCCATTCATCAGGCTATGTCAGGGGCATATTTCACCGAAATACCAGAGAGGAATCCAGTCCATCAGTTATCTTTTGTCAAGAGACTATTTTGAAACTTTCTTTCTAAGGTCAGTAATATTTTGTGTCTGATGTGACTGAATATAGTCAATGTACGACCCTACCAAAAGGGAAAATAAAAGGCTAGTCTGGCACCATTTGACTTACAGGGTCTGATAGTGCAAGGTACTGATTGTCATTATTGCCACTCCTCATTCGGTCATATTTACTTTCTATTTACTGGGGGAAGTAGGTTCTGTCAGAAAAGGTTGCCATTCACTCAGCAGTATCCATCTAACTCTGTATCGTGGAATATGATAACATTCTAAAACTCATTCCAATCTCTCTGGGTCAGAGTTCAGCTTGTTTGCTCTGAAATCCTGTAGGGGAATTCGATCTATGTTCAATGTTAATCGCCTCTTCCTTTGGCAAGGCTGCATATGGCTTCATTTTTCAAATAGAGAGGATGATGCATAAGACGTATGAAGACACTGCCTCAAAGACCTGCAGCATAGGAAATTGGCCTTGTGTTTTGGGCCTCAGATCCAAAAGTGTGATTTGTACATTTCATTCCCAGCATTCTGATCAGCAGATATTTCTGCTGACTAAGCCTATGTAGATTTCACAGAATGTAGAAATTATTATTTGAAGAAAATATTAAAAAAGATTTAAGACTGCAAATAATGTGGTGGAAATTTATTTACAGGGACTTGGTGAAGATGATAATCACATTGAAGAAATTCTCTATGAGGCTGCTAAGAACAGCTTCGATTAATGGTAAGGGCTTATTTTTCAGCACCCTATTTCCATATGCAAAGTTGCATATGTATACACATGCATTTGCAATTTGAAGTAGCAGAAAGCTATGCAGGCATTTAAAAAGATGACAGAATCTACCTATTCATACATGTTAAAATTTGCACCCACAAGACCCACTTCTCCTGACTGTTGGCCCTGAGGAGTCAGAGGGATGTGAATGTTGGGGTCCGTCAAACTGCCTTGCCTGATAGACCTATGTGACCATGTGGCTCCAGAGGATGATGCCAGAGATGTTATGAGCATATTCATCAGCTCCCCCAACTCTAAAGCAGGGAATGGGCTCTTGTGACAAGCAAAGGAGCCATAAAGCCTGAAGAGAAGCATCCATGATTGACATCTCTGAAATGCAGGTTAGGGAGGACTGACTGAGATATGTGGCAGGAGACTGATATAAGACACTTTTCTAAACTAAACTATTGGAGGGTAGGGGGAGTTGTCCTTCCTACGGAACAGGTAGGGGGGCTGGCCCCCGAAGCCATGGCTCTCATGATGTCCACAAAAACCAGAGCCATTGATGTGAAGGTCCAGTGTCTCCACATAACTCTCAGCCCCTCTTTTGTGTGACAGCAGGGCTGCCACAAGAAGCATGTTCCCTTGCAGTCCCAGCTCTTGGCTGCCCTCAGGCATCCCCCTCGGGGTGAGTTTTGCTTTGTGAAGGGCCACCAAAGTAAGATAATACTGGCAGTAGTTTTACGCTGCATAATTCTTGCATCATTGCTAAGGCAACTATGCTGTGGAGATCAGCCCTGGACCCTCATGGACCTGTGAGCAGCAAAATGAGACCCTAACGCTGCCACTTGCACCCCTTTTGCCACCCTCAGACTCTACCCAGCTTTCCCTCTACATGTGGAAATGCAAGGGACAGTCTGGCCTTTTCTCTGGTCACAGAAGCTATAGGTCCTCAGCTGATCCCTTCGTTTACTGCTTTGCTGATGATGGTAATCTTCGTCATACAAAATATGCACTTTGACCATCTATATTAATTGACTTAATGAGGCTCTAACCATCTCTAGCAGATCCTGAGTAAGTTAATTGAGGGAGTTGTGTTTATAATCTGCCTTGAGAGTCCTGGTCTTCTGTTCCAGCACCGCCAAGGAAAGACTGATTGATTTTGGTCTCTTGAAAGGAAATAGCTACATCCTCTCCCACCGCAAGACAGAACTTGACTGCTTCCCAAAGACACAGCAGGTCAGATGGGGCAGGCATTTGGTCTTGAGAACCCTGTTTTGTATCCAGACAAAACTCCTTTCTTGAGTTTGAATGTGCGATGCTAAATCCTGCTTGCTAAAATTCTAGCAAATAAATCGCTGAACTTTAGGCCTTGTCCACACTCCATTGGAAATCACTAGTGACAGCCATGTTTTAGTGACAGCCTGGACCAGTCCACACAAGAGATCCACTTCCTGGACACTATAGTGGAAATAAGTGATGGTCTCATAAACACCACTCTATACCAGAAACCTACTGACCGCTATACTTACCTACATGCATCCAGCTTTCATCCAGACCACATCACATGATCCATTGTCTACAGCCAAACCTTAAGATACAACTGCATTTGCTCCAATCCCTGAGACAGAGACAAACACTTACGGTACCCCTATCAAGTGTTCTTAAAACTACAATACCCACCTGGGAAGTGAAGAAACAGATTGACAGAGCCAGAAGAGTACCCAGAAATCACCTACTACAGAACAGGTCCAACAAAGAACGTAACAGAACGCCGCTAGCCATCACCTTGAGCCCTCAACTAAAACCTCTCCAGCGCATCATCAAGGATCTACAACCTATCCTGAAGGACGATCCCTCACTCTCAGAGACTCTGGGACACAGGCCAGTCCTCGCTTCAGACAGCCCCGCACCTGAAGCAAATACTCACCAGCAACTACACACCACACAACAGAAATACTAACCTAGGAACCAAACCCTGCAACAAACCCCGTTGCCAACTCTGTCCGCATATCTATTCAAGGGACACCATCATAGGACCTAACCACATCAGCCACACCATCAGGGGCTTGTTCACCTGCACATCTACCAATGTGATATATGCCATCATGTGCCAGTAATGCCCCTCAGCCATGTACATTGGACAAACTGGACAGTCTGTACGCAAAAGAATAAATGGACACAAATCAGACGTCAAGAATTGTAACATTCAAAAACCAGTAGGAGAGCACTTCAATCTCCCTGGACACTTACTAACAGACTTAAAAGTTACCATTCTTTAACAAAAAAAAAACCTTGAAAAACAGACTTCACTGAGAAACTGCAGAACTGGAATTAATTTGCAAACTTGACACCATCAAATTAGGCCTGAATAAAGACTGGGAATGGCTGGGTCACTACAAAAAATAATTCTCCCTCTGTTGATATTCTTGTCTACTGATGGGAATGGGCCACTTCCACCCTGATTGGATTGGCCTCATTAGTACTGATCCGCCACATGG
Source organism: Chelonia mydas (assembly GCF_015237465.2). Classification (NCBI taxonomy): domain Eukaryota; kingdom Metazoa; phylum Chordata; order Testudines; family Cheloniidae; genus Chelonia; species Chelonia mydas. Next base: position 188,385,402 of record NC_057849.1, on the reverse strand, counting down.
CAAGGCAACTCCCATCTTTTCATGTGCTGTATTTTTATACCTGCCTACTGTATTTTCCACTCCATGCATCTGATGAAGTGGGTTATAGCCCAGAAAAGCTTATGCCCAAATAAATGTGTTAGTCTCTAAGGTGCCACAAGGATTCATTGATGTGTTAATGTGATTAGCATGGCATTAACAAGAAAATGCCCCTCACCCAGGGTAGACAAGAATGCTTTTCTGAGAACCATGTTACTGGTTCTCTAAGGTCTTGTCTAGATTAGGATTTAAAGGTGTGAAGGTAGCATATGTGAATCTGCACTGACTATTGGCCATTTTAGTGTGTCCAAGACTTGGAAGGGGAGTTCCTTACTTGAGTAGCCCCACTGCTTCAACTCACATATAAGTGGGAAACAATATGGTAACGGTAAAGTCTTACGAGGGGTGAATTTCCTCAAACTTTCTGGGCTAGCTAGCTGCTCACCCAAAAAGGAGAAGTCCAGAAGGTTTATCTTTATATTCAGGTTATAGTTTACAGATCATATTAGTCATGGAATAATTAGCCAAGCACTTCTATTACTTATTGTCCACAGTCTGCTTTGGGATATCAGATTCCTTTTCCTCACAAGGCCCTTATTACTTTCTGCAGGTGGCATATTATGGAGACATGAGCCACAGCTGTATAGTTAAGGTTGAATTTTGTGTTTTAAGCAAGGATTCAACATTTGCTGCATATGAAGAATGCAACATACTCTCCCTAAATTACAGAAATGAAGGTTAGTGCTGGTGGTCCCAGATTAAACTGATTTTTTTCCATAAAAACATGTTACTTGTATTGCCTTCTGGTGTCACTGCTCAGGAGATGCATAGGGTGGGAAGCTGGTTAAGTAGGATTTTTGGTTTAAAGGGTATGTGTGAAACTCGATACACCCCCTGCCCTCTCTACATGTTTGCACTGGCTGGGATATTCACAGGAGCCTAGTGGAGTTGGGTGCCCAACTCCTTTAGACAGCCTCAGTTGACTTCTGCTCTACACTTCTGGATTCCTACTGTTCTCCTATGGTTATTCAAGAGACAGTACCTTATTTTGGCATGTCAAATCTTTTTTGTTAATTACATCATCAGACTCAAAGGTGTTATTACCTGAGTCTAAAACACAACTTGCTATTCTATAACACAAATAATTTTTAAAAAATGGAATTGCAAATGTTGCCTTTATAAGGAACAGCCTAAAAATAAAATGGGCAAGTTTGAGTCTCAGTGTCTTATCAGGCCAAACGATGCAGAACAGCTGTAGAAGAAGATAGTCTCAGTTTTTTGGTTCAAATTCGTTAATTCAACACTGAGGTCAAAGGAGAATTTAGTTGACACATATAGAAGGAACGCAGTTGCTGGTGTGCATTGGGCTTAGTTTTCTTTAATAGCACTGCCTGCCTACAGGGAGCAGAGAGGAAAAGAAGAAATACAACACTCGCTGCACCCAGTTCTAATATAGATACTGTAGCATAGCTAGATGACGCTCCTTTTGTTTATCATCACTGATGAAAATACTCGTCTATCTTATCTGTTTCTCATGCAGGTTTTGCTTGATATTTCTGTTGTTCAAGTCACTAAACATGAGCATACTTTAGATTCACAGTCTATTTTGGAGTCCAACTAAACTGTACCACTGCTGAGTTGTCTAGTGCCACAATTGCATTGTTCCCTTAAGCCGCTGGTAGCGGTATGAAAGCAATTCAGTCCAATATCTGAGTGATATGAGATTATAGCCCAAATCTAATAAGGATAGATGAGTTTTATTTCCTGTTTAGCCACAAGCTTTGCTCGTAGAACAAGATATTAAATCAGACTTCTAATATTATACCTGTGTTCTGAGCAGCTGGTCAGTTCCACTGATCTTCAGCCCAAATACTTTCCTAGCATTCTAAATGACCACAATCAACTCTTTTCAAACTAAACATCACAGGCCAAATGCACCTCTAGTGTATTCATTATGTCAGTGAAGCTAGCCCCAAAAGATTCTGGTCTACTCCTCCTACAGACCAATCTGTTGGGCTTTTAAACTAGTCCCTTGTAAATCCATGGTGTGTTTTTCCCTAATAAGCTCTTTACCATGTTGTAACATCTGTTATAGAAATTGACTGTGTGTAATTGCCCAATTTTAAGAGAAAAATATTACTTTTAATTGTTGCAGCTGTCTCTCCTTGCCTGATGTATTCCATTTCCCCTGTCGTGTGTGTGTCCCTTTGAAAATCTGATTCACAGCAAATCAACTTATTTCAGTTCAGCAATAAGATTTTTCCCCCTTGCTTGTGATTAAAATGTGGGATTATATTTAAATAGTCATTTTGTTCTGTGCTTGCTCATAGTGCAGTTCTCCAGCTTACTGCATTTAAGGAAGGTCTTGCAAGACGCTCCTTTTTAAAATTCAGTTACCGTAAGAGAAGTTAATTTACGGTGTGATTTTTTTTCAAGGGACAGAATGTGGCTTCAACACATGTGAATAAGATTTAGGGAATCTCCTCTGCATAAACAATTATGATAAATTTTGGAATTGGGAATTAGAAACCATCCTGCATCTGCTACTGAGTTGCTATGTTTCATTCGAAAATCCCGTAAGCTTACTGTGCTTCAACTTATTCATTTGTAAAATGGAGAGGATGATGAAATGGAACTTCTCAAATAAAAAAATCTCAAAATACTTTACTAATATTGTGATGTTGCAAAGGTTAACCAATTGTAAGAAAGAGGGGAAATCAGAACAGGGAAGCTGTGGCATGCAATCACTTACCCAAGGTATATCAGTAGGTCAATAACACGATGTTGGCAGTGAGTAAATCATAAAGAAGTCAATAGCAGAGATGAAAATAGAATCTAGGACGAGGGATCGAATCAGGGGGGAAAAGTGGTACTGTCCCAAGTTCTGCTCCCAAACAAAGCTCCACATCTTTGAGATAGCTGAACCAGATGCCACTCACTGTAGAAAGATGCATGATATGATCATCCTTCTTTATGGGCTTTGATGAACAGTGAAACAGTGATTATTTAAAATGTCAAAATTGGTCTTGAGTTCCCCACTGAAATGAACAGAAGCAGTCCACACCCCTCTTAGCACTATTGTTTCAAGACATTTGCAGACTCAGCCAGAAATAACTGCTTTTAATGACCATCTGAAGATTTTTCTTCAAAATCATAAATGCTAGAAACTTAATCTTTTCACATGGAACGTGGTGGGAAATACAGGGTATCACCCTCTAAAAGAGTCTGTCGTTCAACATGACTGTATTTACTGACATTATAAGTGGTTAACCCTTTTCTAACAAATAGCTTTTTATAGCCATCTGTATCACAAAGTTATGCGGGAGACAAGGTGGGAGACAATATATTTTACAGAACCAGCTTCTGTTGGTGAAAGAGACATGCTTTCGAGCTTCGCAGAGCTCTCTTTCAGCTCTGGGTAGCTCGAACGCTTGCTTATTCGCCAACAGAAGCTGGTTCTGTAAAAGATATTACCTCATCCACCTTGTGTCTCTAATATCCTGGGGCCAACACAGCTACAAGAACAACACTGCAAACAATCTTATGTGGCTGAGTTCTTCTAATTTGATGTTTCTTCTAGATGGGGGGTGGTCAGGGAATGGAATGTGCATGTAAACACATGTATCTGGTGGAGGGGCAACAAGAAGAAACACCGCGGTTCTGCCACAGGTGAAGTAGAAGCAGCAACGAACAGGCAGGGTTAATCTTTCAGGCATCTAGTTTGCCTTGGAAAATAATGGCTCTTTACAGTCCTTAATTTGCTAAAAACCCTCTGTCTGACTCTGTCGTAGTAGTTTTTCTTTGTTAGTGCATGGTGGTGGTTGTGGGTATTTTCTTTTGTTTTAAATAGCATTTGCTTTTCCTGTCAGCTGTACTCTGCAATCCAGTGTTTAGGGATTTCTGCTGGTTCTGGCAGGGGAGAAGGTGATGATCCAGAGCTGATTGTGGTGTGAGTGAGAAAGCTAGTTGTTTTCACTTATTATCCTTGGACATTTGTGTTTCACTCTGAAGGCTGAATATATAGTTCCTTAATAGCTTGAATTTCCTAGAGACAGCTCATCTTTTGATTTGTTGACCATCATTGCTGTTCCCCTTTTTGCTATGTCATGAAATGTAAAGCCTCAAACTGACTTATGGATTAATTCATTGCAGGAAGGATCTTTCCCACAATGATCATACTTTCTAGTAATGTCTTGAAAACGGCCCTTATTTAATCCAGGGAGTCACTAAGATAACTTGCAGTGTTTCTAACAATTAGAGTACAGGACAGGGAATCAGGATTCCTGAGCTGTAATCCTAGCATTGCTATTTTGCTTGATTACAAATCAATTCACTTCTGTGCCAGCTTCCCAGTCTGTACAGTGAAGAAAACAGTATTTACCAGCTACATAAGGATGGTTAAGGGACTTCATTAAAGGGACGTTGTCAGGTTAATTTGGCCTCAAAGCTTCTACAGGACTAAAGGCCAAATGAAATGTTGGGATAAGGGTTTGTCTTTAATTCTAGTAGACACAGTATTTAAAAAAAAAAACAAAAAAAAACTTGACCCTACTGTGTCAGCAACCAGTGCACTGAACTTGTGCAGGCCAGCCTGGAAATTATTATATGCAAAAGTGAGTCTGCTTTCATGATCCAGTTTGAAAGAAATAGTAATAAAAAGAGTGAAAAATAAATATATATTTTTAAATATGATTCTGTTTCAAAAACAAAAGTTGCCGTTGCAAAAATTATTTTTGAAATGAAGATGACTTTTAACTTTATCTGCATGAGGATGGTTCTTAAAGGTCTCCGGATGAAATTGAGGCCCCACTGTGCTAGGCAATTTGCACACAGAATGTGAGAAATAGTCCTTATCCTAAAGAAATAACACGGTAAATAGACAAGATGCACAAAGGTTGGATGAGGAAACAGAATAGTAAAGTCACTGGCCTGTGGTCACACAGAAGGCCAGTTGCAGAAACAGGAATAGAACTCAGGTTTCTTCACTCTCGTCCCAGTGTCCTATGCCAGTAGACTAAACTGCCTGAGTCACCCTTTAATCATAACCCAGTGAGTTGCTTTGTTGAAAGTTGCCTGATAACAGTAGTTTTTACTATTTTCAACGAAGTTCAAAACCAAAACAGGGTGGCAATGTAGGAATATTGGTGCTAAACATCAAGGAAACCTAAAAGGTTAGTTTACTTTTTAATGAAATTCCTGCTTCAAAGTGTATACTGCTTTTTCATCTGGGAGCAGTGCTTTCTTTAAGCAATGTTTAGAGGACGCTAGTTTGCAAGGGTAATCATTCCTTGCCTCCAGCAGGACTAGCTCAGGCCCCTGCATTTCTGAAAAGGTTCTCTTTGTGAATAATTGAATTTGTCTCTAGAGTTCAAGATTTCTTTTTCTGTGGGACCGACTGCAGTTCTTCTTTCTTCTTGGTTGCTGCTTTCTGTAATTGAGGGAGAAGAATTCTATTGCAATTGAGGTTTTTTGTGAACATGAAGTATAATGGAGGGGACCGGCATGACTTCCATGGAAAAAGTTATTTTTATCATTCAAAATGCCTGCTTCGGTGGTGAATGCCTCTGCAGAAAATAATTAGAGGACCCCTACAGCCATCACCCCCCCCCCCAAATTGGATACACTTACTGTCATAAAGTGGATGAGATGAATTTGAGTTTTTCGAGTTGTGATGTACCGATATGAATTGTCAGTGCCATCTAGTGGCTGCAAATAATAATTGGTCTCCTACATTCAGAAAATGTCAGACAAATGCTAAATCCACATAAGAGAATTCTGAGGGTGCTTGAAAGTACAAATATTTTGCATTCATAGAACACCTTTTTACATAAAGTGCTTTACAGAATGAAATGCACATTATACAGTCCAACCACTATCGAAATGATCCCACCTATGTGGTGGAAAGCAGTAACTATTCATAAACAGGGCAACACTAAGTTTGAGGCAAAGATTGAAGAAAATTAGGAGGAACTGCAGAAGGAATTCAAAGAAGCAGAAAGTAATTTCCCTAGCTGGAATTTAGACAGGGCACTGGGGCTAACATCCCTATTCTTACAAAAACAGAATTTGGATCTTTAATGATGAACAGCTGCAGTATGTTTGTCTTAAGTCTTCTCCAAAAGACTGTGCTGGAGAGTCCCCCTCATGCTGTGCTGCCCACATTAAAAAAAAACAAAAAACACTGTCTCAAACCTTATCTACACAGGCTTTTCCTTAATCTTTCAACCTTGCACTACCAGCAGTGCAGCTCAAAGACCGCTTGGTACTAAGGTACACTGACCTGCCACCGGGTCTTCTAGAGCTGATTTTAAGCAGACATAAAATTCTGCTTAATGATAAAAAATTCAACTGCTACACAAGGACACTTGCTGTGTATGGCTAGCACCGATGGAGTTGCATCTCCAATGGAGAAACTCATTGCTGACAATCTCCAATGTACCATCTACTGAGCCTTCACCTCTGCAGAAACATTCTATTCAGTCTCCTAGCCCAGTCTTATTTAGCTTTGTGAAAGTTTACAAGTTCTCACAATGTTACATGATATGATGGCAGAGCGCTCTCCCTCTTGGGGGAAACAGCCCTTCTGTTAAAAGGTGGTGGTTGTTTTGGATGGTTTTCGTGCTCTCTGTTCATGAGTATTACAAAGAAGCGCTTGGTGGTAGGGATACAGCTAGTAGACGGAGACAAGTTTTTCATCTCAGATATAATTGTAGATTACATTAGCAGTTGTTACCTATTGATGTTGATCTATCATTCCTGTGGATGGGATGTTGTGTTCAGAGTAAAGACTTGTGATATCTGGAGGCAGGTTGGGGGGAAATGGCTTGCACATCAGCAAGCCACAACATGAATACTGAGTCACGGCACTCAAACAATGAAACTCAGTATAAAAACATAACATTGTCAGACCATCTCTCATTTGAGGAGCAAACTCTGAGGTCAGGCCAAATGGCCTACTGACTACTAAGAGCTGCTCGGTGACCTTTGTGTGGGTGCTTCCTACAACATACTGTCCTTGTGCTGTCTTTTCAAATTGTGATGTATGTTTTTTAGATCAATAAAAGCTTCTCATATGAGGTTTTTCTGGCATGTCACACAAAAGCCTTTGCCCCAGTAGTTCAAAAGTTTGTTCTGGGAACTGCTCAGCAGGGACAGATAGAAGAACTCTATTCATTGATCCCCCTCAGAAGTTTGAAATTAAGTTGATTTGTCTTGGAATCTTGTTTTTGCAGCTGGCTGAGAAGTCAGCAGTTTATCTGTTGCCACTGTTCCCTGAGTTGGAAACTGGGGAGTGCACATGTCAGTGTGCATTTTTGCTTCTCCCAAATGACTGCTGAAAACTCTGGTTTGAATATGTCTTGTTGGTCATACAGCACCTCATTGCTTTCGAGCATAGTCATGACATTTACCATGTTGGCAGCACAACTGTCTTAAGGATGGGGTCATGATTTAAAGTAATGAGGACAAGAGATGGCATTGGAGTGACAAACAAAGATTTATCCCCCCATGGCCTATGTTTAGGAATGGGGATGCCAGATTCTGGCTCATCTAGAGCACAATTTCACTGATTGGTAATAGGGTCAGATATTGCCTTTGTGTGAGGGGTACTCAAACTGCTTCTGTCTTGCTGTTTCGTTGTCATTTTAGAAAAAGTAATCCAAGGATGAGCAGAAGAAAAGCCTCAAAACCAATTTATTCTGTTTGAAAAACCATTACCAGTGCACTAAACTTCCTAAAAAATAGACCTTGAACTGCATATAAAAAGCCACTGTGTATAAAATAAATAATTGCCGACTGTAAGTGTGCAGCTCAGTTATTTTTGTGAAAATAGAGCCCTATTGCCATAAAATAAAGTGACACTGGTCCTCAGCATACATTGAGTTATTTACTAGGCCCCCTGTGCAAAGCAACCAGCATGTTGTCAATCTGTCTCTGTGAATCTGCATTGAGGACCACTAATTTGGGCTAAGACTGAAGCTCAAGCTCTGATGTCGAGCTTAGAGTTTGCTTTTACACCATAAAACAAGCAGGAAAAACACTCAAACTCTTTTTAATGAAGAACCGCCACATGTATTAAAAAGAATGTCAACAATTAATCTAACACACAAAGAAAGGGGAAGAACAAAATTACTGGAGGAGAAACTGGTAGTGCTAGAATATTTTTTCTCATTTCTGTTTTGAAATTTGTCCCTTCATAAGGATACTGTATCAGATCTCAGTGGTTCAGGAGCCAAATTAGCTATCAGCATTACCCAAAAGAGCCACAGTAGTGTGAATTCATTGTTTCATTTACTATTTTATATATATTTCAGCACATGATATTAAAACTGTGTCATTTTGTCCAGTGAGAAAATATATATAATATTCTCACCACAAAATGACTGACCAAGTATTCTACAATTGGTTAATAACACAGTAAAAGCATCCTGAATGGTTAATATCTTATATTGGTTAATAATTAAATCACAGTGTTTTAACACCATGTGCCCCAAAGAGCCATAGGAGACACATTAAAGAGCCACTTGCAGCTCCCAAGCCTCAATCTTAGTATCATTGATCTAGCTAAACCAGTGTAAACCCTAATATAAATGTATTTAAACTGCTTGAACCTTGCTAAATTTGTATTTCTTTTCATTGGTAATTTACCAATTTAAAATAAATTGTTTATGCACAAGGGTTATAACAGCTTAAATGCACCTATATTAGGGATTTGTACCAGTTTAAGTAGATTTAGTTAAACTGGTGGGAAACTTGTCTAGTGTAGACAAAGCCCAAGTGTCCCCATCTGTAACAAAAGGCATGGACCTTACCAAAATGCGATTGAGCAGACGGGGAAATGTGAATTGGTGAGGGAAGCAGTAAGCAACAGGGATGCTCTGCCTGCTCCCAGAAACCCAAAACATGTTGTAATGGGGTGCTTCACCAGCAGCAGGACATCTGGTTTATGGCTTTACAAATACTCTATGGGACAGTCCTGTGGGATTTCTGCTTCTTTGACACTGTGTAAATGGGGACAGGATTTACACACTCTGTATGCTCCAAGTGCAACATTTGTAACTTTCAAGAAGCTGACAATGACAACACTGCAAACTCAGCCTGCATGATTTTAAGTTGCACAGGGTTTACCATACTAATTAGAACTTTCACCCACAATTCTGCAGTTTGTGATACTGTGGTAAATAATTAAACAGGAAACAAAACAAAAACAAAACGATCAATATAACTGGAAATACCCCAATGCACTAATTCTCTGACCAGTGAATGTAGCATGTGGGTTGTACACCAAACTACTTTGGAGGCACATGTGAAGGAAAAAACACAGAAGAATGGACAAATAGATTGATTCACCGATATTTTATGTAGTGCTGTAGATGCATATGGACCTTACCAGAACAAATAAACATGGAGTCTCTGCCATGAAGAGCTTTCCAAAGGCCTGATCTTGCAAGCCCTTACTTACAGGAGTGATCTTTACAGATTAGAGTAGTCCCATTGATTTCAACTGTGTTATTAGCAGTAGTAACAGTAATGGTTTTAGCAACACAGATGCTGTTAGCTCACATAATGTTGAACAGAGTTTTTCTGGTCTACACTGAGTCCCAACTGTTCCGCACCATGAGGAATCCATTAACATTATAGTACAGAGGTGTTCTTCAATAGTAAAATTTGCTCCTCTCAATCGGGCCTGACAGGTTGAATTAACTTTGAGAACAAAATTCCTGTCTGTTCATTGATGGGTTCTTAAAAATGTAGGAGTGCACTGCACAGCAAATAGTTGTATTCCTGTTAGTTACAATGCACCCCTGCTCTATACAGCACATCATACACACTTCTTAAACACTTAGGCTATTTTCAAGAAGTTTACATTTATCTTAATAACTGTGTCCATTCTGGAGTTTTGTGTAGAGAATGAGACAATGCATTGGGTTTTGTATGTGAGCTGTAGAATAGATGTGGTTTTCAATTTACAGTTTAGATAGATTTTCAGAGAGCATTTAGGGTTTATATTTTGAATAAATCAGCCATGATCTTTACGGAAAGGTTTTAAAGGTTTTTTTCTGTAAAGATCTAATTTTACCACACCAGATGTGAAAACCTCAGTTTCCTGTTGACGTTGCTCTTCTCTGAAGCCATACTGGAGTGGTGTGTCTGGGTTGATCAGACATGTGTTTGCGTAAAGCAGACTGTTTTGGCTTCCTTTACAGCAATCACTAAGACAACTATGGAAATGTTAATGTAACACCAAGCGATGAAGATGGAGAAAAGGTGGCCTTCCTGTGCATTGTATTTGTTCATCCTAACACATCATGTTGCTGGTAAGTAAGTGTTTTATGGACTGAGCTTATTTAATTTGGAAAAAACCTGTTTTAAATTTCACATTAAGGCAAAAATCAAACTAACATTGATTTTATGTTTCAAGGCAACTTTTTCATAGCTACAGTAAGATACAAATTACTACTATTAAATGTTAACTAGATGTACTGACTAGCAAGCCAACTTCTTCAAAGTTGTAAGCCAGTTTCACAGTTTCTCTCATTGCAAAGAACTCACTCATTTTAGGAGAATATATGTTTTAGAAATGAGCTTCCCTCCTAACTGTGTAGGTTTTTAACTTCCTCTTCCCCTCCCCTCCGAAATGTGACCATTAATTGCAGAACCGTGATACTGACTGCTTGGAAATCCTGGAAAGATTTTTTCCCATCTGTGCACTGTATTACGGGCTTGCAAGACAAGGTTGTTGCTGGGCGTATGTCTCTACAGCAGCTGGTAGGTATGATTCCCAGCACGGACGGACAGACACACACTAGCTCTGTTCAAGCTAGCACATCAAAAAGAGCCATGTGACCATGGTAGCAAGTACACCAGCTCAGGTTAGCTGACTGAGTATAGTCCCACCTGGACCCCCTGGCTGCATACTTAGCATGAGCTGCTACCCACGCTGCTGCAGCCACATTGCTCTTCCTAGACTGCTAGATAAGCACAGCTAGTATACATATTTCTACTCAAGCTGAGAATTACACCTATGTAGACATGCCCCAGAGCAAGGCATTTTGAATAAGACTTTAGAGAAGGGAGAGCGACTGTGTCTGTATCAGGGGAGCTTAATCAAAACCAGCCTTGTTAAAAATTAGAGTGGGGCTTGAAACTCAATGCTTCGTTTGTGCATCCTGAAGTTTGGAGTACTTAAAATCCAGGGCCAAGTGTGCGTATGAATGTTGTGGCTTGAGTCCAATTTCCAATTCAAAAAATAAAGATGTTCCAGGTACCTAATTGGAACTGCAAGATGTATCTGATTATGTTTATTAATGGCTGCATATAGATGGAGCAGGTCAGGGAAATTTCCTACTTATGTAAGAGAAATCGATGATGGTAAAAATAAAAAAAAACCAAGTAAAATGACTAATGAAAATCCATATTGCACACAGAGAAACAGTTGTCCATATTAAATCTCAACAAAACACAAGTTAGGGCAAAATCCTGCAGTTGTTTATCCGGGCTAAACTCCCATTAAAGTTCTCTGCAGCTACAGGTGTTCTGCCCTAATAAAAATCAGACCACTGAGGAAAACAGAACTGGAAGAGACCTTGTGGGTCATTTAGTCCAGTGCCCTAGTATTACAGACAGCCCTGTCATATAATCCCATTCATAAATGTATCAAGTTCCTTCTTAGAACTTCTTAGGTTGTTTGCTCTCAAAACTCCAATTGGAAGGCTGTTCCAGAACCTCCCTCCTCTGATGGTTAGAAAGTTTCTTTTAATTTCCAGCCTAAATTTAATCATGCCCAGCGCATAGCGATTTATTCTGGTGCCAACAAAGTCCTTCAACTTTAAACTTAAGTGTCTGAGTTGCCCATGCTGCACGATACTTTGAATGGGTGGAACATCTTGCAGGAAAAGGGGTTAAGTATGGACATACTGGCATCTTAATTTTTTTTTTTAATGTTGGGGTAAAATTGGAGTTTTTAAAACAATTGGCAAGATTCCAGTGCCAAGAAGAGAGAGCTGCAGGACACCCTTAGGTAAAATGGACTCCATCAATTTGGTGCTGTTAAGCAATTAATTAAAAAAAAGTTGAAGTATTAAAATATTTATCCCAAATTCCTGCTTGATGTGGCTCTTTGATCTTAATATGTGCTTTTAAAAATAATTTTCGTTGCGAGTTATCTGTCCGGAAAAGACTTAAGTGATGCTACCTCTTGAATATAACAGATGCCTTTAGTAAGTAGAGGTCTTAGATCAGTCATCATACTGGACAGGTACTGAGATTTTTATTTAGGCAAATCTTCCACTTAAATCTTAACTTGTCCACCTTATGTCCCTTTATTTTACTATAAAGGATGTACATGATGGGGGGGGGGGTATTAAAATTCTGGAGATAAGTGCATTTAACCTGACTATTCAGTCCCATTGTTTTTCATGCTCTATTCACTTGGTTGCATATTTTGGTTATTTTAGAACCAGTTTTTCTGCAATGAGCTGCTGGTGGGTTCAGAGAACTGCCCCACAAGGACCGGGGCATTAGACTGTAAACCCTTCAGGGCCTGCATCTTGGCTTAATAGCTGTCAATATAGTTCCTAGAGCAGTATTAGTGCTGCATAAATGACAAATGAGTTCACTGCTACATTACATGTCCTTGGTCTGCACAGGCATTTAGGGGACTGTAGAACATAGAATCGTAGGACTGGAAGGGACCCCGAGAGGTCGTCTAGTCCAGTCCCCTGCACTTATGGCAGGACTAAGTATTATCTAGACCATTCCTGACACGGTTACATATAACATAAAATCAAATTTCAATTTCCCTTTAAAACTTCATAATGAATAAAATGACTTGAGGGTGTTGACTGCCGTGTGTGGGGAGGCACAAAAAGCTTGGGAGAGAGATGTCATAAATCTCTGGCTCTGACTGTAACTACAGCATTTGGGAAGCGGGGGAGGGACGCATCATGAGAATTTTCAAGGTGTTCTTTAAAGATGGGGAGAGGCTAAAAAGAATGATAAGGGGGAGTGAGCCCTACGCCTGAGGGTGCTCATACATATCCATTTTTTCTGAAAGTTTCTTGTGACTGCCAAATACTTCAGATAAAACGGTGATCAATGTATGGCACTGTTGTTTGGTTCAGTGGAGTTCTGCTGTAGGGGACTGCTCTGTGTAACGTCATCAGTTGATAGCTACCTGGGAACTTCATGCATACGAATATGCTGCATGCCATGGCTCTTGGAACTCAACAGAGACAGTGGAGATAGATCACAGAGTTCTTTTCCCCCAGGAGGAAAAAGAAAGAGAAAAGGTCAATTTCACTGTGGCAGCAGCTATTTAAAAAAAAAAACAGGCTGAAAACTTCTTTTCCTTTCACAAATGCATTAGCTCTGTATTTATATGGTGCACAAAGGACCTCAAAGCGCCTCAGAAAATTAACAAACTGATAAAGAAACCATATATGAGGAAGCTGCTTGCTCCAACACTGAAATACAACCTCCACAGTGGAATGCAGAAGCTGTCTAGCAAGGTCCATGTAAAAGAACACCTTTTCCTATTGAAACAGCAGGAGTACTTGAAAAAGGCAGAATGCAATTGCGCAAAACAGAATTAGCAAGCAGGATTCACCACTACTTGGTTCTTGCAAAGAGACCTGTGGAATAAGCAGTCCTGGCTTCTGCTTTACATATCACTTGAAAGCTCCCCTTTCTCTTTGTGTAGTATGATGAGTGTTCCCCATCCTGTTCAAGCTGCTTGAGCCACTGCTTATTTTTTTCTCCAGTTCCTTTTCTGGAATCTGTACTCATGATTTACTACTTCCGTCAACTGCTAAACCTTCTCACTCTACTTAATATTGCACTATTGTATTTTAGGCCCCAGCTTCTTCTTATATAGGTGTCTCTTTCTAGTGAAGGCACCAAACAGAGTTGAGAAGAAGATTTAAAAGGGGGTTGTTTATAAGCATTGCTTGACTTGACAGTTTTTCTGTTTCTTTTTAAGGCGAGCTTGAAGGCACAATTATAAAGACAGAAGCAGTCCATGCTTTCCCTGGCAGTGATGTGACTCTGGAATGCAGCATTTTGAGCGGAGATGGGATCCATGTCTCACAAACACAATGGTCAAAGATTGATGATACGCCACCCAGTAGAATAGCTGTATATCACCCTATATATGGCATTAAATACTTACCTTTTTCTAAGACTGATTATAACTATTCAGTGGCTTTCAGTGAGACTCCCCACCACTGCTGGGTAGATGTTAGCAAGACTTGGAGTTCCCATGATGCCAGAGCAAACCAGGTGGAATGCCATCAGTGGAGTCTACATTTGAGTAATGTTAGTCTCTCACTCAGTGGGCAGTATGAGTGTAGCTTTGCTACCTACCCATATGGGACAAAGGCTGCGGAAATTAATCTTAGTATCAAGGCAGAAGGTAAGTGATATTAAGATCCCTATTGTTTTTTGGTAACACTTAGGGGGAAAAACAGAACAAGTAAATGATGTGAATACTTTTGCCTGGCTACGTTCAATTTGCTCTGTGATTCCAGATTTGCACTTGTATTGTACTGCTGCTGCCTTGACAGTTTGCTATCTCTGGTTTAGCTGTTGTCTGACAGCCTGGTATGCCTTGCCTTACCGTATGTAAAGAGTTTGCCTGGTGAGGAGCATAGCACCATTTAACTTATGGGCAGGAATATTGGAGCAGGTTGATGGAAGGAACCAGGTGAGTGACAGGGAGGAAGGATGATGTGTGTTCATTTGGGACAACAATGATAATACTGGGCAGAGAATGGTAACTGGGAAATGGGCTGGGCCATGCAACATCCTAGGGATGGAGGACACCTGTCTTTCAAACATACTATACTCTGTGTGTTGAAATTATTAGGAAAGAGACAGATAAATAGAAGGACTGAACATCCTCAGTTCCCACAGACTGATGTGTGTGTTATTAATGCTGGGTGTCTTTGAACACCAGGCTGCAATGTCTACGGGTAGCTAATTTCCTCAGTTTAAGGGTAGGTTTGGGAAGTGGGGATTCAAACTTGTTCTGAGCCTGCTCTCAAACTTGCCCTAGGCTTCCTAGGAACAGCGAATATATAGTAGAAGCAAAGGCAGGGCTGGCCGACTGCATGCGAGTGGCAGTTCAGTTCATGTTGAGAAGTGTTTTGTTGAAGGTCAGTAGGTTTGGTATGCAGAGGTTCCAGTTTTGCTTTGGATGAATTCATACCACTCCTGAGTTTGAACTAACTCAAAAACTAAAGTCTGCTGAACTTGCCAAGTTTCATCTCTGAGCCATATGAGGTTAATGAGTTCTACCTGATTTCCACCCAGAAGCATGAATATGATGCTTAGGAAATTTGGTCCAGTTTGCTGGTAGGTTATGGAACCTGGCTCAAATTTTTGATTTGAATGAAAATCAGAAATCACATTAGTTTTGCCTGGTTTCAGATAACATGAAAAAAATGAGGAACTGCACTATTTTCATTTTAGGAAGGAATTTAGTTGTTCACATCAGCTGGGTTTTCTTGGTTGCTTAAAAAATCAACTGACATATGTGATTTCGAGTATTTAACAAACTACAGAAATGAAACAGGGAAAATGACAGTGATTTGCCATTGCTTGGGCACTATATGTCTTGTTGTACTTGTTCTCCTGTGTACTGCATTCATGTGCATGCAGGCTTTCAGGAGTGTTTGAAGGGTATAGGGAAGGTAAAAGATGGTGACATGTTTGTCCTTGCATAGGATAGAAAACAGCCACAAAACAGAATGGCAGCTGCTGCATTAAGGGCCACCTACCAGCCCTAAGGGCAAATACTGTTGACTCAATAGCTTTAGAATTTGGCCCTAAGTTAGATCTTTTACCAAAAAGGCACATACGCTGCGATGTGCAAGCTGAAACTCGGAGTCTCCAGCGTGGAATTGTTACAATGATTACATATGTAGAATGTGGCTTTGAGTATCTCACATTTGTTTTTAATTTTCATGGACTTACATCTTGGCTGACCAGTCCCAAGAAACCCATCCTCATGAACTTGCTGAAACAAACACGGACAAACTATTGCTCTGGATCAAAGATATGAATACTAGGGTTGAAATAGCAAATGTTGGTTCATTAAGAAAATTCCATCTTAACTCGTGGGCGCAGGAGGTTCCTTGGAGTTACCGCATAGTCTCTTCTTTAGGGATCTTCTTGCCATTTGACTAACAGCAAAAGACAGATCAAATAAACTAGGAAAGAGAAGTGAGCCTCTATAAAGAATGTTAATAATGAATGAATGAGTGAAACTTAGAGGTTATAAATCCACCAGCCACTGTGAAAAGGACTGCAACAGCACTCTGTGCTATAGCCAAGGGGCACTTCTGACACCCCTGTGAGACAGAAAGTTCTGCTTCCATGCCATGGCTATGGTACAGCCCTACAGTGTGGAGAGCACTGGGTGGAGGAAATGAAGGGAATATGCTAAAGGAGCATTTGACTATAAGCTTATTAATTGTGCTGGGTTTTCTCTCTCCTTCTTAAAGAAATGAAGCCTTTCTCCTTGCTGATGCAGACCTGCCCAGCATTAGCATTACCATTCTACATAGGTTAAATTGAGGACAACTATTGTTCACGTTCAGTGAGTTTCGAACTGGCTTTTTGCAGCAATGGCACAAACCAGCAAGCGGTGCTCTACCCCCTACCAGAGCAAACCAAACATATTACTACATTTATCAATATGCCTATTTCCGATGTATATTTTAAGGGAGACAAAAATGGTGAATGGCGATCACATAGGACCATAGCAGACAGTTTGTTACTAGAGAACTGAATCAAAGAACTGCAGGGAAAATAGAGCTTTGACACAGGACTGTGAGAATGTGGAGAGGCAGTCTGCAAAAATACCTCCTGTGTCAAGAATTCATCTTTTAAATAGCTCTCCTGTTTGTCTACTGACCTTACTTAAACCTCACCGCCTGTAGCCTGCTGCATGACATGTAACTTATCTGCTGACTCACCCAGACAGTTTTGCCGTACTACGTACTTGAGAAGTTAAAGATTCACTCCATTTCCCCTCTCTGGACTATTGTGCAAAGCTGATCAGTGCTCTTTTGTAATGCAGTGATAGTGACATTTACCATTTGGAGTGATCCTTCCTGCATTGAAATACATACAACAGCTTCCTTTTTTGAGCTTCCCGCAGAACATTCTGAGGGTTGCAAATCAGAGCCTTCATGACAAGGGCTGCTCGCCACCTGTAACGCTGCGCTTCACTTCCAGATGTGAGTGTTGTCATTACCGACAACTGTCAGCCACAGAAAGCCCACGTCGATTAAGAACCTGTGACTGAGGAAAAGCAAAAAACAAGTCTAGCACACTATCAAGTGAGCTAGATGTAGGCTTTGATGAATCTACTAGTGGAATCTAGTTCTAGAGCTGAAGAGCTTCTAGTCAGCGTGCACTATTGCTTTCCCATAGCAAAGGCAGAAGGCCACATTTTGTACTAGCTAACATTTCCAGGTGGCCTTCAAAGACATTGCAAAGTAAACTGTATATCATTCATCAGCCTGGAGGTGACAAGGGCATGGATAAATGGGCAAAATCCTTTCTAGAATGGAGAACTGCAAACCCTGTGATTAGTCATAAAGATTCAGTGGGCCATTGTCGTCACCTGAGAGAAGTAACAGAACAGATAAGAGTCTGTGATGATATACCAAAGTATAAGAAGCAGATTTATCCCTATCATTTCTACAATATGCTTTTTCCTGTCTACCAGCATCGCCTTTGTATTGCCTGGATTGATCCTAAACTATCTGGGTTTCATCCAAATGCAAAGATAACAGAATCTAGGAGAAGCAATAGAGTTGACAGTAGTCTGTTCACTGATACTGCAGACTGAAATATGTCAGTCCCCTCTTAGTGGCCCCTGATACATGGGGAACAAGAGAGACAACAGAATAGCACCTGGTGTGATGACCTTGCATTGCAGAGCCTCAGGAAGGATGAGCAGTGAATCTTCAGAACCTTCTGAGGTCTCCTTGTAAGGAGCAAATGGAGTTAACCTTCAGCAATCCCATCCACCCCACCGGGTCCTGCAGACAATCCAGCAGCACCACACAGGAATTATATCCAAGGACACTGATAAAACCAGCATGGGTGTCTGACCTCTGTACATCAGAGCAGAGCATCAGCTTTAAAAAAAAAAAAAAAAAAAGGCATCTTGTGTTTGATGGCATTTCTTAATCCACATTTGTATTTAGTTAGTTATATAATTGCTCTACCTTTTAATGCCTGTATTTCAGCCTTGAGTGGGGACACTAGGGTGGAAAATAATGCAGGGAAAGAAGCTGAGTGCAGACACTTGGTTTTTACTAAACTGTGATTAATTGACAGCCCAACTTAATTAAAGAAATTAATTGCGATTAAAAAATTTAATTGAGATTAATCGCACTTTTAATCACAATGTTAAACAATAGACTACCAATTGAAATTTATTAAATATTGTGGATGTTTTTCTACATTTTCAAACATATTTATTTCAATTACAACACAGAATACAAAGTGTACACTGTACACTTTATATTATTATTTTTATTACCAATATTTGCATTGTAAAAATGATAAAAGAAATAATATTTTTCAATTCACCTCTGTGAAAGGATCAGGACAAATGGCTACAGGAGAGTGATAGAAGGCAGATATATTAGCCCCAGGGTAAGTAGGTCCCTTTTCCCTGGGTAAGGTAACAGGGAAGTTTCCAGAACAATCAGGAACTTTCTGGAAACAATTCAGGCAGGCAGGCTAATTAGGACACCTACAGCCAATCAAGAAACTGCCAGAATCAATTAAGACAGGCTGGCGAATCAGGGCACTGGAGTTTAAAAAGGAGCTCACTTCAGTTTGTGGTGTGCGTGCGGGGAGCTGGGAGCAAGAAGGACAAGAAGCTGAGAGTGAGAAGGCGTACTACTGGAAGACTGAGAAGTACAAGCATTATCTGACATCAGGAGGAAGGTCCTGTGGTGAGAATAAAGAAGGTGTTGGGAGAAGGCCATGGGGAAGTAGCCCAGGGAGTTGGAGCTGTCACACAGCTGTTACAGGAGCCACTGTACACAGCTGCAATCCACAGGGCCCTGGGCTGGAACACAGAGTAGAGGGCGGGCCCGGGTTCCCTCCATCCCCCCAACTCCCTACTTGATACTGGAGGGGTTGAATTGGACTGTGGGTTCCACCAGAGGGGAAGGTCTCTGGCCTGTTCCCTGATCGACTAGGTGGATCAGCAGAGACTGCAGGGAATTGTTCTTCTTCCTTTTCCCCATGCTGGCCAGTGATGAGGCTAACTGAGTGAACAGCAGAATTGAGCCACGAAAGTGGCCAAACTGAGAGCTTCTGTGAACCTCTGAGGCGAGCAAATCCGCCAATAAGCGCAGGACCCACCAAGGCAGAGGAGGAGCTTTGTCACACCTCATACAAGTACTGTAGTGCAATCTCTTTATTGTGAAAGTGCAACTTACAAATGTAGATATATTGTTACATAACTGCACTCAAAAAACAAAACAATGTAAAACTTTAGAGCCTACAAGTCCACTCAGTCCTACTTCTTATTCAGCCCATCGCTGAGACAAATAAGTTTGTTTACATTTACAGGAGATAATGCTGCCCTCTTCTTATTTACAATGTCACCTGAAAGTGAGAACAGGCATTTGCATAGCTTTTTTGTAAACTGGCATTGCAAGGTATTTACGAGCCAGATATGCTAAATAATTCGTATGCCCCTTCATGCTTTGGCCACCATTCCAGGGGACATGCTTCCATGATGATGACGCTCATTAAAAAAAAAAATGTGTTTATTAAATTTGTGACTGAACTCCTTGGGGGAGAATTGTATGTCTCCTGCTCTGTTTTACCTGCATTTGGCCATATATTTCATGTTACAGGAATCTCAGATGATGACCCAGCACATGTTGTTTGTTTTAAGAACGCTTTCACCTCATATTTGACAAAACGCGAAGGAGGTACCAATATGAGCTTTCTAGAGATAGCTACAGCACTCAACCCAAGGTTTAAGAATCTGAATTGCCTTCCAAAATCTGATTGGGACGAGGTGTGGAGCATGCTTTCAGAAGTCTTAAAAGAGCAACACTCCAATGCAGAAATGACAGAGCCAAACCACCAAAAAAGAAAAATTAACCTTTTGCTGGTGGCATCTGACTCAGATGATGAAAATGAACATGCATCAGTCCGCACTCCTGTGGATGGTTATCAAGCAGAACCCGTCATCGGCATGGATGCATGTCCTCTGGAATGGTGGTTGAAGCATGAAGGCATATATGAATCTTGAGCGCATCTGGCGACGCCAGCTACAACAGTGCCATGCAACAACTGTTGTCACTTTCAGGTGACATTGTAAATAAGAAGCTGGTAGCATTATCTCCTGCAAATGTAAACAAACTTTTTTGTCTGAGCGATGGGCTGAACAAGAAGTAGGACTGAGTAGACTTGTAGGCTCTAAAGTTTTACATTATTTTATTTTTGAGCAGTTTTTTGGTACATAATTCTACATTTGTAAGTTGCACTTTCACAGTAAAGAGATTGCACTACAGTACTTGTATTAAGTGAACTGAAAAATAATATTTCTTTTGTTTTTTACCGTGTAAATATTTGTAATAAAAAATAATAATATAAAGTGAGCAGTGTACACTTTGTAACAGCCGTGTTAGTCTGTATTCGCAAAAAGAAAAGGAGTACTTGTGGCACCTTAGAGACTAACCAATTTATTTGAGCATGAGCTTTCGTGAGCTACAGCTCACTTCATCGGATGCATACTGTGGAAACTGCAGAAGACATTATATACACAGAGACCATGAAACAATACCTCCTCCCACCCCACTCTCCTGCTGGTAATAGCTTATCTAAAGTGATCATCAAGTTGGGCCATTTCCAGCACAAATCCAGGTTTTCTCACCCTCCGCCCCCTCCCCCCCCCCCCACAAACTCACTCTCCTGCTGGTAATAGCTTATCCAAAGTGACCACTCTCCTTACAATGTGTATGAAAATCAAGGTGGGCCATTTCCAGCACAAATCCAGGTTTTCTCACCCCCCCCCCTTTTCCAAAAAACACACACACACAAACTCACTCTCCTGCTGATAATAGCTTATCCAAAGTGACCACTCTCCCTACAATGTGCATGATAATCAAGGTGGGCCATTTCCAGCACAAATCCAGGTTTTCTCAGTCAAGTGCTAATAAACAATGGTCACATAAGCACCACCCTATACCGGAAACCTACTGACCGCTATTCCTACCTACATGCCTCCAGCTTTCACCCTGACCACACCACACGATCCATCGTCTACAGCCAAGCTCTAAGATACAACCGCATTTGCTCCAACCCCTCAGACAGAGACAAACACCTACAAGATCTCTATCAAGCATTCTTACAACTACAATACCCACCTGCGGAAGTGAAGAAACAGATTGATAGAGCCAGAAGAGTTCCCAGAAGTCACCTACTACAGGACAGGCCTAACAAAGAAAATAACAGAACGCCACTAGCCGTCACCTTCAGCCCCCAACTGAAACCCCTCCAACGCATTATCAAGGATCTACAACCTATCCTGAAGGATGACCCAACACTCTCACAAATCTTGGGAGACAGGCCAGTCCTTGCCTACAGACAGCGCCCCAACCTGAAGCAAATACTCACCAACAACCACATACCACACAACAGAACCACTAACTCCGGAACCTATCCTTGCAACAAAGCCCGTTGCCAACTGTGCCCACATATCTATTCAGGGGACACCATCCCAGGGCCTAATAACATCAGCCACACTATCAGAGGCTCGTTCACCTGCACATCCACCAATGTGATATATGCCATCATGTGCCAGCAATGCCCCTCTGCCATGTACATTGGTCAAACTGGACAGTCTCTACGTAAAAGAATAAATGGACACAAATCAGATGTCAAGAATTATAACATTCATAAACCAGTCGGAGAACACTTCAATCTCTCTGGTCACGCAATCACAGACATGAAGGTCGCTATCTTACAACAAAAAAACTTCAAATCCAGACTCCAGCGAGAAACTGCTGAATTGGAATTCATTTGCAAATTGGATACTATTAATTTAGGCTTAAATAGAGACTGGGAGTGGCTAAGTCATTATGCAAGGTAGCCTATTTCCCCTTGTTTTTTCCTACCTCCCCCCCCCTCAGACGTTCTGGTTAAACTTGGATTTATGCTGGAAATGGCCCACCTTGATTATCATGCACATTGTAGGGAGAGTGGTCACTTTGGACAAGCTATTACCAGCAGGAGAGTGAGTTTGTGTGTGTGTGTTTTTTGGAAAAGGGGGGTGGGGGTAAGAAAACCTGGATTTGTGCTGGAAATGGCCCACCTTGATTTTCATACACATTGTAAGGAGAGTGGTCACTTTGGATAAGCTATTACCAGCAGGAGAGTGAGTTTGTGTGTGTGGTTTTTGGAGGGGGGTGGGGAGGGGTGAGAAAACCTGGATTTGTGCTGGAAATGGCCCACCTTGATTATCATACACATTGTAAAGAGAGTGGTCACTTTGGATGGGCTATTACCAGCAGGAGAGTGAGTTTGTGGGGGGTAGGGGGCGGAGGGTGAGAAAACCTGGATTTGTGCTGGAAATGGCCCAACTTGATGATCACTTTAGATAAGCTATTACCAGCAGGAGAGGGGGTGGGAGGAGGTATTGTTTCATGGTCTCTGTGTATATAATGTCTTCTGCAGTTTCCACAGTATGCATCCGATGAAG
This sequence comes from Chelonia mydas, assembly GCF_015237465.2. Classification (NCBI taxonomy): domain Eukaryota; kingdom Metazoa; phylum Chordata; order Testudines; family Cheloniidae; genus Chelonia; species Chelonia mydas. Next base: position 188,362,637 of record NC_057849.1, on the reverse strand, counting down.
TGAGCTGTAGCTCACGAAAGCTCATGCTCAAATAAATTGGTTAGTCTCTAAGGTGCCACAAGTACTCCTTTTCTTTTAGTGTATAGTTTGTATTCTGTGTGGTAATTGAAATCAATATATTTGAAAATGTAGAAAACATCCAAAAAAACCTTAAATAAATGGTGTTCTATTATTCTTTAACAGTGCGATTAATCACAATTACATTTTTTAATTGCTTGACAGCCCTAGTTATTACTATTTCAAGCATACTGCTGTTATGGGAGAGGGAATGTGCGCTCAGACTGTTGCATCCATATCTAAATTTTGTTGTGTGATTACTAAACAAAACTTTCCTGGGCAAAGATGTTATTGGAAGGAAAATAACCCAGCATGATTGTTTTAAAAAAGGAGACTCAATAGTAGAAAAAGGTTGGGGTTTTAGGAGTTCTGTGCTCCATTTCCAGCTGTGCCACTGTCTGTGTGACCTGGATCAACTCGCTTAATGCCTCTGTCTCTTTCCTCATCAGTAAAACAGGGAGTATACTTCACTCACATGAGATGGTGCAAAGCTTAGTCAATGTTTGTAAAGCTCCTTGAGCATCTCAGATGAAAAGTACCAAAGATGGGAAAATTAGTGTTAAGGTTTATTCCAGTAGAAGAAATTGGAAATTTCAGACTCTTATGTGTCTCAGAAGGAAGGGAACAAACTCATTTCCCCCCCCCTCCTTTCCAAGTTTCCCTTCTGAGAGTAAATCTTGATTCTACAACTAGCGGAATTTCTTTTGCAAGTACTCCATTACAATATTCCTGCTAAACTCAATGGAACTTTCAGGTATAGGGTTGCTTGCAGAATTGGGACCGTGGTTTTCAGTTAGCAAATAAGTCTTTAAAAGATTATTGTGCTTTGGAAGTATTTTAACTGATTTTTCTTTTAAAATAGTGCCTATTCTATGGAATCAATAGCATAGGAACAGCAGAGCAATGCATGTTTTGTTTTAGAGCACACCACATATTGTTCTAATCATTTTCTTTGTTCTTCTTGCTTTTTGCTACAATTGTAAAAGATGAGAAGCACTATGGGGTGGTGGAAGTGCTATTAAACGAAACACTGGAAATTCCATGCCTTGAGAACATGACTTCTGTAAATTTGTCCAAGTATCCTTTGAAATGGCTAATGGTAAGTATAACTACTCTCCATTATTGGTTAAAAAGTAAGGAAAAAACATAGCAAATAGAAATGTTATACTTTGCACAGGGGACTGCAAACAGTTAAAGTAAAGGTTTGTTAGACAAATGGTATAGGTAATTTCAGTACCTGAGAAAACAGACTGTGACAACAGGGAGGAAAAGCTAGAAATGCAGTGTCTCCACAGTTGACAAGCGGCATACATACCACCGGAAACAGTGTGTTTGAAAACAAAGAAAAAACATGGCTATGGTGGTTTAATTTTTCACAAAATAAATGAAACCAAAAAGAGTGTTGGAAAGGGTAGTGAAATTGGTAAATTGAATGACCAAATTAAAAACAAAACCAAAAAACCCTCTGCATCATTTTTTTTAAAAGTTGTTAAATTCTTAATTTGTTTGAGCACTACCAAATGTTCAACGTCATTCAGGGTTATCTGAACTGCTCCTGGTTGTTTGATAAGTAATGTGTCTGGTGATTTCAGAAATAGAATGTGAGACTACATATGGGTATTTTTGCTTGCTGCTAACTTTCAATTTAAAAATGGGGAGAACAAAACTACTCTCAAACAGAGTTGCTTAGACATGTGAAACCACATACAAAACAAATTTAGAAGCTCTTGGCTTTGAGCTGAACAAGTTATTTTTTGCATTGCAGTTACTTTTCTGTATTTTTTCCAACTTTGTCTTGTAATTACTTTCAGTAGTTCAGAGATGAAGATGAGCAAACTATGTCCTTAGCATTGCTCATTAATTTCTGTACCTTGTTTGCTCTTTTTGAGGTTTATATCTGTTGGCACCTGTTACTCTTGAAAAGCTCTAATTGATAGTGTCTTTGTTAATCTGACCTTCAAATATAAGCATAACTTTTATTTTCTCTAGTGGCTCTGTCCCCTTTGGCTATCAGTTTGGATCTCCTCTTCTTTGTACTACATTTATCCTAAACTTAGAAATTTTGTAGGACAAGTCTGCATATTGTGCTAATTTATATTTGGTGATGTTAATTCAAACTATGAATTGGAAAAAAAGAGCAAAAGTTCTGCATTTCAGAATGTGCAAATATATGGCACATGTTGAGATTGTATGTGTACAAACGCACATTGAAAGGGAATCAATCTTAACTCTAGGCATTGCTACTAGCTCTGGCACACAGGAGTCAAAAAAAGATGATGAAGTTCAGCTTTTCAGTTAGTTGGATGCAACTAGAAATTTAAAAAAAATCAAAAGATTAAGAGAAGTCTCTAATTTTTCTCTAGTCTTAAATGTGCTAAAGTTGCCTAACACTGTGTGGAAGGGTAGCTATAGGTGGGAAGGACACAGTATGGTTCCTGTCTAAGCCTCAGGACTACAATTCAGGAGACTTGATCATAAGCTCGCCAACCAGCTACTCTGTGTCTATTTCCTCCATTTGTAAAATGGAGATCATGACCTTTTCTGTGATGTGCCCGGAGATCCAGGAATTGAAAAGGCTATATGAAAAGTGCTAAGCTTGATTGATTGATTGATCCCTGAGGCTTTGACTCAAAGGTGAGAAGGAAATGGTTGTGATGGAGGGAGGGAGGAGTTTGTGACTGGAAGAAATATCTGTCTGTGTTTTAAACAGGGGGAATATGGACGTGAAGAAACAACTCTTATCAAAGAGTTCTACCACCAGGATGTGAATAAGACTGATAGCCTATTGTGTAAGGAAAGAATTCAGCTAGGTCCAGACAATGCACTAAAGATTTCCCCAATCAAAATGGTTGACGATGGCAAGGTGTTCTCTTGTCGTGTGATGTACCATCCTGAAAGAATCCTGACGAACATCACCAAAGTGAAAGTATTTGGTAAGCAGTTTATGATGACTCTTCCTTTTTCGCATTATGAATACTTCTGATTCATGCTACGCAGACTGCCATTTTGTTCTTGTGAATTACTTCAGAGAATAAACCCACATTTCTTAACAAACACTTAAGGCCAAATTTCCAGTATCTGGTGCCAGCACCTGCAACACTGAGGAAAGCATCTGTGGAAAGTACCTTACTGGGTATACAAATAGACAGTCAACATGCAAACAGGTGTGTAAGTAGCTCATCTGTATGTGCAAGTTTGGTAACAGTTGGGCATTCATGCACTTTCACAGTCAAGCTCATTGTGCCCTTGTTACTGAGATCATATAAAAGTGTAGCCCTTATTGGCTTGTGATCAGGTCAATTATATATCACGGCTAAGATTTTAGTAAGTAACTAGTGATTTTGGGTGCGTCATTTTTTTTTATGCCTCACCTTAAACACATTAAAAGGGCCTGATTCTCAGAAAATTACTGATCCACCCTCTGAAAATCGGAACCCTTTGAGTTGTCACAGACTGGGCACCCACAAAATGAGGCATCCCATATAACTATTTTATCAAATCTTGCTCTGTTCTGTTTCAAATAGTGTAGGAAAGCTGCTTGGAAACTGCTGAAATACAAGTGGACAGCATTGTTTGCTGTGTCAAAGACATGGGGAGTTGTGAGAGTGATTAATCTGCTTATAGTCCACTGAGTCTTGGAAGGTACAACTCCAGGGTTGCTAAAATGAATGAGCATCGAGTGGAGGGGCTGTCCACATATCCATTATATAACCACCTGCTCTCAGGAGTCTCCAACACATCTCACACTGGGCTGATGCCCAGAATGCAAAGATTCAGCAGGAAGCAATATTTTTTGAAAAAGGAAACTCTTTGGGGCTGTCACACGCTGAGGTGAGACACAAAAATAGAAGTTGATGGTCTGAGATTTCCTCTTGCGCTTGTGTGAGTCAGAAATGACTTTTAAATTTGAAAAGGGACGTTTGACAAATAATTAGTGTAACCTGGATAGACCCTTGAGCACTGAAAAGTATTGAAACCACTGCAATTAGAATAGCCCCTTGTTCTGCGTATGATAAGTTAGACATTAATATCCTTTGCTTGCTGTTCATGTAAACTTGTGTCGGGGTGGCTGTGCACAGAGACACGTACACCAGCATGTTAGCAGGAAATGGGAGGGGGCAGAAGCAGAGCAGACTTCAGCACAAACTAGACAAACCAAAACCTTTTGCTGTGCAATGCTATGCTCTTTGAGGGCCCTGTGGTAGCCTCAGCCCAATCCCTAGCAATTGGACTGCCTTATATAGCTTCTGTCTTGGGCACTCTTCCCCTCCTGGTCCCCAGTCAGCAGAAAGGTTGGAGGGGGATTCAGAAGATGACTTGAGGTCTCTCAAATCTTAGTCACACATGTCCGGAAGGAAAACAGAGTGCAGGTCACAGGGACTGCAGCTTGCTTCTCTTTCCCCTGGTATTTTATCAGGTGAAATGACTAGTGTTCACTCTCCTTTCTCCTCCACTATGGTGCATGTGTATGTCTATATTTTTAATACCCATGTGCCGTGTCAGTATATGTGCTGTATACAATACTATGGGACGCACTCTGTCCAGCAGTGGTGCAGAAGGAGTAGAGACTGAATACAATTATTGTTGAGACTACCCCGGTGTCAAAGAGTTCTTAATAGGCATCATTCATCCTAGTATAGGAGCTGGGGAGGGGTAAGCAGGGGGAGTGCCCATAGCACACCGATTCAGCAGTCCCCAGACCTCATATGGTCACTTGGGGATGACAACTAGCCATCTCAGGTTGCATCAGACCCTCCGCTATGGATACTGCACTGGAGCTGGACAGAGAATGAGGGAGCTGTAGCTTTCTCCCTAACAGCCCTCCCTATCTCACTGCTGTGTCCGTTTTAACTTGGCATAGTAGAGACTGTGACCCTGTGTGTAAGAGTCAGTGATAGCAATTAAGTGTTATATTGGGTCTATGTTACAGTTCAAGTAAGATATGATATAAAAGCAAAGTCAGGGACCTGATGGATTTTTCTAGCCCCCTGTAAAAAGTCAATAAGCAATTATGAGGCGGGGGTTAATAGAAGACTTCTGGAACTATGTGCTTAGTGAACATGCCTTTTCTCAAACTGAGTGCGCTGAGTTAAGTTAGTGAGAACTGTTATTTTTCAAGTCTCAACTTGCCAATGATTGACAAGTCCAACCGCAGAAATCACTGTGCTAGATACTGAATTCCTCCTGATCCCGAAACATCTGTAAAGATCCTAGAAAGCTAAATGGATGCCAAACAATTAATAGAAGCTTAGAAGTTAGATGGAAAAGACCTTAGATCTTCCAATTCCTTTTTCCGTAGATGCAGGATTGAATAGTTGTGCACCAAACATATCATGAAATGGAGAAAATAGCATGGCCAGAAACCAACATGGACTTGGGGAAAAAATTGTCCAGCTGTGATTTAAAATAAATACATACAAGAGGAGTGCGCAAAAATGGCTAAGATATAATAAATTCTGGCTTAATCTTCATCCAATATTCAACATTTCTGAGGTTTGAAAAAGTGTGGCTGTTTTCTTCCCAGCCCATTGTTTTTCATTCTGCTGTGCTGCCTAGTTAAAGCTAGGGTAAGAAGCAGAATATCTGAAAGCACCAGCTTTCCAGTACAGTATCTGTAGACAATAGCGAGAACCCCTCCAAAAAACCCAACAAACCACAAATAACACCCGCAACATGTCACATACAACACAAGCAAACACCCAAACCCCTGAAACTAAAACCTGAGCCAGTCCAAGTAAAACAAGTCAGCAAAACTGAACACACATGCCAAAGATTCCAAAAGCAATAAGATGTGACGAAAGAAAGCCACAGTTATGGATGAATTGATCTGAACAGAACAGCTTTGCATTACTCTGATGTGACAGACAGATGTGGGCAGAATTCCTCAGTGAAGTAATGCCGTGGTGATATAGAGGTGACCTGGGCAAACATTTTGTGATAGAGAGCAAAGGCAACACAGCTGAAATCTGGAAAGCTGTAGGCAGGAAATAGGAAGAACCGAAATTCTCAGAAGAAACCCTTGGTTACCTGAGATTTCTAGTCCAGTTTTGCAGCCGAAAGAGGGCTAGAGAGTAAGGGAAGGTTGAGATAAGCATTTAATTTTGGGGGGTTTAGTCCAAATCTTTTGAGGTTCATTGTTCACTAGCCACAATCTGTCTGAAGGGTTGGTAACTAAACTAATAAGTCCTTAGACATTATTAGTGACCTGAACGTTCACTGGTGCCAGAATGCACCTTTTATTTTTGAATGATAGTTCAGCAATTTGTTTTAAGAAGAAAAAAAAAATTCATTTAGACAGGCTTAAAAATATATGCAAGCTCATGTTAGTATAGTCACCTGTACTCAAATGAAACACATTGACGGCAAGAAAATACTCCTAGTCTTCCTCCTCCTGTGGCTATGACCATCATCATTCTGTATATAAGATGTTATGAACTAATTTCTTGGGTACATATGTCTCAGATACTAGGATAATTAAAAACAGTAAGATACAATACAGATCTTAGGATATACTAGAAGTAGCAATTACAAGTGTCAGCCTCTTCCCCTCTTCTTCAGTATTTAGTGTGTACTAACCACACATGTCATTATAAAAAGGCATATGTTGATTTTGGTATCAATTTTAGGAAAGACAATACTAAGACTCTTGTAAGAAGCTAAATTACTTTGGTGATTGCTGTCAGTTTTGTTAACATGTATTTTATTTGCTTTTCAGCCAAACCGGAAATCTCCATTGCCCTCCAAAATAGTTCCAATGGGAGCATAGAGGAGGTGAGTGATTTTAAAATTGACAGAATGCTCAGGGACCTCAGGAAGTCACATCAGTGATTTAAGTTCAGTATTCATGTTCGTTCATCTGAGCTATTCATGAACCAGCTTATTGGTTTGGAGCTGTGTGCTTAAACTAGACATCAAGCACAACTATTGCCTGCTACTGATTGTAAAAGATCCCAGAACATTTTTGCAGGAGTAAGTATGTTGATGCTTGACTGCACCTTCATACGCATCAAGGAGGGAGTTGTTGAGGATGATCCAAGGGGGTATTACTAGCAGTTTTGGTGATAAGAAACTGAACAAAGGAAAATTGAGACTGTTTATCAGGAAAAATGTTTTTATAGAGAGCTCTATTCGGCTGTGGAACAGCCTCACAGGGGAACTGGTGGAAGCTCCCCAAATTACTTGAATAATTAGCTACTAATGGTTGATTAAAACTGATTGTTGGTCGGGTAAGTTTGCTGTTTACTGTTGGGAACAATTGTGCGTGGCCTTTGGGGGCGTAGGATAAGGGGAGATGAGCATGAACAAAATCGGAGATAACCAAACCGGTAAGCTTGTGAAAAATAGACAAAATGCAAAACCAAATCCTTTGCTAGGGGGCCTCTTGGGCCAAAGAAGAATTTCAGCAAGCCTGCCTGATGAAATTGTCACTAGATTGATTGAGATGAGGCTGCTGTTTTTCCCCAGCTACGAGATTTTAAGCCAAACCGTAGGTCCTTGCAACAGCTATCTTCCAATTATAGAAAACTCATAACTCAATTATTGTGTTAGCCAATCACATTTCCTTCTGTTACCTGACAGTGGAAGGAGGCAGGGAGATTGTCTTCCCGCATGGATAGATTCCTGGAAAGCCAGTTGATTGTATGAACTGCAGGCACGAGCTTGCTGGGAGTAATACTGCCTAAAGACATGAAATAGCATTTTTGCCATGTCACTGAGCACAGCTAGGCAAAAGTGGCTGTGGAATCAGTATATTTTAAAAGGAGCTGTAAAGCTGGAATTCCACTTTGCACTCAAGTTGTTTCCAGTTATGTAACAGTCCCCCTGGGGCTTTTTTACCAGCCAGTGCAACTTGAAACAGCCCTTTAGCTGCTCTAACTTCTCTTGGGCTCCGACCAGCCCTGGCTACCCCCAAGATTAAGGTGGAGGTGTCCTTGTAGAGGTGACACAATACCACCTTTGCACAATCTATATTTGAAAAGTGCATCCTGTGTCTCAAATTGCCACACTCGTTGCCTAATGGCAGCCCTGTTGAGTTTCTAAGGCACACCTCTCATTTCTCCATCTATCACTACCCTCTGCCAACAGTAATGTAGTTTGGGCACATGGCTTACATTATCAGCAGAGGGACTCAAAGCAGAGGAAATACACTCAGAATTATGGATGTTCAGAATCTGTACCCAAATCTTACAGCTCAGATCATATTTAGTATAAAATGGATCAGTCGCCTGATGACCAGCTGGTGACAGCATTGTCATGAAATCTGTCCGCATAGTTTTTGACCAGCCAAATTTAGCCTTTTGATCAGTAAACACCTGAAATAAGTTCTGTAATCTGAAGTCTGTTTTTTCTATGAAAGGCTATCAGCAGACAAAAGCGACATAAACCACATCCATCCTGCTTTCAGATTAGCCACATATCAGACACAGAGCATAGAACTGTCATAATTTCCCCCATGACCTATTTCAGTGCTGACTTTTCAATACCACAGTCTCATTTGCACTATTCTGCTTATGTTCAAGAGATTTTAACTCTTCTTCTCCTCATCCAAATATTGAACACCTTCCCTCTCTGTTTTAGCCCCCCAAAAGGAATAAAATCCAGTCTGGACAGCAAATTGGGACTTGCCATTAAGAAGCACTGATAAATGAGATTATAGTAAAGGAAGGACAAAGGGCTGTGGGGAGAACAGAAGGAAAAAAATCAATTACAGCATGATTTCAGAGATGACTTATGACAAGAAAAATATGTCAATCTCCATCCTTAATGTGTGGTTTGTAACCATTGTGATGCATTTGGAGTCAACTTACATGCTTTGCTTTCTTCAGAAGGGATGGACGTGTAGTGTGTGACTACCCCATAATAAAACAAACTTCTTACTTTTAAAGTGAAAGAAAGCTGAGCTTCCTTTAGCACTTCAAAATGTTAAAACAAAATTAATCTAGTGCAACACACAGGCAGCGTTGGCATGGTGAGGCTCCGCATGCTCACTGTCCATTGATATGTCTATGCCCCAATGTGGAGGCACCCCCTCTAGAGAGAGGTTAGTCCAATCTTCAGGTCTACCCAGGCTTTGCCTTTTGTTGGCTGCCACAAAACCCAGTTAGGGGTAAATGTGTCATATGCTTGGGAGTAAGTATGCTCTGTCCTTTGTTATTCCACGTAGGGTGCAACACATAGGCTTATGCGTGTCTCTGTAATCTTTGGCATCCGTGTGCCCAGTTCTATGGTAGCTAGTTCTATGTACTTGGCACATCCTTTGCCAGGAAGACTTTCTGAGGACCTGTCACAATATCTGAAATAAAGGAGGCTGTGTCCTAAACTTCCCTGAGAATCCAGACTATTACAAATGATGTGTTTTTTTTTTTAAATATGGATGTCTATCTATCTGCTAGGAACAGTACTGAGAACACCATCTCATCTCTCTCAAGCCACTAACAGAATTGGATAATGAATTTCAATCCTCCCAGCTTTCACTCAAAGATCTATATTGAGGATGAAATGCTTATACATTCCATTTAGCAGTCCTTTGAGCTTGATAAATCTTACCTTTTAGTGTAGAAATAGAATGAACTAGATAAGAAACATCGTCATCCTAAAAGAGAAGTAAATGGTTCTTACTAAATGGGAATGGCCAATATGTTAGTACAATTTTTTTATTATTATTTTTGTAATGAATATTAACGCAAATCATGTCAGAAATGTTTTAACTAGTAACTTGACTTATTCCTACTATCCTATAGGCTAGTCTTACCTGTACTGTAAGGAAGGCATTTCCCATGCCGAACCTCACCTGGTATGCAGATGGAGAGATTCTTAAAGACCAATTTGGAGGTAATAAATGTTAATCAGAAATAATATTCTTATAAGCCAAAAGAAAAGCAATTGGTGCTGCAATTGGGTGGAGGGTTGTGGGTACCCATTTCAGTGCAGAAGGAACATCCTTACGGTCAGTGAAGAACAGCTGACCAGCAGTGATGGCTCCCATACCGCAATTCCATTCATGGAGGTGATAACTTGGAACAATCGTGTTTATCGGATTAAACCTTTGTACCAGATCTGAGTTAAGAAACCTTAAGCTGTATGAGTGTGTTTTTCAGAGCTAGCATTTCACACAGCTCTGATTTATCGGACAGGGCATAAAAGAAGGACTAATGGCTTTTCCATCTTACTTTTAGGAATATCTCTTGAAGCTGAAAATCTAAAAGATGGTGAAGGTTTCTATGAATTGAGATCAATACTGAAGATACAAAGTACAAACCAGTCAGCCATTAATCAGACTTTCTGGTGTACGTGTAGTTTTCCCTTCCTGGGGAATAAAACATGCAATATTTCATCTGGAGAAATAGTAATTTCTTCTGGTAAGTCATCTTTAATTATGACACATCTGAAATCTAAAATATTCAGAACACAGAACGCATTGAGCTTTCTGTAATTTAAAGTAACAAAAACAAAATACCAGGCTCTGGGAAATAGAAGATTGTATGTATAGAAATTACATGAGCATGTGTCAGGCAATACTGCGTGCACAGTTTCAAGGTAAGACCTTAACTGTGCTAAGGATCTGTCAAATATAAACTACAACAGCTTAAAAAAAAAGTTGGCTTCCGCACATGTGGAAGGGAACTCATTCCATTTACTGTTACACCACTGCCTGCTACAGTCTTCAGCTAAGTATACACTGGCTTAGCTACAAGGCACCAGTATGTTATTATTAACAAGCATTTTTCAATATGCACTCCTGGGGAAAGGCATGCATTTGCGCAGTGAAGCTGTCTGGAAAGTCAAACTTCTCAGAGTTAAGGCCAGATTATTATGGGCAGTGAGAGTAAGGGATGAAAAAGGCTCTGAAGACAGTCAAACCAATGGGTAGGATGCATGGAGCCCTCTCTGCATTCCGTTAACACCACCTGGGTACCTTGTATTCCACTATTGTGGGAGTTGAATGGGAAATTGCCCTGCATTAAGTAGTTGAAAGCCTTCATGGACATGGGGTCATAGCAGCCTAGAGAGTAACTGCATTCCTGGGCATGCTGTAATGCAGGGGTTCTCAAACTGGGGGTCAGGTTATTTTGGGGGGGGTCGCGCGCTGTCGGCCTCCACCCCAAGCCCTGCTTTGCCTCCAGCATTTATAATAGTGTTAAATGTATAAAAAAGTGTTTTTAATTTATAAGGGGGGGAGGTCACACTCAGTGGCTTGCTATGTGAAAGGGGTCACCAGTACAAAAGTTTGAGAACCACTGCTGTAATGGCTGTGGGTCATCTCTTTTCCCACTCCATAATTAAGGAAGGGGTAGCAGGCAACTGGCACTCAGATGCATGTGCACTCTTTCTCTGCCAACCACGTTCCTCCCTAGTGCACAGACTTTGTATTTGTCACTGCAATGGGAACATGATTCATTCCTTAGTGACCATTCCTACTGTGTATGTCCAGTCTTAACTTTAAAATGTTAATGACTTTGCTGCTTTGCAGCCAGAGTTGGTCACATTTGGTTATGGGTGTGCTTCCCAGTGAAGAATGTTTACATGTCAATCTTCAAATCTCAGCCATTTTGAATGGTTTCTGAAGAGGAAATAAGCGTGTAGAGGGATTGTCATATGTATATCTTAAAAGTAGTCTTCTTTTAGCAAACACCAAATATTGATAACGTCAGCCCCGCAATGAATTTGTATCGACAATCAATCAAATCAAGGATTTCCAAACTTGACTATAGGATTTACTAATACCAACATAATGCTCCTCTATGCAAAAACTTAGGAGTTTTTTAAAAAGGAAAAGTCATAGTGGTACTGAGATCGCTGCAATGTGTAGAGGTGCTTTCACCTTGTGGCACAACACAAGTGAATTATTTTTAAGATCTTATTATAAACACAAGTTTATTGTCTTCTTTAAGAACTGATTTTATTTGCCTATTCCCAGGCCCTGTATATAACAAAGTGCCATTTCCAGCTTTTACAACCACAGCTACAACAGGTAAGATAAATTATTCTTCACTACATTTAATGTCATGTTGTTTGTTTTCCAACTGGTGCGCCCGTATACGTGCACAAGTTTCTAATGCTCTGTTTTCCTGCTGGAACAGTGGGCACCCAAACTTGCCATAGCATTTCTGAATGGACTGAACAGCATAGTTAGAATACTCTGCTTTTGTGCAATTATCAGAAGTTCAGAAAATAACAAAAGACTTAATTGTGGTGTGTAACAGGGTGCTGGCCAGGAGGTCCTGAGCCAGGCCCCCGTTAGCCCAGCTCCAATTAAGAAGTATTAATTGGGGCTGGCTGAGTATGCTATGCCTAATTGCTAGAAGAGAAGCACCTGTGGGCCTCATTAGCCAGGGGGCTATATAAAGCTGGCAGGAAGGAAGTGAAGGGGGGGGAAGAGAAAGGAAAGGGAGGAGCCAAAGGCTGTGCATCCCTGCTGGCTGGAGAAGCTAGCTGTCCCCCAGGTTGCTGGTTTGGAGCAGACTGTAAATAGAAGGTGGTGGGAGATGACACTGAAAATAAAAAGCACTGGTGATTGCACTCAGAAGGGGTCTCTGGCTGATTTGCTGCGAGAGCAAGCGAAGGCCTCGTTACATGGTGCTACCATCATAGTTACACCATTTTGAGCTGTGATCTATCATAGCTAATTCTCACAAGCTAAGCAGAAGGGAGCCTAGTCACTCTTTGAATGGGAGGTCTTTTAAGGAACACTGAAGGTGCTTCTGGAAGTTTGGGTTGGCAGTTGAATAGGTGGCTCTCAGTATTGAACTGATGCCTGAGAAGAACATTAGGCGGCTACTGTGCTATTAACAATACCTCATTCAGATTAGACACACTACCAAGGTCCTATACCCTTGTGATTTTTAAAGAGTTGATGGCATATTTCACAACAGTCTGCTTGTTAATTCAGGTGTCCTTTTTGACCAAATTCTTGCTTTCTGTCACTGTCAGCTCTGCTGATAGTTTCAGCTAGACAGATTATTCTTCACGTCCCCGAGCCTAGCTGCTGTTGAGTAGTATTGTTGGAGCAAATACTCCAGTGTGTTCCACACCAGAGATGACTACATTTCAGTGATTTGTTGAGTGATCTGCATGTATGTATATATGTATGTGTCTTTGTAGGTCTGTATGTATATAGAAGACTCAGTGCAGATTGACCTTGGAGAAAGATGTGTCCAGTGCCCTTGTAGGCCAATGGCATGAGAGGCAGTGAACACTTAAATGGTCATGAAAAGTGCTGCTATTTAAGTTATTGGTCTAATCCAGGTATGGGTTATATTAAATATAAGCACGACCATATTAGGTCAGACCAATGGTCCATCTAGCTCAATAACTTGTCTTTCATCAGTGTCCAATGCTAGATTCTTCAAAGGGAATGAACAGAACCAGGCAATCATCCAGTGATACATCCCTTGTCATCCAGTCCCAGCATCTGGCAATCACAGACTTAGTGATACCCAGAGCATGGGGTTGCTTCCTGGACATTCTGGCTAATAGCCATTAATGGACTTATCTTCCATGAACTTTTTTTTTTTTAAAATCTAGTTATAGTTTTGGCCTTCACAACATCCCCTGGCAATTAGTTCCACGGGTTGACTGAGTGTTGTGTGAGGAAGTACTTCCTTTTGTTTGTTTTAAACCTGCTGCCTGTTAACTTAATTGAGTGAGCCCTTTTTCTTGTGTTATGTGAAAGGGTAAATAACACGTCCTTATATACTTTATCCACACCATTCAGGAGTTTATAGATTTCTATCATATCCCCCCTCAATCATCTCTTTTCAAAGATGAATAGACCCAGTATTTTTAATCTCTCCTTATTTGGAAGCTAAAAAAGTACCTAAGAAACTTCAATCTGTGCAGAGAAGCCTGCTGTCTCCTATTAGCTAACATATAGTGCCTTTTTCAGATACAGTGCAGTGCATTCTGCAGTATATATCAGAATTTCAGTTTCAAGGCTTTACTCCTAGTTATGCATCCTTGTAGCAGCCTGAATGATTCCCCTCCCTCCGTGGTGTTCACTAGAATTATACAAACCCTACAGAGTCCAAGTTACTGTGGGCACATGAACCTGCAGTGTTTTGTGGATGGGAGCTTTCAACAGCACAGCCCCTGCTTGAAGATTCTTGTCATACAGAAAAAGAACCCTCATCCTCTTCCCCTTCGCAGCAGTTGGTCCTCCCCTCCTGTTTCAAGGACATCATGCTTACCTTGGACATATCCAGGGAATGTTGGTGGCCTACTCCCCTCCCACTGGGCTTCTCCTTGTGCTGGATGTGGCCCGCCCCTCCAAAGGTGCATGGAAGACTCCAGCGGGGGAGTGGCCTTCTGGTGTCCCCAGAATACACAGGGGAAAGGAGAGGGGACTTGTTCTGGCTGTAGAACCTGGTCAATAGCATCAACCCAGCTGTAGAACACATACTTAAACCTGGCCTAAGGTTTGCAAAACAAGTGATGATGTCAGAGAGTTTGAATATCTGTAGCAACGTTGCACACAACCCTTAGGTTGACCACATTTGTTTACTTGTTAGCATGCTCCCCCATAATCACCTATTAGAACGGCATGAAGAGAAGAAGGGCTTTCAGCTTTTCCTTGCTTATGTGTGTCTGTGCCTCCTGATCATATTGATTTCTCTGACAGATCAGTGTGAGGTTTTGTAAATTGCCTTGTGCCTTAGGAAGCCTTAGTGGCTCTATTTTCAGGAACATAATAAATAACACTGCTATACTAAAAAGCTATTTAAAAGTCCTTGTTGGATTTGGTTGCTTACAGATCCTGGAATTTCAACACTTCCATCAACAATCATGGCTACCACAGGTAAAATATTTCATCCTATTTTTCTGCTAATAGATTCCTACTTGACCTGTGCTTACGCATCAGGTTCACAATGAGGCAAGACTGAGAATCACGTTCAGTATGTGTTCATGCTCTAGTAGTACCCGCTCACACTGAGAAATGGTGTAATCCTCAGGGCTTTTTTCAGTCTGGCCCTTCTCATATTGGCTATGATCTTAGCTAAGTCAGAGGAGGCATGACACAAATCTTGGAAAAATTCTCAATCACTTTACTTGAGAGGTAAAAAAAAAATAGAATGTTGTGTTGAATACTGAATAGGATTGTTACACACATTTACTGAATTAAAAAATAAAGTAAAATACTTTACAAAAATTGTATTACTACTACAGATAATTGATACGAGTTAAAACTACCCTTGCACTCAAACATCGTAACTGCACGTCTTCACTATTAATATGAGCCATATGCTCCATATTCAATATACTAATGTATGCACCAGACATGTCATAAGTATGAACTTCCTACCCTCACTGCCAAGTTTCTTGATTTCACTTTCCCTTTGGGTCCAATTCTGCATCCCCTAACTCAAATGGTACAACATGACTGTTCGTTGGTAAAATTAGTTTTATGTGTGGTTCTTAATTGACAGGAATCCATCAATACTTGCTTAGAAGTTTCAATTGATTATGACCGCATTGTTGTAACTTCATGGATATGTAATCCACATATGTTAGCATGGACTACATATAGTGTTATACAAAGGAAAGCCTTTCTGTAGTGACCACCTAGTAGGTCTAATTAATAATGCCACCATTCCTGGGCTAAAACAAGCTTAGAGATAATGGTATAACGTTCATCGGTATCAATTATTGTGTCCTGCCTCTCCTTTTAGAAGAGTTTGGAAAACACCAGACCTGCTTGGTAATCCAAGATGTCAAGACTAGAACTGCAAAGACCTAGTTTGACTAGACTGAAAGTGGGAATAAAGAGCATGCAGCATTCACACCACACACAAACCTAGCAACCTTAGATACCTAAAAATAGTGCACTCAGCTAGCCAATTCAAAAAAGTATTTCTATTATTATCCACAGCCTCCTTCTCTGACTGTCTTGTTAATTTTCTACATTTATGTAATGCATCTGCTCTTAAACTTAAATAGACTTGGAGCAGAGTCTCTAACTGTATGTTAGCATGGGGCCTAGTACAATAGCCTTGACCTTGATTAGTTCCTCTAGGTGCTACTATAATATTAATACTAAGCACGCCATGAACTAAATGTCTTATCACGTAATATTTGTTTTACATAGGACTTCAAACTACATCTTCAACTTCCCTAAACTTCACAAGTCCAGTAACCTCTGAATCTGTTTCCACTGTACAAAGTAAGTAAGATTCAGGCTCATTTTTGTCTCTGAAATGTTTTCTGTATTGCTGCAGGAATTTAAAGAAACAAATTAAATACAGACGGACACTAAATAACTGACATCAATTTTTTGGCAAAAATACGCTTAACTTACATTTACACCGTAGGTATAATCCTATTTCACACCGTGTTACAATCTGGTAGTTTGCAGTGTAGTCGGTCCCATAACAGGTATTACCTCACCGACCTTGTCTCTCTAATCTGGTAGTTGGCAGTTTAAGAATAAACTGATGTGAGAAATTACGGTTATGATGTAGTAGCATGTATTGTGTTTGTTTCAGAAAATATGCATCAGTTTTAGAAAGCAATTGAGCAAAAATACTGTGCATACATGTTTTTATAATTAAAAAGATATTTGAAAATGGGATGATATTACAGATACCGAAAGCTCAAACCAAGTGTTGCAGAGTGCTCAGAGAAATAAAATATTTACAATGCATGACTCAACTTAGTGATTTCCCCTCTTCCTTCTGTGGCAATCTTAGTGGGTCTTGCTGACACTCAGGTTTGCATGATGAAATATGACTCAGCTGGAAGTAGAGCTGGGTAAAATTTTTCACAACTTTTTTTTGGTTTAAAAAAAAAAAAAGCAAATTCAGTTACTCCAAAACATTTCACGAATTGTGTTAATTTTGCCAAACTGCTTAAGTAAAAAAGACTAAAAAAATTCAGAAGATTTCATTTCTACACTTTCAAAATGAAGCATTTCAATTTTTTGTTTGAAATTATTTTTCATTTAAAAAATTCCTTGAATTTTACTTAAAAAAAAAATCACAAAGTTGAAAAGTTTTGTATTGATTTTGAGCATTTTTTTATTTCAGATTGAAAAAACGTGTTTTGTCCTAAACTGTTCTCCCCCACCTCTCTTGCCCCCCGACCCCTTTTTTGGGAATTGCCATTGAACCAAAAAAATCTGTTGTTTACCCAGCTCTAGTTGAAAGTGTAGTGCTGGGTTTTATTCAAACTACCTTGGTGGGATTAGCTCACAACAAATGTCCGTGGTGTACACTTGACAACTCTGACAGTCTCATGAATCAAAAGCAGACTAAGGTCTGAGCCTCTTGCATGTGGTTTGGCCCTGATGGTTTGGAATAGCAAAGTCCTTCCTAGAACTGAGTGCCTCTCTAGTAATCGAAACACTGCCCTTTTTAAGGATTGTTTGCATTATGAGGCCCAGTTGTCTGTCTCTCCCTCCAGCAGCCTGTATGATCCAGGATTAGGCAGGCATTCTTTCTCCCCTTGCTAGCAACAGGCTGTAGACTTACTGGCACATAATATAATCATGCACAAATGAAACAACCCCAGAACGCAAAAGATAAACCACATGCTCTGAAGAATGGCAACCCCCGGGGCATGGAAAAGAGTCAGTGTAACAGACTACTCTAATCTCATCTTCCTCCTCAGAGCAACACCCTAGTCATGGCTCACAAATGAAAATATATTTGTATATTACAATACAGACAGTGCGCAGTGTCAGCTGTACTGTGGGCATTGGCCTTCTGTCATCTTAGACGTCAGAGAAGGGCAGACACTACATGTCTGTGACGGCACTTAGTACATAGGGCAAAAGTGATTGATTGTTTTTCTTTTCTTTTAAATCCGGCTTCTCTTAGGAAGTTAGTCCAATAAAAGATATATTACCTCACCCTCCTTTTGTCTCAAATAAAATGAAAACCTTTTAGCTTGCTTTGCAATATGCAAATATAAATGTCTGCCACCCAAATAAAGCTTCAGCTACACTACAAATATAAATAAGTCTGCCAACCTAGTTCGGACATGTTATAACTGGCTCAGGTCATTGATAAAAAGCTGTGGTGTAAACAGGACTTCGGCTGTCTTGTCTCCTGTAAACAGGGAACAACTGTGTTGTAACTGGTTCCCCTGACTCAATTATAGTTGCACAATAGACAGGGTCTGGGTGACCCAGTGCTCTACATAACACTGCTCCATCCTTTCTACTAACTCGCACACTTCTTTCCACGCCAATGTCACCATAGGCTTCTTCAAAAGATCCCCCGGGAGGCAGCTGAGTTAGTGAGCAGAGGATTTGCCCTCTAAATCCTCATTAGTATAAAAGTTGTTTGATTCAACTTCTTATTTCACAGCACTCTTAATGAAAATCCAGGAGACAGCTGGTGTAAGGGAATTGATACAAGCAGAGAGTGCACACAAATAGATCGGAAGGCGGTGAGAGGGCAGTACTGGAGCTCTTGCAAGGGCAGCCTGTTCTATGCTTAGCTTTCATGTTAATCCCTCGTGTGCAGCACATGGAGACACTTGCATTTTGAGTGTTAGGTAATAGCTTTGTCTCACCTTCTCAGGCGTGCAAACATTCTCAGATGACTTAGTGCCATTCTTGCAGAATCAGACAGGTGTCAGGAAGGATTGACATTTTAAGCAAGTCTGAAATAAGCCATCTGTGAGGATTGCTTGCTATCTGCCTGAGTCAATGCCTGATAAATAGCTGGTTCAGCTCTAGCCTATTCAGCATTTTATTTGATTCCTTTTGAACTGTTAAATGGAGAATTGGAATTGGCTCTCATGAGGGTCCTGATTGGCACTACCTCAAAACATCATCTTGCTAGAGCTGGATAAAACATGGGCTTGTTTCATAGGTGTTCATGCAGAGAACCTTTTTCCACAGTTTTGATTCACATATGTTTGGCTTCAGGTTAGAACAAGCCCCAAAATTCAATTAAAACCTCCAAGTTTCAACTGCTTTCCCATTGAAATGATAAATCAGTTCAGATTTTCTCAAAACTCAGACTAGATTCCTTAGAAATGTTTACAAACCTGAATCATCCTTTCATTAAACTCATGCTGTGTTTCTACTTGATGACAAAACCCCAAACCTTGCTTTAGTTTTTTGTAAAGAAAGTCCCATCCAGTTCTTTATCATCATGCGTGTCTGTGAATTAACCAAAACTGTTGATATTAGATGAAACAGACATTAATCATTACCCAGTCAGGAGACCATGAGGAGAGTCTGAGGAATGGTAAGTACAACAATGTTTTCTAGCACAACTTTTGCAAACTGTTGGTTTGTTTTCCAACAGGCCAGTTTGATTCTACCACAGACGTGCAAGGCTATACCAACACCACAGCCTCCAGTGAGAGTGAAACAACACAGCGTAAGTAGATGACACCTATCTCTCTGGTTATATTTTTCTTTGTAAGATTTCATTAAATAAAAGATTCTGGATAAAGGAGGCTGGAAACTGAATGCTTAGAGCGCCAGTGCAAAATTACCCAACAACAGACTGGACTTCTACATAGAGTGCTTCCACCGACATGCATGGGCTGAAATTGTGGAAAAGTAGCATCACTTGCCCCATGCAGAACACAATGCCATCCACAGCCTCAGAAACAACTCTGACATCATAATCAAACCTGGAAATCCTGGATGCCCCATCATCTCAGGCATTGGCACCCTTACAGCAGGATTGTCTGGCCATGTAGACTCCTCCTCAGGCCCTACGCTATAAGCACTCCTAGCTATCTTTGAGGCAACACTGACTTCCTGAGGAAACTACAATCCATTGCTGATCTTCCAGAAAACACCATCCTGGCCACTATGGATGTAGAAGCCCTCTACACCAACATTCCACACAAAGATGGACCACAAGCCGTCAGGAACAGTATGCCCGATAATGTCATGGCAAAACTGGTGGCTGAACTTTGTGACTTTGTCCTCACCCATAACTATTTCACATTTGGGGACAATGTATACCTTCAAATCAGCAGCACTGCTATGGGTACCCACATGGCCCCACAATATGCCAACATTTTTATGGCTGACTTAGAACAACGCTTCCTCAGCTCTCGTCCCCTAACGCCCCTATTCTACTTGAGCTACATTGATGACATCTTCATCATCTGGACCCATGGAAAAGCAGCCCCTGAGGAATTCTACCATGATTTCAACAATTTCCATGCCACCGTCAACCTCAGCCTGGACCAGTCCACACAAGAGATCCACTTCCTGGACATTACAGTGCTAATAAGAGACGGTCACATAAACACCACCCTATACCAGAAACCTACTGACCGCTATACTTACCTACATGCCTCCAGCTTTCATCCAGACCACACCACACGATCCATTGTCTACAGCCAAGCTCTAAGATACAACCGCATTTGCTCCAACCCCTCAGACAGAGGCAAACACCTACAAGATCTCTATCAAGCATTCTTACAACTACAGTACCCACCTGCTGAAGTGAAGAAACAGATTGATAGAGCCAGAAGAGTACCCAGAAGTCACCTACTACAGGACAGGCCCAACAAAGAAAATAACAGAACGCCACTAGCCATCACCTTCAGCCCC
This sequence comes from Chelonia mydas, assembly GCF_015237465.2. Lineage (NCBI taxonomy): Eukaryota > Metazoa > Chordata > Testudines > Cheloniidae > Chelonia > Chelonia mydas. The sequence continues at coordinate 188,342,056 of NC_057849.1, read as the reverse complement.
CAACTAAAACCTCTCCAGCGCATCATCAAGGATCTACAACCTATCCTGAAGGACGATCCCTCACTCTCACAGATCTTGGGAGACGGGCCAGTCCTTGCTTACAGACCGCCCCCCAACCTGAAGCAAATACTCACCAGCAACCACACACCACACAACAAAAACACTAACCCAGGACCTATCCTTGCCATAAAGCCCGTTGCCAACTCTGTCCAAATATCTATTCAGGGGACGCCGTCATAGGACCTAATCACATCAGCCACACTATCAGAGGCTCGTTCACCTGCACATCTACCAATGTGATATATGCCATCATGTGCCAGCAATGCCCCTCTGCCATGTACATTGGCCAAACCAGACAGTCTCTACATAAAAGAATAAATGGACACAAATCAGATGTCAAGAATTATAACATTCAAAAACCAGTCGGAGAACATTTCAATCTCCCTGGTCACTCGATTACACACCTAAAAGTCGCAATAGTACAACAAATAAACTTCAGAAACAGACTCCAACGAGAATCTGCTGAATTGGAATTAATTTGCAAACTGGACACCATTAAATTAGGCTTAGGAATTAGGAATAAAGACTGGGGAGTGGATGGGTCATTACACAAAGTAAAACTATTTCCCCATGCTTATTTTCCCCCCACTGTTACTCACACCTTCTTGTCAACAGTTGGAAATGGGCCATCCTGATTATCACTATAAAAGGTTTTTTTTCTCCTGCTGATAAGCTCACCTTAACTGATTACTCTCGTTATAGTTGGTACAGCAACACCCATTTTTTCATGTTCTCTGTCTGTGTGTGTGTGTATATATATGTATATATATCTTCTTACTGTATTTTCCACTGCATGCATCCAATGAAGTGGGTTTTAGCCCACGAAAGCTTATGCTCAAATAAATTTGTTAGTCTCTAAGGTGCCACAAGTACTCCTTATTCTTTTTATCCAACATTGTGCTTCAAATCTAGAGGGACCTGGGAATCAGCTCCAATGGCAGAGAATTGCTCAATCTCAACTTGACCATTAAACCATTGATTGTTTTGCTGAGTGTCAACACTCGTGGTGATAAATATTAGGATATAGAGCCTATAAAAATAGGTTGGTTCCCCTAATTTATTTCTCATAGGCCATCAGTGGTAATGGTTTTCAGTCATTAGTCAGAGAAAGACCAGTGATCTGGTTTCAAAAGATTTCCTAGTTCATAATCATTCTCTTGAGCCAGACAGTCTCCAAGTATTAATGTTTGCAAGGCTGAGGCATGAGTGCTGCCTTACAAGCTGTGAGAAGAAATCCCCAATGGCATGTTATTCTGTTTGTAATGGTTCACACAAAAACTATTAGGATCAAACAAGCTAATATTGATTGCTCACACCAAAAGTGTTTCTGACACATGTTCCTGAATGTTATTTTGTGTTATAATGCAAAGTCTGATATTGGACGCACATGGGGCTGTATTCCTGACAGGAATTCCTCATGCGATTGATTTTTTTTTTTTTTTTTTTTTTTGCTTTCCCCTCCACCAATAGATTTATTTCAACACACTTAGAAGAACTTAGCAACTTAGAAAAAAGAGACTTAAACAAAAACCTCTGTCTAAAAATGACCTGGGTGAACAGCTGGCACATGAACCCACACTTTCCCTCTCCCACTGACTTCAGGTTTATGGATTTGAACTTATGCATGTTGCAGCTGGGTGCAAACTATGTTGTAAAACAGGTAGCATCACATTGTGCTGCTTGCCGTGACCACTCCAAAGTGTAATCGCTAGGCCACAGGCAGGAGTCCAGAGTTGGAATTGGGTTGATCATCTTTGTAGTTAATACTCAAACCTCATGTTTATCTAGTCCTCTCCACTACCACTTTACGCATCCCAACTCAAGCTCCTGTGGTTGGTGTCTGTGGACTTCACCAGTATGAAAGAAGGTCTCATACAGCACACGTGGGAAATTACTTGATAACAAAATATATGCATCAAAAGAGACTAAAACTAATATTTTAAAGAGTTTCTGTGTAGTGATGATAAGGAGTATTGAGGTATTGGATCAGAAGAGCAAGGCATGAGTGTCTCAAAAGCTATGTGGAGTCATTGGTTTAAATCTAGTTCCGGACAGCTGTGACTATAAATTGTTTCCTTATCTGGTATCATTGATGGCCTGTGCAAAATGAGTCACATTTCAGTTTATGGTTGACAGGACAACACATCTCAGAAACCACCACCCCACCCTGCCCTCCATGTGGCACTAATTGACCAAGCTTTGTCTTAACAGAGAGGGCAAACACTAAAAGGGTCTTGGAGTCTGAACTGTGCTTTTACCACTGATGGTGATCAGTGGTTTCATGTCAGGTTTGTGGCTCACTGGCAGGGCAGTTGAGAGGAAGCTGTTTCTGTCTAAGCTATATGTGTCATTATATGCAGGACTTGAGTCTCCAGGCCTGTCAGGGCAGGAACTTTCCTCAGCACCAAAACTGAAACTAAAGATGTTTACAAATAATGTTGGGCATAATGTTAAAATTAAGGTAGGTCCTTGAGCAGAACCAGAACACAGAGAGGGTAGTTATAACATATTAAATATATTAGTGGAGAACGCAAACAAAGCAAAGAGAAGCAATGAGTTCATGAGACACCTGAGCAGGATAAAGCCCTAGCGACAAAAGCTTTAGCTAAACCGTGGATAAACAAAACAAAAATGCAAACAAGTTGTATCAAATATTTTCCTTTTTGACCAAATCTGTTTGTTTATGGTGTGTGTGACATTTTAATAATAATACTTCATTCTTTTACTCTTAATTTGTTTTTGTGTACTTCGATTGCAATTCCTCAGGGCAGGGAGTGTCTGAGTTTGCATTGTGTCTAGCACAATGATCCCAGCTGAGTCCTCTCTATGGGCTGCCATAACACAAATGGAAAACACTAATAAGAATAAATATATAATGCTGTTCAAGCTGCTATATAGAGCAATTAAGATTTCCCAGTAGATGTGTATCTCTGTTTTTTCATATCATGCTCATGCCCATGGTAATTAAGCGCTTACTATGTTTGGATAAAATAAGAACTGGTGTAAACTTCCATCTAAAACTTGAACTGAATTTTTAAAAAGATGCACACTATTTGATTAACTTATTAAAAAAAATTCTTTGACTTCTCTGTTCTGGTGAGAACCAAAAAGCCGCATGTCGTGGAAGTCTCATGTAAAGCTAGGGCCATTGTTTGTTTTTTCTTTTATCTGTTCAATTATTTAATCACCCACAGGGAGTTCATATGGCTCTTGTGGAATTAACAACCATATTTTGCCAACTAAGTATTACAATGGAATTTATATTTGAGTATATTAGGTTTAGGCACCAGACAGTATACCTATGTTTTTTAGGCTGGTCTGCTATTTTGTTTACTGCCAGAGTCCAGAAGAGAAAAGGACATAAAATAGCGCAACTAAGCCTAATGTGGCAGTAATGGCTTGGAAAGTAACTTCTGAAAATGCATTGTTTTTATATAGGACTGAGTGACCCTACTACTGCAACCCAACAGAGCAACGCGAATACAACTCTCTCCAGGGAGAATGTAACCCTGCCACACCGTAAGTGTTTGGGCAGATCTAGAATGCATGCCGTTGTGTGGTTAATTGTTTTATCCATTGTTTTGGAATAGTGATTAACTGAGGAGGCAGGTCCAGAAAAATGACAATAAATCCTAAGGTAGTATGTGTAGCGTGGCTAAACTAGCAGGGATGAGAAGGGGATGTAACTGTTCACAAGGCAATGAAAGGTGATTTTGTAGTTGTGACACAGTACTTGGGGTTATATTATTGGCTCGGCTACCAAACTCACTTTGTGATTTTTGGTAAGTCACTGGATATTTCTTGCACTCAATTTCTCCATCTGTAGAGAAGGTGAAATGGTTACCTCTCTCCCAGAAGTTCTGTGTGACTAAAGTCAATGTTTAGTGGAGGTTTTTAACATTTGTGACTCCTTGTATAAATCCTTGTTTATATCAAATTTAGATCTTAGGTCAAAACTTAAGTTGGCTTTGTCCCTTTAAATGAAAGTGGGCACTCAGATTCTGGCAGTTGATTTTAAGCTCTTTCAGGCTCTCTTGAACTATATATGGTTAATTTTCAGAGTGGCAGCATTGTTTCATGTTCTCTGTGTATATAAATCTACCAACTGTATTTTCCACTGAATGCATCCAATGAAGTGAGCTGTAGCTCACGAAAGCTTATGCTCAAATAAATTTGTTAGTCTCTAAGGTGCCACAAGTCCTCCTTATATATGGTTAGGTTTCAGAGTAGCAGCCGTGTTAGTCTGTATCCGCAAAAAGAAAAGGAGTACTTGTGGCACCTTAGAGACTAACAAATTTATTTGAGCATAAGCTTTCGTGAGCATCCGATGAAGTGAGCTGTAGCTCATGAAAGCTTATGCTCAAATAAATTTGTTAGTCTCCAAGGTGCCACAAGTACTCCTTTTCTTTTTATATATGGTTAAGTGACTTCTAAACATCATGCTCAGTAAAATCAAACACACTGTTTACATTGTCTGTCTATATCTTTTTAGGCAATCTGTCCTCCAGCACAATAGTTGATCCAGCTTTATTTACGAAACTTGATGGTTTATCAACTACAAGGAAATTGATCAATGGTACTGGTAAGCCATTCATTCACAACTCTCTCCTTCATAAATATTTGTAGGTATGCAAGAACTTGAGGGAGTAATCCTCGGAGCTTCAGGTAGTTGCACTGGTAACAGAAAACCAACCAAAAACCAAAAAAAAACCAAAACCCAGTCAAATCAGGGCTGTATATGGAGGTCTAATGGCCATTCATGTCTCCGCAATGCAGATAATCACAGCTGCTTTTGGTATTTCTATCCTGGCACATCTTTAGCAAAAGAGCATACTAAGCATGCTACTTGTGGGTAGCCACCTGTAACCGAAAGATGGTGTTAATGTGTGAAATGTCATGCATTGCAACTTTTAACAACATGACACACCTATAGAATTCCACAGACATATCAGTGTGTTACTGGTGTTTACCCCCCTTTGCTTACTAGTGGACTGACAACATGGTTTCTGTGCTAAAATATCATGGATTTATTTCAAATCCATGATGATGCAGTACTTTTCATTAGTTGGTGGTAATGTGATGATGTTGAGCTTGTGGTTGTGATATCTCTGGCAGGAATGTCAGGATGTTGTACCCTTGTAACCATCATACAAACCAGTGCTCCAAAAAATTGTAAATGAAAAGTTCCATTAAGTTGCCAGTACTACTCGGAGCACAGTGAGCAGAGCTATTGCTGCTGTTGGCTAAAGGAAAAAGAACACGGAGTTACAGTGACAGTTGGAAGGCCAGGTTGTGAACTTTCCACGCACATTCTATGAGCAGTCAGTCACATGAGTAGTTGAATTGACTCAAATGGACTAGCACGGTAAGCAGCTGTTCAACAAGGTGAATGAGTTCACACACTGGCCCACAGTAATTGAAAGAGGGCTTTTCCAGCTGCCATCCTTCATAACTTGTACCCAGCCAGGCCCAAATTTTTGCTTCAAGTGGCAACTCTGCAATGCTAGTGTTGCCTTAAGTTGTATGGCGCCTTCAGTTAGCTCAGTAAGACTCAGTATTAAGTTAAAGAGTTAGAGCTTCATTGAATGCACTCACCAGCACTGGAAGTCTTGTAGAATTAACTAAAACACCCACAACGTGCATGAACCTGGAGTGGATTCTCTGAGGGCTATCTCTATGTGGTTAGCATTATGGAGGATCTGTTCAGCACATAATCTCTGCCTAAAAATTATTCAAAATATTTTAACCAGTTCTAATGGGCATGGGGCAAACTTAGGAAAACTAGATCTGTGTTCCGCACTTTGTGTTCAGACAGCAGCCCTAGTGACATGTTTATGTTGGTTTCCCATTCTTATAGCATTTCTAAAACACAGTGGGAAAAGTATAGGCCAAACTTTTTCAGCGTAAGTGCTTAAAAGAAAACACTCAAATCGTAGTCTGGTTTTTCATAAGTGCTGAGTATTTGCAGCTTCAGTTGACTTTGAATGGAGTTGTAATCTCAGCAGCTATGATATGAAACCCCTTAATTATGTGCCTAAATTAGGATTTATGTGCTTAAACTGATGCATCTAAATTTGAAAATACTGGCAATCCTACACAGGTTGGGGTTGCTGTATAGATGTGTGGGTGAGGGAGTTTCCTACTTAATGAAATCAAATAGAAATTCCTTTTTGTTTGTTTGTTTGGGGTTTTTTGGCAGGATGTTGCTTTCCTTGTGAACTGGAGTTTGAATTATGGCTTTTTTCTATGTCTTTTTCAGGCATCGTGGGGAAACCAGAGAATCCTCGCTTCTCCTGGCCTGCGGTTGTAGCACTCTTGCTTCTGTTTTGTTCTTTTTTAATCATTTTAGGAATCAGAAAGTGGTGTCAGTACCAAAAAGAAATGTAAGTATTAGTATAAAAAATGGTGAGCAGAAATAGAGATGTTAGTGTAGATTCCAGCCCAAAGTTTCAGAATGAAGTTCAGATAATTATCTTATTTTGTAGATGTATGTGTACATGGATAGAAATGAACAAGTACAGACACACAGTTGTGTGAAATACATAATTGAAGCTTAATCCCATTCACTGCTCAATATGCTTCAATTTAACATTCCACATAAGAGAGCTTAGTTCCTTATTAAATGTTTGGGGAAATATAGGGATGGCAAACTAAACCCCTTTAAAACGTACCCTGGTTATTCTGAACTTGCAGTTAACTGCAGTAAGATTATATTTATCCTTGGATTGTTAACATTTTGGGACAGGGCTTTCACTTTATGGAGGCCTGTAAATCTCTATGCACAGCTGTAAATCTTTGTAAATGTGTCTCCAGATATCAATGCAAGCAACAGCTTGCTGCTTTATTTATCCAAAGGTTTTGGATTTCACCATAGCACTTCAAGTTGTAAAAGATGTGTGTTGTCCCCAGCCCCCCACCTCTGTGCACAAGAGAGCTTGCATCGATGCCAGAACATGGTTTTGAGCTGTAGAGTAGAATATGTAGGTGAGAGAACAGACATGAGCCCTACAGAATGTTAGAGAAGAATGAGGCCAAAATTATTTCTGACCTTTTGTCCTTACATCTCTTCCCATTTTCCCTCATAACTTTATATTGATTTTTACATCATTAGCTGCTGTTTTCAAAGATTTTTTTTTATTCTAGTATGAACAGACCTCCATCTTTCAAGCCGCCACCACCTCCAATAAAGTACACATCCATGCTAGAATCTGATGGAACTACCCCATCCTGCCATGAACTGGAAAATTTGTAATGTTTCTTGGACTATCCCTGAGCCATCTCTGAAGAATATTAAATCTCATAACTGCGTAAGCCTTTTAAAATGCAGATTGCTGGAGTTCAGTCTGAATGACCCATATTCAAAGTCAAACTTCTAAACTGACAAGGTCTGGTATCTCCCTGGTTTTTCCTTGGAGGTTTTTGACCCAATCCTAACTATTCTAAACTGACAAGGTCAGAAGCAAAGCACTCCTGTGTATGCTTTCTCATCCATTTAGATATGCATTCATCTGACAGACTGAAGTCTAACTGCAGCACATTGGAGATTACAGGTGCTCAGCTTGGATTGGGTGATCAGCTGGGAATTTGCTGTCTTAATAATGGGAGTAGATTAATGCACGTGTCACTTCATTAATCTGCCTAGAAAAAATGTTGAAGCATTTTATTTTAGTATGCCTATAATGATGAGCACTTTAAGTATATGGCAGACATAATTACTCCACAATCTTGGTAATACTTTGGAAGCTTTCTGACACATGAGTGAACAGGGTTTTTTTTAAATCTTTCTTATGATACAAATACTGATCTACAGTGAGGTTAGTCAATGCTAAGCCTAAAGATCAGGAGCATTCATAGTAGGGCAATAGTCCACATATATCATCACTGACATCCAACGTGGACTCACCTGGAAAGGCTGACATGAAAGGAGGCTACTGTTTCCTTCTGACATGATCTGCTGAGAAGACCTGGCTGCATATCTTGAAACTGCCAGACCAAGGAGAGGTCAGGTGATCTAGTGAGCCGTCTTGAATGGGAGACCTAAGGACTGAAATGCATAACAATCCAAGGGGATAATAATAGAAACAGTGACTGCTTCCAGGGACAATAGCTATTGAAAATAACAATTGTTCAAAGATAAAAATATTTTCTGAAGTATATTTATATATCAAATATATTGATCTCAGTAAAGAAAAAAGGAACAAGGTTCTTTATTTTTCACTCCACAGTTGTAAATGTGAGCAGGGAGAATCCTGCTGAGAACTGGTTTAACTTTTTGTATTTACTAAATATCTTTTAATATTGCAAACAATTTTCAGACATGTACAAAGTCAGGCTTCAGCTGGAAGCAGTACAATTAATGTAAGGAAATGCCATCATGACAAAGTGTGTGTTTCACAAAGAGCTAAATTCAGACATGGTAAAGTTGAAAATGATGTGCTGGTTTCGTGATGGGATATGCAGCATTTTCTGCAATAGAAGTGGTATATGAGTGTCGTGGAGTTTACAAATGCTGTTGTATTCCTCATAGCTTTAAATGAATGAGTTATTTGATAGGAAAAAGAAATTAAGAAACTCAGACGTAATTAAAATCTCAGACGTAAGTATGCTATTGTGTTTGTCCATTTTTAGTTAAATATCTGAAGGTTATAGCAAGCACTTTTCTTCACAAAGAACTTTACAAACTTCACATGCACAGAATAGGGATCAGCTTTTCCACCACTGAAATGCATCTGTGTAAAACATAGCAGATGATTAACTGCACAGCACCGTTTACATAAAGTTCACGACAAAAAATGAAGAAAAATGTCATCCACTTACAACTCTAGGGAAAATATAGAAAGGCAAATAACCCACGTTGGAATGCAGCTGGGACACAGCTGCAAGCTTAGTAAAAAATTAGCAAGGAACTTTCCGTGGCTGCCAGTGGTCACTACCTTGGTTTTAATAAATGATCCCAAAAGATGTTATCTCCAAGGCTTAGAGGGAAGAATACCATCTTTGTAACTAACTTCATTTCTGGTACCTCCCTGTGTTTTCCTTGGAGGTTTTTGACCCAATCCTAACTATTACAGGGTTTTCCATAGCACCCATCACTGCCATATAGAAGAGCTTCCCTGTGACATAAATCTGCCTAGCAATATCTGTGCTGAACTTCATGCGGTCTTCTGCTCTTCTCCCCTCCCCGGTTAAAGGAAGTTCTGCTTGAGGAGTAATTGTAGTTTTGATCATCATTTTGCCATTTATAGTAGAAAAGCTTCCTCAAAGACTTGGGATCTTGTTGTCTGCCTTGAAGGTGGTCAGACTCTGGTTTAGACAATCCTTTCATGTAGCTATTTCAATAGCCAAACTCCTTAAACCAAGGATGCTCTGCCCTCAGCTCCCAGGAACTTTGTCCTGGGCACTGTGAGCTATCTTTTTCCCAAGGATGCAAGTGCCTGGGCAAGTCATGGAGGAAGACGTGGATGCTGCTGTAACTGGGTGAATTAAAGCACTTCTCTCTGGAGGCAATGAATGCAATTCAGTGTGTCCAAGTCCTGAACTGGTTCAACCTTCCTGGGCTGTTTGAGATGTTGCCAGGTCACACTCAGAAGAAGAAAATGGAATTACTCCAGGTTGACACCCGTGTCAGAACCCAGTCCCATGAGTTCATTGTAATCATAAGGCTTTCTGAAACTTAATATGTATTTTCCTATTTTTTCCCCTTTCATTATCTATTTTCTTTTCAAGACTCATTATTCAGCCACACAGAGAGAAAAATGAGTGCCATCACAAACTGATATGTCTATTTATATGCATATACCTATGCCCCTGGTGTCTTTTCCCATAGAGTTCCTTCCCTCATAATATGAGGTTGATTTGTGTCACATCTTGATTGTTACCCTGTACAGCTTTTTTTTTTAATTTGACTTGAAGTTGTAAAAGAAATATGTGGGTGTAATGCCCCCTTGCTACCAGAAGGTGGCTCCATAGCTGTAAATTTAATTCTTTGGTTAGTACAGTCATAACAATAAAATGATGAACATCCTTACTAAATTTTTTGTTGGCCACAGGTGAAATAATTGTTGAAAAGGTATTGATGAGTATGAAAAATATTTGATGCAAAGCTTCCTTCAAAAACAGATAAATAATTGATGAGTATGAAACTCATAAGATGCAAAATTTGGTCCAAAACCCAGATAAATATACAGTATAGGTCCTTCAGTTTTAAGAAAGTTATTTTCTAGAGTCTCCTTCCTTGCACTATATAATGTTTCTCCAATACAGTCTAGTGAGAGAGAAGGCAATTACAAATGTCAGCTATTCACTTCATAAATGAAGACATGGCTTCCGAATAAGATCAGTCAGCTCATTGTGTATAACCATTTTATTCTAGCACAAAGCTAGAATAGCTTTGAGAGACTGGATGGCTCAAGAGGTCAGCTCTGGCATTTATAAATTTCACTTCTAGGTTACAGTTGTCACTTCAGACTTGGCTGTTAGTGGCCATAGGATCACTGTTCAGAAGCGTATGTGAAGTGTCCTGGGTAGACTCAGTCTACTAGGTGGAAAAGTGTCCACATCACCAGAACTGACATGTTTGCAGGCAGAGCTGAGAGAGGTAAGGAGCAAATGGGCATTGACACTGAAATATCTTCTTGATGCTCTAGGTGGTCTGTTCCTGCCATCACAATGGAAGGACATGGGCAAGGGGCAGCATAATGGATACATGCATGGCCATTGCCCTTGGTCCACCAGTTAACTCCTCTGGTCTTGATTTACTTTAACAAAAAACCTCTGTGGCAGATGTTTTTCCTTTCCCCTTTCTCACCAGCAGCACAACTGAGCAGCAGGGATAGCAGGAAGGAAGAGCTTGTGGCTTCTCACTCCTTCAGTAGAACACCAAAGGGCACCCTCCGGAGGAGGGAGATGCTCATAGTCACCAATCATGTTAGGAATACTTTATTTGTGGGGGTGGTGGGAGAAGGTTGGGGAGAAGGAGAAAGGAAGTATCTAATTACCAGCCCCAGCCACATCACTTACTCCGGGCATCACATGCCACAATCAATGGGACGTGTGACCAGTTCCAACTTATGCAAGTGTGAGTTGGCATTTCCAGTATTAAGCCTTGTTTACCTAATGTTAGTAAACAGCTATGTGATTGTCAGATAGAAGGTGCTTTATAAATGCAAAGTATTTATAATACTTACATTATAAAATTACACTCCTTGGCAAAATCTTGGAACTTGTAGGATAAAAGCTGAACAAGACTTTAAAATGAGTTCATTTTGAAAAAGAAAAATACATTATAAAATGCAACCTGCACAGCAAAGACAGTGATAATTAGATGGTGCAGTTTGCTACTTGTATTTGTCTAAGCGGCAAAGAGTCCTGTGGCACCTGATAGACTAACAGACGTATTGGAGCATGAGCTTTTGTGGGTGAATACCCACTTCGTCCAATAAGCTTATTCATCCACGAAAACTTATGCTCCAATATGTCTGTTAGTCTATAAGATGCCACAGGATTCTTTGCCACTTTTACAGATCCAGACTAACACGGCTACCCCTCTGATGCTTGTATTTGTCTGTATTTACTTTTGTAGTATATGATTTAGGTACATCTAGGTCATGCCCTAGATATTGTCCTTCCAAAAAATGCGTACCACATAGGTTTAAGATCACCGTACTTTGAAGCCATGCAGCTAGGTATTTATGTTAATGTATGTGTTTACTTCTGTTCAAAAGAATAAAAAAATTGAATGTTTGAAGAATAGAAACAAAACAAGATTCTCTGTTTAGCTAGAGACAATAAAGATAAGTGCAAAATAATTAATTTAGGAAGGAAAAATCAAATGCACAACCACAAAATGGGAAATAACTGGCTAAGTGATTGTACTTCTGAAAAGGATCTGGTGGTTACAGTGGATCACAAATATAATGAGTCAATAATGTGATGCAGTTGCAGAAAATATCACTCTGGGATGTATTACCAGGAGTGTCCTATGTAAGACACAGAAGGTAGTTGTCTCACTCCACTTGACGCTGGTGAGGCCTCAGCAGGAGTACTGTGTCCAATTCTGGGTGCCATATGTTAGGAAAGATGTGGACAGACTGCAGAGAGGCCAGAGGAGAGCAACAAAAATGATAAAAGTTTTAGAAAACCTGACCTGTGAGGAAAGGTTAAAAAACCTGGGCATGTTTAGTCTTGAGAAAAGAAGACTGAGGGGGTGACCTGATAAGTCTTCAAATGTGCTAAGGGCCATTATAAGGATAACTTTGATTAATTGTTCTCCATGTCCACTGAAGGCAGGACAAAAAGTAATGGGCTTAATCTACAGCAAGGGAGATTTCAGTTAGATATTAGGATCAACTTTTTACCTATAAGGATCATTGGAGGTTCTTTTGAGGACAGGTGGGACAAATGCCTGTCATGGATGGTCTAGGTTTACTTGGTCCTGCCTCAACTCAGGGGGCTGGACTTCATGACCTCTTGAAGTCCCACAGTCCTACATTTCTATGGTTCTATGATGATTCTATCTTCAGTATTTAGGGCCTCAGCCAGCATCTTCTAAAGCCAGTGGGAGTCTTTCCAGACTTTACTGGGGTTCGGCTGGACCTTCATTAAAGTTGCCACTGCCATTGTATCTCATTGCTCATTGCTGTGCTTATCAAGACTAGATATTTTTTCCCTGATCACATTATATTACCGGAAGCCACCTGTAGCCAGGCCTTCCAGCCTTCTGTCATTTAGAGCACACAAAAAATGTATTTCCCAAACCTTTCGGTTGTTTCCACAGATCAGAGAGGGGCTTTTATGTGAGACAGCTGAGAGCTTAGAAGACAATCTGGTTATTGTTTTACATTCAAATGATCCCAACAAGTGTTAATCCTCTTTTAATACCTTCTGCATCACTCTAAATTATATGCCTCTCAAATGGCTTTCAGTGTGACATCTAAAAGGCACTTTTTTGTACTGTAGGTAGATTAGACTTGGATTGTTCCTTTTAAAAGGCACCTCTATTATTTGTACCATGTTCTCTGTCTTGTAACTTGTGTTTTTTCTCCCACAACCTGGAAGCAGGTTGTGGGAGAATGCAGTCTGGTCAAGAATCCCAGGGTTGGATTAATAAGTGTAATGGTTGCTGCTAATGAACATTAACTTCTGAAGAAATAGCTCATCTTAACACAGAGCTAGAAAGTAACTTTCTATTTTAGCTAACACTTTCTTGTTCCAATAGTGTCTTTAAGCCCTTGTTTAGAAGTTGCTTTTGCGAAACAAATCCTAAAGAGCCCATTGTACTGGGTCTCTTATGAGGCCTTTTCCAGAATTTAAGCCTTCATTTATCAGAGTGAGCAAGCAGACGTTAGAAAGAGTCAGGTGTAGGGAAAGCACAGGAGGAGGCGCGTTGAAAAGAGAAATCAAATTGGTGTTTCGTCAGGGAAAATACTTAAGTTAATGTGGACTGTGACTCACTCATTGAGGTTTGGCACTCCCAAGAGCGTTATGGGCAGTGACCCAAGAACGGGTTTGCCTATGAGTTCCGCAGAGGAATATTGTTAGCTTAATCCTATAGAAATATGTTCTAATATACTTTTTTTTTAAAATCACACCATATTTAAAATTATTCCTTTAGGGACTGATCCAAAGCCTTTGAAAGCCAATGCCAATCTTTATGTTGATTTAAAGAACATAGGATTAGGCCCTTTAATCACAAGTCCTCAATCATCTGGTGTCTCTCTCTGGTTGTTGATTCTCCGAGGCAGACTCATCCTAATAAGATTTTAACCAGTGGAAAAAAATCCTCTTTGTGTCTTGTTGGTTTACTAATTTTTGGTGGGAGTTCTTTCTCCATGCAAACTGATCACAGCATGAAGCATAACTGGAAACATTCTCATCTGGTGTAAATCCTGTATTTAAAGGGACAGCACTGTCATGTAGTTGAGTCCCAAACATTAGGTTTTGGTTGAAAGAAAGGAAAATAAAGGATGTACACTTTATACAATGCAATAAATAGAACTGGAGAACATGAATACAAAAAAATAAATAAATAAAAAGTGCCAATACAAAAAACATTATTGACATTCACAATTGCCTTTGCAAATAATTGAGTTTCTGTGATAGTCACAGCATTTTTCCGTTTTGATATGTAAAGGGACTGAACACAGTAACTTGGTCTACTATAACTGAAGAATCAAATTTTAAAAAAATCAATGGTGTCTGCTATGCATTACGAAGGACTGTGTCTGATACTTCAGTATGAAATAATAATTCCATTGCATCGCACTCAGTGGTGAAAATGGTAACGAACAATTTAGAAGAGTTCAGTATACTTACATGAATTGCTGAATCCTGCTTTTTTTTCTTTTTTAAGGGTAGCAGTGTCCCTTTAAAACACTGGGATGATGTAGAAGCCAGTTGAATAATCATTTTGATCTATTATCTGATGATAAATGCATGTAAAGATTTGGAATTAGCATGGTGCTGTGGATTTAGGACTAACATGTAAATCTTGAAACACTTTGACTGAAAGCCCTAATAGCAGCTATTCATCTCGTTGAGTAATGGGATGTGTGTTATAATGTCAGTGTGACAGAAAACAATGAGGGTAGGGTTGCAGCAGCTCTTCCATTAGAAACCTCTATTTTCAGTAGCTCATAGACTTTGAATTTTTCATACTTTTGGCTTAAATTTTTCATACTTGGTGTCAACCTGGGGGTGAATTTTACTTCTTTTTTTTTTTTTTATTTCTGAAAACTTGAATAGAAACCATTCACTTTTTTTTGTTTAGGCAATGGTGAAAAACATACATTCCCCTTACTCTGAAATAGCCCCAGCCTGATGACTTTCAGTGTATGCTGCAAAGCTAATCTTTGTACCAAGCATTTGGGGGGAACTGTCGGCAGGTGAGAGAGGAATGGAGATTTAAGTTTTTAAGTTGCCTGGCTTGCTGATAATGTAGAGTTGTACTGCTGCCCTTTGAGGGCACTAACCTACGTCTAGGGTCGCCAGCTCAATGGGGATAGGTATCCTTTTTTACCTTTTGTGTACATCTAAATTCAAGCACGGAAGTCCTGATAATCTGTGGCACACTGGATATAAATTCTGTCAGGAGGCCACCCTGGTTTCTGTTGCACACACTGCAGCTGAACGAAAATTGCATAGCAGCTACAGAAAAAAGAAAAAATACAAGTTTTTACTGAATTTTCTGCAAAAATGGCGAGTGTAAATCAGTACAATATCCCTAGTAATGTTTGTTTAGGCATCAATCCTGCCAACACTTAAACATGAGTTTAACTTTAAACACTTAGTCTCACTGACTTCAAGTTGAGCATGTGTAAGTGTGTTTGCTGGACTGGTCCTTGGAAGATGATGATAATGAGTAGTTTTTTCAACTCTAGCCTAAATTTATAAATGTCACTGCTGCAAGTTTCTGTGTTGACCACATATAAATAAATTGTAGAAGTCTTCTGGGCCGGAGGGAGCTAGCGATTTTGGCAAGGGAATAGGTCACGTTGGGTTCTGACACCTGGTACGTACGGGAGGTGATTTAGATGTGGGAGAATGACACTTGGTGTTTCTGCTAAAGATAACCAGTGAAGCAGTTAGTGCTGACCATTAAAGTCTCACCTTTTAGGTTTCAAAATGAACATGCTAATGAGATGAATGGGACAGTCCATGCCTCTCAGCACTGTTGTTTCAGGCTGTTAAACTCAAAGATATGATTCTGCACCAGTTACACTTCATTCATATTTATAAAATGATTTTTTGCCACAGAAAGTTCTGGAAACAACCTTTTTGGACAAAGGAAAACATAGGTTCTGGAGCAGAACTATTCAGCAAAGGATGGAGTTGTAGAATCCATGGGAACCCACATTTCGTTTTTCCATTTTTATTTATTTTAATCGTATAGATATTATGGTAGCATCCAAATGTCCCAATAAGAATGAGAGCTGTATTATGCTAAGTGCTGTACAGATACATGAAGAGACCGTTCTGGTGCCAGAAAGCCTTTCCATCATGAAAAACAAAACAGGCTATACAGTTAATGATTTACTTTAAACAAATAGCTGCATTTGATAGCCAAATAGATGCTAAACCAAAGAGTGAGGGGCATGGGAGGGTGAACGGCAGTGATGAATTACAGAAAACAAACTCAAATTAAATGAACTGAACTACCAAGAAAAGTACTGCACAAGCTGATGCAGCCACATGAAAATCTTCTCTATGTTCAGAGCTTTGATAGCATCTGCAATTCTATGGCCTTAATTCAATGAAAAATATTGGCGATTGGAATAGCATAGGGGTTGTGCTGAGATATTGGGGCCTGCTTTTGCTCCTTTTAAAGTCAATGACAAATATACTAATTGACCTCAACTGGAGGGGAAGCTGGGCTGCAATACACAGTTAACTAGATCCTAAACCCACGCTTTCTGTTGTCTCCTGGATGCAGGAGAGTCTTAGATCAGTTTGCTGTGTGAATACATACAGCTGTAAATTATTTTTCACACAATTAAATACTTAACACCTAGAAATGATCATATTTTTGTCAATCTACTTGAAAAATTAATTTATTTGGCATATGCAATCTTGTCAAGCGAAGCCACAGAATTCTTATCAATGATGTTTAAGGTACAAAGATCTCCAGGAAGTTGAGTCATTTTGCAGTCCTCAACAATATGTGTCATGTTTGTGGCTGCCCACATTGACCTAGCTTGCCATGCATCCTTTACCATAAATCCCTCAACTGGTAAACAACCACAACGGGTGACATGAAGGATTAAACAAGTCTTTAATTAACGGTAGATGTGGCATATCATGCAATTTCGCCATCAGTTTTGCTATACTTACCTCTCTCTGAACACTGAGCAGAGCAATATTGCAGAGACCCGGTAACCACGGTAAAGGAGTTGATTTAATTGTACCTAAAATAATAAGCATGGTGGAATTAAGTTGTATGTTGATCATCTTTATGTGATACAAGTGAGCCCATATTGGGGTGCGATACTCTGTTGCTGAAAAACAGAGTGCCAAAGCTGAAGTATGTAACATTTGGGCATTGGTGCCCCATGTCATTCTGGCCAGTCTTCCGAGCAGGTTGTTGCGCGTTTTGACCTTAGTCACTATCTTTGTAAGAGGGTGAGAGTTCTATCCAATATGAGGCCTAGATAGCTCAAGTGTAACTCATGCTTTATTCGCTGACCATTGAGAACTATGGTCATCTCTCTGCCCACTTGTGCATGGTCTAAGTGGAAGACACTTGACACAGTCTTACTTCTATATTGCCATCGTCGGTGGTGTCTATACCATCAGCCATAACCACCATATCTGCATTCTGAACACACTCAAGTTTGTCAAAGGAGTGTAACTAAGTGTCGAGGCATAAGTCATCTGCATAAACAAACTTGCAAGACCTAGTATGTGATAGGTCATTTGAATATAAGTTGAATATCATTGGAGATAATACTAATCCTTGCGGGAGGCCATTCTTCTGGTGTCTCCAAGCACTTGTTTTATCACCAATATGCACATGGAAATAGCGATTTCTCAAAAACAGCCACTGCACATACTACCCATCTTAGCATAGTTCTAGAAAATTTCACCACAAGGCCTGTGTACCAAACCATATTGTATGCTGCAGTCAGACACAGGAAAAATGAATCAGTCTTCAGCTTATGTTGGAATCCATTTTCGATGAAAGTTGTAATTGCCAGCACTTGATCATATGTTCTATGGCTGCAGCAAAAACCAGCTTGCTTTGGTGCCGGCATGCCTTCCACAGATGGTAAAATTCTTTGCAAAATCAGACCCTCAAGAACCTTAAAACATACACTTAGAGGTGAAATTGGTCTGTAGCTAGTAGGCAAGCGTGGGTCTTTCCTAGGTTTCAGCAAGGCAATGACCTTCGCTTGGCACCAGATTCTAGGCAGTCTGGATTCTTGCAGAACTCTGTCGAAAAACCGAACGAGCCATTCCTGAGCATGAGGACCCAGAAGTTTCATTCAGGTATAATTCTATCATATCTGGGAGCTGTACCCATTTTCAAATCATTCAGCACTTTAACCAATTCCAGACTAGT
Source organism: Chelonia mydas (assembly GCF_015237465.2). Taxonomy (NCBI): domain Eukaryota; kingdom Metazoa; phylum Chordata; order Testudines; family Cheloniidae; genus Chelonia; species Chelonia mydas. Next base: position 188,323,941 of record NC_057849.1, on the reverse strand, counting down.
GAATGGCTCCATCATACTATCAACTGGATTTCTCCTTAGGAAACACCACCACTTGTCATGTATCTGTCATTTGACAATTCTGTCAACAGGGGCTTTGGTGACCTTCAGCAGATGATTGGCAATCTGATTTGGAGTAACCTTCAGCCTGCTTTGTGCACATGGATGTTGAGCCACACTTAGTCAACGAATTAAGCTCCAGCTCTTCTGGCTTGACCATGTAAAGTCAAGCGCGACTGTCACTTCCTCCCATCGAGGCCAGCAAGTGGCATCCAACAATTCTATAAAATGGTCCAAAATCTCCAGATCACCTGACTGCTCATACTGCCTCAGCAAGCCTGCACGATCATCGTTCAAACATGGAATCTACACTGGTCGGAAGCCGCATAGAATTGTTGTACTTGCAGCTTTAACAATGTCACAACAGAAACAGTAGTTTGCATCTTCCACAGAGATGTTTAATGGGATGGTTATAACACTCCATTCTAAATACTCTGTAAAGGAGCCCCCACATGGCTTCTGGAATTTCCATCTAGGCTTTGATACGCTCCTTATCATTGGAAGACACATTCCCTTGATGTAGACTTATGATAATAAATGATTGTGGAAATATTCTGCAAGAAGGGATTGATTTGTAAACAACAAATTCTTATATGCAATTAAAATAAGTTTTATGATATATAAAAGGAAGTGTATGAAGTACTCTATGCAGGGTGCTTGAATTTAAGTAAGAGTTTGAGAACCTGTCAAATGAAAAATACATATATAAACATATATACTGTACTTTTTAAAAAAATACAAAATTAAGGAAACTTTGAAATTTACAGTATTAATGTACTCTGATTCTAGAAGGATATTTGATGGAGCAACACTTTTCAATTTACAGTAGCCCTAAGGGGAAAAATTGTGTGCATATTTGTATAAGATATGTGTTCATATGTGACAAAGCACTATTCTTTATAAAGGAAGAACTTGCCCACAAAGTATAAGCCCTGAAAGATAGAATGTGCTGTTAAGATGTTGAAAAAAGTATATTGGAAGAAGCTACACATTTGAATCTTAGGGTATATCTACACTACAGGGATGATACTAGCATAGTTGCGTCCCTGTAGTTATGCTGGCATAATCCCATAGTGTACACGCACCCTATACTGATGGAAGGGGTTTTTCCTTTGGTGTAGGAATACCACCTCCCAGATTAATAGTGTCTGGTTCAGCAGAAGCATTCTTCCATCAACCTAGCCGCATCTACACTGGGGTTATGTTGGAAAAGCTATCTTGGGCAGGGGTATGGATTTTTCACACCCTGACCAATCTAACTGTTGACCTAAATTTTAAGTGTAGACTAGGCCTATGAAGTTCACAAATTCTATTACAGACAGTGCTTGATCACCCAATTAGAGACTTTGGCTTGTTCTTAATTTAAAAGTCCACACCCCAGACTGATGTAGCTATGCTGATTTAACCACCAGTGTAGATGCAGCTATATCAATGGAAGTATGAGTCATTTGGGGAGGTGGTGTTCCAACACCAATGAAAAACCCCTTCCATTCATATAGGCTAAGTCGACTTCACAGGCCAATGCTGGCGTAACTACAGTGACCTAGCTATGCTGCTATTGTCTCTATAGCGTAGACATATTCTTAGAGCCAAAGACAAAGGTGAAATAAGTGCTAAAGTAATGAGTGAACATAGGTTGGTAATCTTGCATCCTGAGCAAGTGGAAGGGGCAAGATGTTGCAAGAAGTGCCACAGACTATGCAGATATAAAATAAAGTAGTCTATCTTAGGTCCTGGCTACACTGGCAAATTTCTGCACAGTGAAGCAGCTTTCTGTGCTGTAACTCCTGAGGTGTACAAACTGCCAAGCCACTTAGTGTGCTAAAACTGCGCAGTTGTAGCACTGTAAAAAAAAAACCACGTCGAGAGGTGTACAGCTTTCTGCACAAGGGCTACAGCGCTGCGGTGCAGGTGTGGACACCTTGGTCGATTACAGCGCTGCAACTAGCCTCCAGGAGGTGTCCCACAATGCCTGATCTCGCCTCTCTGGTCATTGGCTTGAACTCTACTGCCCTGCATTCACATGACCAACCGTCATCCCCACCCCTTAAATTCCTTGGGAATTTTGAAAGTCCCTTTCCTGTTTGCTTGGTGATGCGTGCAGTGGTCTCAGTGCATCTTTCCAGGTGGCCATGCCTGCTCCACACACCAGGAGATCCCCTACTTGGAGCAATGCCGAGCTGCTGGACATCATCAGCATTGGGGGATTGGAGGCTGTCCTGTCCCAGCTGCGCTCCAGCCATAGGAATTATGATACCTATGGACATATTTCACGATACATGACAGAAAGGGGCCATGACGCACTGGAGTGCAGGGTCAAAGTGAAGGAGCTGCAGAACGCCTACCACAGGGCGCAGGAGGCAAACCGCCGCTCCGGTGCTGCGCCCACCAGCTGCCAGTTCTACAAAGAGCTGGACGCGATACTCAGCGGTGACCCCACCTCCACTGCGAAGACCCCTGTGGATACTTCGGGGGCTCACATGCCAGTCGAGAGTGGACCGAGCCCGGAGGAAGAAATCTTGGATGAGGATGTGGAGGGGGAGGGGGACCCAGAGGCAGAGGATGACTTGGAGGTCAGAGATGCATGCAGCTGCTCTTCTGGACCCTGGAGGAGCCTAGCCCGTCACAGGTGTCGGAAGTTGGCGACACGCAATCAGGAGCGGAGGCCCCTGGTAAGTGGATTTGATTTCGGGAATCACTGAAGCGAGTTGGTGGGGGGCAGGAGGGTAGCAGAAAGCTGGCTCGTCTCCCACCTCGTGCCTAGTCTGAGCGGTGGAACAGGCAGTTGATTGACTCCTTCAGTTCATGGGAATCTCCCTCCGAGATCTCCAGGAAACTCTCGTGAAGATACTGGGCAATGCTCTGCCGCAGGTTCTTCGGCAGAGCTCCTTTGTTTTTTGCCCCATTAACGGTAACTTTCCCACACCACTGTGCCATGGTGCGGGCGGGGGGAGCCATTGCTGCACACAAGTGAGTCACATAAAGGCCAGGGTGGAAGCCGCAGTCTTAGAGAAGACCCTCCCTTGATTCCCTGCTCACCCTCAGCAGCAAGATATATTCCATAATGATCACATCCTGTGAAAAGTGTCGGGACAGGAATGATTATCATCCACCCGCCCAACCCACCACCCAGGGCTGGCTCTCCCCAAGAGCCACGTGCCCAGTGAACAGCAGAGACTGGGAAGAGTGATTTCCCCTGCCCCTGCGGCTACTCACCATTTTGGGGGTCTTGTGGCTCATCTGTGCTTGCCTGGGGTCAGCCAGTTAGTGACAGGTGTGAGACTACTGGCTGTGTTTTAAATCACTGAATCAGTGTTCTCTGTGTTTGCAAACAATACTGCTTCTTTAAAATGTTGCATTTAAACTTCACAGAGATGACCTTGGGAGCACAGCTTCCCTCTTTGTTATCGCCGGCTGAACAGCTGCGCAGAATTAGAAAGCGGCCAAGAAGAACTGAGGAGGACTTTCTGTGTGATGTCATGATGCTTTCCGCAGCCGAAAAACAAGAATTGAAGGAGTGTCGGGACAGCGCGAAGAGGGACCAAAAGGAGAATGCAGCGCACCAGAACAAAGCCACGGAGCAGCTCTTAAAGATTATGGAGCGCCAAGCAGACAAGCTCCAGGCAATACTGTACTAGCTCTTCAAACCGAGCAGCTCCATGCCTTCCCTCCCCTGCAGCTGCTGTCGCAAAACTCTTTCCCATGCTCCCCCCAGACACTGCCAACACACTCTTATCAACCTCTTGGCTCCAGTCTATACTCGCTGCATTCCACTCCTGCCCTGTCACAGTCCAGCCCTACGGACTCCCACTACCCACTGCACTCAACACCCATCCCTCTGCAGTTTGGCCCTGGTGAAGCACAGTATCTGCTGCATTGTACCCCAAAGGAAAAGGCTGGATCTGATCCCTAGACATACACAAATCTTTAGCTGCCCTGAAACCCCACCTCCTCCCGGGACCTTCCCTTCCCCCATCCCCCTCACTACTGTTTTGTTTGTTTGTTTGTTTGACTCTCTCCTCCAGTTGTTCTTTTTTAATAAAATAATTGTGTTGGTTTGAAAGCAATCTTTATTCTATTAACTGAAAGCAAAAAGAGCCCTGCAAAGCAGCATACAATTATGTTAAACCCACATATTGCATCGTCTGCACCAATCACCTCCTAGAATTACAAGCACTGCACCTCCCGGGCATAGCAACAAATATTAGAGGCTTTCAACTTCAAATTGCTGCCTCAAGGGATCCCTGATCCTTATGGCCCCGCGCTGTGCCCCTTTAATAGCCCTGGTCAAACTCAGCCTCTGCGGTCCAGACCTGAGTGAAACTTTCACCCTTCCCTTCAGAAATATGAAGCATACAGCATGTGGCTATAAGCATAGGAATATTGTCATCGGCCAGGTCCAGCTTCTCATAGAGGCAGTGCCAGCAGGCTTTTAAAAGGCCAAAAGCACACTCCACAGTCATTCTACAGTTGCTCGGCCTGTTGTTGAACCGCTCCTTGCTGCTGTCAAGTTGCCCCATGTATGGCTTCATAAGCCATGGCATTAAGGGGTAGGCGGGGTCTCCCAGGATCACAATGAGCATTTCGACTTCCCTTACGGTGATCTTCTGGTCAGGAAGAAAATCCCTGCTTGCAGCTTCCTAAACAGACCAGTGTTCTGAAAGGTGCGTGTGCCATGCACCTTTCTGGACCAGCCTGCGTTAATGTCTGTGAAACCCACGGTGATCTACAAGCGCCTGGAGAACCATTGAGAAACACCCCTTGCGATTAATGTACTCGGTGGCTAGGCGGTCTGGTGCCAGAATTGGAATGTGCATGCCATCTATTGCCCCTCCGCAGTTAGGGAACCCCATTTGTGCAAAGCCATCCACAATGTTAAGCACACACGTTGCCCAGAGTCAGTCTTTCGGCGCAAGATGCGATTAATGGCCCTGCAGACTTCTGTCAACACGAGTCTAATGGTCGACTTTCCCACTCCGAACTGAATAGCGACTGATTGATAGCAGTCTGGAGTAGCCCGCTTCCCCAGTGCAATCACCACACACTTCTCCAACGGCAGGGCAGCTTTCATGCTCATGTCCTTGCGCCGCAGGGCTGGGGCAAGCTCATCACACAGTCCCATGAATGTGGCTTTCCTCATCCGAAAGTTTTGCAGCCACTGCTCATCAACCCAGACATGCATGACGATGTGATCCCACCACTCAGTGCTTGTTTCCCAAGCCCAAAAGCGGCATTCCACAGTGGTCAGCACCTCTGTGAATGCCACAAGCAATCTCGTGCCATAGTTACTGCACATGGCGAGATCAATGTCACACTCCTCTTGCCTTTGTAGTTTAAGGAATAACTCCGCTGCCACTCGTGACGTGTTGGTCAGAGCGAGCAGCATACTGAACAACAGTTCGGGATCTATTCCTGCAGCCTGAAGAGGCAGGGCGCGCAATACACAAACTGTTGAAAGATGGTGCCCAATGCAGATGGAAGCAGAGGGATTGCTGGGATGAGAAGCAATGCATCACGGGGCATTGGGACAGGACCCAGGATGGCCCACTACCTCTTCAGTCTTCCCACAACTCTTAGCAGCAGAAGAGAAAGAGGTGCTCTGCGGGATAGCTGCCCAGAGTGCACCACTCCAAATATCACTGCAAGTGTCGCAAGTGTGAACATGCTATTGCTCAGGCAGCTGACAGCGTGAACACACAACAGTGGTTCCCAATCAGCACTCTCTGAGCGGTGCGGTAACTCCCAGTGCTGTAGCTCTGCCAGTGTAGACATGCCCTTACTCTTTAGCCTCTCATGTTAGTTGGTTTATACTGTTATTCCTTTACTCTCCCTGGGTGTGGAAACTGCACCAATTTCTACACAGTTGTACTGACTAGCTGACACCTGGAGATGTGATTTCCAACTTGAGGCGAAATACCTGTGCTAGCTCTGGTCAAGCTAGGACACCAGAAACAGAGTGCAGTTGTAGCAGCGTGAGAAGCTAGCCACCCTGGCTGCATGCCTATCTGAGACTTTAGGCCTGTACTCGGGGCAGCTAGCCCCTCCTGCTGCTTGCACTGATACAGCTACACTCTATTTTTATCATGCTAGTATGAGTATGTCTCTCCTTGAGCTGGGAATTATACACCTAGCTTGAAATGTAGCTGTACCCTAAATTTTATCCTATATCATAATGTCTGTGGACAAGGGGTCAGAGTAAATTGACAGCTGCAGTCTTACTGTTCACATTTCCTGATTTACGAATGCTTAACTACACAACCTTAATGCAGCAGTAATGTAAGGACTGATTCTGCTGTCATTTTGCTATATGTTGGGGTAACTCCATTGAATAGAATTACAACAGTGTGAGTAAGATCTGATTCAGGGCCATTGCTTTTTTGTGGATACAGATGGAATCCAGTGTATGTGTTCATATGCATGCACACACAACAGGTGTGGTGTATGAGCAAGCATGCAAGAAGCTGTAATGTGATAATTGCAGGCCTTGGGAGCATGCAGAAGTTCACAGTTGGCTCAGTAGATTTTAAATTTAATGGCAGTGCAAATCTAGAATTCTTATTTAGTGCCAGTTGGGGTAAGATTACATCTGACTCTGCTGACATCCTCCCTGATCTGATCACCACTCCCTCTTTGGCCCAGCCAATGCCCAGATAATGATGGTTCTTGTTCCAGTTCTGTTGCTGAGCCGATGCAAAAGAGGAACCAAAGTGTTGCTTATTCCTATTGCTATACTGTCCGGGCTTTATTTGACCAGTCGTGGGGCAACGCTGTGTGGTGTCAGCTTTTTTTCGCATGCAACTGTTCCCCTTGCTGATTGACATTGCAATAGCTGGATGGTCAGAAAAACATGCAGATGTTAAAATGTACTACAGAAGAATGACTTCTTTTTATTTAGGCCTCCGCTACCACTGGGACAGGAGGAGGAATCAAACAGTAAGGAGAAGCAGGCATGTTGTGCACTACTTTACTAAGAGACCAAATAATAGTAACAATCAGTGTAAAACTTATATAAAACAAGTTTAAGTTGTGCAAAACGCAACTTCGATCCAGAAAGAAAGGTTCTGCTTTCTACTGCTGCCTGATTAGGCCCATTTTTACAAGCCATCTTTGCAGGAGAAGAGTTTGGGACTCTGAACTGTGGGATCTGACTTCTATTTTGTTCCCGCTGTTTTCAGAGTGCCCTTCAGAAAAAGAAGTCCTACAACATACTCGCTCGAGCGTCTGGGTCCTGCTGCATGAGGAGTTAAATCTGTCAGATATGCCAAATGTGCATCTCTACGCAGATTTGCCAAATATGCATACAGCAATAAATAAATAAATAAATACAAAGGCAGAGATGATGAAGCAGAGTGCAAGTACTCTACAGAAAACAGACACCTGGCTGACCTCCAAGATGCCATGACCAGCACCAATGAAAAAAATGTAATCCTTGGGGATCAGATTTCAGAATTCAGGCTACATGAGGCTTTCTAGGAGCCTCTGTGGCAACATGAGAGACTACGAAGAAGAAATGGTGACAGATCTCAGAAGTTACAAGTATTAAGTGGAGGAACTGCAGGATTGGCCTAGTGTCTGGAATATAGAGAATGTGAAACCTTATGTAAGTATTTTTAAGTGAACCTCAACTCCATCCCATGATAATGGCTAGGTACGTACTATATCAATGATACAGGCGCAGAAAACTGTGACTTGCCTGAGGTCACACAGCGGTGGGATGGTAGAAAAGGCATTAGAGTCAACAATAGGTGAATTCTAGACTGTGCTTGTTCCCTGGAGGCTATGCTGCTTCCAATTTGACTAAAGGATAAGTTCTTGAGGGGAGAGCAAGAGTCTGCTTAGATGCCCTGGATATTGAGGAATAATACAATATTTAGGATTTGCCTCTTGTATTGGAAATAGTTTGCTTTATCACAGGCCCAAGAGAGGCTCTGGAAGATGACCTGGGAGGACAGCCAGGAAGGGTATCTAAGACATGTTGCAATAACTCAGTTGGATCTGAAAATGAGAAAGCCAAGCAGGATGGCTAACAAGAAAGATATTTCTTTGTTACCCAGCTTATACAGCACAATACTCTTTAACACAGACTCATATTAACAGCTGCTAAGAAAATTGCTAAGGATTTAAATTTAGCAGTGCTTTAACGGATTCCACTATGATACGAGTTATTCTGGAGGTATGTTTTATTGTGCCCACAGAAATGAAGGCTTTCTTGAAGTCTGAAAAGATTTATTGTGGCTGAGGTGGGGCTTGAAACGGACATGGAGGCCTTTGTGACCATATAAGCCTTGTTTTCATTATTAAAAATGTATGCTGTTAGTAAACAATTATGAAGAGTTGAGTTAGCCAACACAATGCTGATCATGACTTTGGCACTGTAGACAGTGTTGTCAGCTAGTTGTGTGCATCATACTAATTTAGACACAAGTTAGCCTACTCTATGCTGACCACAGAGTCCTGATCAGTATCATGCAAGTTGATTCAACTTTGCACAGTTGTGTTGTAACCATATAAAATTTTGTACTGAGGACAAGCCTATAGAAATTCTATAAAATGATTTGCTATGTGCTTTCTCTTATAGGTTTCCCATTCCCCCACCCAGCTGTGTAGCAGGTGAGTGTGGTTTGAGAGAGGCTCCGCAAATGGAAAGTGTGGAAGGCAATGTTATTGAGTGTGGGGCTGCCTGTAACCAACTCTGATCTCGAGGATGCAGGTACTGCTGTGTGAGGGCTATGGCTGCATTAAATAACTGTTGTGTGTAAGACGGGGTGGTCTTGCCTCATTCATTCCCATTCTCCTGAAGCTACAAAATGATAGTCCAAATAGCCCTATTACTGCACATATATACCAATGTACCTGTTTGATATCTGAATATAGTACATTTGAATTTTATATTAGGTGGACTATTTCCTCCCTAGTACGTTGATCTATGCACATTTATTCCATCTGTATTAGGTTTTTGGACTCCTCAGATAGTTGAGTGGGTTTCACGGTTGAATATTCAGAGAATAATTACTGCCCTGGGGGGGAATGACGATAAAGGGATGAAGCTTTTGGTGAATGATGGACCAAAGGCCCTTGGCATATAGTACATGTAAGTGATTCTGATCCTAATGTCAGTATCAATAGGTATTTGCATTATGGCAGCCTGTGGCTATGCCCACTGTGGATTGGGAAGTTTAATTCCAAAAGGAATGTGAAGCTTTATCAGATGCTCTTCCATGAGCTAGGTGGATATGCTCACTTCAGTTTGTACCTTGAATGTGTCTGCATCTATTTCACTATTTAAAAGAAGGATTAATACTTTATTATTTGAAACTGTGCAGTGAACGTACAATTTGACATGGGACCATGTAATTTCTTTTCCCTTGTTATGAAGAGAGCTGGGCAAGATTTCCTATCCTGCAAAAATCTGAGATTCCAAATATTTTTTCTTTCTGCAATGGGATTAAAGAAAGCCCTCTTGAAGTTTGTAATGAAAAAATGAGGGAGGGAGGGAGAAAAAACCAACCCATCCCTGAATAGCCAATCACTCAGGGGTTAGGCCACTCATATGGGAGGTTGGAGATCCAGGCTCAAATCCCTGCTTCACACCAGGGAACTGAGCTTGAGTCTCTATCCTTCCTCCTCCTCCCCCCTGTGAGTGCTCTAATCACTGGGTATTGACCAGTGGAGTAATCCCTACTATTTTTGAGAGCAAAATGGTGTTCTTCATGATGCATAAGTGCCAGAATGCTGTTCCAGCCCCTAACTGGTGGCATTGACTAGTTGGTGTCTCTCTCTCCTGTTGGAGCTGTTCCACTTTGTATAAACAACCAAACAGAGCCGGACTCTGGATAGCCCAGTGGTTGTGTTACTCAATCAGGCACACAAGGGACTTGAAACTCCTTCTCCCACAGCCCAGCTGAGTGTCCTAATCATGGGCTATTGGCTATTCTTTGGGGGTGTGGAAGGGAGGGGGGGGGGGTTTGGTTCTTTCTTTTTCCCAGAAATGCCAGCCTGTACCTGAGAAACATTTCCCCTTTCCTCCCGCCTAGAAACGAAAAAGATTGATTGAAATTGAGACATTCAGACACCCATGGTTGCAGCACTGACCAATAAAGCATTTTTCTGATGCCCACCCCCAGGACCGCTCTGCTCATGTCTTCCCCTGGGCAGGTTCTCCTAGGTTTGGAGATTTCTTACCAAGATGTTTTTATTAGATGTGAAGTTGTGCTGCCAGAGCCACTTTCCCCCCTTTCTTCCTTAAAGCCCGCGCTTGTACTTGGTGGTTGATCGACAATCGGTTGGTGCTTTTAAAAAGACAGGGGGCCCCGCCGCCACGCCTCAGGCCCTCCAGCCGCGGGGCGGAGGCAAACCTCCCCCCGGGCGTCCAGTCAGACCTTGACAAATCGCCGGCCAACTTGTCCTGCAACGCTGATCTCGGCGAGGGCAGCGAGGCTGCTCACGCCTTCTCGCTGGGGCGGGGCCGGGGCCGAGAGGGAGGATGTTTGCCCGTGGGGCTGGGCGCTGGCAGCGGGCCCGGCGGCTTTCCACCTGGCCCCGGCGCGGGGCAGAGCACCTGTCACACAAGCCGGGAGCCGGCCCCTCCGCCGCGTGATTCCTCTGCCGGCTGGGCATGTCCCCGGGCTCCTCCGGGGCCGGGCGGTGCGAAGTTGCGCGCAGCCAGCGCGGCGGCGGCAGGAGCCGGAGGCCGCCCCGGGAGAGGCGAAGGGTGGGCGGCGCGGCGGGAGCTGATGGCGGGCAGCAGGCTGGCGGCGAGCTCGCAGCCCCGGCGAAGCGGCGGGAGGAGGGCAGAGGGCAGCAACGCGGACTGGATGGGCTCCCTCGCCCCCGCCCTCAGCACCTTCCCGCTGGCCCATCTGGCCATCCCAGGTAACGCGTCCTCTCTGCGCGCCGCCGCCGGGGGCCAGGGCAGCTCGGCGTGGGGATGAGCCGCCCCCCGCTGCAGCCAGGGGCGTGAGGTGCCCCGGGAGGGATAGGGCGCGGGTTAAGGCCCCCCCCGGTCAGTGTCGTGCCGATGTCCCGCGCTAGCCAGCCCGCCACGCGTGCCCGGGCCGGGGGCATTGCGGGGGAGATGCTGCCCTTGGACAGGGATGTCGGTCCTGGGGCGCGCTCGGTGCTGCACAGGGGGGCGCCCCTTCCCCGCCCCGCACGCGGCTCTTCGCCTCCCGCTGTGCCCTGCCCGGGACTGGCTGGGAACTGCTCCGCGCACGGGGTTCCGGGTGGGGTGGGGGTGGGGGGTTGCTGTTCCTCTCGGGACAAGTTTCGGCGCCTGCGCTGGTTGGTTAAAAAGAAACACTTTCCAAACCTCGGGGCTGGGCGCTGGGAGGGGGCGGTGTGAACACACCTGCGGGTTGGGGGAGGGCAGCCGATTCTTTTGAGGGGCTCACCCCAAGACAAAGCCCCTGTGCGAGTGACACTGCTTTCATCACCCAGCTCTAGGAGATGTGAGTAGTACCCCCAAATTACCTTCTCTAGGCTGGGCTGGGGCTGTTTCTGTTTGTTGGGTTTTTTTTATTTTGTTTGGTTTGAAACAACCATTGCCAGTGTTGGTTGCCACTGACTGCAAGGTGTGTGATTAGCTAGGGTAAAATTTAATTTCCGGGGTTATTTACCATCTTCTGCTGGGAGGCGGGGTCAGCTGATCACCAGCTGAGGTCAAGAAACATTCTCTCCTCCCACGCACCTCTATGGTGTATTATTACACAAGAGGGTAAATTATTGAAGAGGGAGTGACCTTCCCTGGGAAGCATCCAGCGCTGGTGGAGCCAGGGTGCTAGACTAGATGAATCATTGTTCTGCTCGGGTAATGCCTGTGTCTGAACACCTTCCGGAATTGAGGAACCCTTAATCTCTGCGATCAATTGACATTCAATTTGGGATCTACTTCTCATCTATAGGTAGTAAAACAGGAATGAAGCAGTCTAGCACTTAAGTCTTTCTACTGAACGCTATATAGGAATTGTTGAGACCACTGTGCCATCAAGTCTAGTACTTATTGCTGACCATAGCCAGTACCACCTGCTTCAGAGGATTATCATATAGTAACATGCCCTCACAGAAAGTTTACTCCAATCCCCCCCAATAGGTAGAAGTTGGTTTATGCCCTGAAGCATGAGTTTGTATCACTTGCAACATTATTTGTTGTTCTGATATTTATTATGACAATTCTGGGATGTTGTTATCCAAGTAAAATGTACTATGTGCGGGTGGGCTTGAGGGGGAAACCTGCAGTAATTTGCAGGAAAACACTAAATCTCTCCTCAGTTTTCAGAAATAGAATTTCAGCAATGTAAAGCAAGTTTTTCTGTTTTAAATAAAGGTTTTAATACTTAAATTTAAGCAAGGGATAGAAAGAGATTTGATGTCTATTATAACAGGAGTTATATTTTTATATGGTTTAAGCAAGATTTTTTTTTCTGTTGGTTGTAAAAGTGTGTCTGAATTCTGTGGGTTTTTTTGTGTATATATATATACACACACACACGCTAACTGACTTTTTAAAAGTAGCACGGGGGAATCTGTCTGTCTGGTGAGATTTGCGGGATCTGAGGTTTTTGCAGGAGGGTGCAAGATAAAAATGCAAGGAACAATGTGGGCATGGGTGGGAGTGAGAATTGCAGGGCGGGATGGGAATGGGATTTTAAAGAAATAGTCCTGTGCAGCGCTCTGGTTGGGTGCTCGGATCCTGTGGAAATTCAGTGAGATTTGGCAGGAGGCAAGCTCCCTTAAACTGTTTCAGAAATCTTAGTCTGAACTTAGTCCCTTCTAGTTTTGTGAAGAGTTCATTAGTCAATCCTGGCTTTCTTCAAATTTATCAGTCATTCATAAGTACTGGCCGGACACTTGGTCCAAATAACTTTAGGCTTACATGTGAGGTCATTACAACACTTGCTTCCACTCTTCATATTGTGTGTTTGGCTGCCTAAGTCACAAGTTAGTATTTCTGTTCCCAAATGATCTGAAAGCTTTTAAAACAGAGAACAACTAATAATTTACTTTTGTGAAGTATTTTTCAAATGAATTAATCATTCATGCTAAAAATAATGAAACCTGGAATTGAAAAACATTTTCAGTGATGCTTGGTGGCTGTGCAAATACCTCTGAATGACAAGTAATATAACCCCATCTGTCACAGTGAACTAGTGCTTAGCCGTTTATGTAAACAGTGCATCTGTCATCTTCCTAGCCAAGCTAGTCATCTTCTCTAGTCCAAGCGAGAGATGTTGTAGATGGATTCTGTTTGTAAAACAGATAGGAAAAAAATCGAGAAAGAAATAATAGTAAACAACACATTCAGGAACTAAACCTTTATAGTACTGGCAATGTCTAAAATGGAGTCCAAATATTTAATCAAGTCAGGTTTTGTAAAGGTGAATTCTAGTACTGATATCTGTTTCAGATATGGGAACAGGTGTGAATTTCAAACAGAGATACAAGCTCTGGAAGAACTGGTATTTATCTGTACTGCCTGCCCTTTCTGCTCCCATACCCTTACCTTTAATGTTACTTTTGAAAGATGTTTCTCATGTTGCTAAGTAGGGCTGGAAGCAGGCTGGGATGATACTTAATTATTAATGCTTATGCTGTGCTTAGCCATGGGCAATACTGATGAGTAATGTAAAAATCATCCCTACTGCATATATTAATTAGTCATTCAATATGAATGCTTTATAGTAGAGACTACTTATGTTGTTCTGTAGAGCAAAGGTCACAATGTAATTGTAAGTCAGCTCAATTTTTATATTCAGCAGACTCAAGTATAGTGGTTGCCATTAAACTATTGTCTCTTATTCCTATTTTACAATTGCACAGTCTCATTGTACTTAATAATCCAGCTCTTATATAGCACCTTTCATCTGTAGATGCCACAGCACTTTACAAAGCAGGTCAAAATCAATTTCCTCATTTTACAGAGGGAGAAACTGAGGTTCAAGGAAGGAAAGTGACTTGTCCAAGGTCACCCAGCAGGCCAATGGCAGAGCCAGGAATTGAGCCCAAGTCCCCTAAGACACAGTCCAGTGCTCTATCCACTAGGCTGCACTGAGTATGGAGAGCCTTTCAGCCACATTTATTACCTGCAAACATCTGCTGTGAAGATTTTAGTGGTATAGGTTTTCCTTACGATATTTCATTTTTGGACTCTGCTCAAGTGCAGCACTGTCAAGTTCCTTGCAATAGTCTCGTAAAGCTATTATAATTTCTCCGGTATGTATATTGTGGCAAATTCATTGAAGTTCTAGACATTTTCGTGGGATGCCCTTGGTGTATGCTCTGGGAGATGCAAACCCATGGAGTCTCAAGCCACTGGGACATGAGGCACCTGACTGCAACTCCCATGAAGCACCAGAGCAGCTCAGATAGATGCAGTTCACTGATGAACTGACCCAAAACAAAACATTGTGACAATCAAGAACCAAAATGTGTCATTTTACCAAAAACCTCCAAACAAAATATTTTGACACTTCCAAATCCATATTCTCTGGAATTTTCCATTCCACAAATCTTGTCCCCAAAATTTTCACCCCAGTATGTGACAAAAACAAATTTAGAAATTTCTCAGGAGACAGAAACTCTGATTTTTAACCAGCTGTAGCAGTGGTAATACACGATAATAATACTAACGACAATGAAGATGCTGCTTTGATGTGTTTGGCACATGTGCCTGCCAAAGGTTGCAGGCAGGATGTGCACGTGCTGCGCTAATCAGTGTATCGGATACATCATAACTGTCTATTAATTTCAGTCAAGTGTTGTGAATGGATATTGGCAGCATGGTAGTTGCAGCAGAGGAACCAGAAAAGTTAATGATGGTAGGCTTGGAAATCCCAACAAGCCGTAGGTTTTCTGATCATAAGACAGACTTTCTGTCTTTCTTGCAACCTTCACATTGTAGATTTTGTGATGGCAAAAGTCAATAGACAGACACAGTTGCCTGTCATGTACCCTGTGAATACAGAAGACTGGGAAGGAGTGTGAAGGGAAGGGAAGAGTTGAAAATGCAAATGGACAACAACACTTGACAAATGGTTGTTTCCATTTCCATCCTACCAAACTTTTGTGTGAAATAGAGTTTTGGTGTAATCATCTTTAAAGGAGCCAAGGCAAGTCAACAGCAGCATGTAAGAAAAGGATCACTTCATGGATCAACATTCCAGCAGTTGACAGCAATGACTGGGTTCATTAAGGAATATTGACTAATATTGACATTGAGGGGGGCTTTATTAATCTAAATGAGAAATACATATTTCTGCTCCATGTGCTGCTGCTGAGGAATAGCTGCCTTGGAAGAGTAACTCTCCTTTGACTGGAAAAATCAGTTGCCCATTCCTCTTTTTGGAGAGATGGGGACAGGGTGTGACAGGTCGGGTCACAAAGATCCCCTTGTGAACTGCCACCTGGTGTGCTGGGACTACCTCTGAGCCCATTTTCCCTGGCAGCTTGGGACTTCAGTATCTTGCCTTGTTGAGCCAGACACACTAGCCTGCTACAAACACAGGCCCAGGTCCGAACCACGTCCCCCAGAAGCTGCAGGCTTAACTGAAAACAGCTTAAGAAGTGCTCCTGTTTCCAGCACCCAGATACCCAGTTCCCAATGGGATCCAAACGCCAAATAAATCCATTTTACTCTGTATAAAGCTTATACAGGGTAAACTCATAAATTGTTTGCTCTGTATAACGCTGATAGAGAGAGATGCACAGCTGTTTTCTCCCCCAGGAATAAATTACTTGCTCTGGGTTAATTAATAAGTAAAATGTGATTTTATTAAATATAAAAAAGTAGGATTTAAGTGGTTCCAAGTAATAATAGACAGAACAAAGTAAGTTACCAAGCAAAATAAAATAAAACATGCAAGTCCAATCCTAATACAGTAGGAAACTAAATGCAGGTAAATCTCACCCTCAGAGATGTTCCAATAAGCTTCTTTTACAGACTAGACTTCCTCCTAGTCTGGGTCCAGCAAACACTCACACCCCCGTAGTTACTGTTCTATGTTCCAGTTTCTTTCAGGCATCTCTTGGGTGTGGAGAGGCTATCTTTTGAGTCAGCTGAAGACAACATGGAGAGGCTTCTAGGGCCTTATATAGTCTTTCTCTTGTGCAACATCACAGCCACAAGATGGGGTCTCTAGCCACCTGGGCAAGTCACATGTCTATGAATGATTCAGCTTTTTGCAGACCGACGTCATTGTTTACATGTTAGTTTGAAAGTTCCCAGGAAAGCTCAGATTTGGATTGGCGTCTCTCAAAGTCCATTGTTAGTTAAGTACTCCCAATTACTTGAATAACCCCTTCTCACGATGGTGATCAGATCTGTCTTATGTGCTTCCTACAGCAAACGCTTTAAATATAATCAGAGAGCCAACGCTCATAACTTCAGATATAAAAATGATACGTGCATACAAATAGGATGAATATATTCAGTAGATCATAACCTTTGCAAAGATATGTTACGTGGCATATCTAGCATAAAACATATTCCAGTTATGTCATATTTACACTCACAAGCATACTTCTAGAAAGAAATCAAGCCAAACAGTAAAGTCCAGGGCTCTTCATGGAGTACGTGCTACCAGAAATTCATTGTTTTTTTTTTAAATCAAGGGGGTACCTAATTTGAATGCATTTGCTCCTTCCCCCCCAACACCCTAGCTTTTGGGACTGCTTGTTTTCAGCGTTTTAGAGAAGGTAGATGGAAATTTTTGACAAGAACAAGGGAATGTTTAATTAAACTGATAACCGGAACATTCAGAATGTATAAAAATAAATACTTTTACACACAGTTAAACAGTGGAGCTCAATTCTCAGATACTTGACAGTATTCAAAAAAGGATTAGACATTTATACAGAACACAAAATATCCAGAGTTTTAACAAATAAACAAAGTCCAAGTGAACCCCTTCCAGGCTATTAAAGAGTCCAATAAATAAACAAGCTATTTTCCCTCGCTAGGGTCTTCAGGCCCATTGTTCAGGTGCCCAAATAAACCCTATCCCCTTTTAGGGGTTTTTGCCACTTCACCTGTGGCAGGGCAAAACCCAGACCTGCCTACTTCCCAGGTTCCAACTCAGGGACTCTGCACACGGCAGCCACCTCAAGCCTTCATTGCTATTTCCGTGGACCTCTTCCTCCCAGGTGCTTCTAGCGCCAACCCTAGCTCAGGGCTGACTCCTCAGGTCCTTTTCTCTCTGCAATCACAGCTGTGTAAATTCAGCGAACCATTAACTCTGTCTAATGGTTGGTCTCCTTTGGCCAGAGCTTTCTTCTTCATGCCCCTGATCCCAGCTAACAACTGCGTGGCTAAGGCCTGGCAGCTCCTTTTATTTGGGCCAGCAGAGCCCTGATTGGCTGTTGCTAGTCCCTCTAGCCCTTGGCAGGCCAGGTCTCTCTACCTTCCAAAATGGTTTCTCCAGAGAGTCCTCTCTCAGCAAACTTGGAGGACCGACCTTTACTGCTCTTTTCCTCACTGCTTCTTCCAGTGGGGTATAGTAGGACCGTGAGGGCCTTATCAGGGATTCACAAAGGCTGAATACACCCCATTACAGATGCACTGGGGTATTAGAGGGAAATCAAAGCCTTTCCCATATAAGTGCATGGAGTAGTCATGATTGTGCTGCAGAAAGAGGACTGGCTAGAAGGGCTGTGCTTGGAATGCACTGGCTACATGGAATTCACAGATGTAGTAACTTCTCGTGATCTCTGCATACGCCGGGAAAGATGTAACGTCTGCAAGTACCATGTCTTGGGAGGTGTATTGTATCTCCTGCCTGCTGTGGCTCGTCCACCCAGAGGAAATATTAAGTCTTGTAATTTTGACACGCTTCTAGTGCTACTGCATGCTTTTCTTTCTTTACCGTGCCAAAACTACTCATTAGTAAATTGAACTAAACGTAGTACTCGCTGGAGGCATTGTGCTTGCAGAATGCTGAGGCAGGCATTGTGTTTAGAGATGAGAAGGCAGCTCTTCAGTTACTGGTTTTGAAGGTGTGCCATGGTCCTCCCATGGCTGGTGCATGGGCTGGAGGTGTGCAAGGCTTTGATGTGCCTCAGCCATGTATTTAGTGTTTGGTATGTGTAACGCCTTGGACTTCACTATGACACTCCTGCTCCTTGAAGTGAAGAAGCATGAGGATTTTGTTTTTCCGCTGTGTTAGGAGGAGAAAAGACTGTGTGCCTCCTGTCTCAATCCTCTCTACCTTGTACATGCATTCAGGGATAACCAGAGGAGCAAGATCCTGGTTCTAAGCGTGTAAAATAACCATAACATGGCTCAGTGCTAATCATAGTGGCAGACTGGGTTGTTCCAAAGACTGATACTAGGATTTATGCAGCACCTGGAGACTGGTAAAGAATGCTGTTCAAAGGGCTGAGAGAGACAGATCCTAAGAAGCAATACTTTTAGTCAAACTTGATTGCTGAAGGTAGCCTCCAAATTTTATTTCAGGTGTATTGTGGGAGGCCAGGCTAAGGTTAGCGGGCAAGGATAGAACCTAACACACTCGGATCTCAATTCCTGATTAGGAACTATAGGCAGGGTTGGAATCTTTAGACAGACGCCATTACATAAATAATTACACATACAAAAATACATTAAAAGAACATTCCTAAGATTGCAAACTGAAGCACTCAAAAGGTAGGAGATGGCCAAATTAAGGCCATGTGTATGTATGCTTTCTGATAGTCTTTAAGTGCCAGTTTCTTTGCCCACCCAGTCCCAACCCTTCTGTCCATCCCCTACCAGTTTCTAGCCTTCCCTGTTCTCCAGGCTCCTATTTCCAGTCTCTTTGCCCAGCTACTCAGTCAGTTTCTCTCCCCCCATCTCCAATTCCAATCTCACCAGACTGCTTATCCAACTCTCCCTGCCTCCTCTGCATTCTAATCATGTGATTTCCTCCTCCATGCTGCCTGGATATCTGCAGGGAGATCATTGAGAATACCAGAGAGAGAGGTCCCTGCTCTTAGGTCCAGTGCCTGGGCCCAACTTAGAGCAGCCATTACATGGACAGTCTGACTCCACCCCTGTACTAGCCCTGGATTGGAGGAAGCATGCTCAATCGTTCTGCGGGAATGGCACAAGCTCAGTCCACCCACACAACGGAGTTGTGAGCTGATGGAGCATGTTCAGTGAGAGATTTTAGCTGCTAGAATCTGTCTCTAATAAGCATGTGATTTTTTTTTTTTAAAGGCTTATAACTTGACCCAGTTTCAGGAGATTTTTCACAAGGAGGGCAAAAGGCACATCCCTGTCAAAAAGGCCATCTCCTGCCAAATTTCAAGGCCCCACTCTAAAGCATGGAGGCACCCAAGTTAAAAGAAAAAGTTTCTGGAATCTTTAAACATGCACAAAACTATGTATTTTTCCCTAGCTGCATTCTTAGAAGTGGCTGAACAATTTTGGCTGAAATTTTCCAAAAAATGTTCAACCTGATCTAGACAACCGAGCCCCAACAATTAAAGTGTGGCAATATTATGAACGGTCTTACAATGGGGAAAGTGTCAAGCAACCTTAATAGGCAATATTACCAGCCCCACATATAATAAAGTGAGTATCTTATACACAGAACATGAAGGGCTGTACTTTGGTTTATTGAATACACAAGAAGCTGCTAAGGGGAAATAGTTTCAAATTCTGAATGTATGAAATCATGAAAAAGAGGTCACAGTTTCATATGCTGCTCACAGAATGAGATGTGCATGACATACCTTAAATGGGTGCAACTGTGCACAACTATTTCAGCACCTCCCAAAGGTGGGTGTAGCCAAGATTATTTTGATGCCTGTGTAATTGCTGACCAAAAGTTGCATGGGTGGCTTGTGTCTTAACTGGCTAAGTGAAATGAAAGTGTTAGTTAAGAGGAAGCCAGGTTAAATTTTTAGGGTGAGAACTTGGAGACAGGTGATTTGGGTTCTGTCTTTGTGACCTGGGGCAAGTCACTTTCTCTGTCAGTTTCCCTATTTCATTTATGAGACCTTTCATGCCCCATGAAAATTTGGCGCCCAAAGAGAAGTGGGTGGCCTTCACTTTGTGGCCCCATGCAAGGAGGGAGCAACTTGAAACTGCAGCAGGTCTCTATAGGAGTCCCCTGCTGACTGAGGGGATCATGCCATTGAATCAGTGCATAGACAGCTGAGCTGGCCATCTGTTGGGTTAAAGTTTGGACTCGTGTGACAGGTGAAGCATATGAGATTGAAAAAAAAACTTAAAAATAGCGGATGTAAGGCTAACTTCTTAAATCCCCATTCCTTGGCTTCCTGCCAACTCAGTGGACATTCACCAAGCAATGATGCATCATCCATTAGAGGAAAATAATCTCGCAGCAGTGATGAAAACCTGATATGAAATGCTGGACACCAGCTTCTGATTAGTAGGTCTTAAAAAGAGCCTTTCCTAGTAGCCAGGGTATTCCATAACTGCTTACTGTGGGGTTTCTTGCACTTTTCTCTATTAGCAGCTAATATTGGCTGCAGTTGGAGACAGGTTATTGGACTAACGGGGCTATTAGTCTGATCCAGTGTGTCAATTCCCATGTTGATGAGACCTTTCTGACTGATTTCAGAGTAGCAGCCGTGTTAGTCTGTATTCGCGAAAAGAAAAGGAGTACTTGTGGCACCTTAGAGACTAACCAATTTATTTGAGCATAAGCTTGAGCTGTAGCTCACGAAAGCTTATGCTCAAATAAATTGGTTAGTCTCTAAGGTGCCACAAGTACTCCTTTTCTCTTTCTGACTGAGTATAAATTAGTGTGTTAAGCTACACAGATTACATGAAGCATTGAAAAATAGGGTAGAAAAACTGACAAAAAATGCGTGCTCATGAGAAAGTAGTCAGTGAAAGCGAGGATCTCTGGATCATAACAGCACCTCCAGCTTGTCAGTGATGGACACTGCTTTGGTCTAATTGGAAGTCCGAGGCAGGAGGACAGCATTGTTGCTCCTAGGAAACACCAGGTGTAAGAAGTCCCCCTGCTAGAAATAATAATAAAAAAAAAAAAGTTCAATGCTTCTGCTTTCTCCCACCTTACTTTTCAACTCTGCCTTTACTCTTTTTGGAGGGCAATGGTAAGATGTTATACTAGCTCTTCCTCTCTTTCTGTGGAGCATCAAAACAAGGAGAGGCTGTTTTCCCTGGGCCCTGGGGTGTAGTACCTCCCTTGTAGGCTACCACAAAGTGGCAGAACTGCCTGGAAAGAACTGTGGAACTTCTTAGTGCTGTTATGTATCTGAGGTAGGGCAGACTCTGCCATGCCTGATCACAGCCTGCTGGCCCTCACTGTGTCAGAGCACAAAGTTGGATCAGTGCAACGTCTCTTCATACACGTCCCTTTCCACTGAACAGTGTGGTGACTCAGTGGACAAAATTAATACAGACCAAAGGGTCTCACAAGAGGATGAAAACTTACCTCAACCAGCTCAGAAGTAAGTCTTTGAAAAATCTCCCCTGTGCAAAAACACCTCTTCCAAGTAGTCCAGTGTTTCTTCTCTCTCCCTTCCCCCCCCCCCTCCCCCGGCCATACCCCCAATAGGTCTTAACTGTGTCTTAGCCTCTGTAGAAATGCAGGTCACATATTGCACGGTCACCCATTGTCTTAGGATGAAAATCAGGTCCCTTGCTCTAAGGCCTAGCACCTCTTAATAAGTAGTCAGAAGCAGAAAAACCCACCAGCCCAAAATCTCTGCTGGCAACATGGGTCACAAGAGCCATTGGCTGACTCCTGGCGATGGTGCCACTCAGGAATCCCAAAAGCAAGTGTCAGAAGTTGGTGGCTCTTTCAGTACAGATGTCCTGTTGCAATTTATATAAAGACAAGGTCGTCCCCAGAACATTACAGGCTTTCCTCATGAAAGTAAATTCTACTTTCCCTATGTCTCTCTGGAAATAATACTTCCTTGTGTTCAGCATCTCAGGACCCCAAAAAGAGACTTAACTGCAAGGTAAATGCGCACACAGCACCTTAAATGCTATGTGAAACACACTGAAACAAAGAGAGTCAGCATTCATCTTGGTTTCTTTTCAATAGGGTCCAGACCTTGCAGCATAAGGTATTCCTGACCCGGTAAATAAAAAGCTGTATAACCAAAGTATGTAACAGGCAAGCTCTGGAGAGAATAAGAACCCAGCACCACACACTGCTTAGAAGCATCTTGGGCACAAAGAGCTCTGACTACAGGAAGCATAATACATAAAGCAGCCAACTAATCTCCTATCGGCATAGTTACTGACCACTGCAGACTGTTCCCGGAGGGTCCGTTTAGTAAGAAAGTGCTGTACGTGGTGGTTCCCTAGCAAATTTTTTAGTATATCAGATGATTTCCTAGGGAGAAGGGTTAATTCTATCACAAATTAATCTTCCCCGCCTTCTTTTTCATTCCAACTTCAGTGCTTACTGTTCATTATTTCCCACCACGGAGTGTGGAGAGATGTTACGATCCAGTGTGGAAATCCTGTAGTTTCCTGGCATTTCTGTTTCCACTATTCTAACTGGGAGTCAGGACGTTATTGGATTTCTCACTTAACTTCACCTGTGGGACAATCTGCCCACAGACAAAGTTGTGAGTTAAAAGTTACTAGTGCTTGGCTGAAGTATTTCTAAATCATAGAATGAACTGGGCTGGTAGGCACAAGTGAGGGACATGGCTTGACCCTAATACTCCCTAGCAACAAAGTTGAGCTTTCTCTGAGTTCCATGCAGGCGAAGGCACCGCCCAGAGTTCACAAACAGGGGAAGATATTAACCACACAGGTACCAAATATTCCATTTTCTCCTGTTGCAATGAAAAGAACTGATACACTGGAGAGGCAAGTGGAGTTTTTTCAAACTCTGGCCTAGGCTAACAAGACACAGATATGGTGTTTTCCAAGGAGAATCCAGGGCCAAAAATACTCCAAGATTCAAGTCCTCTGTTCTCTCACCAAACAGGTACAACAGTGGTTTTTTTGCAAACCACTTCCCTACTGAACCTCAGTCCATGTTTAAGGTCATGTAGCCTCCATGTCCTGCTCTGCTCTGCTGAGACAGCCAGTTGTGGTGGTGGTTTTTGTGATGCTACAGCAATACACTAAGTACTAGACCAGGATCACCAAATCAATTTAGCATAGGCCATCCAACAGCTGACAGCCAATAACAGTGGACTGGATTTGAGCTGGTGTGGTAGAAAAGAAAGCTAACATACAGTATTGTGTCTTGGACAACTATTTTTTCAACACCTTTCCCCCCCCCTAATTATAATACCTTATGCCTGATACTGAAATTAC
Organism: Chelonia mydas; assembly: GCF_015237465.2. Lineage (NCBI taxonomy): Eukaryota > Metazoa > Chordata > Testudines > Cheloniidae > Chelonia > Chelonia mydas. Next base: position 188,300,630 of record NC_057849.1, on the reverse strand, counting down.
ACATTTCTAGGAAGCTTTAAGTCACTAGACTGTATGTTCCCCGTTTAATTGCTGCATTACAATTAACTAAGGAATTTGTTAGAATATTATTCAAAAACGGACCTGCTTATCTAGATAGTTCATATGGATCATATCATGGCGATGGCAGTTGTTACCAGGCAAGAGAAGGGGAGGGAGGTAATAAGCAAGTCAAATGTGCTATTCAGTGTGGATTAGTAAAGATGTTTTAAGATGCTAATCTTTTGATTAGAAAATCTGGATTGTTAATGACCTGTATCCAGAAGCCTTTGGGGTTTGTCAGGGGTGCTTCTGTCTCATTCAATGTACCTGATGGCCGGCACAAAGCAGAGCTGGCCCTTGCAAAATAGCGGAATATTGTTCTTTCCTTGGCTGCTTCTCGGGTAGCTTTTCCATGATGCTCCCAGACCTGTTACTTTTTAAGCCTGATTGGTGTATTTCCAGATGCTTTTGTTTTTTATTGTGTTTTGTGCTGAATCTATATTTTCTTGATTATAAATGGCAAATGTAGTTTAGGTGGAGAGAAAAATCTTGCTCTAAGAAGTTTGGCATCATTGCAGCTAAGGTAATCCTGGAGTGTAACGCCAGAGTCCACAATTGACATTTTAATGCTGTTAATATGCCGGTGGACCCATTTGTGGACCCAGCCAGCTACACATTGAAATGTTACACATAAAGTTCTTTAATTTTCAGTAATCATACCTTGTATGTCAGCAATGAGAAAAAACCCTTCTGCTGATCCAGTCCATTCACCTGAAAATGCAACACTGTTCCCCTTCAGTATTGTCTGGTGTTTAAGTCCAGCCTGGTTCTAAAAGTCCTAAGAAAAGGGGTTTCCATCACTTATTTAGACTAGTCCACAGCCTAACATATCTCACTGCCGGGAAAACTAGATTAGTAGGGATGACGTTAGATATGCTTTTGTCTAGGGAAGGGTATTTTATATCTCTTTCAGTTTGTAGACAATATATTTTGTACTTTTACATTGGAAGATTTCAAAGCCTTTTGCACACACAGTAATCTTCACAACATCCCTGTTAGGGTAAAGTACAGATTAGTTAAATGACATGCTTGAGGTCACACAGGAAGTCATTAATAGAATAGGACCCAGAATTCTTGCTTCCAGAGACCACGTTCTAACCATTCTACAATATTCTCTTCTTATCACTCTTATGCAGTAACAAGAAAAATGAATAATTGAAGTCCAATTCTTGATAACCCACACAAAACAGTGAAAATAAAAATTAAGTCCAAGACAAAATGCCAAATTTTTGTAATGTTACTGCATTCGCTTGATTTGACTAAGTAATTTGACCTACGATTTTAAGGAACGTGAAAAATGTAAGGAATTGGCACTTTACAAAAAGTTCCAGATGTGAAGCGAAAAAGCTGCTTCTTAACAACTGAAACAAAGAAAATAGAACAAAAACATTCTTGAATAATGAAAGATAATAAAGGCAATAGATTTCACACACAATTAACTTGGGAATTGGCATAGTCGAAGTGAAAAAGGGTTCATGACTCTACAGTTGCACTTGCTAGGATAAAATTACAAGAGCTGTCTATCTATCGGAGTAACAATCTGGTGTCAGGAAGGAATTTGAATGCCCGGGCAGACAGGGGAGGGGGTATAGCTTTCCCTGACGTATCCAACCTTTGATGGTGGAGAGACGGGAATCTGGACTAGAAAGATGATTAAATGGTTTGTTCCAGTATTGTATTTCATAACCTATGCATTCCTATGATTCCAAATTAAGTCTTGACATCTAGGGGTAGTTGGCAATGAAGCTCTCATTAAAGCTGCAGCACCAAAGCAGTTATAATATTGTTGTAATCGGAATACTAACTAACAACATCTGGTGTCACAAAATGCCTCACAAGGAGAGTATTTCTCCAGTACAGTACAGGGGAGGGGGTAGTGATTTGAGATTCAGGAGGCCTGGGTTCTGTTCTCTACTATGCTTCTGGTCTGCAGAAAGACTTTGGGCAAGTCTCTTGTCCTTTTTGTGCCTCATTTTTCCCATCTGTAAAATGGGGATCATAATAATACTTAGCTCCTTAGTACAGCACTTTGAGATCTATAGGTTGAGGTAGGTATTATTATCCTATTTAATTTTTTTATGTATAAAATAATTTATACTTGAGGGTCTTTTATCCACAGTCTCAAAGCATTTACTAGCATTCATTAAGTCATAGACATAGGAACTTTTAACGTAGCGACATGAAAGAACTTCTCTTACTATAGGGAAATCTTCTCCAGTTCACCATCTTAGCTGTTGGGAGAATCCAGTCTCTGAAGCGTGTATGGAAAAATCATAAAAAAGTTTTCAATATTTCCTATACTGATTTTTTTTTAATTGTGAACATACTTGCCAGCCTTCAACAGAATTCCCTTGTTTAGTAATGTGTTTGTAGGTGTATATGAGTGCTTGCACTGGATTGGATTGGATTAGATGCTCCTGTGCTTTATGAAACATGAGGCAACTCCATGTTTACACCTCCATCATGCATGGAGGTAGACTGAAAAACACATAATTCTGATGCCATTACTTATCTCCAGTTATGGGAAACACCCCTTTGTCTTGCACTAGTTGCATTTATCCTGTTAAGTACTGCAATCTGCAATGGGATAAGGGTCTTGTAACTATAAAATATATGATCAGACTTGTGGGGAACAACCTTTCACTCTTCAGGGGATGCAAAGCAAAATAGCTTTGTTTTCCTGAAACTGCAAAATTATGACGTGCTTCTCTTCTCCCTTATGCCACCACGCTGATGGGGGAGGAGAGATTCCTCCCCCTCTTGCGCACACACACCTGTGTGTGGAGTTACATAATGCAGGGAACCTCTCATACTTATTACTGTTGGCGTGCATTAGAATCTTGCAAACTGATGTTTGACTTGTGAACAGTATGTGCTTCCACATGGATTTAATAACCCTAACAAGGTAATCCTGTTGAGATCATAATCTCATTTACAGCTCTGATGCTGCAGCATGACAGGAAACCTATTAGTCTTCAAGTGAGCACACGCGCACACACACAAGGGATGCTTATCTAATAAATAGGGCACATGAGGGGTCTTTGTAAAAGCAAATTTCGAACCTTAATTCGATTTTTACAGAGTACAGATAGAGAGGAAGGAAAAAAAGAATCAGACAAGGAGATTGTGTAGGAGTATTCAGGGAGATGGCAGGGGAATTGCTGGATTTTCAGGGAGGGGAGAGATGGGAGGTAAGGGGATGTTGGCACCTGTAATATGCTAGAATATTATGTAGTCTGGTGGAGTCAGTGTATGCTCCCTATATTTCAGCAAAATGGACAGCAGGAGCTGACGGAGCTAGCATTGTAGGGCAGCATCCCCTGAGATTCAGACTGGCAGTCGGAGCAGGGCTATTTGGATGTAGCTTGCTCCTTCAATTCCTGCCCTAAGATAGGAATTTCTGTCTCCTCCAGGAAAATGGCTAGTGGGTGAAGCCCAGCAGAGAAGCTGCAAGCTGTTAATTGGGAAAGTAGAAGGAGCCAGGGAGAGGAGAGGCTAGAGCCCCTTAGTTGTTTTCCGGGATGGGACTACAGAGGAAAGATTGTCTGCAAATCTCTAGCATGTTGGCCAGGATAGAGCTCTCTGGGATGGATGTTGGAAATCTAGCTAAACCTGGAGTCTTAGCAGGCAGACTTCTATCCCCAGTTCTGCTTAATGTTGCCTCTGACTGGGGACTCCAGGGTCTCCTCTAAGGACTACATTCTTGGCCCCACCTCCCCTCAAAGTTACTGCTCCAATTAAGATCATCCTTCCTGCCCTTGGGTGCTTCACACTGCCATCAAGTCAGGACTTCTTCAGGGGCTCCCAGCTACTCTTCTCTTGTATGTCCTGCAAGCAGTAACTAGGGAGACATAATCCACAATGGGCTTTTCTTGATTCTTCCTTACTAGGTTCTTTTTTGGTACCTTTTTATTAGACGGGTGGAGCTTTATTCATGAGCATTATTTTGTGCATGACTTACCTGCCAGGTTCCGTCATGTGTCCATAAGGCTGACATCCTGTGTCACAGGCACATTACCATCTCTCGGGCAGATACTGGGCGGGGCAGCAGGGTGATGGCTCAGGTGGTCTGGTGATTGATGATGACAGAGGGACTCTTTCATTTCTTAGTCACCTTCCTGCATTACAAGGTCAGTAGTGATCCAAAGTCATTGCTAGTAGAAAGCCTGTGCAGTGGCCTGTTTGAAATGAACTTACTCTCAGTCCTGTTCCTGGAATAGAGGTATCCACACACACAAAACAATAACATTACAACTGACACGACCTGGTCCCTGTCAGTGTCAGCAGAAAGGCCAAGGACTAGCTGAGCATGGAGACAGTTCAGTCATCTGATGCCTGGAAACGACTCATCATGGTCAGAGCAAAGACTCATTGGCAGTGTATTGCAAGGATTTTCACCCAGCCACAGTCTGAGGTCTCTGTCCCATAGGTTAACCAAGAGCTCTGGTTTCTTAGCTTGTTTCCCCACAGTCAAGTGTAATTTTAAGTAACTGTAGAGAGTTATGATAGTAATGCAAGGAATAAATAGAGTATAAAAAGAGAATCTCGGTTCATTCTAGTGCTCAGTGCTGTCTTCGTCAACAAGCACAAGACCAGATTCAAACCCCTGTGCCAGCACAGTGGAAGCACTGTGAAGGTAGCTTGCTTGTTCCTTTGGTGGGCAGAGGAGTATGAACACAGGAGAGGATAATGGGACAGAGGAGTCTCCTTACTATGGCTATTTATTATTTACATTCTATTAGCATCTAAACTGCATTATGCTAGGAACTGTACAAACACATCTTAAGAGACAGTTGTAACCCTAAACTCCCAGACATGAATAGATAAGACAAAAGAAGTGGTCTTCCCATTTTACGGATGGGGGAAACTGAGACTTAAACATGAAGTGGCTTGCCCAAGGTAACACAAGAAGTCCTGTGTCAGAGCCAAGAGATGACCCCAAATATCCTGAATCCCTGTCCAGACCTTTTTTCCATACAGGACACATGAAATATTATTTTCAATGCTATAACATTAAAATGACTTTTTTTTTTATCTCTAGGATCACATGATTCTTTCAGCTACTGGGTTGATGAGAAATCTCCTGTGGGACCTGATCAAGCCATGGCAATCAAACGTTTGGCTAAAATTTCTTTGGTGAAAAAGCTAATGAAAAAATGGTCAGTGACTCAAAACCTGACCTTCAAAGAGCAGCTGGAAGGTGGGATCCGCTACTTTGATCTGCGCGTATCTTCCAAACCGGGAGAAGTGGGACAGGAGATCTACTTCATACATGGCTTGTTTGGCATCAAAGTATGGGATGGACTGATGGAGATAAATACCTTTCTCACACAGCACCCCAAAGAAGCCATCTTCTTGGATTTCAATCACTTCTATGCCATGGAAGACCAGCACCACATATATCTGATTAACAGGATCCGGGAAGCATTTGGATCAAAACTTTGCACAATGGAATATGTAGAAAATGTGACCTTGCAATATCTTTGGGAGAAGAGTCAGCAGGTGGGGAAAGGACATGTAATGAGTCTAAGCCCAAAATGTTACAATTTGAATTATAAAGAGTATCTGACTAGGATTCCAAGCATATTATTATTATTATTTATTTTATTGTATTGTATTTTTTATATTATGGTGGCTTCTAGGGGTCAGGACTCTATTATGCAGGAATTCACAAATAAGCAACAAAGATACAAGCTTGCATATGTAGTTGATCTTTTATAAAGTGTTGGCTTGGTGTTTGTGAGGACACATTGTCCTCCAGTAACTAGCCCACACAAAGAATAAAAACTTTAATTCTATAGAAAGCTAATGCATAGTCTCTTATCTCATCTGTATTTTAGGAGCAACCAGTCTGGGTTCTATCCATGTTAGTGCATGAGTGAGCTTTAGTTGGTGACTATGGTGTCTGTTGATTGCAGCTCTCTAATGCGCAGTCTTGAAGCAAAAAGCTCCCAGGGCTTCCATTTAATTCCAAAACTATAAAGTCGGGTGTGTGTGCAGTCATGCTTTGAGGAATTCCTCTGAGCAAGTCCTCTTCAGTCTGCTTCCAGGATTCTACCTGATTAAGGCAAAGAACCCCTTATCAAATCAGATAATGAAAGGTGTTCTGTTTTAGCTCTCAATAAATCATGTGACACTTTGAAACAAACAGACTGGGATGTAACACTCGGTATCTAGATTTGCTAGAGATGGCTCAAGATCCACTTTCTTTATAAACTTCTAGGATGTTCAGATCCAGATATAGAAACAAACAGCACGTATCTGCCTTGAAACTCCCTTATGGCCTGAACTAGAATGCAGAATCCAAAGTAATATTTAACTCTGGATCTGAAGACCTTTCCCAGATATTCACAGGACTCTCATAAACTGTTACTTCATATGACACCAGGAATAAAACATATCTCAGCTCCAGAAGGCACAGTACAGGTTATAGCAGACAATGAGATTGGTCTTTGGTGTTCCATCCAGTAAATGGCAGTGGAACGCCAGTATATGAGCCAGCCCAGTATATCACAGCAAGTTAATTTGAATTGAGTTACACAGTATTTTAGTTCCTAACTTGCCACCATCCTTTTCCTGAGACAAAAGTAATTCTGGCAATGCTGTCTGACAAATATTAAGAGTAAGATTAGAGGAATGTTGTTTAAGTAAAACATTTTGGAATGTGATTTCAGTTTCATACTGTAAATTCTCCTTTTTCTCTAGTGACACTTGAAACGCTACACAGTCCTGAATTTGCAACTAATCAAAATGATTTTATCCTTTATGGCAACACTCCAGTGATTTAATTGTATTTAGTGTACTAGTTTAAAGACAGGAGGCCATATTCTCACCAGATTATACACAGGTGTACTTAGATTTCAAAGGGACTGCATGGGTATATGTAAGTGCAAAATTTGGTTCCAAAACATAGTGATTCAGTTTAATTTGCATCCTTTTCTATCTTTCTCTCCATTATTTAGGTTCTCATTTTCTACCACTACCCTCTGTATCAGGAATATCCCTTCCTGTGGCCAGGGAATAAAATGCCAGCACCTTGGGCAAACACAACGAACGTGCACAAGCTATTACAGTTCTTAGAGACCACTCTTGGGGAGCGGGCTCAACATGGAACTTTTCATGTTTCTCAAGCTATTCTCACACCCAGGGTCAAAACTATTGCACGACACCTAATCCGTGGCCTAAAAAATACGCTTGTTCACAGGTAAGGATTTGTCTTGGTTCCACAGCTCGTTGTTTGAAACTTTTTACCTTGAAGTTACAATGAATAAGCAAGTAACTACCAGGCCTGTGCTTGAATTATTAACACCATACCAATATCTGATTTTTCAGGATATATTGTTACTTATATTTGATGACTGCAAGCATCTCACTCCCTGCAGTTAAGCTAAAACATAAACCATCCCTTTACGTGTAAATACCCACAGAGAACATGTTGGTAGGGTTCAAATTTAGAGGATTGATGAGATGTCAAATAAGGCTCAGCCAGCTTTATTAGTCGAAGACCATACAGCACAACACACCAGGGAAAGGGTTAATACTTTACCAATCCAATCTGGGAAGCAGTGTCTCACAGCAGTCAATCTGCTCCGGAAGTATGGACTCACTTCGTTCATATAATGCCCTTGTTTACGACAAAAGTAGGGTACACCCAGTTCTTACCAGTTTCTTATCTTGTTTTGAACTTAGTTTTCAGGTCACAAAGACCTCATATCAACCATCCCTATTCCTCAGTACCAGCACCTGGTGCAACTTGGTAGGCCTTAACAAAACATGCATTTGATTCCTGACAGCTCCTACATATACCCAAGGACAGAGTTCATACACACTACTAATACAATTTATTTTAGCATAAGTACAAAGGATGCTGGGGAAACGGTTCATGATTTATATATCAAGCATAAGTGCAAAGCTTTTTAGTCATTTGGCTGACAAAATGCAAGACCAAATTCATGTTCTTTTGTGAGCAGAGAGCAATTTGAAGTGGTGTCTCTAGAGAAAATAGGTACCCTCAACTCTTCTTGATTTAAAGTGAGAAGGAAAAACAAGCTTATCTCTTACATGAAAATCAGATTTCATTTTCTGTGGACTAAAATCTGCTCTGGGTTATATGCATACCAACCTCAGTGATTTCCATAACACTTGCACGCTCATAGGACAAGATTTGGCCTTAAATGTGTCTTGCTTCTCCAGACCAAAAAAAAAAGAGGGAGATGAATAATAGGAGGGAGATGAATACAGTTTTGCTTGTGGCTACATGGTTTATCCATAAATAAGATAACTACTAAAGGGCCTGATCCTGAAAATTGCTGCACCCTTGTAACTCATAATGACTTAAAAGGCGGGTACAGGGCCCCTCATTTCCCAGGATCGGACCCAAATGATTCTGCTGTGTGATATTAACATTGTGTAGCCTATATTCCAAATCACAGAGTGAATAGTGATCCTTTTTGTGGTTTAAGGCCTGAAATCTTACTCTTTTTAGCTCTACTCATACCATATAATCAAAGCTTGGACTTGTCAGGGCAACATACAGACTGGCATCTAGTCCTGTGCAGTTAGTAACAATGGTGCTAGCTGTTACTGTGAGTCTGATTGTCAAAATCACCATATCACCTACTGAACTGGACATAAAACAATGAAATGGGCAGCACTGGAAACCAGTTAGCATATGGCCTTTGATTTTCTGGAAAACTGTCATTGAATCTTCCGTCCCAAGTTCATAACACCCAGATTCTAAATCTTTTGGGAAAAATCGCTGTTTCTTCTAGTGGTACTTACTGCTTTTTTCCTAAAACACCCCCTTGCCACATCAATTAAAATAGGGAAAGAACAAGGTAAAAATTACTTAGACAAGTTAGATGGCTTCAAGTCACCAGGGCCTGATAAAATAAATCCAAGGAGATAACTGAGCCATTAACAATTATCTTCAATAATTCATGGAAGACAGGAGTGATTCCAGAGGACTGGAAGAGGCCAAATGTAATGTCAGTCTCTAAAAAGGGGAACAGTGACAACCTGGGGCATTACCGATCAGTCACCTTAACTTCAGTACCCAGAAAGATAATGGAACAAATAAGCAAGCAAGCAAACACCTAGAAGATAATAAGGTGATGAGTAACAGCATGGATTTGTCAAGAATAAATAATGTCAAATCAACCTAATAGCTTTCTTTGACAGGGTAACAAGCCTTAGGGAGGAAGCAGAAGATGTGGTATATCTTGACTTTTGTAAGGCTTTTGATACCGTCTTGCATGACGGTCTCATAAACAAACTAGGGCAATGCAACCTCGATGGGGCTACTATAAGGTGGGTGCATAACTGGTTAGAAACTACTTTCTGGGTATGGTTTATCAGTGGTTCACAGTCAAGCTGTATGGCTGTATCAAGTGGGGTCACACAGGGATCAGTCATGGGTCCAGTTCTGTTCAATATCTTCAAAAATGATTTAGATCAGCAGTTCTGAAACTTTAGCAACCCGAGGACCCCCGTTTTCATTTTAAAATTTTTTGCAGACCCCCAAGCCCCTCTGCTCAGCCCCAGACTCCACCCCTTCCCCCAAGCCCACACTCCTGCCCCATCTCTTCCTACCACCGCTCCACCCATGCCCCTCCTCTTTCTGCCTTCTCCATCGAGTGCCCCCCCCTACCCTTCTCCCCCAGCATCTCCTGCATGCCCCTGATCAGCTGTTTCCAGCATGCAAGAGGTGCTGGGAGAGGTGGGGGAGGAGTTGATCAGTGTGGCCAGTGGCCCCAGACATGATTCCGCGCCCTCCCCTGAGTGTGCCCCATCCTGACTCCTCCGTCTCCCTTCCAGCACCTCCTGCACACCATTGAACAGCTGTTCCCCGGCTTGCAAAGGCACTGGGAGGGAGGGGGAGGAGCTGATCAGCAGGGCCCATGTACCCCCTGGAGTGCCCTCGCGGACCTGTTTGAGAAACGCTGATTTAGATAATGGCATCGAGACTACACTTATGAAGTTTGGAGATGATACCAAACTGGGTGGGATTGCAACTGCTTTGGAAGATAGGATTAAAATTCAAAATGCTCTGGACAAACTGGAGAAATGGTCTGAAGTAAATAGGGTGAAATTCAGTAAGGACAAATGCAAAGTACTCCTCCTGGGAAGGAACAATCAATTGCGCACCTACAAAATGGGAAATGACTGCTAGGAAGGAGTGCTGTGGAAAGGGAACTGTGGGTCATAATGGATCACAAACTAAATATAGTCAACAGTGTAACATTGTTGGGGAAAAAAAAAAGGTAAACATAATTCTGTGATGGATTAGCAGGAGTGTTGTAAGCAAGACATGGGAAGTAATTCTTCTGCTCTACTCCACACTGATACAGCCTTAACTGGAGTATTGTGCCCAGTTCTGCACGCCACATTTCAGGAAAGAGGTGGACAAATTGGAGAAAGTCTAGAGGAGAGCAACAAAAATAATTAACGGTCTAGAAAACATGACCTATCGGGAAAGATTGAAAAAATTGGCTTTGTTCAGTCTGGAGAAGAGAAGACTGCGGGGGGACTTAACAGTTTTCAAGTACATAAAAGGTGATTTGAAAGAGGAGAGAGAAAAAAATTATTCTAGTTAATCTCTGTGGATAGGACAAGAAGCAATGGGCTTAAATTGCAGCAAGGGAAGTTTAGGTTGCACATTAGGAAAAACTTCCTAGCTGTCAGGGTGGTTAAGCACTGGAATAAATTGCCCAGGGAGGTTGTGGAATCTCCATAATTATAAGTATTTTAGAATAGGTTAGACAAACACCTGTCAGGGATGGTCTAGATCAGGGGTGGGCAAACTTTTTGGCCTGAAGGCCACATCGGGGAATAGAAATTGTATGGTGGGCCATGAATGTTCACAAAATTGGGGTTGGGGTGCAGGATGGGGTAAGGGCTCTGGATGGGGATGGGGGTGCGGGCTCTGGCGTGGGGTTGGGGAAGAGGAGTTTGGGGTGTAGGAGGGTGCTCTGGGTTAGGACCGAGGGGTTCAGAGGGCGGGAGGGGAATCAGGGCTAGGGTAGGGGTGCGGGAAGGGGTGAAGGTTCCGTCTGAGGGTGTGGGCTCTGGGGGTGCAGGAGCTCGTGGGCTGGCTTAAAAAGTAGTTTGCCCACTCCTGGTCTAGATAATACTTAGTCCTGCCTTGAGTGCAGGGGACTGGACTAGAAAACCTCTTGAGGCCCCTTCCAGTCCTACAATTCTGTGATTCTATTTCTTAAAACCCTCCTCAAAGGCCCAGAGGGTTGGAATCTAAAACATCCACATAATAGAAATTCTGAAGTTCCTATGGTTGAAGTTAGGACGTGGAGTTCCAGTCTCTTGCCTCTCCACAGAATTTAGTCTGACAGAATAATGTCTAAAGCCAAATAATGAAATAATGTTAGTATACAAGTAATCTGATCCAAATATTTTGAACCTCCTCTGTTTTCCAAGATTGCAGTTTGGTTTTTGTACATTAAACACTAGATGGCGCTAAAATGCTTTCTTTAAGAGTATGTGTAGCACTGTCAGACCCAGGATATTAGAGAGACAAGGTGGGTGAGATAATATCTTTAAGATTAAGAAACAATTTTAAATTTGTATAGCTTTACTCCTGAAAACACATGACACTTAAAAAAAACAAGTTGGGTGAGTGATATCTTTTCTTGGACCAACCTTTGTTGGTGAGAGAGAAAAGTTTTCGAGCTTACACAGAGCTCTTCTTCAGGTCTGGGAAACTTACTCAGAGTGTCGCAAGTACATACAAGGTGGAACATTTGAGAGCATAGTGATTGTCAGGTTTCACCCACGTACTTGCTACTGTGGCATTTCGTGCACTGGATGAGGTACACCACATATTGTGATAGGCATGTGTAGGACCCATGGATCTTGAAAGGTGTGTTGTCTCTTGAATGAACTCGCACAGGAAAATGATAAAAGACAAAAACATCACATCACCTATGGGTGAACACTTTTCACAAAAAGGACGAGCCTGGGAGCTTAAATTCATAACTTTGCTTGACACTAAAAATCATATCACAACAACCTATAACCCACCAACAAACACCGCCACCCCAGCTGTTTCTCTTTCCTCCTTTGCCTCCCTATGACTAGAGGGGTAACAAGCCACTTCACCTTGAGTGGTCCCTTGAGTGTCAACTACTTGTGCTAAACAATCTGTTCCATCTTCTGGTTAGCTGTGACATTCTGAGTACGTTTCCCAGACCTGAAGAAGACCTCTGGCTTAGTCTACACTACAGACTAAAGTTGGTATAACTGTCCCCCTCTCGCGTTGACATCGTGCTGTCTCCACCAGTTCAATTGAATGATGTCACCGGGAGAGCTTCTCCCGGTGACATAGCTGCCACCTCTCAGGGAGGTGGAGTACCTGTGCTGATGGGAGAAAATCCCTCACCCTCATCATAGGTAGTGTCTTCGCTAAGGCTTTGTCTACACTGGCACTTTTGTCGTTAAAACTTTCGTACATCTGCGCCACTGCAGCGCTGTATGTGAAGACAAGCCCTCTGTGTAAGCGCGAAAGCTTGTCTTTCTCACCAACAGAAGTTGGTCCAAGAAAAGATATCACCTCACCCACCTTGCTTTTTTAAGAGAGGCATGTGTTTTAAGGAATAAAGCTTTACAAATTTAAAATTGTTTCTTAATCTTAACTGAAGATACTTAATAAAGTGTTTAATTCGCATGGATACAATGTGGTTCTTCTATAGTATATATTAAATGTGCAGTATTATAAGAATGTCTCAAAACTCACATGACCCTTCTCATCCTCAAAACACTTCACAAACATCAGTAAATTAATTTTCAAATCATTTCCAGGAGCTTTAATAATGTCTGTTTCATATGGAGCAAATCCCTCCTTAAAATTAGTTACTTCCCTGAGGCCTTCCAACAATAATTCAAATATTAAAATCTGTTCCAACAATAATTCAAATACAGATCCATAACGTGTCATCAGGTTTTAAGCACAACTTTCTAAGGAAGTCACTGAGACGTTCTGCTTAAACACTGAAGGCTTGAAATGATATGCAGTTAAAAACAGAGTCCAGATACTTCCCAAGTTAAAGCCTGCTTGCAACCACATGCACAGTGTTTATACACAGTTGAATGGGAACTGCCTGTTCTGTACATTCAATTTTGGCTGTACAACTTTGTATGGACCTCTGCCTTCTGATTCTGATAATGCTGGCCCTAAACATGAGTATTAAACCATTAAGTTCTAACTAATGGGGAAGAAACATTTGAAATTAATCAACAGTGATTTACAAATGACTGGCTTTTCATGAGAATACCTACTCTTTTGCCTTTATCTCTTTCTTTTTGTTTACTGATAACTTCCTTTGTGGGTTGTTATTTTTATTCTCGGGATTGCTAGCGCCAAGGGGCAGACAGCTTGTCTTTCTATCTGCTTGTAAAACAACAGGCACACTATGGCACTCATGGGATTAGTTACTTCTGTCTTCTGTCCCGTGGAAACCTCATTGCTGTAGTGTTAGAGGAGAACAAAAACTTATGCAAACCTTTGGTTCAAGTTCTTTTCAAGGAATGACTGGAAATATTTTCACTTCTTAGTAATCCAAATCATTTCATTCATCTCTAATTATTATGATTTAAGTAATAATGCAAAACCTATTGCTTTTAATTAAGCCTTCAGATTGGTATATACTCAGACAAAACAAGAACAAAGAAACCATTGCAGGACCTTAAATTCTGAGGTCCTAATTGTTCAGTGAAGTCATGAAGAATCCTATACATAATGACAGGTTTCAGAGTAGCAGCCGTGTCAGCCGTGTACTGAACACTACAGTATCCGTAAAAAGAAAAGGAGTACTTGTGGCACCTTAGAGACTAACAAATTTATTAGAGCATAAGATGAAGTGAGCTGTAGCTCACGAAAGCTTACGCTCTAATAAATTTGTTAGTCTCTAAGCCGCCACAAGTCCTCCTTTTCTTTTTAAGAATCCTATAGTATGTCTTGTAAGAGCACTGGTTTGCACTGGTGATTTTGGCCAATATTTCTATTCCCCACCCCCACCCCCTGCCCCCAAAATGGTTGTGCAGTGTGCTGTTTTCTGCCACCCTTCTCCCCAGAAGTGGTTGCATTTTAAGGATGCAGTATATATTTAGTTTGCTACTTTGGGGTTAAAAGATACTGTGCAAACATGCTATTCATAGACAAAATGTTATATGTAGAGCAAAATCAAGGTGCTTCCATACCAGTGTGTTATATTGGTTAACATATTTATCCCTCTTTTTTCTTTAGGAACCTGCCTATGATTTTGAACTGGGTAAAGAGACAGAAGCCAGGCGTTATGGGCGTTAACATAATTACATCAGACTTTGTGGAGCTGGTTGACTTTGCTGCCACTGTTATTGCATTAAACGACCTCCTTTTAGAAGGGCACCGAGCTGTGACTAAATCCTGACTGTTCTGTCACTCTAAGATCAGCGCTCATCCACTGAGAGGAGGATTTGGAGTCTTTCATCCATGTCAACAGCTTTTCAACGTAAATCTCAATTTAGGTGTTTTGGATTTTGTTTTTTAAGAAACAAAAACCTAGTTTCTGAGGAAAACGTGCTGAAAATCATTCACATCAGGATCCATTGCTGCATGGATCTGACCTGAACACTAAGCAGTGTCCGAGTGCTGCTGACGCTGTTATGCACACATCTGCTGCAGTACAGCAAGCTGTTGTCTGCCTGGCAGTAGGAGGCCGGACACTACAGCAGATGTAACCAATTGGCAGCGGTGTCTCCCCCGGCAACTAGACTCCCTGTGGGTGTTCATCCTGTGCGTCAGGCTAAGAATTGGTGTTGATCCTCGGGAGCAGTTCTACCAGACCAGCCAAAAACGATCCTCCACTTTGCTACATAACTCAGAGCTGTGCTGGTCTCAGCTACCAGTTGCTATTGTATCTCTTATGCCGTACTGGAAGCTACCTCAGAGGGAAGCTTTTACACTGTGTTCAGTGGTTTAAACAGAGATGAGCCCGAGGTGCGGAGATTGGATTTAAACTTACAACTCTCAGGGGCTTTTGACTCCAAAGTTTTGTTTTCAGTCTCTCTCTTATTTTAAGGGACTTCCATTAGAGCAGGATGCAGATGCACTTTACTTAAGTTTGGGGGAAAAAAATCTGTTGAGTTTTCTTGAAAGGTTGTGGGTGGGAGGAAGCTCTGCACAAAAGGCTGCTATGTGCACATTAGTTACACAGCAGGCTTTGTTCATTGTATGTAGCTTTGAGACACAGTGTAGCAAACTGTAAAATGGAGTTTAGTCAAAACTTTGGTGGTTTCATTCGTGTGGACCTTACCTCCTACCTCAATTTCAATTCACTTGGTTTTTCATTCCCTAGGCTTCATTGGCGGGGGGGGGGAGGCGACCACAAAAATTGCTATTTTTTGTTTGGCATCTGGTCATTTTTCACATCATTTTGTGCCCAAAAACTTGAACCTACCCAAGTTTGCTCAAAATGCACCCTAAAGTCACTGTGAGGATTGTAGCTTACTTGAGACATTGAGTTCCTAACCTGAGTTTCCTCTGCGAGGCAAATTGGGATGCAGGGAGTGGAGGGGTGGGAATAACTGATAGAATTCTCCCAAGCTGCACCCACTTATGATGGCAGAATAAGATGCCGCTCACAAATTGTGCTGATCCTCATTACATGATCATACATGTTTTTTTTAATTGTTTGTTTTGATCGGCAGCAAAATGTTGACAATATTTATTTTTAAATTATGTTTCAGCATTGACACTCCACTGATGAATTAGGGAAAGTTAACAGATTTGAGAGGAGACATCTCAGGCTCTCTGTTGAGTCAGGCAGACATCACTGGATAAATTCGCACTCAGCTCATAATGTAAAGGTTATCTTTTGAGCCATGAGGGCTAGAGACATTTGAAAATGAAGGATTAGATTCTAGAGCAACAGGGAAATGTGTTGGCTCACTGGCTCAATCTGTAATGAAAACTTTGAACAATTCAACTGAACATTGAGGGCTCTGTTAGCACACTTCATGTTAAGAGTAACTACTTTCCATTGGCGGTAGACTAGAAACCCTAAGGTTTGGGCATTAAGTAGCAACGGGCAAAGCTTTCATTATGGCCACAGTAGTACTCTACTTATGCACAAAAACTTGCTTCTTTCAAGACAAATCCAGACAAATAAAACAGCTGGAGGGTTGGGTGATTCTATGATGATACATCGCACAGTTTGTATCTTCACATTGTTGCATTGTCAGGGCATGTTAATCTACAGCAGTGGTTCTCAACAGGGGTACATGTACCGCTAGGGGTACACAGAGGTCTTTCAGGGGCCACATCAACTCATCTAGATATTTGTCTAGTGTTACAACTGGCTACATAAAAAGCACTAGCAATGTCAGTACAGACTAAAATTTCATACAGACAATTTGTTTATACTGCTCTATATACTATACCCTGAAATGTAAATACAATATTTATATCCCAATTGATTTATTTTATAATTATATGGTAAAAATGAGAAAGCAAGCAATTCTTCAGTAGCAGTGTGCTGTGTGACACTTTTGTATTTTTATGTCTGATTTTGTAAGCAAGTAGTTTTTAAGTGAGGTGTAACTTGGGGGTATGCAAGACAAATCAGACTCCTGAAAGGGGTACAGTAGTCTGGAAAGCTTAAGACTCAAGCCTCTGATCTACAGTTCAAAACATTGTGTAATTATGCAACATCATAGCATGAGGCGGTTACTCTTTTGCAGCATGGATGTCCAAAATAAATTCAGCACTTTGATTATCCCATGAAGCTGATGCACTCTTACAGTCTTTCCGAGAGTTGTCCTTTACCCCCAAAATAACTGGGCAATTGATGGCTCATCTGCTGTTCAGTCACCTTTCTACAAACTGCTGCTAGTGAACTAATTATCAGCGGGGTTAAGAATGACTGTTAAGACTTAAGTTTATTTTGCTTATAAGAAAAGTGATTGTTTTGACAAACAGTTTAGGAAAAAATTATCAACCTGACCATCCCCTCACCCTCTGGCTCCCTCACCCAGTCGGATAGTAGCTGCAGCTTTTTCCATGCTGTTTCTCTCATGGTGGTGGCTCTATACTTAATGCCCTAAACCACATAGAGTTGGGTTCAGCTAGAGGTTTGCAAACCTTCCACATGGGAACTTTGGTCAAGTTCTTAACAAGCTTTAATATGATTTATCTGTTTGTGTTGCATGGTTTTAATTAGTGCTGTTCAAAATGTTTTTTCCAGCTAAATCTTTCTTATGAAAAACTGAAGGGTTGACTTTTTGTGTCTTCCCCCGCCTCCCACCATCACCATGTCTTTTTCCTCATTTTCTAGTGGGAAAAAAAGTGAGAGAAGATGGCGTAAATATTTTTTTTTAAAAAAATCCACAAATTTAAGGTTTTGTTTAGCTAAAACAATTGCACAAATAGTTCAAACAAAAGAAATATTTTGTTTCCTTCAAATGTTTTCTAGAAAGTATGTCTTTTGACCAGCCCTACTTTTAATGCCAAGTCATATGCAGAATGATGGCTTCAACTGAGTTTCACTTAGAGATTTGAATTTTGCAGCTAGCCCAAATTCTCTTGTAGATCAAGTCAAAACCCCACAATCAGAGCAAACTTTGGGGTCTATACTTTGTGGCTTATGCCCACTTCTAGATATAGAGATTGTCTGAGCACAGAACTCAAAGCAAAACTCATGCAGAGTGAACGCAAATGAAACAGGAATGAAGAAAATATTTGCATGATCACTAAATGACTGAATTACACATAGGCAGGGTTTAAATTCTCAGAGTATTTCCCAGAGGCTCTTCTCCCCCCCTCCCCCACCCCCTCTTCCCAACTCCCATTCCCATCCTCACATGCTATAAAAACTCCAAGGGGGTTTGAAAATACTTACCAGAGCTCTGGTCTGGACAGCTCTGGCTGAATTTAAGCCCTGCACACAGGCATACGTATAACCTTGTATTTGTGTTAGTTCTTAATCTGCTAATCTGTTGTACTGTATGTAACTACCTCAAAAGAGAATTATCAGGCTTAGATAGGTAATATTTGTATAGAGTATTCAAAGTAATGGATCTGTGTTATTAGCCCTCCTAATGTATTTATTTAAATAGAAAAGTGGATGGTGGGAACCAAAGGTTCTGTTTGTTTGTTTTTAATGTATTCAAGAAACTTTTGGATTTATGTGCTATTGGCTGCTCTGTGTTGACATACAGGGTACGAAGCACTACTGAGAGTGTAGGCATAAGGATGGTAGCATGGCAAAAAGAAACTTTAAATGGAAAATTATTTGAATCCATGGTGATAGAAATGTCACTAATATCCGGCTGATGTTTGGCCCCATGTGGAGGGATTGGGTGGTCTCAGCACAGGGGATAGGTCTTCACGTGGTAAAACCCACTATCACAGCTGACAGTAAACCCTTGGCTGAACACTGAGACTGCCTCCCTGGAAGTGGGTTGAGGCATGCTGGTGGGGCAGTGTGGGGGAAGCCTGCACCCCCGTTGCCTGTGTTGTGTATGTGTTTTAGTGGATATATAGCTGTCAAGTACAGGGCTGCATCTTTTCTAATCCTGCATCTTTACAAAGCACTAAAATACACTTGTAAAAAGGTAAAACATCAGCATGATCACAAGAGAACTGCTGCGAAAGCTGCCACCATGACGACGGTGTGGGTGCTCAGGGAGCAGCCGAGCGCAGAAAAGAAGCTCCACAAGGCTGTGTGTGCATGTTTGTGCATAAGTCTTCCATTAACTACCTTATTATTTCAATCACTTCATGCCCTGAACTGGGTTGTGAATGTTAATTGCAAACAATGGAGAGGCAGTGGCACAAAGGGACTGAATAGTGTTTTGTGTTTGACTTATTCTTCTGTTCAGAACTATGTATAAAAAGTTGCATAGAATGTTACTGGCAGCTGTGTGGGGTATAATATTTCAATGAAATGCAGTTTTTAAAGAATAAGAATCTATGTAACAAAACCATCAAAAGCAATGTACCTGTACATAGATAGACATATTATTATCACTGTCTTCATGAGGTGAGACTTAAGTCAAAGTTTATTAACTTGTTTAAGACATAGGTCACCTCTCTCCTGGCATTTCCTGATGGCGCAGACCACCTCCCTATTAATATGCCTGAAGCATTGACAGCATTTACATATAAGGAAAAGAAATATTATGAAAGTATATATTTTAGGTTCTTCTTAAGGTGGGTCCACAAGTGGAAACAAGGAGAGTTAGCGCCATGGGATTAACTAGCTCTTGCAGACCCACCAGTGTTCCATGGCCCACAGTTTGGGAACAACTGCCCTAAATCATTCGTGGCTGTGTCACTCAGGGGTTACTCATAAAGACAGATGCAATGTTAGTCACAGACAATAGGCACCTGGGATGTCACACCTGAGGCACTTTATTAATGTGTCAGAGTGTGTACATATTAGAGATGGGTCTGAGTAGCAAAGCTAAAGGATGTTTTGGATCCAGGATTTTGGTTTGGCCCATAATAGAGACTGAATCTGGGTCTAGATCCAAAGTTGGATTTTCTTCCTGTCTAGTGTTGTCATGTATTTATTTTCTATACATATGTGTGTTACAGGTAGGGATAGCCTATACACGTTGTAACAAACAGGAGACGCTTTTGGATTGTTAGTGTGTAACTATAGGACATAAATACTTAGTTTGGTAATAGACTACAAATGAAAATTGATAGGAGAGTGTGTTGTGTGTGTATTAGAATCAGACTTGTCACCTTGCTATACAGAATGTATATTTCTATTTATTTTTACTGAGACTCAGGTATCGGAATATGAGTTTACTCTTTCTTGTCCTAACTCAACCAAAGACTTTTACCAAGGGATCAGTCCTCAAGGCAAAAGTTAGGACAATTTTGAGTGGAGTTTTTAGCAGGAACAGATGAACTGATTTGGACAAAATAAGAAATAACCTAAAACTTTACCCAAAATTTGAACTCAGTTAAAACTTGTTTGGTTGGGGGTTTTTTGGGAGGGGAAGAAGAAGAAGGAAATTCTCATTTCTGCCTTTTCTGGTTTGGGTGAGAAGTGAAATACTGCACAGTAATCTGGTTTCAGAGTAGCAGCCGTGTTAGTCTGTATCCGCAAAAAGAAAAGGAGGACTTGCAGCATTCAATGAAGTGAGCTGTAGCTCACGAAAGCTTATGCTCAAATAAATTTGTTAGTCTCTAAGGTGCCACAAGTCCTCCTTTTCTTTGTTCAGTAATCTGGCAATCTAAACCTGAAAGTGTTGGAAATCTGAGAAACTTTTGTGCTTGTGAGATTCCCAGCCCTATTTTCAGACAAATGAAATGTGCATAAGACTACTAAATGCTTACACCACTTAGTCCTGCCTCCTTCCTGGCCTCCATTTCCCCTTATTTAAGCCCCCTCCTGTTGCATGGTCGTTATTTACAGAATTTGGCTGTTGACAAGAGGGGTGTGTTAACTTCTGTCTCAAATTAGTTATCACTAGGGGGCATGTAAGAGCAATGAAAAATGTATTTCTCTTCAGAGACTGAGCCTGGCATCTGTGATGCTGTATGAAGGGTCAAGGAAGTGGGCAGCTATATTCACTGAGCAACTGGGCCTGCCTGCAAATTCTGATTTACTTTAAAAAAAAACAAAACAGCAGAACATGATACATGCTATCACAATTAGTCAAACAGAAATGAAGGTTTTCCCCATAAATCTAGAGCATAGTATACAGAATTGTGTACTTTAATACCTTCCAGTGATGCCCTAGGACTATTAGCTCCCTATTTTAGCTCCCTATTAGCTCCCTATTTTAACTCCCTACCACACTGAGAAAGAAGAAATATGGGGGGAGGGGAGGGGGAAGTACATATATTTAGCTATCCACACATATTCTCATATTTTGACAGAAAATATAGACCTTAGGGACCAGACCAGTAACATAAACTTCAGAACAATCTAGTGAAATTGTGTACTGTATTTTATCCATTGTCATTGTGCTTCTCTTATTTATTGTCAGCCTTCTGATATATTTCTTTGCTGTCTGCATCTCTCTGAAATTGAACTGCTACATTTTCTGTCTTATTAAAAACAATATATTATGGAACATTCAAGTATTGTTTGTGTCTAACAGGGATACTTTTGGCAGAGCCTGGATTCTGCTTGGTGTAAAATGCATTTTCTAGTCATTTTTTGTAAATATATTTTGTTTAAATCTTCCAAGAAAAAAATAATTATTTCATTCTTTTCTTCTGTGAGTGTTTTATGCAGTTTCTCTTCTCCTTCTCTTTTGGCACCATGGACCTTACCCATCTGCCTAATTCAATCGTGTGTGTTGTAAAACCATTAATGCCTCATTTTAACTGAGCAAATAAATTTTGGGCTGACAGCTGTTTTTGGGGTTTTTTTTAAATTTTACTCAAAAATTATCGTTGTTGGATTGGAGGTTTTACCCTGAAAATAAACTTTGGCAACTTCATCTTGTTAATAATCTTACTGTGTGGCCAGTGTAGTTTATTATTTTGACCCAAAAGAGATCGAGCTTTGAATCAATTTTCTGAGTTTTGATTGCTTTGTTTGGTGTTTTTTGTTTGGGGTTGGTTTTTTTTTTTTTTTTTTTTTTTTCACAGAATGATATAAAGATTTTAGTTTCCTAGCTTCCTTTTATATAAAATATTAATGTAAGATAAGCAGAAAACAACCCAAGTGATTTCAGAGGCCTGTGTATTAGATGTGCTGTACCACATTATCTACCAGTAATTAGCTGGTCATTATTGAAAACCCAATACCTTCTGGCCTGCGGGTAGTGTGTGAGCATTTATCTGCTCAATCTTCAGTTAACATGTGCTTACATTTATAATAACCATTTTCAATTAAACTTGGGTCTTAGAAAGAACTGTGCGCCAATGCATGAACTCCAGGTACTGTTTGGAATTGAAGCAGGATCATTTTTCCCATTTGGCTTCTTGGTTGAAGATTCAGGTAGCTTCAGCTGCTGGAGCACGGGTAAGAAAACACCATGCTCATACTCCAGTTGAAAATGAAATGATAATGACTCTGAAACTTGGGCCCTGGTTGATCTGAAGGAGCCCCCTACTGATACCCTCTATGATAGTCTTAGGGCTTGTCTACGCTGGCACTTTACAGCGCTGCAACTTTCTCGCTCAGGGGTGTGAAAAAACACTCCCCTGAGCGCAGCAAGTTTCAGTGCTGTAAAGTGCCAGTGTAGACAGTGCCCCAGGGCTGGGAGCTGTGCCCCTCGTGGAGATGGGTTTTTTTGGAGCGCTGGGAGAGCTCTCTCGCAGTGCTCTGCCATGATTGCACAAGCCACGTTAAAGAGCTGCCGGGGCAGCGCTTTAGCATTGCCAGTGTAGACTAGCCCTTAGTGATCTAGATTCTGCTCACCCATTCTGAACTTGTGGGAGGTATTCAGTGTGTGGAATAAACCAGCTTCCCCACAAGTTTGTTTTCAGTATCTGCAGGTGTCTGCCGGGAACTGGGAGTGGATGATGGGATGGATCACTTGATGATTGCCTGTTCCATTCATTCCTTCTGAAGCACCTGGCGTTGGCCACTACTGAAAGACAGGATACTGGGCTAGATGGACTGCTGGTCTGACCCAGTATGGCTGTTCTTTTGTTCTAGGTCAGGGTGGGCAAACTACGTCACGGGAGCTGCATCCGGCCCTCCAGATGTTTTAATCCGGCCCTCTACCTCCTTCCGGGGAGCGGGGTCCAGGGCTTACCCCATTCTGGTGCTCCAGCTGGGAAGTGGGGTCGGGGCCTTGCCCCATTCTGCATGGCTCCCAGAAGCAGTGGTATGTCCCCCCTCCAGCTCCTACGCATAGGGGCAGCCAAGGCATTGGCCATGCCTGGCTGCGCCTCCGTGTAGGAGCCAGAGTGGGGACATGCCGCTGCTTCTGGGAGGTGCTTAAGGTAAGCACCACCTGGAACCTGCACCCCTGACCCCCTCCTGCACCCCAACCCCTCCCGCCCTCTGAACCCCTTAGTCCCAGCCCAGAGCACCCTCCTGCACCCCCAACCCTTCATCTTCAGCCCCAAGCCAGAGCCCACACCCCCAGCTAGAGCCCTCACCCCCTCCTGCACCCCAACCCCCAATTTCATGAGCATTCATGCCCCGCCATACAATTTCCATACCCAGATGTGGCTCTCAGGCCAAAAATTTTGCCCATCCCTGTTCTAGGTACTTTACCAGTAGCTTCCAGTTTCCGGATTTTAATAAAACTAAGTATATAGAAGATGGAGAGGAGGGGAAGGGATTAAATGACTGGCGAATAAAAAAGTATTATTATCTAGAGCCTATTACCTTGTGGTACGTGGTTACAGTCCAGGATGGGTTAATAGTGACTGAATAGATTGCTACAGAGGCCTGTCTGAAATGAAATTGGTGGGGAGGGGCATTCTTAATCTAATATTCACTGAATGGGTGCCCATGTCAAGTGAGATCACCATGTATCGCATTAGCCACTTCTAAGCAGAGAGGTCAGTCCCTGAATAGCCCATGGCAACCTAATTATCTTTTCACTCCTAAAGGTGTTCCTCCAGAATGGGTTTTTGAGGCACACTGGTGGGAAGAACTTGCCCTGCAGATGCCTGTACCTCTTCTGTGGATGGACAGTAGACATGGCTTTCTGTGCCTGTCAGATTGACACAGTTCAGCAGCTCTAAATTCACACACCTGTCAGAAAAATATAGATAAACTTTACTAAGAATATAACCAACCTACAAAAAAGTTGTTTGTTCTGTAAGAAATTATATTTACCTTGAGGAAAAAGGTTCTGCTGTTGCCATAAACCTGTGGTTGGCTGTTTAAACATGACCACATTCCTGAATTACACATGGCTGAAATACTTGCCGCTTAAGATAGGTTGTAGCACACAGGCCTTAGCTGGGGCGGGTACACACTTCATGTTGTCTGAAGGAAAGCCAACTTGAAACCTGGGGTGTGATTGCCAGCTGTTCTCATTCCACATGTAGCCTGGAGTTAAGAAAAATATTGGATATCTCTGAAGTTGAGTAACACTTACTGTTAGTGATTCTTCCAATTGCTGTCAGGTGACAGAGAGGTCAACCATTCACATGAGACTGGGCTTTTTGATTGAAACCTAACCGAGAGCTGAAATGGAGTAATAGGGAACAGACATCTCATTTTGCCAAGGTCCAAAACAAAGGGCAGCACAAGAAAAAAAAAATTAAAGCACGTGGGATTTAGTTACATGTTACCATGTGGGATTAGTTACCTAATCTAAACCTGCATATGCTTATCAGTTACCTGAGTTTCATGAACATGCATTTCTGCTCCACACTATGTGTAACAAAGTGTGTCTGCATCAAGTGGAGGTGAACTTGTATCTATATTCAGGAACAGTTGAGAAGAATGATCAGGATAGTCAAAAAGTTACTGGCTCACAGACTTGTTCTAAAAGAAGGTTGATTTTAGATGTAATTATCCCATGCTCTGAAATTAAAAAGGTTTACTTTATATGTAAAGCTGTGTGTTAGTGTGGTTAGAGCAGAGAACTGGGAGTCAGGGCTCCTGGCTTCTGTCCCCTGAGCTGCCACTTGTTAGGTAACCTGAGCAAATCATTTCCCCTCTCTGTACTTCATTTTCTCCATCTGAAAGTGGGGATAACAGTACATACCTCCCAAAGGTATCATTATGTTTAATTGAATAATGCTTATAAAGCACATGGAGATACTTAATAGAAGCACAATAGCACAATGCAAGGTGTTCAGGTAACAGAGAATGAATTATTGGGTAAATACCTAGGTATATTAGTATTTATACATTTACATCCATAGAGTTAAGAGAACTTAACACAAATGCATAGGCATTATTGTTATCCCCATTATTAGATGAGGAAAAGAGGTGGAGAGTTGTCCACATGGACTCACATAGAAGACTTGTGAGTAGAACCCAGGTCTCCTAAATTAGGAGGAAATTTCAACCACACTTGGGCATTTGCTAAAAATTCAGAGCATGATTTATCAACTTGAATGTTGAGTTAATACCCAGTAGTACTTTTTATGAAACAAATATTAGATGAATAACACAACCAGCCTGGTTGACTTACTGTTTTGAAATAACATTGTTATGAAACCCTATTTAAATACAGAACTGATACAGGGTGTCTCTTCCATTGCTACTCTGGGGCTGTTTTTTATTTTCTGTCCTTAGGCAAGAAGTCTGTACGTGAAAGAAGGGAAATGATGAACACACCTTAAGAACTTTTATGACGATTGTGGTTAGTCAGATGATGATTGCGAAAGAGAGGCTGCTGTATAACACAACACCAATTTACAGGCTCATCCTATATGTGAGTCCAATGCCTTTGTTGCCACATACTGCACATACCTTTTGATTCAGGTCTAGTGAGTCAGAAAGTCTACATGGAATGAGTTAGTGCACAGAGGTAAGGTGTACGTGCAAAGACTTGCAACTGTCGCTGATATGGCATTTAAAATTCGAGTAATACATATGAAACATGCATGGTGTCTTCTACACAGACTCGAGGAATGATATGGGGCAATTTCTATGGCCTATGTTAAACAGGAGGTCAGACTAGATGATCACAATGATCCCTTTGGACCTTGGAATCTATGAATATACATTGGTCAGTATGAGTGAACACTGTTTAATTAGCAGGTTTCAGAGTAACAGCCGTGTTAGTCTTATCCACAAAAAGAAAAGGAGGACTTGTGGCACCTTAGAGACGAACAAATTTATTTGAGCATAAGCTTTCGTGAGCTACAGCTCACTTCATCGGATGCATACTGTGGAAAATACAGTGGGGAGATTTTATATACACAGAGAACATGAAACAATGGGTGTTACCATACAGACTGTAACAAGAGTGATCAGGTAAGGTGAGCTATTACCAGCAGAAGAGCGGGGGCGGGGGGGGGGTTAGAACCTTTTGTAGTGATAATCAAGGTGGGCCATTTCCAGCAGTTCACAAGAACGTGTGAGGAACAGTGGGGGGGTGGGGGGAATAAACAAGGGGAAATAGTTTTACTTTGTGTAATGACACATCCACTCCCAGTCTTTATTCAAGCCTAAGTTAATTGTATCCAGTTTGCTCAGCCATCACTCACAGACACACAGCTGTAAATTTATTTAGCTTCAGTTTTTGTTACACTCAAGTAGAAGCTCTAAGGCTAGGTTAGTGGGAATGAGCTTTTGGGTTGCTCTGCACAATCTGTAATTAAAAGACAAACTGGATGACCCATCTCACTTACCCTGGCCCTACTAACTTTGGATTTCAAATGGCCACTTTGTGCCCCTCAACTATAAGATAAATTCCTTGTAGGCTAAAACTTGACATGTTTGGCCTCCAAAAGTAATTGTGGAAGAAAATTATTAGTTAGTTATTAGTAACAAGATTGTCTGAGAATGAATGAAACATACTCTTTCACCACACTAGCTGCAACATCACACCACAAGCATATTTATGCAGTGACAGGTTTTTCTATTTCTGAAGATGCCTTCATCCTGGTGTGCTGGACAAATAAGCACATGTGGATATAATCACTGGAGAGCTGTGAGAAATGTTGACAACCAAACCTGGAAACAGGCAAATCTTGCCCAGCTTCAAGTTTCAGAGTGAAAACAGAACTGAGCCTAAGTGTGCTGAAAACATCCTTTTAGCTCCACTGCATTTCCAATCAGATGGAAAACTATTTTCCTCACTCCACATGCATAGTTGACTATTTCCACAACGTGCCCTGGGTTCCTTCCTCACTGTTCTCCCCAGCTCTTTAAAAGGCACGTGAAAGCAATACTGAGCTCTAACAGTATTCGATATGGTTTTACAGATTCAAAAAACTGTCACCAGGAAATAGCTTTAGCAATACCGTGTCTGAAAGGAGTATTTTTGGTAAAATCAGGATTCCATGTACAATGATTTGGGATATCTGGAAACTTATTCTGGAATTCAGACAATTCAAAAGTACTTGTTAGAGACTTTAAATACAACAGGGGAATGATCTCCAGTACTGATTCTCATCTTATGTTTTTCAGTCTTTCTTCGTTTTTTTTGTTTGTTTGTTTTTTTGCTGTCATTTATCTCCTTCACTTGGCTTGGGGCTGATTGTTTCCATTCCAAAGTTGAAGGATAATGTATGTAGGTTAAATATATTATCTTTATGCACCATGAAACCAGTTGATAGTGAACTCTGTTATAGCGAAACTCTGCTTACTGAGAAGTGATGTGAAAGTCTAAATGTATTCCGTGCGGCTAAGTGGACATTTACTCTGCTCAGGCTGAGACAAAAATTCCCACTGGTTCTAGAGTGGATGGGAGTCTGTGCAAAGAAGGCTTCACTGGCTTCCAGTGATTATTTAACATAGAGTTAGTTAAACCTTCTGACAAGCAGCTGCCAGAGCCTTGTATTGGGTACGGCCCCAACTCAGTGGCAACACCGGTGTTAAGTTTTTGCAAATAGTGCTACTGTAGATAGCTCATGAGAGATGAGCCTGAAGACTTCAGCCCCCAGTGCTGGCTGTTTGCCAGCGTGCTCTATAGGAGACACACGCTGGAAGGGCGTGAAATCCTCTTCCCTCCGCTAGTCTGCTATGCTATGCTCATTCTCTTCAGGCCAGTGGATCTACATGCTCACAGATGCACTTCCCTAGGCCCTTTACGCTCCTGCATGGTGTAGAAGGAGCCCTATGGTCTGAAGGTCCCAGAAGGTGCAGGCCCCCACCTGTGCTCCCAGCATCCTGCCTCCCTCATACCAGTTCAGTGGAACCACATTAGTTGTGCCTGTGGAGTTGGCAGGCAGGATTTGCTCTTTCCAGGAGAAGGACGAGGAGGAGGAGATGTGCAGCCATGCAAAGGTTTTGACGCTGTAAACTGCGCTAGATAGGGTGTCGTCATGTTTAGAGGTACATCTGACCCGGTCCCTGTCTGTTAAAAACAAAATGGGGATAACTTACTTGCCCAGCTCACCAGGTTGTTGTTCGTTAATGCTTGACAGATGCTCAGATACTATGGTGATGAGGGGTATAGGAATATTTAGCTATCTACTGACACTGGTCTTCCACTGCCACACCCTTTCTCTGTGTGCAAATGGAACACACCTCTCTGGGTGTGACGTCCTGCCTGGGGTACCCAAAATTGTGAGCCACCATGTTACCCCTCTCAGCCTCACTAGATGAGAGCTTTTCTGCTGCTAATCTGTCTTGCTCATCTGTCTTGCCAGCAAACTCTTCAAGACTTCCAGTCCAAACCTTGTCTTGCAGGTAACAATCAGTGAATCTAGTTCCCGAGTTCCCCAGAGACATCTCCCTGTAGTGCCAAGTCCCTCTCACTGGACACTCAAAGAATCACCAAGTTTGCTACCTCCAAATGAGACAGAGCCTAGATCAAAAAGAAAAGGAGTACTTGTGGCACCTTAGAGACTATCAAATTTATTTGAGCATAAGCTTTCGTGAGCTATAGCCCACTTCATCAGATGCATGCAGTAGAAAATACAGTGGGGAGATTTTATATACACAGAGAACATGAAACAATGGGTGTTACCATACACAATGTAACAAGAGTGATCAGGAAAGGTGAGCTGTTACCAGCAGGAGAGCCCGGAGGGGGAGGGAGAGGAGGAAAACCTTTTGTAGTGATAATCAAGGTGGGCCATTTCCAGCAGTTGACAAGAACCTGTGAGGAACAGTAGGGGGGGAAATAAACAAGGGGAAATAGTTTTACTTTGTGTAATGACACATCCACTCCCAGTCTTTATTCAAGCCTAAGTTAATCTTATCCAGTTTGCAAATTAATTCCAAATCAGCAGTCTCTCGTTGGAGTCTGTTTTTGAAGTTTGTTGTTGAAGAATTGCCACTTTTAGGTCTGCAATCAAGTGACCAAAGAGACTGAAGTGTTCTCCAACTGGTTTTTGAATGTTGTTATAATTGACGTCTGATTTGTGTCCATTTATTCTTTTACATAGAGACTGTCCAGTTTGGCCAATGTACATGGCAGAGGGGCATTGCTGGCACATGAGGGCATATATCACACTGGTAGATGCGCAGGTGAATGAGCCTCTGATAGTGTGGCTGATATGATTAGGCCCTATGATGGTGTCCCCTGAATAGATATGTGGACACAGTTGGCAACGGGCTTTGTTGCAAGGATAGGTTCCTGGGTTAGTGTTTTTGTTGTGTGGTGTGTGGTTGCTGGTGAGTATTTGCTTCAGGTTGGGGGGGCGGTCTGTAAGCAAGGATTGGCCTGTCTCCCAAGGTCTGTGAGAGTGATGGGTCATCCTTCAGGATAGGTTGTAGATCCTTGATGATGCACTGGAGAGGTTTTAGTTGGGGGCTGAAGGTGATGGCTAGTGGCGTTCTGTTATTTTCTTTATTGGGCCTGTCCTGTAGTAGGTAACTTCTGGGTACTCTTCTGGCTCTGTCAATCTGTTTCTTCACTTCGGCAGGTGGGTACTGTGGTTGTAAGAACGTTTGATAGAGATCTTGTAGGTGTTTGCCTCTGTCTGAGGGGTTGGAGCAAATGCGGTTGTATCGTAGAGCTTGGCTGTAGACAATGGATCATGTTGTGTGGTCTGGATGAAAGCTGGAGGCATGTAGGTAAGTATAGCGGTCAGTAGGTTTCCGGTATAGGGTGGTGTTTATGAGACCATTGCTTATTAGCACCATAGTGTCCAGGAAGTGGATCTCTTGTCTGGACTGGTCCAGACTGAGGTTGATGGTGGGATGGAAATTGTTGAAATCATGGTGGAATTCCTCAAGGGCTTCTTTTCCATGGGTCCAGATGATGAATATGTCATCAATGTAGTGCAAGTAGAGTAGGAGCATTAGGGGACGAGAGTTGAGGAAGCGTTGTTCTAAGTCAGCCATAAAAACGTTGGCATACTGTGGGGCCATGCGGGTACCCATAGCAGTGCCGCTGATTTGAAGGTATACATTGTCCCCAAATGTGAAACAGTTATGGGTGAGGAGAAAGTCACAAAGTTCAGCCACCAGGTTTGCCATGACATTATCGGGCATACTGTTCCTAACGGCTTGTAGTCCATCTTTGTGTGGAATGCTGGTGTAGAGGGCTTCTACATCCATAGTGGCTAGGATGGTGTTTTCAGGAAGATCACTGATGGATTGTAGTTTCCTCAGGAAATCAGTGGTGTCTCGAAGAAAGTTGGGAGTGCTGGTAGCGTAGGGCCTGAGGAAGGAGTCTACATAGCCAGACAATCCTGCTGTCAGGGTGCCAAGGCCTGAGATGATGAGGCATCCAGGATTTCCAGGTTTATGGATCTTGGGTAACAGATAGAATATCCCTGCTCAAGGTTCTAGGGGTATGTCTGTGTGGATTTGATCAGACTGCTAGGGTAGCTGAAGATTCACACTTCATTTTAAGACACAGCACTGAGATGGTTTTATAATAAAACAAATAATTATTGTTAAATAATAAATAAATGAAAATTATTATTATTAATAAAGCATGGAGATTTAAGTGATACTAAGCAAAAGAAAAAGAGACAGTTATGGTTACCAAAAAAACCCAAAAACAAACCAGAACACTCTTCATAGATTTTAAGGTCCGACCTCCTGCAGAACACAGACCACAGAATCTCATCCACCCACTCCTGCGAAAAACCTCTCACCTACGTCTGAGCTATTGAAGTCCTCAAATCGTGGTTTAAAGACTTCAAGGAGCAGAGAATCCTCCAGCAAGTGACCCGTGCCCCATGCTACAGAGGAAGGCGAAAAATTTCCTCTGACCCCAGATATGGTGATCAGCTAAACCCTGAGCATCTGGGCAAGATTCACCAGCCAGATACCCAGGAAAGAATTCTCCGTAGTAACTCAGATCCCACCGCATCTACCATCCCATCACAGGCCATTGGGACTATTTATAATGAATATTTAAAGATTAATTAATTGCCAAAATCATGTTATCCCATCATACCATCTCCTCCATAAACTTATCGAGTTTAATCTTAAAGCCAGATAGGTCTTTTGCCCCACTGCTTCCCTTGGAAGGCTATTCCAGAACTTCACTCCTCTGATGGTTAGAAACTATTGCCAGTGACTAAAACTTAATCTTAGCAAGTGACAACCTTTTGCCTAAGCACTTTTCTTATTTACATTAGGTTATAGTATCCCTAGCCCTCCAGAATAGGGAATCCAACTTTCACAGGCTCAAAGGGTGCTTTCCCCTCTGCCCCTCAGTGATGCTGTGACAAGGTGCTAAGCAGAAAACTGCTTAGCCAACCTTCAGTCACTCCAGCTCCAATTAAGGGAGGTGAATTGGAGCTGGGTAGATCACCTGGCACTGACTGGGGAAGTTGGAACAGCTGCTGTCTCATCAGGCTGGGGCTGGATAAGAGCCCCGGGGAAGGAGCTGGAAAGAGGGATGCTGCAGTAGAGGAAAGGCAGTGAGGGGAAGCAGAGAGAGATAGCTGGCCCCCTCTCTCGGGCCGGTGGACTACATGTAAGAAGGGGACTATGTGTATGGTGGAAAGGTGGTGGGAACACACCCTGTAAATAAAAGCACCAGGTGAGCACTGCACCAGGTCTCTATGTGACTTTTTGAGCCCAGTGGGGGCAGGAGCCAGGAGGGCCCTGCAGGGACCCCGTTACAGATGGATAACTAAGGGTTTTTCTTCCCCTCCTTATAGTCCAGTAAACTTTTGAGGTGCCTGGACCCTGATTGTCACACTGGGGAACGTTGCATCCTAGGTGTAAGTTAAAGATGCTGTCTGCTGGGAGTTATTGCCATGTACGACATTCAAAGGCAGCCCACCTAATTCTTTTTTGCTAGAAGGTTTAAACTAATTCTGTCCCTGATATGACAGAAGGAAGTTTACTAGAAGGAGGTTTTCCTTGTTCATAATCCCATTCCAGAGCAATTGCTGGACTTTAGCCTTTTCCTTTAGTTTCTGGCTGATGGTCTCTCAGCACCAGCCCGGAGGTGTCTACCTATTCCTTTGCCCAGTGGCAGTCATTACTGCATTGCTCTTGATGTTTTCCCATCTCAGGGGAAGCTGGCATGCGTGGACACATTCCCTGGAATGTTCTAATAAAGTCAGTTACATGTTCAGCCTCCAGACTGAGACAATCTTTCAGGGGCTGATTATTTTTTCATTGTTCACTGGTCCAGGACCAATGGATAAAATGGTTTATTAGTTCCAAAAGCATTTCTACCAGCCCACTAAATAATTAGCCTTGTCAGGACACAGCATAGGTGAATTTCATTTGAATCCACAGACTTTCAGATTCTCTCTCTCTCTCTCTCTCTTTCCCCCCTACCCCACCCCCAATTTTTGGTTTTGTTGATTGTTCACTTCAGATGACATTTTGCAGCTTCACAGAAGTGAAGGTGCTTCCTCCTAGAGATGGGGCACATTGGTGGAGTACCTGGGGGCAGAATATGCACTGTTGCTCCCTGTGCTTTTCTATGGATAGAGTACCTCAGTCTCTTGGGATGTCAAGCCAGCACCTTTCACCGGCACTAAAATTCAGTTTAAAAGGGGGGCGGCGGTAGAAAATGCAAAGACTCATGCTACTTTTATTACAAGTACCTGGGAGTGAAAAGGCAGCATCTGAACGACTTTTCCCTTCATAGTATACTTTCCCTGAGGGGCAAACATCCACTTATTTGGTTTGCTAGCAATCCTAGGTCAGATGTTCCAGACTTTCATTATCTTCCAATCTGCTATCAAAAAAAAAAAGAGTTGATATTTGTTAAATTCCATTTGTGACCCTAGGCTATTAGCTTATCTGGTTTGGACATACCTTAGCTGGCCTGCACACTGAAGCGCTATTCAAGATTGCAGGCACAGGGAGCAAAAAGCATCTTCCATTTTAAATGCTCCTTGTGATGAGTCACTTGAAGTGTGTTGACTTAGCAGCGGCAGCAGCAGCTAAGGCTTTGCAAGGAACTGAGCCTTGGATGGTAATTTTGAGGCCTGGTTGAACCCAATTTGGAAAAGCTGGGGAAGTCTTCGAACATTGAGGCACCCTCTGTTACACATGGGAGGTTCACTATCCTCCTGCCACCCGCACGTTGACTTTAGTGCGATTGCTTTAGAAGCAGCCGGGCCACTAAGTGGAGCATATTTGAAGGGTTTTAGAAGGCTGAAATCAAGCCACCATCTTGGATTTGCTCCACTTGAGGAGTGGATCAGCTGGGACAGTTTATAAAGCTTTAAAAGATGAGCTCATTTAAAAAAAATTAATGCTTCCTATACAACAGTCCAAAGCAGAATGGCTTGCTTAGTCAGTGTTTAATGCCTAAGCAACTTAACAAATGGTGCTAATCATAATAATAGACACTCATGTTGTTGGGGTAAACAGGGAGGCCAAGGATTATAAAGCCCATTGTGACAGAATTCTCTTCTCACCATCAAAACTGTTCTCTCCTGGTCAAAGCTGGGCAGGGTGTGGAGCAGTATGGAGTAACTTGTTCCACTTATGGGCAGACAGGCTTTTTCCAATTAAAAACAAACTCATGAAGTTCAGAAAAGGGTCAGTAAAAAAAAAAATCAATCTCATGGGTTTTCCATGATTTCAGTATAATGTGCTTAGTTTAAGGGAAATATATTTATAATGTGTGTATATCTATTGACTGCAAACCCTGCTAATTCAAGCTGGCCTTCCACTGGGTTATTCCTGTCCCATGCATTCTTATCAGTAATAGTGTTCCCATCGCCCAGATTAGCCCCATGACGCTTGTTTTCTTCAGATTTTTCCCTCTGTTACACCTGGACCAACTCTTGGCTCCTGGATGGAAAGATGAATACTCCTCCCACCCAGTTCCCAGTGGAAGTACACCAGACCCCTAGACAGCTTGCTGATGAGTGTGGAGAGAAGAGTCTGACCACTTCTAAGAATGGAGAAGAACGATTCTGCAGAGAGGGTACCCCTCATGTGTTGATCCTAAGGGTGCAGTGGAGCCCATTGTTAGCCATTTTCTAGAATAGCTCAGCAGACAGACAGCTTTTGGGGACAGGTATTGACCCAAAGAACTTCTAAGCACTGAACTGGATAGAAAAGGTTCACAAAACCCAGAGGTGGCTTTCTCATGGATTCAGTTTCACCTGCAGAAATCATGAAACAAAAGGTGCCAAACTTGAGTGGTGCTACAACTCCATGTGCCAAGTCGCAGCACCCAGAGCGGGCAGTTGGGCCCAGCCCAATCGGGTAGGAGCTGCCAAGGCGGGATGAGTGAGTAGTGGGCTCTCTCCCAAGGCCTCTCCTCCTCATGGGCCAGGATTAGGGTTGAGGTGCTGGAGCAGAGGTTGCTGTTGTAGGTGGCTGGTGTCCTGCTTGACGACAACTTAAAATCATGTTTAAGGAGTGTTTAGTGTGTAGTGCACCCATTGAATAGGGAGGCTACATCTGCCCCAATAAAACCTTTTAGAGGGGAAAATAGAGGGGATAAAAACTAACTGAAAAGGGATCCAAACATACATCTTCAAAAAATACAGCTTTGGGAAATGGGTGTTTTGTTAAGAGATTTAAGTGCCGGTTGGTGACAGGTGGCAGACTGCGTCTTAGAGGCTGAAGCTTCTCCCATATTGTCTGGACAAACACCTGGGGGAGATAGAGATACTACAAGTGGCTTTGTTATTTGGGCCATTGTGCTTGTTGGTATTATGACCTTAGAGTCAAAGACTGAAGGATAGTTGTTAAGGCCAGGAAGGGTCATTATGATTAGAGACTCTGACCCTGTGTGTAACACAGTTCATGGAATTTTATCATTGTCTCCAGAAGATATTTACAAGATCTAGCTGGTTATCCTTTCTTTCACCTACCCTTGAATGTATACCTCCTAAAAGAGTTAGGAGAATGTCAATGTTATCTAATGGTTGGAACACAGAGATTCAGGACAGCTTGGATTCTGATCCCTGCTCTGGCAATGGCTCACTGTGGGGTCATGGGCAAGTCATTTCACCTGTGTGTTTGCCATTTTCAAAGTGGGTTTAGTACGTACTTACCTCACAGGGGTGTGATGAGGCTTCACAAAGCAGTTTGAATATAAATAACAGCACTTGCCAGCTATATAGTGTTTTTATTTTTATTTGACTAATGAGTTTCCCCTTACAAACATTTAGGAGAGCTCAGTAAACGCCATTATTTATTACTACTTTGTTTCAAATTTTGTTTTTCCTTAACTGTGGTATTTATCCTGAGAATGAAAAACTAACAAATGTTATACATAATCTCAGAAAATCCCAGAAGAGAGTGCTACAGTGTTCAATATAGCAGTAAGAACAAACAAATGATTTCAACAACCCTCATGCACATTCCAAAGCCATGAGAACAGATTGCTCAGTGGTTGATAAAATGCCTGTCCGATGATTTTCTAGGGCAGATTCAGGTAAGATGCAAAGTAATATTCTCCTTCATCTTTGCAGCTAACCATGAAAATGTGCTTTGTTTTCTTATTTTGAATCCAACATCCAGCATTTCATTTTAAAATTCTGAAACCAAAGCTATGGTGCAAAATATCTTAAATGTAAATTGTATATTTTGTGTTGACTTGGCAGAAGTGACCACACTTGGATGAGGAAGTTCTCAATTGCAACTTTAAAAAAAAATTCTTTACGGGTTGAAACTGCAGAAATGTTCTTTTGAAAGTGTCATAGCTTTGTTGGAAACTGTAAAAATGTGTGTATATATATATTTTGCAACTAGCTAATGTGTACTGATTAAGCTGCAAGCAAGCTGGGAGGCCCAGTAAACAGAAGCAGATGAGTATACCTGTCAGCTTTTCAAAAAGAGAACAAGTGTGATCTATCTATAACATCCCATGGCATACAGGTTTGGAGAGAGGGTTATTATCTCCTCCAAATCCAAAGCTAGAAAAGCTCTGAGCTGTTCTTTGCCAGGAACAACTAAACCCTCATTAAGTCATTAAAAACAAACCTTTTATAAAACTAAACATCAGTCTCCTTTAGGTTTTATTCTATTCTTTCTTTCCTGTTTCTCTCACTGATTTCCTTTCTCTTGGTTTGTCTTGACTACAGTGTTATATAGTTGGAATTTTTCCACGTTACATGCTTTTTTAGCGGTTTCGCTGATACTTTCATCTCACGCCCTGTCTCTTTTTAAGAACTGGAATCTGATAGTGACTATGCTACAAGGGAAGGGAAGCAATTGCAAGGTTACCCCAGTGTCCAGTGAAAATTCCAAACTAGAAGGCTTAATATGGCAGAGAAGGAATGGGAGGAGCTAGAGGGAATCAAGTCTAGAGATAGGGGATGACTAGCCTCCATTAGATATGTGCAAAGTAGAGAGGGGCCCATAGCAAAGTCATCAATTCCAACATATTGAGGTTCACCGTGGACACTATCTCCTCTGTAATGTTCAAACCAAAAACCTACGTCTGATCACTCTCTGACTCTGGGTAACTTAAGAGCTGGATTGGATTCTGTGTTTAGGCCCTAGCTGAACACAGATGGCACAAGCATATAAGCCATTTTAATGGGGGGAATTTTGTCAAGGCTCTGATTTAGCTAAGTACTTCATCATCGAACACACATAGTCTATTGGGTGCCATTGTGCCAGCCAGAGTGACCATGGTTGATGGTGTTGCCTTAAACATTATGTAATGAAGTTCCCAGCTCTGGCTCTGTCCTGAGAATCCATTAATCTCTGAGGCAGCCCCATGGATGGTGCCAAGCTGGACAAGGGCATGCATCCCTTTGTGCATCGATGAAGAATTTGAGAGCGGGATGTGCTGGGGGTTTTGGTTCATCCTGGTGACATCGCTGAAGAGCATGCTGCGCTGCTTTTGAATATAATGAGTGATTGGAGGAAGGCCAGATCTCTGCCAGACTGTGATACTTCACAAAAAGTCAAAGCACTTTATGCTCAGGTACTTCAGCACATGCTCAACTGGAACCTAATCCTACCCCTACTCAGTGAAGCACCTAAGCATCTGCTTACTGTTAAACACGTATTTAAGCTGTTGGCTGCAAACCAATAAACCAATATTGCCACTCGTGGCCTTCATGGGGCGACGAGACTAGGGCTCTGCCATAACAAGTTTTTAAAAGGTTTATTTGTTTCTAAGTTTTGACATAGCCAGTGTCACTGTAGTATCTGAGCACCTCCCAAAATTATAAAGTGTGCACAAAGATATATTTATCTGCTTTTTCTCCAGCCAGCAGGGTTAGGTTTGGTTTGTTGTTGTTCTTGTATTTTGGATTTGGTTTGGTTTCCTTGGAGGTTCATTCATGTTGTTCTGTGGTGTTCTCATGAGAAATCTAGGTCAAAGAAGGGGTTTGGTAATTTGCTGTGAAGGAGCTGAGGGTCACTGTTGCCTTTACCTGTTCCAGATTGGGCCAGTTGAAGAGAGAGCTCTATCTGCTGTCCATGCCGGTTTCTCTCTATGCTAGCAGTTGCATTGTTATGCAGGAAGCAGCTGATGTGGGAGGTCATGATCACATGTGGTGAAGTGGTACCTCAGGTAACCTGGGCCAACCCTGTTTAGGTCTTTGAAGCTGAGGAGCCTGTTGGTCACAGATAGGACCTTATAATTCTTCTGGTTCTCACACATCAAATCTAAATATAGACCAGAATTGCCACACAAGGCAATTTTAAGTCGTGGGCTAGACTTATGGGCATGACTTACTACTTCCCAGACAACCCAATTTCAAAAACCAAGATAACACCTCAGATAACAGTGGCTGGAATGACTAAAGCTGTGTAAAACCCATTTCACAGCGATGTCTGTTTCAATTCAACCCCCGAGTTTTGCTTTGAGTTAGGGCTTACACAAACCTAAAATCACAAAGCAAAACTTCATTCAAGCCTTAAGTTTCATGTACGTTTGATACAAAGGCATACATTGTACCAGGCTGCTTATGAATCTTCACATGACCTTGATGAGAGTTCAAAATTTTGTAACAAAACCCAGAGGAGTTTTGTGCGGTTTCAAGTTTAGTTTCAAACAAACACTGATCACAGCTTTACTAACACACCCCCTCATCCACATACTTTGGGACAGAAGGGAGGAGATGCCTCTTGTTTTGTTCCTTTCGCATTAAGTTTTGCACATTTTAATTTACATGAAATACTCGTGTTTTCTATGCCTTTGGCTAAAAATGGACACAAACCACGCACGGAGGTATGTATTTTAACCTGCCCTGTGCACAGATCAGCAACAGAGCTGAGAATGTCTGGGGATGGGCAGACAGGAGAAGTTGGCCTCTCTACTTGTCTAAATCCCTGGATGGCCAGAAAGCAAACAGGAAATCCTGCCCCTATTTCCTGCTGCCGGTTCTCCCTACTGGACAATGGGTTTGCAATTCAAGAAGGGACTGCAGGCTGCCAGAAAGGACATTTGGTGCTGATGCTGCAAGGACACAACACTGCTCTCACTTCTTCACAGAAAAAGGAATTATTTCTGGGTGAATTCCTGCCTCCCCAAAGTCTGTCAGATGGAACCCCACACCAAAGCAAGTGTAACCCTTCTGCCAGGCCAAGTTGATAGCAGCAAGGGCCGGGTTCAGTACACAGGGGTTCCCTCTCATCAAAGCAAATACAAAACTGGCTCGAGCCCCCACCCAGTGACCTGGGAAAATCTTACACACCCCCTGGGCGCCTCAAAGAGGCAATACTTCCCCTCTCGCAAGCACAGAGTCTCGGTGTAGTAGAGAATCTTTAATAACATGAGGTAAACGACATCAGCATTAAATTGGGGAAACACCAAAACTAGTGTTCATTAACCAAACCATGAGCAAAGACCCACCCCAGAAAATTGGGCCACATCCTTTCCCTTGGGTTCTTGAGTCCCAGAACCCAAACGTCTCTTGAGTCCAGCAATCCTCAAATCACCCAAAATCCAAAAAGTCCAGCCCCAGAGTTCAAAAGTTCATCTGCAGAGTGTTACTCCCCAGTCTGGCTAAAATGTGCCTGTGTGTGGGGGAAAGAGGTAAGGGGTACCTTACGTGTCCTGAAGCTGACTGCCCCACAGGGCTCTGCTCTGCTACGCTGTCTCACGAACGGCTCTGCTCCACCACGACCGGCTCCGCTCTGCTCAGCTCGCCGTCTCACGAACACACCGCTGTCTCACGAACGGCTCCGCTCCACCACGACTGGCTCCACTCCGCACAGCTCGCTGTCTCACGAACAGCTCCGCTCTGCACAGCTCGCCATCTCACGAACAGCTCTGCTCAGCTCGCCGTCTCACGAACACACCGCTGTCTCACGAACGGCTCTGCTCCACCACGACCGGCTCCACTCCGCACAGCTCGCCGTCTCACGAACACACCGCTGTCTCACGAATGGCTCTGCTCCACCACGACCGGCTCCACTCCGCACAGCTCGCCGTCTCACGAACACACCGCTGTCTCACGAACGGCTCTGCTCCACCACGACCGGCTCTGCTCTGCACAGCTCGCCGTCTCACGAACAGCTCTGCTCAGCTCGCCGTCTCACGAACACACCGCTGTCTCACGAACAGCTCTGCTCAGCTCGCCGTCTCTCGAACAGCTCCGCTCTGCACAGCTCGCCGTCTCACGAACAGCTCCGCTCTGCTCAGCTCGCCGTCTCACGAACAGCTCTGCTTAGCTCGCCGTCTCACGAACAGCTCTGCTCAGCTCGCCGTCTCACGAACACGCCGCCGTCTCACGAACGGCTCCGCTCTGCACAGCTCGCCATCTCACGAACGGCTCCGCTCTGCACAGCTCGCCGTCTCACGAACGGCTCCGCTCTGCACAGCTCGCCGTCTCATGAACAGCACCACTGCACTCTAGATCTTCTGGCTCCCCACTACTTGACACAGTGCTCTTAGTGATTTCAGCTCTTAGTGATTTCAGCTCATAGTAGTGGGGGCCTTAGTGCTGGTGCACCATAAGGCCAAAGTGAATGCAGCACAGTACCTGCAGCAAGACTCTTAATAGACCCAAAATTAGCTCTGACATTCCACAGTGGAGAGAGACAGAGGTGCAATTGGTGCTTCAGGCCCTCACATAGGGGCCCACACCACCAGGTACTAATACCTGTCTCAAGTCTCTCTCAATTCAGAACCCATGTCCCTTGCCTAGCGAGTGCTACTCATTTGATGGTGAGTCCCTCCATCATAACAAAAAGCCAAGTACAGTTCCAAGCACAGTTCCCATAATCAGGGTAATAACAATTTACTCTTCCCGCCCCAATAACAAAGACACTGGGGATCCCACAACAGCCAAAGTGACCATTTGGGCAGCTATGGCCTCATTCTAGGCGGGGTGGGTGTGCCTATGCAAATTGAGATCAGCCCCTGAAGTTCTTTTCCACTACTTGCCACACCTCACCACCAGATGTCAGGGTGGAGCCCATCC
The DNA here is from genome assembly GCF_015237465.2 of Chelonia mydas. Classification (NCBI taxonomy): domain Eukaryota; kingdom Metazoa; phylum Chordata; order Testudines; family Cheloniidae; genus Chelonia; species Chelonia mydas. Next base: position 188,260,294 of record NC_057849.1, on the reverse strand, counting down.
TGACTCTGCTTACACAAGTAGTGGGAGTTTGGAAATGACTACAAGCAATGTGAGTCCCCATCACACTCCCCAAGTTCAGGAAGGTGGTGCAAAACTTGGCTTGAAGTGATCCACCTCTATCTTCCCCTTGAATCAACTGCCTTGTTCAATACACTCCCCTAAATGGACCACTGCTGGAGACAGGATACCGGGCAAGCGGACCACAGTCTGACTCAGAATGGCAGCTCTTGTGTTCATTATAGTGCCACTGGCACCATTCAAATCCAAAACTATGTTTGGATTTGGGAGACCACCACAAAATTCAGGAGTCCGTAGAGAACACACATGGGAAGTTTCTTCCTAACTCCCATTAGTTAGAACGTATGCCATGAAGCAGCAACGTGTAGTTCCTTTCATGGCTTTGGCTGAAGTTTTTTCAGTTTGGGTTTTGAATCCCTGTAACACTGGATGTTCTAATTTGTCCATATACTTATCCAACTGCTTTCTAAACTCTTGGCCTCAATGATACCTTGTGACAAACAGTTCCACAGGCTAAATGTGCAGTATGTGGAAAGGGCTGTTTCCCTGTCATATTTAAATTTTGTTACCCTTCTTTTTCACTGAACTTGAACTTGTTCTTTATTTTGAGAGGCGAAAAGAAGTGCTCGTGCTCTTTCCCTGTACCATCCACATTGACCAAGTGGATCACAAGGTACGGCTAACATGTCTGCTACCAGGACACAGCAGGAGAGGATGGCCCAATGCTACAGAATGGCTGCAATTGTTCCTTCTCAGCATAACTGAGATTGCAGAGATGGGTAATTTTTCTTTCTCTCCAAAGGTCCTCACCTGCCAGGTCCTGCAGGGGTCAGTACTATTCCTGCTTCTTTTCAATAACTACGTGAGACCAGTCAGAGAAAGAAAGCGAGACGACTAAAACGTCAGAACGCGTACAGCAAATTGGATCTTTGACGAAGAGTGGCTCAAAGCTGGCTCATACTGAACCCCAGACTCAAGTTGTGCTGGCTGGAAAGGGGAACCCTTTGAAGGATTGGTTGAGACCTTATGTCCCTCTCCCACTGAAAGTGATGGGAAGCTTTGAGATCCACCAGGTAGCACTGGTTTCTAAAAGTGCCTTTCACCTCCAGCTTGCTGGAAACTTGGTCCCTTCTTCACAGATGAAGACCTGGGCACAGTCACAATACATTCATCACCATCAGGCTGGATTACTGCAATTTACTGTGTCTAAAGCTGAACGTCGAGGCAATGCAGAGGCTCCCGTTCATACAGAATATAGCTGCTTACTTCATCCATGTCTCAGGCCTCTGTGAGCACGTCAGGCTTGCGCTCAGGAGTCCCTTCATTGGCTGCCAGGGAGTTTCTGATGCCATTTTAAGGACTTGGTTCTAATTTTCAAAGCAATAAATGACTCAAGCCCCAGCTACATTAAAGACCAAATTTTGATCTATGACCCACTGCGACAGCTGTGCTCCTCTGGGACAATGCTGATCACAGAGCCCAGGACGAAGTGCCTGAGAACTAGGGATAAGCCACTCTTGGTTGAGGGGATCCAGGTATGGAACAAACTTCCCAAGGAGATCAGGTGAATCCAATGTCTGACTGTCTTTAGGAAGTGCTGCAAAACCTTTCTCTTCCAGAAAGCCTTCCCATCATGCCTTCTAGCCAATAAACACACACCAAAAGAATGAAATAAAATCTCAGATCAAAAACCCAATCCCAAGCAGAGCTTTTACCCCAAAAAGGGATACTCCGTGGAGACCACTAGGAACTTGGCAATTGCTATTTATTTTTACATGGAGGCGCTGAAGATACTACGATGGGCAGCACATAAAATTCTGAAATGGATGTTAGTCCCTTGGGGTAGGGACCATCTTTTTGTTCTGTTTGTACAGCTCCTAGCACAATGTGGCCTGGTCCATGACTGGGGTGCCTAGGTACTATGATAACACAATTGATAAACATTTTGTCGTGTCCCGCTCTGATTTGACTCTTTTTCTAAGCTAAGCATTCCTAATCTTCTCAAGCTATTTCCATATGAAAGATGTCTATGCCTCAAATCACTTAACACCTGCCTGTGAACCAGTCCCTCTGAATTTATTTATTTTTTTTTTTTTAATATAGGGAGACCAGAATGCAACATGGTAACTGAGTTACAGGTACGGTGGTTGCACCACTGATTTGTATGATCTTACAATTTTCATTATTGTTCCCTAACCCCATCCCTATGCATCCCAATAGACTGGATAAAATTCACACACATGCTACAGTATATATTGGAAGTTGGGTATGCAGGGGAGAGTAATAAAATCAAAGGTTTGCAGCATCCTCATATGTACAACAAAAGGTTTTTCAAAATCTAAAAATAGCTTCTTGGAGCTGGGGGGATTTCAGGCCAGGTTTGCATTTTTAAAATTCTTGCTTTCCCTTATTTGGACATACAAAATGGAATCCAGCATCCCCGGGGATTCAGCTGTACTGGGGTTGAGCTGTGTTGAGAAGAAAGTAAATGCTTTCTATGTCTTAGACACATTGCTAAATATGGGCTGCGTTAATAACAAATGAATCAGTTTTCTGGCAGAGTCGCATACAGTTTTCCAATGTCTCGTAAGTTAAGAAAGGCAGCAGCTCTTCTGTGTCAAACTAGGTAACCAGAGAGCAATTATATCCAAAACGGGGGGACTATGCCGTTCACATCAATGGCAAAGCTCTGGTTGACTTCAGTGAGACCAGGTTTGGGCCGAAGACTGATACAATTATATAAAAGGAAGATTTAAAGCTAGACTGGACAAACCAAATAATCAGGCTTTTATTATTAACTGGTTACTTTGATCATATTACTTTTTAAATGTTTAAAATGTAAACAGCTAACTTAAGTTTGAAAAATAGAAGTTGAGGGAAACAGTGAGTTTCCACAGAGAGCTCTGAAATTTTTGCAAATAAAATGTTTGTTTTTCCTCACTTTCTCATTTAAAAAATTGTTTCTCCACCTTTTCCTTTGAAAAAAGGAAGGGGAGGAAAAACAAATAAAGGGTTGAGGCAGAGAACCCATATTTCCAAGAACAGAAATGAAACCAAATGAAAAATTCATTTTGAAATGAACTTTTTTAAATTCAAATATCATGTCAAAAATTTTTGAAAATATAAAGCACTACAAAGATGTTATTATTTTGACTGTTAATGGTACTAAGCCTCCTTTATAAATTGCTTTGAGATATACAGATGAAAAGCTCTGTATAATATCTATTTGACATTGGCATGCAAATGATACATATTAGTAATAGAATCACAGAACTGGAAGGGACCTCGAGAGGTCATCTAGTCCAGTCCCCAGCACTCAAGGCAGGACTAAGTATTATCTATACCATCCCTGGCAGGTGTTTGTCTAACCTGCTCTTAAAAATCCCCAATGATGGAGATTCCACAACCTCCCTAGGCAATTTATTCCAGAGTGGTTAAGCACTGGAATAAATTGCCTAGGGAGGTTGTGGAATCTCCATCACTGGGGATTTTTAAGAGCAGGTTAGACAAACACCTGCCAGGGATGGTATAGATAATACTTAGTCTTGCCATGAGTGCAGGGGACTGGACTAGATGACCTCTCGAGGTCCCTTCCAGTTCTATGATTCTATTACTAATATGTTGACTTTGGCAGGCAAATGAGACATTTTCAGAAGTGGCCACTGATTTTAGGTGCCCAACTTTGCCACATCTTGATTTTCGGGGGTTGCTGAACATCTGAAGTTCTAAATGATTTCAAATTGAATTATGTATGGTTCAGCTCTTGCTAAAAATGATACTCCAGGCATTTTAAGTTGTGCATGTAGAATCAATGACTGCTTTTGGAAATTTTCGCCTAAATTTCATGGCATGTCTGGTGCTCCCATTACTCCTTTTGTCATCTGAAGGCAAATTGCTATTACAAATGGGTAGTTGCTTAGGACAGGTGTCACCATACACCACAGCAATTGCTAACTTGGAATATGTGTTCTAGCCTGGGCCAGATTTAGATAAGACCATTGGATGGTTGAAGGTGAGAATGCCCTAAATGTGCAGTTTGAAAGAGCCTTGGATTTTCATCTTTAAAACTTTCATCATGCATCCAGTACTGAAAGGCTTCCTCCTGCTGTTGTGAAGTTCACTTTTTTTTTTTTTTTTGGTCCCCCAACTACCCATTCCATCCAGAGACAACCTTACATTTTAGGCCGATTACTACATCTTCTCATGCTTTCTGGGGTGTATATGTTTGCAGGGGTCGTGTCATAACCATACAGATAAGGGTAGCCTAGAATTCCTCCTTACCTGTAAGGAGTTAAGAAGCTCAAATAACCTGGTTGGCACCTGACCAAAAGGACCAATGGGGAAAGAAGATACTTTCAAATCTTATAGGGAGGCTTTGTTGTGTGTGTTCTCTTGGGAAGCAGAGAAGCATCAGGTCCAAAAATTCCTTCTCCTATAAACCATCCTAAAAGTCTCTCATATTACAAAAATTGTAAGTAAAAGCCAGGCAAGGCATGTTAGATTATCTTTTGTTTTGTTTGTGAATTTTTCCTTTGCTGGAGGGAGGTTTATTCCTAGGTTTTTTTTGTAATTTTGAAACTAAGCCTAGAGGAAGTTCTTCTGTGTTTTTGAATCTTTTGTTACCCTGTAAAGTTATTTTCCAACCTGATTGTACAAAGGTGATTTTTACCTTTTTTTTAAAAATAAAATCCTTCTTTTAAGAACCTGACTGATTTCTCTATTGTCCTAAGACCCAGGGGTTTGGGTCTGTGACCACTTTGTAACCAATTGGTTAGAATATTGTTCTCAAGCCTCCCCAGGAAAGGGGGTGTAAGGGCTTGGGGGGATATTTTGGGGAATAGGAACTCCAAGTGGTCCTTTTCCTGATTCTTTGATAAATCACTTGGTGGTGGCAGCATACCATCCAAGGGCAAAGAATTTGTGCCTTGGGGAAGTTTTAACCTAAGCTGGTAGAAATAAGCTTTAGGGGGTCTTTCATGTGGGTCCCCACATCTGCACCCTAGAGTTCAGAGCATGGAGGGAACCCTGACAGGTGGGAAAGCAACTGGGATGTGGCACATACATTACTTCACACAGAGTCAAACTGTGCATCAGAAATGAAACCACCTCTGTAATCCCAGTGGGCTTTTAGTGAACTTCAGTTACCAGCTCTCTGGAATTTCAGTTTCTCCATATGTGCTTCCTCTTTTCTGTTTGTGAGCACAACCCACATTCTCAGTATCTGGAGACACTTAGCCAGGCTTTCTCCATGCAGCCTGGCTGTGCCCACATATTGAGATGCAGTGAGACAATGCTTGGATTCATTTCTGGAATGTTTAAGGCATGCCATCAAACCCACTCCTCCTCTGAATTTGTTTGGAGAAAGCACTTGCAGACCAAAGGGCCTCTCTGCCTCTGATAAACGTGTGCTTTAATGGCTAAAATATTTATGGGGTGGAATGTGCCTCCCTTTCAACATTTGACCTATGATGAGAAGCTATGTTTGAAGCATTTGTTTTAGGAGAAAATGGAAAAGGGTGTTCATCTGTAGCCCAGAGGTTTTGTATGATACGTTGTCAATGCTCCTTTATAACATGCAAGCTTCTTTACTCTCATTTAATATATTTATTAGCAAAAAAACACTGAAGATTTCATACAAAATCATTGGACATAAATGTCCTTGCTGAGCCCTGGTTCAAATCCCTTCAAGTCAAGTCTCAGTGTTTTGTTTTAGCAGCACTGCTGCTAATTATAGGCAGTCTTAATAGGTATCCTGTATCTATTATCCTTCTACATGCCCTCCATCTAATGGAGTGATGGGAGCAGTTCCATCCCCACAGCCCACCAGTGCGACTTGATATAGGCCAAAGGATGACACTGGAGAGAAAGAAATCCAGATTGAGTTATCAGTATGCTCCTCAGAGAGCTACAGCAGAAAGCACCACAATGGGAGAAACAATTGGAATGAATCTGAAGGAATTATCTGATGGAAGGATGATTGCTACAGTGTGGGGTCTTACAGGGTGGGAAGTAGATTAAGGGAAGGGAATTAGGGCTTGTCTACACATAAAAGTTAGTTCAGATTAATGGTAGAGTGTGAATTTAAAGTGGAATAGCTTTTCTAGAATAGCTTCATGTGGACAATGCCTTATAGGGATTTTTGAAATTGAGAGAGATGGACACAGGAAATGAGCAGAAGGAGGGGGAAACATGCTTTTTCCTTGGCAACATTAATACAGGTTTAGGAATATCAGACTGTGGCTATATTTAGTCAGACACAATAGCCATCAGTCAGCTGCACTCATAGTCTAATGTCTACACTGGCAATTGAACAATAAAACTTTTGTGTTTCAGAGGTGTTAAAAAAGAAAACCCCTGAAAGACAAAAGTTTTGCAGCAACAAGTGCCAGCGTGAACAGCGCATTCCTGCCGACAACACAAACGCTGCTCATCAGGGGGTAGAAGTTTTTTGTCGGCAGGAGAGCCAACGAACAGCAGCTACACTGCGTGACTTCTAGCGGCCCGGCTCTGGCGATGCAGCCAAGTCGCTGAAAGCTGTGTAATGTAGACATAGCTACAGTGTAAGGGACAAAACTCACAATGCTCGAGGTTCTGAAACAAACCTGGCTTCCGCTCCATTGGCCTCAAGTGGCAACTATGAATACGGCACTGGAGCAACACCAAGTTAATGGTGGCACATTAACTATGGTTACAACTACAGCTGATGGAAAAAAGTTTGATGGAGCAGATTTGTCCAAAAAAGTGTAGTTGTGTCAAAATTGAAATAGTTCATGGGAAGGTGTCTCTTCCAGTGAAATATTTTACGGGAAAAGAGAATGATTCATTTACACGGTCTCAATTCTTCTTGATAATGTCAGATCAATTTGTTTTGATAAGATAAAAATATTTCATTTTTGATAAGGTAAAACCTTTCATTTTGACTTTTTCGTGTCAATTTCTTGACTTTTACTATATTAAAACAAAAAATATAATAGTATTTGAATATCACAGAAAAGCCAAAATGATGTTGAAACAATGTTTTGCTTTATCAAAATGACATCATTTTTATTGAAATGAAATTATTTGACATTATCTACTCAAGATGTTTTGATAGGACCAAAGCAAATGGGGGGAGGGATAGCTCAGTGGTTTGAGCATTGGCCTGCTAAAGCCAGGGTTGTGAGTTCAATCCTTGAGGGGGCCATTTGGGATCTGGGGCAAAAATTGGGGATTGGTCCTGCTTTGAGCAGAGGGTTGGACTAGATGACCTCCTGAGGTCCCTTCCAACCCTGGTATTCTATGATTCTATGAAAATACAGGTTTCTGGCCAGCTCTAGTTATGAGGGAATCTCGGTGTCTAATATAAGAAGTTCATTCAGTGTCTTGGGGTTTTTTTAATTGTAAGAGTCAGACATGGCAGTTTTGCCTAAAGAAACATGAAAAAATGCAATACTAAGGGAGCCAGAGAAGATGTCTGAAGACAAGGATAGTGACATGTTAATCTTATGATAAAGCACTTTTAGCCTTTGATGGGGTCAGGTGGGGTGGGGGATAGTGGTGGGACTCACCCAAGTTCCACCCACTGAATGTGCTCTGCCCATCTGAGTGATGAAAATTTGATGCTGCGCACTGTATCTTGTGCCAATATTTAAAACAGCACTGTCTTGATGCTTGATTCTCCTAGGTTCCTTGGGCTCTGTTCCACTTCAGTGGAGATTCATATGCTCAAGGGCTCTTCTAGACTCCTTAGGTTTGTTTCACCTCTGAATTGGGGTGGGGAGGAAATAAGTGGCGGTATCTTACATACACCACCCTCTTGCAGAACCAAATGGACATGTCACTCACAGTGAATTGTGCAGAGCTGTGACCCTCCCCCTCCCTTCTTATATGAGGAATTAAATGGTTAGCCATGTTAACATTTAAATAATCATCACTGGGCCTCGGAATAAACTTTTCTCTGAGAAAAATGCAACAGTTCACTCTTCTCGGAGTTCTTGTTTCTGCAGGTTCCGCTGTAGGTTGGTGACAGCTGGTTCACCTTTTTTGATGGGGGAGGGAGTGTGTTTCTTTGCAACTTTAACAGCTAGAGACTTTTTAAAAATGATAGCTGAGACTCTGGAGAACAAAAATAGCTATGGAGAGGTATTGGTGTGGCATATATGCATGTACTGGCGTTTTCCAAGCTCTGGCCTTTAAACAGTAAATAATTAGCACCATGGCAAAATGGATGTAATCTTTTTTTATTATTATTATTAATGGTTCCTTCTAATTCACAGTCCTCCTCAGTTTATGCTCAACTTGCTTAAAATACAAGTAGAACATGAGTGAACTGGTGCTGGAGGAATGTCTTAATGGATGGAAAAATCAGGAGATTAGAAGATTAAATAATTAACATATTTCTGCTGGCAAATTAATAGTGAGAGATGAGAACTGAAGTGGGAATCAGAGCTCATTGAACTACATACCTAATTTTATAATAACTAGGAGCCAGTTCCCGAGAGGTGCTGAACACCCACAACTGCCAGTGGATCAGCCCCCAGGAGACTAGAAAAATATTCTGGGATTATGAGTGTGGAGAAAAAACATTAGGGCCTGAGAAAGGGCATATTTCTCCAATGGAGTTTGAGAGCTACTTTCCTCCCTCTATTCTCATCTTGCGTAAAAATGCTTGAATTGGAGCCAATCTCTGGCCACTTGAATGCCAGACAATATTGCATATTTCACATGTGCCAGCTTTCTGTTTTTGCATTAGTTATTACTGTATAGGTCCAAAACTGAGGCTTAATTTGAAAAAAGGAGATTTGGGGTTATGAACCTTCATACGACTAGAAATGGTTGTCTATTCATTTCCCACCCCCCACCCCCGCTTTTTTGAACATACCCCTTTAACACTGGATACCTAAACAAATCAACATTGACTTTGTACAGCACACCCACAAAGTGAAAAAGACTGTAAGCAAGAGTCAAAAGGACTAGCCTGGTTTCATTGCCTGTGAAATACAAAAAGTAAACAAACACCATCAATAATGACAAAAATGAATTTTTAATCAGAGTTTTTAGTAAACTAGGGGATTGCTATATAAACAGGTGGTAGCATCAGTGAAGGAGTGAGCTGAGACCACACAGTTAAAAAAATCCAACACACTTGAATGCAGCCAAAGTCCTCATATGCTACTGTACCTGCCTCCCATGCATTTTGTAACTGGTGGTCCCACCCTCAAAAGAACATTTAGTTTCAGTTTCCATTTCTCCAGGTACTCGCCGTACCTGCAACCTGGTTGGTGGGGGAGAGGAATTATATACATGACTTTTATATTCAGTGTCCTTTTTAGGAATTATGGGGAAAATCTAGCTTTCACCTCTGTACCTCTGGAGATTCCCCCATCCTGTTAGCATCACTTTTGCCACATTGGGGAGGAGCTGGAATAGGCTGAGGTCGCCACTAAGACTGTGCACGGAACTCAGCCCCCTCTTGTCGGGGGTCCCTATGCGGTGTGTGCAGGACAAACACAACAAACATTATGGCTCCTTAGAGCTTAAGCAAGCAGAGTGCTAGATACTTGAGCCTGTCCGGTAGGAGGTGGAACTCTGTTTAATCTAAATGGATGCTCTTATTTTAAATTTATGGACTAAATCCTGGCCTGGTACACAAGGCAGAGGGATGGAGAATATAAACCACTTCTTTCCACCATGGTCAAGTGTTGCCTACCAGGCAGTTAATTTCAAAGCAGTTACACAGGGTATTGGGCAGGATATTGAATTCTAGGTTAGATGGTTGGCGGCTAACAGACCAGCCTGTGCATCAGGCACACTGTGAGCATGAGGTGTGAGTGAGGTAGGGTGTCCACTTCATTGTGACCTAGAGGCCATATCTGCCATCAGCCAAAAGAACCAGGTAGAGACATATTTGTTCTTCTTTAGAGGAGCAGCAAAGTGCACCTCCCTCATCCATGCTGAGGATTCCTGGCCTGTTAAGCCCAATATCTTTAGCAGAGGATGCTACAGCATGCCCACTCTCTGTTGTTGCTACTGGCAGGGCAGCACTGGGCATTTCTTCTCAATACTTGAGTAGTTTACATCCTCCTTAAAGGTAGAAGCCAGTGTGAATGTATTCACTTATCTTTATGAAAGAGCAGCACACCTTTCAGTTGACTTGGAACCATCAAGTTGTGGAAGTACCTAGCCAATGCAAATGTGATCTTCCCACGAATACTTGCTTCACATCTCCCTCATCCCTCCCCTTCATCTCCCCTCCCTCCTGTTGTTTGTTGTGTCTACTTGTTGTCATGGCTTATTAGATTGTAAACTGTATTGGGGCAGGACCACAGCTACCTGTGTGTTCAGATAGCATCTAGCACAATGGGAATCTGATCGTGACTGGAGCCTTTGGGTGCCACCTCAAGATAAAGAATAATAGTGGTAACAATGGACTGTTCAGACCAGAGCAATCTGAAATGATTTGTTTAGTTATTTGGTTATAAAGGGCTCTCCAGAGCATAAATGCTCACTGAGGCCAAGAAACTTTGGCATGAAAATCAATTATGTGCTAGGATTTAAGTAGCAAAATTAGATATGCTCTGTGGAGGCAGCACATAAATTTCATGGAGAATGAATCGTGGTAATCCTATTGTGTGGAATTTATGTGCTATCTCCAAAGGTAACAGAAAGATGGCAAAAACTGCAACAAAGTGAGAGAAGAGCAACAAACACAACACCAACGACAACTGAAGGAGCTGATTTGGAAGGAGAGGAAGATATGAAGGGTGAATAGGACAAGCTGGAGAGAAGTTCTTGTGGAACTCTCAAGGTGAGATAATTCGCAATAATGGGATGAAAGTGAGCAAAAGATTATTTAGGTAGGATATCAGGAAGAATGCCCTAGGCTGTGGAGTGGTCGCTCAAGGGAAATTATGTCAGCTTTGTTGTCAGAGACCATTTAAAACTAGACTAGATGGAGCAGTGAAGACTACATTACAGGAACCAATAATGCACTGTCGGGGTGGGTGGATTAGATGACATAACAGGCCTTTCCCATCTTCCAGTTCTGTGATGCACTAACATAGGAATTGCCTAAGCTTGAACTTTCCTGCCAAATCCTTCCCTCCATGTCGGCATAGATGAGCATATGTTATATGATTATTCACATCAGCTGCCATATGAATAGCATGCTTTGCTATTGTTACAACTGCAGCCTAACTGGCAACAGCTGAAGAGCTATTGCCATTTTGAATGGGTGTTGCACAGTCTCCTAAAGCCATGGAGACATTCCACACTGTATTGATGGGGAAGTACTCCCTCAGACCAGAGAGCTTCCGGAGCTGCTGACCCACAGAGTCTCTCAGAGCTGTCGAGGGCCAGCGGCTATGGCAGGTATTTTGGGTGGTATAGGACACTGTACAGTCATGTTTCTAAAAACAGAACTTTCTGTTTCCACAATAACAGTTTTAAAAGCATCTAAATCACTCTTGTGATAGAAAAGGAGCAGGAGGTGGAGGGGGAATGGGCTCTGGAGAGAAAATGTTACAGTGCATCTGTCAAAAGCCAATGGCTGAAGGAACTTGAATCCAAAAGCACAGGGCAAAGGCTAAAATGTCCTAAAAGGATTGCCAAATCATAATCTGAAATGCTCTAAAATCCATGTACAAGAAAAGCATTTTCAAGAGTTGCTAGGGTGGTCAAAGCGTCTCTCCTAGTGCATTCTGGCCAATGGAGGTGAGACAGTTTGGGGAATCTGTCCGTATAACTTCTGAATTGTATGTGAGATTATTAAATCTCTTTGTGTCGATCACAGGCCTCATTTTGAATATGCAGCCTTTTGCCTTCTCTGTTCTCCTTTTACCTCCGGTGTTGGATTGATATTCTTTCAAAGGGTAGTGATCCACAGCTAGCAGAATCATTAAATCTGAATGGTCCTCCATTCAAATACAAACATCCTAGAGAATAGGTTGGCTCCCACCTGGGGGAACTGGATTGCAAGGAAGAGGTCACATAGCAATGATGTCATCTTCCAAGGGTCTGGAATCACCTGCAGAGGTTGATCTAGGAGTCACATGACAGAGGGACCGGAAGGTTATAAAATGTCAGGAGCTGATCTATGCAGGGCCGGCTCCAGGCACCAGTGAACCAAGCAGGTGCCTGGGGTGGCAGGAAGGCAGCGGCATTTCACGCTCGGCGGCAAAAATGCTGGAGCCGGCCCTGGATCTATGTGGGGTCTTTTGCCATTTTCACCGGAAGCCACGTGCAGTGCCTGGGCTCTGTTCAGACTCTGAATGCTTAAAGCTCATGGGGAATTCAGTGTTTGGATCCCCTCACAGCAGTCTGGTGAGAGCCCAAGAGGGGGAGCACAACTAGATCTGTGACAAGAGGTCATTAAGTTTCAAAAAACCAGCAGACACTCTTTCAAAGAACTGAACTGTTAGTTTGAATACACTTCTGGCTGAGCAAGTTCAGCTTAAGGCAAGACAATGTAACTGTCCTATTGGTTTGTACTTTTGTGTCAGCTTAAATCTAGGGGAAACAAAGTAACATAGGCTGAACCACATTAGACATGAGTCTAAGTCCAGAATCCTGCCTCCAGGGGTGGTTAACAGTCAAATCGTTAGAGAACAGTGGAAAAACTCCTCTAATGAATCCATCCCATGGCTTGATGTTGTACATGTGGAAGAGGGGAAAGAGTTTCTTTACCAACCCTTCTGTTGATCGGATTACACCATGAAGCATGAAATGTGATTAGCCTTGTCCAATGTTTGAATTAGGGAGCAGTGAGGAAAGACGCAGTGCTGCAGCTCGGATGAGGGACAAAACTGCAATAGGAGGGATGGACAGATGGACACACACACACACACAAAAAGTTTCTTTCGCATGTATGTATGCATAAATACAGCTTTCTTTCAACCCTCTCTCTTCCCCCCCCCCCCCCCCCCCGAAATTAAATGTTAGTAGTTGAAAACACTAGGGTTCTACTGAGTAGAGATTAGTATAGGTCTAGGATGTACAAAGTTCTTTGTAATGGAGGCCAACTGAGTGATGCGCCGGTACCTTTCCTTAAACCAGAAGTCAAATAATTCTTGGATGAAAACAACCCTGAAAATGAGTGTTTAACTTACATGCTGTCAGACTTCATACAGAGCCAAGACATTATTGATAAAATCCTTCAGATACTTTAGGTCTAACTTTCAGTCCAGCATTACCGGGTAGCTCAGCTATTTGTGGGTACAACATTATAGGTGTGAATAACTGTGGGGGCATTTTTGCATTTGCAGGTCTTTTTAACCCTCAAATGTCTAGCTTCCTGATTGTGCCTACAGCTTACACTCCAAGGAGACCAGTGCCAAGCCCTTTATCTACTGTTTAATTCAGTGGGTAAGATTATTTTATAGTGAGGCCTGATGTCTTTGTACATTTAAAATGTGCCTACTTTGGCACAAGTATTTAGCAGGCCTGTATGTTCACATTAGGAATTGGTGCATGAAAATAAGTATTATTTGTGTAACAGTATGCCTAGAAGCCCCTTTGTGCTAGGTTTATCCAAATAAATTGTAAGAGACCCTGCTCTAAACAGACAAAGGTCAGAGGGAGAGTAACGTATTGGCTAGACCACAATGCTTCTCTATTTTAAACCATTTCTGAATGAAATGGCAACAACTGTGCATGCAAAAATAAGTACACAAGTGTGTGCTGACTCTGGGTTGGCTTGCAAAATCTGTCTCTCTTATCAAGAAACAATTCCAGTGGCAGTTAATAGAAAATGTGGCTGGCTTTATTGTTCTCCTAACATGGACAATTGACGTCTAAGCAGTTGTGAAACTCAGATCATTGCTGGCAAGATCTCTAACTCTTTTCTTGGATTCAGTATGGTCATTTGAGCGGTGCGAGCATTGCACAAAGAAACCCCAAACCATGCCAAACTTGATTTGATTTGTTTCAGGTTGATACATGTAAACAAAGCCAGCTGAAGTCTAGTGGGTGCCATCAAGCTCTCAATTTCATGGCTGTGCACTACAGCTTCTTACAGGTGGTGGTATAGTTGCTCTGCTGGATGAAAAGAATCATTGCAAAGTCATGTGCAGTGCCAACAGCTTCAGAAAATTAGGGAGACACAACTCATGGAAACAACCCAACTAATCTATGACCCTGCTTGCTTAATAATTCACCCTCTAGACATGGGTAGACACTGCAGCACACAAAGCACCGACAAGCCAGGTCATACAAATTAAATCCAGAGAGGAGGCCAAACCTTGGAGACTTGTAGTCATATTACACACAGTCTGTGCTCAAGGAAACTCACATAGGAAGAAATCTAGGATTTAGCCTTCAGTGTGGATCTCGTTTTAGTCTAGCTGAGCACAAAATTATGTTTGTGTGTGTCATGGTTGAGGGTAAATGAGCCTGTACGCCGTGTGGTCCAGCCAGGGCTTCTTGGCTTCAGTCTCCCCTAGCTGTCACCTCTCATGAGTGGAGACATGCGTCTAACACCCTTCTGACCGGACTTACTTCCAGGCCGCACAGTCCTCTGAGTATACTGTAATATCCCAGCAAGTGACTCTGCCTAAGCAGGCCTGCTTACTTTCTCTTCAGAGACCAATAACAGGGTAATTTCCCACAGTTATAAGGTACCAGACAGCATTTCCTATGCAAGCCTATTTTATTCCTAAGGTAAAAGCACTACAGAGAAAAGATATTAAAAACAATAAAAGAATCTACATACATGCTAATAACCTTACCAGAGGTCACCCCAACTTTAACGTAGGCTCTGGCAATCCTTCAAAACTTCACCCAAGAAGCTGCCTTGTGGTTTCAAGTTCATCACAGCTTCAACTCAGAATAAGTACCCATTCTTATGGGTCTCAGTACGCCCAGTCATTCCAAAGTTTCCCTAAGGACTGTGGCCTTCCATGGACCAAGGATCCTGTCCGTTTGCTGGACCAGGAAGAAGAATGAGCCTATTTCAAATCAGGCTATTTATTCAAAAAAATCCTTTCTGTCTTTTGGTCCCTGGAGAATCCCATTTGAACTAATGTATGCAAAACTTTCCAGGGGGTGGCTTCCAAGGTCTGGTAACCAGAGCAATTACATTAGCATCTCCCTCTTCCTAGAGGAGTTACATACAATTTCACAATAATCCATACACAGTTGCATTTTTAATACAATGGACCCCAAAGGTATTAATCCTAATTCAGTAATATTTAATTCCGTAAGGTTTGTCCAGGATGTTGTCAGTCTGTCACGTTGTCCACCTAGCCATAAAGTTGGAACAAAACAAAGGTGTTAAAGCATAAACCTTTCATTTTTTCCTCTCCAGGGACTTACCAAAAATTAGCCTCTAAAAATTGTGTTGGGTTTTTGGTTTTGATACTTTTTCATGTACTGTATTGTATAATGGCACTTCTTTCAGCAGGAATAGAGTTCACAATCAAAATTGTGTGACACATAAACCTCTCTCCCCCCCCCCCCCATCCCTTTGAGCACTTGACAGTTGGACAAACACTTGGCTAACTAGTGAGATTTCATTAAAGCTTTTAAAAATGATTAATGTCAAATCTGTCTTAGAACTGGTTTGCCAGCAGCAAAGACTGAAATCCTCCATTGATTCCCAAACATACACAGAATGTGCTTGCTCCAAAATGTTCTCAACTGTCGCCTGCAAGGACTTGCTCTAGGAGTGAGCACAATTGTCTTTTCAGGACCAATTGAATCCCTAGCCTCTCTGCTGAGCCTGCTAGTTATGGTAGTGATCACTGAAGTGTCCAGGAGGACTGAAACAATGAAGTCATTTCATAATGGCCAGCCATCTGGTGTCAACAACTGCAAGTCATTAGTGTCCTATGCTGCTTTTAAACTGGTGGTGTGGAGGCTTAGTATTGCATTACCTATTAGTCATCTTTTTAATAGGAGAAATGTTTATAATGGGGGAGGGGTGTTAAATCGTAAGCACAGATAGGAACAAACTGGTTTTAAACATCAGTTCAGTGAGAATCATGACAAAGGTTAATGGCAGTTTTAGCATTGACTCTAATGGGATAAAGCTTTTAATTTGAAAACTATTTAGTTTTTGTGCAAATTATTTCAAATCTATAGTCACATGTACCTAACAGTTGGCAAAACAGTTTACTATAACAGAAGGGTTATTTCTCATCCGCAACTTTGCAGCCTGTCTGACTTCAGATAATAAATCCCCTGGTACAATAAAATGTATTCCTATAGAGAAACTAGTTATTAACTTTTGCCTTCCTAGAAGGTTTAATAATATGCTGCGTACAGGAGATATATGTGGTTTGGAAAAGGAAGAGACAGTAAGAAAAGCAGCAATTTATATTTACATATTAGGCAATGTCTCTGTAAGACTTGGGAATGTGATGCAGAGAAATAATGGAAATAATTATGCAGAGCTGCAGCGACAGCTAACAAATTATCATTCAAAAACGGTCATCTCTTTTGAGTGCTCTTACAGCTCATCATCACAAATAATGTTCATTATGAAGTTAGCCCTGTTTTGGTTTGCAAATTATTGCAAACTGACCTTCATTGTCTTCAGATGTATTTGTTGTTTAATCATTTGGATGAATAATTTTTAACCTTTGGATTGTTTGAAAAGGCTTCTCTTTTAACTGCTTTGTATTTATGTTCTGGAGTTTCTATTCCCTAACTCTATTATTCAAATACTTTAAAACGAACATTAGAGGATAGTGAAAAATGCACTTTAACAAATTTTCGCATAAAGTTCTTAACCTTTTGAGATGCCCAACCATTTCCCTGAATATCTGGCAGCTGTCCAAATATTTGCAAATAACTAAATATATGATCCTACGAATGAATTCAAACCCAATGAGGTGCCTTCATTTTTTAAAATATCACAATTAACTTATAGACAGTCTCTAAATTCCCGCACTACAATCACAACTATACCAAATGACTTACTTTCTCTAGAGAGTTTCATTTATATTAAATCATAAGTTGAAAGTGTTATTCAACAAGACTGTGAGCTCTTCGGAGCAGGGCCTGTCTTCTACTTGGTAGGTGTGCAGCACCTAGCACAATGGGTCTCCACCCACCTGGAGTGATTCAGTACTGCAGTCTGAATAATGTCCAGTAATAAATGAAGGATGGATTAGATAGAGTACAGGTCCCTTTATACTCCAATGAATTTGTGTGCATATCTGAAGTATGTCAACCTTGGCAGTGTCCCTTTAAACATTAGTGGTAGCGACAGAGTGGAGATATTTTCCCCTTAACATAAAGATGATGTTCTAATGTTTAATATAGGACTATGGGTAGAAGGGTTTGGCAGCAATTGTTGCATGTGCTTGGAATATAAAGACAAATATTTTCCTCTTCCACCTCCTCTTAACAATCCCTGCCACAGTGACAGTGGGGGGGAGGGGAGGGAGACAAATTTCCAATTTGTTTTGCTTGATAATATGTATAATGAATTATTTTTCATTTGCTTGTCTGCTACTCTGTTGGGAATAGGAAGTAATCCCTTCCTCACAGCAGTGCTTTTTATTGTCTCTCCCCTTCCCCACTTTGATTTAGTTTTTTAGGTATTTCTTTGGTGCAATCATGTTTATTTACTAGGAATATACACAAAGTCCCATTTCTCTGAAAATAGTAGGAACAAACATAAGGCAGTTTCCTTCTGCCTTGCTTACAGTTTCCAAGCCTGCTTTTCCAGCTAGTCATGTGCCCTGAGGAGTTCTGTCTCTGCTCTCTCTCAGGGCCATGCTCATGACTGCTCCTCTGGCTTTTTGTTAGCTTTCTCTTCCTTTCTGTTTCTTTTCACATTCATCTACAGCCAAATCAATGTCCCAGCACCTCCATTTATAATCGGTCCCTGGAGGTTTGCCAACCCTCCAGGACTGTCCTGGAGTCCCCAGGAATTAAAGATTAATCTTTAATTTAAGATTGTCATATGATGAAAATTCCGGGAATACATCCAACCAAAACTTGCAACCCTAGTCCCTGGGGAAACCCTCAGCCCATGTGGCTTAGCTACTGATTGGCCTAGCATGCAGTCCAGTGCCTTGGATGGTGGTCTCGGTTATCTCCAGCTATCTTACTCCACAAAGGAACTTTACTATTTCTTCCATTGAGTCTGAGTGAAGATGGTTAGTGTCACACTTCACGGTGCGATTCAGACCAGTAAGAGGTTGTGTCACTGCTCGTATTATAACCCTGAGTGCCTCAAAATGCTTCAGCTGCCTGTGGCTCCCAGCTGGGGACACACACGTACACAGCCAGCAACCCGCATGCACTCACGTTCTGTATTCTGTACAGCTCTGACTCAACCCCTTTAAATACAGCAGCCTGCCAGCAGTTATCACAGACCCACTCTTATCGTCCCCAGACTTGGTTAATGTTAGGTGACCCCAACACACCCCCAGTCCTGAACCTTCCCAAACCTATCTGCTCTGTAATGTCCAACCCTCTCCTGCAATGTTCAGAGAAATAATACAGTCGGTCCGCGCCTTTAAAGAGACAAAACCCAACAATTTGCCACATTAACTGGAGTTAACATTCACTTTAATTCAAACACAACATTGTTTGATGAAAGGTGAAACAGGTTTATTAACCAAAGAAGGTAGGATTTTAAGTGAGTTCAAGTATAAGAGATAAAGTTAGAATGGTTATTAGCAAATTAAAGTGAAATGCCTGCTAGCAACTAAAACTTAAACTAGCAACATACAGCCTTTGTTCAAGACACTTTTTATCCCCCACAGTCTTCCAGCAAAATGGTTTACTTTCCCTTCAGTCAGGATCTCCTTCAGGAGCCCAGAGTATTGATTTCTTTGTGTTCTTTCTGCCCCTTTCTTTTATAGTCCAGTGAACCTTTGAATGGATTCTTCTCAAGTTTGCCCTCGACGTAAAGTTTATTCAAGCTGTGAGGAAGGTGACATGGAATCTGGTGGTGAAGGAAGCTCCATGCTTTTTCTTCCCCCTTGATAGCTTAATAGCTTTGTTCACCTAATACATAAAAATGGACCTTCACTGTCTTTGCCTGAAGACCAGGCTGGACAGAGAATCAAATACACATTCCTTTGTCCAAGGCAGATCTGTTTACCAACTCTCCCTGACATGCCTGGTTTAAACACATTTTTGTCATAATTCCAGCTTATATCTATAACTATTAATATACACATCATGATCAGCAAGGTATGAATTTTCAAATGATACCTCATGAGGCAATATTTTGTACAAAGGTGATTACAACACTGTGTAGGGAGTGAATGCAGGGGTGCTTAGGGTCAGAGCTAGCACACTCCTCAGCTTGAATAAGGTCTGTGATTGCCCATAGACACACTTGATGGCAACCATTAACACCTTGTAACATAACACCTGCCTTTTAATGCTGCAACTCTGGCTGAACTTCCCCAGCTCTGAATCTCTTAACTCCGGATTTTGGTGTTGGATCTTTAGCTGGACCCTCTTGGATCCTGCAACACAGCTCTAGATCTTCAGCTGGCCATACTGGATTATGGCCCTGCAGCTGGAATGTGGCCCTCAACCTCTCATTCAGCCTCAAGGAATTGACAGCTCTTAAATTCTCACAAGAGCTAAGGTATAAGAGAACTCCTTGTCTACAGCATTACTTCTTGGGGTGGGAGGCAGTGAACCTTAATGATCAGTCAAGTGGAACTTTTTAAGAGTGGAGACAAGGAGAGATACAGGTTCAACATTGGGCATGGATTTTAGTCACTTAACTTCCTGTAATGTTGACTCGGTGCTTGTGCCGTGCTTTGAAAATTGAAGGTTAAATATTTGAAATGCCAACCAAACAGCATTCTTAATCAAGCTTAAACCTTTTAATAGCCCATAGCAATTATACTTTGGGTGATGCAGCTGGATCCTACCCTGTTCTGACCCAAGAATGAAAACTCAGCCTCAGAGTATTTGCCAATAAAATGCAACTTTACCCTGCCCAAGCCTTTTGGATATTTGTACAGCTTTCACAGTGTTTTGGAAATGTCTGATGTAGAAGAGCATAATATATCTCATGCTGAATCTAGAATGGAATGTATAATCTAAGCAGATGGATCTCTCTCTCTCTCTCTCCCCCCCCAGATAGTGCAGGAAAAAGGTTTACTACATTTAAGGAACAAATTGTACAGTTAGGCAGATAATTATATACCTTAACTCT
Organism: Chelonia mydas; assembly: GCF_015237465.2. Classification (NCBI taxonomy): domain Eukaryota; kingdom Metazoa; phylum Chordata; order Testudines; family Cheloniidae; genus Chelonia; species Chelonia mydas. The sequence continues at coordinate 188,240,163 of NC_057849.1, read as the reverse complement.
TCCTTGCTATAGTATTCAGAGTAGCAGCCGTGTTAGTCTGTATTCGCAAAAAGAAAAGGAGTACTTGTGGCATCTTAGAGACTAAGGGTACTCCACAGTATGCATCCGAAGAAGTGAGCTGTAGCTCACGAAAGCTTATGCTCAAATAAATTGGTTAGTCTCTAAGATGCCACAAGTACTCCTTTTCTTTCTGCTATAGTATGACAGTGTTCAGCTTGATTTCTTCCTCACTTACCCCTCGGAGATTCTCTATGTTCTTCTTGGAGGGTCAGCACTACTTGAAGCATCTTCCCATGTAAGAAAAATGCCACTAACCATGCAGTAGTTGCTTTGTTTAGCCCCATATGACAGACATTTCAGGATGAATTCTACTTTTGGGGCTGTGTGTGAGTAAGCTGTTACATAACCAGCCATAACGGCCTTAAAGGCTTCTTCGTTAAATTCAGAGTTGGTGATGACGCATGCAACTGCTCTTCCTCTAAAGCAATAGTTTAACTTAATAGATCATTTCAGGAACAAAATATAACAACCCCATAGAAGACTAGTTTTAAAGTGCCCTTATTTTAGACTGCTCCATTTCTGAAACCCTGGGTGGTAAATAAGTCAATGGATTATAAAAGAAGTCATGATCTTCGAGTAGTATTGTATGATGTGGTTAACAAGCAAGAAAACATTGTGACCGGAAAACACATTCATGCATCATGGAGTAATTAGTGTCCACAGGTAATTATATCTCCATCTCAGTCTTCCCTAATGCCCTCATAGTTGATTATTATTTATTTATCCACTTATAATAGGCTGGCAGTGTTTGTTTGAAACAATCCATCTTGTGATTAGCTGTTGATTCTGCTTGGAAAGGATTAAGTGGATTTTGTTGATTCATTGGGGCAGATAGAACATTATCTTATCTGGTTAGTAGGGAGATGGGAGAGGCTTTCTGGGGAAAGGAGATCTTGTGTTGGGGCCAAGCCCTCTCAAGCAGGACTGAGCAAATAACTGAGTTATTGGGTTTGGCAAATATTTCTGGTTCCCCAGAAAATTTGTTTTTCAGTTCATTTACTTTTTGCTTGGAAAAAAAAAAAATCTGTCAGCTCTAATCCTGAGGTAGAAAGACCTGAGGAGAATATTTAATCTAATAATATCTTTCTTAGGGCTTGTCTACATGGAGATTCAATGTGGTATGGTATAAATTACAGAAACAGGAAGATAAAGTAACTGTATGGTGAATAGATTAATGTACTCTGTCATGAGGCTAATAACATACAAGGGAAAGAGAGAAATCAAGAAGCACAGGCATGGGGAGAAAAGATTAGGGTTTAAATATTAGCTTGATCCAATTTTAAAGGAATCTGCTAAATCACAACATGATCAAAGTGACAAAGTAGTAACAAATTACCTTGCTAGGAATTATGTTAAGGATCATTGTTCTGCATTCTCTAACTTAGTAACGATAGTAATAAATCTGTGTGATTACTTCTGTGTGGCTTTATGCATGTTTGTTTCAGCGAAGGAAAACACGTCAGAGGATAATCTGGCTTTTGAAATAATCGCCTAACAATGCAGAAGAAGGAATGGTGGTCAGGAAGCAAAAACAGAGATTTTTTTCATGGCCCAATGAGGTTTGTCAGCACTTATACAGTCATTTAAAACCCCAAGACATCTGGACTCTTAGTTTGTGTTTTGACCTCTTCTGCCAATGATACTGGATACTGGAACATACAAAGTCGAAGGCTTTTGCAGACCTGATTTACATCAGACATTCCTGTGTGAGAGAAAAGCTTGCTGCTCTCAGCAGCAATGAGAGGTGAATGTTCTTTAAAATAAGGCTATTTAGAGCAGTCTTACTTTTATTGATAGATCATTATAGGGTCCTGAGAAGCAGAAATATGCTACTTAAAACAAAGTATGTCCAGAGCAAATCAAATACAAAATATCTTCTAGCTGCTACTAAAGGAGGAAGTGCCTTTTAGCCCTCCTCATTTTGATTAGTAGGGGCCCAGTCCACAGATTACAATATGGTCAGAGGGTGGCCAGCACTTTGAGTTGTCAGGTCCAGTATTTGCTGATAGTTTTATAACTTCAGTTTTCATTTTAGCTATCGTCCACAGAATTTACAGTGTGATGACTCCCAGCAGCTTTCTGAACAAGAAATGCAGGTTTATTAGCAGGGTAGGCCTGCTTTCCTGGCTGGCTTTTGAAATGGCTGGAGTTCAGAATGACTTACAGAAAATGTTTATCCAAAGCAGTTGTTCCATTTAATTATTATTATTATTATTATTTATTATTATTTTACTGCTGCATCTAGTAAGACAAAGAAAAAAAAAGACCCTGGAACTGGCCTTCATTGCCTAAAAACTGCCATGTTAATGTCCATGTAGTCCAATATCACAGACCAGTGCCCCATATAGCTCAGGATCTTGTCTACAGAAGGGGCCAATAAAGGAAGGAGTAAAACCTCTATTATACCCCTAACTGTGCCATACTGTTGTGACGTGCGGGAATCATTTGATCTGCTTGTATTCGGAGCCATGAGTGTTTGAGAATTATTTGAATGTTCTCCTAGTCAGTAAAACCTGTAGATACCTCTTCACATTTGGATAAAAGTCTAATTTCCAGACCATTCAATTAATAACCATATGCTGGAGAGTTTAATGAAAAACAGTTAATGCCCCTTCTCTTCCCCCTCCCCCCCCCCCCCAAAAAAAAAACTTTTTTGTTCTTGCCTACAATTTTTTGGGGGGGAGAGAGGGGACATCAACTGAATATGAAAGACAAATTCTCATGTGAAACTAGTCTTTGTTGGGAGACAAAACTGTTTGAAATAAATAAATGGCAATTTTTTTCATCAAATAGCAGATTGAGGCCAATGTGTATAAAATTCACAGGTTTGCCAGTTTTCACAACTATGTCACATCGAATGGCAGAAAACGTCAAATTCTGCCTTGGATAAAACTGATCAATACCACATATTTTCATTTAGATGCCTGCTATGATTAGAGCTGCCCTCACTTCACTATGCACTTTCACCACCTACAGCAAGCAGCAAAGGGAAATGTTTCAATTTAATATATGAACCCTTGTGCTGAAGCTTCACAGGAATTACAGCTGCAAGTAAATTACCCCTTCTTAACCCCTACCACTATAAATAATCTGTTCTCCAGCTCTTAATGCTCAGTGCCTCCTCCAGTCTGGAGAGTATTTTTCCTTTCTCTTTCTCTATACGTTTTGTTGTTGTTATTATTTTATTGCTAAATATAGAACACCCTGTTTACCTTGGTCAGTAGCTTCTAGACCTTTGTGTTTTTTCCCCACCCCCAGTCAGGAAATGAAAAACAGATGGAGTGTTCATTTAAGGACAGGAAAATAACTTTAAATAACCAGATGAACATATTCTTATGGTTGAATTATGTGATCTTTTGTTAAAATGTGTGGCTCCTTGGAGGCACTCCAGGATTGTGGGGTTGTGGAATGTTAATTTTACAGACTGCCCTGAGTTCAGAAGTGAGGCTTCTCCAGACAGCATGAATTGGACTTCCTTCTTCACTTCTTATGCTTCAGAAATAGCATTTTCCCAGCAGTGTAAATAACTTGACTGAAATAGAAATCAGCCTGTCTGGAAATTTGGGGTACAGTAACACTCACTTAAAGTCTCCCGGTTAACCTTGTTTCATTGTTACATTACTGATCTGTTAGAGAACATGCTTGTTTAAAGTTGTGCAATGCTCCCTTATAATGTTGATTGGCAGCTGCCTGCTTTGTCCATTGCTTGCAGGAAGAGCAGCCGGTTGCGCTAGCTGTGGGGGGGGGGGGGGGGGGGGGGGCTTGGAACCACGGTGGACCGGCAGCCCCCCTCTCAGCTCCCCTAAGTTCCCTGTGCGGCAGCCGCCCAGCAGGCTATCAGTTGCCGGGCAGTTCAGCTGTCCCTCCCGCCACTGCCCCGTGCTGCTCCTGCCCTCTGCCTTGGAGCTGCTCCTGGGAGCCTCCTGCTTGCTGTGCAAGGTGGGGGGGAAGGGGTGCTAATGTCAGGGTGTCCCTCCCCATCCCTCCCCGCCCCGCTCCTTTACCCCATCCACAGAGCAGCTGTGGATACAGGACAGGGCTCAGGATGGAGGGAACTTGCCGGCAGCAGCTGCTGTCTCAACTTGCTGATGTACTTAAAAAGGCAATGTACTTGGAGTGGGGTCAGCATACTTAAAGGGGAAATGCGCGTCTCTCTCACACACACAGGGTGTGTGTCTCTGTCACTCTCTGCCATGCTGTCTCCCCTCCCTCCATTCCTGCTGCCTTGTAGAGTGTGAGGCTACATTAACAACAATGTGTTAACCCTTGAGGGCTCAGCCAAGTGCTAGTTCATCATTTAGCAGTAAGACATTCCCTGGGAAATATCCCACCCTCTGACTTCATCTCAACCAAGCTTAACAATCATCACTGCTGTGTACAGTATTATATTGTTTAAAACTTATACTGTATGTGTGTGCGTGCAGTCTTTTGTCCGACAAAAAAAATGTTCCTGGAACCTAACCCCCCTATTTACATGAATTCTTATGGGGAAATTGGATTCGCTTAACATCATTTCTCTTAAAGTAGCATTTTTCAGGAACATAACTACGTTAAGCGAGGAGTTATTGTATTTGTAACCTTAATCCTGATCTTAATTTTGCAACTGGCCCCCTAGATTTGTAATGCAAGATCTGAACATCATGATGTTTGGTTTGTTTGAAATCCATAACCAGGTCTTGTATGTTGGGTCCTTGTTGAATCAGGGACTTTATCTGTACTTTTATAGACTTTTCTATGCCTTTCATGCTGAAATCTGACAAACTATTTTCACAAACAATGTATACAAGAATAACTTCTCAAAAGTTATAAATTAATATTCAATGAAAATTTGGGCTCTGCTCTGGTTAGTGACTCATTCCCATGATCTTACTGTAATTATTATACATTATTACCCAATGAATAGTTTGGACAAGTAGTTTCCAGGTTATAGGTTGTTTGCAAACAGCTCACTTCAACTTTTGCCCACTTAGAGGCTGTTCCCAGTTCATGGGGTAGGGTGAAGAAAGGAATGAAGGGGGTGGGAGGAGAGAGTGAAAGAGAAGGGAGACGCTAGTGTGGAGTATGGCCATAATGTAATAGCAATGAACCACGGCAGGATGTTTATTCCTGGGTCATTTCTGTATGCAGGTCCTTGATCACACATTCCATAATGGACCCATAGCTCAGTAACACTCTTCCTGTTGTAGCTTATTACATAATACTTTCAAAACAGGCAGCTTATGCCCATAAGGGAATGTTTGTATTGCTTGGTTTAGCTTTATTATAGAGCACTGAGAAGTGCTCAGCCAAACAGAGCAGGAGATCAACTGAACATTCCTATTGCACAAACTGTGAATAGAGCTGCGGGCCTTGCACTGCTGAGGTAATAAAAACCATACAAAAGCTCCTGCATAATTGTCATTATTACAAGCAGGGCACTGCTTCACTGAGTTCAATTTCAGTGGGAGGAAGTTACACTCCGTTTAAATAGAGGTAATCTTTCTGGACCTCTTTTGTTAGATTCTAATGCTTCATGATAAATTTCTGTTTGTCAGTGTGGCTCACCCTTGTTTAAATTGAACGATGCCTCATTCAGAGGTCTGAAAAAAGGACAGAGCCACTTGGCTTTATTTCATGATCCCTATAGGGGTTTTTTTTCAGAACCGCTCATGGGCTCTGGTTGCAACAAAGGTTACCTTGGAGACACATGCAGAATCATGTCACTGCTCCAGTTCAGGCCTCATTGTTGGATTATTCAAGATCTAACAAGATCAGAGCTGTTCCTGTCCTTTACTTTGAACAGAGGTAACCTTGGAGGCACTGATAAATTGACATAACTCCAGTTCAACCCTTTGTATTCAGATTATTTCATTCTGTGTTGGCTTCATTGTCCTTGAGCCATTTTTGTGAGGGAGCTGGGAACACCAACCTCCCAATAAAATATTTTTTTTTCTGTTGAAAGTTGAACTGGACGTTTTCCAGAGCACAAAATCAAAATCCACCCTCAAAATTCTGGCTTTGTCAAACCCAGCTAACAAGGGCAACAGCCTGAATGGTGCCAGGGTAACGTCAAGGAAAATAGACAAGTGACACTTGTCAAGGATTATCTATTTCTGAGCTTCCTGTAAACATTCGTACAAAGTTTTCAGACAGAACTGAGATTCTGAATGTTTCACTGCACTATATTGCACTTGTTAATATTAGAGGAACCCGACACTTGCTTTTATAAGACCTTGTTTATAGTTGTTTATACTTCACCAAACTGTAATTGTTTAGGCTGAAATGTTCCATGCCAGGTATCTGCCTCATGCTTTATTATTTTATTAAAACTTCAGCCAAAACAGCTCAGCCATTTCCAAGTACCAGGCTAATAAAAAATATGCTGTTTTGACCCATGTTAAAAATTTTGGCAGCCTTTCTTTTGAACAGCTCTAGCACCAGCTACCTTTGGAGCAGGGGCTTGAAATTTGGTGTAGTGGGGGGTGTCCTTTGTGTCAGGTGTATGTATGCCTTTTGCCATTCTTCATGGAAGTTCATCCAAATATGGCCAAGTTATATCCCTTACATGTAACGTTGAACATCAGGTTTTGACATTTCCAGAGGGTTTTCAGCCACATCCACAAATTGTTTTGCTGTCCAGAATCATTTTTTGGGCGGGGGGCGGGGGGCAATTTTTACTGTTTGCCAAAAAAAAAATAAAAAATTGCCCACCTCAAGTTAAAAGAATATTATTAAAGTTGCAAAGTTAAGAAATGCCAGAAGTTAGGTTGCCTGTGCAACCTTAATTCAGTCCCCTGTGTGCATATTCATTGTGAGCCAGTCTTTAATTACATGATGACTTACTATTTTTGCCGTAGGGCCAGGCCTCTTTCAGTGTGCAGGATGGACAGTCAGATATTTGCTGACACCCCCCCCCCTCCAGTCTTTACTGGAATCTAGCCTAACCAGTACAGGCATCCTTTCTCTACTCCCCCAGCTCTCCATCCCAGTGTCCCCTTCTCCTGTGGGCTCCTTGTCCCAGTCTCCTTGCCCAGCCAGTTGCATGGTTTCTCTCTCTCATACGCATCCCTTCATGGGTATCACCAGGCTCCTTACCCAAGGCTACTCCTTTTCCTCCCTTCTGCTTCTGCTTTCGCCCCCTTTGCATTTGAGTCTGATGGCTTCTTCCTCCCAACAGGTGGGAGCATGGGGAGCACAGAAGAGAGAGGCTTCCTGCTCTCAGTTCTGGTGGCCAGTCCCACCCCAGCCTGGAGCAGCAATTATAGTCCTAGTATGTCCCCATAATCCTGTGCTGGAGCTCAGTTGCTCTGTAGGGATAGAGTGTGTGTAGTACAGTCACAAGCAGGAGCGTTGTGGGATGCAGCATGGTCAGTGAGGACAGAAGTTTCAGGGATTTTAGCTGTTCAACTCTGGTAGGTCTCTACTGAGCATGTTGTAAATTAAATTTTTCAATTTTGTTTCAACAATTTCAACATGAAATGTTTCAACATTTTGAAAGTAAATGCTATTACTTTTCAAAATGTAGCCAAATTTAAAATTTGAGATGAAAAATACCTAAAACTTTACTGAAAAACTCATTTCAGATTGAACAAGACTTTTCTTTTGGATTTTTGTGTTCAGCCTCTGAACTAAAAAATCCACTGTTTGCTCAGCTCTACTACTAACATACGTTTTCTTGTTTGTAATTTATATGGTAGTGCCCAAAGGCCTCAGTTAGTATTTACGGACCCATTTTGCTGGGTGTTACAAGGCAATCAGCTACTCACCCTGTTTCCACCATCCCACCATGTGGAGGAGGGTTGGACTTGTGGGAGGTAGAGAAATTTTAGGATGTAGTGTATTTGGCGAGCTAGTCTCTTCAGGCTGCTATAGCAGGGATCTTGTCTGAAACACCCTGGCTACTGGGCTCTGGCTGGACAGACCAGGTTTGTTAGCCTAGTAATAGGGCAACTGGTGTAAGAGATGGTGTCAAGGTTCCTTCCCCACTGTGAACTCTAGGGTACAGATGTGGGGACCTTCATGAAAACCGCCTAAGCTTACTTTTACCAGCTTAGGTTAAAACTTCCCCAAGGTACAAACTATTTTACCTTTTGCCCTTGGACTTTATCGCTGACACCACCAAACGTCTAACAGATATATAACCAGGAAAGAGCCCGTTTGGAAACGTCTTTCCCCCCCAAAATCCTCCCAAACCCTATACCCCCTTTCCTGGGGAAGGTTTGATAAAAATCCTCACCAATTTGCATAGGTGAACACAGACCCAAACCCTTGGATCTTAAGAACAATGAAAAAGCAATCAGATTCTTAAAAGAAGAATTTTAATAGAAGAAAAAGTAAAAGAATCACCTCTGTAAAATCAGGATGGTAAATACCTTACAGGGTAATTAGATTCAGAACATAGAGAATCCCTCTAGGCAAAACCTTAAGTTACAAAAAGACACAAAAACAGGAATATCCATTCCATTCAGCACAGCTTATTTTATCAGCCATTTAAACAAAACAGAATCTAACGCATATCTAGCTAGATTACTTACTAAGTTCTAAAACTCCATTCCTGTTCCGTCCCTGGCAAAAGCATCACACAGACAGAGAGAGAGAGAGAGGCTTTGTTTCTCCCTCCCCCCAGCTTTTGAAAGTATCTTGTCTCCTCATTGGTCATTTTGGTCAGGTGCCAGCGAGGTTATCCTAACTTCTTAACCCTTTACAGATGAAAGTGTTTTTCCTCTGGCCAGGAGGGATTTTAAAGGTGTTTACCCTTCCCTTTATATTTATGACAGATGGTCACTACAGAAACGAACCTGCAGCCAGCAAGTCCTTCAGTGGTCTTGGTTTTACCCTGCCATTTGAAATTTTGCTGTCTGAGAGTGTGTGCATGTTGATGCGCAACTGCTTGTTGACTTTAAATGATGCCTTTGATGATCCACTAAGTGCTGTGGTGATCGGGGAATGGCAAAAATGACAGGAGATGGACACTGCTAGGATTCATAGTCATTAACCTATGTGTAGGTGAGTCAAGACTTTGGTAGCTCTGTGTTGACTTGGGGTGACACTGTAGTTCAGCAGTATCTTGACCGACTTGGCTGCTCTATTCAGGGACAGCACAGCAGACCTCAATCTGAGGAGGGGGGCTAAAAATTGTGTATCCCATACAGCCTAACCCGCTTACTAAGGCTTAAGTGTGTCCCGTCACGTGGTTGAAATTTAAGCAGGACTCAAAAGGCTTCCTTTTGTCTCAATGTTACGGCATGGACTGTCCACACATTCCTTGATTGTCCAAATCAAACTGACCGTCCTGCTAGTGGACCGCTCTGATGCTCGAAAGCTTGAAGATACTGTATCAACACTGCAGCACTTAGCAAGATGCTGTTTGCTGAAGAGGATTGACTGAGGAGAGTGCTGGGTATGCTTTCTTCTGGAAGAGAAGGGATGCCTGCAAAATGAGCTACACGACATGAGAGTCAGCTTTCTTTTATGCCTGGATGCTGTACAAACACAGATAAGAGACAATCCAGCCCCTAGAGGTTTACAACCTAACAGAGGTAAACAAATGAAGTGTTGGGCATGGGGATATAATGTTATAAGCAAATGAGTACAGTGATAAACTGGCACAGTTGAGTCTTTGGTAAGGATTTTGTTAGGTTTTTGTATTGGTGAGAAGGATTTACAAGAGTGGGGACGTTAGTAAGAGGAAGGAAGAAGAATAGGGACAGTCAGAGCCCTTCACTAGCCTAGCCAAGCAGGATTTTGCAGGTTTCACAGCAGAGGTGGGTCTTGAGGAAGTATTGTCTGGCGGTCAAGGTATTAGCTTTATAAAACAATTTTGGGGAGCTTTTCTCATGCAAAGTTTAGAGGTGCTGGAGGGAGGAGCTGACTGGCAAGCAATACAGGCTGGGACTGGAGCTTTGGCAGAGAGAAGGCAGTAGGTGATAGGGCTATACATTGCAGCATTCTAGGGCATGGTGTGGCAGGGCTAGATTAGATCTTACAAGAAAAAGCAAGACATTTGTTTGATGCACAGATGAAGCAGGAGCCAGTGGAAGGACAAAGAAAAGATTACACAGTGAAAACAACAAGCCCAGGTACATTTAGGAGCAGTATTTGAATGGGCAGTACATGGGATGATTTTAAAAAAAAAACTGCTCTAAAACTAATCCCAAATGAGTGATTTGGCAGGTTTAAAAAGTTTCTCTTCCAATTCCATCCTCTTTCTCTCACTGCTCTTACTTCCCACCAGCTCATCATTTATCCTATGCCTTTGAATCTTTGTCACTTTTTTAACTTCCTCCCAACAATTCTTAAACTCATGTTCATATAGCACAGCTCATTTTAAAACGTTTAGAATTCAGCTTCTGTGAATTCCTTTTCTGAACAATAAATGGAGTCTATTTCTGCAAAACACTGTGACTTCCATGAGCATGAATTGCCTCAAACTGGTTTTCCACTATTCCTGAATATATTTTATTTTTAGACTGAAATTAATGCAGTTCAAAGTTAATGGACTGAGAGCTCTTGTGACTGAAGGCTATTAATTCATCCCTAGAAATAACACAGCAGTGCAAGCTTCCCATACACCACCTCAGCCTTGGTCTGGGGATAGCAGAGCAGAGTTCAGTGTCCAGGGACATTCCGTGCTGGGCATCTCTTCTGGCTAAGAAGCATTTAATAAAATATATTTTCTTTTAATCAGTGCATCATGGATGTCTTTATTTTCTGGAACAAAATTTTTGAATTGGTTTGAGGTCAAGAGATCAGGTGCTAATATCATTACCCCACAGAATCTTTCATGGAATCAAGAAAGCAGGTTAATCTGTAATGTAGTTTCAGTAGGGTTTGTTACTTTAGAGATGCAGTTGGCCCAAGATAAGTAGCTGGAGATGCAACTATATTCAGCCTTGACCCAGATGCTGATCTGTTACATTGATGTAAATAAGGAGTGACTCCCTTCAAGTCAATAGATTTAAACAGTGTTAAACTGTTTGAAGGGAATTATTAGATCATTTGAGTCTGGCACAGTTTTTGTCATTTTCCTTTTACCTGTGCTTAAATCTTGATTTTTTTCCCCCATCCCACAGAAGTGACCCTTGTCCAAATGTCATGCTCTGGGAAAAGTTCCTTGTCTTAGTGCTTAGATTTCCATGAGTCTGTCAAGTACCTGACACTAAGAAAAATATTTAAAGAGGAAAGTGTGTATGTGTATGGGGAGGGCGGTAGACATTAAAAGCACTTGCATAAAAACTTAGGCCTCCTTTTCTCTCTTGGTTGAAATAATATCTTAAATGGATTGCAACACTGTCATAAATATAAAGGGAAGGGTAAACACCTTTAAAATGCCTCCTGGCCAGAGGAAAAACTCTTTCACCTGTAAAGGGTTAAGAAGCTAGGATAACCTCGCTGGCACCTGACCAAAATGACCAATGAGGAGAAAAGATACTTTCAAAGCTGGAGCGGGGAGAAACAAAGGTTCTCTCTGTCTGTGTGATGCTTTTGCCGGGAACAGAAAAGGAATGGAGTCTTAGAACTTAGTAAGTAATCTAGCTAGATATGCGTTAGATTCTGTTTTGTTTAAATGGCTGATAAAATAAGTTGTGCTGAATGGAATGTATATTCCTGTTTTTGTGTCTTTTTGTAACTTAAGGTTTTGCCTAGGGGGATTCTCTATGTTTTGAATCTGATTACCCTGTAAGGTATTCACCATCCTGATTTTACAGAGGTGATTCTTTCACCTTTTCTTCTATTAAAATTCTTCTTTTAAGAACCTGATTGTTTTTTCATTGTTCTTAAGATCCAAGGGTTCTTAAGATCCACCTATGCAAATTGTTAGGATTTATCAAGCGTTCCCCAGGAAAGGAGGTGTAGGGTTTGGGGAGGATTTTTGGGGGGGAAAACATTTCCAAGCAAGTTCTTTCCCTGTTATATATTTGTTAGACACTTGGTGGTGGCAGCAATAAAGTCCAAGGGCAAAAGGTAAAATAGTTTGTACCTTGGGGAAGTTTTAACCTAAGCTGGTAAAAATAAGCTTAGGGGTTTTTCATGCAGGTCCCCACATCTGTACCCTAGAGTTCAGAGTGGGGAAGGAACCTTGACAAACACTATGCAAACAGATGCAAGTACTTTCTTCTGTACATTTTTGTGCACTGATTTTTTAAAAAATCCTTGATTTACTTATACCCTAACCAACATCTATAGTATAGGAAAACTTCTGAATACAAACATACAGAGGAGCCAGCCTCATCTCTCCCCCCGCCCAAGCTATTTCTCCCTAAAAACTTCATCTCCCTTTCTTTTGCTCTGCATAAAATTAAGCACTATGTTAAGAAAAAATTCTTTATTGGACATATCATACAGTTCTTGTCATGTACTAATTATATAATAGTTGAAATGCTACATTTCTATAGGAATTTATAATCAGAGTATTTAAAGTCACTATTCCTCAATAGAAACTAAATATAACAGTTGGTAAAAGTGCTGGCTTGGCTTGCAGCTTTCCAAGACCTGTGGCCAATGTAAAGTCAATTGGCTGTGAGTTGTCAATGAGCCACCTTAGCTTGAGAGGAGCACCTGGCTCTTAATTCACATACAATGTGGGCCCAAGAACAGTCAAGCCAGAGAGACTGTTCTGCCTTATTTTCTGGCAATTGCCACAACTGTGTGTAACCCTTAATTTCAGGCCTTGAATTGTGCCAGCAGTTTTTGGAGGGGCCAGAATGACATTCCAGCATTTTGTAGGGGAGCTAGAGCACCGTTCCAGTACATCTGGTACTTTTGCTTATAGTACCAGAACTGTGTTCTAGTACTTCTTTTTTTAGTACTTGAGCACTGCTTCATTTACATGCTGATGGAGGCCAAGCATCCAAATACACTCATGCCACCACAGTGTGACTGGGAAATTGGTGTATAATTATTCCACCTTCCAATGGCTTCAGTTTCTGTTTTGACTCCAGAACTTAAGCAGTCTTGACACCTCTATTGATAAAGTATTTGGTTCTCTGATGTCAGGCCTAACAAAATAACTGTTAATTTTGAGGACAGGGATTCTTGATAAAGGGTTACTTGATGCTGGTTTAAACTAGAGTAAATTGTGGATTCTTTTGAAACCTGAAATCTTTAAAGCGTGGTTTGAGGACTTTAGTAACTCAGCCAGAGGTTATGGGTCTATTACCAGAGCAGGTGGGTGAGGTTTTGTGGCCTGCAATGTGCAGGAGGTCAGACTAGATGATCACGATGGTCCCTTCTGGCCTTAAAGTCTATGAATCTATACAACCCACAGGGAGGTGAGTTCATATTAGGGCTGTCAAGCAATTAAAAAAATTAATCGCAATTAATTGCACTGTTAAACAATAATAGAATACCATTTATTTAAATATTTTTGGGTATTTTCTACATTTTCAAATATATTGATTTCAGTTACAACACAGAATACAAAGTGTACTTTAGATTTATTTTTTTATTACAAATATTTGCACTGTAAAAAAAAAATAGTATTTTTCAATTCCCGCATTACAAGTACTGTAGTGCAATCTCTTTATCATGAAAGTTGAAATTACAAATGTAGAATTATGTACAAAAAATACTGTATTCAAAAATAAAACAATGTAAAACTTTAGAGCCTGCAAGTCCACTCAGTCTTACTTTATGTTCAGACAATTGTTCAGACAAACAAGTTTGTTTACATTTGCAGGAGATAATGCTGTCTGCTTCTTGTTTACAGTGTCACCTGAAAGTGAGAACAGGTGTTCCAATGGCACTGGCATTGCAAGATATTTATGTGCCAGATGTGCTAAAGATTCAGGAAATAGCTTTATTGGAATGCAATGGGATGAGGAGTAAGGTGGTAGGGTGAGGGAGAAACAGACTGCAGGGTTTGAGGGTTTTGGGAGCAGAAACAGGCTGGTGGGGGAGGGGGGTTTGGCAGGTTGTAACCACAAGAGTAGACAGAATCTGGAACAGAGTTCTGATTCCTGCATCTTAACATTGCTCTGCTGTCTAGAAAGTAGCTGTGAAACCCATTAGCAATATGTATGTCCCACCACCATCACCCCAAGTGGGTTGTCTATGTCAAAGATAACAGCCTGCTACTGGTATCTGTTACTCAATTAGCTCAAGTGGGTAGAGGTCTGGGCTATGATCTAAAGGTTCCAACCCTGGTGATCATAGAATCATAGGACTGGAAGGGACCTCGAGAGGTCATCTAGTCCAGGCCTACCTTCACTCATGGCAGGACTAAGTATTATCTAGACCATTCCTGACAGGTATTTGTCTAACCTGTGTGACAGGGTCAGGCCAGATGGCTACAGGAGAGTGCTAGAAGGGAGATACATTAGCCCTAGATTAAGCAGGTCCCTTTTCCCTGAGTAAGATAATGGGCTGTTCCAGAACAATCAGGAAGTTGCTGGAACCAGTTATGGCAGGCAGGCTAATTAGGACACCTGGAACCAATTAAGACGCTACTAGAATCAATTAGGACAGTCAGACTAATCAGGGCACCTGGTTCAAAAAGGACCTCTCTTCAGTTAGGCGCGTGCAAGGAACTGGGAGCAAGAAGGCGTACTGCTGGAGGACTGAGGAGTACAAGCATTATCAGACATCAGGAGGAGGGTCCTGTGGTGAGGATAAAGAAGGTGTTGGGAGGAGGCCATGTGGAAGTAGTCCAGGGAGTTGTAGCTGTCACACAGCTGTTACAAGAAACACTGTAGACAGCTGTGATCCACAGTGCCCTGGGCTGGAACCCCTATGCCCCCAACTCCCCATTGGATACAGGAGGAGTTGACCTGGACTGTGGGTCCCACCAGAGGGGAAGGTCCCTGGCCTGTCCCCCGACCCACTAGGTGGGCCAGCAGAGACTGCTGGGATTGTTCTCCTTCCTTTTTCCCATGCTGGCCAGTGATGAGGTTAGCTGAGTGGACGGCAGGTTTGAGCCACTAGCAAAAGTGGTCAAACTGAGGGATGCTGTGAATCTCTGAGGCGAGCAAATCCGCCAATAAGCGCAGGACCCACCAAGGCAGAGGAGGAACACCTGCTCTTAAAAATCTCCAATGACAGAGATTCCACAACCTCCCTAGGCAATTTATTCCAGTGCTTAACCACCATGACAAGAAGTTTTTCCTAATGTCCAACCTAAACCGCCCTTGCTGCAATTTAAGCCCATTGCTTGTCCTATCCTCAGAGATTAAGAAACACATTTTTTCTCCCTCCTCCTTGTAACAACCTTTTATGTACTTGAAAATTGTTGTCATGTCCCCTCTCAGTCTTCTCTTTTCTAGATTAAACAAACCCAATTTTTTCTATCTTCCCTCATAGGTCATGTTTTCTAGACCTTTAATCATGTTTGTTGCTCTTCTCTGGACCTTCTCCAATATGTCCACATCTTTCCTGAAATGTGGCACCCAGAACTAGACACAATACTCCAGATGAGGCCTAATCAGTGTGGAGTAGAGTGGACGAATTACTTCTCATTTCTTGCTTACAATACTCCTGCTAATACATCCCAGAATGATGTTCACTTTTTTTGCACCAGTGTTTACACTCTTGACTCATATTTAGCTTGTGGTCCACTTTGACCTCCAGATCCCTTTCCGCAATACTCCTTCCTAGGCAGTCATTTCCCATTTGGTATGTGTACAACTGATTGTTCCTTCCTAAGTGGAGTACTTTGATGATTGATGTGGCATGTCAATACGGTTCCACATGATAAAATTTCTGATTTTTCAACTTCTTTTAAAAAGAAATAATAGTAAATTATATTATAATAAACCTTGTTAGAAGAAAGTTAAAGTTGTAAAGTCAAGCACTCAAAAGTTAGGAAATGCCAGAATTAAGGTGCCTGTGCAAGCTTCATTTAGCCCCCTTGTGCATATGCATTATGACACAGATCCACGTCTTGTGCTTCAGAGTTTCAATCTCCATGTGTACTGAAATCCCCCAATATTTTCCTTTCTAGGGTGGACAGTTGACCTACGTCTGTTGGAAACACTGTGTGACAGACTGACACTATTTTGTGACATCCTGGAAAAACCTCACTGATTTAAGTTAAATGTTACTGAATTAAATTCTGCATCTTTGGAGTTCACTGTATTGAAAATGCAAATGTTTATGTACTATTGTGAGATTCCATGGAATTTATTTAGCAGGAAGACAAGATTAATGTAATCTCTCTAAGCTATGGGGAATTTCAAAGGTTTTATTGGAACAATATGTGTGAAGTGGATTTCCTTAGGAAATACTTGTGTCAGAGGAATGCTAATTCTCACCTTCCAAAGCCAACCTTTGAAACTACCCCCTGGAAATGTTTGTTTGCATATATTAGTTCAGACTGGGCTCTCCAGGGTCCAAGAGACAAAGAAAGGACTTTGGGATAAATAACCAGGGATTAGACTAACTCAGGGCCTTCTTCCTGATCCAGGAAATGGACAGGACTCCCCGGTCCACAGAGTGCCACATTCCTTAGAGGGGGATTCGAAGGACTTGACTTCCTGAGGCCTCATAAGACTGGATGCTCGTTCTAAGCTGAAGCTCTGACGAACTTTTAACTACAAAGACACCCATGGGGAGGAGGTGAGCTTGGTAAGCTTATTAGCCTGCATGTAGTTTCTTTTATTGTTTTAAATATGCTTTCTCTGTAGTGCTTTTACCCTAGGAATAAAAATGGGCTTGCTTAGAAAGAACGGTGTGGTAACTTATATCTGTAGCAATCACTCTGTTATCAGTCTATGAAGAGATTTAGGCAGCCGGTCTGTGCTGGGAAATACACAGTGAAGAGAAGTTACTGTGCAGCCTGGACATACCATAGTCAGAGTTGAGTGAGACACAGGTCTCCACCAAAGAGAGGCAACGACTGAAGAGCTAGAAGCTTGAGAGCAGGTGCCCTTGCTGGACCACTGCAAGGAAATACAGGTGCAGTTCTCCTGAACTGTGATATCCTGTGGTGCCACAGGGTAACCAGTATGACCAAGTTGGTTACAGCAGAGATGTCCTGTCAACAGAGAACAGGAGCAAGTCCATCAAGCAGGAGGATGCTGTCCCCATCATGTAATCGAATAACAACTTGTTCCGTCACACAAGCAGTCTTGGCCGAGAGCATTAAAACAAGTCTCTGTCCTTATTTTGCATGGCAAAGCCCCAGCTGGCTTGCCAAATGCATGTTTCAAAGTGTAGAGAAACCCACAAGTTTGCCATGCCACATGGGTCAATGAAAGGTCATCCCTGTTCCAGTTCAGGCTGATATCTGCAATTGTTCCTTGCAGATCTTTGTGTAAACAAGGATTGCTCAGTGATCTTGAAACTAGATCATACGATGATAAATCTATATATGTATAAAGATTCTCCAGCATCAGGAAAAGCTGAACGAAGTGAGACTGCCAGAAAGAGCAGAATGTTCGTGGGGAGCCATCCATTAAAGAGCAGATGTTTCCTGTCCATAAACAAACCCAGGCAAACCACTTTTCTTAATGTGCTCAGAATAACTGTTGCTTACCTCCACAAAGGACAATGTTCCACCCTGAACCCCATTTAATTTTCTGCCTGAAAAGTAGTGACAATGAGAGAACCTTAGCACTTGTGGGAGGGTTGGCTGTGGTTCAGATAAGCATCAAAAAGTTCAACTGCTTATCTGAAGTTTATCCAAAACCCTGTGGCCTGGAAACTGCACAGGAAAAATACAAGATAGGAGGATGTTTTTGTGAGAGCTGTTAGCCCATTTCCCCCAAACCATTTTAGGTATCAGTCTGGGCTGATTGTGTAACATGGGGTTTGGACTTCATGGGGGCGCACACCTAGACTAGTCAGGCATTTGAGAGAAGAGGCTGTTAGCAGATTTAAGGAAAAGAGGACTATTTAAAAGGAAATCTGTCAGAAGAAGCAGGGCCCTGGAGCTTTTCAATGCAGGGCCTCTTTCTTCCATGAAGGTAGAGGGAGAGGGGTCACAACTCCAAATGGACTTCTTCTGTTGTGCTATCAACTATATGGAATCAGTTTCTGTGTTTGGGGGGAAATTTGTTAATCTGTGGACATTAGTTAGTTTCTTCACTGTTAAAGCAGTTTTAAGGTACATAATCACACTTGTTTGTCTGGACACCAAAATGCATGTCTGGAATAGATTTTTGTTAAACATCATGCTGCACGTTGAATGAAAACTTGTTGAAGATGGAAAGCGCAATAGCCACCCTTCATTTAAGATGAACGTAAAAAGCTATTAACCCCCTTTATGGAATAGATAGCAGAAACATTAGAAGCCACCGCCCAAACTACAGGCCACATGCAAGGCAGGATAGATATGTGAGGCATGTGAGTGGAAGGGTTTAACTGTGGCTGAATGCAAACACAGGGAGGCTAGGTAAAACAGCAAGGAAACCTCAGGGACAGGCAGAGAAGCACTTGTAGTGTGACCTTGAGAAAAAGCTGAGAGCACAAGCTTTTGGATAAGGAACGGGCTAAAAAGAGCCTTTGAACTTTAAGCAAAGGAAGAGTGCCCAGTTGTTTGATTCCTACTGTGTTCAGCAAAACAGTACTTTGTACATTCTTTCCAAATAAACTGAATTGTATTAAAGAATTACCTGACTCCATCCATCAATTTCTCCTCTGAACAGAAACGACCCGCAAGGCCTTGAACATCTGCTAACTGCTCAGGGATAACAATATTATCGTTCTCCCCAATGCTGTAATGGTAGCATTTCTGTTTCCACCCACATTCCAACAAGTGAGCCTTCCACAGGCAGAGTTTTTTCACACCAGAAGAGGTAAAGGAAAATTGATTTCAACTAAATGCAATGGCCTAGTCAGGATAAAACCCAATACTACAATCCAGCCTTGCAAGAAGTGGGTGTTACTCTCTTGGCTGAATTTGGGACAGCCAGTCTTGATACTTTGGTTTGGAGGTTTGCTTTTTTTTCAGGTTGCTCAGTCAATTTGACTACCACTAATCTCGGCCCAGCTCTTAGATTACCAGGGAGCTACTTTTCACAAAGTTTCCTGCACACTCTTATCACTACACTGAGCCCTACCTCATTAAATGCTACCACCACTTTCTCTCTTTGCATGAGAAAATCAACAGATTGTGGCACAGTGTTCCCCCCAATTAGCTAAATTCTGCCTTAACTTTCACCTAATCAGTAGGATTGTTAAACTATAAGTCAGGGCAGAATCTGGACCTATTTGAGAGGTAGGTTCTGTACAGTCTGTTAAAAAGAGGATCTCAACGGAATTCCAGTAGTAGCTGGCTAGGTCTCAATAATCGCAGGAACATTTTTTGACCAAATATTCTAACTCAACAAAGACAATCAAATAATGCCTTCCATAGACAGCTCCTCTCACATTAATGTATCCCCTTAGTATAATGTGGTTTCCAGCACAATTTCATTCCACCTTTAGTTAATGGTCCTAGCTACTAAGCAACTGACTTTGGATGGTCCCATGAATGGTCACTGAAGGTGGACTGTGCTGTTTCTTATTCCAGTCTTGGCTTGCAGGGTATGCAAAAACACATTTAAAAGAGAGATGTTTTCAAATGTCTAAAAATGTTTTGGATTTGGTTTTAATTTGAGGAAAAGTTTCAACTCAGTTCCTATTTTTTCTGAACACAGTCATCCACTTCCCTTCACTTCTTGACTCCTTTTCCCAGTCACGCTGAAAAGAAAAACCCAACGCAAGGGTCCTGGCTAAAGAAACTAGAAAAAGAGTTCCATAATAAAACGTGGGCTAATCTAACCCTCTTTAATTTGTTCCAGAACGGTAATATCAGATGAAAGGGGTTTCACTTACACTAATGGGGTGAGTATTAAATGTCTTGTGACAAGTCTAAAACTACATCTTGCTGATGGCAGGTGAATGAGACAGTGACTTAAACAGTGTTACACCAGGACTGAATGTGGCCTATTGATATGAAAACAAGTCAGCAAGGAAGCATCTGCTATTTCTCATGGCTTATTGTTTCCCCAGAGTACAAGGCAGGAAATCCAAAATGAGAAGAGGTAAATCCCCATAGAACTGATTTTAAAAAAGAAGCAGAAAGAGGAGCTTCCTCTTGCTTTACATTGTCCTCTTTTCATGCTAGGGAAGAGATTTGCTACGAGAAATAAGATGAATATTGTGGCATTCTGTACCTCAGAATAGCACCCTGAAATCCCCATATTCACCACTGTCCTATGATTATGATGTATTTTGTACGATGCAATGCCTTGTGAGGTATCATTTTAAAAGTCTTGATCTGCTGAACATTAATTTCCTGTTGAATTGTATGTGCTATCATTGTATGTGAAGTTATGAAGTAGAGCTTTATGTGCTATTGAAATATGTTGTGAGATTGGAAGATGCCCACAGCCAGCCTTTCATTTGCAAAAAGGAGGGCCTGACAGGCATTGATGGCTTATCAGAAAGAATCCACTAACCCAGAGGCTCCTTAGAGAAGGCACCTATGCAATGGAGACTGCTTGACCAATGGTTGGACTGC
The DNA here is from genome assembly GCF_015237465.2 of Chelonia mydas. NCBI lineage: Eukaryota > Metazoa > Chordata > Testudines > Cheloniidae > Chelonia > Chelonia mydas. The sequence goes on along the minus strand of NC_057849.1, from coordinate 188,219,684 downwards.
CTGACCTCCACACCACAGCAAGGGTCTGTCTAGCAGCTGGAAGAAGGTATAAAAAAAGAGACAGTGACATCATCAGTTGCCTCCCTCCCCCCACCTCAACACCTGGAAGATCATCTGGAAGACAAAACCTTTGAATGAGGGAGTTTGGTCCCAGGCTGGAGGGAGGTCCGGTCTTTGTATTAAGGAACTCTAAACTGCTTGTTCCATGTATTAAGGTGGAAGACTGTTTGATTCAAATCTTGCTTAGTCTGTTTAAGTAAGAGTTTAGACTGCTAATTTATTTTTATTTCTTAGGTAACCAACTCTGATCTCTATGCCTACTACTTATAATCACTTACAATCTATCTTTCTGTAGTTAATAAATCTGTTTGATATTTTACCTAAAACAGTGTGGTTTCAGTTGAAGTGCTTGGGAAATGTCAGCTCAGGTTTCAAAAGCTAGTGTGTGTCCATTCCACACTGAGGGAGTGGTGAACTAATTAATGAACTTGCGCTGCCCAAGGGATCCTTGAGCAAGGTAAGATGGTACAGTTCTGGGGTGTAGGGCTGAAGCTTGAGGGAACTGGCTGGAGCCTCTCTATTGTTGGTTCATACGTGGCGGGGAGATCATTTGTGTAACTCAGTTGGGTGTGTCCCTGCCTGTGGATGGCTGTGTAAGTGCTTGTCAGGGGCTTGTAGCTTTACATTAGCATCACAATGTGAGGGACAACCCAGGCTGGTGAGTTTGGAAGGCTCAGTGGTCCCACAGTTCACGTTGCACCCTGGGGACCCTGCCACAAATATAAATGTTATGTTTTAAAATACAGCACACTCCTGTCCAGTTATTGAATGAGCCCCATTTTCAGCTACATAATCGTAGTACTTAATGTTATGTCTCCTGTTGAATGTCATTACTGTTCTTCATTTTTTAAAATACTGAGCACTGCTCCTCAAAATAAACATAAAAATCATAATTAGAAGTTTTGTATGTCAGGCAGCCAGAATAAGTGTTAAATTGCTTTAGGGCCCTTAAATGTGCTCATGGCTTTGTGGCTGCTGTTTCTTTGATTTCAAGTCAAAGTAAACCTGATAATTATTTGAAACATTTATCATCCCTGGTCTTGTTCATTTGATATTGGAATCTTGGTAAATACTCAGTGATGCAATTGTGGGCTCAGTTTAGCAGCAGGGACTTGATTCTCTTACCACACATGCTAGTTATAGGGTAGTGTAAATTGTGACAGACCCAGACCAGTGGGATACAGGAGTCTGGTAGAAGACAAATATACTGGCCACTGGATGAACAGTTTTCTGTTCCCTGAGTGACCAGAGCAGGGACTGCACTACAGCAATCAAGAACCTGCTAGAACCAATTAAGACAGGCAAGCTAATTAAGACACCTGGAGCCAATTAAGAACATACTAGAATCAATTATGGCAGGCAGACTAATCAGGACACCTGGTTTAAAAAGGACCTCCCATCAGTTAGGGGAGGGTGTGCAAGGAGTGAGAAGGCATGCTGTTGGAGGACTGAGGAGTACAAACGTGATCAGGCTTCAGGAAGAAGCGCCTGAAGTGAGGGTAAAGAAGGTGCTGGGAGGAGGCCATGGGGAAGTAGTCCAGGGAGTTGTAGCTGTCACGCAGCTGTTACAAAAGACACTGTAGACAGTTGCAATCCACAGGGCCCTGGGTTGGAACCCGGAGTAGAGGGTGGGCCCGGGTTCTGCCCCATCCTCCTCAACTCCCTATTTGAGACAAGAGGAGGTGACCTGGACTGTGGGTCACATCAGAGGGGAAGGTCCCTGGCCTATCCCCCAACCCACTCGTTGGGTCAGCAGAGACTGCGGGGATTGTTCTCCTCCCTTTCCCCATGCTGGCCAGTGATGAGGTTAGCTGAGTGAATGGCAGGTTTGAGCCACTAGCAAAAGTAGCCAAACTGAGGGCGGCTGTGAATCTCTGAGGCGAGCAAATCCACCAATAAGTGCAGGACCCACCAAGGCAGAGGAGGAACTTTGTCACAAAATCCATTAATTGATGTGAGACCAGAATCAGGCCCCAATGCTAAATAAGCTTCCGCCAGGTCTCAATTTCTGCACAAAAGCACCAGGCTGCTACTGACCATATGAGATGCTCCCCAGGGGTAGCCAGCATTGTGAGGCACCTCAACACTACTTACCCTTAGCATGAAGGAGTCTTGTCTTGCCTGCTATGGCTTAGCTGCCTGAAACCACCAGCCTCTAGCAGGAAAAACGCTGCCTTCCAGGCCTCCACAGGCCTTGCTCTCTCTGTGTAGGTAGCGACAAGCATACACCAACCCCCAAGTCCTTGGGCAACCATTGTGTTAGCTTACAATGATTAATATACATGCCAACAAGAGAGAGAATTTTCATACCTCTGTTTTGGAGGAGCTGGTCTAAGGCATATCATCTTTTGATGACCTGCTTTTACCTTATATGCTCAAGAACAACATTTTTTGGTACATAACTTCTTACATACTACTTGTACATACATTTCACAATGATATTGATGACCTGTGTTACACTGGCTTTCATTTGAGACCTCACAGGCCAGTCTTGGTGAAGCAGAATGCACATAACAGAATCAGAAGATACCTGTACAGCTCTACATCAGCTTGTAAATTGGCATTAAGAAGTTCTTGGGCCACACCAGGATTGGTATAGATGGGTTAATTACAGAAGACCACAAAAAGGTAAGAAATGGAGTAAGTAAAAATTCAGTCTGTAAACAAATGAAATTAGAGGACTTTCTAGTAGCAGCCTCTAAGATGCCTTGTGACAGGAAGATTATAAATTGTGAGGACGCTTCTCTGGATTTACTGCTTTGTGGTTTTCTTAACCAGTTCCTGAGGCTTTTTGCCAGTCCAGATACACCTAACCACAGCCCCCTCTCCGCTTCCATGTAGTCTGGCATATGGAAAAAAAGTTGGTAGCATTTGTCAATATTCTAAAAAATCATGGGACATCACTGTTTTTAAAAAGGAGATTCTCTCAAAGGGGGAAGACCGGTCTTTCCCCACAGCCATCCAGTACCTGGCTATCTTGAAGCTCACGCTTTATTCAAAAATCTATGCAAAATGCTAAAATCTATATTCCTGTAATTCTAAATACATACACATCCTGTCTAGCCAATTACAATGGAAAATTAGGAGAAGCTGAAAGCAGAGCCTCTGATCCTATTGAAGTTAATACTAAAGGTAGAAAAAGTGCAGAACTTAGTAGTGGGAGATAACTACACTTTTGGCCACAAAGTGATTTGCTGCTTTTTAATTACAAAGCCAGGGCCTTTCTTCTATCAGTTAATTATATTATTGTCCCTTTTTGTCCCAAATAGTTCTCCAATATTTAAGGCCCTGCTGGGTTGTTTCCATTAGGAGGAGAAATTCATGATAGGTGTCAGGTCTCCTTTTTGGTGCAATCCCATTAATTTACATATAAATTTATATTTACATATAAATAGTCCCTTTCCCTGAACTCAGAAGTAAAATATAGGAAGCAATTTCCTTGTCCAGAAATCCAAGTCTGCCTTTCCAGTGAGTACTGTGCCCAGAAGTAGCTCTGGCTTTCATTTTCCTTCCAAGGACTTGTTCATCATTGTTTCTCTTCCTGTCTGGAAGCATTCTCCTTGCTTTCTGGTTGTTTTATTTCTCTCACACAGACACACAGAGGTGTAATCAATCAGTGTTCCAGTCTCTGTATTTGCAGTCAGTGCCCAGGGAAACCTTTCAGTCCACATACCTTAGATTCTGCTGAGGCCTGATCATGCTGGCTAGTGCCTTCAGGGATGGTGGCTTCTATTGTTTAAGCTATTGTGACCTAAAAAGGCATTTAATTGCTCCTTCCATTTAGCTGAATTGAAGGAACTTAATACACGTATCTACTTTAACCATGTCTGTGACTGATGGCAACCATTCACACTTTCCAGCATAACACATCCACTAATAGTTGACTGAAGATAACATGACAGAAAATAAGCTGCTGTCTTCACTCTGTTGGTCCCATGCACCAATAGGTAGGTGAGGCAATCAATCCTTGAGACTAGGAAAGACTCTCTGGAGATTCAGATGATTTGCCAAAAATAGAAACATCGGAATTTGGGGTTCCAAAATGAGTTTCCTAGCACCTATTGGTTACCCTATGGAAACATCAGCCAATAATTGATTATACAGAAAAACAGGGGTCAAGCTAAATTACAAGCACCATTTTTCCCTTCCTTTGCATCAATATGTAAGAATCTTGGCTACTGCAACACGACTTGTGATTTGGACCATATGGTGTCTGAGAACCAGGTGGAACACAGATTGGGCATAAAATGAGAAAAGAGGGGAACAATGAACAATTGTTGGTTTTTTTTTGTTTTTTTTTTAATGTTTAGAGTAAAGAACGACGTACGTGAACATTGTCATACCAGCCATTATCAGCAGCAGCGCTGGGCAAACTATTCACAGTGAACAATTCACTCAGTGAAAGTAGCCTTTTAAAATGTTTGCTTATCCACAAACAGACTCTGCTCTTTACAAATGTGTTACTGATAATTATTCAATGTATGGTTTATGGAACCATATTTTCTTATTAAATGCTAAAGAACTATTTGCTATGACAGGGACTTCCAAGTATTCACTATCTGTCATTTGTGCTGTGAGTTGTCATCTAAATCACTGGTTCTCAGCCAGGGGTATGCATACCCGTCAAGGTACACAGAGCTCTTCCAGGGGGGTACGTCAACTCATCTAGATATTTGCCTAGTTTTACACAACAGGCTATATAAAAAACACTAGTGAAGTCAGTACAACCTAAATTTCATACAGAGAGAATGAGAAAGTAAGCAATTTTTTAGTACTAGTGTGCTGTGACACATTTGTATTTTTATATCTGATTTTGTAAGCAAGTAGTTTTTAAGTGGAGGTGAAAGAAAGGTGAAGACAAATCAGATTCCTGAAATGGGCACAGTACTCTGGAAAGGCTGAGAACCCCTGACCTAAATCACATACTGTCATTTCTGCTCCCTGATTGCATGATTCCCATGCTCACTTAGAGCTTTCAGAGTGGTTACTGCATCACCTCCTTAGTAAATATTTGTTCACATACATATTTGCTTTCTGTTTCCATGAACATTACTACAAATGACATTCGCAGAAACTGAATACAAGAGGTTGCAAATTCTGCGAAAGAGGCTTTTTGGCTTTATTTAACTGAGTATACAGAATAGTTTGTTTAGGTATTTACCCAACCTTAATGACCTGTACTGACATCTCCAGCTTTGCTAAATGCCACCCACATGCCTCAACACGTGGGGGAACTTGATTAGGCCAGTGATGAAAGGGAACAGTCCCAGCAGCTAGAGAAGGAGACACTCACTGAGCAACACCAGGTAGCTCCTCTCTCACCAGAGTCTCTGGTACCCATTGACTAGCTAGGGGGAAGGGGTGCTGATTGGCCAGTGTTCCCCAGCTCCCAGGATTTAACCTGCAGTGGGAACCAGGTGGAGCCTCTTTCGGCTCCATTCCAGAAGCCCCACCCTGAACTAGGAATGAGAACCTGGCCTGACAGATGCTGTGGGTCTAACCAATAGCCTGTTGTGGTGGGGGCAGGAAGGATTTTTTTTCTTTCATAGTCCAATTGGCAGAGGACCAGGGAGTTTTACACCTTCCTTGCAGCACCTTTGAGTCACAGTGGGTTAAGTAGGAACGTGCTTTGTACCTAACTGGGGTACTTGGGTTGAGTTGTTAATTCATCACAACTTGTGGCCAGTTGCCTGTGCAGTTAAAAGGTTAAAATGAACAGTTCCCAGAGGTAAAAGACCTGGGATTTTGGTGATGGGCCTTGGGCACCGAGGATTGTTATACCAATAAAATAAAAACCAGCAGGAACTTATTAAAGGGGAAAAGGCAAAATGCCACATTTTTTGTGAATACAGAAAGAATCATAGTAAGCAGTTAGTTATAGCTATAATATTCCATTCAATTTCATATTTATTCACACATTCATTCATACACACACACACAGGTTCTGCAAGGTTGTTTCATAGTTACCAGCCTTTAGAGTTGCTCATGCCAGGCCACTGGCCAGGTGGCCTGGACATGAGGAGGGAGCAGGGCTTTGTCAGATGCTCATCTGATGCTCCTGGAAGTTGGTTTGCAGAATCAGACCCCAAAGTTCTCACTTTCTAGAGTCCATTTTTATAGGAATTTCTTCCTATGCCAGTCTATGGGAATTGCTTCATCATGCTGTTGTTGAATCAATCAGCAGACAGCACATTCCTGATGGCTCCGTGCTGCCAGATGTTATCTTGTTCTTTGGTTCTCCCATCCTTGAGGCTGTTGGATGGATTCCAGTCTGCCCTCCGGGGGTCCTCTGGTTATTTCCACTTGACGCCTTCTTCAGCCGATGGACACTGGATTCTTAGGCTGGCACCTCCCTGATCATTCAGTTATTATCCACACCAAGCATCCATCCACATACATCTATTTTAATCACAATTGTTAACAAAGCGAGATGAATACAACAAAAGGGCGAGGAGTCTCTGGGTGCTGTTTCTGTTGTTACAGAGTATTGCTTTGAGTCTCTCTCTGTGTGAGTAGTTGTTGTTCTCAAAGCAATTCTTTGTAACAGACTCTGTCGTAGAATGTACTAACACAATTAGGAGCTTGCAAGTTTCACACACAGAGGGAGAGGAACGGTACCAAAAACCAAGAGACCTCTTAATTAGTAATACCCTGGAATTTAAACTATGGGGAATCAAACTCATTTGTGATTTTAATACAGAACGTCTTTAATATGATCCAACAGGATAGCGTGAGACCTTGTGGCCTTTGCAAGTTGAGGTCAGATCCTGTGGCTGTCGCAGGCCAAGGTCCTCACTTCTCAGCACCCTCTGTCCCCCTTGTGGGGGGAATATGGGGAGGTTGCTAGGACTCAGAAAGTGCTGAGTCCTGGGGGTAGACTGAGAATAACCCATGCTGAATTAAGGGTTGTATGGCAAGGAGCATAGGTGCTGGAACTTGGGGTGCTGCTGCACCTGCTGGCTTGAAGTGGTTCCCATTATAAACAGCAGAGGTTCTCAAACTGGGGATGGGACCCCTCAGGGGGTGATGAGGTTATTACATGGGGGGTCGCGAGCTGCCACCTTCCACCCCAAATCCCGCTTTGCCTCCAGCATTTATAATGGTGTTAAAAACACTTTTTAAATGTATTTAATTCATAAGGAGGGTTGCACTCAGACTTGCTATGTGAAAGGGGTCACTAGTACAAAAGTTTGAGAATCACTGATATACAGGGTTTACAGTTTGGTTCAATGGCTCTCAGCACCCCCACTAAAAAATTGTTCCAGCACCCCTGGCACTGGAACCAATTAAATGCTTGGTATAGGACAGGATGGGTGATGGGTAAGTAGCACTCTCTCCCTTGTGCTAAAGTTTAATAAAAGTTGCAGCCCGCTGCTGCTTAACTTCATGTATGTGACTGGCCTCATTTTGCCACTGCATCCACATCAGTTGGACCATGTAGTAAACTGGGATCTTTACAGCAGCAAACCTTTGGCGGAATTAGGTTTTTTTGCCTCTTGAAGCATCTGTGTTTTCCTCTTGGTATAATAAGGAGCTGTATAACTATGTATTATATAGAGCGAAGCAGTCATGCAGCTGTTAAAATTAGTGTCAGATCTCAATTTTCTCAGGATTTCCACTGCATGCCAGTAAGTCAGCTTTCATTCCTTCTCCCTCTTGTCCCAATGCAGACCTCTATTACATTAATGCCAGACGCATGAAGTAATGTTTAACAGAAACTTGCTGCATTTTAACTTTCAGAAATCTTGGCAGTCTATCTAGAAGTGAAGGAGGTGTGTGGGGGCTGGAGCTTCCACTTGGAGAAGAAGAGAGCTGTAAAGCTGAAGCATTCGACGTACATGTACACTTTTTTCCTCCATTAAACTTGTAAGTCCTCAAAGCAAGTTAACAATTAAATAACTCAGAAGTAAAGTTACCATATGGATCTACTACTGACCTTTTTCCTTTTTATATTTCCTAATCATTTGGCTTACACTGGCAACTACTACTTTTAGTGGGGCTGATTTCACATAGCTGCTGAAAATATATACACTTTTAGCATTGCCAAGATAATTTATTTCTCATCATTTTCAAAGGATTTGTTTTTTCACTGCTTAGAATAAACTTCAGGGAGTTTGAAATGGTTTTCTTACCAGTTCTCTCCCCTGCGCTCTTCCCCCAGCCCCCCTCCCGGCATGCGCACACACTTGGTGCTCAGCTGTGGTGTTGTAAGGTTGCTCACGAGTGCTGAGTTAATGTTTCGAGGAACAAAAATTAGTCAGGTTAGGAAAAATATACATGCAATTTTGCAACCAGGTCCGAAGAAAGGAAGAGAAGCGATTCATGGCTGCCCTTTTCAGATTTCGGTGTCCTTTAAAGTAAAAATTGTACAACATTGTATATATTAAAAAATCTTATTGGTTAAAAGTTGCCATGTCTTAATTTCTTGTGATATTCTGGATTATTTTATTGCTTCCTTTAGGCTGAATTCTACGTTAGGCGGTGAGAATTTCATTTACAGTGTGTAGAATCATGGCCCTTGGTATGAACTGGATCAGAAAGAATATACTGACTTCCTGTGTACACAATCTGCACAGCCTGCAAGTAGACCCTACAAGATCGTTCACTGGAGTGTGCGGACATGTTGCCACTTAAAGCCTCAACTATTGAACAAAGTGGAGAGCAAGAAAAGCTAGTCTCTGTAAGTCCCTGGAGGTAAGTACCTTAGAATATTCACTAGTAATAAACTGAAACACCCTGCAGTAAGCGCTGATTCCCCTTTGATAACAGGCCTCGTCCTTGTGGGTGCAAGATGAGGATCTAGGGACACCCTGTTGTTCTCTCAGATGGGGGTTCCCAATAACCAAGTGATGCAGTAGTGCTAAAGGAAGGACCAGTTATCCAGGGTGCATCCCTGACAATGTTGCAAAGGTGTTTTATATAATAGTATTGAATGGGAAAATGCATTGTATTCCCACGGTTATTGTGCGAACCACAACCGTGAAATAAATGGCTCTTATATAACTCCATTATACCTGGAATGGGTCTCAGTGTCCCACATGCTCAGAGCAGGAAGTGCCCTGAACAGAGGAAGAGAAGAACAGGATCCATCTGAGCCTGGCACTAGGTTTCCCTGGTGACAGGTATGTTCAGGAAAGGAGCTTTACATGCAGTGTCTTCCCTTCACATGCCAGCAGGATGCCAGTTGCAGAAGTTGGCCTTGTCCTTCAATTGGTTAAAGAATGGGCAGAGGTTAGAAGCTGGCTTCTCCCCCCCCAGCCCTAACTAGTTAGAAAGCTGGCAGGAAATGCTCCTCCTCCTTTCCCTCTTCCCCCATATGGTCTGGCAGAGCCTGCATTTGTTTCAGGCTTTTGTTGAGGAGGTGGGCTGAGACCTGTGAGGTAATTAGATGGTGGGTGGTTATTACCTTGGCCGAGTGTTGTTTTAGTCTTAGTTAGTTTTACATGGGACACTTGTGTGTATTCTGGGTGTTTGTCCTTGGCTTTTTAATACACTGGATGTTTGTGAAAGCACCAAGAGTGGTGGAGGTGAGTGATTTATGTATTTGTTTTTGTTTTTAATGACCTCTATCGGGGAAAAAACAAGATGCCTAAGATTGGAACATGACTCCAAAGTTTAGATGCTGCCAGACTTCAGGCTTTCTGAAATAAGAATCTTGCAAAATGTTCTGAAAGTGAACCAATCTGAATTACCAGAGGGAACAAATTTCCCTTTGGGGGACCATCTACCGAGACCTCCCACCCTCCCTCATGAGTGCACATTTAAAGGCTGTCAGCAAAAGCACCTCAGCTGATCTGTAGGATGGTGCACATCAATAGACATTCTAGAGGGACTTTTATTTTCACTTCAATTAAAACACAAAACGCTCAAAACAGAGGATGAAGTGTTTAGTGATGATCTTTTCTGCTTCCCAATGGAGGCATGTTGCATATTGTGTCATGCCTCTTGGCTCCTTACTGATTAACTTACTCCCAATTTCACCTGAATGAGCTAGAGGGAGGGAAAGGAATGAGTCACAAGTAATTTCTGCATAGGCAGGAACGCAGATCAGTATCTAACCTAATATAGGGCTCTGTGTTACATAAAATGGGTAGAAAATAGACGTGTGATCTTGGGACCAGAGAAAATGAGGCACGGGGAGAGAATGGGGAAGAGGAGGCAGCCACCTGGGAGCTGGTTGCAAAACTGATAGAGGAATGATGGTCAAATGGTTAGGACAGTAGCCTATCCTCAAAACACCTGGGTTCAACTCCTAGCTCTCCCTAGACTTAATATGTGACCTTGGGCAAATCACTTAATCGGTGCCTCGGATACTCTGTAGGAGTGTTTCTCTACCTAGTGTGATGATAAAATAAATTAAAGATTGTGATGCACTTTGATACTATCGTGATAGTTACAAGCGAGGGGTCCAGAAAACTGCCACAGCTGGAAGAGACATACAATACAGAGGGGCCTCCAATAAGACCACTGACATGGCTGAACGCGGCCTGGTGAGACCTGTGGACCTATATTTCATTGCACTCTAGTAGATTGATGGACTAGAAGATTACCAATGGGCCAAAGGCTGACCTTGTGCCCATATATTGGATTTGGAATTAAGAATAACTGAGTTAATCTTTCTGAGCCATTGTAATTACTATATTTGAACCACTTCTTTTTCTGCTGATCCTAGCAAAGAAAATTCATACTTCCTAGACACGAGTGATTGTTGACCAAAGACCTGTTTGTGGAGCCCAGTCCCTGGAATGCCTACAAGCTTGCAGTTCATGCTACCAAATATCTAAAAGATACTCATACAACAAAACTTAGTGACACCCTGCAGTGAGGTTAGGTACAATATCAAAGCTTGATTAATTGAACCATCAGTAAGGCTACAATTTTGTCAGAAACGATGCGGAAGACCTCCATGGCGGCTGGGAGCTTCAGGGTCCTTCCGCCCTCTGTGGCGGCAGGGAGCTGCGGCAGCAAGGGTACCCCGCAGCTCCTGGCTCCATGAGAGGCAGGGGGACCCCTGCAACTCCTTGCTGCCTGCAGGCTGCATGGGTACCTGGTAGCTCCCTGCCGCCACGGCAGCAACGGGACCCCCACAGCTCCCTGCTGCCCTCCTCTGCCACAGGCGGCAGGGGGATCCTTGCTGCTCCCTACCACCATGGGCAGCAGGAGGATTGCCGCAGTTCCCCCACCCCCTCTGTCGGGGGCAGGGGGACCCCCAGAGCTCCCAGTCTGGGTGGAGGGGGGACCCTGAAGCTCCCAGCCACCCTGCAACGGCCCAAAGGCTTCCCATTTTGTTATGGATATTTTTGGTAGGAGTGAGGGACAGGTCACGGGCTTCCATTAATTTTTCTTTATGGCCTGTGACCTGTCCATGGCTTTTACTAAAAATATCCACAACAAAATCTTAGCCCTAAGATCTGCCCACTCCCATACATGGAAGCATGCTCATTCTGGAGGGTGTGGGATGGAGTTCTTAATCTGATTAAGAGACCCTGATACCCATATCCAAATTGATGGATCAACTATCTGGTGACTCAAGAGGACCAATTTCCAGCCTAAATGTTAGCAGAAATTCCTTTGATCACTGATCATTGTGGTAAATAATTATGAGTTATTTATCTTGATGGAGACACTTTGGTGTAACCACTTAGTATTGACAGAAAGTGAATTAACTGGTTAACGAATCAAATCTCTATCAGAATGATTCCGTAATAAAGCTAAACTTTACCAGCTGAGCAGTTGGTAGAAGAAGAATTGACACTATAATTGCTTTGTGAAGCTGAACAAAACTTCATGGGAGTGGAAGGTAGGATTTGCCATAACAGACCACACACTGGCCTTCAAGTTCAGAATTCATCTCCAGAAGTGGCCAACACCTGATGATTCACAGGAATGTAAAACAATACCACCTCCCTACCTTGCAGTAAGGGGGGACCTAGACCTAGTTAATTGTGTAAAGCTGTGCACCAGAAGAGGTGGATGGAATTCCTTTCTCGACTCCTGCAGCATGATATTTGATTACCCTTAACTTACTTCAGTAGCTTTCTTGTAACAAATTGAGGAAGATTCAGCCCAAGTTACAGGGACATCTATTGATTTGAACTTAAATTTAGATTGTTTTTCTTGTTGCTTGATAAAACTTTGTTGTATTATGACATAAATTATTGGGTGTTTTTATTTAACTCGCCATGACCAGTGTAATTTGTGAGTGCTTTTGTCAGCAGAAAGGTCCTATTAAATACAGGACCTTGGTACTCCAAACTTGAAGTACTGGAGAAGGAATGCGGACTTTTTCTCAGCAAATAGTCATGAAGAGCCGTAAAATATTCTAACGTGTTTCAGTAACTAAGAGTATATAGTGAGTGTTTGCTCTCCAATCCAGCTCTCCTGTGTGGTGCTAACTGAAGGGGTAATGACTTTGTGAATTTGTCATCAGTGTTACATGGGACTGACTGCGTAGTGTAGAGACGGTGAGGATGGGACGCAAAAGGCTACAAAGGTGAGAGATTGAAGGAATTTGATGCTTCAAGAAAAGTAGATTCTTAAAGCTTGTTTACACATGGAATTATTCCTGATTTAAATATTCCTGATTGATTCCATGTGTGGACATTCTCATTCTGGAATATTTATACGGTGTATAATCCGAGAGTAGTTGACAGCTAGATTTTTTTTTTTCTGACTGACTATACATGATGCCCTACTTAGATCTACAATATCAAGTAAATGCACTCACTTATTTCCTTTCTGTGTGTAAATTCTATTTCAAAACAGCAGTCCTAGGGATGATTTTTGCTTTGCTATGTGTGCGTGTTGTCTAAGAGTGTGAGCAGGGGACTGTGAGGCAGCAAGTCACTCTATCAGTCTGTGCCTTGGAGATGGATTAAGTTACAATGAACTAAGGCCACTTTACTCTTGAATGAAAACATCTACGTGGGAAATATCTGGGGTGGTGTTAACGCTCTTTCATTTATGTGCATTTACTTCATAACTTTAGCTCAGTGGTGCTCAAACTTATTTGATCCTGCCCCCCCACACCCCTTCTTTGTGTCTGTAGTCATCTAAGCCCCCACCCTACAAGTACCTATACCGCCATCAGCTCTGAAGGCAGAGTGGAAAGCAGCAGCTGCCAGCCGACGCCCAGCTCTGAAGGCAGCACCGCGTCAGTAGGAGCACAGAAATAAGGGTGGCAATGTAAAAACTTATATTTGTCAATATCACTCTTCACAGCAGACATAGCCCCTTATTGCCACCCTTTTGCGCTGCTGCTGCTAGCCTGGGGCTGACAGCTGGAGCCTGATACTTCCCCATGAGGGAGTGTGGGTGTGCGTGGAGCACCTGAGCCTAGGTGGCAGGGCTCTGGCTCTCCCTTTTATCCCCGCCTCCTGGGTGTACATAGCCCTTCTGCACGAACCCCAGCCACCCATGGCTCACAGCCACAGATCTTAAAAAAAGCACACAGCTTGGACCTCCCTTGACACATTTCCTCCTGCCCCTCCCTTAGGAGGTCCGCCATATAGTTTAGGAACCACTCCTTTAGTTGATTCACCTTAACTTTCCAGGTTTCAGAGTAACAGCCATGTTAGTCTGTATTCGCAAAAAGAAAAGGAGTACTTGTGGCACCTTAGAGACTAACCAATTTATCTGAGCATAAGCTTTCGTGAGCTACAGCTCACTTCATCGGATGCATGCATCCGATGAAGTGAGCTGTAGCTCACGAAAGCTTATGCTCAGATAAATTGGTTAGTCTCTAAGGTGCCACGAGTACTCCTTTTCTTTTAACTTTCCAGGTATGTCTGCACTGTAATCAGAGGTGTGACTGCAGCTTGAGCTAGCTTTGACATAGCTAGTTCGAATAACAATAGCAGTGAAATCCACAACACAAGCTATATACCCATGGTCCCAGACTGGCTTGCCATGACTTCACTCACTGCTTTTGTTACTTGAGCTAGCTTGATACCAATCAGCTCTGTGTTCTTGGGGAACCGGGGTGCAGTATCCAGCCTGTCTGACTCATGAAAGACACCCCCACCCACAGCCTCTGTTTAAACCAAAACCCATCAGAGAAAAAGCTTGCAGAGAGCAAGGAGGAGCGGATGGGAGACACACCTAGACCTTTCCTGACAAGGGTGACAAGATTAAGACATCTCCATTAGCATACAGAATGGAAAACGGAGACAACTCCCCTAGCCTCATCTGCATGAAAGATGGGACAGGGAGACATCTCAATTTGCATACAGAATGGAGAACGGAGAACCGCACTGAACTCTGGGACCAGAAAAGCAGGGACGCACTGCATCATGGGAATCTCTGCTCCAGATGTTAATGAACCTATGCCTGTGCACACCCAACTGATATCCAAAATATTGAAGCAGCCTCGTTGCATTGTGAGCTCCCTGGAAGAAAACACCCAGAGCCAAGAGTAATCAGCTCCTTTTGTCTAGCCTAAAGAAAACCCTTGAGTCATCAGTTTACCTATAAACAAATCTAGTGTTCTCCCTGGAACCATTGTATTTTCTCTACAAAAATCCCTACTCACCCTCCAGTCAGGGTTCTGACTCAAACTCTGCATCTGTTCCACTGGGACTCCATCACCTGACTGATCGTGCTGGGGGCTCTGCCAGTCTCCTATCTTCAGGACCCTGAGCTGCTACCATCACCTGGGAACCCCGACCAGTTCACGCTTCATGGAGTGATGAGATCTCCCCCCCCCCACCCCGTTTTCCTTTCTGCTACAGGTATTACCCTTTAATAATGGATGTTATGTTGGTTTAGTCTCTCCCTGTATGGTTATCATTATTCAATAAATAACCCTTATGGTTAAGTTGGGTATTTCTCTCTCTCTCTCTCGCTCTCTGAATTTTACTCGTTTGTGTCTTTAGCTTCTCCCGTTTACTCTTCAGTAACGCTTCTTTTACTTAAGCTAAAAGATCCCTGTAGTGCCCAAAAATACTGTGGCGTTTGCTCATCAAGTTGGTTACTACCAGTACAATTATAATGTGAAAGTGGGATAGGGACATGCTAAAATTGGAGCACTAAGTGGGGGGCAGCTGAGAGTGCTGCTCAACTCAGCCCATTGAGACCAGGAGCACATAAGGGTATCAGCTTGAAAAGTGCTGCTTAACGCAGCTCACTCAGCACAAGGACGTATGAGGGGATCAGCTGAAGAGTGCTGATTGACCCAGTCTGCTCAGACTTGTGGTGCGTGCGTGCGTGCGTAGGTTCATCTAATTCTAGGGCTGGAGGAACCCAGCCCCAGGGAACCTAGGGCCTGCAGGATAGCTCCTTTGGGGGAGGGGGGGGGAGACTTGCAGAAGGAAGGAGTAGAGCTCCATATGAACACACAAGTGACGTAAGCAGCACATTAATAGAATTACAGCACCCTTCTCCCTCCCCCCCCCGCCCCCCCGAAGAGTAACCCGAATAAATGAGCATACCCCAAAGTAACAGGCCCATCTGGTAACAAGCTAGATCAAAGCTACCGCAGGTAATGTACACATGCTGCAGTCACATCTCTGGTTGTGTCCCTCTAAAGACAAGCACTCAGGCTGTGTCTAAACTGCTCCACAGTTCTAACTATGTTGGTGTGATTAGCAGTGCTGCACTATAACTCTCCAGTGTGGATGCTGTGGGCAAGAATGAAAAGGTTCCTACTTTGCCTTAATATAGTCCTGTGTGAGGAACACACCATTAAAATGGAGTACAGACATTTTAGTTCGCGGCCGCAGAGTTCACATGGGAGAGTTATAGAGAAGCACTTAGGTCCACAGTGATAATCACACTTCGATTGTCCAATGGCAGGGCAATGTAGACAAGTGTCTTGGATAAATTCCAATAGAAGAATCATATTTTGCCTCAAAGTTCCACCTGAAGTATCCATTATGTACAGTTTTCATTGTTTCATGAACTAAGCGCTTGTATATTATTAATCTCCATTGGTTAACAGCTGCTGTGTTTCACTCCAGAGATGGTTGTAAGTGATCCCTCTATTACCCTTATTTACAACAAAGGTATCAAGAAGTTTCCTTAATGCTTGGAAGAAAGATGAGCTAGAATGTTAGAAATGACTGAATAAAACATCTTTCATGAATGTTCACTATAAACTCACTTAGGCTGTACTTGCTCCCCTGTAGTGTACACTTTCTGCAAACATTGCAGCCCCTTAAGTTTTACTTGCATGAATTATAATGGAAAGTAAACTTTTACTGGGAACAGTTGCATACTCGGGGATAGTGAATTTTAAATACATGTGTGCGGGCACTCACAGTGGGAGTGCACATAGTAATGAATAGGATGTTGCTATTGACACAGCACCGAGACAGAACTTTCCAAATCACAACTGAAACAAAAGCGGGTAAGAGATTAACGAGGAGCTGGAGTGACTCTTGGGTCCATTTAGAACTTTAAATGTATAGTTCTGATTCAAGCCTTCCTCCCCCTCCTCAAAACAGCAGTACTTTGGGTTCACTTTTCAAACTAGATTAAATATTTGAAGCTCTGTTAGTCTATTCATTATTGATTTTTTTTTAAAAAAAGTCCAAATAAATATTGATTTTAAAATGTACCCCTGGACTCTAAAACCTATCTGTCCACTATGATGGCCCTTTCCGCTACAGTAGCTGAGCACTAGCCATTACTTTAAAAAACATACATTTTTCACTGTCTCCCTCTTCTGCCACCAAGAAACAGACTTCTGGTGCTTTTTTTTTTTTTTTTTTTTTAAAGAACCAATTTGTGAGAATGAAAGAAAGCCTATAGGTGCATTAGCCTGTGAATGTGACAACATTAATATTCGTAAGGATTCTAGTAGACTGCATGCCCTTGTCCATATTACATGATGGTAGGGTCTATCAGGCCATCTTAGCCCCCTGCTGAAGACATTGGCACATTCCTTGCTTAAGGAAAACCCACTCACGCTGGGATACGAGCACAATTTAGTCTGCCAGAGGCCTGGAAGAGACAGGAAATGACACTGACCAGTAGGGATCCAACAGGCCAGTTAAGAAGCCATGCCTGCTTTTTCAGAGAAAATCGTGCTGGGTGAGAGTCTGTGACTCAGTGCTAACCCAGGGCCAGGCTATGGCCTGGGCTTAAAGCACAGCTGCCTTTTATGTTTGTTTGTTCAAAGATGTGAATGGCCGGATTCTGAGTTGGTTAATTTTCAGCCATTTACACATTTGTACACTGAGTTCACAGCATAGGCTGCCCTGCCCTGAGGCAGTGGCATGCCCTGACACAAGGGGGCACAATGGAGTGTGCAGCACCGCTTACAGCATGTTTTTATTATTTTAATCACTTATACTACTTTCTTGTTTGACAGATGAGCAAAAACTGTTGGCCAAGTTCAACACCAATGGAGGGAAAAAAAGCACCCAGCAGGCATTCACAGGAACCTCAGAGAGGAATAGCAGATTTGGGCTCTAGCTCGTTGAAATCAATCTCAAAAGGCTTACATTTTATATAAACTCCAGTGAACTTCAGCATGGCTATGGGCCACATTTAGGACTCCTTGGATTGTGCGTTGGGCATTCCTATTGTACATAGTCTAGACTCAAGGCATTAGGAGTGATTTTTAAAGTTTATATTATGGTATAGTAATGGTCTTAGCCAAATAAAATATCCTTTGTACATTGCAAGGCATGAGCTAGATCATAACTAACACTATTTCCAGCAAATGATAGTAATGGTGAGCACTTTTATACACTGTTTTACATCTGCAAAATACTGTATAAAAATCCACTAATCCTCACAGTCATTCCTTACCCCTTACCCCCCGCCAAAATGTGTGGTAGGTAATGTGACTATCCCCTCTTTATTCATTGGGGAACAAACAGTGAAAGGCTAAGTGACAAGGCCGCACAGCAAGGACCAAGATCAGAATTCAGGATACTTGTGAACCTGACAATGTACCAACTGAGTTTTCTTTGGCAATGGCCACAATCCAGTCACTAGCCTCACTTTGTGTACATGTTACCTTAGGGGAGGCCTCAACTTGAGACCCTGGCTTGTGTTTTCTCCAGCTAGTAGTTCAAGCAACTGAGCTTTCCACCAGTTAGTAGCCTAGCTGGCCAAACCTAGCAGCAGCAGACTATACAGCTGTTACAGCAGTGCTGTGCCTCTTGAAGCATCGGGAAAGCTGCTTTTTTCTGAAGCCTTAGTGCATGCAAAACAGGCTGACTCAGTGTCCTCAAGTTACTGTGGAAAGCAGGGCAGATAAACACAAGCCGGGTTCCTGTGCAATCCGGGCTGCCGCGCACACATCCTTTTCCTGTAGGTCTGACTCCACTCCCAATTCAGAGAAAATCTGCCATGCGTTTTCATAGCAATCAACTCTCTCCAACTCTCAGATAGGAAACTGACTCATTTTTATTGTTTGTGATTTAAGCGCCGACAGGCGGCTCTCGGCTGAATCTCGCTGGAAGTTTGATTAAGCATGTCTCATGGTCAAATTGCACAACCTCCAAATCGCCCCCACCTCACCCCCCCCGCCCCCGGGGAGCTACTTCCATAGGCAGCGTCCTCAAACTTTCCTGGGGGGAGGGGGGGAGTGTAAGGGTTCATGTTGTGTCCCCTCTAATGTCACTGGGCGCCAGGAGCCCAGCAGCTGGCGGACACAAAGAGGCGCATCCCCGCCCAAACTGCAGCCCGCCTCTTGGCTCACGCGACTGGAATTCCCTCAGCGAGAAGTTTCTCGGTGTCCCAAAGCACGGCGCCCTCGGGGCTTGATACGGGAGCCATTATTTCAGCAGCAGAACCCCCCTCCCCTTTCCTTCCCTCCTTTGTTTGCCTCGTCGCCTCTTTTGCTGGCCTCCCTTTTCTTCTTTTCTCCTTCTTTTCCTTCCCTCATTTCCCTCTCTGCCTTGATTTCTTTTCCAATCCCTCCCACCCCTTCCACCGTCTCCCGTGTGCCAGCCCCAGCTCGCAGGCGGCTCCAGGGCTGGGCAGACGGGGAGCCCAGCCCCGCCGGGCCGGGCACGAGCGACCGGGCGGGCGAGCGGGCACGAGGCAGCCCCCGAGCTCGGGGGAGGCCGTGCTGGGGGCCGGGCGCTGCGCGGGGCGGTGCTGGCCGCAGGGCTGGGAGGCGGATCCCCGGCGGCTGGGGCTTGGCGGCGAGGCGGGGGAAGGAGAGGGAGAGGGATGCGCCGGGGGCAGCCGCTGCAGGAGGAGGAGGTGAGTGTGGCACGTTCACCCCGGGGTGCGCTGCTGCTGCTGCTGCTGGTGGGTCTGAGGAGCTGGGGTGGCTGGGGGCTCTGTGTGTGTGTGTGTGTGTGGCGGGGGAACTGGGGACGAAAGGGTGGGGGTGGGAGGTGAGAGGTTGGGGGGAGCAGAGACTATAGGGCAGAGGGAGATACTTGTGTTTGGGTCAGGGATTTCCCTACCCCCCAAAACTCCGTCATCCCCCACCCCCCCGGTGGACAACTAGTTTCGCAGTGTTGCCAGTTTAGTTGTTTTCCACCCCCACCCCCCCCATACATTCGAACACCCCCTAAAGGGGCTTCGCCCAAAACAAAGTGAGGAGACTCCAAGCGCCCTTTTAAGGTTTTTTGGGGGGAGGGGGTTGGGGAAGGGGTGCTAAGGGGAGATTTCCCGTTGGGGGGAAACAACCTCCTTAAAAACTCAGATCTTTCCAAATGCCCCCCTGCCACTGGATTTGAGGAGTTTGTCCTTAGGCAGGCTCTTGTCTCTTTCTGCTGTCTGGTCCCCACTTTTTCCTCTCATAATTTGTGGTGCATTTGATTTAAAGGTCACATGTGCCCTCAAAGGGACCCATTAAATTGTGGGCAGTGCCTCCACTATGAAAATGGACTAAGGTTTGCTTTCTGCCTGTGCTCTGAGGACTAGTGACTGAGCTGAACAGGATCTTTCGCTGGTACTTTGGTTGGGGAGGATGACCCCTGTTGTTTAGAGATTGTGTGATAGGTTCTGGTTTTATAAATGTTTATGACAATACTATAAATAAAAAGTAGCTTCCTTTCCCTCTCATTGGCCCTTTAAACTGAAGTAATCTTTTCCTCTCTTGTTTGTGTGTTTTTCCTCTTCTGCTGGATAATACAAATTGTTGCGACTTTCCTTTTACTAAACAAAGCTTCCCCCCTCGCTTCCCCCCATCTCATCCTAGTGTGTGGTGAATCCAGACGGTTACATCTGTGCTATCAGCAACAGACTCGGATGCTATAAACCGAGGCTGGAGTCTTGATTGTACAATCCAGCAGAAATGCAAAGCTGGGATGTGAAGGAAGGAAATAGGCTCTTATTCAATCACTGATATCGTACCATACCTATTAGCAGGGATGGCAGAGAGCAAGACTAAGTCAATGACTCTGGTTTTTTACTGTTGGTTTTTTCAAGTTTCCTCCAGTATGGCAGTAACCCTTGAAAGCCATTCTGCTGCTTATGGCCATGGCAGGGGGTTTCAGTTGGTGAGCAGTTCTACTTAGGCACAGTTATAGTAAAAGAATGTGAATCCAGCATGAAATCTGATTGTCTTGAATTAATCATGACTTTTAAACTGGATCTTCACTGTCAAATTTCGGACTCCCAATTCACCATTGGTGTACCTCTGCTAGTGGTAATGGTGAAGGCTGTGGTGAGTTCTAAACTGTCCCCATGGAGATGCAGCCTCAGAGATTATGTTTGTAGCCCAGCCCCCTTCCATAAGATTACCCACTAGCAAAAGAAGCACAGGGTGCTACTCTAACATGCTCTGAGAAATTTCTTTGTGGCTGGTGCTGTGGAGTGTCAGAGGTGTGGACTGCACTTACACTCTCTGACTTGGCAATGGTTTCGAAGCAGAACCCCTTACACAAATATATTATTCCGCTTCAAGGGCAGCTGTGTAATATTGCCATTCAGAACATGGGTGAACATGTAATGATCCGCTTTTGGCACGTGTATGCTCTATTTCAGGGGGAGAGAGGTAGGAAGCAGACAATTTTACCTGTTTCCAAACTTGGCCCTTACTTGCTTCTCTGTTTAGGTCCCCATCCATGCTTCAGCATGGTGATGACTGGGGGGAGTAGGAATGGCAAGGAGAAATGCTCTGTATCCAGCTTGATGCTGACTGACTGACAGACTGTCCTTTCTGAAGTGCAGTGTATATCTGTATACTGCACATTTCTTTTTAGCACAATATGTTTCTGTTTTGCCAGCCACATGAAAGAAATAGGAGGATGTCCTACTGGTATTCAAAGCTACTTGGAGTATGTAAACCTTATGTGCTGAGGATTTCAGGGCTATATGTTTAGTAAATGTGCATTTAAGTAATTTCACACTTGATAGAAAGCTACCTACCTGATAGTATTATGCTCAACTGTGTAAATACATCTTGAAATTAAAAAGGATCCTTATGAGGACTAGGCGAGGGACATATGTGCAAGAGGTAGTTATCACAGTTTAAACCAATATTAGCTGAAAACCCCAATTATTTAAAGTGGTATATGCAGAGAAAGTGGGGGCAGTCAGGTGATGCAATGAGTTTGTAGAGCTTTTAATTTTGAAGGCTGGAGTAAAAATGTTGATGTGTCACAGGTGACCATGGACTTAAGATCTTACTCCAGTTTCTTCTTCTTCATGCTCTTATGACCACTGATCATGGTCCAATTCCTCACAATTGGTACTTCTTAAAGAAGAGCCAAGCCTAAAACAGTAGTGTCTTGTAGGTGTTAATTAAAGGGCACTGGCAAAGCAGTGTGGAATGGCAGACAAGGAAGATGTCTTTCAGCTTTTAGGTTATGGGTACACTGAAAGAGAGTGACAAGGGAACCAGGGAGATAAAAAAGGAGGAGGTAACCAAGGCAAGTATTCTTGCTGGGGGTAGGGTGGGGGGGAGAGAGAGAGAGAAGAATGGATGGATATTTTCAAAATGTTATGGAGAAAGAAGTAACAGGATCTGGTGACCACCTGCCTATGTGGGAACAGGAGGAGGGGTTGAAAATAATAACAAGGTTACAAAGTTGAGTGACTGAATGTTGTGGTCTTGTCAATAACTCTGAAAGAGGAGGCAGAGAGGGTGATGTTACGGTAAAGTAAAGATGAGCTCAGTTTTTGCCCTGTTGAGTTGGTGAAACATCCGAGATACACATCAGAAAGGTAAGGACAAGGGAATACAAGATACTGCTTGGACACTGAAGGGAAGGAGCAAAGTCCACCAGAAGGAGTTGGGAATGGGATTTTAGGGGGAGAGAAACAGACGGTGGGTCAGATGTATATAGGGAGTCCACCTTGAAATCAGAGACTGGGATAATGAAGCAAAGAATGTAGGGTGGGGAGTACAAGTCACTTCGCAGATCATGTCTGTTTCTTTTCCACTTGAGGATCCCAAGAGAAGAGGTGTGGAAAATGTGCTGGTGATGGTGTAAGACTCACTATTGTGTTTAATGCAAGTACAATATACTTGTTTGTTCCATTTTAATTTGTCAGTACAAGCAGTTACTTCTGCTGTGCACTGGCAACACTTACAGCATACCTGCCTTCAAACCAACTATGATTCCCTTAGTCTTAAATAACGAGCTCTAAATTGATACTCTGTACAGTGGGATTCAGACCAGGTGCTGCTTGAGAGCCCTGATCCTGAGTTCTGATCTGGATAGATGTGCCCACACAAAGTCCCCTCAAAACGAAGGGTGTCATTCCCTCTGAAACCACACTGTTTTCTGCCCACATGGACTGCAAAGCAGGACTGGAGCCTTAAAATGTAAACTTGGTCAAGCTGAACTCCTTTTTTTCCTGCCCAAACGACCTTTGTAGGTGGAATGAGATTTGCATTGAACTGTTTTCTTACCTGCCATAAATATTTCAAATGGTGTAATTACTGGCATGATGGTCATCTGCCCTGCTGGATGTGTGTTAACAGAAAAACCTCCTGACCCCTTTGTAAAATGTAGCTGTATTCATTAAGATTGACCTGTATCACAGTTAAGGAGCACAATAGCAAAAGTTCATTTTGTCAATTTCAAGCCATTATCACTGTAACTATAGTAATCTGGCTTGTAAAGCTCTTTTGATGAGAAGCATTTAATAGGGGACTGTGTAAGCTGCTCTAAAAATGCTGGAAAATTAATAAGGAATAAAAACTAGAGGGGGCACTCAGATAAATGGGACAAGAATAATAAAAAAAGAGACAAAATTAGGAGAATGGGTAAAGAAAATAAAAGAGGGAAATTTTCTTAGGATAAGTGGAGGCTGAAGGAAACTGATCAATGAAAAGAAACTGACAGATGCAAAGTGGCAGTAAAAGACATAGGATCAAAGAAAACTAGATTAAGGATAAAGAGTGCATAAGAGACAGTGGGAAGAGGAACAATGTAATAGACGGGGGAAAATGTCAAGAACATCTGAGGATAAAAAAAATAATAATATAAGAGCAGAAAACCCTTGGAGCTGTTGTGATTAGCGTATACATTCTGGGGTTTATTCAACTTCTTTGTGTGGCAAACTCTCATTAAACCTGGTAGGCACATGCATATAACTCCTAAAGGAGAATTTAAATGTCTTTATTGGTGTCAGTTAAGATAGGATGTAAAGGGATGAACTTATTTTATGATGTATAAAGTTGGATTCACAATTTATTTTGTTTTCCAAAAGTCCCCCTCCTTTCCCTCCGTAGTTTACCTTAAAAGTATTACGAATATCTATCTAGTGTTGGCTTCCCTGTCTTTTTCTAGTATATCTTCCAGAGGAGTAAGGAATAAGACTCAAATAGGTTCAGTCTATTTTTGTTCTTTCACAACCATCAGGACTAGAGGTGTACATTTTCTTTTTTTGTGGGAACTTGGCAGAAGTGGACTTAGGCCTATAGTCAACACAAAAAGCCTTCCACTTGCCACTGGTAAGTGTATTTCTGAAGCCTTGATTTACAAGCTTTTCCACTGTACCCAAAGTTTTAACAGGAAAATATGTAATGGAACAGTGTCACAGGAATACAGTGGGAGCATATTATTGTTAGGGTGGGTTGTGCAAGTCATAGTGATAATTGTGGATTCTTAATTTCAATTATCTGATGGGGAACTAATCCTTCCAAAATGGAGAAGAAGATAAAACTTAACTTGGGGGATTCCTTGCCCTTCTCTTTCACCCCCATTTTGCTCCATGAGAAGTTGGATTTGATTGTGGTTTTTTTAAAAGGTATTATTTTTGTTAGTGGTGGTTTTGTGCTTGTGCAAAATGAATTAACTATATCCAGCTGGAGATGTAAAGTCTCCATATGGCCTCAATCACCTAAAGTAGCACAGGGGAAACAATGGCTTATATGACTTCAAATTAGGGAGGAAATGAAATCTGTTATTTGCGTACACATTGTATTATTTAATTTTTTAATCTATTGTTTTCATATTCAAGGTGTATGGAATCCTTAAGAAGGTTGAGATTGGGAGCCCTTGGAATATATTAGTTAGAAAATCCTTAAATTCTAACTTTATCCTATGAATCCCACTAATTATTTATTGACAGGTTTCAGAGCAGCAGCCATGTTAGTCTGTATCCGCAAAAAAACAGGAGTACTTGTGGCACCTTAGAGACAGCTGTAGCTCACGAAAGCTTATGCTCAAATAAATTTTTTAGTCTCTAAGGTGCCACAAGTCCTCCTTTTCTTTTTACTAATTATTTAGTAAATCTTTAGCTTTTTGCCACAAACAATTTTCAATTGGACACCCTCAGCGGACAAAGATTTCTCTTATGTCAACGTTTAAACATCCAATTTTATAGTCACCGAACCATAATATCCAGAGGAAATTCACGTACTCCTTTTCCAAAGCACATTTAAAATTGTCATCTTTCATGGAACTGATTAAATTTAATATGTGGTTTGTATTTCTTCAGTGTACCAGAAATAGCAGAACCAACTGACACGACACCACCAATTCTTATGAAGTAGTGTGCTCTAATTTTTTTTTTTTTCTGGCAAAAAGTGTGATGCTTGTGCACAATTTCTTTCATAAAAATAAAGAGAGAAAAATAAAAAGCCTAATTTGGGGGCACCTTTTTGGAATGGCTAAAGCCATACTTCTGATAAAACAGATGTGATCCAAAAGTGGTTTCTTTAGGCAGACAAGCCTAGCTGGGTGAAAAATTGTGCTGTTCCTTTTTGTCTCTACAGGGCGCCTTCTCCCATATCTCACATGCCATTTCCTTAGAGGAAAAAGGGTGCTTCCTCTGCCACTCCCTGTTCCACATCAGGAAACCTGTAGGATTGCCAGGGAAGGACTCTACAGTGGCAAATCTGATTAACACAAAACCAAATGGATGCTTGACTTTACGGTTTGAAAAATACTTTGAATTAATTGAGGGTTTGCAAAAGGTGCCAGATTGCCAGGTTTGGAGACTAAAAACCTCTCTCCTCACATAATTAGACTTTGTGCTCATTAGTACCACAGAGGCAGATGTAAAAATCAGTCTGTATCCTAGAAAGCTAAGGACTGAGCATTTCCAGGAAACTTCTGATTGTATCTGGGCATCTGATGTCGCTCAAGGTTCTAGTCTATTGTGGGGTTCTTTTTGTGGGAGTGTGAAGGGGAAAAGGGGAGTGGAGAAGAGTTTGGATGGATTTTTAGGTACCAGCCTTGCAGTTTTCTTCTAAAGGGGTGGTCGTGTTCTCTGTTCAAGTTGTAGCCATAGTTGCAGCTTTTAACAATATATGGATTACTGTATGTTTACCTGATTTTTTGGATGTTTACTATATGAGTATATTGGTTTAGTTTAATACCAGACTGTAAGGAAAAACAAGCAGGAAGAGGAAGAAGAATAGCTCAAGATAAGCTACCCCTGAGCAGACACATGAGGGTTGCTACAGAACAGTGGCAGGGCTATTGGTTCCAAGGAGGCTGGCCTCACTTTCTGCTGAGCCAATCGGACTGGTTTTGTGCAGAAGATCCAAAGCCTAGGAACTGACAAGAACAGAGGAACTTTGATTGGTTTAAAGAGGAACCCTCAATAGAGGAAGTAATTTTTGGGAAGCTGTTTGGGGGAGGGGGGGAACCAGTCTGACATACAGGACCTGCAAGGATGTCTGAAGAAAGTAGGCCTTTCTAGCTACCATCAGCGTAAGCTGTTTGGTAAGATTAATAGATTTCAAGGCTTGAAGGAACCAACGTGATCATGTAGTCTGACCTCTTATATAACACAGGCCATAGAACTTCCCCAGAATAATTCCTAAAGCATATCTATTTGGGGTGGGGGGAAACAAATCTTGATTTACAAATTGCCAGTGATGGAAATTTGATAAATTGTTCCGTTGCTTAATTATCCTCACTGTTAAAAAATATGACTTATTTCCAGTCTGAATTTGTCTAGCTTCAACTTCCAGTGATTGCATCATGTTACCCCTTTCTATGCTAGATTGAAGAGCCCATTATCAATTATTTCTTCCACATGTAAGTGCCTACAGACTGCAATCAAGTCACCCCTTGACCTTCACTTTGTTAAGCTAAATAGATTGAGCCCCCTGAGTCTGTCACTATAAGGGCTGTTATCTAAATCTTTTATCATTCTCGGGGCTCTTCTCTGAACACTGTGCCATTTATCAACATCCTTCTTGAAGGGTGGATGCTGAACTGGACATAGTGTTCCAGCTGCGGTCACACTAGGGCCAAATACAGAGGTCAAATAACTTCTCTCCTCCTCAAGATTCCTCCATTTATGCGTCCAAGGATCTGTTTATCCCTTTTGGCCACAGCATTGCACTGTCTGGGAGTTAGTGTTCAGCTGATTATCCACCATGACCCCAAAATCTTTTTTAGAGTCACTTCTTCCCAGGACAGAGCCTCCCACTGTGTAAATATGGCCTACATTCTTTGTTCCTAGATGTATAAATTTACCCATAGTAAAACACATATTGTTTGCTTGCACTCAGTTCAAGGAGTGATTCACATAGCTCTGTACCAGTGAGCTGTCCTCTGTTATTTATCTCTTCCGCACTTCTGTGTCAGTTGAAAACTTTATTAGCAATGATTTTGTGTTTTCTTCTAGGTCTTTGATAAAAATGTTGAACTGCATTGGGCCAAGAACTGATCCCAATGGGACTCCAATAGAAACACACCCATTTGATGATGATTTCCCATTTGACAATTACATTTTGAGACCTATCCATTAGCTAGTTTTTAGTCCATTTAATGTGTGTCATGTTAATTTTATACCATTCTAGTTTTGTAATCAAAATCTCTTAGATTCAAGTTATCCGGAACTGCGGATTTAAAAATATCTAACTTTAGTAGCTGCTGTTGAATATCCTCCTAAGGTACTAATAGAATGGAAAAAGTATTATCATCATCATCATCAGCTATCACTACTATGATTAATGTAGATGGCATAAATGGGCCCAAAGAGTTAAATGTGTTAATATGACCTTGTCGCTGTCCAATATTAAACAAGGATTGGGGTTTGGTATGCAGAAACCTCAGCCTGGTCAGTACCATGCATTACTAAAAATCCTTCTTACCCTTTCATGAAAGATACAGAAAAAAGGGGACAACATTTATAGTATTTGAAATGTAAAATGTTAAGCAAGGCTTTCATTTTAAGATCATTCTTTATTCCATTTCCCTTTAGCTGGAAAGAGTCATTAGAAGACACCCTTCCCACCCCTCTTTGACAGTCTTAGATGGTAAAGATAGTAATTACTGTCCTTTTGGGGAGAAGAGACGTTATTTGAGATTGGCTGGAGCTGTTTTTGCTGTTAAAATCCCATTATATTTCCTAGAAGACAAAACAAGACAAACACAGAGAATGAAAAGAAAAGAACAGCAAAGATAAGAAAATGCATCTTCTGTCTCTGGTGTTGATGCTCACTTGCAAGAATCTTGCTGGAAAAACACAGGCCTGGCACATGGTCTTATTAGCCACTTTGAGACCTGGTAAACTTGTTCCAGTGTTGCTATTTAAGGCATTGTATTTAGCTGCCTCTATTGTCACAGGCTTACAGCAGTGTTGTAAAATATACAGTCTTGGCTGGCTAAGCCAAACTCTTTATTAGACAGAAGGAAAAAGGAGAGGGATAGGAAAGAAGAAATAAAGGGGAAAGGGAAAGTACACACAAAAGGGAAGGTGATATGATGAAGTCTCACATCCCAGACGGTGTTCATGATTTGGCCAGAGCCTGTGGAGTGGCAGTGTTATCTGGATCTCTGTCTCTGGCCCAGTCGGCTAAGGACATCCCTTGGGATCAGGATAACAAAGGCCCACTGGTGTTATTGTAGATACAAGGGTCTCAGGAGATAGTTAGGTGGCAGCCATCACGGTGAAGCTCTCTCCTTCCTGATCTCCTATCTGTTCATCCATATTTTCCCAACAAAGTTGTTGTGTTTTTGTTTTTTTTTTTTTAAAAAAGACCCCCCGAAAGAGAATGATATGTGGAATAGCTCATCCCCTCCTTATATTGTTCACCATCTAACTTCTGACATAACAAGTTTGGTCCATTGATATTTGGTCCCACATTTCTCTTATTTACTAGCTATGACTAACACAGTCTTTGAATTAAATCACAAGGCCTTTTTGTTTAGACTAATTCAGTTTTCCTGTCACCCTTTTGCATCTTTTCTCTTCAACACTTGTAATCATAGGTTATTGTGACATTTTATGAACTTTCATTCATTTTTCATGGTTGAGCTCACAATTAGGCCCAATTATTAAAGCACTATATCTGTTTCTCCCCCCCAAATATATAACACAAATATTCATTGTAAATGCTTTTTCTGCATTATTATTGATAATTCTACAATTTTAATCTAATAATGGACCAATACCATTGTTACGATTTTGTTTTGTTCCTAATATACTTGAAAGACTCCTTATTGTCTTTAATTACACTGGCCACGTACACTGGCCAAACTGGACAGTCTCTACGCAAAAGAATAAATGGTCACAAATCACACAGCAAGAATTGTAACATTAAAAAACCAGTAGGAGAGCACTTTAGTCTTCCCGGATACCAATAACAGACTTAAAAGTCGCCATTCAACAAACAAACTTCAAAAAACAGACTCCAACAAGAAACTGCAGAACTGGGATTAATTTGCAAACTGGACACCATCAAATTAGGCCCGAATAAAGACTGGGAGCGGATGGGTCACTACAAAGGTAGTTTTCCCGCCGATATTCACCCCTGCTTGTCAATTGTTGAGAATAGACCACTTCCACCTTAATTGAATTGGCCGCGTTAGCACTGACCCCCCCACTTGGTAAGGCACATCTTTTCATGTGCTGTAATATATATACTGCTTACTGTATTTTTCACTCCATGCATCTGATAAAGAGGGTTTTAGTTCATGAAAGCTTATGCCCAAATAAATTTGGTAGTCTCTAAGGTGCCACAAGGACTCCTCGTTGTTTTTACTGGCCATGAAGTTCTCTTGTGTCCCTTTGCTTCACTTATCAATTTTTTACAATTTCTAGCTTCTGATTTATATTCATTACTATCAACTTCCCCTTTCTTCCATTTGTTATATTTTATTTTTTAGAGTTGCTTTCACGTCTGTAAACCAAGTTTTTTTTTTTTAACCAATATGGCCTTCCTCAGTTGTGGCTTTTTGGGCATCTAGTAGAGTAGTCTTAAACAATTCCCAATTATCGTTCACATGTTTCTGATTAAATTGTACCTCCCAGCTGATATGGCTTATAATTGTTTTCAGCTTTCTGAAAGTGGCCCCTTTAGAGCACCAATTATATATATTCTTGATCTAGACTTTATTCTGTTTGCACATTATAAATGTGATCAAGGTAGATGTATGCAGACTGTTATTCTTACTGTTAAAATAAATAATACTTTAAAGAAGCTGTTTGGTCACTATATTCTCTACTGATCACAGACAGGGGACTGGACTAGATGAATTCTCAAAGTCTGTAACTGGGCGCGTCACTCACCACCGTGGCACCTCCTGCTGGCCATCATGGGAATTAGCTTAGGTTGCCAGTGCACCCTCCTCAGGTGGAGTCTCACCCGTTGTCACTCCTGTCTCACGTCCAGGACCCATGTCGCACCCCAGACCGTGTCGTCCTCTTCTGGACACAGCCCTTCGGCTGTGCCCCACTCAGGTTCTTTCTCCACTTCCAGGGGACTGACAGTCCTCAGTCCAACCACTTGCCTCAATGGCAATCTGAAGTTCAGGTTCTAGCCACTCATCTCAGTGGCAGACTGCAGTCTATGCACGGGCCACTTCCCTCAGTGGCCAGTGCGGGCAAGGGAGAGGTGGGGGGGAGCCTGGGCCCACCCACTACTCCAGGCCCTGACCCAGGTCCCTGTTGCCAGCAGCCAGTTACTGTCCCTCCTCCAACTCCGCCATCTCTTTCCTGGGCCACTTCTCCCATGGTCCCAGCACCGTCTCTGCCCTTATATCAGGACCTCAGTTTGGCAGCCATCAGCCTGGAGCTTTCTCCTACTCTGCTGACCCTGCCCAGCACTGCTCTGTCCATGGTGCTCCAACCCTCTAAGTAGCCAGCCAGCCAGCCAGCCCTCCTCCCTCAAACTCCAGGGAGTTACTACTTCCCCCTTTGCTCAGCAGTCCCTTCTTATATGGGCCAACCTGGCCCTGATTGGCTCCTCCAATAAACCTTCCTCTAATTCGCTGGCACTACAAGCCTTTTCCTTATTTGCTGTGTCCCATGCAGCGCCCAGCGCCCCCCCCCCCCCCACCCCCGGGTTGCTTTAACCCCTTACATCCCAGTGAGGGGCGGCCGCCCCATCATAAGGTCCCTTCCAGTGCTGTGCTTCTATGACTGAGTCCCAAAGGGAAAAAACACAGACGTACAGATCCAGTTAGACCTTCTGGGAAAGCACAATTGATACACAGGGTGCCGTAGACCAGGGCCCAGTCTCAGAGTGGGAGGATTGTGGAATTCTATGAGATATGAAGTCTTGAAGCCTGACACCTGAGAGGTTGCACAGAGAGAGAGAGAGTGAGTACTTCAACAAGCCCTGCAACCAAGACAGTCATATTCTCTGCTCACGATGTAGCCAGACTTCTAGCTGAGTAATCCTTCATGTTTATAGAACAGGAAAGTTCTTCTTTGTCACCCTGAATCAGAGTCTTCTCCATGAGATGGGTCTAATAATTCAGAAACCCATACATGTTAGAACATGTTGAACTGCAGTGATGATGTGTGGCTATCTTAGAAGGCAGGGATAGAAAAGCTAAAGTTTTTGTCTTTGCTTACAGCAGACCATGGCTTTAGCGTAAGCTGGTCTGGAATCTTGAGAGAAACAAGGTAAGTAAGGTAATATCTTTTATTGGACCATCTTCTGCTGATAAGAGACTCTTTCAAGCTACACTGAGCACTAGGATGAGAAGAAAGTGGGGTACATATCTTTTCCAGAGAGTTACTATACTTTGTGAGAAAGTAATTGAATTCAGCAAAGTCTTAGAGTAGGTCATGGGTGAGCAAACCTTTTGAACCGAGGACCACATCGGGGTTGCAAAACTATGTGGAGGGCCGGGTAGGGAAGGCTGTGTCTCCACAAACAGCCTGGCCCCCAACCCCTATCACCCCCCACACTTCCTGCTCCCTGACTGCCCCCCTTAGAACCCCGACCCATCCAACCCCCCTGCCCCTTCTCCCCTAACCGTCCCCTCCCGGGACCCCCGCCCCTAACCGCTACCCGGGACCCCACCACCTATTCAACCGCCCCTTCTCCCTATCCCCTGACTTCCCTGACCTCTATCCACACCTCAGCCCCCTGACAGGCCCCCTGGGACTCCCACGCCTATCCAACCCACCCTGTCCCCTGACTGCCCCAACCCCTATCCACACTCCCGCACCCTGACAAACCCCCTGGGACTCCCACCCCCATCCAACCCCCACTGCTCCCTGTCCCCTGACTGCCCTGCCCCCATCCACACCACTGTCCCCCCGCCCCCCACCAGAACCTCCGCCCCATCCAACTGCTCCCTGTCCCCTGACTGCCCGCCAGAACCCCCCGCTTCCCGCCCCCTTACCATGCTGGAGCCAGCCACGCCTCCATGCAGCCAGGCAGGAGTGGCGGGCCAGAGAGCTGGTGGCGCAGCACGCTGAGGCTGCGGGAGAGGGGGAACAGCAGGGGAGGGGCCGGGGACTAGCCTCCCCGGCCAGGAGCTCAGGGGCTGGGCAGGACGGTCCCGCAGGCCAGATGTGGCCTGTGGGCCATAGTTTGCCCACCTCTGGAGAAGATAGTCAAATTTGAGGGCTTTTGTTTCATAAGATTACTTGCTTAGTAAATGTGCATCTACGGTATCAGATATCCCTGTCAGATTTATTTGGACTTGTCTTTGTGATTCATTTGTTAATAAAAGACTAAACTTTCCACTCTCTGGAAAAGCAGACTGTGTCATAGCCATGACAAGCTGCTCCGAGGCTAAACAGTCAGTGTAAATAAGAGGAAGAACAGCACATGTGGAGAGAGGATACCATCCCAAATCTGTGTGTTTCGTAAACTGAGGGTGGGATAAAGCCATTTCTGTGGATTGGTGGAATTGGTGTGCAGGAATATTGGTATACAATTTATAGACTAGTTTTTAAATGTGAAGTAATACTTGTATTATAACTAGGATGACCAGATAGGAAGGGTGAAAAATCGGGATGGGGGCAGGGGTAATAGACACTTATATAAGACAAAGCACCAAATATCGGGACTGTCCCTATAAAATCAGGACATCTGGTCACCCTAATTATAACTGGACTGTTTTGTTAGAGTAAGAGCCTGTCTGAGTAGTGAATCATTGCATTTGATGGTTGTTAATAAAACAAAACTTAAAAGTTTGGCCTGGGCAATGTAAAGATGAGAGTTCAGTCCTAAAGCTGATTCTGTGCACTTCAGATGACTTTGTAAATCCCAGATGAAATCACTTTGTCTCCTAACAAACAAGGCAGAGTGCACTGTATGCTCATTAATGGTAGTTGGACTCCCATTGACTTATATGGAAGTTGGATCAGGCTGTAAATAACTAATCTGAGTATGTGTGGATGACTGTATTCAATAAACTATGCTTCTTGACCTATTCATTTAAGTATTTTCCCAGAAGTTTATATTTTGCAGCATTACCTGATTTGTAACATAAAGTAAGTTTGAAAAAGACAGGTTTAATCAGGTGATAGCTATATCTATACTAATTACTAATACTATCTCTAAAAAGTGAATTTTTATTTTATTCTCCGTTGTAATTTCTATACAAACAGCGAACACAATGAAATCCTTAAAGATGACATGCAAAAGATTTTTTTATAATTGTGCTTTTTTTTTTTTTTAAACTTTTTTATTAAGCAGGCCTGAAGAGTTTTTAATTTTTCTAGTTTGTGCTTTAAACTAGAAATAGCAGAAATGTCAAGTTTGGGTTATCTGATTTTGTTAGAGGTCTTCTTGAGGGAGGTGATAACACAGATGTGTGTTGAGAACTCTCAAACCTGAATTGAGATAGTGTGACACGTAATTTTTAACAAAGACATTACATTCTTTCTCTTGCTTGTTTATTAGGCAATGGAAATAAATTAGGTATTCACAAAAATAAACAAAAAATGTTTTCAACTGTTTCATTCAAACAGTTGAAAACACTTCCCCTCTTGGTTGCTCAGTATTCAATCTCTTGTCATATACAATTTTTATTGGTTACAAGATTGTCATAGAGTCTTCATGGGAAGTAAGACCTGAACTTCCAATATAAAAACAAGCAGATTTTTCTTTGTTTTTAACAAAAGTCTTATCAGCTGATTTCATACATCACAAAGCAGCTAAAATAGGAACAAGCTCACTTATGTTGTTTTCCTTTTCAGTTTATCTTTTAAATTCTGCACTAGAGATATTTTAGAATGTATAAGCAGTTCTGACTTAAAATCTTTCTTAACCCTCCCCCAAAAAAACCCAACTACCCCCCCCCCCCCAACTGTAGTGCTTCTGTCCTCTACTCCACTATTAGTTTTCCATCTTTTCCTTTTACTGATTGATAAATATAAATTATATTTTTGGGGTGGTAAAATATTGTCATAAACGTATGTAATTCTGCTCTTTGATCAGAAATTGAACACGTACTGGGAAATTAAAATACCTATTGCTTTCACTGTTGTGTGAGCATCA
Organism: Chelonia mydas; assembly: GCF_015237465.2. Taxonomy (NCBI): domain Eukaryota; kingdom Metazoa; phylum Chordata; order Testudines; family Cheloniidae; genus Chelonia; species Chelonia mydas. Next base: position 188,185,606 of record NC_057849.1, on the reverse strand, counting down.
GATGTGCACCATATGTGAGTTTTTTGAGTTTTCCATCGCTGCCAGTTCTCCTTGGCTTGTGATATGCTTGTAATTTGTATGGCCATTGGAAAAGAAAGGACTATTTGCCCATACCACAGGTTCTTAAAATGTGGTTAGCTTGTATATGCTGAGAGAACTTGTTTCTTTACAGAAAGTATATTTACAGTGGAATAAAGTTTTGTTAATACTGCCTTTCCTACAAACAGTGCCCCAAGATATTAATGCAATTACAGAGCTAAATAGGATTTAAACGTTGGGGCAAGGGTTAAGACAAGTTTTCGGCTGAGATGCTTAAGGAAATGGAGAGTGATACTGAAGGCTGTAGGAGCAGCAGCAGGGAAAGTTCTTGCACTTGTAAGGAGAACTGTGTGGAGACTAATTGGCTTACAGTATGTTTTAGTAATAGTTAAAAATTGACCCTATCTCTTAACTAGAAAACTAGCCAGCTAAAAATCAACAGTGATTACATGTTGCCATGGAGAATGGGACTGAATGCTTAGTCTTCTGCTTTGTTCTCAGGCAGTTGGTAGGGGCTTGGGAGCACTGCACATGATACTCTGTTAGCTCCCCGAGAGACTGAAAGATTGATGGGGTGCAGATGTAGCAAGGTCAACCCTTTTCCTGCTGGAAGACGAGCGTCTGCAACATGGATACTTTGAGTAAGGACAGTTAACGGAAGGGGGATGCTGAGGGAGCTGGGAGATAGAGGCAATGGAGAAAAATCCTTTCTGTTCCTTTAAGAACCCCTGGAGAGGTCGCAGAGGGGTGAATGTGACAGTAAACTCTCAGTGGCACAATAACACTAAACTAATGTATTAAGTTTAAAACCCAGGCTTAAGCGCTCTCTGGAAGACTCGGGAGGGCACTCATTTACGGGGGGTACAAGGCTATCTCTTCCATCATTTGATCCCTGAAGCCACAAAGCTGGTAGTTTTTTAAAGAAAACAGCAGGATGGCAGCTCCCTCCTCAGCACAGTGAGAGATCTATGATGGAGCAAAAACTCTCCACCCGCAGAAGGGGTGGGAGGTGACTCACTAAAGAAAAAGCATCATCAGTGGGGTCAGCACAGGAATGAGTCACAGAAGTGAGTTTTAGAAAAGGGGCTATGACAGAGGAGAGGGAAGGGGACTGGGTGTACAAGAAGGGAGAGAATATTCCAAGTGTATGGGGCAACATGATAGAAGGCAGGAGAAGACAAAGACCTCTGTGGAAGGCCGTGGATTGCTTGCTGTGCTTCACTGCCAGGAAGATAATGTACGAAAGAATGACAAGCAAATACCGTACAAAGACAACATATTTTGTGACTATTAAAGTTGGACAGGTTGCCTGTCTATAGAAAACATTACACAGCTGCCTCTATTCTTTGCTTGTCTCCTGCAACCCTTTTTTTTTTTTAAATGGCAGAAACGTAAAACCAATCAACATTCATATTGTCATTTAATGGGCATAAATGGTGTCCCTAGCCTCTGTTTGCCAGAAGCTGGGAATGAGCGACAGGGGATGGATCACTTGATGATTACTTGTTCTGTTCATTCCCTCTGGGGCGCCTGGCACTGGCCACTGTCGGAAGACAGGATAGTGGGCAAGATGGACCTTTGGTCTGACCCAGTAGGGCCATTCTTATGTTCTTAAGTATTTTAAAGGATTTTATTTCACTTATTTGTAATCACAGTTGCATTAATTGAAAAAAGACATTTTATTATCATTTCCGTAGTACACAAGGGCCTACTTGACACTTCCCATATTAATTTTGGTTTATTTTTAGATCTCTAATTAATGGTAAAGATTGCACACTGGAAATCTCCTGTTAAAAGTTGGGGGTTTTGTGGGTTTTTTGTAACCACATCTAGGGTGACCATACTTCCTAAAGTAAAAATGGGACAGCCGGGCCCAAGCTGCCCCCCGTACCCCCACCTGCAGGGCTAGTCAGAGCCACCCCCCACTGCTCTGTGCCCCATGCCACTGCTCTGTGCCCCTGAGCTCCCTACCGCCCATGGTAGCGGCTGATCCCCCCCAAGCTCCACACCATCAGCCACTGGGACTGACCTCCCTTGAGCTCTGTGCCCCTGCCACCCGCAGCTGGGGCTGAGCCCTCGAGCCCCCTGCTGCCCGCAGTAGTGGCTGATGCCACTGAGCGCCGCACCACCAGTGACTGGGACTGACACCCTCCCCTCCCCCAGAGCTTCATGCCCAGCACCTCGCGTTGCTACCCTCCCTCAATGTTCCTCCACGCCCCCACTGGGGGGGAGGGGTGCGTCAAACTTTTTAGGTAAACTGGGCATTTCTTTGTTTGCTCTTGCCAGCTGATCAGTTGGGAAGAGCAAATGGGGCAAATGCCCATTTTTCTCAAAAAAGTCAGGATTTGCCGGGACAGAGCTTAAAAACAGGACTGTCCTGGCCAGAATGGGACATATGGTCACCCTAACCGTATCCAGAGATTTTTTTAAAAAAAAAAAAATGAAACAGTCTTTGTTGTTCCCTTATGGTTTAATTCCTTTAGAAGCTTGAAATGGAAATTTGTCCTTCCTAAAATGTTTTCTATATCTTGGCTTGTGCACCCTGTTTTGATATATGTTTGTGTGTGATTGCAGGGCTGCTGGCATAAAAGTTTGTTCAAGTTTATTTTTATACTGTGTGACAAAGCTCTGTCCTTGCCTCCATGGTCCTGCGTTTCCTGGCAGATTTCGCTAGCCTCAGAGGCTCACTGTGACCCTCCATGTAACCCTTCTTTCTCTAGAATCAAGGGTCACAGTCTACTGAGCCATTTTCATCATAAGCCAGCAAGGGAGGTGAGGAGAAGTTATTCTTCCTTGCACAGTCTCTGTTGTCTCCCAGTCTCAGTGATTAACCAGGCCCACCCTCTACTCTGGGCTCCAACCCAGGGACCCTAACAGTATCAGCTATGGTAGCTGACCTTTTAGAAACATGACATGTACAATTCTCTGGGCTACTTCCCCCACAGCAGCCCTCACTTCCTCAAGCTCCATTTCACCCTTACCTCAGGGCCTCCTTTCTTGTGCCTGGTATGGTGTGTACTACTCAGCCTCTCCAACAGCACAACTTCCTCCCACAGCTCCTGACAGGCACCCCCACTTGACTGACTGGGAGGCTTTTAACTAGTTTCACCCAGCCCCTGATTGGCTTCAGGTGTCCCAATCAACCTAGCATTCTCCCTGCCTTCTGGAAAGTTCTTAATTGGCCCCAGGTGTCTTAATTGACCGGGAGCAGCTTCCATTTCACTTAACCTGGTACCAGGATTTGTTTAGCCTGGAGCTAATATATCTATCTCCCACTACGTTTCTATAGCCATCTGGCCTTGCCCTGTCACAACTGATAATGCTGTTATAGCACTTTTCCCATCTGTCTCAGAGTTTTATGAAGACTCATGCATTAAATGTTTCAAAAAGAGCCTTGGTGAGGTAAGTATTCACAATTTTTACGATTTCTGAAGGAAAGATAGACAGGGCTGCAAATAGAACCCAGGAGTCCCGTCTACTGACTAGGCATATTCTCTCTTTTAAAGGAAAAAGAGAGGTTAACGATTTTTTTGTGTGAACAGGAGAAAACCATAAAAAAGTTACATGGACTTTCAGATTGACGAAAGAAGCCTAACAATAAACCAAAATGTTGATGACCCCTATTTTGTATATTTGATATATCCATTCAAACATCTTTATACCATTTCTGTTCCAGCTGTTGGTAGTGTTCCTGTCAATCAGGAGAATATTGTGAAAAACTCATTTCAGTTGTGCATTTTAAGAAATGCCTTTTAAAAAAGTTTCTGCATTATTAAAATATTTTTTCCTTCTGTTACTTGCAGGTCAAAATTTACTTGGCTGATTCAAACTAGCTTTGTCTTAACCATGCTATAGAAGAAAAAACATGATGCCAAACAGAGGTAACCTTTCCTCCTTCCAGAGCATTGCATCAGGTATGAAATGCAGAAAGCACGTTTTGTAACTTTACTGAAGACTTCATTGGTTTTGGTGCTATAATTTTGTTTGCTCTGTAAATTGTTAGTTCTCTGCTCTTGTTATCATCATAATTTATTTTACTAACTGAGAGGGACCTATTGCCATAGCATCTGGGTGCATCACAAACAAGAACAAATTTCAGTTTTATGTCTGTCCCCAGTGAGTAGCAGAACTGACCCTCTGATTAACCACCTAGACAGAAAAACCAGACAAGGAAGAAAAGAGAAGATGCTGCCTCTTTATAACTCTCTCCAGCAAATACTTGGCTTAAAAGATGATCCTTGCACTGTGCACCGAAGGTTAACCAATTAGAGCTCTGGCTGACCTCCAGAAGGAATGAATTCCTTACACATTACCAAGCACACCCTGCCTCTAGTCTTCATGAGTACATGTGTATGGAGTGCCAGCAAGAGTATTTAAGGAGTCATGATACATTCAGAGAGTCATTACTGAAACAATAACTTTAAAAAACTCCACCAAAGATCTGGTTTGTGGACAGTCAGCTAGATTCAGTTAAGCATGTGCAGAAGCCCTCTTGATTTAAGTGCTTTGCTTCTTTGAGGCTGATGTGCTGAGGAATTGACATAAGGTAAAGTATGGAACAGTTAAATTCAAGCGGCTGCATAGAGGTATTTCTGACTTTTGTTTGTTTTGCTTTTTGACATATGAAGTACAATGAACCCTTCATTGCTCTGATGAACAAGCGTGATAATTTTCATGAGTTTACTTGTTCTTTGGCAAAAGGCTTTATTTTTCATAAGATTAAATGTGCCCCTTCAGTGTTGAAAGGTAGTAATGAAACAGTCCCTAACATTACATTACTGTGCCTGAACATATTTCTGTACAGGAGTCAGTGGAAATTATGCCAAAAATAGGGTAACTTTTGACACTAATTTAGTCTAGTTGCATCATGATCTTGTTTTGAATGGTTAGTATTTGATGCGAGATTAATTGAAAGTGTGTGAGAGAGAGATTTGGATGGGGAGGTGAGGGGGGTTGTTAAGTACTATTAAGAATGGAGGGGTGGATATGAAGAATAAGCTCTCACAATCACAAATAACTTTCACGTTTTTGGTCTTTGGGTTCTGAACTTCTAAACACCACTCATACAAGTGCTTTATCTTTTTCAGCTGGTTTTGTTTTGTTTTACCAGAACACGAATGGTTTTTTTTTTTTCTTTTTGTCAATTTGAACTTGATTGTCACCACTAAATAAAACTTGTAGAAGTCCTGTTGAAGTTTTCTAACTAAAATTTCACATTATAAGGAACTGTGTGGCTCAAAGTACCAACAGTGAGATATGAAGCCTTTCATCACTAAACTCACTGCCTCAAATCCAGCCGAGTTTAATTAGTATTTAAAAGTCATTAACATTCAATGCTGATTGACCCTGTGAAATGAGTTGGTGGTGTTGTCTACTTTCCAGGGACCTACATGTTACAGCATGAAAGGGTATGTGATGTCATACTCTTGGGTTCAGGTCTGAAGCTGCAGATAGAGTCTTCAACTGGCATAACAGGGAAGATCCTTTCATGGATCAGTAAATGGTTAAAAGATAGGTAACAAACGGTAGGAATTAATGGTCATTTATCACAATGGAGAGAGGTAAACACAATGGAGAGAGGTGGGGTCCCCCAAGGAATTGTACTGGTACCTGTGCAATTCAACATTCTTAAATTATTTGAAAAAAGGAGTGAACGGTGAAGTGGCAAAGTTTGCAGATGATACAAAATTATTCAAGATAGTTAAGTCCAAAGCTGATTGTGAAGAGTTATAAGGGGATCTCAGAAAACTGGTTGATTGGGCAACAAAATGGCAGATGAAATTCAACACTGATAAATGCAAAGTAATGCACATTGGAAAAAATAATCCCAGCTATACATATATAATAATGGGTTCTACATTTGCTGTTACTTGGAGTCATGGATAGTTCTCTGAAAACTTCAGCTCAATGAGCAGCAGTGGTCAAAAAGCCTAACAAGGTGAAGAACCCTTAGGAAATGGATAGAAAATATGACTGAAAATATAATCATGCCACCATGTAAATCCATGGTACGCCCACACCTTGAATACTGTGTGCAGTTCTGGTCTGCCCATCTCAAAAAAGATATATTAGATTTGGAAAAGGTACTATATAGAGAAAGGCAACAAAGATGATCAAGGGTATGGAATGGTTTCCATACGAGGAGAGACTAAACAGATTAGGGCTATTCATCTTAGAAGAGAGTTGACTAAGGATGGGGATATGATAGACATCTATAAAATCACGAATGCTGTGCAAAAAATGAATGGAGAAATGTTATTTACCCTTTCCCAAATACAAAAACTAGGGGTCACCCAATGAAGTTAATAGGCAACAGGTTTAATACAAACAAGAGGAGGTACTTTTTCACACAGTGCACAGTTAACCTGTGGAACTCATTGCCATGGTGTGTTGTGGTGGCCAAAAGTATTACTAGGTTCTAAAAAGAATTAGATAAGTTCATGGAGGATAGGTCCATCAATGGCTATTAACCCAGGTGGTTAGGAATGCAACCCCATGCTTGGGAGGACCCTAGCCTCTGATTGCCAGAAGCTGGGAGGGACTAACGGGGGTGGATCATTCCAACTGCTCTATTCTGTACACTCCCCCCGAAGCTCTGGTACTGGCCACTGTTGGAGACAGGGTATTGGGAAAGATGGGCCATTGGTCAGACCCAGTATGGCCATTCTTATGTTCTTAACCACTAGAGGAGACCATAACTTTAGCAATAAGAAAACAGACTGCACTGTGTGCACATGATGAATAGGGATGAGGTAACACTTTCCAGTTCATTGATTTCAGTTGGAACTGCAGGTACTCAACTTCTCAGAAAATCAGGCCTATGACCAGTCCTGTGCTTGTTATACCAATAAATTAAAAACCAGCAGGATCTTATTAAAGGGAAAAAGGCAAAATACCACATTTATTGTGAATACAGAAAGAATCATAGTAAGCAGTTAGTTATAGCTATAATATTCCATTCAATTTCATATTTATTCACACATTCATTCATACACACACACACACAGGTTCTGCAAGGTTGTTTCATAGTTACCAGCCTTTAGAGTTGCTCATGCCAAGCCACTGGCCAGGTGGCCTGGACATGAGGAGGGAGCAGGGCCTTGTCAGATGCTCATCTGATGCTCCTGGAAGTTGGTTTGCAGAATCAGACCCCAAAGTTCTCACTTTCTAGAGTCCATTTTTATAGGAATTTCTTCCTATGCCAGTCTATGGGAATTGCTTCATCATGCTGTTGTTGAATCAATCAGCAGACAGCACATTCCTGATGGCTCCGTGCTGCCAGATGTTATCTTGTTCTTTGGTTCTCCCATCCTTGAGGCTGTTGGATGGATTCCAGTCTGCCCTCCGGGGGTCCTCTGGTTATTTCCACTTGACGCCTTCTTCAGCCGATGGACACTGGATTCTTAGGCTGGCACCTCCCTGATCATTCAGTTATTATCCACACCAAGCATCCATCCACATACATCCTCTATCTCGATTTTAATCACAGTTGTTAATACAACAAAAGGGCGGGGAGTCTTTGGGTGCTGTTTCTGTGGTTACAGAGTATTGCTTTGAGTCTCTATCTGTGTGAATTGCTTTGAGAACAGACTCTGTCTTAGAATGTACTAACGCAATTAGCAGCTTGCAGGTTTCACACATAGAGGGAGAGAAACAGTACCAAAAACCAAGAGACCTCTTAATTAGTAATACCCTGGAATTTAAACTATGGGGAATAATCAAACTCATTTGTGATTTTAATACAGAACTTCTTTAATATGATCCAACATGCTCTCACCACAAGACCTTGGTTGCTCCGAAGGATAATTGCTTCCTTAACTTCAAATACACGGCTAATTCCTTGATTTAGCCTGCCAAAGAGCTGCTTTAAAGGTTTAGTGAGACGTTTTACATCAGTCAAGGCCTGAGTTCAAGCCCCCTCAGCACTTTGTGTGTTTCTGGCAGTGGTTGATGCTATCACTGACAGAAGGAGAGCAGGAACTGCATTCCTTTCATTGCTTTAAGTACCAGTGATTTGCTTTCTAACAGGGGAAACTCAGAACTCTTGGGCTGAAATTTGGATCTTGATACGTAACTGAACAAAAAGTGATTTTTCATCTCGTGATCTATGTATTTATAGTTTGTAATTCTGAACTATTGTTCTACCACGGACATGGGATGTTAAACAGCTTTCTGTATTTATAACAACCTTGGATTCCCCTTTAATGAAGGCAAGGTGGCTAACTTCATATTTTTTTAACATCTTAAAGACTATAGTGCTTATAGAGAACTTTTCATCTTTCAAGTGCTCTACAAACATCAAAGAACTAAGCCATAATACCCTTGAAAAATAGGTTGTATTCTCATTTTACAGTGGGGGAAACTGAGGCAAGGGGTGATTTGTCCACATTTATATAGGACCTTGGTACAAAGCCCACTGAAGCAAATGGAAGCACTCTCATTGACTTGAGTATGGACCAAGCACATAGTTAATAGGTTGCACTTAGTATCTCTGTGTCTCAGTTCTATGTCTGTAAAATGGGATTAATTTCACTTTCCAACCTCACAGGAGTTTTGAGAGGATACATAAATGAAAGATTGTGAGTTGCGCAGATTCTGTAGTGATGGGGGCTATATATCTACCTAACATAGATAGATAGGGGTAGGACTAGAATTCATGAGTTTGTGTCTCCTTCTCATGTGTTGTAAACCAGTTCTCCACCTTTTTGGGCTCAGGACCCATTTGTAAATGTTCGTGGCCTGTTTCCACCCAGTGAATAGTCTTGGGTGGAGACCCTGGGGTGGTTTCAGTCAGATACTGACCCCCAGAGAGTTGGGTCCTGCCCAGCACTCACCCCACAGTGGTATCTCCTGTAGCCCCTGTGCTGTGGGGCTTGCTGGGATTGGATCTCCAATCCGGGTGTTGCAACCTCCATGGTTGCAGCGCCACTCAAGTTTGGGCCCAGTTCTCGACTGGACCAAATTTGTCTGAGTGGAGTTGTGACTTGGCTCATGGGGTTGCAGTGCCAGACACTCAAATATGGCCTACCCGGATTCCCATCATCATAATGGCTGGGCTAAACCTGAGTGGTACTTAGAGTGACCAGGTGTCCCAATTTTATAGGGACAGTCCCGATATTTGGGGATTTTTCTTATGTAGGCACCTATTCCCCCCCACACACACCCCAGGTCCTAATTTTTCATACTTGCTACCAAGTGGTTCTGGGATCTGCGAGACAGCAGGGAGGTGAGCCCAGCCCGCCCTGTTGGACAGTAGCCACTGGAGCTGCCCCACAATCCTTTGAAACATTCCGACAATCCAGTTTTAGGTCCCGACCCACAGATTGAGAAACCCTGTTCTAAACAATGAGGAGTCCTTGTGGCACCTTAGAGACTAACAAATTTATTTGGGCGTAAGCTTTCGTGGGCTAAAACCCACTTCATCAGCCATGCATCTGATGAAGTGGGTTTTAGCCCACAAAAGGTTATGCCCAAATACATTTGTTAGTCTCTAAGGTTCCACAAGGACTCCTTGTTTTTGCTGATACAGACTAACATGGCTACCACTCTGAAACCTGTTCTGAAAAACTAGAGTCAGTATTTCTAGTGGGTAGGGCACCAGAACAGGTGTCAAGGGATGTTAATTCTTTTCCCATCTATGTCACTGATATGCTATGTAACCTTGGGGAAATCGCTTGACTGCCCTCTGACTCAATTTCCCTCTCTGTCAAATTGGGATTATAAAATTTACCCACCCACCTTTGTAAAGTGTTCTAAGATATGTAATTATATTATTAGAAACAAGTTATTTTTCCATGATAGTTTAAGTATATACGATTATTTTTAACTAATTGCGGGGTGAGGCTTTCTCATGTATTTGCTGAAAACTAATTTTTTCCCCTTTTTTCCTCTCTCTCACAGATTCCAGTAAGATTATGGCAGAGTACAGCCACATACAAAACCAGCTGGAATTACAAAATACTAGTTTAGGAAAAAGCTCTGTGATGAATTCCTTTGAAAATGATCTCCAGGATATTATGGATAGCCTCAACCAGAAGAAATATTCATCGAGCCTTAAATTTAAAACAAATGGGGACTCCTCTGGTTCCTATTTAACGCTATCACAACCTGTGCCAGCTAAACCCAGCCCTTCATCTAGTGTTAAAAATATACACTCCGCTACCAAAATTCAAGGATGTAAACCCTTTTCTTGTGAGAGCCCTTATCTTTCAGATAAAAGTGTCTCCGTAAAGCATATGGGTTCCACTTCTCCATCCTCCAGTGGGTACAGCCTAGGAAGGACAGACTTTGATATTCATGCCAACAGAGAAAATGAAAAACTCTTTGGACATGTGGATAAGTTTCACTGTTCAAAATATAGTCAAAAAAATAAATCGTATGACAATGTCTTCTTCCCAGCAGTGCTGGATGGGAAGAAGAACTCAGGCTCTCTTCTTGCAATGTGGAATGGAAGCTCAGGTAGTGAAATAATTCTTTCACCTGTTAGCAGTTCAGGGGCCGCAAGCATGCCCTCCAGTCCAAAACAAGGCAGGAGGATGAATATTCAAGACCACCTAACTCTTCATTCAAGACCAGTTAAGCATAAGGAGGCCATGCCTGAGACTCTGGGTTCAAGAACTAGGAAGTATTCTGGTGGGTCACTGGGTCATATGGGAGTTTATAGTCGTTCTCTGCCCAGACTGTACAAATCGACAGAAAGCCAGCTGATGCCATTAAGTTTGCCTCCAAGAAACTCTCTTGGTAATTCCAAAAGAAAAAAACACGGAGAAAAAGATCTACCTCAAAGTGCATTAGATGCTGATAATTATCTTAATTTTTCTTCTTGCAGCTCAGGGGTGTCACCATATACGAATTCTGTGTCTGACAGTAATTCCTATGTTAGTTCAACTTTTAGTGTTCCTGCAAGCCCCCGAATGGCCAGGAAAATGCTTTTAGCATCTTCCTTCTCCCATGTTTCTGATGATTTTGATAGATTTGGACTCTCAGGGACAAGCCCCAGTAATTCTTTTCCCCCTGTGGATCTTGACAGAACATTCTCTGTCAGAAGAAACATTTCCACTAGTTCCATGGAGTTTGATGAAACTGACCTGGAAAGCTTCAGACAGACACCTACCTTACGGGAGAGAAAGAACAGTATTAGTTCAATTTCTGGAAGAGATGACCTAATGGACTATCACAGGAGACAAAGGGAAGAGAGGCTTAGAGAGCAGGAGATGGAACGACTGGTAATTTTTCTTTTCCTTTTAGTTTTCACCAGTGTTTAATGCTTGCAAAACTAACTTTTTCAAAGCAAACTGTAAAGACTATGCCGTAGATGCAAAACATCTGCGCCTGTGTTTTGAAATTCAAATACATGACCTTGTGCGCTGGGGCTTATTTACTATGTCAGTCTCTAAAGTTAATGGATATATAGTATGCTGCATCAACATCTCAGATGGTATCATTCAACCATCTGAAAAAAATGTAGGAAACTCACAGAAATTATGGTAGTTCAATCTGTGGGTTCCGCCAAAATATCTATGTACATAAAACCCACAAATTGCCTGGCAGGGATCTAACACTCTTTTCATTTTTTTTTCCAAGTTGATGGCACTGTTTTGTGGTAAACACTAAGTAAAAAAAAAAAACCAAAACCAAATCTATGTCTCCACTATAAGACTTCAGGGTCATGCTTCAATAAACAACAAAGAATCAAACAACAAAATTACCTGATGCTGTATGCCACCATGTCTAGTGAGCACCATTTGCCTTGCTTGGTCAAGACTTTGCCTCCTGAGTATCTTCATCAAAGCATTGATTTCTCTACTTGTTGGTGTTTCTAATGGTCACAAGGCAGGAGGAGGGGAATCATCTCCATTCTATCTATGGCGGGCTGCAGGAAATAACTCCGGGGGCCGCATGTTTCAGACCCCCGATCTAGGCCAAGTTGAGAGCGGTCTCTGGTTGAGGACTGGATTCTGTTTAATTCTTGCCCCTAAATCCTGTGTATTCCTCACCCCCACTCCCGGCCCCAACCTCATTTACATGAGATTCATACCAGTAGAGAGGCATTAATTTCACCATTGTTAGCTATTTAGAGACTCTGAACATATTATATTGTAATAGTATACTCAGAGCTAAAGTCTATTATTATTATTTTAAAAACCAAAGCAAACATTTTCAAAGTTGGGTGCTTAAAGTAAGGTACCTAAATCGATAGTTGGATTTCTAAATGAAACTAGCTAGATTTTCAGAGATATTGAGGGTCTTTGATTTTCATTAAAGTCAGTGAGTGCTGCAAATAGAGTTAGCTCGACAAGTTGGGGTGGCAGGGAAGATCACCATTTTAATCAAATTTTTACTGAAATCCTTTTTGAAATAAGTATTGTCTCCCATTTTTTTACCAGCTTTAGGTATGAGTTGTCAGTGCTTCTGATAATGTGGTGACTTATTTTGGTGCCAGACTTGAAGTGTCCAATGTGGAAAATTTTGGTTTAACATTTTTACTGTGTTAGAACCATTGACTCCTAATACTGGAGTACATTCCAATGAACAATGCTACCAGCTTGCAAGAGGGAGGTACTCCGTCTCTGAAAAATTCAAACCAAGTATGGTGTAGTGGTTTTGTATTTTTAAGAGGAAAAACTTGGATTTTGGGGGGAATGCTTCTACAGTTAGTACTGCTGTTCTCTTGAAAGTAAAATGCCAATCTAAAGATATGTTCTGATTCTGTTTCTAGATGAGATGACTAAATCTTTCCTTTTATTTAGCATTTGTTTCTCCCAGCTCAATACTTCCCCAGAGTACCGGTCCTATAAAAGGAGAATTAGCCTAATGTTTTCTCAACGTGTTAAAATGTGTGAAAGAGTGACTGTTTTAGGTGCTGTATGACTTACACATGAAGGAATTTGCTCCTTCTTGATTTAGTCTTCTCTTCAGCATCCTGCTATGTATTACTTTTTGAAGTTATCCAGTTAAGGATTGGAAATTAGAACAATGCATTTTTTCAGGGATTTGAGAGCTTGAGTAACCACTATAATTAGTTAGCTGAGCCCTGGCAGGAAGTATATGTTTGTAAAAATACCATTTCTTTATACCCTGTATATAAAAGTCAGTGTTGGGTCTCCATGCATTCAGAGACTGATTTTTTCGAATGGGCTGAGAACCCACAGCTCCTTGGGACTTCTTTACTTTTAGCTTGAGTTTGAAGACCTGCTAAATGTACTTAACCCTTCTTCTTCCTGCTTGATGGAATGTGGATTTGTATAGCATGTTTCCTGTGGAAAAGATGATAGATAACCAAAAATGCGTGGTTTCAAAGTAGTGTGTAGAAGTGTGGGTTGAATGGCTTGAAGAGAAATGATTTGGGGAAGTTGGTTTTTGTCCAAATATTTGACCTTTTAATGTGAGGTCAGGTAAGCCAGATAGAATGTGTTCAGAGAGATTCTGGAAATGCAAACATCTGTTTTGAAACAGTAGCTTGCTTTTCAGGTATTATAATACTTTTAAAGAGTCAGTGTAGTTTGGCCCACCATTTTCCTTTGAACTAACCCATTATTTTCTTCTCTTTTTATCTTTATGATTTTTTAAAAAAACATCTGTGAAACTTGCATAATGACAGGTTTCAGAGTAGCAACTGTGTGAGTCTGTATGCGCAAAAAGAACAGGAGTACTTGTGGCACCTTAGAGACTAACAAATTTATTAGAGCATAAGCTTTTGTGGGCTACAGCCCACTTCATCGGACGCATAGAATGGAACATACTGTAAGATGATATATATACACACACACATACAGAGAAGGTGGAAGTTCCCATCCAAACTGTAAGAAGCTAATTAATTAAGATGAGCTATTATCAGCATGAGAAAAAAACTTTTGTAGTGATAATCTAAAGGTGGCAATTTTGCAACAGAAAAGCTTCAAAAACAGACTCCAAGGAAAAACTGCTGAGCTTGAATTAATATGCAAACTAGATACCATTAACTTGGGTTTGAGTAGAGACTGGGAGTGGCTGGGTCATTACACATATTGAATCTATTTCCCTAAGTTAAGTATCCTCACACCTTCTTGTCAACTCTCTAAATGGGTCATCTTGATTATCGCTACAAAAGTTTTTTTTCTCCTGCTGATAATAGCTCATCTTAATTAATTAGCCTCTTACAGGTTGTATGGCAACTTCCACCTTCTCTGTATGTGTGTGTGTGTGTATATATATATCTATATATATATAGATATCTTCTTACTATATGTTCCCTTCTGTGCATCCGATGAAGTGGACTGTAGCCCATGAAAGCTTATGCTCAGATAAATTTGTTAGTCTCTAAGGTGCCACAAGTACTCCTGTTCTTTTATCTGTGAAACTGCTTTTTGTGTTTGTTTGCTTGCTTTTAACTTGCACAGGCTGGTGGAGAATGTTGAAACTGCAGCCTTTGTTAGTCCCTGAATATGAAACTAACTGGTCTGCTTTTACTGTTCACAGAGAGTAAAACACCAAAGTAAACGAACAGCACAAACTGTGAACTGTCCATTTCAATTTCTGGAATAATTTCAGCTTCAGTAATGTAATTCTAATTTTGTTACTCATGTGACAAAGTAATTTGCTTTTTAAGAGCAAGGTTTGGTGTTCTTTCTCTCTTTTTAAAAAAATATATGTATCCATGGGCCAGAGTCCAAACTGGTACATGGAGGTGTCAATCAAACGTTCCTGTGCCAGCCTGTTTCCCTGTCTCATGACGCTGGCTATGTCCCTGATCTTCTCCTCCTCTCTGGATTTTCTGTAATGGGTATGAGTATGTGTGTCATGAGCTGCAGGGCAGGGAAGGCAGCTTTAGGGTTATGGTGTTGTACCAATAAAATAAAAACCAGCAGGATCTTATTAAAGGGAAAAAGGCAAAATAGCACATTTATTGTGAATACAGAAAGAATCATAGTAAGCAGTTAGTTACAGCTGTAACATTCCATTCAATCTCATCTTTATTCACACATTCATTCATACACACACACACACACACAGGTTCTGCAAGGTTGTTATCATAGTAAGCAGTTAGTTATAGCTATAACATTCCATTCAATCTCATACTTATTCACACACACACACACACACACACACACAGGTTCTGCGAAGTTGTTATCATAGTTACCAGCCTTAGAGTTGCTCATGCCAAGCCACTGGCCAGGTGGCCTGGACATGAGGAGGGAGCAGGCCTTGTCAGATGCTCATCTGATGCTCCTGGAAGTTGGTTTGCAGAATCAGACCCCAAAGTTCTCACTTTTTAGAGTCTATTTTTATAGGAATTTCTTCCTATGCCAGTCTATGGGAATTGCTTCATCATGCTGTTGCTGAATAAATCAGCAGGTAGCACATTCCTGATGGCTCCGTGCTGCTAGATGTTATCTTGTTCTTTGGTTCTCCCATTCTTGAGGCTGTTGGGTGGATTCCAGTCTGCCCTCCGGGGGTCCTCTGGTTATTTCCACTTGACGCCTTCTTCAGCCGATGGACACTGGATTCTTAGGCTGGCACCTCCCTGATCATTCAGTTATTATCCACACCAAGCATCCATCCACATACATCCTCTATCTCGATTTTAATCACAATTGTTAACAAAGAGAGATAAATACAACAAAAGGGCGGGGAGTCTCTGGGTGCTGTTTCTGTTGTTAGAGTATTGCTTTGGGTCTCTCTCTCTCTGTGAATTGCTTTGAGAACAGACTCTGTCTTAGAATGTACTAACACAACTAGCAGCTTGCAAGTTTCACACACAGAGGGAGAGAAACAGTACCAAAAACCAAGAGACCTCTTAATTAGTAATACCCTGGAATTTAAACTATGGGGAATAATCAAACTCATTTGTGATTTTAATACAGAACTTCTTTAATATGATCCAACAATGGCCAGAATTCCATAAGAGCTATGCTGATCAAGGTTGCTGAGGAGATAGGCTGATTGGACTTTGCATCTTGGAGGAGTGGAGTGTGGGGAGGTTATTTCAGAATTTTTACCATCAGAAGCCATTGTAAATTCTGGCTGAACTTAGCCCATGTTTTTCAACACATCCCCTCCTTATAACTATGTAGTTTATGAATATTTAAAGGGAAGACCTATGAGAAAAATAAACATTCATAAAATACTTGGCTAAACCTCACATGTTTGAGTATGATATAAACCCCAATACATATTGAAGTTCGAATACAATTAATCATCTGAATCTAAGAAAATCAAGGGGATGAATAGCAGTATTGATTGAAATAATGACTGTGGTAAGGAATTGTACACAAGCTGATAGAGACAAGTTGGTTAAATATTAAGGCCAATCTAGGCAAGTTGATACTTAGGTGCTGTCAAATAGTCATAACCTTGTTGGAGACTGTCTAGTGCTGTTTTAAAGGCAGTACAAGATTTTACCTGTAGGTGGAGCCACATATTTAAAAATTACTATTTGGAATTCTGTAAAATATTGTCCATAGCCCATCTCTTGGTATGGATCTGTAAAGCATACTTTTATCGGTCAAGCAGCCTTTCTGGAAATGAGGAATGTATTCATGAGAGATTTTAATTTAAATGAGCAATGAATTAACAAGTATTATGAATATGGACTTGGAGGAGAACATATTTTAAGAGACTTGTTTCTCTCAGTTTGCTGAATATTTAAACATGGTCAAATTTTATTCTGTAAGCAGGAAATAATACAAAATTAGGTTGAATATAGAAAGCTTGTGTCATCATCATAGTTATGTGTGGCATGTTCATGTGAGTTAAAAAGAAATAAACATAGGTAGGATTCTGAAAGCAGTACAGGGGATTGACCCACATATCATCCATTAAAAATAATTGTAATTAATTTTACAATTAAATTTTATAGAAGATGTCTGCTCAGTCTTCCATACTGCTTGAAATCTCAATCACTTTTTTAAATTTATCACTTAGGATATCGAAGCACTATGTAAAAAACATTAGCTAATTAAGTTTTGCAAACAGCCCTGTGAGGTAGTTGAAGGCTAAATATAGATAATTTCTCCCACTGTTTATATTTAGCAATCTTTGTGGTGTTACAGGGCAGCTGTTTAAGAGCAGTTGAATTTAATACAGGAACAAATAGCACACATCAGGTTGAAGCCACTAGATGCTTTAGATACACAGGATGTAATTAACCCTGGTATCCTGGTGAATTTCCATCTTAGGTAACACCCCTATTTTTGCAAAATAGCACTGTAGAATCTTTAAGGAGGACCTTACTTTAGATCTCTTCCAACTAGATCTCTTCCAACAGACCTAAATAAATGTAAGCGGTTAACTTTATTTTTTCCTGCTCTCTCTCTCTAACTTTATATATACACATGCACACACACTTAGCTTAATTTCTCCAGCCTTGTATTTAATTAGAAGGTGCACTATAGGCCAGAATAGAAATCAATTTCAATGGAGTTACTCTGTTTTTACACAGAGCTTAGAATATGGAACCATATGAGGGCTTCAATAATTTTGGACTCCTACTAGCCTGAATGTGATATGAAAAATAAGTACAAGTGTGCGTGTATGGTTAGGGAAGGAAGGCACCAGTCTGAGCAAAATGCAATATCCTGGTGAAAACCTCAGCCCCTGCCTGAAAATGCTTTAAAAAAAGAAAAAAGGTGGGGAGGGTGAGACTACTAGGATTCCTAGCAAGTGTACTTTCTGCTCAGGGGCTTTATGTTTGCTGGGAAGCTGGTGTTTGATCAATTCAAAGCTCCCCATTTTCCCCACCCTTTTCCTGGCTGCTGGAAGAGAAAAAAAGCTTTCTCTTTGGGTTTGTCTACACTGGGAAATTGACCAGAATAGCTATTATGGAGTAAACAATAGCTCTTCCCAAATAGCTCCCCATGTGGATACACTATTCCAAAATAAAAATCATAGAATATCAGGGTTGGAAGGGACCTCAGGAGGTTATCTAGTCCAACCCCCTGCTCAAAGCAGGACCAATCCCCAATTTTTGCCCCACTCCCTAAATGGCCCCCTCAAGGATTGAACTCACAACCTTGGGTTTAGCAGGCCAATGCTCAAACCATTGAGCTATCCCTTCCCCCCAAATCACTTTATTTTGGAATAAATAGTGTGCTCACAAAGTGTACTGATTATTCTGGAATAAAGTGATTTATTCTGGAATAGTGTCCACATGGAGATCTCTTCTGGAATAGTTTATTCTGCCATAGTTGTTCTGGTCAATTTCCCCATGTAGCCCTCTTCTGTTTAACTAACCTTTCCCCCCTCCACCTTGAGAGTCTCTGTGTGTGTGGGTATGTCTACATAGCATTTTGGAACCTGAGGAGTAAGCCTCCCAGCTCAGGTCAACAGACTTGGTGGTGTTTGTGCTAGCGCTCTAAAAACTCTGTGCAGACAGTGCTTTGAAGTTGCAACTTTGTCACACCCCAATGGTCCCCCGCTCTCTCAGGGTGTCCCCTGGGAAGGCAGATCAGCACTGTATGTTGCTAACGCTGTTGCAAGCATTGCAAAGCATTTTGGGGAGCGTCAAAGGTGTGCAAGTGGGGAGCGGAAGTTTCCTTTACAGGGTAGAAGAGGCCAAAAAGGGGGGGGAAGAAGAAAAGAGCAAAAAACAAGTTAATTGAATACTTAAGCTAGCTCAATCCGAAGATAATACGCTGGCCCCAGCCAGCCCAAGCTCGCAGCTCACAGCCGACATTTGGCTGCGAGCCGAAAAAACTGGGGGCTTAAAAGTTGCCCAAGCAGCCATAAAAAAAAAAAAAAATCCAACTGCACAGACATGCACCTCAAAACAGCAAAGCCAGCAAAAAAACAACAACCCAACAAAGCCCAGGGCTGCAAAATCTAAAACCACAAACAAAACAACAAAAGGTGAAGCCAAGCCAGGCATCCCTGAAGCCGGGGTGTTTGGAGAAAGGGAAAGAGACCACAAAAAGCCGGTTTAAACTGGCACAAAAAGCACCAGGAACAGAGGTCGCGGAATGGAACACCGCCAAAGGAGCCCAGGACTTAAAACCCTCCTAAGAGCTAAAACAATTTGGAGAGCACAGCAGATCCTTAAACAGCCTGGGCCCAGGACAGCACTCCCGTCCACCTCCCTCCCCCCGCCCTCTTCTTCTGATGTTACACCCAGACTTAGCCAGTCTGGTCATGAGTGTGTGAGTATGAAAGTGGGTTAGGGTTTGGGTCATTAATGCTTTCTTTCTTCCCCTAAGTGATGTGGAAGTGTTCCCAACACTCTCTGCTGTTATTTTATTAATAAAGCTTTAAAATTTAGACACTTGGTGTGCCTTGTCATCTCCTCCCCCAAAAAATCCTGTGGCCGCAGCCTAATCAACTGTGGCCCCAGGCAGATTGGTAACAAAAATCTGTCACAGTTTTGATGGAGAATTGCCGGGGGGAGCCCTGCAGAGCGCACCAAATGCTTTGCCCTTGGTATATCATGTTTGCTCTGTCCGGCACTGTTGGTATTGCATGTTAAAAATTTTATAATTAAAGGTAAGCCCTACCCTCAGTCGTAGCATAACAGAGAACCAGAGGGAGGTTTAGCGTTCCTCTCTCCACCCTGGTTGGCGGGGGAATGGTGCAGCTAGGTCTATGCCCGGTTGTAAAAATACCGGGCAAAAAAAAACAACAACTTAAAAATCCACGCTCCAAGCAACAAAAACAATCCCCGGTGCATACACCCCCAGTCATAGTATAACTAAGTTTGAGAAAAAAAAACCTTTAAAGTTTTTCACACAGCTCAAGAGAGGCACTTAAAAAACAAAGCTTTGGAGTTTCTCGCTCAGCCCAAAAGGGACACTTGGAGAGGAGAGCTTTGAAGTTTCTCACTTCGCCCAAAAAAGGCACTTGCAAGGGTGTATGCACCCTTGGTGGAATCGGACCAAGTAATACGAAGGGAGGCTTAGTGTCTCTCTCTCCGGCCCCTCCAAAAAGCGGGGAGTAAGCATCGTAAGCCCCGGTGCCGGCGTAAGCAGCATAAAATCCCAAGTTATTTAAAAAACCTTAAAAATGGTACAAACAGTTTGTAAAAACATGTTTAAAAAACAAAATGGTACAGCTGAGTACTCGGAAGTCCCTCAGTCATGGGCAATGGCATCAATAACGGGTTCAATGCCGGACGTACGGGCATTAGGAAGCGCAAACATGGTAATCCGGCTGCGTGGTCAGCTGGCGTCTCGGAAGGCAGGTGAACCTGATGCCCGAGCCACGGGGGAGGCAGCAAAGAGGGATGGGACCCTGTTGCCTCTTTCAAAGGAGGGTAAAAACCTCTCCCAGCTGGAGAGGGCTCTCACCAAGGTAAAATACAATCCCTGGGGTTCTGTGGCAAAGCATCAAAAAAGTGTGCATATGTGGCAGAATTTATTAAACCTGTATGCCAAGTATAAAAAGCAAAAAAATAAAAATCTAGGGGCAGCTATAAAAAAAAAAAAAAGGTGTGTACCCAACAGGTGGTAAAAATAAAGCAACTAAAAACGCAAATTACGAACCACGCTGCAACACAAACCTGTGCCCAGAACAAAACTATAAACAATTTAGCCAAATTTGCTAAAAAAAAATATATATATATATATATATATTTATAAAAGGGTTCTATTAAAACTTAACTGCCCCAAATATATTTAAAAAATGTAATTTATATACGGCTATAGAAAAACAAAGCAATATATATTACAAAAAAAATGCAAATGTACCATGCTACTTCATTACAATCCTATTAGGGCTCCAAAGGAAGCCACAGTAGGTTGTATTTTCTTTTTCAAATTTTTATATATTTTAAAAGCAAAAATTAAAAGTAAACAGTAATCAAAACTCTAGTAAAAGTTAATTGTGTCCCTTTTAAAACAAAGTCTCTAAGCAGCTAATGGCTTTGAATCCAAAAGCAAGCCAAAAAGCACCTTGTTAATGCAAATTACCTAACTAATAAAAGTAAAAGCCATTAAAACCTGGCCTGCCTATAAAACAAACACAAAAAAATATGGGGGTAATTCCTCTGTTATGCCTGCAACCAGCAAGGGTATTAATAAAAAAAAAATAAAAAATAAAAATTAAACAATAATCTGCCATCCCCCAAAAAATAAAAATATGTTTTTCTTGTCTTTCAAAACAACAAAAAAAGCCAATGCCAGCTAAAAAGCAACCCAAAATACCATAAATCTACTGTCACAATAAAAATTGTTTTTTACGTTCTATGTTTTGTCTT
The DNA here is from genome assembly GCF_015237465.2 of Chelonia mydas. Classification (NCBI taxonomy): domain Eukaryota; kingdom Metazoa; phylum Chordata; order Testudines; family Cheloniidae; genus Chelonia; species Chelonia mydas. Next base: position 188,164,407 of record NC_057849.1, on the reverse strand, counting down.
TTGGTGGTGTTTGTCTCATTGCTAGCATTGTTATGTACCAAATGCTGCAAAAAAAACTTCCTCAAATAGCAAACACCGTATTTAAAAAAAAACAGTTTTAAAGCAAAAATTATAAATACTATAAACTTAAAAATAAATTAAGCTCTCTGTCCGAGCTACAGGACAGGCAAATACAAAAACAAATAAAAATTAAGAAAACATACTGCTATATCTATAAAATGTACTAAAATGCAAATACTTGTTTTGTTCACCTTAAAACACAAAATGTTTTAAGAAATATCAAAAAATACTAAGGCTTTAACACATGCTAAAGCAAAAAAAAAAATCACTTTTAATACTTATCAATACAAATAAATGCAGTATGTTTTTAGCATAGTAAGGCCAAACCTTTTAATTAAAAAAAATTATTGTTAAAATCGCACACCAACAAGCTCTAAAGGCAAAAATATATAAAGTTAGCCCACTCCCCATATTGCACATGGGATCCTTCTGGCTACCCCGGAACTCGAGCCAGTAAGCTTAAAAAAAACAAACAAACAAAAAAAAACAATTAAACACCAGAGGTTGTACTGAGTGGACTCCTCAAAAGTGGGTGTGCTTATCCTTGCCTGTTGCTGCAAAGCCCTGTTAAAAACATTTCACTAAAATTCTGTATGTAAAATAAATTAAATAATAATACCAAAATATTATATAATGGGCAATATGTATGTGTTAATTCCTAAAAAAAAGTTTTAAAAAAATTAAAATGTTAGCAACCTGCTAGTAAACAAATGTAAATGTAATTTAAATACTGTGTTTACCAATAATCACATTTACTGTTTGCCACAACCAAAAGTCTCAGCTTTGACCAATAAAAAAAAGCTTTTTAAAACCTGCAAAGCCATATTTTTTTTAAATAAAAAAAAGCCAACCATAAAAAAATCATCATTAAAAACATCTAAAAATAGCAAATTAAAAACAAAATAATACTACAAAAGCTGGGAAAGGCGACCCACAATCTAAACGCCAAGTGGGTGGGTCCGTACTCCATCGTAAACCGCATCTCCCTGGTAGTGTACCAGCTTCAGCTATCTGGTAAATTCAAATGGGAACATGCCAATCAGCTCAAAACATATGCTTCCCCCTAGGTTTCTGGTCATGACGTCATGGGCCTCAGTTATAAACCAGCCACTTGCCTAAACCATCCGGGTTTTCAGCTGTCCATAAAATTATCTAAATAATCATAATTAAAAATACCTCTAAAGGCTCTCCCTAGCTCAAGTGGCCAAAAAGGCCAGAGCCGCAGTGTGGCAGGAGGCTGGAGGAGGGGTGCCTTAAAAACAGTGCATAGTCCGACTAGACACAGCAGGGCCACCGCAAAATACCTGGTGGGTGGCCTCAGACCTCCCCTAAATCCCATAAAAACAAACCCTGTTCCTCCTGTGGTGGCCTAAAATAAAATAAAAAGCCCTTTAGCAATCAATAGCAATTACTAATCTCAAAATGGCTCCTCCCAATAACACAGTTAAGCACTATGTGCTGACCATGGCCACTAACCATCAGCACATATAAATTGCAAAAAGCAACACCTAGCAATTACAGCCTATAAAGCCCCCCCAATAATATATTTAAAAAAAAAAAAGTAATGCCAGGCCACTTTTACAAGGTAAATCAACATACCTGCTGGGAAAAAGAGGCATCAAAATACACCCCCACTAAAGCCCATGTGTTTACCAATACCTCTGCATGTGTTTAAAAACCCACCAACCCTAAGGTGCCTCTTATTTTGCTATTACAGTCTCAGGCACAAAATTTTTCAGTTCATTGGCCTGCAGTTATGCAAAGTATGGTTAATATCTCTCACTATGTTGTGTTTAATATTTCATAAATTGCACCCAATGTTTTCCTGCCCTTGGGACACACCCAAAAACAACTAACTGTGTTCCAGGCTAATGCCTCCTCCTTCCCGGTGTTACAGCACACCTTTAACCAAAAAAAAAAGCTGCATTTACAACCGCCATTCGGACGGGGCATCTATGCCAACAAAAAAAACGTTATGCTATATTACTAATAAAGCCAAAAGCCGCTACTGGCTAATGTATGCAATTGTTGCTGCCCTAACAATTTTGTGTATGTTATATTGCTGTTTATATAAAAAGCCAACAGTAACCCTAGCCACTGTATCAAAAAAACAACAAAACCCTAATTAGTGACCCGTCACGACAAAATGTTGATTTGGGGGTCAAGGGGGGGGAATATCAGACCCCAATGGCCACCCCCTCCCTCAGGGAGTCCCCTGGGAAGGCAGATCAGCACTGTATATTGCTCGCAAAGCATTTTGAGGAGGGTCAAAGCTGTGCAAGTTGGGAGTAGAAGTTTCCTTTACAGAGTACAAGAGGCCAAAAAAAAAAAAAAGCAAAAAAAAAATTAATTCAATACTTCAGCTAGCTCAATCCAAAAATAAAACGCTGGCCCCAGCCAGCCCAAGATTGCAGCTCACAGCCAATATTTGGCTGTAAGCCAAAAAAACCAAGGGCTGAAAAATTGCCCAAGCAGCCATAAAAAAAAAAAAAAAAAAAATCCAACTGCACAAACATGCACCTCAAAACAGCAAAACCAGGAAAAAAAAAAAGCCCAAAGCTGCAAAATCTAAAAACACAAAGCAACAACAAAAAAAGCCAAGCCAGGCGTCCCTAAAGCCAAAGTGTTAACACCCCCCCCCCCTGCAAAAATACCTGGTTTAAACTGGTACAAAAAGCACCAAAAACAAAAGTCGCAAAATAACCCCCCCCCCCCCCAAAAGCCCAAAACTTAAAACCCTCCTAAAAGCTAAAGCAATTCAAAAAGCACAGCAAATCCTTAAACAGCCTAGGCCCAAAACAGCACTCACGTCCACCTTCCCCCCCACCCTTCTTCTAACGTTACACCCAGACTTGGCTAGTCTGGGTCATGCATATGTAAGTATAAAAGTGGGTTAGGGCTTGGGGCATTAAGACTTTCTTTCTTCCCCTAAGTAACATAAAAGCATTCGCAACACTCTCTGCTGTTGTTTTATTATTTTATTAATAAAGCTTTAAAATTTAAACACTTAGTGTGCCTCGTCATCTCCTCCCCAAAGAGATCCTATGGCCCCAGCATAATCAACTGTGGCCCGAGGCAAATTAGTAACAAAAATCTGTCACAACTTGGTATGGAGCTCTGGTTCTGAAGCCTTCCCGTAACGCCCCCCAAGCCTTTGTCTATTATCTTGGGTATATATGAAGCCCAGCCCACATCTCCTTCTCTTTAATACTGGAAGAAAAGCAAGCTAGGGAAATGTGGCCTAGATGAAATTACTGTAAGGTGGGTGCACCACTGATTGAAAGAACCATACTAAAAGAGTAGTTATGAAAGGTTTGTTGTCAGACTGGGAAGGTCTATCAAATGGGGTCCCACAAGGTTCAGTCCTGTCCGGTCCTATTCAATATTTTTATTCATTACTTGGATAATGTAGGGAGGAGAGTATGCTTATAAAATTTGAAGGTGACACCAAGCTGGGAGTGGTTGCAAGCGCTTAAGAGGGCAGGACTGGAATTCAAATGACCTTGACAAATTAGAGAATTGGTCTGAATTCAACAAGGTGAAATTCAATAAAGACAATTGCAAAGTACTTCACGTAGGAAGGAAAAATCAAATGCACAACTACAAAATGGGGAATAACTGGCTAGGTGGTAGTACTGCTGAAAAGGATCTGGGGGTTATAGTGGGTCACAAATTCAATGTAAGTCAACAATGTGATGCAGGTGTGAAAAAGGCTAATATAACTTTGGGGTATATTAACAGGAGCATTGTATGTAATACATGGGAGGTAATTGCCCTGCTCTGCTCAGCACTGATGAGGCCTCATTTGGAGTAGGGTATCCCGTTCTGGCTGCCACACTTTATGAAAGATACAGACAAACTGGAGAGAATCCAGAGGAGAAAAACAAAAATGATAAAAGGTTTAGTAAAAGCTGACCTATGGGGGATGGTGTAAAAACCTTGGCATGTTTACTCTTGAGAAAATATTAGTGAGGGGGATAGGGGACTTGGTAAATCTTCAGATATATTAAGGACTGTTATAAAGAGGATGGTGATCAGTTGTTCACCATGTCCACTGAAGGTAGGACAAGAATTGAGAAGCTTAATCTGAAGCAAGGGGATTAGATATTAGGAAAATTTTCTAACTACAAGGATAGCTAAGCTCTGGAATAGACTTCCAATTGAGGAATCCCCATCATTGGAGGTTTTTAAGAACAGGCGGGAAAAACGCCTGTCAGGGGACAATCTAGATTTATTTGTTCTTGGCTGAGCACAGGGAGCTGGACTAGGTAACCTCTTGTGGTCCCTTCCAGCCCTACATTTCTAGAATTCTATTAAAGAAGCCTTTGCTCTTTCTGTCTTCTGTTTCCCATAAACTCCTGGATCTGTGATTGGGAGGAGGGGGTGTCTCTCTACTACTCTACCCCTGTCTCAGTCTCTCTTTTTGAGTCTTTCTCCCCTTTGAATAGCTCCAGTGCACATACTGTTACTGCTTGATGCACCATGAAGCTGATAAGTTTCTTGTTAGTTTGTTTGCTACTCACAAGATTCTGAAGAGTAGTGGTGGAAACTCTGGTCAGTTTTCAGTCTTCTGCTGCTGCTTGGCAAAGCACTGAGCCATATCAGAGGCATTGAAGCAATCTTGCTTGCTAACAGCGGTAGGCATTTTTGCATTGATTATATCTGGTTCATGTTAACTTGACAATAATTAGAGGTAGAGACTCCATTTCCATATATTTTATTAATGGAATCTTAGGTTCTCCTAATGCCTCTTTCCCTGAAAAGCTTCCTACTTGCTACAGATGACTCGTCAAGTGGATTTTTCAAGTCCTGCCCTGATATCTTGATCTAGCATCACCATTTTGTATTTACATAATTCATACACCTGGCATGTAAATGAGATGCACAGAAAAGAGGAGTAGTTGAAGTGGAGGCCGTGCCTTCCCACTATCCAGTGCTTCATCAGTGCTATCAATGGTGTGAGTGTTAGTGTAATATAGGCACTAGAGTTGTACCTATCACTTTTCACAGCAGATGGCATGGTTAGAGCCCTGCGCAGGTACAAAATTTATATTTGTGGATATCCGTGGAGTTGCAGGGCTCTAGCGACAATGAGGAAGACTGGCAGGGCCATGATCAGCGAGCAGGCCGAGAACCGCAGCAGTGAAAGCAGCACTGCTGCTTGCTGGCTCCTACGAGCGGCGGCCCAACATGCTGCTGCTTCTGCCACTGTGATTCCTGGCCCAGTCACTGGCCGTGGCCCTGCTCGTTGTGGCTAGAGCCCTGCAACTCTGCGGATATCTGCTTTATATCCGCGGGTATCCACATCCGTTGATATACATTTTATATCCACACAGCGCTGTAGGCATGGTGGTTAAAAACACAGGCAAATGGTGTACAGTAGTAGAAAGGAAATTTAAAAAGGAAAATGTATGGAAAAAAGGCTTAAAAGTCTTGATTCGAAGCCTCATGCACCGAACATAAAACAGCACAACCCAATCTGACATATTTTATATTTTCTGGAGTGTGTAACCTGAAAACTAGTATGATACATTCCTTGCATAATTTAGTTTAATATATTGTTATCCACATACCACCTTCTTTATCTCATCAGTTGCTGGGATATTTTCTTGGCTTGCCAGTTGATTTAAAAATTTATGGCTTGAACTGGTGAATGCAGGTGTGTTGGAACTAGAAGAAGTTGGCTGCAAACAAAGTGATGAAAATAGACTACATGAAATAGCATTAGACAGAACTTCCTCTGTGTAAGCCTCTTAATACACTGCTGCGCATTTTGAAATAGAAGTGAGATAACTTATTCCCCTCTTAGTAGTGAGGACAGCAAAAGACACTATTTTTGGTACTGGACATAGGCATTTCTATAACATGTCCTCAAATATAGAAGTTCATCAGAAACTTTCTGAAAAGTGAGAGAGATTTTTGCCCTAATTTTTGTTTTTTCCCCAAGTGCTAGAGCAGGGGCGGGCAAACTTTTTGGCCTGAGGGCCACATCAGGTTTCCAAAATTGTATGGAGGGCCAGTTAGGGGAGGCTGTGCCTCCCCAAACAGCCAGGTGTGGCCCGTCCCTGGTCCCCTATCTGACCCCCCTGCTTTTTGTCCCCTGCCGGCCCCCCTGGGACTCCTGTCCCATCCACCCCTCCCTGTCCCCTGACTGCTCCTGGATCTCCCTGCCCCTGACTGCCCCCTGACACCCCATCCAACTCCCCCTCTCTTTCCTGACTGCCACCCCGGGACCCCTGCCCTCATTCAACCCCCCTGTTCCCCACCCTTTGACCGCCCCGACCCCTGTCCACACCCCCGCCCCCTGACGACCACCCCGAACTCCCCTGCCCTATATCCAACCCCCCCTGCTCCCTGCCCCCTTACTGCGCTGCCTGGAGCACCAGTGGCTGGCGATGCTACAGCCGCACCACCCAGAGCACCAGGACAGGCAGCCATGCCGCCCGGCTGGAGCCAGCCACACCACCGCGCAGCACAGAGCACCAGGTCAGGCCGCGGCTCTGCAGCTGTGCTGCCCGGCAAAAGCTTGCTGCCCCACCGCACCGAGCATTGGGCTAGCGGCGCAGTGAGCTGAAGCTGCGGGGGAGGGGGAACAACAGGGGAGGGGCAGGGGGCTATCCTCCTGGGCCAGGAGCTCAGGGGCTGGGCAGGAGGGTCCCACGGGCAGGACGTGGCCTGCGGGCTGTAGTTTGCCCACCTCTGTGCTAGAAAGAGCTTTCTGCATTGCTAAGACTTGTAAAGATACCTAAAATAACTCTCCCTCCCATCAGCTGACAAAGTGGTAGTTTATCATTGCTCCCATAAGCCTTTTAACGAAGATAAAATGTAGTTGTGGTTTAAAATCAGGTATGTCCTGTATTGACGAGGTGGGAGACCAGAAATATATCCTGTCACTGAAGGGGGGGGATGGGACTGTATGTTCTAATATTGTCTGTCTCATTGCTATCTCTTATGACAATAGTATCAAAGGGCCAGGCCTCACCCAGTGGCAACGGCAAGAGATACATAAATGCTGGAGTTCCTGGCCAGCCGTTGCGCAGTATTTTAGGGACTGGGTTGCCTGCCCTAAAGGTAGGAGCTAGGAGGAAAGGAAGATGAACCTTTTATGGGAATAAGGAGAGGCTTAGAAGGTTGGGGATAGTTGCATAGACTAGATTGCTCGTTGGAGACTGGGGCGTGCGTGTGTGTGTGTGTGTCATAGGTTTGGAGTTGACGTCTGTCTGCTAAATCTGCCATATGCTTTATGGAAGAATGGATAAAAATTACCGTATCAGATCAGGCGAGCAGACCATATAGTCCAACAGCTTGTCTCTGACAATGGTCCCAGTACCAGAGGCTTCAGAGGACGGTGCAAGAAACTCCATCGTGGACAACGTGGAATAAGCTACCCAAAAGGGACATTTCTGTCTCATGCCTGTTGCTTATGCCCTGAAACAGGAAGGTTTAGATCTTTTTTAAAAAATACATACATCTGTTCTCTTTAACAATAACTGTGGATGCTCTCATCCATGTAACTTTGTAGTCCTTCACTGAATCCTACTAAAAGCTAAGTACTTGTTAATTTGTGTTAAGTTTTATTACACTCATGATTTGCTTCAGGGAAACCAGAAAGAATGTCTTGCTCTAACTCTTCTACTTGGTTCTTGTTTCTAATTGCTGCTGACTCAAGTGAGATAGGATTACAAGAAGTTAGCTATCTTGCAAAATCTGATTTTGGATTTACTGCCAGGTAGAATTTGGAAACTGAATAAGCCTGTAGTGGTTCTGGCAGGAGAGAGGTTCAGAGGAGACGTTGTTGCTGTTGTTATTGTTTTTAAATCTCCTGAGTGATAGTCTAGAAGTGTTTCCTAGAGATAAGATGAAAAATTTACAAAAACCTTATTCATTAGTGTTGGTATTAATGCAAAACATGAAGCTGTCTTAATGAGGTTTTTTCCAGTAATATCTTTAAGTAGGCTTATGGTAAGCAGTTTTCCAATTAAAGTTTTTTTTCTCTTTTTTTTAACAAAAGGAACATGAACTTAAGTTATAGTATATTTTTAAAAATCTAATAACTTTGTTCTGAATTTTATGTTAAAAGAAATTATGTGTAACATAACAAATCTGGTTTTGCTTTCTAATAATTTTTAAAAATACTGCAGAGCTGTTCAAAACTTCTGAGGAATTAAATGTTTCTACAATAGCTTGAGCCATGACCTCTTGAAGTCTGTCATAGTTGTTCATATTCTCAATGTTAAGAAAATGGTGTGAGCTTTTATAACTTAACAGTTTGCTGGCAAAGCAATAACCCCCTGTTTTAGGTTCTGTTCCATTTTAGTCAACTTTTGGTCCTGACATATTATTTTCCATCTTAACCTCCTAAGCATCAAAAGTGGAAGTCTCAAGATGTAAAGCAACTTACAAAATTGGTGGGGGAGTGTGGAGAAGAAGGGGGAAATGAAAGTTAATGAAACAGGAAATCCTAAAAAAGGGGAATGATTTCTGTGTAAATTGGTTCTGTGTAAAATCAGCATAATCGTTTAATCTCTGCCAGGAGCATCGCCAAAAGTCCAAGTAGGTTGACATATCTTTTAGGTGGTAAGCTGTGTTGGGCATGACCATTCACGTTTGGGTGCTTTTGGAAATAAATAATAATTATAATCTTTTTCTGTGGTGAAAAGGGAAATTTGAAACTTGAATGTGGGATCATAATCTTTTATGGAGAACAGCTTCTATGTTCTCTATCTTACAACTCACTTTTGACTCAGTTGCTTTATAAATCCCTTTTTATATGATACTTACATATATATTATAGCATTAAATTATTACACTAATTTTACATTAAACTCTTTTCTACAGAAATTATTTCCCATTTTTAGGATTTCTTGCCTCATTAACTTTCGTTTCCTCTGCCACACCATAATTTTATGTATATGTATAAACATATATAATACTTTATCCCTAGATTGGTAAAGGCACATAAGGAAATTTAATGACTTTAAAAATTTACATTAAAAAAAGTGAACCTCTGTGTAGCTTTGACATTTTCTTTGCTTGAAATTTGTATGTTAAGTTTAGCACTGTCTGTTTCAATTACTAGGAGCGACAGCGGCTGGAGACCATCCTCAACTTGTGTGCTGAATATTCCAAACCTGATAGCGATCCTGCTGCTGCTACCACTGTTGCTGATGTTCAAAAAATTAATAAAGAACTGGAAAAACTTCAGCTGTCAGATGAAGATTCTGTATTTGAAGATTCTCAAATGAATCCAGAAACAAGATTTAGAAACCACTTGAAATCGTCAGCAAGTGATTCTGATTTCTCAGAGTGTAGTAATCTCAATCGAAGTGTTGCCACTTTCCTTACCTCTAGAGGGATTAGAGCTGATGAACACTTAAGTGACAATATGAAGACTCCAGCTTTAGCATCTTCTGCCTTCTTGAAGGGTTCCAACGAGTCTTCTTACCTAAGTATCATACCAAAGGTAAGATTCTTGAGAAGTGAACATCACATATTGGGAACCCTTGGTTGAAGTCTTCCAGCTGAATTCAGGTTTTATGGCGGAGATCACAAAGAAAAAGGCTTAAAGATAAGTTTCAGTGAGACAGTACATCTGTTTTGGTCCAGTATTAGTTGAAATGTTGGTGATTTTGTTTGCTATGAAAGCTATGTATTTTATGTACTTTTCCCAAGTGATAAACAGTTCAGGAGGAGGGAGTTTGGTAAATAACAGTATAAAATGATTTAAATAAGCAGCGTTTCAAACGTCCTGTAGACAGCTCGAGTTTTATGAGCAAATTAATGTATAATTGTTGTCAGGTGGAGACTTACCGTTTTAAGTATTCAGGCCTGTTGCCAGAAGAGGAGGAAATCACATAACTTTTCTCCTCCCCTTGACTGAGATTTCTGCCTGCTCTAAGATCACCAGATTTTTTCTGACCAGCTAACCAGAATAGTTTTAAAGGGAGCAGAAACGAATCGCCTGGCTGAATTTACTCCCCCATCCCTTTTTCTTATTTTGAACAAAGCCATTGCGTCAATCAACATGCTGCCTCTTGTGAAGTGTACTGGGACAGTTGACCTATTCACACACCACCAAATCTGTCCAAGGATCTTCTCCATTAAACACCTACTGCTCCTTAAGAAACTGCTACCGAATATTCCCCATTCATTTCACAGTGCAGTCTTGTAAGTTAAAGGGGGTGCTCCTTTTAATAAAATTAATTCCTTAGTGATGTTATTAATATCTAACACTTCAAAAATCAAATTCATATTTTGCTATTCATTATGTCTGTTTACCTTTTGGGGAGCTTTCCTTCAGATAGAACAGTGATAGGCTAATCTTCTACATTTTTGTGTTGTGGTTAGTTTTACTTGTAAGTTCCTTTGCACTGAATATATGTTGTAACTTTCAGTGGTCCTGTGACCAGTTTGCATGGAATGAGCAAATAATTTAGAATAATTTTCATGTAGAGCCGGTTGAAATTCAGAACTTCCATTCCATGGAAAATTCCACCATTTTGAAAAATTTCCTGCAGAAAGGAAATTTAAAAAAAAATTGTTTCAGAAAAATCAAAGTTTTTCTGTTTGTTTTATTTTTAAATGAAATCACAAGTGCCATCCTCCTTCAGCCTCAGACTCCAGGGGCCTCCCCTCCAGACTTTGGAGTTGTGGGAGTTTCTGCCATGGAACAGGAAGCCTGGAAGCCCTGAGAGCCCTGGTTCTGTCAGACCCCTGCCTGTCTATCAAGAAAAGTTCATTGAAACTGAAACATTTCCATGAAACATTTTGGTTTTGATGAATGAGAGTTTTCTGATCAAAAAATGTTTAGTGGAAACATTCCCAGGGAGCTTTGTTTTCATAGTTCAAGCAATCAGGTCTGTGGCCAGAAGAAGAGGAAAGAACTGGAATCGTCCCTCATTCCTTCCTCCCTAAAATGTCCACTGTAATGGAAATATTTCTGTTGGCCTCAGATTTTTAAGCGGGTTGGGGCCTGGGGGCTTACCCTGCTCCACCCACCCGGCCCCAGCAGGAGCACCAGGTGGGCGGGCAGGTGGAATGGGGCAATCCCCTGCACCCTGACCCCATGCCCCGGCTGGAGCACGGGGTGGGCAGAGCAGGGCAAGCCCGCGCATCTCGACTCCACTGCCTGACAGGAGCATCGGGCGGGTGGAGCAGGACAAGCCTCCATGCCCTAACTCCGCACCCCAGCAGGAGCTCTGGGCAGGTGGATGGAGCTGGGCAAGTGCTGGGGCCAGAACAGAGCTGGGGTTGGGGGGTGGGCCTGGATGCTAAGTGGGGTTGGCCACGGCCCACCCATGGCTACGACCCTTCCCCACCCCCGCTCCACCTCTTCCCTCCCCGTTGCACCCCTCCCCCTCCCTCCTAGCGCCTCCTGCACGCCGCTGAACAGCTGTTGCACAGCGTGCAGGAGGCACTGGGAGGGAGGGGAAGGAGTCATTCCACAGCATGAAGGAAGCACTGGGAGGGAGGAGGAGGAGTTGATCAGCGAGGCCAGTGGGCCCGGACATGACTTGCGGACCCTCTGGAGTAACCTCACAGACCCCCATGGATCCACGGACCCCAGTTTGAGAGACCCTGAGATAGATTACATCAGGTTGCAACAGGAATATCTAATCAGTTACCGTATAACTAGATCATCATTTTGTTATTTCAGCAGCTAATCCATTTCAATGCTAACCGTTTAAGGACTTTCAAAATAAAGGAGAGGTCAAGGCACAACTCTTCAGTTTTGTCATCTTAGTCATCACCTCATAGTTGGGGATTTTTCACATTGTCTGCTTGATGGTGGCTCCAGTATTTGATGGTAGCTTTCATGTATTTTCTATCTCTCTCCTTACCCCTTTGTAGTAAGGGCTACATTAGCTTCATTGCATTCAAATATAATTCATGTTTAAGGGTATCTTCTGTTTGACTTGGTTTTGTGCATATATGGGTAAAAGGGGATATCATTTACTTTAAAGAAAAAAAGAGAGGGATGCTCCTCTAGAACTCTTTCTGACGAGCCTTTAGAAATAAGCGTATTTTAAGCAGAAACCAGTTCCCTGTATCTACACCTTAAAATATTGATTCTCTCCTTTCTTTATCTGAAATTTACATTGAAACACTTCATGTGCAAGTTATTATGCTCTTGAAACCTTTCCATGCTCATGACTGTTACTTTCTTTCCATAAATGAAAGTTCCTATTTTTAGTCTCTATTGGGAAGTTGAAATTGAAGATGTTATGTCAGCATTAGCCAAACAGGAAACCGGACAAAAAGAGGCTTTCCTGCTAGGATTACTAGCACTAGTAAGTAAGGAATACCATTCATTCATGGTAAAGTGTGTTCTGCTAAAGGAAGAGAAGAGCAGTAACAGGCACCTGAGTGTTAATGAAATGCAGTTCATTGTTCTCAAATATCAAGGTCAGATTTGCACATGATCTCTTGTTAAAATGTCTGCCCTCAGAATAGTAATTAGGTAGTTGAGTTTCACTGGGTTTTGAAGAGGGCCATATGGTATAGCACTTAAAGCAAGGGACTGAGAGACAGGATCTGATTCTAATTCTGTCTGGAGACAATGAATGAGAGACCTTAAAAAGTAATTTGACCCTATTGCTTCAGCCTTTAGAAAACAGGATAATTTGCAGGAGCACTTTAAAAACTAGCTGCTGTTTTGGAACGAGGCTTTCCTGGGTAAAATAAACTCCCAAAATATCTTTAACATTGCTTTTTATATCTGTCATAATTGTCCAATAAATAATTGAGGCAGGAGAGAGGGATTTTAAAGATTGTTTGCCATGCTAATTGTGCACCCATCTTACAAAAGCCACTCATTTTGACACTTGCTTATGAAATGCTGTATCATCCAGGTTTTTGTTATATATAGAACTGAAGTATACTTTTTAAAAGGAGAAATTTATCTTACTGTATCTGTTTTACTTAGGAAGAGAGAATGTTGGATTATTACAACCAAAATAACACAATGTATGAAGTGTCAGAAGAATACAGCTAACAAGAAGAGTTAATGAGAAAAGACTTGATATAGTATGAATGGTTTCAGAGTAGCAGCTGTGTTAGTCTGTATCCGCGAAAAGCAAAGGAGGACTTGTGGCACCTTAGAGACTAACCAATTTATTTGAGCATAAGCTTTCGTGAGCTACAGCTCACTTCATTGGATAGTATGAAGTTCGGTACCCAATGCTTACAAGTGAAGTGTCAATTAGCAGGCATACAAGCAGAACTCTTGGCAATGCAACAGTTATGTAAAATAGTTGAACACAGAGTGAGAGGAAGGAGAAAAATGTACTTCTTTGGAATTTTATTAATAAACACCGCCTAATGACTAATTGCAGACACCAGAATGCACAAGTGATGAGCAAAGAGGGCAGGAGCTTGGTCGGCTGGAGGAAGAACACATAGCAATACTAAATAACTTAGAGGAACTTGAACAGAAGATCAAAGAATTAAATGACCAGATGGATGAATCTTCAAGAGAGGTATCAAGAAATGAGGTCTCCTGTTTCTTTTCATGTTTTGATTTTAAATGTCATGCTCATTAAATAGCTAAAATTGAATATATGCATGTATCTTGGTGTGTGTGTGTGTGTATGCGTGTATATATATATATATATATAAATTATACAGGAGTCTCATGCATCCACATAGCCTTAAAACCTCTGTCTTTTGGCCAAAATTAAGTGCAGTATCATATTAACTGATATTTCCGTACTATGGGGACTATTTTCTTCCCTTGCAGGAGGCTGGATAACATGATCTATTTGTCCTTTTCTAGTTCTAACTACTATGCCCCTATATGTAATTAGAATAGTACTGATTATTGAATGGTTGATGGATTCATCTGAGAATCTTGTCTCACTTGGGAGTATTGTATCTCATGTAGCCATTTAAAGGGTAAGGATGTGAGATAATTTCTTTTTAAAACTCCTCACCCTTGTGCTGGCAAGACTATGAAGCACTGTTGGTTTCTGGAATCTCATACTTGCAAACCAAGCTGTATGGACCTTAAAGTTGTCCTGTCTCTAATTAGTAACGACAGGAAAGAAGCAGCTGTTCCAAAAGTGGTTAGTGCAGAGGCTGGCGCAAGTAGTAGGTACGGTATCATACAGAAGGAAGCAAAGAAGAGGAGAGTTAGAAAATAAGTGCTGAACAAATAATATTTAAACGTTGGTTTGTTACAATATTTTATGGTGAGGTTTTCCTTTTTACATATCTGTGATCTCCTTGTAACATGTAGAAGCTCATGCTTGGTGGCATCAACACTGCTTTTTAAAATGTAACAAAAAAAAGTGTACGAAGATTTCTTTATAAGCTGGACTGCTTTTGAGAAATGTTTTGTGTTCCTAGCTGGATATGGAATGTGCTCTTTTGGATGGGGAACAGAAATCTGAAACAACTGAACTTCTGAAAGAGAAGGAAATATTGGATCATCTGAACAGGAAAATAGCTGAGCTGGAGAGAAATGTTATTGGTGAAAAGACAAAGGTAAATAAAGTTATCTTCACTAATTTTGTGCTATTTAGTCCTTGATCTTCAAAATATATTCAAATAATTAACATAAAGGAGGAGTTCTGTAACATGCACTGGCGATAGGCGGGTTACTTGATTTATATATGGTAGAAAATAATTATCTCAAGAACTTCATCTTTAGAATGCACTTGTTTTATGAGATATCTTTGATTAGCAACATGAAGTGATAAAGTAGAAAGACCTAATTTGTTGAAAAGGTATGTGGGATACTTTGGGTGCGTTAAATGCCAAGTAAAGCAGAGTGAACACTGGGTGTGCAGTCACGATACACCAATTATCACAACATGTATCTTGGACTACAGTGTCCTATTGTGGTTATGTTATCTATTGTTAAAAAAGGTGGTATTAATTTGACTTTTCCACAGCCTTCCATCGTAAGTTATTTGTTTTAAAATGTATTCACATTAGACCCTCACTAATTCTCTCAAAAAATCCAAGGATATTTTTCCTTTTCAGCAAAGAAATGTAAGAGCAGATTGCTGCAGTTTGACTTTATTGAGACTTCACTTACAAAATACACAACATACACTATGCAGAATGATAAATAAGACACCTGTCCAAATAAATTAATAATGTACACTTTTAATACAATTATGCCGGTTCATTCAATTTGGAAATTGTTAACTTTTTAAATTTTGGGAATCTACAAAGAATTTTCTAAACGTGTACAAATTAAATAATTAGTTCTCTAGTATGTGTAGTCATAACTTTCAATTGTTTTTTAATACAGTTACTTCTGTGAAATACTGACTTAACTTGAATACAAATCTTAGACACCCAAAATGGAAAAGACCTATTAGTCCCCATCAAGCCAGAGAAGAATTGTTTCCTCTAACCTATTGTCTAGTGTGTTTCCAAGTCCGCATATCTTTTCTTGGAAGACCATTCCACAGCCTGTTATATCCCACTGTCAGGAGGTTTTTCTGGATATTCAGCCAATAACTGTTGTTTTCTTAATTTCATCCCAGAACTCATGGTTTAAAACTGCCTCCCTGGAACTACTCTAAATAATTCTTCTCCATCCTTTAGTCACTTGACTGGTATTCTGTTCCTTTGGTTCTAGATTTTGTTCCTTGGATGGTCGCCTGAAACAGGCTTCATTGCATTTATTCCATGACCCTTTCACCATCCCCTTGTGTGGCTTAGACAAACGACACATTTTTAGTTCTTGTAAACTTTCCTTCTAAGTCAAGCCTACAGCCCCTAATAACTTTTGTTGATTTTCTCTGAACTCTTTCCACATCATTGCTGTCTCTCATGTATTGAGCCTGAACTCTACATTCCAGCTGCATGTTCACTAAAGCTGCATAGAGAGTAGTCCTGTTGCCTCCTTGTTCTATGAAATGACACATGTAAATATGCTTAAACTTTATTAGGCTTCCCTACCTGTTTCCTTCCTCAGGCCTGCATTCACTTTATATATCAGTGTTGCTGCAACTATCAATAATGCTCAACTTGCAGATTCTTTAGTCACATTTTTAACCTGAGCATGAAATCAGTTTAATAGGTTTTATTTTTCTTATTGGCCAAAGACCAGTCTAAAGCTGGTCACTGGCCAGGCTTCAGGTGAAATGGTGATAAGTTATGGCTGTGCAAACAGCTTAACTTTAAAGGGATGCTATCAGGCAATTGAGATTCTCAGACTGTATGGTGTGAGCCCCTTAAATATTTGGATAAGTAGATAGAAATTGAATGTCTGAGTGATGTTTTCTTTCTCTCTCTCGTACTTGTTCTATTTTAATCTCAAACTTTATGACAAATGGAAATTAATCCTTATTTTTTTCCACGTTTTAACACTTTTTGGAGCACTTTTAAATATTCCCTGACAGAGCTGTGAATCAAAACATAGCAGCATTGCACTTGTGTATGCTAATCAGCAAATGAAAATGGCAAGTCTAGTTTAATTTTCCAGCTGAGTGCAAAGCAGAAAGTAAACAAGCTGCCTAAAGAGACCTTTCTTATTTGAAAAGTAAATTTATTTAAAATACTTGTTTTTTACAATGCAAGATGGTGTTAGTAATATAGGTTAAAATATTTTAATTAGTTTTGTCTTGAGTGTACCTTTATAAATGGATTTTAAAAAAAAAATCTTTTCAGAATGCTTTCACTACTCATACTTATGGCTTTGCCAAAGTCTGAAGTTTTTTATATTAAAAACAAAATATGTAAGTGAGAGAATACAAATCTCCTCCAGTAGTGCCCTGGGAGGCTTAAAGAAAATAGAAAGTTTTTTAAAAAAGAAAAAAAAATATTGCATCATGCAAATTGTGAAGTAAAATGTCATAAAATCATAGCTGTAATATTCTGGAGGAGGAAGGAAACGTTAACAAAAAAGATTGGGCATGTAATGCAAAAAAATATCATTCTTTAGCTAGCTGAGAAAAATAATTTTCAGTATCTTGTTTAATAGTGCTGTTTATGTAAGATTATACTTTCTGCATATCTCATGATCTAAGCAAGTTCTTGCCTATCCTGCAATAGGATGGGAAACACCCTTCCCCTTCTCTGCCCCCCCCCCCTTCCCTTCCCTCCCCTCTCCTCCCAAATGCTGCCTAAAGTGATGCTGATGGTTCAGCATATTTCCTCTGAGGCAGTATTAAATTAAATTAAATAGTGTCAGGGCTCAGTTGGGTGCTTGCCGGTGCCATCTGTTGACACCTTGTAATCATTAAAGATTCTGTGCTTTCTTTTTTTTGCCTCCCAGAGCATATGTGTTAGAAATTTGGCCAACACAGATACTCTCTGACTACTTGGCTATCTTCTTGTGAGGCACAAGTAGTGCTAGTGCTCCAGAATGTAAAATGTCCATTACCCACCGATGACAAAGAAAGAGACCTGGAACTGTCTTGGCCTGGGAGAAACCCAGGACTGAAATTAGATGAGCAGGGGAGAAGAGAGGAAAGGATGGCATTGTGATTTGGGCCCTGGAAGTGGACTGGGGAATCTGAGTTTGATTCTTGGCATGGCTGTGGAGTTGCTTGTGTGGATTTAATCTCTCTCTTCTCCTGTTTCTCACCCGTAAATCAGAACTGTTTCCTATAGCGTTTTTGTACATTGTCTGGTACAATAGGGCTCCAATCTACTGTAATACAAGGCAGGATTGAAAGGCAATGGGGCACAAATCTTGCATAATATACTCTCTCATGATTGGTTAAACAGCCAGTTCTCTTAGTCTTGCAAATATTCCCTCACATTTTTTTATGTGGGGCTAGGGGGAGAAAATACTATTTTTTAAATAAAGCTCTTTGCTCACACCTCCTAAAAAAAACAAAAAAAAACAACCCATCCCCTTGTCATTAACATTATTGTAGACTTCAGTGCCTTGCATTTTAACTTATAAAAAATGCAACACTCTGAAATAAATCTAATTTCCCCCATTCTTCATCAGTGGTGTAATGGTATTTTCACAGGAAGGATTTTTAGAGAGAGAGAGAGAGAGGGTGTGATTTGCACTGGTGCTAGCAGAGGTGCAACTGCACTATTGCTGCAGTCTGGTACATACCAATCCACTTTTAGGCCTTGGTCTACACTAGAAAAATATGTACCCAGATTGTGACAGTGGTGCGATTGCACCTCTGCTAGCCCCAGTGCAAATCACTAGTCTAGACAGTGTGTTTAATGCCATGCCATGAAAACCTTTTCTGGTACCAGTGCATGGCGCTGTTACTGCACCATTGCTGAAACATGTGTAGGAACTTGCTGAAAGTAGATGGGCCAACGGAGCCAAGATTCTCCCAAGATGAAAGTTACAGAGGTTTTGGTTGGTTGTTTCTAGTGCTATTAGGTAGCCTCTGGTGACCAGGCTATGGAGCAGAATTTCTACTTGGTTTTTTTTTGAGTGTTCAGTGGAATTTTAGACCATGTTAGCTTACATAGCAAGGTGTGACTTTTTTTGCATATGTGGAAATTGTTTTTGCCTCCAAGCTATCACAAAGGTTGTAGATGAAGAAAGCAATTTTACCACAGCTTGCAATCTTCCCATTCTTGTAATAACGAGAAGCATTTTTACCTTAAGTGTTCATGTGATTGAAAAGACAGTGCCATTTTGTGCATATTCGTTATCATCCACGGGAGGAATGATAACACTCTGAAGCCTAACCAGCTGAAGCCTAATCTAGCATATAAACACTTCAGTTACGGAATTGCTCAGACTTCAATAGCAAGCTATTGATTATATGCTCTAGTTTGGCAGAAGCAGCACCAGAAATAATTCAGTGCTAATGCAATTTGATACTTGGTTGTAGCTTCACGCTTCCTGGGAAAGAACTTTACTACAGATTTTGAGAAAATGATTTTAACCTGCCTTCTTTGGATAGAACCAAACTGTACAAGTACAAAAAATAAACATTCCCTGTTCCTGCCTCCCACCCGCTCTGTCTCGCTTCCCCAGCTTGCTGTTTACTGGAAGGACCATGTATGCATTCTACTTATGTGGTAGTGACACATTTGTGAGAGCTGAATTAGCACCTCTGTACCATTGCGCTATTTTCAATGATGGCGTCCTAAGAATTACACTTTGAGATGGAGACCTGCCATACTCTATCTCAGTCCACGAGTGATTTTTGTCTTTATGAAAGTTGTATAAAACTATATTTATCCATGTTAAATATCCAGATGTGGAAATAAATTTTGTCATATGTAGCTGAATACCATCATCAACTTGGTTTGCGCATAACCAAGTTAAAGCATTTTGAAAAAAATAGGGATGAAAATTTGTGAAAAAGAAAATGAAATAATGAATATGTGGACATGACAAAAGGACAGTGCTCGTGAACTTTGGCACAGATTAATAGAAGTTGTGGCAGAAAGGTTTACCTGCCTGGAAATAATTGGCCCAGAGGCTTAAACCTGAATTTTAGGAGTGAAGAGTTATCCTTCCTCTGTAGGACCCCTCTCATGTCTTGCTGAAATGATGTCTTTTATCCATAGTGTTTCCTGTCCATCTCCTCAAGAGCAAATTCCATACAGAAGTCAGGCAGTGGTTGGCAGAGGATAACGCGTCTTCCTGCCTTACATTTTATTTTGTAAAAGTATTTTGGGGATAAAAAACAGAACATCTCACACTTGCCAGGATACTTGAAACTTGGCTCTATGGAGCCAAATCTGTACTGTAAGGATTGCGGAAATTGAGCCAAGGAAAGGATGCCAATCTGCCAATCTTTTAAAAGGGACTCCAAGAAACAAAATTATACACATTGGTTGTTCTAATGGTTTGAGTCTGGATCTAAAATTCAGGTTACTGTTTTTGTGCTGAAGTGAAAATGTGCAAAGCCTAAAGAATCAGGCAGATTAATAACTCCATACATTTTTACATCTTCCCTACTAAGGCCTCAGTTTAGCAAGATAGTTAAGTATATGTATAATTTTAAGCAGTTGAGTAATTTCATTGAAGTCCAGGGTACTGGTTACCACCTACAAGTAATAAACATGCTGAAGTCCATAAAGGCTGTGAATAGGATCCTGCAGCAATGAGGATCCTTACAGGAAAAGGATCATTATAGGTGATAATGGATAATTGGAAACCTCAAGTTCATTCTGAGACAGTTATGAAGAAAGTAAATTGAACAGTGGGTTGTACTGCTAGAAAGATACCTGTTCGTATTGTATCCTCTTGTCATCAACCAGTATCTGTTAAGATTGTCCAATATTTTGAAGTTTTCTTATTTACAGCATTTTGTGCTGCTGGGGATATTATGGTTAGCTGGAAAGACTGCTCCTTTTTCTGTTCTGGCAGTGCTGTTGGAGGTGTTGTTTTCTAGAAAGAGAGATTTTTTAATCAGTGAGGAAGCATGCTCAGAGTTTGAGTTTAGGAAACCCTGTTCTTCATTGCCTTGCTGTGTGTCTGTCAACAAGTTGCAACATCTTTCGGTTTCTCCATGTGTGAAATGGGGATAATACTTTAAGGATATTTTAGGCTAAATTATTTTAAAATTGAGCAGCATTTGGAAGACATGAAGTTCTTAAGGTGTACTGAATATTAAAATGCTGACAAACTGGAAAAAAAACTTGATGTTTTTTAAAAAAAATAAGTTGATGTCTGCTAGTGTGTGGCTGTACTTAAAGCAGAAGTATTGTTTAGTCTAATACAGAATTGATTAGCTTTGTAGTTATTTTATGCTTGCAGCATTTGATAGAAAGCTCCTGATTCATAAGAGAGCCCCTCCTGTGATATGTCCTAATGTATGTCATCTGTTATGGTATGCATGAAAAACAGCCTGCCCTTGTTCCACCACAAGAAGTATTGGGAAAAGAAAAGGAAATGGCTTTCCCTTACATATCATGTTCCTTTCCCCATGTCTGGCAGGCACCTATCATTCCCCACCGCTCGTGTCTGAGTGACAACCTTAACTTTACCATTAGTAATTAAATTGTGCCAGCTTCCATCCACAGCTGTGCTTCTCTCGTAAGACAGAAGAGTGAGAAACAGGCCCTAAAGAAACGGGAAAGTACAGAGGGAAGAACAAACAACTTGTCTGCTTCATTCCATCCTTGTTTTTTTGTTTTCAGAACGTCAGGCAGCCCTCTTTGTTTTATGAAATCCAGCCACAACGTTGCAAGTGCTTTCAGTTCTGGGAAACTGGCAATATATTAGAAACACTAGAAAGGTTGACATTCAACCCGATCTCACAGTTATTCCATTAGCCTCCTTTACTGTCTGACCATCAAGGGGTGTGTTCCCCACCTGCTGTCTAGTTGGAGGGCTAAGGCTGACTTTCGGGGGGTGGACTATATCCTGACAAATTCCCTACAGATGTTGCAGCTCTACTGATAGCAAATCACTAAAAGCAGAGCATCCTCCTTCCATTGAAGTAGTCAGAATGCAATGCTACTAAGAATTTTATTTTCTGGACAAGGTGAGGATTCCCTTGGGAGCATATACATGTCTATGTAGTGATGTGACACTTCTCGGGGCACCCAAGGCTGTCAGTCACCTTGTTGACACCCTTCTCCTGCATGAGGGAGGCTTGCCTGTGCCACCTGGGTGTCACATCCCTAACACAACCAGCCTGTCAGTCACTTAGGCACTCTCCTCTGGGACCAGTCCTGCTGGTTGACAATAGATGTACCCCAGCCCCAGAATCCCTTCAAAGTGTCCCCCTGGATAAATCCCAGATCCTCCATTCCCAAAGGAAGAATGTAGCCAGGTTTGCTAAGTTTTATCTTAGCCCACCGCTCCTGAATCACACACAGCATTTGAGTTCAATTATAGTAAAAAAAAAAAAAAAAGAAATTTCTTTAAGAAAGAATAGAGATCCAAATAGAAACAAGGCAAAGTGATGGAAAAAAATGGTTGCATGCAAAACAAAATAATAAAACATGAACTAAGGCCTACACTTTATTAATAATTACCTTCTTTACCTAATAGAGTCAATTCTCATCCCAAAGTTCAGTCTTTTGCAGCATTTGCTGCCCCACGGAACCAGGACCTCATCTTTCATAAACTACCCCTACTCACTGACGTACCTTCTCAGTAAATGAGTGCCAAGTGTCTTCTCCGGACCGTGATATAGCGAATCTCTCTTGTCTTTATTCTTAGCCAGGGCAGGCCCCTCGCTGTCACATTGTTCCTTTTAACTCCCAAGTGGTTTTGATGTTTATAGTTAGGGCCTCACCAAATTCACAGCCGTGAAAAACATGTCACAGACTGTGAAATTTGGTCTCACCCGTGAAGTCTAATCTTTTGTGTACTTTTACCCTATAGCAGCATTTCTCAAACTGGGGGTCCCAACCCAAAAAGGGATTGCCAGGCTATTGTAGGGGGGTTGCAGTATTGCCACTCTTACTTCTGCACTGCCTTCAGAGCTGGGCAGCTGGAGAGCGGCAGCTGCTGGCCAGGCGCCCAACTCTGAAGGCAGCACCGCCACCAGCAGCAGCGCAGAAAAAAGACTGCAATGGTATGGTATTGCCACCCTTATTCCTGTGCTGCTGCTGGCAGAGCTGGGCACCTGGCCAGAAGCTGCCGTTCTCCCGCTGCCCAGCTCTGAAGGCAACACCGCTGCCAGCAGCAGCATGGAAGTAAGGGTGGCACAGTATGGCGTGGTTGTCACTTTTTGGGGTGTCATCATGGGCTTTACATGTTTATATTTTGCTATTTTAAAATATGTATTCCTGTTTTGTTAAAGCCCTGTGAAATGTAAGCTTTAATTGTCTGAAACTGAAATTCAGGATTTTTAAAATGCTATGACCGTGAAATTTATGCAAATGGACATGAATTTGATAGAGCCTTGTTTATAGTGTGTCTTTGATGGGTTTCCATTGGTTTTTCTGAGTTGTTGCAGTGGTGCAATACATTACATATTCAGCTAGCCAGGGAGGGTTGACAGCTCCCTCTTGTCTGAATGGGTCATTACTGAGCATTTGATTCTCTGGTGACTCACTTCCGCTCCAAGGCTATAAGGGTATAGTTTTCAATATAGTTACAGTATTTCTTAAATATTACCCATACACACATCTCTCAATAATTATGAATATCACTGAATTACAAGTTTTCAAGGGAGACTTCATAATGCTACTCTTTATGGGTAAATACCATGAAAATGGTTATTAGGTATAGTGAGTTTGTCAGGTCTAAGACAGGAGTTTCTTGTAAAAAATAGCGAACCCTTTGCCAGTTGGCACCAGTGGGTATGTCTACACTGCAGTTAAAAGCCCATGGCTGGCCCATGCCAGGTGACTCTGGCTAAGGAGCTCAGGCGAAGGGGCTGTTTAATTGCAATGTAGACGTTCAGGCTCAGGCTGCAGCCCAAGCTCTGGGACCCTCATACCTCTCACGGTCCTAAAACCCAGGCTCCAGCCCAAGCTGGAATGTCTACACTGCAATTGAACAGCCTCTTAACCTGAGCTCCATGAGCCAGAATCAGCTCACACAGGCCAGCCACTGATTTTTGAAAGAAATGTCTTTCTCCTCCTTTGCTTGCTGGCCAGTTCTCATGATATCTTTCTAACTGACTGTAGGCTTAGGAGGGCTTTTCTGGGATGTGGTTACGGTTGTCTGGCCATATGTGGAAACAATTGGAGTGTGTGTAGAGGTTATTCAGAATGAAGACCCATTTAGGTCCTTGCTTGCTTTTCAGAAAGCTCTAGAAGAATTTGTTAGGGAAGTACTGGTGATTTAATAGTCTAGTCTATTTGAAAGAGTAATAAGCCGTGGTGAGCTGGAGCTGGTTCGCACCAGTTCACTAGAACCGGTTGTTAAATGAAGAAGTCTTTTTAGAACCGGTTGTTCCCCGTGAGGGACAACCGGTTCTAAAAGGGCTTCTTAATTTAACAACCGGCCAAAAGTGGTGCCTTAGGAGCACCCACGGGGAAAATTTGATGGGTGCAGAGCACCCACCGGCAGCTCCCCGCCCCGCCCCAGCTCACCTCCGCTCTGCCTCCTCCCCTGAATGCACCGCCCTGCTCTGCTTCTCCGCCTCCCCCGGCTTCCCACGAATCAGCTGTTCGCGCGGGAAACCGGGGCGGGCTGAGAAGCAAGCAGCGGCTTCGTGCTCAGGCCCAGGAAGGCAGAGGTGAGCTGGGGCGGGGGGGCGCGAGGAGGGCCGCCCGCACCGTAGCAGGTAACCCCGGGGGGGGGGGGGGGGCGCAGGGGAACCACTCCCCGCCCCAGCTCACCTGGGCCTTAGCGCGAAGCTGCCGCCTGCTTCTCAGCCCTCCCAGGCTTCCCGCGTGAACCGCTGATTCGCAGGAAGCTGGGGGAGGAGGGCGGAGAAGCAGAGCCGGGCGGCGCGTTCAGGGGAGGAGGCGGAGCAGAGGTGAGGTGAGCTGGGGCCGGGCACGGGGCCACGACCCCGTCATGGGGTGAGGAGGGAACCGGTTGTTAAGATTTTGGCAGCTCATCACTGGTAATAAGTATGATGGGAATGACATCCTCATATAAAGTCTTCTATCTTAGAACAGTGTTAAACGGATGTGGGTTTGGATTCCTGACTGATGCAGATCCTGAGGTATTTCACATTGGAGTAATTCAAGTAGGAGAGTTGACTCTGTGTGGAGAGCTTTGGTGTACGTTTATTATTGCATGTAGAGTTGCCTGTTTGTTCTTTCTTCTTTGTTGTGTTTCTCATGTCAAATAACATTTCTTTTTTTTTTCTTTTTTTTTAAGGTAGCAGAGTCAGACCTTTGTACCCAGACCATGCAGTCCCTTTCACAATGACCTTGAGCAATTTTTTTTATAATTTCCACTCATTATTTTTTAAAATTTCTCCCCAGCTTGTCCTTCTCCTCTCCCCCAAATTGCGAGGTACAAGGAAAGACAACTGATCAAACCCATCCCCCACTAATATCATCAAAACAGAAGGCTGTACTATGTCAAAATCCAGGCTGTGATCCTAAATGACCAATTCCTAACAAACCCACAATGCTGGGTTAATTTTGGGTTGCCAATTATATTGTACTGTTCCTATTTAGCTTTTATTTAAGGATCCTGTATTCAAACACACTTTTTTGTTTGTGCTATTAATACTTTGCTGGTTCACTTGAACAAAGTCATCATGCACAGAATGTGTCATGCTGTGGCCATCCAAAACAAAGCTGGGGTGGTTGAAGTTCTGGCTTACTAACCTTATTGCAATGTCCTCTTAAATCTTGAATTTATAGAGAAAATGTAATAGCTTGCATACAGATGTTGGTGTTTCTGTTGGTCAGTTTTCTAAGAAAGGTTGTGTTGAATGACCTGCAAGACCAGTAAATAAGTGTCCAAATCACAAATACTTTAGATTTAATTATCAAGGTTGCTTCACATTTCAAAGTAATAAATATACCCGCTATGTATCCCATAACTGGTTACTGGGCAAAATTATCTGTTTCAAGGGTGCTCCTAAATGCCCAAAATTCCCCCCCAAAGATACTTACATGTATCTGCAGTTAGATTCAATGGGAGATGAGCACCTGTATCCGAAGGTGGAATATGGTCCAAAGTGGAAAATATGGCAGAGCAACACGTCTTATTCCTGGGTTTTCCTTTTCTCCTGCAGAAATAGGTGTTGATTAAAGGGCAACTCATCTGAATCTAATTTTGTTATGGAATGAAGACTTAAGTTTGGAAAGCAGCTGGAATTGTGGGGAAGGTGTTTAACAGACAGAAGTTGACTTTGTGGCTCTCCCTGTTGTTGAAGCTAGCTTTAACTCACATTTATAACTTTGCTCTGTAATAAATTTTTTGGAGTAGAGCACAGGGAGGGTGGGAGGAGTACCACAGTGTATAAAATAACAGTAGAACATTTATTAGCTAGGTCAATGCCATTTTAAATTGTATCTTTCTCCTACAAGTTTTCCAAACCTTCTCTTAAAATCTCAGCAATCCTTTAGAGTCAGGATGTTTATGTGGCAGCACAGGGAGCCAGAACATATGGGTTCTAGTGACAGCTCTGTCACTGACTGTAATGTTGGACGGCTCACTTAAACAGTCTGTATCACATCCAGTATGTTGGACCGTAGTACCTACTTCACAGGGCAATTAGGTTTAATCCATGGTTATAAAGCTCTTTCAGATCCTAGGAGGAAGATACTATTGAAGTGCAGATAACTTATTATTCAGTTCACTTCTTCATCAGATTATCAGTGTGTGAACTAAACCAATGCAAAGTCAGTAGTGCTGGTGGAATTTACCAAAGGGCTGCAAAACATATAATGCCTATAAATGCTTAAGGTGACATTTCCTGCTATGATTGCACAAGTGAACCAGTCTGCTGGGATGTTAGAACTTCCTGAGTTATAAATAGAAGAGATGGGTATCATTTTCTTTCAGTATTCAAGGAATACCTTACTGGTTTATTGATGGAAGTAATAATATTTCTGGTATGGTCCTCAGTGAGTTGTATACTTGCTGATGTTAACTGTTCACACTTAGATTGACTTGCCTATTATTGAATGAGCTAGTGTGATTGTTAGGTTGCCTGGATCTCCAGGAAGCTATTATTGGAGTAATAAAACTATGCTCAAGGTTGCAGTAATTCTTGTTGCTGTAGATTGCTATGTGGGTGGGATCAGGAAGAGAAGAGCAATCTGATTGTGTCTAGGACTAATGTGAAACTGACAGCTATGGTTGTGAAGACCTGGATATTGATTTGTGAAATGTTAGATTCCCTTTTGTGTTGGGGGGAAGGATTGACTCAGGATGTGAGCCACTGCAAGGCCCAACAGGTCTCAAACCCAGGCCTCCATAGCTACCAGGTAGCAGACACCACCATGCTGCCACCCAGCAGCAGCTATAACCAGCTCATGCTCCACGAGCCACTACTCACTATGGATACAGACCATGGGAAGTTCCGCCTCAAGGGGTCTGACAGGCAGCAGCTTCATGGCTCCTGATTGGCTCCCCACCCTATGTAAACCCAAGAGGCATTCCGGGAAGTGTCTAGGCAACAGCAGTGATCTCCTGTTGCTGTCATGACCTTTCCTGCTCCCAGTTCTTGAACTCCTGGCTTCAACCTCAGCTTGATTTGGACCTCGCTTCTTGACCCGGACTCTGAAATCTGATTTGGACTCTGATCCTTGATATCAACTCCAGCCTAGAACTTGACTACAAACTCCTCTGCTACTCTCAACCTCAGGTTTGACCATCCTCTGACCTCGGACCGACTGTCCTTGTCAAAATCCTGACAGATACTCTGTCTGCCTCATTCTGGGCTAGTAGTGACAAAGCAGTAATTTGATGACTGTTTGGTGGCCTGTGTGGAATGAGTTTGATCTCAGAACAGTTGACAATAAATAGATGAGGGATTGAGCTTTAGGAGTCGTGTCTCCCGGGTTCTACTCTCAACTATATGTTGCTGTGTCATTGTGTGACCTCAGTCAAGTTGGAACTGCTCTGTACTTGTCAGTGAGCTCTGCTTATGTTGTTTGAGAATAGGGATGAGGGTGTGGAGTCCAGGTGACTGAATATGATGGTTCAATCTCTCGGTTTTTATTGAGTTTGTGAAAATTGTCCATTTTTCTGGGCAATTCGGTGGCCTGATAGCATGGCCTGAGAAATGACCAAAACGAGCATTTCAATTCACATAAGACCTGATTGTAAACATTAAAAACAAACCAACAACCTGTCTTGGGAAAGTGATATTCCCCGTTTTAGAGGAGAGGAGAATATAAGGAGATTAATCAAACAAAATAATTTTGCTTCCTCATCTCGATGGTACTGTGAAGGTTTGAGGACTGTTTTAGTAATAATGAAGAGAATATGAAAGAGCATTCAGTGCTCATGAAACAGAAGATCTTGTATGGTGAGAGACGTGTCTATTCAAGGTGTTCAAATCATGTACAGTGACCTCAAAACCTGAGTGTGAGGAGCTGCTGAAAAGAGGCACTCGTTTTCAGAAGACAGAGAAAAAGAAGATGGAGAAGAGAACAAATAACTGGATATTGTAGCAGTCCAGAATTCAACTGTCCTTGGAAGGCTCAAAGAAAGAGGCTGGAACATTTAGGGCACCTAAAATATCAAGAAGACATGGAGGTCTGCTGGGAAATGAGAAGCCCATGTGTAGCTCAAAGAGGAAGAGAAGAAGCAGGGATTGAACAATATTTGAGTGAGTCTGTGAGCAGCAGCTGACTAAAAATAGTGTTAAGAAACCTGGCTGTCTTCATAGGTGAAGATGGTTCTTGATGGGTATCCTCTGTTAGAGACTAATTTACCCTATCAAGGTTTCTGGAACATACATGTTCTGGCAGCCGCTTTCTATGGCATGTCAGGCATACTGTTCCTTCCAGACACATTACAAGAATGTTTAGGGGAATGTACCAACTATGTTTGCCAGTGCTGAAGTTAGTTACCTTAAATAATGTTATGTACACTGGAGAGATGAAAAGAAGATATATCTAGGGATGCTGCTGGAGTGTTCAGGGAGGAGTATGTAAAGCAGCCTTATATGCATCCTAGAGAACAGGGTACAGTTTCCTATGGGATTAATTGAACAGATTCAATATGTTTTAGCTATTGAAACAGAATTTCCTGTCCCAAACGTATTTCTTCACCGTAATCTGCATCACTTAACCTTTTTACTGCTTGCTAACCTGTGCTCAGGAAGTAGACAGGTAGTTTACTCACCTTGAGAGTTCCAGTTTCCCTGTACAACCAGAGTATATATCATATTTCACCCTGCTCTTTGCAAAAACCATTTTTCACTTCACTCTATCATTATCAGACTAACATGCCTGCTGCTTCCTTAACCATTTTTTACTAGATAAGAAAGATTTAGATTAGATTTGAAAGATAGGACAGGGCTAGCCAATGCCTTTTGAGCATGGGAGTGAGAGGAATGTAACTCCTGTGCACAAAGAACAAGGACTAGTAAGAGAATTAATTACTTCACTGTCATGATTAACTTTTGTTTTATGTCAACTTTACACCCTATCATTGCAATTTCTACTAACAGTGAATATCTGTCTTTGAACTACATGCTGAGGCTTTTTAGAGTTTTAGAGTTCATTATCATAATTGCTAACAACTGCTTGGGTTTTAAGGTAATTCTGTTCTTTATTTTCTGGTTCAAACTTCAGGAAAAAATAAAGCTTGATGCTGAAAGGGAAAAACTAGAGAGGCTTCAGGAGCTTTACTCCGAGCAGAAGACCCAGCTTGATAATTGCCCTGAATCCATGAGGGAACAGTTACAGCAGCAGCTGAAGAGGGTCAGTAGCAAGTTTCAAGATTGCACAAACTTTTTTTTTTTTTTTTTACAGCTAAGTTAATTGTAATATATTCTATCTCACATATGCAAAGAAGCATCTGCAAACTTTTTGCAGCTTAGTTGTGAGGGTTAAGTATTTGTTTCAGTGCATTCTTAATTAATATGTTGCATGGTGACAATTGAGTAGAATGCAAATCAGTGGATTAAAATTTTTTTTGTACTATTTTAAAAGCTGTAGCCCAGTCACACACAATTAACAGCCTGCGCCTGTTGGCTGATGTGAAAGCTGATAAGAAGTGTGATGTTTAGATGGACATTAGAGCATCACCTTGTAACTGAACAAGCAAAGACAAATATGTGGTTTCAGTAATTAGGATAAACTATATTAGCACTTAACTCTCATTGCTATTTGACACAATTATCTGTTGCTTTTTTGCCACACTGTCAACTGGTCTCTGTGTGCTGTTGTGCGTACTTATTTTCTTCAATACATAATTTAGTTTATAATCTGAATCATGCATTGAAAATGTCATTCCTGAGGTTATGTGTCTGCACAATTGATTTACATATCTGAGTTACTCTTTCATTCTTTGCAGCAGCACTGTTGCATTTTATTCAACACTGACACAGTCTAACTTGACTTTATTGCCTGTAACATAACAAAGTTAAAGTACAGTCTAAGTTAAAGTATAGTTAGGTACTGAAAAGACTGTAAAAATGGCATTGTGGGGTTCTTTTCTCTCAGATCTCTGAGGCTAGCATTTGGAAATTGTTTTTCTTCATCTTCTATTCAATGGGCACATGTGGTTGCTGAAAGGGTTAGTGAGACAAAATGAACCAATGTGCTGTTAGTGCACTACTGCCACTATGTTCTGTCCTTCTGTCATCTTTGATGGGCTAGGAGACTCAGCCCCCTCCTGGTGGATGCTGACTCGGCCTCAGTTGTTCACTCTTAGCTGGACTACAGCAATGTGATATAGCTGGGCTTTAAGTTTTCAGCACTTAGGAAACTCTAACTTGAACAAAATGCTGCAGCATGTTTCCTCAACAGCATTGGCTACTGCAAGCACATCAAACCTGTCTTCTGCTCTCAACACTGTCTTTCCATAGACTATGAAATCAGATTCAAGGTTTCAGGCCTTACCTTCAGGGAGTTCCGTGGCATGAGCTCAGCATATCTAAAACATCAACTGAGGCTCTGGGATGAAGACTGTGGCCAACAACTGTGCTCCTCTGGGACAATGGGACTTTCTGCCATTAGGGTAAAGCTTATCTGTGCAGGAAGCAGTTTTCTCTGGGGCTGGTCCAAGACTGTGGAATGAACTCCCTAAAAACTAAGAACCATCATAAACCTGACCACCTTCCATTCCAAGTGCAAGGTGCACTTCTTTGACCTTGCCTTCTCTAAGATAAACAAATAGATAGCAATGTGTGTATGTATATATATTATATGTAAAAAATCCAAAACAAAACATTCCACTGCATACACTTCTTCCCTTGAGGAGAGGATGAAAGAATAAATATGACAGATGTCAGTCACTTTGTTTAATCCACTACTGGAAAGCACTCAGTCACTCTGGTGATGAGCATGTTATAAGAACCTGTTCTGAATAGAAAGTTCTTTCAAATGTGTGTATGCACAGGTGATTCCATCTTTTCATGTTTAATTCCTGTGAACTAGAATTCTGTGTAATAGTGGGATGTTGGCAATAATTGATGAAGTAACCCCAAAGTAAAGATCAGCCATGTTTACTTCTGTTTATGATGATGGTAATGCTAACTAAAGAAATCAAGTTTGTATTTGTTCAGACAGATTTGTGGAATGAAATTGAATAATCATTTTAGACTGATTCATAGAACCAAGTTAGAAGGGACTGCAAGGGTCATCTAGTCTAACACTCTGCCAAGATGCAGAATTTGTTATGTCTAAAAAATCATCCAAAACAGATGGCTATCCAGCCTCCATTGGAAAACCTCCAGTGAAGGAGCTCCCTAGGCAGTCTATTCTATTGTCCTACTGTTCTTACAGTTAGGAAGTTTTTCCTGAGATTTAATGCTGTTAAGTAACTGTTCTCTGATCACTGTAAATGCAAAATTTTTGCATGTTTGTTTGTCTGTCTTTAAAGGATGCTGATCTGTTGGATGTAGAAAGCAAACACTTTGAAGATCTGGAGTTTCAGCAACTTGAACATGAGAGCAGGTTAGATGAGGAGAAAGAGAACCTGACACAGCAGCTCCTGCGTGAAGTAGCTGAATATCAGCGCAGCATTGTCAGTAGAAAGGTAAAAGGATTAAAACTCAACTCTTTGCTTGATGTGTTGTTTTTTTTTTAAATTCAGAGCACTGTTGTTTCACCATTACCTGTTTCTTTGCTGGTGCACATAAAAGGGATTTAGGTGAATCCAGAGGTAGACTGTCCATAGGAAACATTACAAAACCTTTCTCTCAAAAAGCATCATAGCAAGAATGACACTCGTAATGATGACAACCCCATCTTCCCAATCACAGTGCCCTCCAAAAATTAAATTAAACTAAAGAACAAAGTCCTATAATACAAACTCATCTCCACCCCCAAAATAAAATAAAACAAAAATACAAATAACCACAACCACAAAAAATATCCCAAGCAAGGCTATATCCTTAAAAGGTAGGAGAGCCAGATATTCATTATATCCTCTAGGATAGTGGTGGGCAACCTGCGGCCATGCTTCCCACAACTCCCATTGGCCAGGAACAGCAAACCGCAGTCACTGGGAGCTGCGGGGGGCCATGCCTGCAGACGGTCAACGTCCGCAAAATGTCTCACAGCCTGCAATCAGCTTGCTCTGGGCCGCATGCAGGCCGCAGGTTGCCCACCACTGCACTAGGGAATTCACTCTTGCTACGTTATATAGGAAGCTCTCTGATAATATGATGATGGGAAGCAGCACCTTTACCATGATCACCTTTATTAACTTTACTCTTTACCTTTAAAGATAAATTTACTAAGAGGTGAGAAGTTGCATTTCTACCTGTAGCAGGACCACCTACCCAGT
Source organism: Chelonia mydas (assembly GCF_015237465.2). Classification (NCBI taxonomy): domain Eukaryota; kingdom Metazoa; phylum Chordata; order Testudines; family Cheloniidae; genus Chelonia; species Chelonia mydas. The sequence continues at coordinate 188,132,165 of NC_057849.1, read as the reverse complement.
CTGGCTTTGGGTTAGCTCCTACCTCATTTTCCCCTCTTGGATTCCCCAATAACTTCGACACAGACTTTCAGGTGTCAATGAACACTCCTCCCTGGGGTCTGGGTTTGTTAACAAAGTTCACAGGAAAACACAAGAACTCCCATAGAGCCTTCGTAGCTGGCTCATGACCCTTTGTGCAATGGTTAGTCCTATCCCTGCCAAGACTTCCCTGTAGCAGACTTGCCCTCCATGCTCCAGTCTTCTTATCTGGCTCCCGACGTTGTCAGGCTTGCAGCCCCTCTGCCTAGGAGCTAGGGAGAGTCTTTATATATAAAGCAACTCCTGTAGCCCTCCTATTCCTCTGCATCTCTCCCTGCTCTCTATCGAGTAGCGACTCCCAGGGCTTCCTACAGGGAGTCTCCCTTCTCTTCCCTTTGACTCTCTAAAGGCTTCTCTTTTAACTGCACCCCAAAGGCCTGACTTTAGTTACATGATCTGCCTATCATGTGGCATTATTCATTTTGTACTTCTGTGGAGACAGGTCGGGCTGGATCCACCACCCCTTCAAGGCCCAGTCACCCTCTGACACATCCTGATACCAGCCTTATACTGGGGCGCAATCACAATATATCAAGACCCAGATCATCTACTGTGTATTGTCTTGATGTTTTTATGCAGGCCTCCCCAGCTCTGTCTGTATAAGGTAGAAAAATTATTCAAACCCTCTTTCCCCATGTCAGCTTTATGCTTACCAATTGAAGAGCCACTAATGGTTACTGCTGTTCTTTATTACTCTGTGCACTACAGTGCCTACTCAGAAAGAGGTGAATGCCCTATGCATGTAAAAGCCAAAGAAGTTACCAACCTAGGGATGCAAACGGGTGAAATAGATTTGAGTGAGGTTGCAGCCTTAATGCTGAAATATTTGATTGCACCAGGTGGGTCTTCAGATGTTTATGGTTTTATGGAGCTATTTGGCAAACATACAAAACTGGATGGGCTAAGAGACAGAAGCAGCCAGAATCATTGGTGGACAATAAGAAGCAGTAGGGAGTGTAGGAGATGAAACCAGAGTTGGATAAGCTAACAATGTGGCAAGGCACAGGTAATGAAACAAGTATTTATTTAAATGAGGGCAGTAGTGTTCAGGATCTTATGTTTTAATTTTCCCCTTCATTGTGGAACAACCTGGAGTATAGTGAGATAAAAAATTTCAAACCATCATTGCTTTTGTTTGACTGTTGCAACCTCAATAAATGAACCTGATTTCTGCTTCAATCTTGCCCATCTCTTATCTGTATTTTAACAAATGGAAAATAATGCAGTAATATGTCAGCATCATGGCAGAATATAACTTGTTCTACTTCAACACAATAAAGTAGACTGAGAATGTCTGTCTCCCCCCCGCCCTCCCCCAGCTGATCTTGCCTTGTTCTCCTATCTATGGCACTTACAAGGAGCCACTCTCCATAGTGTCTGGTTCCTATTGAATCCTCCCCCCATTTAATGGAGCGATTGGCTGTCATTTAGAAATTTCTTTGTTAGTTCTGTATTACTTTCTATATGATACTTGTCACTTAGTGCATTTCATCTTCAAAGCATTTAAACATTTTAAAGTAATTAAACCTCAGGCAAGTATTATTATTATCCTAACTTCACAGAGGGGCCAGTGGAGGCAGAGATATTAAGAGTCCAAGACTTCAGAAGAAGTGAGGTTAGATCCGGAATTAGAATTCAGGATTTCCTGGTTCCTAGTCCTCTGCTCATGTGATAAAACACCTCATAGCATAGCACTGTAAGGTGGAGAAGAGAAAAAAACAATTATTTATTTTCACAGATAGGGGACGTTCCATATGCATACACACACACACAGCAGTTAGAGCATAAATACTTTTGATGGAAGGTAGCAACATAACACTACTTTATTTCTTAGAATTCAGAATAATGACACACAAGAACCCAAAAAACAGGCACAACTCAACCCATCTTACTCTGGTCTGGCTCTCTGCAGATTGATTGATCGCATTCTTCCCTACAGACTCCAAGCAGGACCAGGAAACGCGTTACAAATTGAAGTGATAGCTTGTCATTTTTAACAGTTTTCCATGTACTACATTAAGGATTCATACATTTTTAATAGTTAAAAATTATTTTCCAGTAGTTACAGTCTTAACTTTAAGAAATAGTTATTAATTATCACAGTTCTGCTTTGCCAAGTTTATGGATGAAATATATACATTATATTTGCTAGCATGTGCACTCTCTGAACAAGATCCATGCTGCATATATTGTCCTTTCAAACTTAAATATGTAAAATGTGGTTATTATATTTGTATATTAGGAGAAGATTTCTGCTCTCAAAAAGCAAGCCAATCATATCGTCCAGCAGTCACAGAGGGAACAAGATCATTTTGTAAAAGAGAAGAATAACTTAATAATGATGCTGCAAAGAGTAAGCGTTTTCTTTTCTTTGTAAGACGTTTTTTAAAAAAACAACAATATAAAAAAATCCAACTGTTACATGGAAGTTGGAAAAACAAAATTATCTCAACAGGCTTCTGTTTTCCAATAGCATTAAAAAAAAAAACACCCTTATTATTACCAGCCGGTTTCCTAACTAAAAACTGTAGTGATGTTTCGTCTTATAAGAGGTTTTATAAAGATTACCTCACAATGAACAAGGTCTCTGCATTAAAAATATAGTGAACAGCTTTTATATAAAATGCCAACATTTCACCCATTAAAGGCTATCTGGGAATGTGCACAACCTCTGCACCTCCCAAACCATCAACATATAATGGGCCAGTAATTGGCCACAAAATCAGACTACTTGCCATGACCAGCTTCTGGCTAATAAAATTCTAGAATGAAAAAATGTATCTTTCTCCTGGGGGGCTACATTTTGGTTTAGACCACAAAGAGGGATTGGATTCTGTTCTCTGAGAACACCTTGATCTCACCTGTATGCTGGAGACAGATCTTAAGAGTCAGGCTTCTTTACTGTGTCAACTTGGAAACCCCAAAACTCAGACATCCCAAATCACTGGTCGCTTTTTACAATCTTTGGCAATTGCGATTGGACACATAGGGTGTGATCCAACGCTCACTGAAGCCAAAAGGAGTCTGTTGGGAACTGTTGGAGAGTTTCAGTTCTGCTATAAATAAATAAAATTGAAACTGCTATTGCAATTCTAGCCACACCAGAGGGTTTCCTTATACCCTTTAAATAAATAACTGGTATTCATTTTAGGTGGATAAATATTCATTTCTGAAATAAATGCAATATCTATTCCTGACAGGAAAAAGAGAATCTTTGTAATCTGGAAAAGAAATACTCTGGACTTTCTGGAGGAAAAGGATTTCCTGTCTGTCCCAGCAGTCTAAAAGAGGTAAGCTTTTCCTGTACCTCTGGTAAGCTTAACGTTTATTAACATTGTATGCAATAGTGATTTAGAGTTTGGCAAATCTTGTAAAATATGCAATCCATGGTTCATGTGATTTTCAGTATTCTGTTCTTGCTATGATTAGGAAACTTAGCTGAGTTACTTCTGGAAATCCAAATTAAGCCAAAAAATTGCTTCACAGATGTTTTTCCCATTCATTAAACTTTTGCCCTGGATATATTACCATTTTGCATTTGTTAGAGAAAAACAGATTCTCTAAATGCTTGAACCTAACTGACACGAGAAAAGAGAGATCTAGAAACAGCTAAGGACAAGTGCGACTAAGTTCTAGTGTTCTTGCTCTTATATCATATATTTTACATTTTTTTGCCACTGACTTCTCCTTTTTTGGGATAGAAAAAATCCATTATAAATGTGTATTTCAGCCTTTCATCATTTAAACACTGAGTTGAAGACTTTGAGCTGTTGTAGCTCTATTTATTTAATCATTGTTGGCAGTCAAAAGGGAAGAGGTTCAAAAGTTTTGGCTGAGGTATTGAGTAAGTTAGGGGGTAATGTGAAGGAAAACCTAGACCTTGCTGCACTTGTGAAGCTCCAAAGCTCTGAGGTTACCGTTGTGAGTCCTCACAACCCACAGCCTTTAAACTGGGGAAGAAGTCCGAAGGGAACTGAGCTACAGTCCCTATTTTTTGTAGTGATTCAGCCAGTGCATATCTTAGCAACACTGAATCAATGTGTTTATCATTTTAACTCATCATAATGAAGTTTCTGTGTCTGTGGATTGCAGTTTGTTTTAAACAGAAAATACTAGTATTTTGAATAAATTGTCAGATCTCTAAGGCAGCTTCCTTAACTTAGAATCACACTTGAGTTTCCTGAATAACATCTGGCTTGAGATTAAGTGAATAAAATCCTCCATCTTCTAGTGCGTCTTTGCAATGCTTCTCTCTGCAGCCAAAGTATTCTTTTGCTCATTCCTAAAGATCCCTTTTAAAAGCAGAACTACGGTAGCAATAAGTTGTAGCTGTTCTGATCATCTGAATTCCAAAATAGGACATCTTTTCATGTATTAATGAATCAGTGCAGTTTTATAACCATATTCCATTCTTTCCACCTGTTCCTCTTAAAAGTGGTTCACTGTTTCATTTTTTAAAAAATATATTTCTGTCTACTTTTTATGACACTAATTCAGCAGTGACTTCCCCCCTGTAAAATGGCCTTTTCCCACAGATCAAGAGCTGTGGCATTTGACTGATTTTATAATCAGCACATTGAAGCTGTATTTTATTTTTGAAGTGAATTTATTTGACAGCACTAGACACTGAATTTCTCTTGACATCAGAACATGTACATCAACTGTCCTGCCATTGTGCCTCGCCTCCATACTCTTTCAGTCAGCCCTGCACCCTCCTTATCTAAGATTGCTTATAGAGATTCAAATTGCAATGGCTACTTTTAAGATGTGGACTCTTGTCCATTAGGAACCAGACTGATACCCATTTTACATGAGCCTCCAAACAGCCATCAGAGGGAAGCAACTTTAAGACACTACTAATTTAAGGGACTATTATTAGAGTAATTTACAGAATAACACCACCACATCATAATACCAATCCCATGAGCCATCCAGGCCCCACAAATTTAGTTGAAAGATGTATCAGGAAATAAATAGGGATGGGTTTTAAAAAAAAAGTGAACAGAGGAAAATCCTAAGCATTAAGCATCCATGAATAAGACTTTTGTTTTGGAGGAAATGCTAGTGTTATGTTTAGCTCTAGCTAAGTGGTTCAAATTTAAACATACCAAAACAAAACAAGAAGCACTGATGGCTTTACTTTGATAAAGTGTCTTGCTCACTTACAGTTGATTTGCCTTTTGGTAAGACAAATGTATTTCGAATGACTAAAAACATTCTTCAAAATTGAAGTATTCAGTATTTTAAAAATATAATTGTTATTACTGCTTTAATGAAATATTTGATAAGACCACAGATATTTGGCTGTATCACTCTAAACTAACCTTCATTGTACTGGATACATTAACACTCTTGCACGTCTTTTGGCTTTTACTCCTTTTTCGTGTTTAATTTCTGAATTCCTCCTTTTAGGGTTATATCAGTGTAAGTGAAATTAGTGAGCTGTATGGCAATTCCACGAATAGATCCCCTTCCACTCAGCCCCCCACAGATGCTGACGCTGTTGCCACTGAGCCTTCCACGGCTGTGCTGGCGAGCCAGCCACAAAATAAAGAGGTTTGTTTGAGAGACATTTCCCTTTGTTTACATCATTCTTTCACAGCTATTTTTTAAAAAAATTTCTAGTGTAATAAGTTTAACCCTAAAACGAACTGTAGATTTAGCGATGAAGGGTCAGATGTTCGTCTGACAGAAAGGCCAAAGGAATTCTCCAATTATAAAATGTTTGGTTTTGGATTTGGGATTTTAGAGGCTAAGAAGAATGCCCCTGTCAGAAATAAGTGACATCATTGCCTTTCAAATAGGAAGGGGTAGCATATCCTTTGGAAAAGTAGACTCAAGTCATATAATAATGATAATTTGTATGATGGAGGTGAAGCATTATTTCCTATCGTATTGTAGCTCATTTTTGTGGGGTGAATCTATACAGAAGTAATATCTATCTTTAATATTTTGGGTACAGATCGATACCTTCACTTTTCTTTGTTGTTCCAATCTGTTCTTTCTGGCCTTTTTTGTGCTGTGTTTGTCACTTTTTGCCTTGATATCAACCTTTACATTGTTTAAAAAATAGAGAAGCAACTCTGTGTAAAAATGGAGTAACTTTATGACTAAAAAATTCCTATCTTTGTGCTGCTATAGTTTACCAATAAACTTGGTATTTAGCATTTTTACATTGCTTCAAATATTTAAATATTTATCTTACCAGTTCCAGTATAATGTGTACTTTCATTCAGAACTCTCTCAATGAAATATTGTTATAAACTGCAGCTTGTGTGTGCCATGTGTATTGAGTAATTCCTAGTACAAAACTCTGTGTGTAATTTCTCTCTTTCCTATAAAGCTAAGATCATCTCTCTGTTCTGGATTTGTGTTTCCTCACTCTCTTTCTCCTCGCTCTATTGCTCAACTTCCATCAGTCCATTGGCCTGAGGTCATGGTTACACATGTAGATCCTTTTCCTTTATCTGATACACCACCTCCTCTTCCAGCTAAGAAACATCGCAGGCAACAACAGGTAACAAATTAAAAGCCGATCATCTTGGATTTTTTTATGGTGGCAATGAAGTCATTTACACATGAATTTTTCATGTGGTGTGATTATCTAAGAATCCATAATTGATTCAGACTCGCAGAGTTCTGTACTTAAAGGGTTTGCTGAAATGTTTATGAATTATTACTGAGTGGTGTCGAATAAATAGTCTCTTCTTGTGGTGGTCTGTAAATGTGTTTAGTGATAGAGACATGCACAATGAGATGAGAAAAGATCTCATAATAGCCCCTGTGCGGTACATATTGTATGTCTGTTTGCTGTTAAAACAAACGAATAACACAGTGGAAAATGCTGACACTTGAGAGCTATCTTAATTGTTGGAAGCTCTTACAACAGTAAAGTGCCAGTGGTTAGCTCTAACGTCATATTTAAATGGAGGGTTTTCTATTACCGTCCAACAATGGACTACAAAAATATATTGCCTTTAAACTACCAGTTCATTAGCATTTGGAGGGGTTTATTTTTCTGTTGCCTAATAGGATGCCACTTGTAAACTTAGGCTTTGTCTACACAGCTTTTAGCAACACGTCCATGTCATTAAAAGTCGGACAGTCTAAACGCTGTTTGTCGGCACTTTTGCCAACAAAATACTTCCACCCCCTATGAGCGAGGTTCGTATTGTTAACAGGAGTGCACTCCTCCAATAACGAGCCATTTACACTGCCATTTGCCAAGACAAAACTTTTGTCTTTCGGGAGGGGGCTTTTTTAAGCATTTGTGAACGACAAAAGTTTTGTTGTTCAGTTGGCTGTGTAGACAGAGCCTTAGACTCTTGTGTTTTTAAAACAATAATTGGGTGCAGGGCCAGCAATGTGTTCCTGTTCTTACAATGTTTTCTTAATCAACAGGCAGTACTGATGTCAAATTACAGGCCCATTATTATGTACAGTATGATTCAGTTTCAAATTGGTGATGATTTAACATTAAGCTTTACTTTCTGTTTACAAAATATTTTTCATTCTATGTGTGTGATAGCTTTTGAGAGCTTTGTTTAAGATGAATCTCTTAACAACTCATCTGTATGGAAACAAATTTTTAGTTTTAAAAGGATGAAGAATTAAAACTGTTGTTTATTTCTAAAATCATCTCCCTGTCATTAATTTGGTCCACAATCTCCATAAAAAGAAATGGAACTTGTAACATATTTCTATGTCCCATTGAATCTTGGAAATCACACCACTTTTATTTGGCCATTTATATGTCTTAACTGGCAGAACTCATTAATGATAAGTGTTTAAATGAGAACCCTAAGGACTGCACAAGCTTCAGAGAGTCTTTAATGCTATTCTAAATTGAGAATAGTTGATTGTTTTTATCTTTGGGGACAATTGGTTACTGTTTTACCATGCACCATATAAATTTCTGTGACTAGTGATATGTTTTTAGTACTGCAGCAGCCTTTAAAATAAAATAAAATAAATAAATTCTGGACAAGATGTGAAACAGAATATTTAGCTTTAAAACAAGACAGGTTCTTTACAGTGAAATTTCAAGACTGTAGATTTCATTATATTCTGTGTGAAACATAATTTACCAAACAGTTCAGTTCATTTTGTCAAAACAGTGTTGCAAATTATATTTTAAGCACTTTAGAAATCTGGAAGAAAGAAAGAAACAGCACAAGGAGGGCACATATTTGAGTGATACTCTACCCCGCAAGAAAACCACTCCCTCTGTATCGCCACACTTCAGTAGCGCTACTCTCGGACGAAGTGTTACTCCTAAAGTAAGTAATATGCCTATATATAGCTTTTCCATTTCTATTGTCCCCTATGAAAAGTTAAGGAGTTAAGGTTGAGTAACGTAAGGATGTTTCAGAGTAGCAGCTGTGTTAGTCTGTATTTGCAAAAAGAAAAGGAGTACTTGTGGCACCTTAGAGACTAACAAATTTATTTGAGCATAAGCTTTTGTGAGCTACAGCTCACTTCATCGGATGGTGTAATTATCCCAAAACTAAGGCTATGTCTACACTCTAAAACACTCTGCAACTGTTCCGCTGTAGAGCTTTAGTGTAGACACTTGGGCCTGGTCCACCCTGGGAAAGGGGTGGGTGTCTGATCTAAGTTATGCAACTTCAGCTACGTGAATAACGTAGCTGAAGTCGACGTACTTTGATCTATTTACTGAGGTGTCTTCGCTGCGGTAGGTCGACTGCTGACACTCCCCGTTGACTCCGCCTATGCTTCTCGCTCCAGTGGAGTACCGGAGTCGACGGGAGAGTGCTCAGCGGTCAATTTATCACATCTTCGCTAGATGCGATAAATTGACCCCCGCTGGATCGATCACTCTGGAGGTAAGTGTAGACATGTCCTTATTACAGCAACAGAAGGGATCGTCCCATCTGCGTAGGTAATCCATGTCCCCCAAGAGGTGTTAACTGGGTTGACTGAAGAATTTTTCCATCACCATAGCGCTGTCTATGCCGGTTGTTAAGTCAGCTTAACTATGTCTCCCAGGACAGTGGTTTTTTTGCACCCTGAGAGACATAGCCATGCCGATGTAACTTTTCAGTGTAGATAAACCCTAGATGTTACAAACCAATAAATTCAGAGTTAAACGTAAAGGAAATCCAAACATGTTAAGATATGGAAAGGCACCAAAACAACCTTAATTTAAACCTGTAGTGATGTCATGCAATAAACACGCATGCATAAACAGTTAATTTATGATTACTATATAATAGTGATTCCAATTTCAAATTAAAGTAAACTGATTTTTAAAGAAAATTTAGAGTTCTGATTTTTCCTCATGGTCTTACTAGAAGGTGGACATGAAACTGAAAATTGTATCTAGATTGTGGCACCATGAATCGTTGTAGAGCAACGAGAGCCTTCATGTGATTTTAGGAGGAGAAGATACTTGAAAATATTTCAGAAATTGAGAATGTGTACAGCTAAAGTAGTTTATAGCTGATACTTTGTCATGAAATCCATCTGAGGTGTTTGTTTTGTCCGGAATTGCTGATGTACAAAGTTATAAGGTGTGCAGTTTGTAAATATTTGTTCACAAAATTTTATGCAGGGTCATTTACCACTAGGACAGAGCAACAGCTGTGGCAGTGTACTTCCTCACTGTCTGGCAACCATAACCAAAGAGTCTGAATCAAGAAGAATGCATAAAGGTAAAGTTATTTTAAAACACTTACCAGTACTTTCTATTCATGGGTATCTAATGTTCATTCTTCTGGAAAGTAAATCCCAAATCAGTGTACTTGTAAATGCTGTAGATTATATTAGGACTTTGAAGTAATAATTTTCCTTTCAATATGAAAATAAAAAGCTGCATATACAATTTTTAGACTTCAGAAAAATAAGATCAATGGTATTAAGCTATATTGCAGGAGCACAGGCAATGGCTCCTTGGCATTTCCCATTTCAATTTGAAAGTACATAATTTTCACATATGCTGTAGTAAACAAGAAAGGTGCATTGAAGAATATGTGTTGGGTAAACTGGGTAACTCCAACTACTGTATCTTGAGTGATTTTTTTTTTTTTTTTGGAGACAACTTATTAAAGATACGACACGTGTGTGTGTGAGAACATTCTCTAATGCCTTGATCTTGTAAATCACTCTTCATGTGCAGATACTTTTGCCAGGGTGGAGTAATTAGGGTTTATGATTGTCCGTTAAAGATGAAGATTTATAACAGATTACAGTTCATTTTAATCTATCATAGATGTGTGTGCCTAAAAATATTGATGGTTGTAGCTGTGCTGGTGCAACTCTGGAATAAGGACATGACCATTCTGCATCCAGTGTACAGTACTGCTCTGAAACATGTCCCTGCAAGCCTTGGGGTTCTGTTTATTTTCTCTCAGCTTGAGCTCATTCGTGCTCAATTTTTTTAAGTAAAAATATGTTTGATTCTGTTAACTCTGCAAACTCAACCATTTCTGGGATCTGAGAATCAGTATCAGTTCTTTCTGGCATGTGCATCATTACCAAAAATAAATATTCTACTGTAGAAATTTACTTAACAATTGTCTTAATTGTGCATTAGCCAAAATAGAACCCGTAGTACTTTTCCACAGTACTTTTCCATGATCGTTTCCCATATCTGTGTTGATTATTCAGGGCTAATGTGTTAAAAGCATGATTATAGCCTAAGAAAATGCTTGTAGTCTACCAAATCAACAGAGGTGACTGAATACATATGGAGCAGATTTGCTGAGTAAAATTGCACCATTTTTACATAGTCGCCTTACAGAATTGAACCACGCTTTTGGGTTTGCCTCTTAGGGCTTCAGTAATCTGGAGGGCCTTGCACAAACTTTCTGTAATTTTTTTTTTTTTGTCGTTACTGCCACGCTGAAGTATTTCAGAAGCAGCCACAAAAACAGATTAATTATTGTCAGCCTGGAAATCTTCTCTGTTGTGTATTTTGCAATACAATATTTTGTACCCATACGATTTTGCTGTTTTTTGTGACATAATTTGTTTGCTTTGGCTTACAAAACGTAAGAGACAAATGTTAAGCAATTCTTTTAAGTTAGAAGATCACAATTCTTAAAAATAGGAATGATTTTTCAAAGTTATTTCAAGACTGCATTTAGAGTAGGTGATGTGAAACAACTGTGAATTGTTAAATACTTTTTTACAAATTGAAGATGCTGGCTATTATGGAAAGGATAGACCCACTAATTTTGAAATTCCTTGCCCATTTTTATGTTGCAAACTCTGCCAATCAAATTTCTTTTGTCAGCATGCAACCAAACTATGATATGTGCCATATGAACAATTGCCTAATACATAGATCAGGAAAATGCTGAGAGAATGGGGAAGAGAATCACTGAAATTAGTAAGTATAGTAGTGGTGTAGACTAAAAATATATAGTCTAATTCAAGTAGATGGAGAATACAAAAAAGAGGTATATTGATACTGTGCAAGGTGCTTTTTTCAATGCCATCTGGAATAATATGTGATTTTGTGATTGCCATATCACAGGAAGATAATTATTGCCTTAAAAGAGGTGGCAGAGAGGATAGCTGGTGTGAAGACCCTAAATTATTAGAAGAGGTTTAGGGGATTGGGTTTATTCTCATTGGGAAAGAGGAAATTTCTTGATGGCCTAATTTGATGTGTTGAGACATAATAAGGAACTAAAGCTGTTGATAGATGCTTTGCTTGCACTCACACAGGTTTTAAAAAGTGGGAGATTTAATTAAAACAGAGGGGATCTAGGAATAAATGCAAAAAACATGCAGAACGGTCTCTGCTTCACTCTCCTTCCTTAGGGATATTTTTAATGTTTATTACCTTTTTGCTCAGATTCATTTTTGTGGGAGGAGTTTGAAGGATATAATCGCTTTTTTCTGTTCCTAGATTGTCTTAAGGTTTGGGGAAAATTCTTTAATCTCACAAATAGGCAACTAAATTGTTTGCAGAAACTTTTCTTTAGACAATTTGTTAAATACTCCTATATGTTGAACAAATCAGTGAAGAAATACAAAAATGCATCATCAAACAAGCATTCGGTGTGTGGAAACCTGAGGGGCAAGTGCTAAAATCTTTGAATACAGGCACAAATGGGGCTCCAATAGAATTTAGTGGGGAGGCCTATACCGTGAATACAGAGGCATAATTTAGTCCATTCGGTAGAATTTACATTCTCTTTAATAGTATCCATGGAGAATGTGTGTTGCCTTAGAATAGTGAAAATTGGGTAAAAATTTTCACTCATGTCCTACGATTTAAACATAATTTTTAATTTAGTTTATTTGTTATTAGGGACAGGTCAAATTCTGTTCTTAAATGTGGCTCCGGTTGATTCCATAGAAGATGGATTAGTGTAACTAAGGACCAAGTTCCGCATAACTTCACAAACACATAGTTGAGAATGAAGACAAATCAGGAGTGAGCAGAAGTTAAATTTATTCTGCTTTCTTTCCTAAGTTCTGACAACTATATGATTTCCTTTCCTTACTATCATCCCTTTATTTCTTTGCCAGCTCTCCTCCTAAATAAAATCATTATTTTTATAAACATAATTCATCAGAAAGATAAGCTTGCCCTTTTGGCTACCAAAAAGAGTAACAGCTGTTGAATATCTCGGAAAGTTATATGCTACTCTTGTAGGGGGATTGATATGTTGATCTTGTACATCTTTCCCATTTCTCTTAATAACACTGAACCCCAGAAAAGATTAATTGAGAGAAGGGAAGATTCTTGTACAGCCCACACAGCGGGCAGGTTTATATAGTGGTATATAAGGTTGTGATATATAGACATTTGTGAAAACCAAAATATAGCTATTGTCTAATTTTAGATCTGGCAAGTGATGTCACCTCTCCTGGTTTACATGATCCTGCAATGTGCTAGAGGACTTCACAATTCTTTGTTCAGTATATTGTGTGGCTTTGCAGAGATAAGTAGTTTGTTTTCTCCCCTCCCCCCCAATAAATAAAAGATAGATATAAATATTGTCTGTTTGTTCAGCTTAAGTGGACAGATCAAGAGAAAACATGTATAAAATTCTTTAGACATGTTAAAACAATAAAACTATGTATTGATCTTTAATATCCCCTGCCCTTCCCCCAGAAAGCTCATTTTGTTAGTACAGCATATGTAAAAAGTACAGGCTTGACGCTCCAGTGGGTTTCTGCGCTGAAGGTGATGTATTGTGGGTGACCTGATAGTTCCAATTTATTGCTTCCATAAGCACGCACAATCCCTTTCAATTTATTGGCATTATATATGCTTATGCCAGTGGTGAATTATAGTCTTGTATGATGAATTTGCCTTTTTATCCTTGCTGCTTGGAGCATATACCATAAATATAGTACTGTGTCACATAAACTGCAATATTAAATAGAGTTGAAGTGCTGCTCAGGTGTTAATGGTGTTTCCAGTGGCTTACAAGCTGTCTTGGGGCTGAAATTCTTAGGCCAGAGATATCTGTGTGTGCATATATATAATTCTGTAGAAAGTTATTCAGCTGTCTCTGGAGGAATTGACAGCTAAGCTAATTCAGAAATGTTTTTCTAAAGAAGTATTAAATTAAATAGTCCTAAAATTATTTCTCTCTAATTTCTACTTCACTTACCCAAAAAATGTAAATTTGAAAATCCCAAAAAAGTAAAATATAAATTTAAAGATGAATATTTTAATTTCACCAAAGTCAGGAAATGGAGCATTTTCAAATTCACTTTAATTTGACCATGTTGTGCATATTCATTAAGCTATTTGGCTTTATGCAGGAATAGAAAACACAACAGATAGGCAAGGGGACTGACTTAAATTTAATGTGGGAACTGCAACTTTGCATATCTTGATTCTGGGGCAGTTGATGCCTCATCTGCAAATAAATTTAAGACCAGAGGACGATGATTTTCATTTGGAAGTATTTTCAGATCTATTCATACTAAATAGACTTACTTGCAAAGACTACCAAAAGTGTGAGTGACAAGTAACCTGATTTAGAAAACTAGACCTCACAAGGAAATAACTAAGGCCTTGTCTACACTGGCAAGTTTCTGCGCAGTAAAGCAGCTTCCTGCGCTGTAACTCCCGAGGTGCACACACTGCCACGCCACTTAGTGCGCAGAAACTGTGCAGTTGCAGCACTCTAAAAAAACCCACCCCAACGAGAGGTGTAGAGCCTTCTGCGCTGGGGCACAATGCCACAGTGCCAGTGTAGACACCCTGGTCGATTACAGTGCTGTGATTGGCCTCCAGGAGGTGTCCCACAATGCCTGTTCTCGCCTCTCTGGTCATCGGTTTGAACTCTACCACCCTGCCCTCAGGTGACCAATCGTCATCCCCAGCCCTTAAATTCCTTGGGAATTTTGAAGGTCCCTTTCCTGTTTGCTCGGTGACGCGTGCAGTGGTCTTAGTGCATCTTTCCAGGTGACCATGCCTGCTCCATGCACCAGGTGAGCCCCCACTTGGAGCAATGCCGAGCTGCTGGACCCCATCAGCATTTGGGGAGAGGAGGCTGTCCAGTCCCAGCTGCACTCCAACCATAGGAATTATGATACCTGTGGACAGATTTCATGATGCATGACAGAAGGGGGCCATGACTGGGACACACTGCAGTATGGGGTCTAAGTGAAGGAGTTGTGGAACGCCTACCACAGGGTGCAGGAGGCAAACCGCTGCTCCGGTGCTGCGCCCATGAGCTGCCAGTTCTACAAAGGGCTGGACCCGATTCTCAGTGGCGACCCCACCTCCACTGCGAAGGCCACTGTGGATAATTCCGTGTCTCACGTGCCAGTCGAGAGTGGACCGAGCCCGGAGGAGGAAATATGGATGAGGATGTGGAGTGGGAGGGGGACCCAGAGGCAGAGGATGATTCGGAGATCAGAGATGCATGCAGTCAGGAGCTCTTTTCTACCCCAGAGAAGCCTAGCCAGTCACAGCAGTCGGATGTTGGCAAAGCGCAAACAGGAGAGGACGCCCCTGGTAAGTGGATCTGATCTGGGAATCGCTGAAGTGAGTTGTTGAGGGTAGGAGGGTTGCAGAAAGCAGTCTTGTCTCCCACCACATGTCTAGTCTGAGCGGTGGAACAGGCTGTTGATTGACTCCCGCACTTCATGGGAATCTCCCTCCGAGATCTCCAGGAAACTTTCTTGGAGATACTGGGCAATGCTCTGCCTCAGGTTCTTCGGCAGAGCTGCTTTGTTTCTTGCCCCATTAAGGGTAACTTTCCCGTGCCATTCTGCTGTCACTAGGGGGACACCATTGAAACACACAGGCGAGCCGCATAAGGGCCAGGGCGGAAGCCGCAGTCTTGAAGAAGACCCTACCTTGATTCCCTGCTCACCCTCAGCAGTGAAATATCTTTCGTAATGAACACAGCCTGTGGAAAATGTGGGGACAGTAATGATTATAAGCACCTCCCCCCCCCCCACACACACACAAGGCTGGCTCTCCCCAAGAGCCATGTGCCCAATGTACAGTACAGTCCTGGAACACTGATTTCCCCAGCCCCTGCAGTTACTCACCATTTGGGGGGTTTTGTGGCTCATGTGTGCTTGCCTGGGGTCAGCCAGTTAGGGACAGGTATGTGAATAGTGGCTGAGTTTTAAATCAGTGGTCTGAGTGTTGCAAACAATAGTGCTTCTGTAAAATGTTGCATTTTGGCTTCACAGACATGACCTTGGGAGCCCAGCCTCCCTCTTCATTATCAGTGGCTGAACAGCTGCGCAGAATTAGAAAGCAGCCATGAAGAACTAAAGAGGACTTTTTGTGTGATGTCATGATGCACTCGGTGGTTGAAAAACATGAATTGAAGGAGTGGCAGGACAGCAAAAAGAGGTACCGAAAGGAGAACGCGGCGCGCCAGAAAGAAGCCACAGAGCAGCTCTTAAACATTATGGAGTGCCAAACGGACATGCTCCAGGCGCTACCAGGACTGCAAACCGAGCAACTCCGCGCCCGTCGTCCCCTGAAGCCACTGTCGCAAAACTCTTTCCCATGCATCCCCCGCAGACACTGCCAACACACTTATCAACCTTCTGGTTCCAGTCTGCACCCGCTGCATTCCACTCCTGCCCTATCACAGTCCACCCCTGTGGACTTCCAAATACTATTTTAGCTAATTATTCTCTGAGTTAAGAGCAGTTTGTCATATTTTAAATATCTTTGGCATAAACTATTAACTGAAAAACTGTTTCTTAGCTGTCATTCTTGATAGATTTCTCAAGGATTGTGTTGGAAGTACAACTCTGACATACATAGAATTGATTTAAGAGCTACCAATAGATAAATAAGATATCCTGTTTAAACTAAGATGTCTACAAGTAAAGGTGATTTTAAACTTCAGCCACCTAAAGAGAAGGAGAAAGTGATTGTTCTGAGGAAAAATTGGGAGCTAAGGCTAAGGTGAACCCTTGGGCCTTTGCAACTTCAGTGGGACTTCCATGCACTTGTACGGTTTAGCCTGTATATACTGGGTAGTGTGGCTAAAAAGCCATTAAAGTAGGAATATGAGACTTGTCCACGTAATTAAATCTAAGCAATTTATGGAGTGGTCTCCCAAAGAAAGTAGTAGAAACTGCACTGCTCATGAGTTAAAAAAACAAGAAAGGAAAGCACTGGAAAACATGCTGTGTAGAGAGCACTCATCACCAGCTGCCAAGTAATGAAGGTGGTCTTTTTCATCCCTAATTTCTATTGTGTGGTATGTACAATTGATACACAGTTTAAGCACTCTTGTAAGAGCAAGATCTTGGGACATGACTTATTCTAATTTAGAATAATGGGCACTGTTTAAAAAAAACCAAAAACCTCTTAAATGGATACAATATGATTTTTTTTTTAATTCTTCTTCTTCTTCTCAAACTCAGGAAAAGCCAAAAAAGGTATGAGAACACCCTTTTATCTGTCTGTGTGATCCCTGAGGTGTTTTGCTGAAGTGACTGATCAAAGTGACACTGTCAAGTAAATCAGGACCAAAATCTGTGTAAATTGTAAAGTTGTTGAAAAGCAGTGTAGAGCCTTCTACAGAGTCCCACTTTTTTAAAAAAAAATAGCTTTTCAAAATAAACGCTTGACTATCACGGGTAGCTAAAAAGTTCTCATACCTGCAGAGACGCTGCCTGTGCATTAGCCTAATGTTTTTGCTCTGTGCCTGAGAACCAAACAAGTGGAGCACAAAAAAACAGAACTAGGTTCACACAGCTGGGCTGTTTTATGTCTGATGACTGGAAAGTAAAGCCAACAGTGCTATTTTGGTATATGCTCCATACAAAAATGACTGAGGTGTTGCATACATACAAACAAAAAACAGGAAAAGAGATGTTATTTTTAACTTTCTAAAAAGATAAAGGAAACAGTTTTTTAAAAGATCAGTTTTTAAAAATACTTGACAGTGTCTCTTTTGAAAGCAACTTGAGTAATAGCTGTGACTTCACAATTATTCAGAGTTACTAGATTTGTGGATTTTTAACAACTGTTGGTCTTGGTGTGTTTAATGAGCTAGTTTTGTTGTTGCATATGCATTCTTTGACTTAACTACGCAGTTACTAAAATTATTTTGTTTTGTTCTTATTACTTTAAAAAAAAAACACCTTAATTTTGTTCTTTTGTTATTATATCACAGTTTGCTTTTTACAGGCTTTTTTGCAAACCCCAAGGAAGGGATGGGAAAGGGGCAGAATATTGTAGTGACATCTTACTGGGAACTTACTACTTTTAGTAGCAGCCTCTATGGTTGAGCAACTTAATTGCCAAAATGTCTGTAAGCAATGGATGCTTTCTGTGTAGTATATATTTCTCTCTTGATTTTCGATCCTGGATGTCACCTTCATGACTCTATCTTCAGATTTTTATTTTATTTTGTTATTAAATAATAAGCTTGATGTCCTTATTACTCCCTTGTCAGAGACTATTTTAGTTTCTTTGGTTATCATCCTGACTTCAGTATTGGGGGTGGAGAGGGAGATATACCTTGAGTAAATCTGTTCACAAAAAGATTCTGGATAAGCAGTGAAGGGCTGTAATGGACGTAGGTAGGTTGTATTTTGGTGCCATTGGAAAGCTGATGCTGAGCTATGTTAGTACTGGGATAAAGTAAACTGCCTGTCTAAGGCACAAAGAGAAAAGGAGAACATGGTATTATATTTTCTGCAGATGAACACATACTGTACTTAGAAAGAGATACAGTTTGCCATTGAGTTATATTGGCATAAATTCAATTGAAGGAGCAATATTTTTTAATTATTATAATAATGCAATTTTTCTTCACGGGAAATGATACTCTGTTTATTTCAATGTGTATTCAAAGTTGTAAATTATCCTTTTTTCTGCATGGCATTTTTAAAACAATTTTGTGAGTTTTCATACCTGTCATGAATCTTACATTCTTTCTGCATGTGAAGAGGGTAGAAGATAACCATCGGTGACAGAAAGCATTCTCACAAGAACAGTTTAAAACCCTCTCTTTTCACGATCAACAAGATTCAAAGGATTCACTATATTCAGGATATAAAAAAAATAGGGTTAATTTTTTCCAGTGAAATATGGGAAATGTTTAATTTTAAAAGTAAAATTAAGGGTTTTTTTTAACAATCTATATTAGTAAACTAGGACTCAAAAATATACCCACTAGAATAATATTTCTCCTTTCAGTAATTTCTGTTTCCTTCTCTTTTCATAATGAATAACTGAAAACTCTTTTAAAGGAGCAATTAATCATTCCAAAGGTACAAGTATTAAAGGTAATTTTATCAAATGTTGGAAATATCATCACTTGTCATAATTATTATTAAAAACAAACTACACATACAAATCAGTAACATCTGTTATAGAAACTGTTACATGGTGTTTATTATTATCCATCAAAGCTGAAGTGTGTGTGTATGTGTCACTTTGTTCTCCTCTACTAACTAGTTCAGCTGAACTTCCGTTGAAATCTAATCTCTTCTTGAATGACAAGTATAATGCTATTGGCATCTTGGAAATCAGCTTTAATTGTATATAGGAAAACATTCAGTAACTGACTGAAATGGAGAAATAATGTATGTTGTCTTGGAGATGTGTGGAGTTCATGCTTTCCTTAATAAAGTAATGCCATTTATGATTCAGTGTTAGCTATGCACTATTCAGATACATTTTCAAGAATACTGTAGCTCTTTTTTGATGAAGCTCCAGTGACAGTAGTTTGCTCTCTAAAATGGAATTCTGCTTACTGTCATGCCAGAGAAACTATCCCAGAACCAAACCAACTCATGTGTAGGTACAATACCAGAGGAAGAAGGCATGTTACTAAAAATTACTGTGGAAAATATTCCCAATTCATATTTCTCAAGTCATTAATAATGGTGACGAATAAAAAAAAAGTATAAAATATGATGTGACAAAATCCCCGGAAAAATTATCTGGATTAATTATGAATCAGTAGATTGTTTCTCGATTCAGGAGAGATTTTAATATATTCCAATTGGTGCTGTTCATCTCCTGGTCTAACTCATGCTCATATTTTATCACAGGTTTATGCACAATGTAGTCTGAGGTATTTAAGAATCAAAGTGCAAGCAGTTCTTCGGTTGTTTCAAACAGAATGTGATCTCTGACCCAATGTGGACAAATATAATACCTTAATACTGTACAAGCATTAAAAGGGATTTTATAGAATATCTTTATGCACCAAACTGGCAGGCTCCTTTACACTTCCTGCTTATAAATCAAAGGCTTATATATATGGTGCGGCTATGTGCATTAGAGGGGTATGAATTCTAAAGGGCACCAACATGCTGCGCACTTAACTGCTCCGTGAAGATCTTCCTGGCATGCATTAAAGTTCCCTAGCATGTGTTAAATGTAGTAATGAAGTATTATCTTAATGTGTAGTAGGGTATTTTTAGTTCATGCCAGCTGGGTCTACACGGGCCAGTTAGTGTGCAACACATTGCTGCACTTTAGAATTCACACCCCTGTAGTGTGCATTGCCGTATAATGTAGACAAGCTCCTAGATCACATGATCCCTTGCACTCTGTATAAATGCTGCAGCTTTATTTACAAAAGTTTTCAAAATTATTTGGTTAAAACAGATTAAATGTCTGTTTCCAAGAAGGCAAATGCTTTAACTGAATAATTCCAATCCACCCAGGTGGTTTCCACAATCATGATCATTTAACCTGACTTTTTGTTTTAAAAAATAAGCATTACAAATGGTGTGTTTACACGGGGCAAGAACTAAGGTTTCTATTTGCACGCTTACCATCTGTACACGCTGGATGGATGCTCACAGGAAGCAGGAACTACTTGTGATTTTATAGTGGTATTTAAAACAAAAAAAAAAACCATGCACACAGAAGGAAGTATTTCATGAGGCTATTGGGCTACAAAAGTCTGTTTCAGTCTTGTAAGGGGAATCTCAAGTAGTACTAGTAAGTTTTAGGGAGATACCTTAATAATGTGAATCAGGATTACTTAAAGTATATGCTCTTTATTTTCAGCATATAAACTAAAGGCCTGATCTTCAGTTGCCATTAAGTCCAATACAAAATTTGACTTTAGTGGGAGCTGCAGGTACTTGGCACTCCTGAAAATCAGGGCATTTTAATTAGGTGGTGATTTAGATGCCTAACTTTAGCTACCCTTTGTCACAGTTTCAGGGTAACTGTTCTTATAGCCCCAGGGTTGCCAACCCTCCACAATTAATGCCTGGAGACTTTGTCCAGGACAAAGATTAATCTTTAATTAAGCATTATGTCATGTGATGAACCTCCAGGAATACATCCAACCAAAACTGGCAACCCTAAAGTCCCCCCTCCCATCCCATCCCAGCCCGTGGTTCACTCCAGGAATGTCAAGTCAGTTCTCAGGCCTCTATCTGTCACTAGTGTCTGCGTGGGGAGCTATGTCTCACTCCCTTCTGACTGGCAGTTATAAGGCTTCACAGCCCATCATACAAGGTGATACCCCAGCAAGCCTGTCTGCCTAATGGCCAGCATCTGTGTGTTGCTTTCTCTCCGAGGACTACAAACTGTGTATTGCCAGCAGTTACAAGTTACCGCACAGCTCTTTCTACGCAAGCACATTTATTCTCGTAACAATAAAAGCATTACAGAGACACCATAATAAAAACAATAAACAGATCTACCTGCTTATTGAATGTACCAGAAATTGCCCATCAATCCTCCGGGGCCCTGGTAGGTCAAAGTCTTTCAATCCCTTCAGCAAGGGTTGGAGGTGCCCTCTGTCCCCTCCTGCCTATTTGCTGAGTCAAAAGAAAGACACAAATTTGTTTAAACTCTACTTTTTATGCCACAAGCCCTTTCTTTGTTTGAGTCTCTGGAAAACCCAGTTTGAATCAGTATATGCAAACTACCCCAGAGGATGGTACGTCTCTGGAGCGGTTTACAGTCTCAGCAACCCGTCTTATCATTCACCACTATTTTTAGTTCTTGGAGGAGCTATGATAACCCTCCTCCATGGAGCAGTACACAGTCATATATAATCATTCATAAATTTAATACAATAGACCCCAAAGATATTTTATGGGTTTGCAAAATCTGTCACACCTTAGTTTTAGGGTTTTGGCGTAGCTTTTGCATCTTTGTTTCCGTAATTCACATACAAAAAATAAATATTAAAAAAAATTATTTGAAAGTTGATGAAGTTTAGCCAGTAAACTAATCTCACAAGTGATGAAAGTGAATTCCTTTGTGTCAGTCACAAGCAAATCCAATTTTCTTAAATCTTCTGTATGTTTATGATTATTCTACTAAATTCTGTAGAATATTACTACTTTGGTCACAGTGCAATTTTAGATTAAGATGGTGTTCAAAATGCTTCTGCAGCTATTTCTAAACATTTAATTTTTAGTTCAGAGAATTTTAAGTGTAAAAATTAGGTAAGCTTACTTTTCTTTTCTTTGATTGCACTCTGTAGGGTATAATCATCAACATGTATGTGAAGAACAAAGGCAGAAATCTCCTGAATTCTACAGCAGAACTGCATCTGAATCTAATGTGTATCTGAATAGTTTCCATTACCCCGATCATAGCTACAAGGACTATGCATTTGATACATTAAGCTTAGACAGTTCTGACAGTATGGAGACCAGCATATCTGCGTGCTCCCCTGATAATATTTCCAGGTAAATGTTAACTTCTCATATTTTTTTCTTAATGGAAACTGTTAGAACAAGTTATAATCATTGAAGCTGTATATACCTAGGGCAATTGAAATGTATTACTTCTCTTTAAGGTGAGAAAAATAAGATAGCAGCTTTTACTAACTGGATAAGAAAATCTGCAAGAATTGGACAGAAATACTATTTAGCATTTGGATACTGTTTTTCATTTTCAAATCAATGTAACTAATTCTCATCTCATCCCTGAGTTTTGCAGATGGGAAATTAAAGTATGGAGAGGTTAAGTAACTTGTTGAAGGTCACACAGAGAATCAGTGTCACAGCTGGGATTAAATCTATGGAGGAGTTGACTTTCTGCATGTTTTAGTGGATTTGGCATAAGACTGCCTCTCTGATTGCTGTAGACTTCTTACGTAGGATATTCATTGTCAAGTCCATAATCCAGCAACTAAGTTTACTCTCTGTCTGTATCTAAGATGTTACCTCATTAGGGGCTTGGATTGCTGAACTTTTTGGATCTCTTGCCAATAATCTAGCAATCTAGTCTCCCCTCTCCAAATCAGAATTTAAAAAAGAGTTCTTGGTTCCTAAACATGGGCCCTAATCTCTAGGCTATGCTTCTCTTATTTTAGGATCTTATCAATTTAACCACTAAAGATAAAAGCAATATCTTGTATTTATTTAAAAACAAAGTTGCACAGCAGCTGGGGTCTGAAAACAGCATGTTGACAACCCTTTCTTCTCTGACTATCCCATTGTGGTGATGGCACTTTGATTTCTGCCAAATCCCTGTTTGGGTAGTTTGGGAAAGCAATCCTGTCAATGAAATAGACCATTGTCACAGAATTAGAACTTCTTCTGAACATGAGGAAAGTTTTTTGGCTGCCATATTGTGTTTTGTCTAGCATCTGTTTCCTTGAGTATCCGCCCATTGCGCTCCTCTTTTATTGTGGCAGTGCTCTGGGAGTTTTTACTAATGTTATGGAGCAATTTGAGGAATAGTCTCCTTATATCTGTATTGTATTACCAACTTAAATGTAATGAAGAAGTTGGTTAATTGTTGGAAATAGATATTCAGGATCAATATTTGCTGCAGTCCTCTTGTTTTGTTTAGAGCAGCCAACTGTAATATAGAAGATAGATGTAGAGGCCTAACAGAAGTTTGTGTTTTCAAAGCAGGAAATGTTGATCCTGTGACAGAGTTTTCATTACGTGTTGTTGCACTAAGTTGCAAATATAATTTTAAACTTTTCTGTCTAATGTATATTGATGTAGGGAAGCAATGGCTGCTGGCCAGATTCTGATATCCTTACTCAGGCTGAGCAGCGCCTCAGTGATGCGGTTTGTACAGTACAATTCAGCTTGGTAATGGTATCTGAGTCTGGCTTTTTGCTATTATTGACTTATTGCACTGTGATTCTCATTAACACAGGCATCGTGCACCTAGGCTACCCACAGACAAGCTTGCAAATAGAAGCTTAAAGCTGGGATTTTCAAAGATGCCTAAAAGAGTTAGGTGGCTAACTCCTGTTGAATTTCACTGGGATTTGAGTATCTAATTCCTTCAGGTTCTTTTGGAAATCTCAGCCTAATTTCTAAATATGTTATTTACACACAAACACTCTCACACAAATGCATGCAGTACTTTTATGGATCACATGATTTCTCACTAGATAAAGTTAGTTTTGGTGGGTATTTGTTTATTTTTGTTGATCGCGCATAGCTGACAGATGTCTTCCTCTTCTTTGACAGATTCCAGGACCATTAGGCATATTGAATTACAGTGGTCTAATGGAATATTTTAAAATGATTGCCAGCCATGTCCCAGTGCTAGGGGAAAATTCAACATTGCTGTTTACTAAGTCACATACAACATAAAATATACAAAAGAGCTAGTTTAGGGATAAGGAGAGAGGTTAATTGATGGAATACCTGAAGTCCCACAGTTCTCAAAATACAACTGAAGTATAAATTTTGAAAGGTCGTTCATTAGCCTATAAAAATAAGAGGTACCACGAACCATTAGTAACTTCAGTTTTCCTGGTTGAAGTATCAGAGTGTAGAGCCTTGAGCTTTACAACCCTATCTGAACCCGACAGGACCCAACTACACGTGTTGGGATTGGGTCGGGTTGGACCTGAACATAACCAGATCTGAATTCAGGAGGATTGGGTCATCTCTGATTACCTCCTCTTGCCCCGGGGTAGCTGCATGCTCCACTCCTGCTGACCGCCACCATCTCGCTGCACTCTGTATATGCTACAGAGTGAATGTGCTGATGAGTTGCAGTGCCTCTCACTCGGCAGCATGCACAACACAGCAAGACAGCAGCTGATGATGCACCAACCTCAAGGGCCTAAGGTGGCTGGAGAAGGATCCCAGGCATGGGGCAGCCCCCATAAGGCCAAGCCCCAATATTTGGGGTGAAGTGTCAGGTTTGGGAGAGGTCAGTTCTGAAAACAACCCGACACTCTCGGGTCATGTTCAGGTTGGCTGTGCTTGGCTCAGATTCAGGTCTGGGTTGGGCTTTAAAATAAGTTCTAAAAAGATCTCTAATAGGGCTTACATTTTTAAGGGTCTTCAAAATCAGCAGGGACAAACAAAGTTAATTGCCTTGGATAGGGAATCATTGTAGAACAGGGAGCTGCTATGATCATGGTTACTCAGTCCGATGTGCAACAGTGCACTCCCACAGTGAGTTTAAAGTGTAGTCCAAGCATTTGTCTACTGCAGAGACTGAGCAAGGAAACCTTTACAGGGCAAGAAGGATAGTTATGTTCTATTGCACCAAAGCCTAGCACCATTTTGTTGTTGGTGCAGCGGTCAGGTGTCCCCACTATTTGCCAAGGTCTAGCTGTCACAATAAGAAATCTTTCTGCTGCACCTGCAGTGATAGTAGAAGCTATTTTTCTTCCCTAAATTGTCTTTTTAGGGGTCCCCAAAAGGGGTGATGGGTGCAATAGTCATCCTCTTACTATTTTGTTCACCATGTAGGCCTAATTTACAAAGCACCATTTTTGGTGTATTCATTTTGAATACCCTACTCCTCCTCTTACCACCCCACGACTGTGTTATCAGTAGACTCTCTCTGCTAAAATTAATTCAGCCTTTATGTCTCTTCTTTACATTCTTTCTTAAATCATTTTATATAACTGGGCATTGTGGAAATTCATGAATCTTTATCCACTTTCCACCAGTTAGGCATACAATTAAACTAGAACTGCTAGGACTCAATGATTACAATAGGGCTGTACGTGTGTGGGACTCACCCCTGTGGCACCTCCTGCTGGTGTCCTAGGAATTGGCTCTACTTCCAGCCTTGGAGCACCCTCTGCAGGCCGGTGTCCCGCTAACGCCGGTCCCGGTGCCCCTTGTACGCCAGGGTGCTGCCCCTGGCAGTAAGCCCTCACTTGCAGGGTCTCCCCTCCCCAGGGAACCCCCACCCCCTATCCCTACCTCACCTCAGTCGTAGGCTACTGCCAGTCACCAGCTAGCCCTCATGCCCTGGGGCAGACTGCAGTATAAGCCACTCATCACAGGCAAGTTTGGGTTTGGACCTGCTGCCTCTGTCTAACCTTGGGCTGTCCCCTGCAACCCCAGTGCCTGTTGGGCCTAATACTAGGCTGTAGCCTGGGGCTTTCCTGGCTGGAGCTCCCCAGCTCCTCAGGCCCTTCCCCAGCCCAGCTCCAATCTAGGTACTCTGCTTAGGTCCCTACATCCGGGTCCCTCCCTCTCAGAAGCCAGAGAGTGTCTCTTGAGCTTCAGCCCAGCAGCCCCTTTTTGGGGTCAGCTGAGTCTGTTTGGGGCGTGGCCATAGCTGAGGCTGCCTCCCAATGAGCCCAGCCGAAGGCTCCCAGCCCCGGCCCTCTCCAAGGGCTGGCTTGTTAACCCCCTTTGGGCCGGGAACAGGTGACCACCCCACTACAAGGGCCTTCAGCCTTTTTCTCCTTTCTTCAGTACTGAGATGTAAGTCTTTCAGAATATATGATTGTGTGTCCTGTCATTCAGTGTTTTTTTACTGATACTCCCTACTACCTGCTCTTTATTTTAATTTGGTAATTTCTGATACCAAGTTCAGTGATACAGTTCAGAGGTTACAGTTCACAAGGTAATTTCTGATTTAATTTAATTTGGTAATTTCTGATCACAAGTTCAGTGATACAGAAGACACTCAAAAAGAAAAGGAGTACTTGTGGCACCTTAGAGACAAACAAATTTATTTGAGCATAAGCTTTCGTGAGCTACAGCTCACTTCATCGGATGCATTCAGTGGGGAGATTTTATATACACAGAGAACATGAAACAATGGGTGTTACCATACACACTGTAACAAGAGTGATCAGGAAAGGTGAGCTATTACCAGCAGGAGAGCGGGGGGTAGGGGGGACCCTTTGTAGTGATAATCAAGGTGGGCCACTTCCAGCAGTTGACAAGAACATGTGAGGAACGGGCGGGGGGTGGGGGGGAAATAAACAAGGGGAAATAGTTTTACTTTGTGTAATGACACATCCACTCCCAGTCTTTATTCAAGCCTAAGTTAATTTTATCCAGTTTGCAAATTAATTCCAATTCAGCAGTCTCTCGTTGGAGTCTGTTTTTGAAGTTTTTTGTTGAAGAATTGCCACTTCTAGGTCTGCAACCGAGTGACCAAAGAGATTGAAGTATTCTCCGACTGGTTTTTGAATGTTATTATAATTGACGTCTGATTTGTGTCCATTTGTTCTTTTACATAGAGACTGTCCAGTTTGGCCAATGTACATGGCAGAGGGGCATTGCTGGCACATGATGGCATATATCACACTGATGGATGTGCCGGTGAACGAGCCTCTGATAGTGTGGCTGATGTGATTAGTGTCCCCTGAATAGATATGTGGACACAGTTGCCAATGGTCTTTGTTGCAAGGATAGGTTCCTGGGTTAGTGTTTTTGTTGTGTGGTGTATGGTTGCTGGTGAGTATTTGCTTCAGGTTGGGGGGCTGTCTGTAAGCAAGGACTGGCCTGTCTCCCAAGATCTGTGAGAGTGATGGGTCGTCCTTCAGGATAGGTTGTAGATCCTTGATGGTGTGCTGGAGAGGTTTTAGTTGGGGGCTGAAGGTGATGGCTAGTGGCGTTCTGTTATTTTCTTTGTTAGGCCTGTCCTGTAGTAGGTAACTTCTGGGTACTCTTCTGGCTCTGTCAATCTGTTTCTTCACTTCAGCAGGTGGGTATTGTAGTTGTAAGAACACTTGATAGAGATCTTGTAGATGTTTGTCTCTGTCTGAGGGGTTGGAGCGAATGCAGTTGTATCGTAGAGCTTGGCTGTAGACAATGGATCGTGTGGTGTGGTCTGGATGAAAGCTGGAGGCATGTAGGTAAGTATAGCGGTCAGTATGTTTCTGGTATAGGGTGGTTATTCTCCCCCCCCCCCCCCTTCCTCACACATTCTTGTCAACTGCTGGAAATGGCCCATCTTGATTATCACTACAAAAGGTTCCCAGCCCCCCCCCCTCCCCCCCCCCCCCCCCCCCCCGGGCTCTCCTGCTGGAATAGCTCACCTTTCCTGATCACTCTTGTTACAGTCTGAATGGTAACACCCATTGTTTCATGTTATCTGTGTATATAAAATCTCCCCACTGTATGCATCCGATGAAGTGAGCTGTAGCTCACAAAAGCTTTTGCTCAAATAAATTTGTTAGTCTCTAAGGTGCCACAAGTACTCCTTTTCTTTTTGCGGATACAGACTAACATGGCTGCTACTCTGAAAGAAGACACTCAGTTCATGGCCAGAGGGACTTCAATTTTACAATTAGATGGTTACTGGTGTCAATGCAGGGGAGAAGTAAATGAGTGCTATGTTTTGGGCTATGTGGCCTCTTTCGACCCACATGTTATAGGGATGGCAAACCACAGTGAACCCACAAACTCTAATGACTCTCAGATCTACATTTTTGGACAATTCTGGATGAGAGACTATATTTATTGAGAGTATACTATACTTAATATACTATTTGTATTTGGCCCTAAATTGGACTTGTAATTTTATAATAGAGTTGATAAAAATTTCCAGAGTTAGTTTGTAAAATATGGCTTCAGTCTTCAACTATATTTTTTTTAATGTATACAGTGCCAGCACTTCAAATGTTGCAAGAATAGAAGAGATGGAAAGACTTCTGAAACAAGCTCATGCTGAAAAGACACGACTGCTTGAATTCAGGGTAATCTAAAGATTTGTTTGACAGAGGTTAATAGATACTTTGTTCAGATAATACACATTTCATTTGGCCATTCCTAAATTGCAGTTGCCTAATACAGCACTGAAGTATTCGTTTTCCACTTTCCCCAACTTTGTCCCACTGGAATCCTGCCATTCCTGATACTCTGTGCATCAGCTACCATTTCTGTGGCTGAGGTGGACAGAAATCCTTTAAGAGCTAATCAACGTTGCTCCTTCATCTGCTAAAGGGATGGCTGATGAGTAGTACTTGCTTACAACCCCCATCTTTATGGGGCTGCTTAAAGTCTACTAGCCTAGGAGGCAAGAGACCAGCCCCTGTAACTGAACCAAAGTCTCTCAAATGGCACGGCACTAGTCTACTAGTATATGTATACCAGTCCCTATTGCTGGACTTCAGGTAATGATTTTAGATGGTTTAAAATAAAATCAGCCCTATTTTCAAATTTTAAAGTGACTCATGAGTGAAGAACAGGCTTTAGCTATGAAACAAAATAATACTGCACTTTAGAACTGACATTCGTGAATGTTAGTTATATTTGCTTACATTTAAATTGGGCACAAAAGATTTACAGCCCTATTTCAGTCTCTTAACGTTAACAAATACACTTAAATCCCAGTCAGCAAAATGTTTGATAAGAAGTAGTATTTCATTTCATATTACAGTGGCTAGGTTGTTCTGCATTCAGGAATATATTTTGACCCTCTTACAAGAAAATATTAATGGTTTAACAATGAGTTTCCTTCAGAATCAGTCAAATTAAAAGACTAGATGACACAGAGGGTCAATCCCTGATAAAGCTAGGATTGGCTATACTGACCTCAATTAGACCCTGTTCAAGCTGGTGGACAACTGTTTACACCCCAATTTGTAGGGGGGAATGGTGAGATTATATTATGTAGATGCAGCTTTAATGTGACTCAGTACTTTTGTATAAAAATATATTGTCTTCTAGCTTTCTATTTAATATGGCTCTGATCATTCCGGGATTGGAACCTGCTAGCGGTGTTTAAACACCAATCCTGTTACCATAGTGTTAGTGCACTTAACATGACATAATGTGCACATGGATTTTATTTATTTATTTTATTGTGAGAACTGTTTTGTAGCCTACTGGTGTGGTAGACGACCATGCTTTCTCTTCTCCATTGCTCCAGATAACAGACAGTGGTCCCTCTCATAAACTTCACTGTTGCCTTAGATCATACTCTATATAATGAACCAACGATACTTTACTATTTGCAGCATTCTAGGTTTTCTGATGTGATATGATTCCCAGACAACCCCCCCCAAACTATCCAGGTTTAGAAAAACCGTGCTTGTGACAACCTTGTTCAAATGTGATTCTGATTCCTGTTCCCAATCCACTTTGCATATGTTCTTGGCTCCCTGAGAGTTATAAAGGGGCTTGTAGGAGCTCTGGGTGGGATCAGGTTACTTTTAAGTTTATCAGGTATAGTTTTACATAGCCTATATCTGAAACTCCGTGTGCACTGTGGTATATAGGAACGGGAAATGGAAGCCAAAAAACGAGCCCTGGAAGAAGAAAAGCGTCGCAGAGAGCAACTAGAAAAAAGATTACAAGAAGAAACTAGCCAGCGGCAAAAATTAATTGAAAAGGAAGTCAAGATACGTGAGAGACAAAGAGCACAGGTGTGTTGACTATCTACCATCTACACACTGAAACAGCTATATAGCAAGCTTTTCACAGTGTTTAAGGGAAGGAGTTTCTGTAGGTAGCTGGTTGCTTGAGTGCCTGTTGAATTGATTATTTTAATATTTCTAAGATTTTGTCAGTGGTCTGTTAAGGGCCTAGGATAGGTGTCTTTTTAGTTATTTAAATCTAAATCAATAAATATTTAGGTATCTCTTCCCATTTATATTGGCATTGTAAATATACTGTATTAATCCTATAAGGTTTGTCACTGAATCCACTCATGGCCCAACTGTGCAGTCTTTATCACAACTCTGCTGAATAATGGACATTTCTGAGAGTACACGGTGACTTTTATAT
Source organism: Chelonia mydas (assembly GCF_015237465.2). NCBI lineage: Eukaryota > Metazoa > Chordata > Testudines > Cheloniidae > Chelonia > Chelonia mydas. Next base: position 188,101,763 of record NC_057849.1, on the reverse strand, counting down.
ATGGGACATTTTGGATTGTGAGTTGTCCTCTTCCAAATATTTTGCTGAAAAGAACAGAAAAGAAGAATTTTATTTCCCCCTTTCCCTCCTATACACAGCCTCTTCAAACCAACTGAGTGACGAATATTTATTTTGCCAACATTATATGAAAGAAACAATAGTTCATATTTGGTGAATGGATCCCAAAGCAGAGACATTGGATTGACATGATGATATAACTGATCTTTCATGAGCAGTATATATATATATATATATATATATTTTCAATTATGAGTTTTTCTTCTGGTTACCCAGAAAGACCCAATTTTAGGATTCTGGGTTTTTCTTTTCAATGTTTCCTGACATTTAAACACCAAAAACAATGGAAGGAGCAGCATGTTCTGCAGAAACCAAAGCTACCCCAAGCTTGTTCAGTATAGTGATGTACAATTTCAGAGGGTGCCAAATATACACAATACAAAAGGCCACCACTGTATGTAGAAGGATGCAGTGATACTAAGTGTCTCAAAGCACTTGAAAAACATTTACGAGTTAGATGTATACCATTCCATTGCATAGATAGAGAAACTGAGGCACAGAGCTGTTAAGTGACTTGTCCAAGTTCACACAAACAGAGTTCTTCTTTTCCCAAAGCTGCCACAGACATTTTGACACACACGTCTGTGCTTTAACCCCCCAAAAAACTCTTCTGTGATTTGAACTCTGTTTCTTAATGGATGATTTTAAGAAACCTATGTTCTCTGCTGAAAATCTGTTGTTTTTTTTATGCCAGTATTCAACAGTTTACATAGGTACATATTGCAAAAATTTGTCTGTTCTCTTAAGAAAATCCAAGGCTGCAACTCACAAATTTAATCTTTGCTACCTTCATAATTTGAACATGGCTGCTACTTGTACTTTTTATCTGCTTACCACAAATAGAAAGAAAAAAGATGAAAGATTTATGGAGTATCTTTTTGCTCTGTGGTAGGCCCGCCCCTTGACTCGCTACTTGCCAATCAGAAAGGAAGACTTCGATCTACGAGGTCACATCGAAACAGCTGGTCACAACATAGAGACCTGTTACCACATCTCACTCACGGAGAAGACCTGTCGAGGCTTTCTGATTAAAATGGGAGGGAAAATTAAAACATGGAAAAAACGGTGGTTTGTTTTTGATAGAAGCAAGAGAACATTTTCTTATTATGCAGGTAGGTTGTATTTCTTCATCCAGGATTGAGTCCTTCTGTGGCAGTACCATTCTTATGTGCACCCATCCCAGCATTTGTCACGTAGACCCTATTGTTATGTTGTGTCATTTACACAATATTCTTTGTTATTCATTTTTATTTACTATTGTTGGTGTTGTGGAGGCGTTTCACGTCCTCAATCAGAAAAGGGCTCAATTATGCTGGGTGTTTCATTTACATACACACACATATACCACCCACCCACCCACAGTCTCTCTTTCCTTTCTCCTGTTCTGGAGAGTTTGCAATCTGAGATGAGACAGAAATGAGTGCAACAGACAAAGGGAGGGAAAAGGGCAGAGGAGGGTAACAACAATAAGATTGTCAGGTTCGTACTGTACAGCATGATGGTTTTGTGTTATTTAATTATTAAATAAATAAAAATCAGTGACAATTGACTTTGGTATAGCCTAGTCCTCACCGGTGGCCTGATTTCTGGTAGGCTTCACAGAAAAACTTGATTCGTGTTAACTTATTTAAAAAAAAATCAGATTAATTATTTGCCTTTGTAACCCACTTTCTTTAACGTAATATCTCATCATATTTTAACAATGTTCCTTGTGGTCTGGAGATGATGAAGATCATCATCATAATTTAATGATAAATGCGAACTAGATTCTTGCTTTTACTTGTCATACTCCTAAAGGCAGTTAAAACAGAGACCAACCAAACTTCTGTCATTTCTAGACTAAGGAAATCCAATAAATAAATTTCAGAAACAGCTACATCTAGATTATTACCATCTTTTAAGATAAAAATCACAGGCTTTATATTGCTTTATTACATAGTCTAGTTTTAAATAAAAATACTGGAAATATACAAACGGATGCAAATACAAAAAATCTGCAGTACTACTATACATATATGTGGCTTGTTGTTTGAATGTGAAAGTTGGGATGGACCCAGAAATATAATTAATATATAACTTCCATTGGTAAAAGAAATCAGGCAGTGGCTTACTCTAGGTGATAACCGTTACCAAGCAAAGGAACACATATATGATATAAAAACTGAACAGTTCCATTTCCTCACGTGACATTACATTAGAAGCAGGCAGAATGGAGCTGAATATTGGTAGTAGAGGAATATATTACAAATTACCCATTTTATGTTTTTGAAAAATTGGTACTTATAGTCACTAAATGTCCATAATATTTCAGCATAGTTTGCAATATTAGTTGTGGGAAAAATTAAACAGAAACATTCATTTTTACTGTTCTGCATATCTGGTTTGTTTATTAGCAAGGCCTTTAACAAATACTATAGTGCTCCCATCTGGTAGTGATTTTTAAAAGATAGTTACTTTAATAGTTACCAGTTTCAGTTTCGAGTTCAGCACAGCTGCTCTAATGTAGTGTCAATTATCAAAGAAAACTTTTCATAATGTCTCGGACTCAAGCCAACAAACAAAATTAAATGAAAACCTCATACCAGCTGAGTACAAATGCAGCTGTTGGTATGCATTAGAACAGAGGTGGGCAAAATACGGCCCGTGGGCCACATCCGGCTCGCAGGACCATCCTGCCCGGCCCCTGAGCTCCTGGCCCAGGAGGCTGTCCCCCCGTCCCCCGCAGCCACGCTGCTGCGCGGCGCAATGCTCTGGGCAGCGGGGCTGCAGAGCCCAGCCTGACCGGGTGCTCTGTGCTGCGCGGCTGCCTGTCCTGGTGCAGCCGCACTGCCAGCCACCAGTGCTTCAGGCAGCGTGTTACGGGACAGGGACCGGGGGCATGGATGGGGCCGGAGTCCGGGGGGGGGGCAGTCAGGAAAGAAAGGGGGGGGGGTTGGATGGGGCGGCGGGGGGCAGTTAGGGGCGGGGAGTCGGGGGTGGTCAGGGGACCGAGAGCAAGGGGGGTGGATGGGGCAGGGGTCCCCAGGGAGCCGTCAGGGAATAGGTGGGGGGGTTGGATGGGGCAGGAGTCCTGGGGAGGCCATCAGGGGGCAAGAAGTGGGGGGGGTCGGATAGGGGGCAGGGGCCGGGACATGCCTGGCTGTTTGGGGAGGCACCCCCTCCCCAACCGGCCCTCCATACAATTTCAGAAACCCGATGCGGTCCTCAGGCCAAAAACTTTGCCTGCCCCTGCATTAGAAACTGTCAGTGTGACTTTAACAATACAGCAAATCTCCAAGATAAGTACTGATGCTATAAATGTAGAGTACATGGCCTATAACTGAACATACAGGTATAATGTCCTTAGGATTGCAGGTGTATTGAGCAGAAAGAGAATTGACCCCGAAGCCTATAATGTAGCACAAAGACTAAAATGTACAAGTAGTTAGTTCTTGACCTGAAAATTATATAGAACTTTCTTGGTACAAAGACTAAGCATTGTCTAAGCACTAAACATTACATCATCAGATTAATATTTTGGTATGAATATTTCTTCCAAAACGATAAGAATGGTTACTCACGTCTAAAGTGAAATGCGAAATGCGCATATAGGGCCAGACTTTGGAGGGGCAGGGGAGATGAAAGCAGCCTACCCTCTTTGCAAGTAGAAACTGCAGGCACAAGTAATGGAACTTAGATGGTGAACATGTCTGCATAAATGACAGGAATCAATCCCAAACAGGAGGCCAGTTGGAGGGTGTGCAGAAAATTCAGTCCATAATCTTTTTCTCTTTAATGTCTCCTAATTAAAGCCATCCCTGAGTCAACTTCTCCTTGGTCTCTTAATGCCATCATTGCTCCAGTAGTATTATAAATATGCCAAAGACCCGCTTGCACCATTGTTGAGTAACAAGTTAAATTTTAGTTTGCAGCTTCTGAGAGTTTACCGTAACAGGAAAACTATTTTTTTTTTTTAAACAGTAAAAGACCTCACGCAATGTGGTTTTGAAGTAAAACTCTGGATCAAATTGTCTGCCAGATTTGGTCTTCACGGCAGCTTTGGGGGGGAGGAGGGGTGAAACGTCACTGTTAGCTTGCCAGTTTTCTTGTAATGTTTTAGCAACAATGATCTAATAAAAAAAAATTAAGGTGAACACTGCATTTAACTTTGTGTGCAATTTTACCTACTATAAATATGCTACCCAACTGAAAAGGCAGGCTGAAAATTCCATGGGGTATTTTGCAAACAAAAGTGCTAGCGTGCAGTCTTTGATTAATACAGTGGTGAACATGCAAATTCAATTAACCCTTCAACCCTTACGGTAGATTGTTTGTTTCAATTTTCAAAGCCCAGTTTCTCTCTCATTTGCAGACAAGCATGAAACTAAATTAAAAGGAGTAATATATTTCCAAGCCATTGAAGAAGTCTATTATGATCATCTAAAGAATGCATATAAGGTAAACATTATCATTTTTGTTATTTTTATTAATTATCCTATAATAGCATCCAAAATGTGGTAGATGTTGTACAGACATAGGAGGATAAAATTCATGTCTCAAAGAGCTAAAAAAACCAAACCCAAAATCCCTTACACACACACACAAGGCATGGAAAAGCATAGAACATATCAATGAATTGGCCAGGGCAATGACTGGCATTATATGCAGTCTTCTTGTAGCCGTGTCAGTCCCACGATATTAGAGAGACCAGGTGAGTGAGATATTATCTTTCTTTGCGCCAACTTCTGTTGGTGAGAGAGGCAAGCTTTTCAGCTTACACAGAGCTCTTCAGGTCTGGAAAACATATTCAGAGTGTTTCAGCTAAATACAAGGTGGAGCAGATGTGTTAACTATTTATGGTAAACGATCTGTTCCACCTTGTATTTAGCAGTGACACTGTTGAGTACATTTCCCAGACCTGAAGAGGAGCTTTGTATAAGCTTGAAAGCTTGTCTCCATCACCAACAGAACTGGGTCCAATAACAGATCTTACCTTACCCATCTTGTATGTCTCATACATAATTTTGTTTGTTCCATATATAAAACAAGCTATTAAGAGACAGAAGAGATGTAGTCCACCTGGCAAGTGATGTGGTCTCAAAAGAGAGAGATGGTGGTAGAGTATCTGGCAGCATTAGGGAGGACTCAGCAGGCGAGAGATGACCACATGGAGCCTTTCGTATCAGCCACCAGTTCCAGATGCTGAAAATGCGTCTGCTGGCACATACACAGAGGTTCTTCCTGAATATGGTGTTTTAGGGGTGAAATATTGGCTCCAGTGAAGTCAATGGGTGTTATGCCATTGACTTCAATGGACCAAGATTTCATCCTAGGTTACTAGATCTGCAGCTACAGGTGACCTAAATCAGGGGATGTAGTTGTGTTTCTAGCCCAAGATGGGAGTTGATTTGATTTTGAAGCTCTGGGAGGAGTACCCCTGACTAGCATCTGCACTTTGGAAGGACTGTGAGCTGCTTCAACCCAACCTCAAGAAGTGGACTTTAAGAATTAAAATGACTTCTGATCACTTGCTGCAGCAGGTGCACGGGAGAAATTGTGGTTTAGAGATGAAGCAATGTTTGGTCTCACATATTGCTGCTCAGTTTAGGAGTAAGTCATACAGTGTGTCTGCATTAGGCCTGAGTACTCTCAAACTGTTTCTTGCAGAGGTAGCAGATGGGGTTGAGCAAATCCTGAGTTACTAAGGATGAGATGTTAAGTAGCCATTGCTCAACTGGCTTTTTCCTTGACAGTCTCCAAGTACAGAATTTTACTCACTGTCAGTAAACTGCTCTCATGTCATACAACTGATTTTGCTGCTTCTTTTTTATTTTAGAGTCCTAACCCATTACTCACTTTCAGTGTTAAGACTCATGACCGAATATATTACATGGTTGCTCCAACTCCAGAAGCCATGAGGATATGGATGGATGTTATAGTTACGGGAGCAGAAGGCTACACCCACTTCATGTTATAATAAAATGGTGCAAAAGGTCATTCACAAGGCATATTGCAATAACCTTATTCATGAATTTAGCCATATGCAAGTGAATTTGAAAAGCCATATACAATATTGGTAACTGTCACAAGAATTCTCCCTATGATGTGCACACAAACTCTCAAAATCAAAAGATTTTATACACACAAGTGAAAGTAAGACTATTTGTTTCTTTTAGTTGATCATTATAGTAGCAAAAGAACTAAAGCTATTGAAAGTGTCATAGTGTTCTAACATTGGTAATCAAGTCAACTTAAGTATGGTATATTGATTCAGTAGTAATTTCTTACAAATTCTATATAGAAGATGTCTTCAAAAATACAAACTGAACAGTTTACAGAATTGTTTGTGTGTGCTCATTGGTATGCAAACATTTTAGTAACGGAACAGAAAGGTATAATAGCATATATTTTTAATATGCAGTATTTGACATTTATAGATAATTAGATGGCTTTTAAAAATTTTTACTTACGTATTTTATAAAAAAAAAATAAAAAATATGAAAAAAACAAACACACCAGCCTACAATACATGTATTTCTTGTCTTAGTATTTTAAAATATTACTACAGAGCCAAAGATTTACATGATTTCTGTGAAAGAATGAACTCAAATTGTGAGCTGCGATTTAGCTTTGTGTAATGGAACAATGCCAAAATTCTTCCTAAATTTTAATAATTCAATTGCAACAGTATTCTGTACACTTAAATTACCAGTTGTACAAACTGCATGTATAAAGTCATTTACATAAAGCACAACAAAGAAGCAATAGCTTCACAAAGGTGGTCTCTCTGACAAGGTAAAACTGAATGGAGACAAGAGTAGCAAACTTAACTTTGCCATACGTTTTCTACATTCTCTCTGCAGGAAGCATTGAACTGATTCTCTCTCTGGTTCCTGTAACAATTTCTGTTGTATGAAGTTCAGTCTTGCCATAGATATGATTCTAGTCTAAAGTTAACATGTGCTGATTGAACACCCCACTGAAATCAATGGGTGAAATCCTTGCCCAATTGAAGTCTGCATGAAAACTCCCATTGACCTCTGACAGTGAGACTGTTCAAAGTATACATCGGTGTAGAATTTCGCCATATGATAGGGTAGAGCACAAAGAAAGGCAAGTTGTGAGAGCACATATTAAAACAGTAATATAAATACAAACTTTTAAGTAGCAAACACAGCAAAAACCTATTTTTTAATGTATGCTCCTTGTAAATGTTCTCCCATTTAAAAACTGCTTTCTAGCCCTTGACTATTATTATATAAAAATAAATTATTATTGAATGAAACCTGGACTTCAGGCAAATCTCCAAACAGTTCCTTAGTTTAGTATTCTGGATTTGAATGTGCCATATTGTTCATTTAATTAAAGAAACCACACTAAAAGCAAAGAAGAAAGTGGCTTTTGATTAAACAAATGAAAATCTGAAAGCAGAATACTTTATGCTTGCAGAAAATGTTGCACTTTTAAAATCCTATATCTGGCATGAATGGGTATGAAATTTTTTTTTTTTTTTTGGTGTGGTAGCACAGGTCACATGATTGCTCTAGAATTATTTTATTCGTTTTGACGTGCAACAGATTTGACAGTATGAATCGGGAAAGATGGAACTGTTATCACCAGGAGTAATTTTTATCTTTAATTTCTGTGCAGATTACAGCTATAAGAAATTTGTAATCTAATGATTTTAAAACCAATACCAGAAAATAGTTGCTTTGAGTTATATAATTATATTTTTTTCTGTGATTGTACCTTAATTTTACTTTTATGTATGGTTATACAAGTTTTATAATAATAATTTTTGTATCCTGCATGATGCAATTAAGACTTCTAAATAAATGTTTTAAAAAATGCTTGTTTTTATTTTTAAATATTGGCCTGATTTCTCATTACGAAACAGTCTTGCTTTTCTTATCACTATAATCATTTTCATTGCATATATTTAATATTGTTGACAAATGCAAAAATTAGTTGAAATCTGATGATCCAATAATTTTTTCCATAAAAGAACTGTGGAAAATAGTATATGTGTGTGTTGTACCTAAAAACTATCTTTTGAAGAATACTACCTGCCTACATCGCATATGCATATCTTTCATTAACCTTCCTTCTTTTTGTAATAAACCTTAGTCTGAGAATTGTGAATTGCCAGCCCTTAATTTTTATTTATCCACAGAACAGGAACAGCAGAAGTTCAAGTTTTTTCCCATGCTTGATCTTGACCTGAAGGCAAAAGATGTTAGTTTAGTCTCTATGACCTATGTAATCCTTGATTCATCTGCTGAGACTCCCAATAAGGTTGCAAATATAGAGTGGTGGGTTTTGTACTGCGGACGCCTAAAAGCTGGACTAAAACTACCACCTTTATTTTATATAAATCCTGAAAAGGGACCCTGGCAGCTCCAGTCGGCACAGCTGACCGGGCCATTAAAAATCCAGTTGGCCGCCCGCAGCTGGCCAGGCAGGCTCCCGGCCCGGCAGCTCCACAAGGCTCCTGGGAAGCAGTGGCAATTCCTCCAACTCCTCGGTAGAGGGGCAGCCGGAGGGCCTTTGCGCACTGCCCCAGCCCTGCGTGGCAGCTCCAGAGCTTTCGCTGGCCAGCTGGGGAGCCGGCACTCAGGGCGGCGCTTGCAGGCAGGGGCAGCGCATGGAGCCCCTCGAGTAGTCCCTCTGCTTCCTGGGAGCCGCAGCCACATAGATGTCAGCAATTCCTGAAGCCCACAGCCTGTACCCTCGCTCACGCTTCAGCCCCCTGCCCCAGCCCTGAGCCCCCTCCCGCCCTCTGATCCCCTCAGCCCTAGCCCAGAGCCTCCTCCTGCACCCCAAACGCCTCATCCCCGGGACCCATCCCAGAACCTGCACCTCCAGCAAGAACCCTCACCCCCCCTCTTGCCCCCCAACCCCGTGCCCCAGTCCTGAGCCCCCTCCCAAACCCCTCATCCTCAGCCCCACCCCGGAGCCCATTCCCCCAGCTGGAGCCTGCGCCCCAACTCCCCCGCCCGCTGCAAAGTGAGGGGGGGCCGGGGGGGGGCAGGGCGTTCCGTTTTCTGCCATTAGAACGTTGGCAACCTGGCGGGGGAGGCGGTTTGTTCTGCTGGGAACGAGGCATATGCCCCGCCTCCCCCGGGCACGGCAGGACTCCCCCTGCCTGGGGCTGGCCCAAGCTCTCCCTGGCGCTGATTGGCGCCTGCACCTCCGAGGAATGAGGATCCCTCCCTCCCCAGGGGACCAATGAGTCAGCGTCCCTGGCTCGGCCTCAAGGCGCATGCGTACTCCCCCTTCCCTGTCCGCCTCCAGGAGGAGGAGCCTGCGCAGTCCTCCCTCTGTTTTGGTCACGCGCAAGCGCCTGCGCACTTTCTCGTAGTCTGGTTTTTAAGCGCCGACGCAGCGTCTGTATCTCGTTGGAGGGCACCCGCTCAGCTGGGAACGCAACGGCGCATGCTCAGTTCTTCCCCGCGCTACCGGGAAACGACGAGGGCGGGCCATGGCAGCGGCGGGCGGCGGGGTCTGGGCGCTGTGGTTGCGGGGACTGACCTGGGGCAGGGCCGCTGCCCGATGCGCGGGGTCCGGGGCCGGCCGCGCCTCGCTGCTGCTGCTGCGGTCTGCGGGTAAGCGCGGGGCCAGGCCGTTACCTGCGCCCAGCCCGGCTCAGGGGGGCGGGGCCTGGGCGCGCTCTGCTGTGACGTGAGTCCCGCCCGCGGGCGGGGAGGGGGCCTGGGTCCTTTAGAGGAGCTTTGTCAGCACGTGATCCCTGTGACCCTCCCCCCTCCCCCTCTGCTGTTTAGGGGGGAGGGGAGCCCTACCACCCTTCGGCCCTCCAGGGTTGGATGTCACTTGTTCTTCTTGCCCTGGTGTCAAGACTAGGGTTGCCCCCCCGTCGGGCTTTTCCCAGGAGCGCTTCTTTTCTCGAAGTAACTGCCTGAGGGAGTCTGGAGTGCTAGGCCCACACTGCTAGCTGCCCCGGGTTCCAGGGTCATCCTGGGTGCCCTGGCGTGTGGCACCTCAGAGGTGGCAACCCTAATCTCGATCTTCTTGTGGACCCCCGTGCTGGGTGTTCTAGGGGCATACATACGTGTCGTGTCCTTTTTCAGAAGCGTAGCTCTTTCTCAGGCTGCTGCATGGTGGGGATGTCAGGGCTGGAGGGCTCATGAGGAAGGTCTCAGCTTGGCGAATGCTTCACCCTGCCTTAAGAATATAAGAACATAACATAAGAACGGCCATACTGGGTCAGACCAAAGGTTCATCTAGCCCAGCATCCTGTCTTCCAATGGTGACCAAGACCAAGTGCCCCAGAGGGAATGAACAGAACAGGCGATTATCAAGTGATCCATCCCCTGTCATCCATTATAAGCTTCTGTCAAATAGAGGCTAGAGACACCAGTCCTGCCCATCCTTGCTAATAGTCATTGATGAACCTATTCTCCATGAACTTATCTAGTTGTGTTTTTGTTTTTGTTTTTTAAACCCTGTTCTTTTGACATGTAGCTAGGGTCTGACCCATTCTGCCATTGCCTTGTCATCTGTTCATGGTGTGGCGAGGCTTACCATGCCTTCCCACCGCCTTTGATGCTCCACCTTGATCTGAGTAGACTTCCCCTAAGACACTGTATGCTGGTTACAGCTGACTGTAGATTGCTTTAATAAATATTAAAAGCAGCCTTGAGCCCTTATGAAGCTTTTGTCCATGCCTTCACTGAAACGAAGTGTGCAAGCCCTTGCAATAAAACAATAAAGGGGAAATGTTAAGTTGTTCACGGAGTATTTCTTGAGATATATCAAATCTGTCATTCCAGGAAAATGGCACCAAAATTATCTGAAACAGACTTAGCTTATTTACTACTTAAGTATTATCACCAGGCTGTACAGACAGACCCAATTACATTGTTCTCAACTGAAGTTAGCTAAATTTAATTCAGAACTCACATTTAAGTGCAATTATTTATCTAGCCAACATCAGTAGAGTAAAAAGAAAAGGAGTACTTGTGGCACCTTAGAGACTAACAAATTTATTAAGTACTCCTTTTCTTTTTGCGAATACAGACTAACATGGCTGCTACTCTGAAACCCATCGGTAGAGTGTTACCTGTATAACTGTTTCTGAAATCGGTTGAAATATAATTTAGTCTGTGCAATCCAGCCATATTGTTTCAGCAGAATCGGAGTTCTGAACCAGTTTAGCAAAATCGGTCTGTGAGCCTGTTAGATATAGAGGCTGTAGAGAACTTGATTTTTGAATAATTTGTTATATACCACTTAAACTGGAGCTACAAAATGTACAGTAACTGCGAACAAATTTATCTCTTTTACTGGTAGTTATTCCCCTTTCCACATGGTACTATCAATACCAATACAAACACCTTTTGTACTGAGGTAACTGCATCCCCACTTATACTGCTAAACCATACTAGTATAGTTAAAGTGGTGCAATTTTTCTAGCACTGTATGGACAAGGAGTGTAAGAGTACCGGAATGTTCCTTTGGCCAAAATTCTTTCCTTTCCTCTCCCCTGTTTTATACACTCCTTTCCCATAGATAAGTTTGTGCTATATACTGACTGTTTACCACTTTTCACCTTTGAATTGCAGTCATTTCTACTTTGTGTTGTATAATTTGAAGCACTTATAAAAGCCGTATATAAAGTATGAATTACATGGTTCATGTGTTGTCATCTCATAACTATTTGTCAGGGCAACTTTTGAGGAAAGTAAAGGGGAGGAGTCATGACAAAAAGGGCTCAAGGTGTAGTAACTATATATATTCAAAGCTATTTACCATGAACAGTGTTTTGTATCCCAAAGATCCTTTTTTTTTTTTTTTTTCCTCTGTGTTTGTGCTGAGTTGAATGAGTTGTTGAGAACATAGAAGTTGCTGTACAGAAATTGATAAACCCAGATTAGCTTTCCAAATTTTCAGGCATCTGCCTGCTTGGGTGGATCAGATTGTAGGTTCAGGGCCAATTTAAAAAAATACTGATGGAGGGAGGAACATTGCTTTGAGGTTCTCTGTCTGCCCAGAATAGCACTAGATTTTTTTTTTTTTTTTTTTAGCTTGTACTGTCTCTTCTTTTTAATTCTTTGGTGTGCAAACAACCCCTTCGACTACAGAACAAGGTAATATACCAGACTACAGACAATGCTGTTAAATGCACTGTGTGAACTGAAAAAGTATAGAGGGTTTTTTTTGCTTTTCATTGTGATAGTAACCTTTTTTAAAAAACAATTCTTCAAACATGACTGACTAACTTTTTGCTTCAAAGTACTATAGCAGCTTTAAAGAGCAATGATCAATATTTACTGTCTTACTTATCAACATAGTGTATCTGTTGCAAGTTATAATTGTGCACATGTGTAAGTAAAAAGGAGATGTTGTGAACATAGCCTTTAGGGTAACAGGAGGCTAGATCTTAGTTGCTGCAGGACAGTTCTGTGGTGTGATACTGTCAAGGCCCACTTGTTTTAATGCCTAGCATTTCTGTATCTACTGAACTACATCACTAGGTCAACCTTGAATTAATATTATAGAGGCCCAGCAGATTTTATTTAGGTATGCATTCGTTTTTCATTAGTGAAAGGTTGGTCACTGGAAATTATTAATGTGTCAATATTATATAGTGCTTATGACATAGCTTTAAGAATCTGAGCTAATATGTCAAAAGGTTCAGACTCACCTTAGCATTTCACAGATCATATATAGGAGGGGAAATGTTCCCAAATGACTTTGCTTCGTTGACAACTGAAAAGCTGCTAAAAAGTGGATTTAATTTTAAATATTACAGAAACCCATGAGGTCTTTTGAAGTATACAGTATATGAGCATTTTCTTAATCTCTCCAATGTGTAAAACTAATTCAGCCATAAATTTGCATCAAGCTGAATGGCACTGAAGCCTTCAGCCTAGTCTGTGTTTTCAAAAGTGAAAAGCCTTGTGTGGCCATCTTGAATTAGTGTGCCTGTATGTGTTCCTCTAACTAAACTAACAATTATTTATTCAATACACCAATAAAAATCTGACTTGGTTTATAATTATGTAGTGGAAATCAGTGGTTCTCAGCTGGGGGTATGTGGCCCGTTATGGGACTGAGAGTCAGGTTCAGGGGATCTACTAGCCCTGAGTCCCGATGCCCTGTGGGGTATAAGCCCCAAGCCCATCAGGGGAGTTGAGGGGTGGGTACCAGGGATGTTGCGCCCTCCCCCCCCCCCAAACTGCAGTGCCAGAGCAGAGTAGTCCTGGGGCAGTTCCACACCCCCACCTCTACTCCCCACCACCCCTCCTCCCCCACAGGCCCTGCTTCCTGGCCGGGTTGGAGGTGGGGAGCCAGGCAGTGCCATAGGGTGGGCAGCCACAGCGCTCCCCTGTCATCTCCTGCTGCTGCTCGGGGCTGTGGCTGCTTCTCAGTCAAAGGGGGTTGGGAGCTGCTCCTGCAGCCAGTAAGAGCTGCCCAGGTGGGGGGACACGGCTCTAGGTTGGCCAGAGTCCTTGTGGAGCAGTGACCGCAACCTTCCCGGCACATAGCCCCTAGCTACTCCCTGAATGCACCCTGAGCTACCCCCGTGTCTGCATACTGCCCCTAGCTTCTCCTCTCCCTGCACCATGATTGGTTTTCAAACTTTTTGAGCTGAGCGCTCCCCTCCCTCCCCCTCCTCCAAGTTATAATTTTTGGATGCATGCCCCCTGCAACCCAGACAAGGTGGGCTGAGGTGAGTCTGGGAGTGAAGGTGGTGCTCCTTCCCCGGGCCCTGCTGTGCAGAGCTGGCCCAAGCCCCGGCAGGCGTTGCTCCCTTCCAAAGTAGAAATCAACTATGCCGAGGGCCCCCTTGCCCAGTGGCTAGCACTAAAGCCCCAAGCCTGCCCTTCCACCCGCTGGGCCCTGGAGTTTTCATAGCATGTTGCGGGGGCTCAGAAGGAAAAAGGTTGAGAAACCCCTGATGTAGATGATTTGTCTAACCCTAACTAGGCCCTCCAATTTAACTGTTCTAATATGTGCAAGACCGTGGAAATTTTCAAACCTCAGTAACTTGTGAGTAGTGGGACAACATGAACTATAAGAACAATTTGTGTGTCTGTATGGGCAAAAATCCCCCAAATCACACATTGAGGAATCTGTACCTCTTTAGCAGGTGGTCATTAGAAATTGTGTCCGTATACTCTTTTCCGAGCAAATGCACTTCTGACAGATTAAATGTATTGTTATTGTACCTCCAAGCAGAAATAGAATAAAACAGACAGGAAAAAAAGACAACCACAACAGAGAGATACTTATGTTAAAAGTACTCTTCACTGTATACCATGAATTTTAAGCAGCATTGTTCATAGTGGTAGTGTTCATCTTAAAAGCTTGGAGGAGGGCAGGAATGATAAATTATCAGAATCCTACTGGACAGAAATGACATGCAAATTTGGTAGCCTTTTGTGCTATGCATTTTCACACGTGTTATTCCAGATGCAGCCTTCAGTTCAGACGTACAGCATTCGGTATCTCCCCTGTCACATATCCTTGTTGATAACAGGTTTCTTGCTCTTATGGTATGTGGAGAGAGAAAACCAGATACTTTTGCTTAGGCTTTTTAGCTGACATGACAAATGTGGTCATCTTTATCTGAAAGATCAATCTAACAACTCCAGCTAAAATGCTGGTTTCATCCTGGTTCTGTACAATAAATAAAGGCTCCAAGGAATCATTATAGTCCATCATGTCATCTTAGGTACATAAGGGCTTTCTAAAGATGGCATTGAAACTAGAGAACTATATTTAAATGACACTGAGGAACTGATCACTCAGTTTCCTTGCTTTTACGGGTGAAGCTCAGTCCTGAACCAGTTTCTTTGTGTCAGTATTTCATCAGTTGCTGAAAAGTAACTATTCTTCCCATTATATAGGGTTGGGATACCTAGTAATGGAGTCATTATGACTTAATAAAATGGTATCAGAACCAGATCCCTGTTCTTAACTGTCTGTCACTTTTTTCATCTTTGTTGCAATATCTAGACACACAATGTTAAGTCCATGATTTATCACCATTTTGGAGCGGGGACCCTTGAGTTTCTTGCAACTGCCCCTAGTCTCCATGCTACAGCCCCATTTCACTCAACATTGCCATGTCCAGTAATAACCAGAAGGGGTTAGAGCTGCACAGGAAGCTTCTCCCATCAGGAGTAAATTTGCTTCCTTTAGAATACACCTATTCCTGTGGCCTAGGGAGCGTTCCCTTTATTAGAATGCATTTCTTGAACTTAAAAATTGACTTTTTTTTGTTTTTGTTTCCACTCACTTTTGAGTGAACAGGACGTGAAAATTCGGCTTTAAATCTCTGAAATTTTCCCCTACCTATTAATCATAAGCCTTTTATATTTAGCTGGTAACTTGATCATCTTCTAAACAGCAGCTCAAACGGTTACTTTCCTTGTTGTGTTTGGGATTGGTTCTTTCTGCTAGACGGAGAAATATCTTCTACAGTATTAGTTGGAGGATGCTTTATCTAGCTGCAGTGGGACTCTTGAAAATATTGTTTTATTGTTATTAAGATAACTACTGTATTAAGAGACTTCATGGGGAAGACTGGCTTCAGTCTGAGTTTAAAATTGTTTGGCAACAAGTTGATTCCTCTAAGTATGACAGTGACTTCAAAATATTTTTAGGATGTTAGTGGTATGTACTCTTCAGTATCTCCAGAAACTAACTTTGCCTTTGTATCTGTGATTAATCTGGTAAAATTTTCACCAAAAATAACCATTTCATTTTGAGTCAGCAAATTTGTCAACTTACTGAAATTGCCTAATGACAGTGAGTTTATGGGAGCATACTGTTGTTTACTTACTGGTACATCTGTGCTATCTCTCAACATTGGGGACGGTTTGTACTACTTGAGTATTTTTCTCTAATATTCAGCCAGCCTTTTATACCGAAACATTTTTATGATAAAGGATTTTAGTTTTTAGAAAGCCCTTGTGGCAATTCTGTCTTTTCATTGAAGCTTTTCTGAGCTTCATTTTATTAATTTTGAAATTAAATCAAGAAAAAACTGCTGTTGTAACTTCTTAAATAAGTGATAACTTCAGTCAGAGAATGAAATCCATCATACAGCAATAAATGTACTTGAACTTGCCTTTCAGAGGTTGGTTGTCTAACTACAGTGTTGCTAGTAGAGGGGTATACTTTTTTTAAATTTGAAATTAAGCATCATTTTGTGTGTCAGTATTTGTACTTAATTAACGTAATTGAACAGTTATTTCCATTAGATACAGTTAACTTAGCTAAGGTGCCATGAGATGGAATAGTCAATTACAAGCAGCTCATTGTTGGTTCTAGAAAGGTTTAAGGATTTGAAATGAGGTGTTTGGCTATCACTGTTCAAAATTTAATGCTCCCAAGGAGTCCAAGGATCTGAATTGTGTTCTTTACTGATACAGAATATTAAAATTACAAAGGAGAATGTGAAAAATGACCAGCATTGAGCATGCTCAGTTCATATGAGGAATCAGAAGAAAAGGCATGAGGTTGTAATACACATTGATTGAAATAAAACCCCTCAACTCAGGGATCTAGCTTAAAAAGTAGTAGTATTAATACATAGCAAGCATTTTTTCTGGCCATTGATAAGTTCAGAGTGATAGAAAGGGTCCGCCAAACTTTGTTTCTGATCGCACAAAGCAGACCTGCCACTATCAAAAGCCCAGTGGCGGGAAATGATGCAGGCAATCTTTGTTGTATCAATTATGTAAACGGCCTAGACAGGTGACTGTCATTTTAGCGTTTAGCATAATAACTAGATAGTGTGTCCATTGATGTTATTAAATGATTTTAGTAGTGACGGGGTTTTGGAACTGAAGTAACTGAGTCCAGAGGAGATTTACAAAAGTGAGTTGGCTTAATAAGACCTTTACTGAACCTCAGGTGGTAGAGAGGAGAATGTCTAGAGTTTCCATAGATCTCCTTTGCTAAAAGTATCTAGCAAGATAACGTGTGAAAAGATAATGAAACAATAACTCCTAATCACAGTTGTTACCTCATCAGCACAGACTCTCATGGTTGATCAGACTTTGCAGAGGGTCATATTTCTAGCAATGTCTAAAAGCTGCTTTTGCCAAATTAATCATTTTATGATTGAGCCATAAATCACAGGATAGCTTTAGGCCTTGCCAGACTCAAATACCAAATACAACTGTAGCAGAGCAAGCAGCAATGTTGCCTGAAGACTTTCTATAACTTTTTACATGATTTCTTTTCTTCAAGCAGGGTGGATTGATTTTAAATCACAGATCTTAATTATTCTTTAAATTAGCAAGCAAGAAACCTTGATTTAAGTCATTTGATTTTAATAGTGTTTTATATTTATACATTTTATCTATTTTTCATATAAAAAGGTTGGGTTTTTTCCATTGGTTGATAACCATTCAAACACATTGATTTACACCTAAATATAGCCATTATACTAAACTTGATATTTTTTTGCTGACCACGAGCACACACTATCTGTATGCGCTCATTTAAGCAGTTATATAGAACTTGTTAATTTTTAGCTTTATGATGTTAGAAAACGAACGATGGATAAGAAAAAAGTTTATCACAACATGTTTTAATTTAAAATAAATATGTTTGTTAAGCAAAGCAAGTGTTATTTAAATTTGGTGAAATGGAACTTATTGTTCCAGGTCTCCACATGTCCTTCAAGATTTTAAAATTAATAAGAGAACGAGATCTACGACTAGTTTTATGCATAGATTGAAAGAGGGAAAACAAGCGTTGCTGTTTTTTCAACTCCCAGTTGATTTTTTTTATTTATTTATTTTAAACTATATGAAGGAACTAGTCACTGAACTGAACTAATTGGATATATTGAAATGAAGAACATATTGTCTCTATAGTGGCAGAAGAGGCTACCGCTGTCAAAAGCTGGTTTAGCCCTTCAACAAACGCTGATTCCAGGTGCTTAGCCAGTGACTCCCACCAGTTCAGTGGTTTGACTTTCTTTAAAACTTCAGCAGCAAACATGTGCTGCTGAATACAATTTTTTTGTATTTAATTTAAATGATTTTAAGTTATTTTAATAAGTTTAGGCCTTAATATAGGTTGTCAATTTCAGATTTAATTTTAAATAGTTTTATTTTTAGAAAATGAATTTGAATTTTTTTTTAGTTTAAATTAAATAATTTAAAAAAAACCCAATGTTTATCCATCTGTAAAAGAGATTTGGTGTCTTGTTTTCAGATGCTAGAATTTCACACCTTCAGCTTCTTCTTTTATATGATATAGAAGCCTATGTTATGTGGATGAAGAACCGAATAGCAAATTTAGAAAACGACATTTCACAGGAGCTGTACTCAGCAATGAAAACCCATTGGTATCCACTCTCAAGCCTGTTGTTTCAAACAGTAGTGTCTGTACACCTACAAGTGACAGGAAGACCAAGTGTCAGTTCTAAGGTTTTTGTTGTTTTGTTTTTTTTTAAATTGGGCAACTTGAGAACATGGTGTTCAAGACTCCAATACGTGAAATTCTAAGACTTCTTGGTTTTTCTGATTAGTAAGCTGAAAAAAGAGGAAAATGTGTTTGATTTTTTTCCTCGTTGATACATACTGTTGAGACTGTATAAGTAGCATCAATTTAGGATGGAATTATGAGTCTTGGGAAAAAAATTGTTTTACCATACAAATTTCTGATTGCCCCATTAATATTGAAGAATCAATTGAAAAGGAACAAAATAACTAGCAGTAGTCTCCAGACTAAGTTGGCATTACTGGGATGATGTTCGTTGCGCTACTGAAGTTTGACTAACCTTTTATTTATTGACTGTCTGTTGGGCTCTCCGTACAGTAATGTTACTTGCATGTATTGGTTTTCTTATGCTGGAAAATTCCAAAGCTTGTTTCATTGTTCTCACCTTCTCCCAACCTATCCCCATTCTGTTTAACATTGATTACAGTGGGACTCTGGGCAGGAGATGGTCTGGGTTTGTAGTTCTCTGTGGAGGATTGATTGCCTTTGATTGTAGCTTGTTCCACACCTATGGTACCATGTAAATAATAACTTCACTTCTTAAGATTAGTTTTGAAAAACCTACTTCAGAATAGCAGAGAGGCAAATAATAAGGAAGCACAAATAAATAACTTTAGTTATCTGGTTAGTTTAAATTTATTGAGGAAATATGAAATTTAGTAACAAATCAAGATTCAGTAACGTTCAGTTGTGTGCAAACCCTTTTAAAAACTGGCAAGGGTTAGTCAATCACGTTTCTGATTAGAGTGAAACTGTTAGTATTGAATGACTTGAATATCATCTTGCTTTTTTCATCCGGATAGCTGTGTGGTCCCTGAAGATTTGAAATTGTCCAAATAGATAGTATTGAACATAATTGCCAAACTGTGTTGTGATTGACTATTTTACTTAAACTAAAATATTTTGTTTCAAGATGATTTCTGATGTTTTCTGGTATCTTACCACAAGTACTTCAGTATTTCTGATGATAATTTTCTTTATAAAATGCCTTTTTTTGTTTTGTTTTTTTGTTTTGTTTTTTTAAAGCTTGCAGAAAGAAGTCATCAATCAGTTTCCTTAGTCGACCTGATCGTCCAAATCTAGCTTATAATAAGATAAAAGGCAAGAACCCAGGTGTTGTCTTCCTCCCAGGCCTTAATTCAAATATGAATGGGCAGAAAGCAGTTGCACTTGAGGACTTCTGCAAATCTCTCGGTCATGCCTTTGTAAGGTACAGTCAAGAAGATTGTTTAGAGAAACTAGCATGTATTATAGTATGGCAGCCAGGAATGAGGAATTCTGTGAAAATACGTCTAAGATGCTGAAAATTCTTCCCCCACTTCAGCCTGTTAAATTTTGATTGAAAGCATGCAATATAAGAGAATATCTGCTTCTTGTGATGGTGTCACCGCCAATCTGTTTCGGAGATATGTTCATCTTTTCTATGCAGAGGTTATTTAAATCAGTAAAATGAATTTTTCAGCACACTTGCATGACTCATTGAAATTGTAATTATCGCTGTTCTAACCTGAGTGATATGCTTCATGAAATAGAGTATCAGAATAAAAATGAAAAGTCTTTGAAATTGGAAATCTTCACTTATATTATGGTTAATACATATAAATTAAATAGTTACTGCATGCTTAAATTCTATCCTGCAAGGGGCACTGTGTTGGTGGACTCCTGCTTGGAGCCCCGGGATTTGGGCCTTAGAACAGCTCTCGTTTTAGCTCTCGTATAGAATGCTATTTGTGATGTCTCCACTGCTAAATCTTATGAATACTGATTAGTGTCTATTGGTCAAGTATCTTGAGTGGGTTTAGAGGAGTATACTAGTGAAAGGAGTTGCATAGTACAGGTGAAACATTGTTTAAGAAGGTACAGAATGTAATAAGGATGTACAGTCTTAGTACTAGACAACACATTTATGAACCATGTATAATATATGAAGGAGACGCTTGCCTTGAAAATCTAAAAATGAAAAAATCATGTACGTCTTTGGCTCGTTCTTCAAGGACAGTCCTGTCCATATGTCCAGGTTAAATTTGGATTTGCAGATTTAACGAGCTAGTTTAGTGCATGGGTGCACTGCATCTCCTAGTTGTCTCGTGCTCGCAAATCCCTATGTATATGATTTGACCTCTGAGAGTAACTTTCTCTCTCAACTGAAATTTCTGCAAACCTCGATGATTGAGGTATGTTGTCTTTATTGCAATTGTTTAATTCTGATTAATAGTCAAGAGTATTGTTCCTGTTCTGTGTAGGTACTGTCTGATGCAGCTTGTTTTGTAAGTAATATTAAATTTTTATCTTGACTGTTAACTTGCAGATTTGATTATACAGGATGTGGAAGTTCGGATGGTAATCTTCAAGAGTGTACGGTTGGAAAGTGGAGGAAGGATGTTTTGTCTGTACTGGATGAACTCACAGATGGACCACAGGTTATATTTTATTTTTAAATATAGCAGAAACTGTTCTCCCAAGTTAAAGCATTACATAGCCAGAAATACAGTTTAACGGTCCTTGTGAATGATCTTCTATAAAAAAGAAAAGAATTACCTTTATAGTCATTTCTGGTTTGAGTTGTTTCAAATGGAACAAAAACATGTAAGTCATGAAGTACCTTACACAGGGATGGAGGTGCTGATCAACAAGCTAATAGCAATGGACTATTCTACAATAGTAGAACAACACTAAATGTAAAATAAAGTAGGTTAGGTAATGAAACAATTTGAGGAGAAACCATTTTAGTTCAAAACAGAATAAAGTCAAGAAGTCAGTGTTAAGCTGTCCATTGCATAGATACCACGGCAATGGACGCTTTCAAATACTACATACAGCTCAGTTTAAATTAATGAGGGAGTTCTACTAAGTAATTCTAATGTAGCTCAGAGTGAATATTAGAACCATTGTAATGTGTTAAAACTTGTTTTGTGTGGTGTTTGTCTGTCTGACTTTTATTAATGAGAAGAAAGAAACATCAAATGTTAAAGCACTTCCACAGCTGGAAAAATAAAAAGTAAAGTACTTGACACTCAACTACATTTCAGTTCTCGTTTTGTTTACGGTGGGTCAGTCTGAAAAATCAATAACTTGCCCCACCGAACAAAAAATCAGTAGTTAAAAGCCAGATCTTGTGATGCTTATTCGGGCAAAATTCCCACTGGAAATGACAGCAGTTCTGCTGGCTAAGGGCAGCAAGATTATGCCCCAGGGTTAAGTAGCTAAACAAAACTGAAAATATTTTGGTTTAATAGAAAAAAAAAGTAAATTTTAGATTAAAAAAATCACTGACTTTTTTTGTTTGTTTGTTTGTTTTTTTCAAATTTTATTTTAAGATTCTAGTGGGATCCAGCTTAGGTGGATGGCTTATGCTTCATGCAGCAATAGCTCGTCCAGAAAAGGTGGCTGCTTTAGTCGGAGTAGCTGTCGCTGCAGACTATCTTGTAACAACTTTTAAACAACTTCCCCTTGAGGTAAATGCTAATGGCTTTAAATGTTCTGTTTTTGCAAATTTTGAAAACTTACTGGTGTGAAATCCCTTTACGAAAATTTTTCATTTCGTGTCGTATGGTTAAATGGACTGTAAGAGTTGATGAGTTAACAGCCTGCAAAATAGTGAAATTTCTGAGTGAAATTGTCAGAATTAGTTAAAATGAAGACTTGTTACAACCACCGTATATAGGAGCCTTAATTGTGGACCAGGGACTCATTGTGTTAGGCACAGTACAAACACAAAACAAAAAGATAATTCCTGCCCCAAGCAACTTAAAATCTAAGTATAAGAAAAAGAGACATCAGATGGATGGAGTACAAAGACAGTATTGGTCAGCATAATAGGCAGTGGTCTCATCACACCAGCAATCTAACTATTGTCAGGATTTTGTAGGCATCACGGCAAAGAGTTCTGAGGAGGGTTATGAAGGGGGATAAGAGGTAGGTAGCTCTGCACTTATTACCAGGAGCACCTCCCATATATGAGGAGCAGCAAAGGAGAAAGCAAAAAGATGCTGGTTTGAAAATTTAACAAGTGGCCCATTGAGGCTGGTAACATGAACTGATCAGAGGCAGGAATTGACATTTCAATAGTGAATGAGAGATAAGTAGGGTGGAGATAAGCAGTGAAGAGCCTTGAAAGTGAAGACATGTAGCTCATATTTGATAGAGAAAAGGGAACTGGGAGGTGCGGGGGGGGGGGGGAGGGGCATGGGAAAAGAGTGGTGATGTGGTCAAAGCAGCAGACTAAGAAAATGATATTTGAAGAAGCATTCTGAGTGGATATGAATGGGGAAAAATGGCATTTGTCAAGGCCAAAGGGAAGAATGTTGCAGTAATTGAGACGTGAGATGATTAGGGCTTGGATAAGTCTTAGCTTCGTGGATGGATACGAAGGTTGTTTTTTAAAGATGTGCAGAAAGAAGATCTAAAGGGAGAGCCTGACTGAGGACCTAGAGAGAAGTCTGAGTCAAATGACTTCTGGGATATGGGTCTGAATGACAGGCAGGATGATTGAGCGAAGAGTTGGGGAGGGAAAGAGTGAGGTAAGTGTAGCTATTCTATGTCAAAGGCTAGAAAGTAACTTCATATACCAACACTACTGTGACAGATAAGGCAGTTTCCTGCAATATCTTTGGAAGATCTTACTGTGTTAAGTTGAAATAGCTTTGGAATCCTTTGTGTCATGAATGCAAAGTTGATGTATTATTGTGGGATTGTACGTGACATCTCTTGAGGAAGAATATGGGGCCAGTGTAAACCCTAGAGAAGTGTAATAAGCTTCAAAGGACTATTTCAAACGATATGCCAGACAAAAAGGAACTTTGGGGAC
Source organism: Chelonia mydas (assembly GCF_015237465.2). NCBI lineage: Eukaryota > Metazoa > Chordata > Testudines > Cheloniidae > Chelonia > Chelonia mydas. The sequence goes on along the minus strand of NC_057849.1, from coordinate 188,078,410 downwards.
AAACCAAGTTAAATGGGTTTGCTAGGAAGTACCTGGGGGGAGGTGAATGCAGGTTCCTACCCCAACCTTTTTGAAACTGTGCCCTGAGGGGAGACCCATTGTCTGACTGATTACCTTTTCATGGTCTCTGAAGACACAAGTGAAAGAAAGGTGTATGCCTATGGGTGCTTGTTCAAAGTAAAAGCTTGTCTGAACTTGAAACCACACACCCTCTGATGGGGTTTCAAGGACCGATAGCTTACCAGAGCCCTCTTTGGAGTTGGAGGTGATCTCTGGTAAGCTTATTAGCCTGCGTGTAGGTTTTATTGTTTTAATAGGTCTTCTGTAATGCTTTCATCTTAAGAGTAAATGTGCATGCTTAGGAAAAAGCTGTGTGGTAACTTGTAACTGTGGCAATTACACTGTTTATAGCCTCTGAAAAAGCAAAGCACAGACACAGGCCTGTTTAAGTAGTCTGTCTTTCTGGGGAATTCACAGTGTAGGCAGGGAGCTGTGCAGCCTGGAAATACCCCTATCAGGAGCAAGAGAGATATGGGTCTCTCAACGGAAGAGGTAACAGCTGAGGGTCTGGGAGACTAAAATGGGTGTCCTTGCTGGAGCACAGAGTGGGAATACAGGTACAGTTGTGACAACTACTCTTAAGGTTGCAAATGAACTTTCAATTGAACCTGACTTAAATTTGGTAGGTTAGATCTGGGGTTGAAGTAGGATTTTTCTGCATAATTTGAAACCAACTGGATTTGGGCTCCAAATTTGACACAGTAATTATTGAAGTATTCATCTGAGTGCAGAACTCCAGCGTAGTAGCTTTTTGGCTCTTGCTAGCGATACCTTATAATATAACCTGATCTCAAGGGTGGAGGGAAGGAATGTCCACCAAAAAGCTTTGGGGTGGGAGGGTTTGGTTTTGATGGGCTTCCTAAATGTCTCTTTTTGTGAGCCTTAACTCCTGCATGCTCAAAGAATTTCCCCAGGAAGGAAGGAAGGGCTCAGATCATGTCTCTCTCCCCTCCCCCCCACTGGTAGCCCCCTGTCTTCATTGGGTCCCCTTCCTTGGTGACTTCTTTGGGAGTTCCAAAGGAATGAAGCCCTGAGCCTCTGGAGACTTGGGGGAAGTCAGTTGAGATTGGAGGGTGCAGAGGTCTTCGGATGGGGGAAAGCAGATCAGGTAATATTTCCACCTCTCCCTTTCTGTGGAGCTCCTGAGGTGTGATAGAGGAGAGAGCTCATGGCAAGCCTTTGGAGACCAGAAAAACCCCTATTCCCCATGAGTATTTCACTCATTGACAGTTAGTGAACTCTTCAGAGCCTTGGTTGACTTCACCAGGACTAAAACCAGTTGTAAGGAGCTGCTGAGTCTTTTGGCTGGGTCATGGCTGAGAGGCTGCTGTGTGAGAGCCTTGAATAGCTGAAGTTTGTGGGACGGAGATACAGATCGGCTTCTGAGGCTCACTGTGGGTGTTTCCCTCCTGCAGATGTCAGGGGGGTTACAGGAATGGGTCAAATACACCCCTCTTCCTCCTTCTGACTTCAACTGGTAAGGATAAGTTTGTAAGAGTTTGGGGTTTTTTGGTTTTTTTTGCTCTTAGGAATGTGCTAAAAACAGAGTTAAGGGGTCTGGTTGCCTTGTTTAATAGTGAATCACACTTGTCTGGAATATTCTTTTGCCTTTTCTTTTCTAAATAGGTCCAAAAAGAAATAGAAGAAAAGGGTGAATGGAAGCTGCCAACAAAACACAACGAGGAGGGGTTTTATTGTTTGTCATACGAGTTCATTAAAGAAGCAGAAAACCACTGTCTCTTGAGCAATCCTATTCCTATAACCTGCCCTATAAAACTTATCCATGGCATGAAGGATGAAGATGTCCCATGGCAGGTATCCATGCAAATTGCAGATCATGTTGTCAGCACAGATGTGGATGTGATCCTCCGCAAAGTTGGTCAGCACCGAATGAGTGAGAAGGATGACATGAAACTTCTTGTGTACACTGTTGATGATTTAATTGACAAGCTGACAACCCTAGCATGAGTTGCATGTTAGCACTAATGCATGAGCTTAACACTCAGATCTCTTCTGTGATTAACCAAAACCTCATTTTTTTTTATGGCAATGGAACACTGCTGAATCTGGAAGGATGCAAAGGTCACAAAAGAAAGGAAGTGGAGCTTTAACTTCTGTCTCCTTACCTCTGTTTTGTAAATAAAGGTGTTTTCTTAATGCTGCATTTGCACAAATGGTAGAAAATGTGAAGAAAATGCTGCTGTTTGTTGGAAAACTTTCCCCCACCTTGATTTCCTGTGAACTTTTTTTTTAAGTTTCCTACACTATTTTGTACTGAAATATGTTTACCTTTCTTACATTTGTGCCAAGGGTTAATGTTTGCTACTATTAGAACTGTACAGTACAACTTAATTTTTAAATTCCTTTTGACATCCTAAAATATTGTGCTTTATGCTTTAACATTATTCCATTTCTGAGTTCTGAAACTTGTGTCGGAGCCTTCCCACCCCAAGTATGTACCTGAAATGTTCAATTAAACTAATGCCCCTAGAAACAGAATGGGGGAAAATGCAGCATAATAAAGCTGGCTTCAAATATAAAATGGAGTTTTAGTATTGATATTAAGCCATAAAACAACTGCACAATATTTTCGTATCCTTCGTGCCTGGGATAGTGATGAGCAAGTCTGATTTTGAGTTGCTCAGAATAACTAAAAACTGAAATTTCAGTTCTACAAATGTCTTTCTAAGCTCATTATGCCAGATGAAAAGTAATCACATGGTCATTGTTCTAGGGTCCTGAGGTTGATCTCTACCATTGTATTCTGTAAGAGTTGTGTGTCACTTACATTGAAAGATGTAGATATGTCTGCATCTGTGAATATATTTTATCCTATTAAGGCAGAGTGAAGCAAGGAAGCGGGAGTTGCCCAATATCCCTCCCTAATGTCCTGCAGAAACTTAAATACACAATTACACTTCTTTCAAAAGCAATATGCCCTTCTTTATCTTGGCACATCAGGAAATAATACTTATTTTTCAACATTTGTGGAGCTTCCTATTTATAGAATAGGTTATTTGTGTATCATGAAAGCCTCCTCAACCAGTCAGTTCACCCATCTGTTTGTGATACTTTTGACTTTTCTGCAACAACTCCGTGACTTTGTCCCATTTACAAGTATGGCTAACATCTATTCCAGGAATGGCTTTTATTTAGCTGTAACTACCTTTCCATAGTATTTACATTTATGGGAACACTAGAAAAGACAGCTGGATGCATTTGCCCTGGGTGAGGTAACCATTTTGACCATACTTCAGTTTATCTGGTTTTCTCCCTTTTGATTTCTTGTTACATAGGGGTGGAAGGTATCTTAGCATGTGTGTTTAAAAATGAAAAGGGAAGAGAGGCCAGGGCTGACTCATTCTTGCCCTTGAATGGAACACTTAATTAGTAACCAGATCAACTCAATAGACAGCAAACCTAAGCTACATGATAAATTACAAACCTGAACAATTTACAACTGAAACCAAAAGGTGGGCAGTCAGATGTATCTACTGAGAATATAAATTACTCAGTAGCTGGATCATGTGTGGATTACATTTCACATGTTGCTGACCTACTGATCCAGAAATGAACCTTTGTCTAGGTGTATGAATTACAAGATGAACATATCTAGATGGGAGCCTGAAATTGATTACCAAACTAGAGCAATGTTACACCTCAACCATAAGCAAAATCATTTGGCGTTTACTGGTTTCATTTAATTCAAATGGTAAACTCCACCAATATGGTAAACTGAGACACAAGCCACTACGGGGCAAGCTATTCAGAAGAATCTCACTTGATTATCGAATCCCTTACATTTTTAACATGGAGGTTTTACTATTACTTCAGCAGGGATATAGGGACTTCTGAATGTTTTCCTGTGAAGTGGGGTTTGTGTGTGTTGTTCTCAGCAGTATACAAAATAATACAAGCCTTATAGATTTCAAAATTGAACAGGAGAGATGAAATAAAGACTGCTTTAAATAAAAAGAAGGTTGGATACATGCATTTTTTTTTACTCCACACCTTTCATGGTTTTATAGACATCTGTCTTATCTCCCCCTTCCCCCCCCCCCCCATCTTTTATCCAAGCTGAACAGCCCCAGTCTTTAATCTTTCCTCATATGGTAGTTATTTCATCAGTTGCCTAATAATTTTTGTTGCCCTTCTCTGTACCTTTTCCATTTCCAATATCTTTTTTTGAGATGGGGCGACCAGAACTGCATGCGGTATTCCTGGGGTGGTTGTACCATGGCTTTATAGAATGGCATGATATTTACTGTCCTCTTATTGATCCGTTTCCTAACATTGTTAGCTTTTTTGACTGTTCCTGTACATTGAGTGAATGTTTTCAAAGAACTATCCATGATACCTCCAAGATCACTTTATTGAATGGTAATGGCTAATTTAGACCCTATTACGTTGATTGTATCGTTGGGATGATGTTTTCCATGTGCATTACATTCATCAACATTGAATTGTAGCTGCCATTTTGTGAGATTCCCTTTGTAAGTCTTCGCAGTTGGTTTTGGATTTAACGCTCAAGTAATTCTGTATTGTCACCTCACTGTTTACCTCTTTTTCTATCTTGCACTGGTCCCAATACCGATTTCTGGGGGACACTATTTATTTCTCTTCAGTGTGAAAACTGACCATTTTATTTGTACCGTTTGTTTCCTATCTTTCCATCAGTTACTGATCCATTGGAGGATCTTCCCTCTTATCCCATCACTGCCTACTTTGGTTAAGAGCCTTTGGTGGGGGACCTGATTAAAGGCTTTTTGAAAGTCCAAGTACACTGTATTCAATGGATTGCCCTCCTCAAAGAATTCTAATATATGAATGAGGTGTGATTTTCCCCGTACAGAATCCATGTTGACTCTTCTCCAGGAAATCATGTTCAACTATGTCTGATAATTCTGCGCTTTCTTAGAGTTTCAACCAGTTTATTTACTACTGAAATAAAGCTTACTAGTCTGTAATTGCCAGAATTGCCTCTGGATCCTTTTTAAAAAAAAAAAAAAAAAAAGTTACATTAGCTATCATCCAGCCATGTGGTACAGAGGCTGGTTTCAATGATAGGTTACATACCACAGTTGCACATGCATAGATGAGTTAAAGCAGCATGGGAGGACATGGTGAAGAAAAAGCTGGCATCTTATTTATATTTGATACTCATGCTAAGGCTATTCCACTGAAAATAATGGTGGGATGCCTAAAGGAAAAAAAGTTACTGTGGAGAGAGGCTGCCTGCTGAAGGATTCCTGATACCAGAGAGATTTACAAGCTGCTGATGAGGATGTGTTTCAATGGGTTCTGCAAACTCTTGGCTTGGATGGATGCCCTGTTTTACCATGAAGTTTACCACTCACATGTTCTGGTGTGATTCTAATCTCACTGAGTAATGCCTCTGTATGCTATGGGCTACTTGTCTGTGGCATCTGTTTCTCCATCTTCCTTTATAATCACCAAGACAATGAATATTTTTAATGACCACCTGCCCAAATAAATTATTTTTGCTATCTTTGTAGAAATATTGTATGCTGACACTAATCTTATGCATTTTATGTGTTTAAAAAATAAGTTAACTGATGTCAGTGAGTTTAAAAAAAAAATCATTATTTGACCTATTGTAGTTGTGGGGGTACCTTCCTATTCTCTATATCAAGCGTAATTCACCTGCTTTCACAACGATTTCAATTTGTACTTTGTCATTTCTTTATATTAATCTCCCTGTCCCATTCATTGCCAGATACAAAGTATAACTTAAGAGCATGTAGCATACTAATTGGATCCAGCTTGCTGTACAAGAAATCTAATGATTTAAATTCTGTGTGCAGATTCAAGTGTAACAGCCCAGGCAAGTATTTGTTAATCTTATTTTCCATACAGTAACTCCCATATCTCTGCTTTCTATCTCACATGATGTTATATGAAGCATTCAAAGTTTCCTTAGTCTAAGGGCATGTCTACACTACAAAATTAGGTCAAATTTATAGAAGTTGATTTTTTAGAAAGCGATTTTATACAGTCGATTGTGTGTGTCCCGACTAAGCGCATTAAGTCAGCGGAGTGTGTCCACAGTACCGAGGCTAGCGTCGACTTTTGGAGCGTTGCACTGTGGGTAGCTATCCCACAGTTCCCGCAGTCTCTGCCGCCCATTGGAATGCTGGGTTAAGCTACCAATGCCTGATGGGGCAAAAACATTGTCGCGGGTGGTTTTGGGTACATGTCATCAGTCACCCCCCCCCCCCCCCCCCGTGAAAGCAACGGCAGACTATCGTTTTACACCTTTTTTCCTTGCGGGCGCCATACTGCTTTGAGTAGACAGTGTAGTAGGTCTGCAAACCGTCGTAATCGAACAACCGCTTCCGCTGCCACTGCCACTCTGCTCTCCCGATGCTATGAATCCACCTCGGAGGTCCTCTATATGACCATACTCATCCACCGCTTCTGCTGCCATTCTGCTCTCCTGGTGGTCTTGCAGGGCCGATTCCACTGCAACTGCTCGGCTGCTCTTGTCTCGCCATACCATGGCAAGCGTGCAGCCCGCTCAGCTGTTGTGTCCTGGCAGCAGACGGTGCAGTAGGTCTGCAAAACTGGTCATCTAACCACCGCTACCGCTGCAACTCTGCTGTCCTGCTCTTCTGCAGACACCATACCACGGCAAGCATGGAGCCCGCTCAGATCACTGTGGCAGTTATGAGCATTGTAAACACCTTGCGCATTATCATGCAGTATGTGCAGAACCAGAACCTGCAAAAGCAGGCGAGGAGGCAACAGCAGCACGGTGACGAGAGTGATGAGGACATGGACACAGACTTCTCTCAAAGCACGGGCCCCGGCAATTTGGCCATCCTGGTGGCAGTGGGGCAGGCTCATGCCATGGAACACCAATTCTGGGCCCGTGAAACAAAAACAGACTGGTGGGACTGCATAGTATTGCAGGTCTGGAATGATTCCCAGTTGCTGCGAAACTTTCGCGTGCGTAAGGGCACTTTCATGGAACTTTGTGACTTGCTTTCCCCTGCCCTGAAGTGCAAGAATACCAAGATGAGAGCAGCCCTCACAGTTCACAAGTGAGTGGCAAAATCCTTCTGGAAGCTTGCAACGCCAGACAGCTATTGGTCAGTCAGGAATCAATTGGAGTGGGTAAATCTACTGTGGGGGCTGCTGTGATCCAAGTAGCCAACGCAATCGCTGAGCTGCTGCTATCAAGGGTAGTAACTCAGGGAATCCCACTGGAGCAAAGCCATCCACTATGACCTGCATATTTCCCAAACTGTGGTGGGGCGATAGACAGAACCCATATCCCTATCTTAGGACCGGATCGCCAAGGCAGCCAGTACATGAACTGAAAGGGGTACTTTTCAATGGTGCTGCAAGCACTGGTGGATCACAAGGGACATTTCACCAGCATTAGCGTGGGATGGCCGGGAAAGGTACATCACGCTCACATCTTCAGGAACTCTGGTCTGTATGAACAGCTGCAGCAAGGGACTTACTTTCCAGACCAGAAAATAACCGTTGGGGATCTTGAAATGCCTATAGTTATCCTTGGGGACATAGCCTACCCCTTAATGCCATGGCTCATGAAGCCATACACCGGCACCCTGGACAATAGTCAGGGCCTGTTCAACTATAGGCTGAGCAAGTGCAGAATGGTGGTAGAATGTGCATTTGGACGTTTAAAAGTGCGTTGGCGCAGTTTACTGTCTAGGTTAGACCTTAGAGAAACCAATATTCCCATTGTTATTACTGTTTGCTGTGTGCACCACAGTATCTGTGAGAGTAAGGGGGAGATGTTTATAGCAGGGTGGGAAGTTGAGGCAAATCGCCTGGCCGCTGATTACACGCAGCCAGACACCAGGGTGGTTAGAAGAGCACAGCATGGTGTGCTGCGCATCAGAGAAGCTTTGAAAACTAGTTTCATAGCTGACCAGGCTATGGTGTGACAGTTCTGTTTGTTTCTCCTTGATGAAAACCTACCCCCTTGGTTCACTCTACTTCCCTGTAAGCCAACCGCCCTCCCCTCCCCCCTTCGATCACCGCTTGCAGAGGCAATAAAGTCATTGTTGTTTCAAATTCATGCATTCTTTATTAATTCGTCACACAAATAGGGGGATAACTACCAAGGTAGCCTGGGAGGGGTGGTGGAGGAGGGAAGGACAAGGCCACACAGCACTTCAAAACTTATTGAATGCCAGCCTTCTGTTGCTTGGGCAGTCCTCTGGGGCGGAGTGGCTGGGTGCCCGGAGGCCCCTCCCCCCCACCCCTCGCGTTCTTGGGCGTCTGTGTGAGGAGGCTTTGGAGCTTGGGGAGGAGGGTGGTTGATTACACAGGGGCTGCAGTGGCGGTCTGTGGCTTTCCTGCACCTCAACTATATGCCGGAGCATATCCGTTTGATCCTCCAGTAGCCTCAGCATTGCTTCCTGCCTCCTTTCATCATGCTGCCGCCTCTCCTATTGCTCCCGCCACTTGTCCTCTCGCGCGTCCCTCCTGTCCTTGCGTTCATTTTGTGCTTTCCTGGACTCTGCCTTTGTCTGCTCCATGCATTCTGCTGAGCTCTTTTAGTTTGAGTGGACTGCATGAGCTCAGAGAACTTTTCATTGCGAGTGCGTTTTTTTCATTTTCCCACACACCCAATTCTCTGGGATGATCGCTTCACCCCTCCTCCCCACCTCATGGCTAACGGCGGGGAGGATTTCTTTTCAGCCACAGGCAAACAGCCCAGCAGGAACGACCACCTCTGAATGTCCCCTTAATAAAATTCCCCTATTTCAACCAGGTGACCATGAATGATATCACTCTCCTGAGGATAACACAGAGGGATAAAGAATGGATGTTGCTTGAATGCCAGCAAACACTGAGACCACACGCTGCCATGCTTTGTTGTGCAATGATTCCCGATTACGTGCTACTGGCCTGCCGTGGTAAAGTGTCCTACCATGGAGGACGCAATAAGGCTGCCCTCCCCAGAAACCTTTTGCAAAGGCTTTGGGCGTACCTCTAGGACAGCTTCATTGAGATGTCCCTGGAAGATTTCTGCTCCATCCCCAGACATGTTAACAGACTTTTCCAGTAGCTGTAATGGCCACGAAGGCATCCCAAGGCTTCAGGGCAAATTAATCATTAAACACGCTTGCTTTTAAATGGTGTATTATATTTACAAAGGTACACTCACTCCGCCTTCAAGGTCTGGGAGCCTGGGGTGGGAGGGTATTGGCTCCAGGGTGATAAACAGTTCCTGGCTGTCGGGGAGAATGGCTTCTCAGCGTACACCAGCAAACGATCTTCAACCTCCCCCTCCTCGTCCCCAAAATCCTCATCCCTGTTGCTTGAGACTCCCTTGCAGGAGTCCAAGTACAGGTGTGGGGTAGCTGTAGGGGCACCCCCTAGAATTGCATGCAGCTCATCATAGAAGCGGCATGGCTGGGGTTCTGACCCCGAGCGGGCCTTTGCCTCTTGGGGTTTTTGGTAGGCTTGCCTGAGTTCCTTAAGTTTCATGCGGCACTGCTACTCCCTGTTATAGCCTCTGTCCTTCATGCCCTTGGAGATTTTTTTCAAATATTTTGGCATTTCGTCTTTTGGAACGGAGTTCTGATAGCACGGATTCGTCTCCCCACACAGCGATCAGATCCAGTACCTCCTGTTCGGTCCATGCTGGAGCTCTTTTGCAATTCTGGGACTCCATGGTCACCTCTGCTGATGACATCTGCATGGTCACCTGTGCTGATCAGCTTGCCATGCTGGCCAAACAGGAAATGAAATTCAAAAGTTCGCGGGACTTTTCCTGTCTATCTGGCCAGTGCATCCGAGTTGAGAGTGCTGTCCAGAGCAGTCACCATGGAGCACTGTGGGATAGCTCCTGGAGGCCAATACCGTCAAATTGCATCCACACTAACCCAAATTCGACCCTGCAATGTTGATTTCAGCGCTAATCCCTTTGTCGGGGAGGAGTACAGAAATTGATTTTAAGAGCCCATTCAGTCGACAAAAATGGCTTCGTTGTGTGGACGGGTGCAGGGTTAAATCGATCTAATGCTGCTAAATTTGATCTAAACACGTAGTGTAGACCAGGGCTAAGTATTATTGATGATCAACGGATCACTTAAAGTTTCAAATTGGCTTCGTGGCCTATTAAAATATTTTGTCACACATCTGATATTCAAAGTGAAATGAGAAGTCATCCTGTTTCCCACTCAATCCTTGGCCTTTCTCCTCCTGTGAGCAATGTTACCACTTACAAAAACCCACTACCCCAAACAGTAACGTGTATGCTTGTTCAATAGGAAATAGACTAAAACCAAAAAAATCACTTTGTAGTCATCAGAATATCTACATTTAGGTGCCATTACTCTGGGCTGAATTTGAACTTCCTATTTGCAGATGAAATGTTTTAAAACTCCAGTAATGAATATTTAGACCACAACCAATTTTTTGTAGCTAGGACATACAGAGGATTTAGATCATTAATTTATTCCCTGTATTTATGGTGAAAATGGTTACAATTACTTAGTTGTCTGAGTAGAATCAGTTTTTCTTTCCAAAGGAAATTTTAAGAATTAAATCATTATCCTTCCTTGCCTTCAAAATCAATGTTGGTCATCTTAAATGTTACCGTTTTGGTCACCAGGTTTAAAGTGCTGCTTTTTCAAATGTCCTCCATTTCTGGCAGTTTGTATTAGGTTTACTGGGCTTATTGATTATTGACTTCACTGCAGATTTATCTGAGCTAAGAGTGGTGTCCCAGCAACACAAAGGAGCTCTGGACACTGACAGAGAAACTCAGATGGGGAACCTTGCTGATTTTGATGAGTGTATGTATTAGTGTAGTATATTTTGATGTGTATGTTGTAGACACTAATAAGGGCTTGTCTGTCTTCACTACTGGGGAGATTGATGCTGCTGCAATCAATGCAGTGGGTGTCGATTTAATGGGTCTAGTGAAGACCTGCTAAATCGATGGCAGCGTGCGCTCCGGTCAACCCCGCTACTCCAGCTCCCCAAGAAGAGTAAGGGAAGTCGACTGGAGAGTGTCTTCCGTCGACGCAGTGACGACACCGGGGTAAGTCGACCGACCTAAGCTACATCGACTCCAGCTACGTTATTCACGTAGTTGGAGTAGCGTAACTTAGGTCGAGTTACCCCGATAGTGAAGACAAGCCTTACAGATGTGTTCATCCCGCCATGATACTATTTACACGGTATCCAGTTGCGTCCAATATGCCACTAAAGGGTCATTCAGATATTCATGATTTTGAAATTGTTTTCAGCTTTAAAAGTAGAGCAGGCAGTTGAGCAAGATAGAGCGGAAAAATAGAGAAAGAATCACTGTTGAAGAATAAATTATAACCTCTATAAATATCCCTTGTTAATAGATTTTTATAAAAGAATTTTAATAGCTATCTAGCTGGCCAGTGCAGTAGGTGGATAGACTGATTGACTTTACAAACTCATCTGTAACAGAAGTTTAAATTCATGACTCTATCCAAATTTAATCTACAAAACCATCTTTAATGCTGTCTTCCAAAATGGAGGGCAGTGCTACCTGTCTGACACTAAGGAGCAACCCCCAAAGAAACTGGTATGAATGCATCAAAAAGAAGGAACAATTCTGGTCAGGGGGAAAAATTAGGTGTAAATTTACCTGGGGTGACTATAATCCACAGAGTGAGGGAAGAAGCTTTTATAATGATGGACAAAGATCTGGACTCTGTCCATTAATCATCTTAATTCCTTTGTGTATTTAAAATATTCAGCCATTGAGAGAATGCTTCTGTTTTGTGTGTACTCGGTTTCATTCATGCAGTTCTATTTACATTTATTTATATTAATGTGGTGTATTTATGCCATGTTTGTCTGTCTGATTGTTCTTCCTCCACCAATACTTTTGGTTTTATATTACATCCAACATACCTTTTTTTCCCCCTGTGTTAAATAGTAAATAAATGTAATCCTGTTTATCAGCTTTCAATTTAGCCTGTTGTTTACCTCTTCATTATTGGCTGAGTGGGCCAGACCTTCCTGAACCTGCCTCCTACCTATCATTTTTGTTAATTGTGATTAGATACAGTCCCTTAATCCAAGATAGGCATTGTTCAGGACCTGAGATTTATAGCATCACAGTCCTCTAACACCAAATAAAAATGTAGACTCTCTTTAAGAGGGAAAATTCTATTCAGCTATGCCTCTGCAGCTGCTAAGCTATACGGATCCCTCTAGCCTTGCTGTTATACACAATAGGGAAGCTGTGTCTGAAACTCTGTCTTACTCAATAGAGAGATGATGGTGTTCAAGGTGATTGCATTGGTGTCAGGAACCAGGGCCTGCGGCGGACCCAGTTAGGGTGACCAGATGTCCCGATTTTATAGGGACAGTCCCGATTTTGGGGTCTTTTTCTTATATAGGCTCCTATTACCCCCACCCCCTGTCCCAATTTTTCACATTTGCTGTCTGGTCACCCTCGGCCCAGTCTCTGGGCAACCTTCAACCACAGCTAGCCTGTAGTTGGCCGCCTGATTGGCGATACCACCTGATAGTTTGGAAGGGTCAGCACAACAGCTTTTAAGCCCAGCAGCAGCAGAAGTTCAGTGGCTGTGCAAGGCATTAGCACACGACTTTGATAGCTCCTGCATCGACTTGGACCTAGCCCTGTTCCTGCCTGGTTCTGGCCCATGGCCCCAGTTCCTGACCTCTGACTTCAGCTCTGGTCCGTGGCTCTGGCATCTGGTCTCTCAGTGTAATTCTGAGCCTGGGCTTCTGATCCCTGGCTTTTGGTGCCTGCTCTAACCACTAGGCCTGAGTGCCCACATCCTGGTCCCTGAGGACTGGTCCCTAACCATTTTTATTATGTCATTCCCACCTATCATTCAGTGTGAAGAGTAGTGGGGTGTGAACCCTCTCTGAAGGACTGTATGTTTTTTGTTAAGCTAATAGCCTGCTATTGTTGATCATACACTGCAGGTGAAATGGGCCATGCAAACAGGCGCACCTAACAGTTAAAGGAAAGCAGCAGTAATGAACAGTTGTTATAATAATTTAGATAAATATGCATGTGTGAAAGTAGAATGAATTATATTGAAATTATAATTCATTAAAGCAATGCTACTTGAAGGGTTTGTTGAAATACAGTTGTCAGGAAGAGAAACATTAAGGAGTGTGAGACAATGGGTCCTCAAACTAATTAACTAAGAGCTCCTACTGAGCTAGGAGATTGGTAAACGTTAGTATGCAAATAAGATATGTATGTATATTTGTCAGTTTCTGCTTTCTTTTGTCTCTTATGTTAAATTGGCTTTGGCTTAGCTGTATAAATAAGTTATCTTGAGCCTCAGAGAGGGGCTCACATCTGGGTGCATTAGCAAAGCGCTTTGCTAATAAACAGAGTGGTCTGACAAATTATGTGAGTCCTGAATCTGACTTTGACAATTTGGAGGTTCCACCGAGATGGCAACCGTCTTCTCTGGGGCTGTGTGACTCCTGACTGGTCTTAGGACGGCCGTGGCAAGCCGGCACCTGGGCATTTGGCCCGAGCGGTCCTCCGCCAGAACGGAAGGGTGCATGACCACAGTGAAGTCTACGCCATCGAACCTGTTGGTTCCCACCCTGTTCTGGTAGGGATCCTGGGATCTGACATCAGGAATCTGGTCAGGTAATTATTTCTGTGTTTTGTCCGGACTGAGGACTGTCTTGTCTCTGTGTCTATCCGTCCTCCCTGTGGTGTGTTTGAGTCTGGGCGCCGTCTCCGTCCGGGGATCGGCTGACCAAAGGGTTCCTGTCCCCACGGTCTGAGTGAGTGAAATCTGCACAATCGCAGCCGCACCGCGCCTTGGGTAAAACCCTTGGTGTGAAAGCAAGGGCGATTGAGGCAGTAGCCTGTGGGCTCCTTTTGTGTGTTGCACCGGGCATCGCTCTGACGAACCCGACTTTCCTTCTTGTGTGATTGGTGTGTGAAGTCCTCCTGTATGGGTAACCAGACGTCTAAGTCGGGACAGTTCCCTAAAGGAACGCCGGCTCAGTTTATGTATTTTAGGAAGAGTCCGGACTCCTGTAAATTTCTGGAAAAATGGTCTAGGCTAAGGGGGTCAGGTAGAGTGGCTACTACCACTACTACGCTTCTGTCCCCAGAAGCCTTTACAGCTATTCTGAGGGAAAATGGGCCCTTTTCCCACAGAAATGGTCTATAAGGAACTGCTGCAGGCAGAGAGAGAATCTGATCAAAATTGTTTGACTATTGGGTAATGTAATCAAAATCACTAAAGGATGTAAGGGGTTTCTATTGGAACTTAACTTGGCTGCTCCTGGTTGTGTCTAGTTGTACAAGATGGAAGTGTAATCGGGGTACAGTTGTGTAAAAGAGTAATCACAGTGCAAGGTATGTTAGGCAAAAGAGAATTTTGTGTGTGTGTATAGTGCTAAAATCTGAAGCTGTGTCTCAGCTATTACCTGAGAATAAACTTATAGCTTGGTACAGCAGAGAAACTATTGCAAACATGGTCTGTTGCACAAGAGGGGAAACTGAGGTACACCACCTCATGAATTTCATAAATGACCAGTGAGTGGGGTAATTCACTAGCCTGACTATAGAACAAAATAAGTACAGCCTGGAGGTAATTCTTCTGTTTTTCCTGCAATTAGCAAGGAAATTTGTAAAAGAAAGTGGTATTATTATGAAGCAATAATCTGTCCCCACCAGGGGGGTGGAAATTGTTTCTTTTGTTTTTAGACTCTACAAGCAAGCTGGCGCCAGTGGAAGAATAACTCAGAATACCATGGATCTATGTTTTGTGTTGTTTGTGGTGTTTGTCTTGTTGCTAGCATTGTTGTGTTTAATGAACAGAAAACCTCATGACATGGGTGGGGGATGGCTTCAAAAGGCTGACCTTGGCGGGGGGAAGGGGGGAAGATGTGTATGGGAATGCAAAAGGCTAACTCAGGAGAATCCCAAACAGTGGCTACTGTTAGGATCTTGGGACAAAGACCGAGTAGACGTCTTAAAAGACAAACTCGGCCAACCTAAAACTAAATTGGCAAAAGGAGAGATTGATTGTTTCATGCAGTGGTGGGAAGAGGCAAATCATAGGTGAAGAGAATCAAAACTTGCCTCTCTCAAAGATTCTGGCTTCTATCCCACCAGATGCAACTCATTTTACTGTTGTTGATTTGTGCTCTGCTTTCTTTTCTGTCCCGGTTCACCCTGACTCCCAGTTCCTGTTTGCCTTTTCTTACAAGGGGCAACAGTACACATGGACCACACTGCCCCAGGGGTATACTGAAAGCCCGTCATATTTTTCCCAAGCATTAGCCTAAGACCTTGCTGACCTTGTTTTCCCATCCAGGTCCACACTAGTCTAATATGCAGATGATCTACTCCTCTGTTCCCCTTCATTGTCTGCCTCTGAAACTGACTCCTTAGTGCTCCTTACTGCCCTAGCAAATAAGGGTCACAAAGCTTCTCGCTCTAAACTACAACTCTGTCAAGCTTCTGTCACATACCTTGGCTTTCTCCTCTCCCAGGGTTCCTGTGCACTTTCTCCCACCCGTGTCCAAGCTATCCTTAGCTTTCCCCGACCCCGCTCCCCACGCCAGGTCCGGAAGTTTTTAGGCATGGCTGGATTTTGCAGACAATGGATTCCCCAATATGCCTCCCTTGTAAAACCTCTCCAGGAACTCACTCAATTCTCTGTGCCTGACCCCATGCCGTGGCCCCCTGAGGCCAATTCTGCCTTTGTTTCCCTCAAACGGGGTTTGGCTTCTGCCCCTGCCTTAGGGCTGCTTGACTATTCTAAGCCTTTTACCCTTTTCTGCCACTAACAATCTGGGTGTGCACTTGGAGTTCTCATTCAGATGTACGGAGAAAAGAACCGCCCAGTGGCTTATTTCTCTGCCACTTTAGACCCTGTTGCCCAAGGCTTACCCCCCTGCCTGCGTGCTGTGGCTGCTGCAGCGCACCTACTCGAAATGTCTGATTCCCTTGTTCTCCGCTCTCCTCTTACCCTCCTGGTCCCTCACTGACCTCACCCTGCTCCAAGACTCTGCCCCAGAAACCGAGAGAGAATCCTAGGTTGCCCAGGGTTGCTCTCTACATCCCGATTCCTTTTGGCGCTTGCCTACTGGCACCTTTGTAGCCCCCTTTTCACTCTACCCATCTCTGACCGCCCTGCTACACGGTGTTTCGCATGTCGGAAAGGAGGGGATGGTCTCTGCTGTAACAAAGACATGATGGCGGGCCCCCCCATTTTAGCTCTTTTGCAGCCCGCCACTGTGCAGCTGTACCATTTGCCAAAGCCATAATATTTACAGGTAAACCTGTAAAAGTGGCCCAGGGGTTCCGGGGCCTGCCTCAAGCACCGTTCTTGCACAAATGCCTAAGTGTCAACAATATGAATTTATATTGGTTATGGTATGTTTATTCTCCGGTTGGATTGAAGCCTTTCCTTGTCACAAGGCTGACTCACTGTCTGTTGCCAAATGTTTGCTAATAAACAGAGTGGTCTGACAAATTATGTGAGTCCTGAATCTGACTTTGACACATGAAAGAAGGAAATATGTGATAATCTGTGAGATAATTCATTTTTATAGTTGTAAAGGTGGTAGTGACTGCAAGCCCTCACGCTTTTCTGATATAGCATGCTGGAAGGATGGTAGGAATAGGGTCCAGTGCATGCTATCGATAATTTAGTGCCCCTTTTAATAAAATAATTATAATCCATAGAGTATACTAGGCCTAAGTGTCTGGGTACTTCAGTTAAAGCCTTGGACAGAGAACCTAGATAGTTTAATGCTTTTAAGTTATAGAATAGACACATTTTCACCCTGTATTAGACTGTCTAGATTTATCTTTGACAACTATTGTTTGAGGTGTTAGCTGGCATCCCATCAGTACTGGGGTTAGAGTGAAAATGAAGCTGGAACAGCCAAAATCTCCACTCATTTTGAGTTGAAAGCACAAAGTGCTATGTGGTTTCCAACTGAAATAGAAACATTTTAAGATTCAGACAAAATTATGTCCATTGTTCCTTCTATCCAGCGTTAAATTTTAGGTTAACCTTCCAAAAGTGAGTTGTCTAATGGCAATGTGAATCACATCATAGGCAGGTGAAGTGACTTGTTTGTTCATGAGTTCTCCATTGGCTGTGTACATTTTTAAACTAATACAACCAGCTGGGAGCCCAGCCCAGGATTGGTACGTAAGTGCCGCTCTGCCATTCTCTTCTTGTCTCATACGCTCTGCTCTGCTGATGGGGAATATGGTATCTTCTCTAGCTGAACTGTAATGTCACAAATCAGCCAATCAACTTCCTTTCTGTCTTTGTTGAATACATTTGCATACTGCCAGAGGATTGATTAAAATACACGACATATTCATTATAAAAGCACTTCTCTTTAAAAACAACTCAAATGACATCTCAGCCAGCAAAATCAGAACTGTCCAGTAATTTTCAATAATCAGATATGTTAGGCCACTGAACACAAGATACTGCGTGTGAGACTGTTACTTGAATATTATGTCCAGTTCTGGTGTCAACACTTCAAAAAGGCTGCTGATAAAGTATAAAGGGTTCAGAAAAGAGCTACAAGAATGATTTGAAGTCTGGAAAATCAGCCTTAGTTTCTCACTGTAAAGAAGCTCAGTGTAATAAAATTGAGTTGACTTGATTGTGGGCTATAACTACCTGCCTGAGGAAAAGACTAAAGGCTCTTTGTTAAAAAATCTCCAGCTTTTAGGCTGAAGTTATCTAGCTTCTAGCTATTGGATATTGTCATGTCTTTGCCTTTTTGATTAGTGAGGGTAATTAGCCATTGGAACAACGTAACAAGGGAAGTGGGGGATTCTCCTCTACTTGAAGAAATTAAATCAAGACTTGGACGTCTCTGTAAAAGAGATGCTCTAGTTGAACCTGAAGTTACTGGCTTGATGCTGTGAAATTGCTAAACTGTATAATTCCTGGTCTGAGATCAGACTAGATGATCCTAATGGTCTCCTTGTAAATCCTATGAATATAACACTGCCGTGATGGTGATAAACTATGTTTATTATGTACCTGGGAATGCTCTGTTTGCTAATCCATTGACCAGGGACCTCACGTAAAACTGAAGACCCACAGGCAGCCTCAAACAGCTGTTTTGTAAATCACCTTGCCATCTTTCCTTCCCCACAAATATGGAATTCCCCTTCTTCCTGCTCTCACCCTCAAATCATTCATCTCTAAAGCTAAAGGTGGGAAGTGTTCAGTCCTAGACAAACGAGAAGTTTAAACCCTGCTATCGCGCTACCCTTAGAACGAAAGAGGAGCACTTTATACCAATGTAAAGGGGACATCTCTCAGATGTACAGTTCTTTCTTTTCACTCTTGTATATGCCTAGATATTGGACTTTAAATCTGTGGAATACAGAAAAAATAGAGTTCAAATTTAGAAGTGCTTTTAAAAAAATTATCTTTAATGTTTTTCCCCCTCACCTTCAGAAATCTGTACAAGCTAACTGAGGATAAATAAAGCAGTTGCTTGTAGGTAAGATGGAAAAATATTCCTAATAACTTTTTAAAAACAAACTTAGAATGATTTTCATAAAAAGAAAAGGAGTACTTGTGGCATCTTAGAGACTAACCAATTTATTAGAGCATAAGCTTTCGTGAGCTACAGCTCACTTCATCGGATGCATACAGTGGAAAATACAGTGGGGAGATTTTATATACACAGAGAACATGAAACAATGGGTGTTACCATACATACTGTAACGAGAGTGATCAGGTAAGGTGAGCTATTACCAGCAGGAGAGAAAAAAACCCTTTTGTAGTGATAATCAAGGTGGGCCATTTCCAGCAGTTGACAAGAACGTGTGAGGAACAGTGGGGGGGGGGGGGGGGGGGGGGGGAGAGGGGGGAGAATAAACATGGGGGAATAGTTTTACTTTGTGTAATGACCCATTCATTCCCAGTCTTTATTCAAGCCTAATGTAATGGTGTCCAGTTTGCAAATTAATTCCAATTCAGCAGTCTTTCATTGGAGTCTGTTTTTTGTTGAAGAATTGCAACTTTTAGGTCTGTAATCAAGTGACCAGAGAGACTGAAGTGTTCTCCGACTAGTTTTTGAATGTTTTAATTCTTGACGTCTCCTGCTGGTAATAGCTCACCTTTCCGGGTCACTCTTGTTACAGTCTGTATGCTAACACCCATTGTTTCATGTTCTCTGAGTATATAAAATCTCCCCACTATATTTTCCACTGTATGCATCCGATGAAGTGAGCTGTAGCTGATGAAAGCTTATGCTCTAATAAATTTGTTAGTCTCTAAGGTGCCACAGGTACTCCTTTTCTTTTTATGGATACAGACTAACGCGGCTGCTACTCTGAAACCAATGATTTTCTTGTAATCTCTGCAATATAGTCAGAACACATGTTAATATGCTGTAGAACAAAGCAAGAGCATGAATAAAACCCATATGCTGAATATCTTACTTGTGCCTTCACAGCTCATGACTAATGTGTCCATCTCATAGTCATGATGACAAACCTTGCTACTGCACTGTACCATCAGCTGTGCATTTCTAGACTACCTTTCAACAGATAATTTGCACGCGGTTCATCCACTAACACCCTTGCAACAATCTTTATGAGGTTCAGCAGATAAGTACTGTACCCATTTTACAGCTCGGGAAAAGGGAAAGATTTATTTTTTTTAATAACTTGTGCAAGGTCCTACAGTCAGCCACTGGCAGGATTCAGCTTTTCCTTCTAACTGCTAGATGAATTCCACATGTGATGATCTTACACAATGTGACTTAAATTAGCCATTTCTTATATTTTCCACATTTTGAATCATTTAGATTTGTATCATTCTTTCTGTGGATAAAGGGAGGCATGAAAGTGGTGAATCTGAACTGGGATTAGGACTGTATATGTGGCAGTGATGAAAGGTTACTATTCTGCCCTCAGTATCGTCCTCCTTTGTGGAGATTCGATACCGTCCAGTCACCCCAGACCTACCCAAAGTCAATGGGTAAATTAATGCTGATTTTTGTCAGCATTCATTTATCCATTTTCATAGATTAAGGCCAGAAGGGACCATTCTGATCGGCTAGTCTGACTGCCTGCACTACACAGACTCTGAAACTTCCCTGAATTGATTCCTACTTCAAGTCCAATAGCTGTGGTTGAACTAGAGAAGGAAAGGGCAACCTGAGCCTGAGAAGGAGCCAGAATTTACCAGTGTACATTGCCAAAGAGCCACAGTAATACGTCAGCAGCCCCCCATTAGCTCCCCCACCCCGCTCCCTGTGCCTCCCACCCACCAGCAGCCCTGCCAATCAGCGCCGCCTCCTCCCTCCCCGCACCTCCTGATCAGCTGTTTTGTGGCATGCAGGAGGCTTCGGGGGGAGAGGGAGAGGAGCGAGGGCACGGCAGGCTCAGGGGAGGGGGCGGGAAGGGGTGGAGTGGGGGCAGGGCCTGTGGCAGAGCCTGGGAGTTGAGCAGTGAGCACCCCCCCAGCACATTGGAAAGCTGGCGCCTGTAGCTCCAGCCCCGGAGTCGGTGCCTGTACAAGGAGCCGCATGTTAACTTCTGAAGAGCCGCACGTGGCTCCGGAGCCACAGGTTGGCCACCCCTGAATTAGAGCACGTCTTTTAGAAAAGACATCCCATGTTGATTTAAAGATGTCCAGTGATAGAGAATCTACCACAACCGCTAGTAAGTTGTTCCAATGGTTAATTACCCTCGCTATTTAAAATAAAATTGTGCCTTATATCTAGTCTGAATTTGTCTAGCATCAACTTCCAACCATTGGATCTTGTTATACCATTGTCTGCTAGATTTACGAGCCCTCTGTGATCAAATTTCTGTTCCTCATGCAGGTGCTTGTTCACTGCTCAAATCACCCCTTAGCCTTCTTTTTGTTAAGCTAAATATATTGAGCGCTATAAGTCTATCACTATAAGGCCTGTTTTTCAATCCTTTATTCATTCTTGTGGCTCTTCTTTGAATTGTCTCCAACTTGTCAACATCCTTCTTGAATTCTGGACACCAGCACCAGACACAGTATTCCAACACAGTGGAACCGGTGCCAAATGCAGAGGTAACATACCCTCCTTCCTACTCGAGATTCCCCTGTCTGTGCACCCAAGGTTCACAGTGGCCCTTTTGACCACAGTGTCATACTGGGAGCTCATGTTGAGCTGATTATCCATCGGGACCCCCAAGTCCTTTTCAGCTTCTGCTTCCCAGGATAGAGTCCCCCAAACTACACTTTACACTTGGTTGTAATAAAATCCCATTTTAACCAAACAATCCAAATCACTTTGTATCAGAGACCCGTCCTCTTTATTGTTCATAGACAATATGAAGATTGGGGAAGTGGTAAACTTTATCATAGTGATTTCTTTCTTCTTCCAGGTCATCGAATAACACAGGGCCAAGAAAGTCCACACTATAAAGAAGTGCTTGATGATGATTCCCTGCTTACAGTTACATTTTGAGACCTATCAATTAGCCACTTTTTAATCCGCAACATGTGCTGTGCTGATTTTGTATCATTCTAGTTTCTTAATCAAAATGTTGTGTGATACCAAGTCAAATGTCTTACAAAAGTCTATTACATCAACACTCCTACCTTTATCGACCAAACTTGTAATCTCATTTTTAAAAAATCTGATTAGTTTGACAAAATGTGTTTGTCCCATAAATCCGTGTTGATTAATATCACCGATATTGTCCTCTAATTCTTTATTAAGCAAGTCTCCTCTTAGCCATTATTTTGCCTGAGCTCACTGGCTGGTTGACAGGACGATAATTACTTGTGTTGTCCCATGTACAACACAAGTAATTATTTTTAATTACCACCACAATATTTGCTTTCTTCCAGTCCTCTGAAACTTCCCCTTTGGCCCAAGACTTATTAACAATCAACATTAATGCTCCGGCGCACTCCTCCTCTTCTACAGTGTGGACCACCCCTTTGAGAGCCGGCTTGGGGAGGCAGGGTTGCGGGTGGGAGGGAATATGTTGGTGCGCAGCCTGTGAGCGTTGTGCTTCCTCAAAGACAAAAGGAGCTGTGGCCAGCTTGGCATTGGTGCATTGGCACACAGCTTCTGTGGAGCCCACAGGTAGCGGGTACTGAGCCTCCTGCTACTGCCACCGAGATCCCAGTGATATATGCACATCTTTTAATGGAAGGATTCCAAGCAAGTTCAAGCCCTGAGTTTCCTGTCCCTTAAGCAGGAGTAGGCTAAACAGTGAATGATACGGCCCATAACCATTGCCTTTATGTAAAGGCAACCAGATTCACATTCTGCTCTTCCTTTTTCTGTGCTACTGCTGCAGTTTCTTTTCCCCACCTTCTTAAGGCTTGGTTTGAGGTCTTTGTTCTTGTTTTCTGTAGCTGATCGCTTCTGTGCACCTGAGGCAGCATGAAACGGAAAAGACCTGAATAATAGCCTTGTCACGTAACGCATTCTCTGGAACAGCTGAATTATGTAAGAATATATTTCATTGGTTTTAAATTTACCACTGCACAAAACAGAAAGCACTAAATGCAATGCTTATGGAGAAGAATGAATGAGGTCATCTATTAAATTTTTCATCTACTGCAGCTGGTTAAGCCTGAGGGTGTCCTGAGCAATATAAATCTGAGAGCTCAGAGCTTCAGAATCTGAAGGAAATGGAAGAGGAGAGAATCATGTGCTAGATATACAAGGAGCTGTAAAAAGAAATAATATACAGTTTTACTGGAAAAGACTTGATGATGCTGAATCCACATCGGGGCTTTACAAACCACTTGCATTCAGAGTTCATGTGTCTAAAAGAGCCCATATTACAGCGGGATGGATTCAGAGCAAGGACAAAAAGATGTGTGATGAAATTTGGTGTAATTAGAGAAAGGATCAAAAGAATTTTGGTTTATAAACCCTAAAACCATACCAGTTAGACCAAAAAACACCCTATCTCGGGTTATCTAGTGCTCCCGCCCTGCTACTGCAGTGTTAGGGTCAGGTCCTAAGTTAGTGTAAATTGGCATAGATCTCTTAGAGCTCAACAGAGCCATGCTGACTCACACACGCTGAGGATATGGTCCTTGTTCTCTACAGCACATTTGCTCATTTTTAGTCCAGTCATGTTTTTAATGTCACAAGTGATGGGGCTTCTAGCTTTTTCCTTGGAAGACTATTTGACAGCTTAATACATCTTGCTGCTAGGAAGACTTGCTTTAGTCTGCCTAATCAATTTCTCTTTTGTTTAATTTTATTCACCACCCCTAATTATGCCCTTGTTAGTACTTTAAATCAGTACTCTCCAGCCTGGGTTTTGGTTTTGTTCTTTCACTCTCCAATGATGCTAGCACACAGGATGCAGAGCAGGGAGAAAAATACTTTCCACATTTTCCAATATCTATTGGTTCCTGTTACATTTGGATAATGAAATGATACCAAACAAGTCCTCCTATAAGTATTTTTAACTCTAGGGAGCTCAGTTAGTCTGATGCTGGGTTTAGTGGACTAACCGAAGTAAAATAGAACTGGACCAGGAAAGTGAACAAAACCGAGCAGGGGAAGTTGGCACTTAAGCAGACTGCAGATTAGATACCTCCTTGGCTATGCTGAGTAGGCAGGCCTTTCAATGGCTCTTAGCAACGCCCCTGCTTTGACCCTCCTCATACGTGAGGAAAATCAGATCAATACACTGTTCTTCAAATCACGATGCTGCAACAGCAGGGTATCGCAGCAGTCTTCATCTCTTCTTAAATTTCTCAGTGATTTTCCATTCGATGGTCTCTGGATTTCTAAACCTCACACCCCGATTGCATCTCTGAAAGGATCCCTTGAGTTCCCATGTATAGTCTTCTTGTTATTAGCAAGTATTATGTAGGCAATTTTAAAGTACTTCTGGATTTGCTGGCAGTGATGATACTGATCTGAAACTCTATTAGAATCTCTTTGTTGCTATAGCAGAAATCTCACTGGCAATCTATTTTAATTTAAACTGTAATTTGATTTTTGCTGCTGTTTGACTGTGGAAAAATGATTTATTTTTTTTTAAATTTTTGCCCCTGCAAAACAATTAAAGCCAATGCCTGCTTTTGTTTTGATTTTTGGTAGTCGACCTGCATTGACGTATAGATTTGGGCTGGTGTATATACTTAAATCAGTGTTATCAGAACCCTATAGATAAACAATTGGTATTTTTGTTCCAGAGATGGCTAACAGAGGACCGAGCTATGGTTTAAGCCGAGAAGTGCAGGAAAAGATTGAACAGAAATATGACCTGGAATTAGAGAACAAGCTAGTGGATTGGATTATTATACAGAGTGGTGAAAAGATAGAGCATCCACCTCCTGGAAGGCAAAATTTTCAGAAATGGCTAATGGATGGAACGGTAAGTGTTGATCTAATTTCATATAAGCATTATTTATATGTGTACAATGCATCTTAGTCTATTAACATCTATACCCTAACTGTGTATTTTCATCTGACTGCATAGGACTGAGGACATGGGTTATTTTCGACTATATTACTCGTATTGACTGTACTATTACTGGTTTCCTTCTGATCAGGACGTTTTTGCTATTTCAGAATAATTTTTCTGCCAGTGTATCGGGATATGTATGTTAGGCTTGACTCATTCCTTCGCTATAATTTCTCATAGAGGAACAAGAGACTTGCTTTTACAATCAGGTTTGTACTTTTTTGCGAAGAAAATAAAAGTGTTGCTGTTTGTGTGTGTAATACACACAGACTGGTGCGTTTGATGATGTCTTTCTCCTTGGGAATAATTCTAGAGCTATTATGCTGTATTCCATTGGTTTATCAAATAAACACACAAATGCTGCTGTTTGCACAGGGCAGTAAGACTTGGCTGCTGGCTAATTATTGAATCTCTGCCAATGGTACTTTAACAATATTTCAATTGATAGTGCTGAGTTTTCCTTTTTTCTCCCACTACTGTCAATTGTTACATAACCCCTAGTAAATAATTGTTTTATTTCTTGCAGTAGATCAATGCATATTTGATCAGGTTATCGGTGTCATTTAATAAAACCTTTAATGGCACTTTAATACTCAGATTGATACCAGTGGTGGTTTTCTATCTTTTTTTTTTTTTTTTTTTTTTTAAAGAAATGATTTCTCTGAGAGATTCTACCCATGTCAGAGCTTCACACAGCATAATCCAACACACAGAAATTACCTTCTGCTTTAGTGATCTGGAACTAATCGATTTTTTTTAAACTTCTGTTTCTATTTTTATCTCTTAGCTGTTGTGCAAGTTAATAAACAGTTTACATCCAAAGGGAAAAGAACCTATTCCAAAGATCTCTGAATCAAAAATGGCTTTCAAGCAGATGGAACAAATTTCTCAATTCTTAAAAGCTGCTGAAATCTATGGAGTAAGAACAACAGATATTTTCCAGACAGTGGATTTATGGGAAGGTAAAAAAAAATAATGATATTGCAAATGAGCTCACAGTCTTTATTCTACTCTGCTTCGATCTCCACTAACGGTGCATTTTGGCTAAGGAAAAAAATCTCTAATGTAATTATCTTTTGCTTCTGTTTGCTTTACCTCATTACCATTCTCTTTTGGTGGTGCATTATCTCCTCCCAGGGATTTATATTACCCTAAGGACATAATGGAATCTTTGCAAGTTAATGTGTTACCCAAAAGCCATCACTGTGACAGGCATAAAGGTAATAAAACAAACTGTTCCCCCATGCCACTTATTTCCAAGCAAACAGCTCCTAATAACAAATATGAAAAACTCTATTTTCCTGTGACAAGCCTTTATTGAATGTTTCAAATTAAAAGTGAGGCTTAAATTTTAGCTGTAAAATTGGGTCACAAAAATCACTACCCCAAAAAGGGAAAGAGACATTTGATTTTTTCAGTTTGTGTGAAGTCTTTTATCTTAATAATGACTAGCTAAAACCAAAAATCACCACTGACATATAGGAGGGTTAGGTTTCCAGAGTTGTCAGCCCAACGTTTTTTACCAGAATTAAAGTCTCTTTAAAAAGATCACCATGGAAACATTCAGCTAAAACCTGAGAACGCCCCCGTGAGTTTGCAATAGCTCAGGTCTGTGAAGATTTATGCCATTCCACATAGGAACGAGAAGGGGTCTATATTATTTCCCCATGAACCTAGGATTCTTTCTGAAAGGCTATTTGTATTTTCTGCCTTTTACCTCCTATGTGGTGATCCATCACTTTCTAGTGCTCCTGCCATGTGCTCTGGGGCATCGCTAAGGCCACATGGTAGAGCGCAGTGCAAGGGCTCGACGTAGAGATGGCCTTAGCGTCGTTGAAGACAGGAGTTGAGATTTAGGGGGCGGGGGTGAAAGGGAGCTACAGAGGGAACAAAACAATGGATGGGGGAAATGATCGGTTGTAGATGGTCACTCACTGGAGTGAGAGGGGAGGCTGCGTGGAGGACCCTAGTGCAGGGTTGTTCCTTACCGTTTCTTCTCTGGGGTTTTGTCGAATGTAGGGTGTATCTTCATTGCACAGTTCACCTGGGCTCTTACCCACGTTTTAGCCCAATCTCTACCCTACCCACACAAAAACCTGTGCATCCCGGGACTGGAGGTGCTTTGAGGCCTGGCCACGGGTAGTGTGGGTTAGAGCCTGAGCTTGCTTTCACTCAGACTGGAACCCACCCACTTTGCAGTGAGGATGCAGACAAAATCACTTGCATGCTGATAATCCTCCACTGCCTTCCCACAATCCCCCCCACGCTCCCAAACGACAGATAAGTTCTCATGCAATTGACTGGGAAAGAATCCTAGAGCATCTCAGCGCAACAAACTATGGGCTATGCCCCACAACACGCACCGGCGAGAGTGGACACAGTGGCGACACAGAACTGTAGGTATGGCTTTGCTGTGGGAATGCTCTCCCCCAGGCAAAGCTAAGCCAGGAGCTCAGACTCGAGTGCCGGTCACCTGGGTTAACTGTGCATTGAGGAGCTACTCATTTTAAATGACTGAAGTAAATGACCTTCGTCTTGCCCTGGAAAAAGATTCCACCGTCTAGTAAGCTATTGCAAGGGAAGTTTATTGTGTGTGTTTTTGCTCAATCTGTTTTCAGTATTAGCCCACTTCAGATGTTGTTTTGGCAGCATTCCGTGTCCAGTAGTGATTTAACTCTATGCACGTAAAATTGCATCAGCTTGGTTCTTACTAAGAAAAGGACTTCAGTTGTAGGGAATAGTTCATAAAGATAATCAATCTCCCCCCACTTTGCTTTTCTTTTGCACTAATTACTTTCTCCCAAGATTTTGGTTTTTTATTTATTTATTTTATTTAATGTATGAAAGTATGGATTTAGCTGTGTTGGATGAAGCCAAACCTAGTGTGGGCAGGCACAATCTTTCCTCATGCAGCAATTGCAGTGCATCTCAACCCTCTTCTGCAGCCTCTATTTTCCTGTCCTGGCACCCCCACAGTTCTTCCAATGCATCTCAGTCCTGAAATGAAACACCCCTTGTTATCCCAGTCTTGGGCCCTACATAATGTCTCCCCCTTCGCCATACATGGGACTTCAGGCACCCCTGTTATTTCACTGTTGAGGCTCTTGATTGGGAAGAATTAGAAAATTGAAATGTTGCAGCAGTTCAGAGGACGGAGGAGATGAGTGTGTGTAAGTCCAACATTCACTTCCTATTTGTATCACCTCACATACCAGAAAAGATTGCCAGGTTGTCCTCTGCAGTAGGAGCGTGAACCCTATTTTCTGTTGGGAGGGAGCTATGCTCTGAGTTGTCTAAACCAAAAACAAAGGTGGACGGCCAGATAAACAGCCCCTTTTACCACTAACATTTTTCCAACAGCTTTTGCTGCAAGGTTCATGAAAACCGAGAGCCAAAAATACACCCCCCCCGACCCACACTGCTTGGCAGGCTGTTTCAAACACAGTAGACCAGCCTGTACCCATCTTCACCTCTGTGGCTCCTTCACTAGGGCTGCTGCTTCAAGCAAGGTGAAGCCTTGCTTTCCCTCTAGTACTTTTCTTACTTGCATGTGTTGGTCCAGGAAGCTTTTCTGCACTATGTTCCCAAACATCCTGATTACCCTATGTGTTCCCTTTCAGTGCATTCCCCTAGTATATTTCTGGGTAGCTTAAATCAGTAATAAGCCAACCCAAAAGAGTTCAGAGATGCAGCTTTGGATCTTTATCTACATTTTTGAGGACTCTGGTTCAGTGATCCCCTCCAAAATAGTCCCTCTGTCCCCCTGAAGCTGATCCCACAGGTCCCATAGAAATACTTGGCGTGAAGGCCCAGGGACTTCTGGATAGGTTTGTCTCAAGGAGAAGGGACTCCTTCCAACAGCTCTTCTTCAGGACAAGTTAGAGGCCCTCCTCCAGCACTGGTAGTGCCCAGCTTTTCTGCTAGGCCAGGCTGTCCCATAGGTATCAGTGTGCATTGCACAAGCGCATTTCAGGTTGAGAAGAAATGGCAGCAGGGAGCGAGAAAAGATGCTGCCAGTGGTATTGTCATGATTCAGGAGAGGCAAAAGAAGGTCGGGGAGACAGGTAAGACCCTGTTGTGGAGTCTCAAGTGTGGTGTGGGGCCGAAGAGAGATTTTTAATGAAACTTTTCTGCATCTTAAAGTCTTGAGTTGTTGAGTTTGGCTTGAGGGGAGGCTGAGAATGCAGAATGACTTGCATTTTGGGTCTGATCAGGTCTTATTTTGACTTGTTCTTCCATCCCAAATATACATCTTCCCACATCTTTCTTCACGATGATGCTCCAGTCTGACTGTCAGACAGCAAGAGATGCCCATCATTCCTCTGTGGTGTGGCCTCCTGCTTTCATCCTTCTCCTTCTCAGCCTTTCCTAAACTACTTGTATCCTTTTGTATTTGCCCTCTTTCCACAGCCATATTCGGTCTCCACACACAATTACTGTCTGTGCTTGCATCACCTGTGTTCTCCATCAGGCTTCACACGCTTGTCGGGGAGGTAGCTCAGATTCCAGTCTTGACGGCTGCTTTGTTTCATTATGTGACAATCATCCCCTACCCCATCTGTTTCTCCAGTGTCGCTTCTCCCACTCCCCACTGCTAGTTAAAGCACGGCTTTGGTGGCAGCCTGCTGAAGCGGAATGCTAGATGCAGGGGAGGCTACAGATGGCTCAGGCAGGCTCATCATGACGTTTTGCTACCGGCCTTTTGTTTTCCAAATTGCCAGCATCATCCAGCTCATTCAATTTCAACTTTTCTTCCCATCCCTGCTTCTCTGCTCCAACCACGGTGGTGCTTGCTCCAGGGGAGGTGTCACATGGGCAACATTATACTTAGCATCTGCTACAGCATATGGTACATCTGCTACCTTAGGGGGCACATAATGCTAAAACCTCATGTCATGCTCTGTGTGTGCATACGTTATAGCAGCCTCTTAGACTGCTCCTTGCTTAATATAGGGCAAAGCTGCTTCAGTTTGTGGTAAGGGTGGTCACTGGCTGGCCATTATTTTCTGAGAAAATTAGCCCTTGTGAATAAAATTCCTGGAACCCTGCGCGGATGCAAAAACTTGGATCCGCATCCGATCTGCATCCCCAATAATTAACTTGGATCCGACCCACAATCTGCGCTCCACCTTTTATATATATATATATAAATATATATATATATATCTGCATCTGCACCTGCCCCAGCATCCTATCTTACTGTTAGAGTCCTGTACGGATACAAACATTTGGATCCACATAAGAATGGCCATACTTGGTCAGACCAATGGTCCATCTATCTCAGTATCCTATCTCCTGACAGTGGCCAATGCCAGGTGCTTCAGAGGAAATGAACAGAACAGGCAATCCTTGAATGATCCATCCCCTGTTGCCCACTCCCAGCTTCTGGTATCCCATCCTTGATCTGCAAAAATGGTAAAAATACAACCTCATCTGCAAATGTAGATATCTGTGGATTTGCAAGACTCTAAAATAAACTTAAATGGGCAATATCATGGGCAATTTCGACACCGTTGGAAGCTGCTACATATGTTGAGCTTAGGGACCTTACTCATCACAAACAGTCCAAATGCTTTGTGTCTGAAGGTTTGCGTACGTCATATCCCTTAATTTAATCTGTATGTTGCCAGGGAAATGTAGAATATAAATGTGTAAAACAGGAGGCTTGACTTCCCAGACACACACTCTGCCTTGCAATGGCTTCTTTAGCAGTGGTTGGTTGGAAATTGGTATAGTTTAGCAATCTTTTTTTTCCATTATATCTACTACAAAAATCATGTATCTAGCATCATAAATTTTCAGGTGTAGATTAAACCATACATTCCCCATTCTGAAGCGTTTACAGTCAAACAAGACAGACGAGGCCTAACGTTATTCAGGAAAGAGGCTGTAGGGAAGAAATGGGGTGGAGAAGAAGGTAGGAAGGAATCGTAGTAGAAATGGGATGTGAGGAGGAGAAAAGACAGGGCACATGGGGAAAGCTTTTTCAAGTGCCCAGCACCCAATGTGGGTAAATCTGCTATATGATTTCTGTGACTTTTTAAAAATGAAATGGAAAAAAGGTTTTTTGTTTTATTTTTTTCACAGCATTTTTGATTTTTTTTGACTAAATGGAAAGTAAAAGATAGTTTGGTTTTTCCCTCTCTCTTCCTTTTTCCTTTCTCTCTCTGGGACACACACACACACACACATGAAAGATTGGGGAGATGGGGGAGAGAAAGACTAAAGGTGGAAGGGGCAAACTTTAAGGGTGGGGGGCAGAACTGTAAAATGCTGACTAACAGGGAAAACTGTTGTTGAAGAGCCATTTTTTTGTTAGAAAATGTGTTGATGAAAAAACATCAAGCAGCTGGAATGCTGAGCTCTGTTGAAAAAACTGGCCTTTGATTTGGTGCCTATGTAGGTGCCTGAGTTCTCTTGAAAATCTGACCCTTGGTGGACAGGGAGTGGGAGGCTGTTCCAGGTGCAGGGGCGGCGTGGGAGAAAGTGGGAACGTGACAGAGATGAAGGGGGAGAACTAAGTCAAGAATAACACTGGGAGTAGGACAGAGAGGAAGATGAAGGAAGGAAGATAGACATGAGGTGACACAGAGTCATGAAAGTAAAGACAAGGAGCTTGAATTTGATATAGCACAATATAGGGGAGCTGCTACAGGGATTCGCAGCAGTAGTGGATGGGTACTTGGGCAAAAATTGGTGAGAATGAAGAGCATAGTAGTTCCTAAGGGATGGGAATATGCTCTCTTAACAGAGGGTTCTTGCCCAGGAATCTCCAGGCTTTTCAGAAAGCTGAGTAAGCATCATTATCCCCATTTTACAGAGGGGGAAACTGAGGCTTTTTTACACAGTGCATTAGTCTGCACCAGAAGGGGGTGAACTATAGTGCGTACTAATGTGTCATGTGCTAACTGGTGCTATGATAATAAAAATCATAATAATAGAGCACAATGCAGTTATCAATGCCATTGCTGTCTGCTAGGCACACATCTATTACTGAATGGTTCTTGATTTCTTACTCCCAACTTTTTGTATTAAGTGATATCTCTAAAGCAGAAGTTCCTGCACCCAGCTAATGTTTCTGTGCTTGAGCAATCTCCCTTGAAGCAGGGATGGGTTTTTATAATGGAACCTGCCTCTTAAAGGCACACAGGATTTTAAACTCTTATCTGTTACTCTGCAAGCTCCCTCTCTCTACATGCTCCCTCCTGAACTACAGTATCAAAATAAATATGGGACTGGGAAGCAGGAACTCCTGAATGCTAATCGTTGCTTTCTACTCCTCTCATGGTCTTCAACAAATCAGTCAACATCTCTGCGTCAGTTTCACCATCTGCAAAACTGGGATAAATTATGCTCACCAGTGGCATTGAAGGGTTTAATTAAGATGTTGGGTGGAAACCTCTGTGAAGATGCTAAATGACGGTGGGAACACAGTGTTGCTATCCTGAGATCATCTACTTCAGAAGCAGATTTTTTTAATGATTTTCAATGTCTGGCTTTTTAGGGAAGGACATGGCTGCCGTGCAGAGAACCCTAATGTCTTTAGGCAGCTTGGCTGTCACCAAGGATGATGGATGTTACAGAGGGGATCCCTCCTGGTTTCACAGGTGAAGTGCCAAGCAAAACCTCTCACAGCTAAGTGCCATTGGATGGTGGGAATACTGTCTGCCTTTAAGCACCAAATGGATTTAGGAAATTAACTGAGGACCGATCAGTCTTCCCAAAATGTCCTGGAAATTTTTCACAGTCCTGAGTGAGGTACCTAGGTCCTCTTAAGTTTTAGCTGTAGACCAGGTTTCAGACTAGTTCTTAATTGAATTAAACTGAAGTGAATAAAGCCTGGTTTAACTTGAAATAAGAGTGTCCACACAGGGATTTGCACAGATTTAAAAACTCATTTAATTTAAACTGGTTGAACTTTCATATGTGGACAAAGCCATAGATATTCAAGGTCTGATTTTCTCTCACTCGCCTGCGCTGATAATTCCTTAGAAGTCAGTGGGCCTGATGCTTTATTGCCTTGCACTTTGTATCATCATTTGTGTCAGTGCAAAGTAGGAGTAAAATGCCACCAGGTCAGCATGGTGGCTTTTTACACTCAGTTTGCACTGGAATGAAGTGCGAGGTAATGGAGAATCAGGCCTAATGGAGCTGAACAAAAGTAAAACCTTGGTGACAACAGAAGTATATATATATTCCTCATATTTCAATCAAGCACCCTGAATGAAAAGCAGCAGTAGATCTTGCTATCCATCTGACCACTTAATGCCAAACGCAGCACACCTAGCCCACGGAAGTGCATATGATGGTAGGAATAATGCTAAGTAATATAAACTGTAGCTGTACTCAGCTGTTATTAACATGCCTGGATTCCCTTTGATGTCTTCTATCTCATTCACAGTTTTGCCTGTCTTCATTAATAATCACATTTCAACTTTCTGTAGCCAATGAACAAATTATCCAGAGATACCTGCCTGACATGATTAATAAAAGAGGAATCAAAATAAAAGGTGGAATTGGTTCCCAAGGTTTTAATTAAAATAAAACAAAGAGCAAATGAATCCCTGTTAGAATTAAGTGCTGGGAAAATTTATAAAAATAGGGAGGGGAGAAATCCTCTCTAGATGGCATTGTAGATAGTAAGCTTGCTTTTCAGGTTCTGGAAAAGAAATCGAGAGAAAATGAAAATATGGCTGGTTTTTCAATAGGTCTAGGCTAGGCTTGCATCCCTCCTAGAAGAGCAATGTTTTGTGGGAAGAGAGTCCATTATCTGATTTCTGTTAATTGTTAACTAAGTGATAGAAGGATTCCCAGAGTCTAGGGTAGGAACTCATGAGCCCTTTTATAATTGTAAATAAGTGAAAATGAGCAATGGCCATCCATTCTGAAAAACCACAGGACATGGCTGATTTTTCCTAGATCTTTTCCATGTTTCTGCAAGGTTCTGTGGCCTGCAATGTGTAGGAGGTCAGAAAGGCTAGATGACCTTCTGACCTTAGTCTATGAGTCTCATGAGAAATTTGGGCTGCCTCCTGCAATCTGCCTAGCACCGTGAGCCAAATCCAGCCAAACAGTTGACCATGTACTTACAAGCATTGCAGGCCATAGTGTGCAGCCCCTTCAAGGATCCAGCCCTTGGAGAGCCCTGAATTGATTCCAAACACTGCAGCTTCCTGGTGGAGGATTTTGATGTGACAGTATGCTGGTGGTTGTGATCATACATGAAAACAGGATAATGCAACATTGCAGGGTTACCTGACCTGCAGGATGAATAGAAGCAGGTGGGTTCCCTGCCTGGGTGAGATCATAGTTTTGCTTGTGAAGGCTAGCCTCAATTTGTGACACTGGTCTGTCTTGTGGCCTATATGGCTGTGTGTCAGCTAGTATCATTTCAAGCCCTTATACCGGTTTCTCTCCCTTTTTTAAAAGACTTTTCCCGCCCAGGTACATAAGCAAGAAACCCCATCTAAGCGGAATGCATATTTAAATTACCCACAACCTGAGATCTAACAGCAGAGCCCAAAGCCTTAGTGGCTTTGCCATAACTACCGCTGCGTACTCCTGGCTGTATTGGAAGAGACAGACATCTTTGGGTTCTACTGAAATACGGTCACCTAAAGCGCTTCGGGGGCAGGGGAAGGCAGCAGTGGTACATAGATTTTGCTAAAAGACAGGGACTGTCATTACCGCAAGGGTTTGTTTAGTGGTAATGGGGAATCAGGACTCCTGGGTTCCAGTCCTTAGTGCTGCCATTAACTCATCCTGTGAACTTCAGCCAATCACTTAATTTCTCTGTCACAGTTGCTCTATCTCTAAAATAGGTATAATTGCTGCATTCGAAGTAATGGAGCCAAATTTTGCTGTCATTTACATGGGTATAACTCAGGAATAGGTCCATTGACTTACATGGAATGACTCCCAATTTACACTGGTGCTCTAGTTGGATACCAAATTGTGTTCCATCACAGACACCGTCTCATTGATCATACCCTGTGGCCAGGACACTGTTGCTAGCTGCTTCTGGATGCCATAACCTTACACAACTTAACCTTCTCATGACTGTGTTATATGTCATCATACAAGTATTTTACCTCCCAGGGTGTTGTGGGAGTCAGCATATTTGTACGCACTTGGGGAGTCTATCATGAATGGCACAATACAGGTGCAAAGTGTTGGTATGGCCTTGGCTGGCATGTACATCACGGTGTGCAGTGCAGAAAAGCAGTTAGGCTGCCAGTGTTGTGTAGCCAATGGGATGCTGAAATAAAGAATAAAGTATTGCAGTGCAGAGAGAACACATGTGAAGGGTCAATTTCAGAGCCCTGAAGCCTTTTAAAATCATGTAGGCATAATCAGGTTGATCCGATATTGCTTTTGTGTCTGGACAGGAAAGCACAGCAGAATCGGCGAGGGTTTTCGGAAGAGCAGCTTCGTCGGGGACAGAATGTCATAGGCCTTCAGATGGGGAGCAACAAAGGCGCATCGCAGTCCGGCATGACAGGCTATGGGATGCCGAGGCAGATTATGTAAATGGCTGTCTGTCGAGAACACGCATTCTATGGCATGATCTGATTACAAACACATAGCTAGCTCCCTTTCAGCCTAAAACATGTTTTTTTAATAGTTTGCCCTTTTTAGGATTTTTTTTTCAGCTGCAACTTTTTGACTAAGAACATGGATGTGTGTGTTGTGTGCCAATTCACCCTGCGCACTGCTGCCCCCTACTGTTCACTTCTGAACTATGCAAAGACTCTGGTTTTCTGTATTTATTTATTTGCGAATTGTTACCTTCGGCATTTGTGTCTTACAAAACTCAATCTTGTATCTCAACAAATAACCTCATCCTTCAGATCAGTGACAATATTGTTTGATCTTCTAAAAATAAAGACATTTAAAAAATCCATTTAGACTGAATCTTTAAAGCCCACAACTCCCAACACAAGTTGCCTGTGGAGTGAGGTTACATGAACCCCTCTGCCACGTGTAGCACTTTGGTGCCAGGAACCCCCAGGAGTGAGCTGGGTAGTTGACCAGCTCCTCTATCTCTTTCCTGTGCAACATGCAGAAAGTGCTTGCTGGAAACTGCATGTGCACAGAATGGCATTCCCCACCATACTGCTGCTGCATCTGTGACCCTGCTTCCCCATGGCCAAGTTACTTCTGAAGCTTCAACCGGGGGCGTACTCAAAGCTAGAGCCAAATTCAGCTCCTGAAGTAAGGTGGTGGGATTGCAATGGAGCTGCACCAGGGCTGAATTTTGGCTTACAATGTCAATGGTCTGACAAATGCTAGAAGTCTGTTGTGAACGGAATTCTTTCCCACACCTCTCGAGTGACAAAACCAATTAGTTCCAATTAATGGACTGCACTGAGGGTCCAAGATAGGTGTACCTTAGAGTAGTAAGTAACGAATGCATTGCTTTTATAGAGAAGGAAACAGAAGGAGGGGACTTGCTTGTGGCCACATGTGAGTTGATGATGAGTTAGTGCGGGGGTGGCCAACCTGAGCCTGAGAAGGAGCCAGAATTTACCAATGTACATTGCCAAAGAACCACAGTAATACATCAGCAGTCCCCGATTCGCTCCCCCTGCCTCCAGCGCCTCCCGCTCACCGGCAGCCCCACGCATCAGTACCTCCCCCTCCCTCCCCACATCTCCAGATCAGCTGTTTCATGGCATGTAGGAGGTTCTGGGGGAGGAGGGAGAGGAGCGAGGGCACGGCAGGCTCGGGGGAGGGGGCGGGAAGGAGTGGAGTGGGCACAGGGCCAGTGGCAGAGCTGGGGGTTGAGCAGTGAGCACCCCCCAGCACACTGGAAAGTTGGCGCCTGTAGCTCCAGCCCCGGAGTTGGTGCCTGTACAAGGAGCCGCATATTAACTTCTGAAGAGCCGCGTACGGCTCCGGAGCCACAGGTTGGCCACCCCTGATTTAGTGGATTAGCCATGGTACTGGTCTCTAATCTTGAGGGAGACTGGCTTCCTCAGGGACACAGGGCAAGTCTCTCAACCTCTCTGTACTTCAGTTTCCTCCTCCATAAAATGAGCGAATGAGATTTCCCGCTCTCCATAAGGGTGCCGCAACTAAGGTCTAACCAACTAATGCTGATAAAGTGCTTTATTATTGATTTGAATATTACAGCAGCAGCAGCGATGAGGGCTCTGTTGTGCTGGATGGGGTGTGTGTGTTTGTTGTGTGGATTGTGACAAAATTCCTCCTCTTCCTTGGTGTATCCTGCGCTTATTGGGGGATTTGCTCGCCTCAGAGGTTCACGGCAGCCTTCAGTTTGGCCACTTTCGTGGCTCAAATCTGCCATTCACTCAGTTAGCCTCATCACTGGCCAGCATGGGGAAAAGGAAGAAGAACAATTCCCACAATCTCTGCTGATCCACCGAGTGGATCGGGGAACAGGCCAGAGACCTTCCCCTCTGGTGGAACCCACAATCTAGGTCAAATCCTCTGGTATCAAGTAGGGAGTTGGGGGGATGGCGGGAACCCAGGCCCACCCTTTACTCTGGGTTCCAGCCCAGGGCCCTGTGGATTGCAGCTGTGTACAGTGGCTCCTGGAACAGTGGTGTGACAGCTCCAACTCTCTGGGCTACTTCCCCATGGCCTCCTCCCAACACTTTCTTTATTCTCACCACAAGACCTTCCTCTTGATGTCTGATAATGCTTGTACTTCTCAGTCTTCCAGTACTATGCCTTCTCACTCTCAGCTTCTTGTCCTTCTTGCTCCCAGTTCCCCACATGCACACCACAAACTGAAGTGAGCTCCTTTTTAAATTCCGGTGCCCTGATTCACCAGCCTGTCTTAATTGATTCTGGCAGCTTCTTGATTGGCTGCAGGTGTTTTAATCAGCCTGTCCGCCTTAATTGTTTCCAGAAAGTTCCTGATTGTTCTGGAAGCTTCCCTGTTACCTTACCCAGGGAAAAGGGACCTACTTAACCTGGGGCTAATATATCTGCCTTCTAGGACCTCCTCCGGACCTGGAAACTGTTCTCAGCGACCAGGTCCATGGCGGCCACCATGGGGGCAGATCTCCTCGCGGACCCCCTGCTACACAACACCCAGCTCCGTGTGCAGGTGGCAGAGTCCCCCTAGGTGTGCCAGAGGTTGGTCCTGGCAGAAGTCACAAGAGTCAGAGACCTCCTGGACTATGACCAGGGAGACTGGCTGGACCCCCTGACACTCGCTCGGCACATGGGGCTCTCCAGCCTTCGTACTCCCCGGCGCGTACTTCAGGAGGTGAAGGCCGCCTTGACCCCCGCTGCTCGGGCTTATGTCAGCCGAGCCTTGCACGAGGGCGCACCCCACCCATCCTCTACCCCAGGCCCGCCGGACCTTTCCATTGGGCCCTTACCTTGCCGATCCCGACAAACCCCTCACCCTTTCACTGCGAGCCGGCTGCATGAACTGCAGCCGGTCAGTTTTCAACTTGCATCACGGAAATATCTGTATACACTCACGCTTCACACCCTTCACGCCCACACCCTGGTGTCCCGCCCCGACACAAAGTGGCGGGACCTCCTGCCACCTTTGGAGGGTGAGCAACCTCGGTGGGCCAGCCTGTACTCCACCTTGGTCCCGAGGCCCGTCGGGGACATCAGTTGGCGGCTCCTTCACGGAGCTGTGAGCACGGGCGTGTTTTTGACACGGTTTACTTCCATCCCAGATACTTGCCCTTTTTGTAATGTGAGGGAAACCCTGGCGCATGTCTATTTAGAGTGTGCCAGATTGCAGCCCCTTTTTCGGCTCCTCACAAATATTCTATTGCGCTTCTGGCTTCATTTTTCTCCCCACCTCTTTATCTATACACTCCCCATCCATGGCCCCACAAGATCGTGGGATCTCCTGGTTAACCTCCTCCTAGCTTTGGCAAAAACAGCCATTTATAAAACCAGAGAGAGGAGGTTGGCCTATGAAACGTCCTGCGATTGTAGGGCCTTTTTCCGATCCTCAGTACATTCACGTATCCGGGCGGAGTTCCTCTGGGCGGCGTCCACCGACTCTCTTGACACCTTCGAAGAGCGGTGGGCGCTGTCCGGGGTTCTCTGCTCGGTGACCCCATCCGGTTCCCTCCGTCTAACCCTTTGATTGAGGGGAAGAGCGAGAGACACCAGCCCCAGCCATTGCCGCTGGGGATACCATCGTCACTGTCATCTAGGAGGGGTCCTATAATACGTGGGTGTCTACCCCCCCCACCCCCAAACCGCCCACCCCGCAGCCGTGCCCATCTTGCCGGGCACTCTCAGGGGGGGGATAATCGGTGACACTGGGCGCGGCACTAGGTAACTCGAGGGGGTGGAAGACCACGAGTGTCGAGGAAGCCCCCCCGCTCTAGACCACCAGGTAACTCAGGAGGGTGGAAGACCACGAGTGTCGAGGAAGCCCCCCCGCTCTGGGCCCAGGCTAGCCTGAACACTTCTCCCTCCTGAAAGCTGCTGTGTTGTACCTTCTGTTTGTGTTGTTTTGTTGCATACTTTGATTTGGTTCTTTGGTAATTCTTGTAATTGTCACAATAAAATTTTTTTTCTGTTTAAAAAAAAAAAAAAGCTTCCCTGTTACCTTACCCAGGGAAAAGGGACCTACTTAACCTGGGGCTAATATATCTGCCTTCTAGGACCTCCTCCGGACCTGGAAACTGTTCTCAGCGACCAGGTCCATGGCGGCCACCGTGGGGGCAGATCTCCTCGCGGACCCCCTGCTACACAACACCCAGCTCCGTGTGCAGGTGGCAGAGTCCCCCTAGGTGTGCCAGAGGTTGGTCCTGGCAGAAGTCACAAGAGTCAGAGACCTCCTGGACTATGACCAGGGAGACTGGCTGGATCCCCTGACGCTCGCTCAGCGCATGGGGCTCTCCAGGCCTCGTACTCCCTGGCATGTACTTCAGGAGGTGAGGGCCACTTTGCTGCCCGCTGCTCGGGTTTACCTCAACTGGGTCCTGCACGAGGGCGCACCCCGCCCACCCTCCACCCGAGGCCCTCCGGACCTTTTCATCGGGCCCCTGCCCCGTAGACCCAACTGACCCCCCCCCCCCCGCCCCTTCACTGTGAGCCAGCTGCACAATCTGCAGCCGGTCCGCTTCCAGACCACGCCAAGGAAACATCTATACACACTTGTGCTCCACACCCTTCATGTCCTCACTCTGGCGGGTGAGGTGCCCCAGTGGGCCAGCCTATACTCCACCCTGGTCCTGAGGCCCACCGGGGATATCAGTTGGCGGCTCCTTCATGGGGCCATGAGCATGGGGGTGTACTTGGCGCGGTTCACCCCTATCCCAGACACCAGCCCCTTTTGCGGCATGAGGGAAACCGTGGCACACATATACTTGGAGTGTGCCAGGCTGAAGCCCCTACTTCGGCTTCTCACAAATATTTTGTTACGTTTTTGGTTGCACTTTTCCCCTCACCTCCTTATCTATGCACTCCCTATCCGTGGCCCAACAAAGTCACGGGACCTCCTGCTCAAACTCCTCTTGGCCCTGGCTAAAATGGCCATCTATAAAACCAGAGTGAGGAGGTTGGCCGATGGAGTCTCCTGTGACTGTGGGGCCTATTTCCGATCCTCCGTCCATTCACGTATCCTGGCAGAATTCCTCTGGACGGCATCCACTGACTCTCTTGATGCCTTCGAGGAGCAGTGGGCGCTGTCAGGGTTCTCTGATTGGTGTCCCCATCTGGTTCCCTTTGTTTGACCCTTTGACCGCACTCCTGTCCCTGTTATTTCATTAGTTGTCCCCTGTATGCATTTGGTTTCCAGGTCCTGTGGATGCCCCTCTTAGGCTGGCGGGGGGGGGGATCCTTTAGCAGGATGTTTTCATTCCAGTAGGCAATATTATCTGGAGTTTGATAGCAAGCAATTGAAAGTTTCAGCAGCTCTAGTCTTGCTTTTAATCTAATACAGACTTAGAAATACATGTGTTGACCTATGGGCTTCCTCTTCATTCAACCACGAAGCAGCCAATAGGATCACTCTCCTGTAACCATCTGGCCTGACCCTGTGACATATCCCCACCTCTGCTCAACACCACGGGGGTTGGGCAACTTGGGACGTCAGGCAGTGTACCCGTGACAAACCACAGTATATATAATGAGAATGTGAGCAACACACATGAGAACTGAGTCCAGGCTCGACCTATTTATAATGACAATGGAAAGGAAACGTACTCAACAGAAATTCAATATAAAATTCAGTCAGCTCAATTAAAGAGAAGTCAAAGGGCAATTAAGAAAACATAAACTTGCTTTAAATAACAAATAATGAAGGTGACCCACATGACAGATTTTGCTCGTTAGTGTTGCCTGCAGCCTCCCAGTCGGACATTTCTATGGATAACACCACCTACTCTTTGTAAGGACATGAGGAAAATAGAGTGTTAACAATAAGACAGTCCTGCTCACTACCTTTGTGTTCGTTGCTCACTGGGTATTCTCGTCATTTTCAAAAGCTTAGTACTTAATCATGAGTCAATGACAATAGCAAATGTCTTGTACTGCAATGGAGATGGCATCAAGGGAGGAAGGGTGCCCAGAGCCCACAAAGGGACTTAGGCATTGCAATGCCTAACTTTTAGATGCCTAGAAAATCAGTGGAACAACACAGTGATCCACAAAGCCTGAGTGTGGGTGCCTGGACTCCCTATACAATGCAGGGGGCGAGAGAGGTGCCTAAGAATGTGATCTGCTAGACAGGGTGATGCAGACAAGAAGGGTATGTCGTCGGCTCCACCCCTCTCAGAGAGCTGGGTACCTAAATCCAGGCTCCAGGAAGGTGTTTATCTTTGCTTGAGATCCACAGCTAGGAACCTCTTTCCTGCAGTCATGCAGCTTAGATGCCTAAGCCAGGGGACGGGGCTTTAAACCCATGGCCTCCCATCTCATAGGTGGGTGCAATAACAACCAGGCTACAGAATTATTCTCACTAATACTCCCCGGCCCAGTTTCTATTTAAATATTTGTATACATTGGGACAGCTTCAACAGGAGAGGAAATCCACATCAGCCTAGCCCGCAGCCTAGTGGTTAGCGTACTTTTCTGGGATAGGGAAGACCCTTGTTCAAATCTCTTCTCCCCATTGGATGGGGCGGGGGAAGGAGGCGAATGGAACCTGGGTCTCCCACATCCCAGGTTAGTGCTCTCACCACTGAGCTAAAAGTTATAGGGTGTGTACCACCATGTCTGCCAACCAGACCATGAATGGTACATGACCTGGTGGGCATGTTCTGAGCATGCCTACCTGATTGGACCCCACAGGAAAGATAGATGGGTGAACACTTACCAAATTTGTGGCTCACATGGGGGCTTCTTTGTGATATAGCTGTCTGGGTGCCTAGGGTGAAGCGTTGTATGCATGCCCAGAGGCAGAAACTGAGGCACCTAGGGAATTTTACAGTGAAAATTTAAGTGCTGAGTGAGTTTAGGCTCCTATAGAGTTAGATGGTAGGTGTGTGTGTGTGTGTGTGTGTGAATAAGGGAGAGGGTTGTGGATTGCAGGGGTGCTTAA
The DNA here is from genome assembly GCF_015237465.2 of Chelonia mydas. Taxonomy (NCBI): domain Eukaryota; kingdom Metazoa; phylum Chordata; order Testudines; family Cheloniidae; genus Chelonia; species Chelonia mydas. The sequence continues at coordinate 188,036,411 of NC_057849.1, read as the reverse complement.
AACTGGGATTTATGTACCTAAATACAGGTTTTAGTTGCCTCAGTGCCTTTGTGGATCTGAGGCAATGATTTTGTTAAGGACCAGATTGGAAAGCTGGTAGATCAGGATTTTATTCCCATCTGTGCAATCGATTCTCTTTGACCTTGACCACATTGTTTTCTTTCTCTGCCTCATATGTACAATAATACTTCCCCATATGTACAGTAATACGTATCACACTGAGGTGGCATTAACTCATTAATGTTTGAGTAGCTTCAATACTACAATGACAAAACATGCCAGAAATACCTAATGACCGGTAGGTACATTTAGCATTTAGAATTTGAGAGGGGAAGTACTGAAGGCTGCCAGAAATGCTGTCATATGTCCTGAGTCCCTTCTGCTACTCTGTAAAGTGAAAGAGGACCCAGGTACATCTTATTCAAAGGATTGCATGCTAGACTAAGGGAAGTGTCCAGAGGACTCAAGAGCTGTTTACAAATATGGAAACATAGGCACGTACGTGCGTGCATGCGTGCGTGTACAGTTACACACACGTTCTGTCAGTCAGTGACAGGCTAGCTGGCCTTTTAAGGGAGTTAAGGCCCAATGTACCCATTTTGGGCTTCTTGAAGGGGAACAATCTATTTTGGCCCACCTGTAAGCAATTAACTGTCAACCAGCTGCTTAGGCAGTTAACTGGCTAATGAGCACCGGGGATTGATGCAAGGTTACCAGAGTTCAATTGGAGGGTGAGGCTTCTAGAAAGACTTGCTCCCAGTGATTGAGAAAATAGGGTCTAGCTGCAGAGAAGCTGGGTGAGGCCTACTGAGTCCTAAAGCATCACTAAACTCCAGGAGTAGAGCTGTGGACTCTCTATGTGTGGCGTGTGAGTATGTTTTGCATGCTAACTCAGCTCTGAGAGGACAGCCAGCATCTTTTGAAAGGGGGAGAAGATGCCTGATGGTATTAACCTCAAGGCCAGAAGAAGGTTTGGAGTTGGGGGTCTAGCAAGGAGGGGTTTTTTACTCTGTAAAAGGAGTTAATAAAAGAGACCCTCACAAAAAAAAGGATTCTATTCTCAGTCCCCAGGTGTGAATAAATCATTGCAAAAATGAAAGAGGGTAGCTGGCCTGTAAGGTCATACTGTGCCCCAAGGAGATGTGCTCAAGCATGCTATCCTGCCCCAGTAAATGCAAACACTAGCACTCACTGCCCAACTAAACTGTTAAGGAAAATTAATCTTTTGTATCTGCACCATCAAGACTGGCCTGAGTTGGGATCTGTGTTTGAGACTGAAGGTCACCAAATTTAGAGAGCGAGGGTGCAGAGTGTTGGTATGGCACATGTCTTGTGCACCGTATGCTTTTAACCAATGCTTTCCAACCTAACAAAGCTCACAAAGTTACATAAATAACACCTTGCATGGTTTAAAACCAAGTTAGAAAAGCAAAAAAGAGAACACAATGCCTGTCTCAACTTCTGGGGAAATGCCATCTATTGATCACCCTCAGGCGAGACAAAAAACAACTATCTGATTTTCTTTACATTTCCCTACATCCATCCCTCGAAAAAATCACTGATCAGCTGTTACTAAGCCTGAGAAATAGCAGACCAAGAGGTAATGTGGGGAGGGGGAGTTAATAACCATTGAACGGGGGATGTATAGGGAGGAATGGACTCAGCCAGAAAGAGATTTCTAGCTCTCACTTTGCGGTGTTTCAGTGATGCATGCAGTTGTGACCTTAAAATAAAGATATAATGCTCTTCAGAGCAGCAGAAATAAATGAGTCTGTAGTCCTAATGGATTTATAAATGGTGCTAGAGAGGTGACCTTTATCTCTAATGAAATCTATATAGAATGACTCTCTTTAGGAGAAATGTTACTCATCTATTCTGCCCCTGTAAATCCTATCAACAAGGATCCATAACAGGGATAAAGCTCACTGCAGGCTAAGGGCTTGAGTCTATAGTGTGCTCTGTGCCACAATGGGGCCCTGAGACTGAGTGTGGCCTCTGAGAGCTACTGTAATACAAGCAAATAATAATATGAGTTATCAGGTCAGTGGCAGGGGGGAGGCCTTTTCACAGAGCAGAGAATGTGAGGTTCCTTCCCATTGGGTAGTGGTATTCAGTCAAGATTGTGTAGCAGAGAGAAGTTCTCTCTTCGTAGGGTGCAGATGCATCCCTGTGTTTTGATACTAAAATCCCTCATACCAGGCCTACCCGAGGGGAGAGATTGTGGGGAAGTGAAGGCTCAGAAGCTGTTATACTGACATGAGACTAAAATGGAAAGGAGTGTTTGGAGAAAGACCTGTGACCATTCACTGATGGAGAGCCCAGGCCCAGCTGCTCAAACCTTGGAAGAAGTCAGACCTTTGACGTTACAGGCAGTGTCTTCTGTCTTTATTCTGTGCTTTCACGTCTTACCAAGGTCTAAGAAGAGAGGAACACGTATCCCAGTGACTCGCTTTAGTGGCATGTTTTCAAATAGGTGTCACTGGTAACCAACATTTCTTACTTCACCCCTTGATGTTTAATGCCCAGGATGATGATATGATCAGTGGCTGAATGAGAGGAAGAGTGGCTCAAGGGTTTGCCTGCTAGCTTGGCTCATGACAGACCCATGTTCAATTCCCTGCTCTGCTACAGAATTCTGCTGTGCTGCTAAGCAAGCCAGTCCAGCCCCGCACAGATATTTAGGCACCTAACTCCCAGTGACTTTGGTGGAAATTAGGAGCCTCACTGCCTTTGAGGAGCTGGGCCTTAGCCTTGCTGTACCTCAGCTCCACACCTTTACAATGAGGATAAGTGTACTTCGCAATGGGGAACTGTGAGCTTAAATGTGTTAATGATGGTGAGGCGCACACGTAGTGTGGTGATGGGGCCATGAAAGTATCTCAGAGAGAGGGCAATGCATCTGGACCAAGGAAAAATAAATGTGTTTGGTACTAGTTTAGAAGAGAGTTAGGGGGAAATCAAGAAAACTGATAGTAATGTATGGTGCCTCTGTGTCGTATGTCTACATGGCAAACCAGCCCCTGTGCCAGTGAGTTTCAGAGCCCAGGCTACAGTGCTAAGGATAGCTGTACAGACATTTGGGTGTGGGCTCTAAAACCCACCCACTCCCTGGGCTTCAGATTCCAAGCCTACTTGTCTATGTGGCTCTTTGTAGCACCACAGCATGAGACTCATGAGCCCAAGTCTCTTGACCCAGGCTCTGAGACTTGCTGCTGTAGGGGTTGACTTCCCATATTGTCCTACCCTTGTTGCTCCCTGAAGGGGAGACACCCCTGCCCCTGACCTGCCTGTCCAGGGGTGTCCTTAGAAAGAGACTATGCTGAACCAGCCGGTGGCGTGGTGGTGGTTGTGGTACTAAATCTAGGGTTTTCAGTGCCTTGCCTGGGAGGGTCTCCTGTGCTGCGGCAGTTGGGTGCAGCTGAAGCTAATTAGGCATATCCCTGTACACCTTGAAATGCTAGAGGGGGTCAGTATGTACAGATTGTTTTGCAAGCAGTAGGCATTTGCTAGTTATTGAGCTGTGAGAGTAGAATGTGGCCAGAGACTTGCTTCTACTTTTAGTTGAACAAAAATTTCATTTAGAAGCATGAGGGAGAATTCATTTTGTGGAACGGGTGGTTAACCTGGGTCTTCTGTGGACTTTCTGTTATGGGCATATTTGGAACTGCACCTTTAAGTGGCTTAATTTCCCAGGTAGGAAGACTGGGGCTAAGGGGTGCTGCAGAAGCCCATATTCTGCTAGTCAGAGGTAGTTGGGGATCTGCATCACTGAGTATGGAGGATTGCTGGGCCCGTAGTGATTACTGACCACCACAGTGTGGAACACGGCTGTGTCAAGCCGTGTATCTGTAGATCCCATGAAATACAGTACATCTATTCAGTGGCAAGGACTTGTTTCCCTTAACAGGCATTGTATTGTGTTGAAATTAATCAGCCAGATGCTCTGGGAGATGACAGTGAGTAACTTAATGCCTGCTCAGAGAGTGTGTCTGCATGCTATTGTAAGCAGTTAATTGCTTCATGTTTCTTATATTAAATAGGGGGTTTGGAATTGGAACCCATTTTTCACTTTGCCTGGCTTGCATGATGTGTGTCTAGTGGGGTATGAAATGCATTGGGCTAGCAGTGCAATAGTCCTGAGTGTGTTGACACCTGGATGTCTGTTTTCAGTGGGAAAGAGGGTGCAGAGAATACTTCAAAGTAGCCATAGGCATTACTTCTTTTGGCATTTCTTGGTGCAGTCCCTACCACTGAGGAGCTTGCTTGATGGTGATGGGCGGCTCCAACTCGGAACAATGGTGGTATTGCTCATGGTAAAACTCTTAAGAGCTGAAATTTATGAAATAAAAGGATGCAGAGACTCTGCAGGTCTCTCAGGAGTCACTGGGAGTCTGAGGAGTTTAGCACTTGGTAAGGTTAGGGCCTGAAATGATAGATTTAAATGGTATCGCAGCTATCAGAAGAGCATTTGATCAGAGAGGATAGTTTTAGTGGTTTTAAGGAACAAGTTCGCAGGACCTATGCTCTTCGGAATCATAGTGTCAGACCCCAATAAATTTAACTCTACTTTCCTCTATGATGAATTCAAATGATGAAAGGCACTTTTCTCTGTGGGATTTTCAGAAAGACTTTGAAACGAAGGGTTTGTCTGTTTTGCCTCACCAAAAATAAAAAAATTCCTGTTGCACGTTTTGCAAAAGTGATACGTAGTCCTAAGTGTCTGTGACCAAAAAAATTATGTTCTCCTCCAACTCTGTGACCTGGGCTGGCTTGTAGCTGTTCCATCAGATGTAGCTGCGTTGCAGTGTGGAATGGAAAATATAGAGTATATGAAATGCTTTGGGCTAAGAGATGCCCCATGAATGTAAAATACACCGTGCTTTAGACTAGGTGTTTGTGGAATCATAAATGTAACTACTATCAACTTCCTGTGAATAAACAGCAGTCAAATGAATTAAGGAAATCATTGAAGTAGGTTTTTATGCTAACTGGATTCTGAGCCATTATTGTTACCAAATGATTCCCAATAAGTGGAATGATTACATCCTTTATTGTAACGTACAGTATTTTGACTATTTTCCTGGAATGTGAGGACTGAAAACAAAATGATCAGCTCCGGCTGAACATGTTCATTACTAATGCTTTCCAAAGAGCGATCATCAAACGAGTCATACTGGAAATCAGCTCTTTAGAACTATAATGAATTTCATTTTGAGATGCATGATGTATTTTTTAAGCATGAATTCTTTAATGGGGGGAGGGATAGCTCAGTGGTTTGAGCATTGGCCTGCTAAACCCAGGGTTGTGAGTTCAATCCTTGAGGGGGCCATTTAGGGATTTGGGGCAAAAATTGGGGATTGGTCCTGCTTTGAGCAGGGAGTTAGACTAGATGACCTCCTGAGGTCCCTTCCAATCCTGATATTCTATGATTCTAATTATGGCCATCCCACGGATGTAAAATCACTGTTGTGGACAGCATGTGTATATCTCATTTAATGGTAGAACATGTTCTGTATTTGAAATGGCATTCTCTATGATGAGTCCCTTAAGAATTGTATTCTGCAGTTGCTCTCCATCGAGCTCCTGTTGCAGTCAAGTAGATTCAGACAAATTAGATTGTTAGATGCAGATAAATGGGCCTAGGGTGTATTTAATTGAAGAAGTGATGGTCCTGGGGTCCTTCTGCCAAGTATAAAGGCAGCCTCCCTTTGTTTCAAAGTATGGAAGAATGAGATTTCATTGCTCTGAGTATTGTTTGGTTTCAGTAAGACTGTGTACTGGCTCTATGAAATGAAGTGCAAAGCCAATCAGATCTGCAAAGCTGAATTTTTATTTCTAAATGTAGTTAATATTTTCTGGAAGTAACAGCTTTATTTTCAGTAGGTCTGCACTAAGAAAATGATGCAATTCCCTGTTTGATATGACATCTGTTTAAAGGGACACAGCTCAATCTGGGCTTCAGACATAAATAGTGTATCTTAATCTTAAAAACAGAAATGTTCTAAAACATATTTTAAAAATTAATACAATTCCTTGACGTGTTAGTTTGCATTGCTTCTGGGTTCTCAGCTATGGCAATCTATAAACATAAGTGAAACTGCTTAGGTTACTTTTACTGACAGGGCTAAATGAAATGCACAAGATAAACACTTTGTGTAGGTAATGGTAAATCAACTGGATTATCTGTCCACAGCTAACAGTTCATGATGTACAGAAAGCTCGAAAATGATGTCTAAGCTACAGTTCCTAGATTTATTGTTCAGTTTCTGAACAAAATTGGGCACAAGATCCATACGAAAAGTGGAAAACCACAAATTTTCCAATAACTAAAACCAGCTATTTTAAGTAGTTAAATAATCGCTTTAGGTTAGCTTTACCCTAAAACTATGAAGGGCTAGGTGGATATGTCTACACTACAGCAGCACAGCTAGGTAGCTGTAGAGTAGATGCTTCCTATGTCAGAAGGCGCCTCCTTGAGCCAGTAGTTAGGCCGAATTCTTCCATCGACCTGGTTGCATATACAGTTTGAGCAGGGAAGAATATCCTGCAAAATACAGTGAGGACCATGTGTCTGTATGTAAGTGTGTGCCCCAGAGAGAATTGTCAGAAGCAGCATTCAGTACGCAGCATGATTGTTGGAAATGCTGACAAAATAAAGTTTCTTATAATGTGGCTTGTAAATATCTTTGTTAGTTCAACTTGCTTCCTGACTGATTATTGCCAGGATAAGAACTTGGTAAAGGGGGGGAGGGGGAGGAGTGAGCTGTGTAAATTAACTATGACTAGAAAGAACCAGCCCTGCAAGGTACAGCTTTAGCATGCAGCCTAGGTAGTGCCTGGAAATGCAAACCACTGTTGTGTACTGTTCAATATTTTCTTAGCCAAAGTCATAATTTTGCATGGTGCTGGGCACCCTCCTCTTCTAGATTCTGAGCCTGCCAAGACTTAGGTATATGCTTAGTTTTATGCACACGAGTAGCCCCGTAGACTTCAATGACAGTATTCAAGTGCTTCATTTTACACATATATGGAAGTTGTTGCAGGATTGGGGCCCTACTGACTATCCTGGCATTCCACGGTAGGCGTGGGTTCATCAATAGCTCTTGCGTAAAATGAAGAATTTATTGGTATATATTGGTCTCATCTGGTCTAGCTAACAAAAATCAACATAATTACAGCTTTATTCAGCTTGACACACATGCCGAAAACCCCCAGGGGTGAGCAATGGGTTTACTAGTGTTCTATTAGAAGAGGGAGGGTCCAGCTGCATTTATGGAGGGGAAAAAACCAAACTCTAGTAATGGAAACTTAAAATGGTCAGATATTATATAGGTAAGCCTCTTCTGCTATCCTAGAATATTTGAAGGGTTTCCAACCATTTCCAGTCTCATTTGTGGCTTTGATCAAAACTCACATTTCCAACAAACATTTTCAGTGTAAACATGTAGTATGTCATCTAGTGAGGATGAAAATACTGAGATACAGACTGTTTGGGATGTATGTGTCTCTCTATGACAGAAGCATTATAGGCCCGTGCATAGAACCCCAGCTCCTGGAGGAAGATGAGTTGCCTTTGCTTTTTTGGACATTTTCTAGCCCTCATAGTGTGGAAGCAAAGCTTGAAATGGTGATCTAATGGTAACTGACATCTGCCTGAATGTACAGAGAGCATGCTTCCCTGAGGGGGCACCAACAATGCATCTACTCCAGCAGAAGACAGTGTGTGTGGTGGAGGTCCTTGGTGCTCCCAGTCCATAATAGTTCTCTTGGGGTGGGGGGATGAGATCATGTGAGTGAGAGATTAAGACTTTCCTTGTGGGGGATCTCTTCCATGCTACCTGATTTCCCCAATCTGGAAAGTGTCTGATTAAATCACTGTCTCTTGGTGGTCTCTTCTTGTTTGGCTAGCTAAAGGAAAAATAGAACACCATATACGACACCCAGGTTCTGAAGGAGGGTAAAATCCTGTGCAGATCAGAAGGATGTGTTAGGAAACAGAAAACTTGCCCTGCTGATGAGAAATGCACCATCTTCTGCCGAGAACAAAATGATCCCATTCCCAGTTGGTGTTTCTGTGACACTGCAATGGCTTTGCCAGCGGAGAAGCAAACAAATGGTTCTGTTGAAAAAAGCCGTTTGTAGAGTTGGATAAAGAACCACTGTTGCTGGAAACGGAATACTTGAGGGATCTGAACTTGTCGGTGAGCAGGAACAGTGGATTCGCCTATAGAGACTGTGTGGAAGGGGGGAAAGGGACATTTTCCATCCATGAACTATAGCTTCTACAGAAGGTAACAGACATGAACTTTAACACCCATTACCTGGTTTCCAGATCAACTGTCAAGCAACTGAGGCCATATTGTGGGTCACTGCTTAAATGTTTCACAAAGTATAATACAAATAGCAATGTTGGCATGAACTTTGATAAAACTGTAACAAAGTTAATACAAATGGAAATATGATTCTTAAGGTCTAGAACTTCAAACACAATAGCACTGGGTAACAGCATGAGAACTACTATATTTCTACTATGGTAGCCTAGCCTTTAGGCACCAACTGGGTCTCAGCCCCAGCCTGCTTTGTCCTGTACAAACACATTTTAAGATGGTCCACGTGTTGCAGAGCTCATTATATAAGCAGACCAGAGAGAAATAGGAATAGACTGACAAGAGGTAAACGTACATAACATGTGAAAAGTACAGAACTGGCTACTTTCCCTCCCACTCTTTTTACACTTCCCCAGCCCTAGGTCCTGTATGTCAGTGTTTTACATCCAGCCAAAAATAGCCTCTGATCACCCTGCTTACCTCACAAGAAGGTGTTGTTGGAGGTTGGGGGAAGGGTGGCTACCATATGTAATTTAGCCAAAACTCTATCTAGGCCTTCTCCCTATCTACTTCTTTTCAGGTGGGGTTCATATCTTTATGGATTACAAAGCCAGAAGGGACTGCTGTGATCATCGAGTCTGACCTCCTGCATAACACAGGCCATAAGATTTACCTGGATTAATTACTCTATGAACTAGAGTATACACAGAGTTGTTTGTTTGGATGGGTTGTTTGTTTAAGAAAAATCTTGATTTTAAGGATTCCCAGTAATGGAGTATCCACCGCAGCCCTTGCAAAGTTGTTAAAAATGTGTGCCTTATTTCTAGTCTGAATTTGTCTAGCTTCAGCGTCCAGCCATTGGGTCTTGTTACATCTTTCTCTGCCAGACTCACTTTTCCTGTATTAGCTGATTTCTGTTCTCCATGTAGATACATAGGCTTACATGGACTATCCACCAAGGAATTTAGGCTCCAACCTTCCACTGACTTGAAGCTCACTTGTGGATTTGGGCTTTAAAGGCTGATCAAGTCCCCAATAACCTTTTCTCTGATTAAGCTCCTTGAGTCTATCTGTTTAGCTTTATCGGTATAAGGCATATTTTCCAATCCTTTAGTCATTCTCAAAGGTCTTCTCTGACCTTCTCCAATTTATCAACCTCCTTCTTGAACTGTGGACACTGACTCTGGTGTAATATATATGTGGCTCACAGCATTCCTGAGGGAAGCTGATGGCAGGCTGTGTGGCCTCTCCCTCGCACCCTGACAGCAGAAAACGAAAGTGAAGAGTTCTTCCCTGCTGTGGAAGCTGAGGGAAATAACTGTAGAGCACTTGGATGGTAACATCAGGAGGCTGAAACCTGTGTGGGGGAGGAGAAAGTTTGGGGCGTTCTGTATAAAATCTCAGTCTATTCCTGGATTTCAAGCTGGCAGAGCTGTTGCTTTGGTTTATCCTTATGTGGTTTTCACCATTCATTCAGGGAAGTCTTATGGCTGGTGTTGTCCTATGGCAGATGGTCAGACTAGATCACTGTGGTCCCTTCTGGCCTTGATACCTATGGGTAAGTGCTCCCAGGATCTTGTCAAATTCTTTAAGCTTGAAACAATGAAGCAAGGACCTGATATTCTAAAGTGGAAACAAGCTCCCTTCTATATAGGATTTTATACTGTGCCCATCACTCTAATAGGAGTACACAAATAAAACAAAAAGAAGGTGGGGTTGAAGGAAAAGGCAATTCAGAGTTTACTGGGGGCCTGTTGGTCAGCAGAGTTAGACAGGGATTTGATCAAGGCAGAACTTGCAATGGAATGGTTTCCTTCCAGGCATATTAAAGCCATTTCACATTCACTTTGGTGAAAAAGTCAAATTTCAGAGACAACTGCAGGGGGGCACAAAGGTATTTACAGTTTGCTCAGGACACTAATGTTGTGCATGCTCTGATACCTATGGGAAATGCCCTGGGATCTTTTATAAGTAAGGCCCTACTTGAATTGCAGGATAATTGTCAAATAATTGCAGCTGAGTTGTGGACAAAGCATGGAAAAGTAACAATGGACAATTACTATTTGTGGTAATTTGGAAAAGCTGATAACAGGAGCCCCACCATCTGCAGCGCTCTCCCACTGTCAAAAGTGTGGTGGAAACTTAGTATTGCAGGATCTGCAATATCACACATTTATTAGGGCCTTATTTGCAATCTCATTTCTGACAAGTGATGGATGCGTGAGCAGAATAGTGCCTCCCTACACCAGTCTGGGGTACTGATTTACCAAGAGGGAGTCCCCTACAATAAGTCACTGATATCCACACCCTGTAGCTTATGGATGTTCTTGGCATGTCTCCTATTGAAGTTCCAAGCAGGCCTGACCTTTCTAAACTTGTGCAATTGAGTAGAAAGAGCTTGAGCTTGTATGTCAGCACATCTTCACTAGATGAAAGAACAGAAAGGCTTTGCTAGGCAGTATGAATAGCACCTTATAGGGGACTTCTCAAAAGCACTCACATTCTTCTTGTGAAGTGAGTGGGAATTTTATCATTGACTTCACTGAGCTGGTGTCATGGCAATGCTGAGCTCCTTGGAAAATCCCACTCTTATGTTTTGGAAAATGCAGCAAATCCTGTAGCAAGGTGTGATGGAGCGTGACTCACCACTGCGGAGCCTCCTGCTGGCTGTTTGGGGAATTAGCACTGCGCCCTCTTCCAGTGGTGTCTCACCTGCTGTCCCCTCTGCTCCTGGACTCACATCACTCCCCGGACAGCAGCATCCTCTTCAGTGACACTGCCCTCTGGCTGTGCCACACTCTGTTTCCCCCCTTTCAGGGGAAACTGCAATCTACTGTCTAGCCACTTCCTTCAGTGGCAAACTGCAGCCCACAGTCTAGCCACTTCCTTCAATGGCTCCAGCACACTTTTTGCCCTTGTATTAGGGTCTCAGTCTGCAGATCCCAGTAGCCTGCCAGGAGCTGCCTTTAGGTCTCTGGGTCTCTGCCTGCCGCACTGCTTGGTCCAGGGTGCTTGCTGTCCTTCGCCTGCAAGGCAGCCAGTCCTCCTCCCTTTTCAAGCTCCAGGAAGTGACTGAAACTACTCTGTTCTGCAGCCCTTCTTTTATGGGCCAGCCTGGCCCTGATTGGCTGCTCCTATAAGCCCTTCTGTGACTGGCTGCCTCCTGCGCAGCCTCCCTAGGGCTGCTTTTAACCCCTTTTCTGGCAGTGTGGGGAAGACGCCCCATCACACACAGGTGTAATGTTGTGACTACACCAGGGTTCAGATGAGCTCTCAGACCCTGTACAGGACAGAATTTTGCTTTCTTTATGTCCAATCATTTCGCTCAAGTTATTGCTCGCTTTGCTGCACCTAGTCAGTTGAAAATATGTAACTTCATATGCGTAACAGAGAAATCAAGAATAAAATCAGCTGGTGGGTGCAATACGAGGTAAGTGATGCAAAAATATTAACTGATTACGTCTGTCCTTAGAATGTCACAAAGAGATGAATGGGCACTTCGTTAGGAGATGTGCTCGCTTACCCTTTCTACATTAATTGAAAATGATGGTGGGATACAAATAACCAAACTGAGTTTTAAGTCTGTGCAAGCGGAGTTAATTGCTCTATTAGCACTCAGGGAAACTGCAGTGCAAGCCGGCTGCTTTATTTCAGACTGTGCATTCTGTCAACTGTTGGCATAGGGTCTGGATCTCTTTGACAAGGGATCGATAGCTTTTCATTGCAGATGCCAGTTGTCAAGATGGTGTTGTCTATCAGAATATATTTCGTTTCATCAACGGTCTTTGGGGAGAAGTCATGCATCTTCTTAAGTAAGAAAAGTGACAAGTTAACTTAGAGCTTAAGTGGAAGAGAAGGAGATTCTATTATTTTGAGGCTCCCATACAACTACTGGATTCAACAGTAAAATTGAAAATAAGCTGTATGGTTTTCATACAAGGTGTAGAATGTAATTAGAATACTTCACAATATTTCCAAGAGGTAGGGGAGATTGGAAGTCAGAAACAAACCAATATTGGTACACTTCTTGACCTGGCCTCATTTAGTTTCACTTGCAACTTTAGTTGGCTGTCTTTGCCTCAAATATAAAACAAGTGGTTCTTTTGTCACGGTTCTTGACGCTTGTAAAATACACACAGGGACAGGTGTGTCCAAAATACTGAAAACATTGACAGTGTATCATTGATCTGTGGGACTCACTCTTCAATATATTGTTTATATTCTAGTAGCTCCTGGAGGTGTGGATCAGGAGTTAAACAGGCTAGGAGTTGTACAACCACGTTGTAAGAGATGGCTTCTTCCCTGGAGGACTTAAAATATCTAAATAGCCGGGCGTGAAAGTAACTTAAATGACTTACTGGTACACAGGATGGCTGGGGTCCTGGGCAAGGCAGAAAGGGCAGGGCTGGGGCCAAAATCCCTCAGCCAGCCTTTCAGCGCTGCCTGGCCTGCGTCGCCCGGGGCTCTGGCTCCAGGTGCGGTAGCAGCAGCGATGGCTGGGAGCCCCAGGCCCTTTAAATCGCTGCCAGAGTCCCAGGGCAGCTTCCCCTTTTGCACCCGACCCGCCCATCAGCAGCCCAGCCGGTATGGTTGACACTTTCTTACCATATCGGCTTACTTTCACCTCTGAAAACAGTCTTAATTGGGTTTTATCTTCATCCTTCCTGTTTGCAGTAATAAGCCATAAGGTTTTTCTAGGTTACCTAGGCATAACTGAGGCCAAGATTTTACATTTTCAATTTACATGGGTGAAAGCAACTATGGGTACGTTAAGCCGAAAATGAATAGAAAGCAAACACAATATTTCTGCTTCAGGGCATAAGCCAATTCCTATCAGACAGATGTGGGAAGAAACTTACTTTTAGGGACATTGTACACTTTCTTCTGAATCATCTAGTACTGGTTACTGCCTGAAACAGTGTACTGGACTAGACAGATTGTTCGTCTGATCCATTGTCCCTGCCTAGGGAACTCTTTTCTGCAAGACTGTTGTTAGAAGTCTGTCAAATTCTTAGCTCTTCCTTACCCATCCACTGCTGGGGTACTAGTCTTTTTAATAGAGCTTAATGAATAATTGCTCCTTTTTTGTATGTGTTGGTTTTTGGGGAGGCTGAACTGAAGAATCAGGGGCAAAAAAATCAGTTTGCTTCAAACCAAAACTACTTTTCTTTTCTTTTCTTTTTTCTTTTCTTACTGTAACCATGTTTTATCAGCTTTTCATTTCAGGTTTGTGTCATCCCCCCTCACGCCCCCCCTCATTTTTTACTTTCTTGAAAAAATTAGGGTGTTGTTTTTTTTAAGTGAGCAGCTGTTTTAAAAAGGACTGAAATGAATAGTTAATTTTTTTTGAAAAAAATTTAATTATTATCATCATTTTTTGGCTGAAGCCGTTCACCCAATTTAATATATAAAATATATATTAAAAAAATTATCCCTGAAGAGACTTTTAAAAATCCCAATTCTTAGGATGCTTTATTTAACAATATAAGATACTTGAGGCTTACTTGGATCAACTTATTTGTATATCACAGTACAAAACAAAATGCATGTTAAAAAAAACCAACCCAAAGTACTTATTTATTTGACTTGCTTTTAGAAACTATAGTCAAATTTTTGTCAATAAAAATCCTTACCTGTTACTAATAGCCCTTCATACTTTTGAAAGAATTTCTTTATCTTAAGTGATGTAACTTACCCATCTGTTCATTTCTTGCTCTCTCCATTGCAGCTAGTTAAGTCTGTTTGTTTCTAATTCTTATTCAGTTAATGTCAATAGTGTGATTTTGGTGCATTAACATGCTGCAGGAGTCTGTTAAAACTCTATAAAAAAAAAACACCAAAAAACAACAGACACCACCCTCCCCCACCTCCGGTCCCAAACATTTGGGGGCTAAAGTTACTTGATAGTGTCCTTTTAATGATCACAACAGAGCAACAAGGCAGATGAAATTACAATTGGAAATTCATGAATGTAAATTGATGCCTTCCTTAGCAAGTTGTCCTGAATACGAGTACCAGTTCTCCTTGGAACGGAGCTGGGAATAAGGCCTAGGAATAGTGCAGCGTCTCTTTTAAACCTGGTGTGAACTTGACAAGTAAGTCTCCAGAATGGATGAACAAAACAGTCACACGTCCGCCAAACCTGAAGATGACCTAAGTGTAAGTAGGTGATTTAAGTGCCCTCCACTATTGTACCAGACCTGTGCACTGTGCATAGAGGGTTAAACCTATTCATAAATTGACAACCTCTAAATTTTTATTGTTAATTTTGTTTTATCGCTTTGAGTTAAAAATTCAGTCTATTCGTGTGTCTTCTGATGCACTGCAAAGAGCATTTACTGACAGAATTGAAATGTCAAATGTCAGTGTGACAAAATGGAAGGGATAGACTGGTTTCATGACAAGGAGTAGATTTCTGCTAAGAAATCTATTTCCAGGAAAGAAATCCAACCTTAAACTAAGTATAGCTACCTTTCAAATGTATAACTAAGGCTATCACTGCATTGGAGATTACATGTGGCAGAAGGAATGAGGAGTCATTAAATAATTTAGTGTATTGTGATACTTAAATTGCTTTATTAGCTGAACTGCATTATATAGTGCAAAAATTGACCAGAAGCAGGAGAAAGATGCATGGTTTGAATAAAATAGAAAACCTAATCCATGATGTTTTAAACTCTTAATGCTTCTATTACTATGAAACGTTTTGGGTTAAACTAAATACCTCTTCTCAGTAAATCATGTTGTAAATATACAGCTTAGCCATTAGCGCTGCTATCATCAACTCGGTGCTCCGGCATTATGCACAAAAGCTTGCCATGCACAAAAGGCTTGATACATTAAGTTCTTTTTTTTTTCTCCCAGATAAAAGATGGTAGCTAACAGACTGATCAAATCTGAAGTATGAATTTACACATGCACTCATTAACAATGCAAGTACTAGGCAGCCATCATGCATTCCTATAGTTTGAGGGAGTATGTGCATCTCCTTCCTACACTAAAATTCTTTTAAACCTGCCCGTCTTTGCAGTTAGGCCCGAAAGAAATGAATAGGAACAAGATGGCTCAGCTTCTATAGAAATCAACCTTGACCTGTACGTGCAATTAGTGACTTTTGGGTGTCCTATTTGATATCTTGAAAGAGCCTGACTCTTTTATTAAAAAGAGGATGGGTCCTAAGTGTTTTCTGAAGATAGGGTCCTTCAGCTGTCGTGTTGGACACCCACATTTACTAGTTCCTTGAAAACTTTTGACTGCAGCTGTCAAATAGACAACAATATCCTTTTTCTATTTTTAAGCTTTCTCGATTACTGTATTCAAAAGGATACCTTAAAGAAAGAGATGATGCCTGTTAAGTCTGTAGTGCTTTTCCATAAGGGTATAGAAAATTGCTAATTATTTAGAAACTGACATGACATAGACTGGTTTGATGCTAGATGTTTAATGGTTAAATACAGGCATTTCATACCTTCCTATTTTGCTACGTCTGTGGTAAACAAAGTTAAAGATGGCCTAAGAGGCTAGGGGGCATGTGAGAACTGCACGTCCTATCTGACTGTTGTCGATTTTCTGGATCTTGTATTGTATTATATCTGTTCCTTCTGTAATGATGTCAAGAGCCCTTCTCTTAAAAGGAGTACTATATTAGGGAAGTTAATATACAGCTGCTTTTGTAACTGAAAAGCCAATTAAGTCGGGCTTAGGCTAGTGGTTAAGCTACAGATGTGCATGCTGCTCTTAACTAGAGCTGCACAGAAAAACAAACCTCTGTTGATGATAGAACCAGTGTGAATTTTTCTGGATTTGCAACAAGGAAAACACATAGTATTTCTTCCCAAAATGGTTTTTTCTGATGAAAGGCAGTTTCTGGAGGGGAAAAATTTAGTTTGTACTCCAACCTCCTTCTCTGCCCCAATTTGCGCTAATGCCTCCTAACTGAGCTTCCACTCTGCCTTCTCCCGCTGCTCTTTGTATTCTGTTGCTTGTCTGCTGAAATATACAAAAAGGTAAGGACATAACCAATACTCCGAGGGACTGGAAAGGATTTCCTGATACCTATTTGCTAAGCTCCACCCCAAAATAGAATTGGTCAGCAAAGAATTCTCAAAGCAAAACTTGCTTTCTCACAGCTCTATCCACCATTGCACTGTGATAGGCGACATTGTTCATGATGCTTTTTTATTACTACTACCCTAAGCTGCAGTAGCTGCTGCTTCTTTACTTTTCTGTTCCTGCCAAAATGATACTTCCCCCACCACCCCCATGTGGGGGCTGGTCATGCACAAATGCAGAGTGGGTTGCATACATACAGTTTAGATTGTAAATTGTTTGGAACCATCTTTTTTGTTGTGTTTGTATGTGCTTAGCACAACTGGGCTCCACACCATGTGGGAGGTGGGGGGTGAGGGGAGGTTCCTAGATATAGTGCTGACTTAATAATAAATTGGGTTTGTATAGTAACTTCGGGGGGAAATGTAAAAAGAAAAATTTCCTCTCTTCTGGGTGCAGGTTCGCTGAAGCGCTGTTTGAAATGTTCCCCGTGGCTCACTGTACATTGATTTTATTTGTTTGTTAGGTATCAAATATTTCAATCCAAATAGTAAATGCAGAAGAGAAGTTGGCAAAGAAGATACCTCCAAGGAAAAACCATGGCAAATCCAAATCTAAGAGGAAAGTAAAGAGAACAATATGGAATTTCCAAAATAAAATAATTCTTTTTACGCTGGTGCTGTTTGTGATAGGTGTTATAACTTGGACCTTACTGTGGCTCTTCATTGGTGAGTTACTGAAAGCTCATGCATATTTCACACATCAGTATGTTATTGAAGGCACTCAGTTAATTGCTTTTAGGGCCTCAGTTGATCCGATGTCTCTTCCTGCATTGCACATGAATTGATTCACGACGGTCTTTTAGGATGCTTTCCTTTGTCCCTTATGGTATGTCTGCACTGAGTTGGGCTTGCCAGGCTTGAACAAAGGGGCATTTAATTGTGTGTAGATGTTCTGGCTCAGGCTGGAGCCCAGGTTGTAGGACCCTGCGAGGTGGAAGGCTCCCAGAGCTTGGGCTGCAGCCCAAGCCTGAACTTACACCACAATGAAATGCCTCTTTGTGCGAGCCCAAGTCAGCTGGCATGGGCCAGCTGCAGGTGTCTAATTGCAGTGTAGATGTACCCTTGGAACCTGCATCACAGTGACTTTTGCTTTAGCTCAATGTTGAACATGACTGTTGCTGGAATAACTCATTGCAGCTCCAAGCATCAGCCACTTCAAGTGATCACTTTATAGAGATGCAAAGCATTCTCTCCTCATGGTGGCTAACCATGCTAACTTGAATGCTCGTATAACACCGACAGACCCCGGTCATCGGCGGGCAGGATTGAACCGGGGACCTCTGAAGCTTAGTGCATGAGCTAAAAGCAACTGCCTGTTAGCTAAGGCTGTAGAGCAGACTCATTTTATCTCTCTTTAAGTGGTCTTGGTGCCACTAGATGGGACAGAACACTATATCCAGAAGGTGTGTGGGTTACATACTTCCCCCAGCTGAGTTGCTATTAAAAAAGGATTTTAAAAAAAGAAATTAACCTTCCTCTAACTATTTTGCAGTTGAAGCAGAAAACAAAGATGCCTTGTATTTTGTTGGATTATTTCGTGTCGCCAACATAGACTTTCTCCCGGAATATAGGCAGAAGGAGTCAAGAGAATTTCTCTCAGTGGCACAGAATGTGCAGCAAGTGGTAAGAACATAGATCATGTTACAGTGTTAGCAAACAGTTCAGAGCCATGAATGATATTAGAAAAAGCTTCAGTTTTGGCCGTGACACTGGCTGTGTAAAGGGTTTGCCGCCTGGAGTAATCCTAGAAATGTAGGGCTGGAAGGGACCTTCAGAAGTCATCATGTCAAGCCTGCTGCTCTGAGGCAGGACCAAGTAAACCTAGATCATTCCAGACAGGTGTTTTGTCTAATCTGTTTTTTAAAAACCGCAGATGACCGGGATTCCACAACCTCCCTTGGAAGCCTATTCCAGTGTTTAACTCTTTTCTAATATCCAACCTAAATCTCCCAAACTGCGGATTGCGCCCATTACTACGTGTCCTACCTTCAGTGGACATGGAGAACAATTGATCACTGTCTTCTTTATAACAGCCCTTGAACATATTTTGAACACTGTTATCAAGTCTCCCCCTGCTCCCACCGCAGTTGTCTTTTCTCAAACGAGAAACAAGTCCAGTTTTTTAACCTTTCCTCATAGGTCAGGTTTTCTAAACCTTTTACCCTCTGTTGTTGTTGTTGCTCTCCTTGACTCTCTGCAGTTTGTCCACATCTTTCCACCCAGAATTGCACACAGTAGTCCATCAGAGGCCTTACCAATGCTGAGTAGAGCGGGATAATTACCCCCTGTTCCCCATGTCTTACATCCAATATTCCTGTTAATACACCTTACAATACAAAAATTTGCCTTTTTTTGCAATTGCATCACATTGTTGACTCATTGAAGTTGTGATCATCATTACCCCCAGATACTCTTCAGCAGTTCTGCTATCTAGCCAGTTATTTCTCCTTGTGTAGTTGTGCATTTGATTTTTTTTTTTCCCCCTTGGTTTTTATTGAATTTAATCTTGTTGAATTCAGACCAATTCTCCAATTTGTGAAGATCAATACTTCTGCGCTCCCAAGTGCTTGCAACCCTTCCCGGCTTGGTGTCATCTGCAAGTTTTATAAGCATACTCTCCACTCCGATATCCAAGTCACTTAATGAAATTATTGAATAGTACCAGACCCAGGACTGACCCCCTACTACAGATGTCGTCCTCCCAGTTTGATAGCAAACCATTGATAATAGCTCTTTTAGTATGGTCTTTCAGCCAGTTGTACACCCACCTTTATAGTATTTTCATCTAGACCGCTTTTCCATACTTAGCTTATGAGATGTGAGACTGTGTCAAAAGCCTTACTAAAATCAAAACATATCTACTGCTTCCCCCATCCACTAGGCCAGTAAGCCTGCCAAAGAAAGAAATTAGGTTAGTTTGGCATGGTTTGTTCTTGACAAATCCATGATGTCTATTCATTAAAACCTTGTTATCCTTTAGGTGCTTACAAATTATTGTTTAATAATTTGTTCCAGTATCTTTCTGGGTACTGAAGTTAAGCTCACTACTGTATACATTTCCAGGTCCTCTTTGTTCCCCTTTTAACGAAAGGCACTATGTCTGCCTGTCTTCAGTTATCTGGGATCTCACCCGTCCTCTGAGAGTTCTCAAAGATAACTGCTATCAATTCCAAGATGGCATCAGCTAGTTCCTTAAGTACTCCAGGATGAATTTCTTCAGGCCCTGCTGACTGAATGTATCTAACTTTAACCTGTTCATTCTCTATTTTGGCTTAAACTTCTTCCTTCCTTGTTACTTCACACAGTTAATATTAGCATCGGGTCAACATTTACTTTTTTTTTTTTTAAGACTGAAGCAAAATAGGCATTAAACATCTTTTGCCTTCTTGATAGCATCAGTTATTAGCGCTTCTTCCTCACTAAGTAGAGGAGCTACTCTTTCCTGCATCTTTCTCTTGCTCCTAATGTATTTAAAGAAACTCTCTTATTGCCTTTTATGTCCCTTGCTAGGTTTAACTCGTTGCGTGCCTTAGTTTTTCTGATTTTATCCCTAATTGCTCGAGCTATTCTTCTGCATTTCTCCTTAGCAATTTATCCATGTTTCAACTTTTTGATGGAGCCATATTGGTCTGTTCTTATTCTTCCTATCTTTTCTTCGTATCCGTATAGCTTGCAGTTGTGCCTGTAATAGCATCTCCTTGAGAAACTGCCACCTCACCTGAACTCTTTTTTTCCCCCTTACCTTTTGTTCCTGTGGCAACTTATTTACCAATTCTGTGTCTGTCTGCGTTTTAGACATGTGGTGCTCTTATTTTGCTTAATCTACTTAATTACAACTTAATCCGTAGTTTGCCCACCCCTGGCCTAGGGTGGAAGCCTCTAGGGTCAAGATGCCTGTCTGGTGGGGGATCCCACAGGCAGACGAAGAGCTAGCAGTGGTGTTGGTGACATGCCATTTTCCTCCCATAATAAGTGCTTCTGTGCAGAATATCCGCTGGCTAACTCCCTTAGTCTCCTATCTGCCTTTGTCTCACCAGCCATGTGGA
Organism: Chelonia mydas; assembly: GCF_015237465.2. Lineage (NCBI taxonomy): Eukaryota > Metazoa > Chordata > Testudines > Cheloniidae > Chelonia > Chelonia mydas. The sequence goes on along the minus strand of NC_057849.1, from coordinate 188,015,927 downwards.
AGGAAGAAAAAACCTGGTTGCTTTTGAGTCTTGTTTGTTACAAATTGAACTCAGGATGGGTCTATTTAAGTTTACAAACCTTTCACACAGTCCTGCATCCATTAATGGATGTACTTGATATGGGAGACACTGAAAAGAAACCAACATGGAATCCCATAAACCCCTTTTTTAGGGTCACTCTGCAGAAATGAACTGCCATTTAATATTAAGCTCGAGATATTGAATGTGAAGACTTTTTATTAACTTGATATCTGTTGACTGTTTCCTGGCCTGCAGCATCAGTAATGTCCTTAGAGCTCTTGAATGCATTTAATTTCCTCCTAATGCTTGCCTGTTTTGAAGAAGCGTATTCTTCCCAAAATGCTTTGCTCCAGTCAGACACAGCAGGGGCAGCTCACAGAGCATTCCGTAGTATGGTGGAACTGCTGAACTCAGGGAAAATGGTCAAACACAAGAGTTTGTGCCGAAGAGGAAAATGGAGACATGAAGGCAGTTGTTCTAGGAAAATAGTGAAGATTTAGAGAGGGAGAAGTCTGGTGTTCAGAGATGGCAGTGTTGTCAGCCACAAGCATTCAGCAATCATGAATCAGGCTGCAACAAATCAGGAGATTTTGAAGAGTAACGCTAGGTCTTTTTTATTTGCTTTCTGATGTTTCAGCCTTTTTGTTAACATATTGCAGTTTTTCCTGCAGCCAGGAGGACCAGAAACTTTTAAAAATGAAACCGTTACATGTTCATATAAGAGCTATGTATTGTCAACTAAATATAGTGAGAGACTAATGATAAAATGTTGCGAGTTTGCAACGCTGACAAGAGCAGTCATTGGAAGCCATTTGCAGTGCATCACTAGTATTCTTGTTCCTGCAAAACCCATCATCTGTTACATGCTCTGGAGCTCTATCTACTGGCAACTTATTTCCATATATATATATATGGATGTACTGCACTTCTGTAATAAATAGCAGCATGATGGGGAGGAGGGTAACTATAGGATCTGGCTCACAAAATACTTGCAAGTGGGTAAGTTAAACTTACTTGTTCTGTTTCACATGTTTTTGGTGGGGTATTTGAGTGTAGACATGCCTGGAAAAAAAAGTGACAAATCTGCTTGATTATTGGAGGTTCTAAATCCAGGTGTGAGCTCTGTGTCTCACTCTCATAAGTGGCCTTCATCCCCTTGTCACACCCAGTTCTGATCTTTACCGTTCCACAGAATTTAATTTTGGGGAGGGTAGGAGAAATAGGGTTTTTTAAAAGGAAAAGAATGTGTTTTAGAGGCCATGTGGTGACTGCTTCTTTTTCACCTGAATCTTATCTGCTTGAGAAGGGAATTGTTCATGTAACCATAGAGAAAATTAAATGGAGTAGTCTAATGTGACACACCGAGTAAGGAGGGGAAGTTCTTTTGCCCCTGTATTCTGTAACATGTTTTTGAAATGATGCCCCTTTGTCCTTCCATTCTGGCTCAAAGGTCACTGCAGTATATGGCTTTCACATGAGAGGCAGTGAAATAGGGGAAACTCATCTAGTAACCTTCCTTCCCCTCACTGAAAAGACCTAATTGTTAATAAATCACTTCAAGCCTAATCTGGAGAAGTATTGAACATTCACAACTCCCTTTGATTTACAGGTTTTTAATTAGTGTTTCCTGACATTATTATTTAGTTCCTTACATTTAACGTTATAAATTGGGCACAAACAAAATATCAGTCCCTCCTTGATTTTGTAGCTCATGCCTTCCTCCAAAAGAGATGGCCACAGTGTCTAGCCATTCATGTCCATGCTGAATTAAATGCTGTCTACAGGAAGGAAAGTGGCTCAAAACTACTTCAGGCATATGCCATCTAGTGGCAAAGTGTAGTATGCTTCTTCCAACAATACGGTAGGAAAACCAAGTTATAACTCTATTTTGGAACTTTCTAAGGCAGTGGCGTCTCAAGCTTTCCAGGCTACTGTACCCCTTTCAGGAGTCTGATTTGTCTTGCATACCCCCAAGTTTCACCTCACTTAATCTACTTGCTTACAAAATCAGACATAAAAATACACAGGTGTCACAGTGCACTGTTACTGAAAAATGGCTTACGTTCTCATTTTTACCATATAAAATAAATTGATTGGAATATAACTATTGCTCTGTATACTATACACTGAAATTTAAATACAATATAAACAAGTCATTGCACGGAAGGTGCAGTTAAGTCATGGCTACACATAGTTAAATACATGTTTAGCATATTGAGCACGTGCCCATTCTCCTTAAGACCTGTCTGGAAGTTACAAGCTGTAGCTGACTTGTAAAAACACTAACTTTTTCATCCACATAACATTTTTTTTTTTCTCTTCCAGATGAACTTGGTTTACACAACCTCTGCCTTCTCCAAATTTTATAAACAGTCCATTGTTTCCGATGTCAGGTAAAACTCAATGCAGTGTGTGTGCATGTCTTTGTCAGGTGTGATGATGATGCTTGAACGCCGTAATTCTGGGGAGTGTAGTTCACCGTACAAACTAAATTTTGTGTGAGACTCACTCGGAGTTATTTTGGGTCTGCCTGGTCCATGCACGCATTTGCACTGATAAAACTAAATCTGTTTAAACTCAGTTAAACCAGTGCCGCTTCATGTGTGGTAACACTTAAACCTGGCTAGGGGTTAGCTAATGCTGTACAATCAGTCTTAAGCTCATAAAGGTGTTTAAACAGGTTTAATTACACCAGTGCAAATTTATGTGTAGACAAAGGTCGAAGGTTTGAAACTTGTGGGCGGGCTTGGGGGGAGGCAAAACAATCATGAACTGAAATCTTGGTTGCCACTTGAAACTAAAGAGGTGAATTTACCCTACTGATTTAGTTAACCGATGCAAAAGGGTGCGTATACACTGTTTTATATCCATTCGAACTAGGCTTACTTTAGTTTAGTTTGTCTGTTAGAAATTGGTTTAAGCTAACTTGAAATAAGCGTCTGTTAAACTGAACTGGTGTCTACCTGGGGATTTGCACCAGTTGAACGAAATAAACTAATAGTTTGTCTTTTGGTGTAGTTTAAAGCAGTACAACCCCTTAGCTCTGGTCTGCACTACAGAGTTAAGTCATCGCAAGGCAGCTTACATTGACCTAAATCTGTAAGCGTCCACGCTAAAATGTTGCACCCACTATGTCAACTTAACTCCAGCTCTGCGAGAGATGTAGCGCTTGGGTTGACCTGGTTAGGTCAATGCAGTGTCTGTGTAGACACTTCGTTGCTTACATCGACTTGATGGCTTTCAGAAGCCTTCCCACACCCCATGCTGACAATTAAATTGGTAAAGTGCTCCTGCTGATACCAGGAGCATAGCGTGGACATGCAAAAGCCATTTAATTACTGTGGTGGTTGTACATCGATGTAACTTAGGTTGACATGATTTTGTAGTGTAGACATACCCTTAGTGTGGATGCAGTTACACTGCTATAAAGATGTTTTATATTGATGTAGCTATTTCTGTAGGGGAAAGAGAATGAACCTTGCCTGCACTGAAAAAAGTCTGCCAGTATAGCTGTAGGAGAAAACTCTCTAGTGCAGGTTCAGCTTATTCCAGCAAAAGAGTTGTTTTACCAACTTAGAATTATACCAGTTCCCTGAAAAAACCATTCTACACTGACAAAATGACACTTTTTGCCAGAATATCTCCATCTACACTAGGGCTTTTGCTGGAATAGCTTTAGCTGTTTGGGGTGTGATAAAAATAAATAAATAATTTTTCTTTTTTATTTATTTTAACACGCTCTTAACTGACACAGTTGTGTCAGAAAAACTTTTTAATATATAGACCAGATTTAACTATCCCAGTAAGGTACCTTTCTACCAGTATAACTCTGCCCAGGCTTGGGCTTGTATCAGTTTAACTAAGTTGGTGGTAAAACCACACCCCAGCCACGTAGTTATACTGATATAACTTTAAAATGTAGACCAGTCTTCAGCCAGGGGAGCAGACAGAAGATAGATAGAGGGTCAGTGCTCTTATGAAACCTAAAGATAGGATTAAATAGTAGTAGAAACTGTTTTAGGATACCACAAAGTGGTTGTTCAAGGATAACATTATGGGAGAGATGATCTTTCCTTCATTCCTACTTCATTCCTTAGGGAATCAAGCCGACTCCAAATCAGGTGGAAAGATTTCCATTTGCCTCAGTAGAAGGTGGGGGCCCTCTGAAAGTTACTCAAATTGTTTATGATCGTAAACTGTGTCTTCTGAAGAGAGAGTGAGACTGCCCAGTGTGTCAAAACAATGAACCCAGATATAAAGTGGGAACCGTACTCTTCTAAATCACTATCCAGAAGCCCATGAAAATGTCCAATTTGAGGAACATTGCAATATGACAGAATCTATATGTACATTTAATTTCAGTAACAACAACAATGGAGGCCTTCTTATTCATTTTTGGATCGTATTTGTGGTGCCACAGGCTAAAGGCCAAGTGTTCTGCGAGGACTGTGTGGCTGCCATTTTAAAGGACTCTGTTCAGACAAGTATCATCAACCGGACCTCAGTGGGGAGCCTTCAAGGGCTTGCAGTCGACATGGACTCCATTGTGTTGAGTGGTCAGTATTTGTACATGTCTGCATCCTTAATGAATTACTTCATGTATTAGAAGTCTGTTATCCTAGAATAGCAACTGCTATAAAACTACCAGGTCTCCTATCCTCAGCCCCACTATTAATTTATGACAAAAGCAAAAAGCTACATCGAGGCCCCATTTCAGGTGGAAGATGAACCGAAGCACTGAATCCCAAGGCTCCTCAACTTTGGGAAGGTTTGAATTCAGTTTAATTTGTTGGCACCATAAGAGTGAACTTCCTGATTTTGTAAGACACAAATCCCAGTCCTCTCACTAACATTAGTTCAACCTGTTTGCCTTTAATCTAAGGGTTGTTGTTTTTTTAAGAACAAAGGCAAAGGACCATGCTTTTTTGGTGAGGACCTTTCTCATCTATGTTTGCCTAGAAAGGGGACTGTGCCCTGATTGTGAAAGGCAGTGAGAGACTTCTTATGTGACTGATGACCAGGAAGTTCCTATCCTGTATTAAGGGCCGAATCTTGAAGGTGCTGAGCATGCTCAACTCCTTCTGCCTTCAGTGGCAGTTGAGTGCTCAGCAGCTCATGCAGTTGGGGGCCTTTAGATTTTAGTGAGGACGAGGACACAGGTGATGCATCATTCAGTGCATTCACTGATGACATGGCCCTAAATCAGATTACAACATGTGCAAGTTGAGCAGTGTGGGCCCCTAAGATCTAACACAAAACTGTGTGTTCTGCCTCCATGGTGGCCAGATAGCACACTCTGCAGGTGTGTAGCCTGAGAAACAAATAGGGTTTCTGATGATCAGCAATTGAACAGGTTCTAGGATGGATGGGATTTTCTCAGTGTTGAATCTCCCTTAAAAGTGTGAGAGCTGGAATTACTAAAATTATATGAATTTATTCCACAGAATTCTCACTGCTCTTTCTCTGCTCAGCCTATTCAGGTGTCAGACACTCTTCGCAGAGTATTATGAAACTGATAGCTGAAATATGTAAAGTGTAGTCATTACTAAGTTTATATAGATTTGTCTAGATTTAAATATTAGATTTTTTGAATTTCATGTAAAATATGAGCAGGTTCACTTTAATTTCTTTTCCAGTGCAGCTGGGCTTCGATCAGATTATTCTTCAACAACTGGAACAGGTAATTTTGGTGGTGGTGGTTGTTTGTTTTGTTTCAATATTCACTATGTTTTATTCCCTTGTAATGAGATGTGCATTTGCTCAGTTTTGTTCTACAAGGGTAAAATTCAGCCATGGCATGTATGTGTGGAGCTGCCATTGCAGTCAATGGGGAGTCCTGCTTGTGCCCAAGCACAGAATCTCTCTCTGAAAATATTGTTTGGTGGTATTTTGATAGACATAACAAACCACTATCGATATATGCTTTATAATTATAGCTGTGTGAAACTCCAGAGGCTTAGGTTTTCGGGGTGTATTGTTGTCCTCCACTTTGTTCCCTCTGAAATTACATAATGAGTTTAGTGTCTGAATGAATCCCATAACTTAAAGCAAAAGTTGCTCAAAACGGCTTAGTTTTTCTTGACCTTAGGGGTTGACACCATGCAGATCCTCACTTGGTTTCACACTCTTGCCATAAATCGGAGTTGCTTGAAACTCAGATCTCATTTGCTAAAATGTTCATGTACTTGATTGTTTCTTGGATTCATTCTAGGCCGTAGCAGCAGTTGGCACGGGGTCTACAGGGTTCTTTCTACATGCTTTTTTAAGTATTTAAAGGAGCCACTTATGGGACTGAAATAGTACAAGATGTGTGTTCCAACTCCATGGTAATGGCAATAACATGAAGATCAGATCTTGCATTAATTTAGTCCGGTATGTGGCTCCTCTAGATGGGAAAAGAGGGAGGGGAGAAGGAAAAAGAGGACCATTTGATACAAACAGATGTTTGAGATTCTCTCTCCTAAACATGAATGGAAAAGATGACATCATGTTCTAGTCCTCCTTTGTCCACATGATACACTCACTGTGTATGTGAGAGCAGTTGGTAATTGGTATCTAAAAGAAGCTTGATACTGGAATACCATGGGGCTGCAGGTGAACATTGAAATTAATTTGCCAGAGTGGTCTAGGAAAACTTGCATTGGTGCTATCTTGTTTCATGCCTGACTTCAGTTAGTTATTGAAATGATTTACTTTCACAATTACTAAAATAACCCACAAAATTATTGTAGTCAAATGAAATTAATAAAAATTAGTTGTCAGCAAAGCTGATCTTGTACTGGGGGCAGTGGTGGAATGAACATCTGTTATGAATCAAAAACTGATTTTTGGTGACTAATAACTGCACTAATTCTGAAAAAAAAAAGAACTATGTGAGAGAGAAATTGAGTTTATGTTGAAGGTATGTGACATTTATGCTGTTCAGTCATTGATGTGAATAAATATTTCAAGAATATTAAGGGACATTTGAAAGCCTCAGAAATATCTGCTTTTTCCTGCATTGACTCACCACTGATTAGCCTCTCAGCTCTAATAATTTACACCTCTGCAAAGAAGACTTGTTGGCAACATTGCTAGGAGCTTGCTGCTACTCGTCATGTTAAGAGAAATATTTAATTTGGTTTACCAGTTGCAACATAGTAATACAGCTGCTTTTGGGTTCACCCACAGATGCATTTACAAATATTCCAGTAATCTTTTCATTGATGTTTCAAGGGGGTAACTATCTGAGCTAAGGAAAATGTACCCTTTTCATTTGTAAAGATTGAGGTAATTACCTTGTGTGGGCCCAATTCTTTTGTATTCACACCTTCCCCCTCTTTCCTTCTAAAGAATTGTGCTAAGAGTTTCAGGTATGAATAAATTGAAAATCCCAAAGCTTTTTGAATTGAAACTAAGGGCTTGACAGTTACATAAACTGGCTCATCTTAACTTAAATTAAAGTTTGCAAACTTCAGTGGTGCTTTCCAATGAGCTTTGTTCAAATTTCGATTTTTGTCATAAACTGAAACCAGGCAAGTTATATGTGGTTTGGGGCTTTCTTGGGAATGTTGCACCAAACCCTAATAATTGGTACTATTTGCGCTGTAGACTTCCTGGCAGAATTGTTAGCCTGTTTCTTTTGACAAGTAAAAGAGCAATATCTAAGCAGGTGGACACTTCAGTTGAGAAACCTTAATGACAGCAATACAACAGTGCACTTTGGATGTTCTGAAGCTTAGAAATCAATGGTGCACAGTGGAGACCAGCAATCTCACAGATTTCTGCCATGTGGCTGGACAAACTTTTCACAGTGAACAATTAGAATTTACCTCTTCTTTCTGTTGACCCGTGAACCCTTGTGTATGTCAAATGTATTGTGCAAATAGCAGCTTTTCAAAATGACAGTACTTCTAGTGCAAATGCTTCTTCAAATATTTATTCATGCTGGCATGCATCCTGCTTTTATTCTCTCCCAATTTTCTTGTGGCTATAACTGTCTTTAATCATAGACTTGTGGATAAATGAGGCTGTAAAAGCCAGTGGGATATATTGGCATATTCTGTTCACAAGAAACTTTATGAATACATTTGTTACATTTGTCCATCTTGTTTCACTCTTCTTCTCCCGCACCCAACCCCGACTTGACTAGGTGCAGTGAGTCAATATTAATGTTGAAAATGTGGTATTTCTACAGGAACAAATTGCATATATGATCTATACGCAGATCGTCTGCATCGGCACTTTCCACTGGACATCACTGCTACCTCAGGGAGAATTATTTGTTATTTCAAATTGATTGCATTAGTAGGCCATCTAATTCGTCTCTCTATAGCATCTATTCACATTGAAGCAGATAACTGCATCACTGACTCACTGACCATTTATGACTCCTTGATGCCAATCGAAAGTAAGATACTCTACCGGTATGTATATATTTAAATGAGAATTCTTTGGTTCTGCAAGCTTTTCATGAGGTTTTTTTGTGTTTTTACTTTTTAGTTTAAGTACTCACTAAATTTTTGGTTTTGTACAAATGATGATAATGAACTTCATTATCTTACATGAAGAAATGAGTGGAAAAACTGGTCTTGCTAATGAAAAGGCATTTGGAAAATGGTAAATTATTAACTTAGATGCAAAAGTGTGAAAATATGCAGCTTGTTATTGGGCAGAATTTCCATTTCCTTTCAGGAAGCATGGGTAGACTGGAGGAAATTTCAAAATTTCATCCTTTGAATAAATTAGGAGATGACAAGAAACTTTGCTTTCTTGTGTGAAAACTGATTACCTTGCACTGCTCTAAAAACTGCTGTCTTGGTTCTGCTGACACTACTCCAGTTCCACTGCATGATCTTTTCTCAGCTGTCCTATGGCTTTCAAGTGCAAGTAATATTTGTATTTGAAGGATTGTACAGTTTATACCTTATTTAAAAGTTTGAGTACTGTGAATTTTTGTAGCTGGAGAGAGTTGGTGATCAGGGCTTTTTTTGGAGGGTCAGACAGATATTTTTGTTCTGTGTTTGTGTGGTACTTAGCACAATGGGTTCTTGTGCCCTGATTGGGTCCACTGGATACTATTGGAATAATAATATAGAGTACAGGAGTAATATGGGCAGTGACCACTTCTTCCACTCTGCTCTGCTCAAGTGATTCAACTCTGACCTGGAGGGAACGCCATGTACAGATGGAAAGCTTAGTTTTGTAGCCCTTTAAATCCCTTTTTCCTGCCCAGTAAGAGGGTGGAGGATTTTGTATTCTGAACACCCATCCTCTGGACACTTTACTGAGATCACTGGCTCAGTTCACACAGGTTACCAGACCACTCGTAGTGGCAACATCCTTGTTACACTTTTCCGTAAGTGAACTGTGAAAGGCCAATACAATTTCCCCAAGCCAGCCAGACTGTGATTGGCTTCAGAATGTAAATGTTTTGATTCTTAGAAAGGTAATATGACCATTTGTTTTTCTTACTGGTTTTGTCATCTGTACTCTTGTGTGTCTCACTAACCAATGTAAGAGTTCAGGGAAATGGTGTCAAGCTGCCTGGAGTCAGGGGGGTGAAAGCATCCTAAAAGTGTAAGTGTGTGTGTGGGGGAGGGGGAGAGAGACCACCAGAGCCTGAACCTTGGCCCCACCCCTGTCATGCTGCCCCTTTCCCCTCAGGCCCCACCCTCCCGCTCGTTTGTCTCCACCCCCACACCCCCAGCGCTCGACCTTACAGCTGGTACCCTGTCTGGAGTGGCTCATGACCGAGAGTGCCTACCTCAGGGCATACTCTCAGAAAAGAGGGCAGACCCTCCAAACTCGATGAGTTCTATAATTAGATTTCACCAAGCCAGTAACAAATGTGAGCGTCTGGATCACTATAGCAGTCTTACTATGGAGTCACAGACAGATTGGAGAAGTCTAACGGGACTATCTTGCCACCCAGACAAACTGGACTTAGTGGTAAATGGCCACTTAAACAAAAAGTCACACCATATTCAGGTTGCTTCCAGTCCCAAGAGACCAATCACTTACCCCAGATCAGTTGATACTCTAGAAGATCCTACACCAAAGACAATACCTGTAGCCAGTCCTGTAATAAATTTATTTAAAGGTTTATTCACTAGAAAAAAGGACTGACTTATTTACAGGTTAAAGCAAGCGTACACACACACACTAGTGAGTTACCATCTAAATCCTAAGAGTGACAGAGTTGTAGTGATCTGTCTATTCAAAGTGTCTTTCAGCGCACACCCAGGAAGCAGCCCCTGGGGATCTCTGAGTTCAGTTTAGAATCTCTGGCCCTTCAGCGTTCAAACAACCAAAAAGATGCAGTTTCCTCTTGTCCGAGATTTTTATTCTCTTCCCCCAGAATTTATGATGATGGGTTGAGTTCATGTGCACTTCTCCTCTTCGTGGGTTGCGGAGGGGAACAATCAACAGTCCTTTGGTCCACAATGGTTTGTCTGGTGTCTATGCGCCTTCTTTTGTTGGGCAGGAGATAACCGCTCCTGTGGCAAACTAGTATTTCACACTTTGGTAAAATGCTTCTCTCCTGATTGTGGGGGTTTACAATTTCAGAGCAAACACTTAAATACTACCTTATAATCTTTATATTATAAGTGAGATTGATACATGCAGCAACATACAAGCATTTCCTAGAGTCTAAACACTAAATACATTCTTTAGAGACTAATACCTATTTTGAGCAAAACTCACATACAGGTGACCTGGCCTGGTCTCCAGCTACGAGGTTGTCAGTTCTGAGCTAATGCCTGTAGCCTGGGCAAGAGTTGGCATTTGGCCTGCCAGCATCACAAATGGTACCTGTCCTCTCCCCCCTGTCCATGGGCCTGCTAGGGCACCCACTCTAGGCTTCAGGTCAGTGGGGTTTAACTTAATTCAGCAAATTTTTATCTTTGTTTCATAAGGCGAGTCCAAGATACTGGCTTCTGTCATACCCAGTTCTTAAAATATTATTATCTTGGCAAACATTTCAATAGTGTCAATATGAATAAAAAAAATCTTATTTCTGTGGCAGAAAATCTAACCTACCTAGATAGATAAGAACTTAATTTGAGCCATTCTGCTCTTTGTGTCTTTAAAAATCCAGAGGGAATCAAAAATGTCAACACTGCCTGAGGGAGGAAAAGGAAGAGACCTTAAGGGATTAAGTGACATGTCCCCAACCTCTCAGTCAGTCAGGGAGTGAGGAAGAAGGGGGAGGAACTGTTATGGAGAATGTCTGGTGATCGCATAAATGACTGAGACATTTGGTGGCAAAAGGGGCAAGGAGCTGAACAGGAGAGATGGGGAGCTGAGTCAAATGATGACGAGAGAGGAAGGAGAGCTGGGATGTTTAACGGATAAGAAAAGGAAAAGGTATTTAGGAAACTTTCCCACCACCAGCTTTGTTTATGGCTGCAGCTGAGATGAGTCCTGTGAAGTCTCTGAATGACTCATTCAGTTTTGAGTTCCATAGAGCAGCAGACTTTGGCAATTATATTTAGTATGGAAGCAAGATTTGAGGGCTGGAAATGTGAATAAGACTAGAATATGGAAGGGCATATGCATCACTAGAAGTTGTGGGGATCAAATGTGTGTGTTGCTCTTTGAAATACCACAGAGCTGACAGGGCCAGATTTCTTTCTCTGAGGAGTGTCCTTTTATAACTAAAAAGAATAATATGGTGCAGCTGATCAGAAGTACTTGTGCATTGTCTGGTTTATTTTCAGTATTAAAATGGAAAACCCCCAAATACCTCCCTACCCCCGCTAAAAGCAATAGTAGCAAACCATGAGCTAGCTTCACTGTTTGCTGACCAGAAAATAGTATGAAAGCACATGTCTTTCTAGAGCAGGGGTGGGCAAACGTTTTGGCCTGAGGGCCACATCAGGTTTCCAAAATTGTATGGAGGGCTGGTTAGGGGAGGCTGTGTCTCTCCAAACAGCCAGGCGTGGCCCAACACCCCACACACCCTGCTTCTCACCCCCTGATGGCCCCCCTGGGGCTCCTACCCTATCCACCATTCCCTGTCCCCTGACCACCCCTGGACCCCCTGCTGCCCCTCCAACCCCCCCCATCTCATTCCTGACTTGCCCCCCGGGACCCCTGCCCCATCCAACCCCCCCTTCTCCCTGTCCCCTGACTGCCGCCCGATCCAACCCCTCCTCTCCTTCCTGACTGCCCCCCCAGGACCCCTGCCCCATCCAACCCCCCTGTTCCCCGCCCTCTGACCACCCCAACCCCTATCCCCCCCCCCCCCAACTCCCCTGCCCTCTATCCAACCCCCCCTGCCCCTTTACCGCACTGCCTGGAGCACCGGTGGCTGGCGGCGCTACAGCCGTGCCTGCCAGAGCACCGGGTCAGGCCGCGGCTCTGCAACTGTGCTTCCCGGCCGCCCAGAGCATTGCGCCGGCGGCACGGCGCGCTGAGGCTGCAGGGGAGGAGGGGCCGGGGGCTAGCCTCCTGGGCCAGGAGCTCAGGGGCCGGGCAGGAGGGTCCCGCAGGCTGGATGTGGCCCGCGGGCTGTAGTTTGCCCACCTCTGTTCTAGAAGGACAGGTCAGTGATTTTAAAGTAGAGTTTGGACGGAAGATGGTTTTACAAACTTGGTTGTCCATGGAAACTTTGCACATTTAATAACAAGATTGATGTGCTTTTAATACAGTACTATTCATGTGTGTGCTGTCACTGTTTTCCCCTTTAGAATTTGTGAACCAACCATCTCATTAATGTCATTTGTTTCCACAAATAACCTGATGCTGGTAACGTTTAAGTCAACACAAATACAGCAACTGAAGGAAGTTCACGGGTACTTTGAGGTCATTACACAAGAAAGTAAGTTATTATTTAAATGAATTTGTATTTTTCATGGAGATGCCACTCAAACCCCATAGGCTGACTTAATGAATTTGGATAACTCCTGGTCAGCTTCCTTTAGTCCTTCTTTCTCTTCTACCTCCTATATCATCTCAATCTCTCTCTCATGTGCTTCAGCACCCATGTCTCTCTCTTCTGAATTGTTTTTTTATCATGCTGACTCCCAGCATGATAAAATTTCCCTATTTTTTTTTTCCCTTCCTGTGGTCATGCTTGTTTGGATTATCTATTGTTAAGTGAAGCAGTCATGGAAGTACATTTAAAAACAACTTGACTGAACTTGTATTTCAAACTAATCACAAGTCCTGTACTCCAATATGCCAGTAGATGGAGTTGTTGTGTTAACTGAGTGACTGTCTATAAATAAGGCACACAAGTGTAAACTATTCCTCCCACTCACAGCTTCCTGTTAAGAAGTCGTTATTTACTGCAGGCAGCTTTTCGGGATCACAGTGTAGTACTATGGGTGAGACAAGAAGTTGCTGCAGATTTTTGACCAACTGAAGGGCTATTGTCCATTTATAAACATAAACAAATCTTGTGTTTGGACATGTTATTTTAATTAATCATGTTTATAAGAGGAATGCTTAAGAGGCAACCAGGAATGGGGCCCCATTGTGCTAGGTGCTGTACAAATACAGTGCACTAGACAGTCTCTGCCCCCCAAAGAGCTCATAGTCTAAATGAGACAGACACAGGGTAGGGGAAATGGGTATAATGGACAAGTAAAGTGAATGATATGATGGTGGCAAACATGTTGGTGCCACAATTTTATTCTTGGCTTGTGGGGTATGAGTTGGGGGGAGTAAGGAGGGGAAAAGTTACATGGAAAGGAAACTGAAAGGAGAAGGGATGTTGCAGGGGCAGGTGTGGCGTGAAGCTGAGGAGAAGAGATGGTGAGGGAGGGGTTGGAGCAAACAGCCAATCAGCACAGGGCAGAGCAAGTCCAGTCTCTGAGATCATTAGCGTTCCTGGGTCCCTGCTTTAGCTACTTATGCAGCTGCTCCTACAGGCTGGAGTCTGACTGGCAGTACTAAGGCTGAAGGTGTTGAGTACTCAAGTATTCAGCATTCAAGCTGAATTTTGTTGTTTAACTCTTCATATCTTGTTTACATTTTAAATTTCTCTGTTTGGGCAATAAATATAGACAAGCAGGTTTTAGACCTTTGTAAGTAATCCATTTCTTTTCAATTTCTCTTTGAGATTAAGAGGTGACTTCATCAGGCTAAAAGTACTTGCTTGGGGAACAGAAATTTGATGAAAAAGGGCTCTACGATCTAGCAGATGAAGGTATAACTTAGTCCAATGGCTGGAAGCTGAAGCTAGACAAACATAGAGTGGAAATAAGTGCAAATTTTTAATATTGAGGATGTTTAACCATTGGAACAACTTACTGAAGGTCCTGGTGGATTCTCCTGCCACAGCAGTTTTGGAAATCAAGATATGCTTTAGTTCAAACAGGAATTATTTTGAGAAGTTCCTAACGCCTGTGTTATATAGGCGATCAGACAATACAATTGCAATGGTCCTTCTGGGCTTTATAAAACAGAGATTCTCATGCACTACTACAATGCAGATGTGTTTTGGTTGCAAATATACTACTTGGTAATATTTTAGATCCATATAACTGAGTGTGGTTAAACTTTTAATAAGTAAACTTTCAGACATAAACTCACTGTGTGGGTTTTTTTTTTTTTTTTTACAAACACGAAATACAGCTCATCAGTCTGACAAGGTCTTGTAAAATGCCTTCTGTGAGCCACCTCTACTTTTGAGCTGCAGTGTGTTGGCTTGAGGTTGTTAGTTGGCAGCTGTTGAAGACTGAACAGTTAATGTGATCTGGTGACTTTCTTGTTTTGGGAGAGACATGGAGTGGATTTTCTGAGGCAGCATTCTTGGAGCTTGCCAGTTTGGTGTCTGCATTTTCAGTGCCACTCTGCTGCTGCTATTTTTGTACCGCTCTGACCTCTGAACTTTTGTGGGTGGGCCAGAACAGAACATTTAAGTTGTCCTGTTGTGTAGCCAAAGGACAGCAACTAACTTAGACACTTATCCAACGGGCTCCGAAACTGGGATATTTAAAATAATGTGAAACCTCACCAAAATATTTCTGTTTTTAGAATGTGGAAAAACTATATTGACAAAACAGAAAACTGACTTTGAGGGGCGAATTGTGAGTCCATATTATCCAAGCTACTATCCTCCAAAATGCATTTGTACGTGGAATTTTCAGGTAATGTCTATTCTTCTTTAGGCATTTTGCACAATTTAGGCAACAGAATCCTTAGAGTAGGCCAAAGGGAGGCTTTTGCTAGGTAGTGACGTGCTTTCTGAGAAATGGGGTAGTCATCTTGTAGAATGGTTATTGCTGAATACATGCAATGCACTGGCACCTCTAGAAAGTAACCACTGAAAGGCCCAACAGAAAGTAGCATCTTGAAATAGACAAGCGGGTCTGCAATAACAGTGGCTGTGAATTTTACTTGAAAAGCCAGGAGATTAAATCAGATTTATTTGTTAACAAGAATTATTCATTAAATGCTTAAACATAAATAATTTAAAATGTGCATGTGTGAAGTCACTTGTGTAACAGAAAGTGTGTTCTGTCTGCTGCCATTCACCTGGGATGTGGGGCCAGATTGTAAGTGCTCAGCAGTCACGCAGCTGGTATCACATTTTCCACCAGAGCAGGGGTGAAAGTAAAATACAGCTCTTACCGGTACGGGTCCCACTCTTCCCCTCCCCCCGGAAGGGGTGGGGCCTCAGGCAGAAGAGGCGGGGCCAGAGGTGGAAGTAAGTTACATTTCTCACCGGTACAGTCCAAATACAAGCAACCCACACTTTTATGTGCCTGGGAGGGAGATTAACCAATCCTTGATCTCTGACTTTTTAGATCTAAATCTACTCTTGTTCCAGGTATGTTCTAAATGTATATGTCCAGTATGGATGGATCTCTCAGAAAAGATAGCTCTTCAGTGTAGGAATCGGACCAACAGCCCCCCGCCGAGGGGCAAGGTGCCATTAAGCAGCACACATTAAGCAGAAGTTCCTGAGGTGTTAGCTGCAAGGGTGCAGGGGACACACAAATGGGTGGCTATTAGTAGGGGAAGACCAGGGTGAATGAAGGACAACTAGAATAACTGCCATGAAATATACAAGATACTTAGAGAAAGTTTTGTCAATTTCAGCCTCCGCACTCAGCAGGACACAGACACCCACAAAACAAAAAGAGATCTGAGCCCCTATGTCCTCAGGACATTTCAGGTGTTTAATTCAATATATAAAGAGGGTGGAATGAAAACTACTATTTCTTTCAAAGGAGGCACAATAATTTCCCTGAATATCCAGTTTTCCCCTCCAGTCCTTTGTGGTTTTGTCTATGGGGCTATTTGCTTTCCCTGTGAATCTTTAGTTGTTTTACCAAAATTGCTTTGCCCAAAATAAACCCCAATCATCAGAACACATCTTCCCACCATGTTCTCCATGTTTTTGTTTTTCTTTAAACAGTAACATTTCAAAGAGGATCTGCAAGCAGTTTGGACATCACAACCATAATCCTCTGCTGGGGAGGGAATGGGATAGATTTGAACTTGGAAATGGTTCCTGATTTTGATTGTATTTTTGGTGTATTATATTATTGAAGATCGCCTCATCCAGGGGCAGAAAAGAACTGCCCAGGCTTTGGTACAACAACCTTGAGTGAAATTAACAAGGAAGCCAGAAATAGCCCCTAATTCCAGGGTTCAGACCAGGGAGTGAACAGCTAAATTTAAGCTGTTCTTATGCAGACAGCAGGCATCCTGGGGAGGCTTCTCCCTCAGCCAGTCCCCCTGCTCCAAGCTAGAGGGGAGCCACTGCAGCCCTTGCTGAGGGGGTGAGGGGAACAGGGAGCCTAGGCTGTCCTGCAGCCTGGCTGGAGGAGGAGGGAGGAGAGAAACCAATGTGACAGTGAGTTTTCCCGTTCCACTGGCTTTTATTAGCTCTGGATTTAAGCTGTGCAGTAAAATGCATATTATATTCTGCCCCTGCCTTGGGCTCCCCCCCCCCCCCCAACAACTGTGAATGAAATTAACAAGGATGCCAGAAAGAGCCCCGAATCCCAGTCTGAACCAGGGAGGGAGCAGCAAGTTTAAACTGTTCTTATGCAGACAGCACGCATCCTGGGGAGGCTTCTCCCTCAGCCAGTCCCCCTGCTCCAAGCTAGAGGGGAGCCGCTGCAGCCCCTGCTGAGTGCCGGGGTTCGGGGAAGCACTGAGCCTAGCCCTGTCGGCAGCCTGGCTGGAGGAGGTGGGAGGAGAGAAACCAATGTGACAGTGAGTTTTCCCCTTCCACTGGCTTTTATTACCTCTGGATTTAGGCTGTGCAGCCAAATGGCTATTGTATGTCTGCCCCTGCCTTGGTCTCACACAACCCCCTCTACCCCGCTCCCAGCAACAACCCTGAGTGAAATTAACAAGGAAGCCAGAAATAGCCCCGAATCCGCGGTTCAGACAGCGGAGTGAACAGCTAAATTTAAACTGTTCTTATGCAGGCAGCAGGCTACCTGGGGAGGCTTCTCCCTCAGCCAGTCCTCCTGCTTCCTGCTACGAGCTAGAGGGGAGCCCCTGCAGCCCCTGCTGAGTGCGGGGGTTGGGGGGAACCGTGGGCTGGAGGAGGAGAGGGAGAGAAACAACAACACAGATGTGACAGTGAGTTTTCCCTTTCCAAGCTTTTATTAGCTTTTAGTTTGAATTTTTTGTTCTGCAGCCAAAAGAGGTGAAAGTGAGCCGGTACTGAATGCTCCACTTATTTGCCAGTACACTACTGGGTCTTTTTTTACAGGTATTCCGGACCTGACCGTACCGGCTTACTTTCACCTCTGCGCCAGAATTAAGCGCCTCTCATTTTAACGCGTAAGGCAAGATTTGTCAACACCTTAGCACCCAACAGTCACTTTGCTGCCTAAAGGGAAGCTCAGCTCTTCTGGAAAATCTGGCCCCTGGTGCTAATGTATACAAATGTAAAGCAATGCAAAACAGCGTGAAGTGCAGTGACACCTGTCCCCAGGCTGTGTGTAGACAGTGTTTGCCTTCTGATCATCTCAACTCCAAACAGTTCAGCCAGTCTTCTAAAACATCTCAGACTGATTCTGCACAGACTTTACTTGTGTTGAAGAGGTGGCTGATAAATGCAGGTAACTAATGTTGCAAAATACTTGGTACCTTTTTGGATGGTCATTTAATAAAAGTGGGGTCTTGTGTACACCTTGAACTGTAGTAATATTACTTTGAACACCTCTGTGTTCTCCTCTCATATCCATGGATCTGCAGGCATTCTTCGTGCATTGTACGTTTCAGGATTCATAGTGACAAGTCCTAGTTATTTGTGATGTCAGTGAACAGTCACTTCACCAGGAAAAGAGACTGAGTCTGTAGCTTGAGGATTACAGCAGTCATGGGGGTGGGGGGGACCCATGTTCAAGTCCCTGCTCCAGTCATATTAATTATTTATACAAATTGGAACTGCTTCAACAGGAGAGTGTGGGAATGTCTACTCTTTGAGGTGGGGTGTAATTCCCAGCTTGAGGAGACATACCTGCATTAGCTCCATCAGAGCTAGTGCACTGAAAAGAGTATAGCTGTGGCAGTATGAGGGGCCACCACCCTGAGTACTTGCTGTCTGAGACACGTACTCAGGGCAGCATGTCACCGTGGCTATGCTCCATTTTTAGTGCATTAGTTCTGTCAGAACTAGCCTGGGTATCTTTCCTCAAGCTGGGAATTATGCCCATAGCTCAAAGTGTAGACAGCCTGCGGGAACAAACCCTACATGATAGATGTACAGTCTCCTGGTTTAACTCACAATTGGAAGGTGCTCAAATACTACCATCATGAGCACGATATAAAAACCTGTGTAGAATAGAATAGACAGACCCATGCCAGAATCTCTCGTAGCTCAGTGACTAAGGCACTCTTCTCAAATGTGGGAAACACAAGTTAAAATCCCTTCTCCACCTCAGCTAGAGGGGGCAATTGAATCCAGGTCTCCCACATCCTCAGTTAGTGCCCTATCCCCTGGGCTAAACATTATGAGGAGGCCAGTGGAACCACCACCTCCTCTTCCTCCCCCTCCCCCACTTTGTGACTCCGGCCTGAAAAATTGAAATGTTTTGGTAATACTGAAATGTAACTGTACATTTCAACATTACTGGTACATTTTGATTTTTTTGGTTTGGTTGAAACTATTCAGTAAATTCACTAATAGTTTTGCTGCTACTGAAATTGCATTTTTTGGTCATTAAAATATTGGCAATTTTTTTTTCACCCAGTTCTGGTTGTCAGTTTTTTAACATGGGCAAAGCCCTAGTTTTTGTTCTCAGAAACCGCTGAAATAGTTTGCCAGAAATATTTAGCCTGTATCAGACTTCCAGCACAGAAAGCTTCAGCCCACACACAGTTTAGGTTTGAAGTTGTAAGCAACTGAAAACAGGATCTTATTATAGGAAGTATTGGGCTCAGGTTATTACAAAGAAAACAGCTGGTTTAAAAACAAAACAACCAAAAAAAAAAAAAACAGATTCAAAATGTTGCCCTTGTTTCACTGTGGAGACAAACCAATTTCCACAATTTTTTGGGAAAACTTTGGTCACTTTTCTAAGTATTTTAGAACTTTTTTTTCATTTTAACTGTCATTATTTGTATTGTGGTAGTGCCTAGCAGTCCCCGTCATAGACCGGGGCCCCATTGTGCTATGCACTGCACAAACACAACTACAAAATGGCCCTTGCCCCGAAGAGTTTACAATCTAAGGATCAGCCAGCAGATGGATACAGACAAACTGGGGAGCAAAAGGAATCAATGAGACAATATTGGTCAGCATGTTAGCTAGTGTTCTCGGTACACCAGCAGCCTAACTATTATCAAGCATGAATGTGGGGAGGAGTTTATCTAGAGGACAAAAGAGAGTTCTATCATGAGAGCTGCAGGGACACTAGACTCTGTGCTTTACCAGAGAACTAAAGAATGATCTCCCGCTTGGAAGTCCCTCCCTTTGCATTCTGCAATGTATCCTGGTCCCTTCTGGAAAATGGAAGCGCAACAACTCTGTTTAACTTACCTGCTACCCTTGGAACTTGTTAAGGTATTAGGGAACAAACAAAGAGCGAGTCAGTGTAGATAGCAGGAGGGCATCAAAGGAAATAACTAAGAGCAGTGATCTACACAGCAATAGTATATTAAAAGTGGTGAAAAATTTTGAATTGGATGAGGTAGGAGGTGAAGAGATTCAGAATGGGGAGTAGCTGCTCTTTTTTTGGTGGTAGGATTTTGAGTAGCTTGGGAGCAGGGTTCATGTGGAAGAGCCAAAATATAGATATACCTTAAATTTGTTAGTCTCTAAGCTGCCAAAAGTACTCCTTTTCTTTTTGCGAATACAGACTAACACGGCTGCTACTCTGAAACCGGAGATAAGTTGGACTCTCTAGAGACAGAGTGGAGGAAATCCATCGGGACTTAATAGTTTTGATGTGGGAGGAAAGAATCAAAACCAAACAAAAGCTTTCAAACATGAGTATTGAGGAGGACAATGGTGTTTTTTCACGGTGATGGGAGGGAGTTAAGATTTCTCCACATTGGTCTTGAGCTGTTAGGATATTTAAGCAGAGGAGAGATGTGAGCCTCAATAGAAAGCATGGAAACGACTGGGAACTTTGATAAATGCAGTATTGGTAGATTGGAAATGGATGGAAACCTAAAGTGAGTTAAAGGAGAGGAAATGAAAGCATCAGAAAGAGCCGTCAATCACACTCAAGGAGTTGGGGGGGAGGGAAGGAGTAACTCACTGAAGAGGCAGGAGTTAGTGTTGTTCTTATGTGCATGTTAGAATGTTCAAACTGAAGTCAGCAAAAAGTGAGAAAGCAAATAAAATGAAGTACTGCATGGTGAATAGTGAAAAAGAACTGCATATATAGATAACGAGGAGGGGATGAGTAAGGGAGCTAGAGAACCAGGCAAGGAATAAGAGATATAAAGGGAACAGATTGAGTGGCTGTTGTATTGTTGGAAACTAGATAAGAAAATTTGGAATGACCGAGTATGAAGGGAGAAGAACTGGGGCTATAGTGAACTTGCTCCAGACTGCTGAGAGGATATTCTAAAAAGCTTTTACCTTGTCCCCTACTATTCTTAACTCAAAAGGCCCTTCACAACATACACAGGAATTGCTTTTTGGTATGTAGGAACTAACTCTAGCCAAGCTGTCAGTGCTGTACTGTGCAAATGCTGTGCGTGTGGCCAAATTATACTTCTCTCATCATTAAAAGGTAGGGATGAGATCATGACTACTAGCTTCTAGTCACGTGCCTTCTGTTCCTGTAAAGTGGAACCTCTGTTGATTACATACGTCTGTGATATCCTTAGGCTTACTCTGGGTTTTAAAATGCTTTGAAATCCTCTGGATGCAATGCGCTACCAAAAAGCATGATGTTATGGAGAACTCAGTATGTACCTCAGAGTCTTAGCTGTCAGTCAGCCATGGCTGTCTGCCCCTGCACTAATGAAGTTGGAATAGCCAGAGGCCTTTGATCTCAGTTTGAAAGCCGCATTCCATATATGGTCAGAAGATGAAAGGATTGTTTGCTTAAGAGGGATGGAAAGCCTGCAGCTGCACTTGGCCTCTGCCAACCTGAGCTTTTGCTGGCAGCTGAAAAACTATCAGGCCTGCTCAGGTGCTCTCTGTTGAGCTGTGCAAGCCAGTGCTCCCCTGTAGCTTGGTATCCCGAGAGCATAATAATTGTTAAGACAAATCTAAAGATTTTAATTCCCTGTGTGCACAAAATGTTTTTACCAGCTTTCCTGCTTGTTTGCTACAGACTCCTCAAAAGAGCCTGGGTATAGCACTGAAGTTTCATAACTACACTATCAGTGAGAAGAGCATCAAGGGCTGTGAGCGGGGATGGTGGAGAATTAATGAACACATGTAAGTACTTCCACATAGTTATTAAACTAGGAATTGTCGGTAAACTCATTCATGCTACTGAGGCATCTGGGTTAAGTAATTCTTAGAAAAAGGGGGAAGAAGAGAGATTCAGCAACAAGCATAGCATCTGTAACATGCCCCTTTGTTTGGAATGATTTGTATAACTATAAACCTAAAATCAGATATTTTTCTAATTAAAAGAACAGCTAGGCTGAAGAGAAGGGCTCTCTCTCTCTCTCTCCTCATGCAAGAGATATGAATGGGAGAATGTTATGAAGACGGATGTCCTGTGAACCATGCAAAATAGCTTTGGGTTCACCGGGTTAATCAAACTGAATTTTTTGTACAACTTTTTAACCTGTAACTTAATTTCATGATTGCTCAAAAGAGATATTGAATCTTATTGGAGTCTAGTGAAAGCATATCAGGTATCATGAGGACTTTATTAGGGAAGGCATGGTTCTTCTGTCCCTATCCCCATCCCCTACCCAAAGTGCTAAGCTGGCATAGTTGGGTGCCCTGTGTGTGGTACATTTACCTGTCATTAGAATATTGCTGATTCTTTAGTTTCCGCCCCACAGGCTCTTTGCATCCATTTTTCACTCTGTTGCAGGTTTGTTTGTTTTTTTTTAACCCTTCCCTTCACTCTTTACTTGTTGGGTTCCCCGCTCTCCCCTGCCCCCACAATCTTGCTTTACTGGAACATCAAATCCAGTTAGCTGTTAACTCAAACTTTAACTTCTGAACCTGCTTTGGAAACTAGTCCAAGTTTGGGCCTACTTGAGGATATGAAAAGCTCACTAGCTAGAAAAAATGCCTTCCCATTGTTATAATCCTATACAGTTAAGTATTTAAATGAGGCTCAACCTCCTTCTGAAGTTTCTGGCATTGACTTTTTATGGAAGCTGGTCACTGTACTACATGGACACTAAGTACCTCCCATATCAAATAGACATCTGGAGGACTTCATTTTTTCCTGAACTAGTTATAGAGTACCTGTGAAATTCCTCAGGGTACAATCTGGACTGTTGAACAGCTGTGTCCCCTCAATTCTGCAGGCTGGGGTGTCTCTTACACTGCTTTGCTGTGAGTAACCACTCCTGGTCTGCTCACACGCAGCCTCCATCATGTAAATTACTTCCAGCTATACAGTATGAGTGCTATGGCCAACCACTCTTGAATTACACTGCGGAGTAACACCAGCAAATTCCCAGTCCCAGACTTTCCCCCAGAAATGTGCGTCTTGTACGGCCAAGCTCTCTCCTGAACAACACAACCTCACAGAAAGTCCATCATTTTATTAATAGAAAATGATATATGCACAAATCCTGTTATTTCAAATATTTCAAATGGAGTTTCCCAAACACTTCAGTCTGATCACACTGGTTTAGATAAAAAAATAAAACAAGTTTATTAACTATAGAAAGAGAGATTTTTAAATGATTACAAGTAATGAGGTGCAAAAGTCAGAATTGGTTACAAGAAAATAAAAAGTAAATCACAAACTAATATCAAAGAAAAGGTCTCTCTCACCACATGCTTCAGCAGTCTTACTGGCTGGATTCCTTTCAGCCAGGATCCCTCCTCCAGTTCAGTGTTACTTGCCTTGTCTTTTAGAAGGTGTTGATGCTTTGAGCAGAGAGAAAGGGGGGAGTATATTTGGGGCATCTGTTCCCCTTTCTTATAGTTCTCTTTTTCTTTGAAAATCTCCTCCAGCTGAGGTTCAGGAGACCAAGACTGTGGGGACAGGAACCTCTCGCTATTTTCTTGCCAAAATGTAGATATCTTGCCCACATCCTTTTTTCCTGCCAAAGAATGGTCTCTTAACCAGGTGATAGTCGATTTGATTTTGTTGACACCTGTCTGAGGCATCAGTTTGCCTTTCGTCTCTGAGGAACTGGTTTGTGCCTGCTTTTCTAAACTTGGAACATGTCTCAGCAATGTCATAGAATAGAATCTTATAACTTTACATACCATGTTGTCAGACATATTTTACAGGACAGTAATGATCAGCAAAGTATGAGTTTTCAAATGATACCTCACAAGGCATACTTTGTGCAAAACTGTAAAAAGGGTCAACATAAGGATACATATTGTCACAGTACCTTGAAGGATTTAGGATGTAAGAAGACTTCTGGGACGATTTCATATCCAATGTGATATCTGAAAATGACGCTGGGGTGGGGCATTATTAGTGGGAATCTCTCCATGAAGAGCCTCTTTTAAAATAATTATGGTCCAGCTGCTTGCCTGCTGATTCATAGGATTTTTTTTTCTTTTTTTTTTTTAAAGTGTGGCCCATGGTAACTTTATTTTAGTGGTTTAATTTTCGAATGTGAGGACTGGGACCATATTCCTGATCTTGGTAACCTGGTGATATTACAGCTAGGGCTGGGTCAAATTTTCCATTCAAACTGCTTTTCAAAGGAAAACCAGGTGTTTAACTAAACAAACTTTTGCAGCAAGTGTCTGGAAAATAAATGCACTTCTGACCAGTTCTAACGACAGCGTTAACTATGTTGGGTGAACCTGGTTAAAACGCTGCTGGAGACTGGTGTGGTTTTGAGGATTGGAGAAAGGCCTTGGAATATACTGTAGCTGTGATGACTGGGACCCCCGCCCCCAAAATTACTACAGCTGTCTGTTCTGATTACATGGGGACAGGTTTAGCCAGTGAGGGACCCACTAGTCCTACTGTATGACTTTCACTGTCTATTCAGTGAGCCCAAAAAACTTCTGCCTACCCAGAGAGCACACACATTCTGAGAACTGATTTTGCGAAAGTTTTCACAGGCCTCTAAAAATAGATGTCATATTGTTAATGTTTCTGTGTGTGAAAACGCCACCAGAAGAATTCCACATACTGTGATAAGCTGTAAACATTTCCACAAGGGACTGTTTTAAAAACTACTCTGCTTCAGCACCTCATTGTGCATCCCATCAGAAGTCACTGCCAGGTCATCTTGTGGGGGTGAGAGGAGGCAGTCTCTCCTGGCTTTGGGAGCAGGTGGTTAAGTATGGTAGCTGGTTTCTTCACTATGGAGGTGTTGGGTGCAGAGTGGGGCCCCCTTGTATTGAAGGAAGCTGAGGTATGGAGCAGGTCTCTGCTAGCTAGTAGGGAGGAATCAGACGTCTAATAAGCCTCCTGCTGTGTGCGCATTCTGGCAGGTCCTATCTTGCTATGGGGGTGTTAGCAAGCATGTGGCAAATGAACCACACGCACTCCTATTGGCCCTGACAAAATGCAGTAAGTCCCTGCTCCTAGTAGTAGGGCAACAGAACTGGGGGGGGTGAGGGGGGGGCTTGGTCAACAACGCACTTGCATGAGCTCCCTTCTGCTCAGCTGTGTGAACATGGTTTGGGGTTTTACAGCTCACACTTTGCATAGCTGTTCTTGTGCCATTTAAAAAGCCATACACCTCTTTCCATTTACTGCTGGAGCAAAATCTCCTTCATACTTAATTTTGCTTTGCATGGGAGCTTTATTGCACCAAAACCCCTCACAGCAACAACTTTTCCCATTCTATACAGTAGACGGTTGTGGTGCACACAGACGCCGGTTAATGTCCATTAGTTCCTTGAATCCTCATGAGAAGTGGACTGATTAACTTCTCTGCTATCTTCTGTATTGAATATACTCTTATCTGTTTATACAGCATCTAGCACAATGGGGTTCAGGTCCTGTTGCGATAACTGGGCCTAGAAATTTACCCTAATTGTAAGCTCAAATGTAAAAATTGAGGTGTAAGTTCATAAGATGTCACAATAACTTGTAATGATAAATGGTGATGTGGAGGAAAAGGTACGAAACAGAGACTGACTGAATTGTGCCAAACAAAAAGTTATAGTTATACTGATATAACTCAAGGCCAGTGTTAAGATTATACCTGGTAAACAAGAGGAGTTGGGGACTGGAGATCAGTGAATGAAAATTGGTGTGTCAGAACCTAGGCCTAATTGCTGGGCAAAATAATGAGGATGGGGAATTCTACCCATCACTCCCTTTTGAGGTTCTGAAAGAGACTTTGGGGGAATAATTGGCTACTAGAGCAAGCTTCACCATTATGGCTGCCATCCCACCATCTCTTGAGACCCCCCCTGGGCCTTCGTCATCCTGAGAAATATCCTGGCCAGAGGGGGACTCTCATGACATCCCCATCAATGCTGGCTTCAGCTAAATCCTAAACACCACCTGAGATGTGAGACTTTGCCCCCTTTTCTCCGCCTGTGCACCTAAATATGTCCTTTTCCTTCCCTACCTTCTTTTTTCTCTTGCCTATCTCTCTCCCTTTTCCTTCTGTTTAATAAGTGTCTGGCTTAGCTGGCCAACCTATGTATTCTGTAACACTGCTGTAAGCCTGTGATTAGAGAGTGACAACTAAAAGTAGTGTCCTAAAAGGCCCGATGCTGTTAGAAGTTTGCCAGGTCTCAAAGTAAGACTCTGTGCTGTCCTGGTGTTTTTCAAGCAGTGAGGTTGCAAGTGAATGTCAACACCAGTCTTACTTTTTTCTGTATCTTTAATAAAAGGTTAAAATTATTAACGATGTGTATGACATGGTATTAAGCTGGTTGAGGTCTCTGTATACCAAACCTTGTTTAAAAGTGTTTACATAACCCAGTCACAGTCCAACATTAAACAGATATTTGGCCCAGATATTGAGCCTAAATTAATACAACAGAAGTACCATAATAAACAGAATGAATAAAATGTAACTTCTAGTTCCAGCCTACAAATCAGTCCTTCTCAAACAGTGCCTCAAATCCAATAATTCCTACGATCCTTTCTTGAGTTTAGTAGGTGTTAACCAAAGTTGTTTTTGAAACAGTTCTGCTCTTGGCTACGCTTGCAAATTAAAGGTGTTCAGCATCAATTCAACTGCTTCCATTGCTATCACCTCTTGATAATGATGGGTATTTTGCTAGTGTAGGTAAGGCCTTAAAGCTGACAGATTATTCCTCATGATAAACTGTTAGTTTGGGGAACTTTTCCTTTATTACTGTCAAATTCTAGACAAGCCTCAGTGCTTAAATGTTGCTCAGAATTTTTTCCACTTTCAAAAGCTTACTCTATTTTTAAAATGAGTCTAAAAGGCTCATGGATGGCATTCTTTTTATATATATTTTTATTGTGTGTGTGTGTATACACATGCTAAATATAAATATTGTTTTATGGCAGTGTCTACAGATCATGTGCAGCCTCTGTGGCATCTTTTGATTAAAGGTGCCATAGAAATGCACCTGGACGGGCTGGCTTAAGTGTTTCTTGGCATCTATGGGCAATTTAGCTTTCTCAGATTCAGTAAGTGGCATCTAGGCAGAAATCCAGAGAAGCTGTTTGCCAAGATGGCAGCTTAAACGAGATGTGCACCCAAGGCAGTTCTCCATCTTTCATTCAGTCCACTTGTTTAAAGACTTTGCTTTCAAAGGGAAAAGCCCTTGAATATTAATAATAGATGTGGGCTTGGTGGTTGCTTGCCAGGTAACTTATTTTTTCCCTGGTACCCTTTCTCTCAAAACATCCAGGTCCTCCTTTATCCTTCTGACTGTTTCCTGCCCTCTCCTTAGGAATAAGAGGGCAGCTGGAATGCTACATTTTTATGAGGACATGGGGACCACTTAGGCTGGTCACTAGAAGACCATTTGGAGAACTTCTTTCCACCAGTTCGTTTGTCATATCTATACCAAACGTACTTTCAATGTAACATTTTCTTAATGTTTTCAAAACATTCACTTTTCATGGTGAAGTTTTTGGGTTCCAGTATTTATTTAGCCCTGAACAGAACTATAATCTAGTTCCATTTTGAATTATTTCACACTAACTGAAAGAACAAAACAGAATAAGTCTCCAAGAGACAGCACGTGTGTTCTCTTCTGCACTTCTCATCAGCTCTACCTCTCAGAATAGCATCTGCCCTTGGCAGGAAGACTGCTAGAAAGTTAAAGATGCAGTACAAACAAGTCACCTCTCATAGCTACCTGCACTACACCCAGCTCATAAGAAAGCTCCCTAAGTTGTTAGATTCTGTTTCAGATTTTGGTCCTGTTATATTTTCCAAACCCTTCTACTGTACATGCAGTGGAATGTTTCAGATGCTACCACGAGGGAGAAGAATTGTTGTTCTTAACCTCTGAGGATAGGACATGAAGCAATGGGCTTAAATTGCAGCAAGGGCGGTTTAGGTTGGATGTTAGGAAAAACTTCCTAACTGTCAGAGTGGTTAAGCACTGGATAAATTGCCTAGGGAGGTTGTGGAATCTCCTTCATTGGAGATTTTTTAAGAGCAGGTTAGACAAACACCTGTCAGTGTCTAGATCAGTGGTTCTCAACTCTGGTCCACTGCTTGTTCAGGGAAAGCCCCTGGCGGGCCGGGCTGGGCCAGTTTGTTTACCTGTTGCGTCCGCAGGTTCGGCTGATCACAGCTCCCACTGGCCGCAGTTCGCTGCTCTAGGCCAATGGGGGGCTGTAGAAAGTGGTGCGGGCTGAGGGACATGCTGGCTGCCCTTCCTGCAGCCCCCATTGGCATAGAGCAGCAAACCGTGGCCAGTTGGGAGCCGTGATCAGCCAAACTTGCAGACGCGGTAGGTAAACAAACCAGCCCGGTGCACCAGGGGCTTTCCCTGAACAAGCGGTGGACCAGAGCTGAGAACCACTCATCTAGATAATACTTAGCCCTGCCATGAGTGCAGGGGACTGGACTAGATGTCCTCTTGAGGTCCCTTCCAGTCCTGTGATTCTATGATCAATACACTGGGGACTTAAGGAGCCACCTGTTGCTATTACGTTTTCTCTTGCAAATGGCACTAGTCACACTGACAAGGAGAAGGCTAGCCATAGTAAAATTGTACTAAGATTTAAGAAAGCAGCCTTCTCTCCCTACCCCAGTCAATCCACAATGCTGAGCTTCTCCTTTTCCCCCAGCACAGTTTCAATAAGAAAAAAAATATTTCTGGAACTTAAAAACCTAATTGCCAGGTGCCGGTGCTTCTGGACATAGCAACGAATGCAGTTAGAGCACTGTATTCCATGTTAAGAGTTATGTTCCAATGAAGATGAATACTTCCATGTGCCTTCTGGGTCAGCAGTTTAACACAGTTGCCATAGTTTCCTCATTTCTACCTTAAATCTGGAGTGTTAACATTTTTAGTTCACTTTATCCATTAAAGCCTGTTCCTGCAGTGATGGGAACTTTGTGTAGATGGCTTATGATGATTTCCCTTCCCCCCCGCCCCCACCGATGGTGCCCGAGCACTTTGGCTGCACAGCGAATCACCGTACCTTATCTAAAATCACGGGCTTACTGAAATCTTAGGTTCAAATCGCAGTAGCAGTGTTGCCAACTCTCATGATTTTATCACAGGTCTTGGGATTTTTGGTGTATATGTTCAAGCCCCAGCTCCTGGAGTCAAGAGGCTACATGCAAAATCTCAGTATTCATTAAAGAAAGTTAAGTTTCTCCCTCACTCCTGCAGGGAACAGCTTGAAGGCATGCAGTGAGAGCCTCAGGGCTCAGAACCTACAAGGCAAAAATCCTGAATGTGGTGTTTAAATAAAGTCTCTCAATTTTTAAGTCAGTCCCATGATTACTTTTTTTTTTTGAATGCTTGAGGTTGGCAATCGTGCAGTAGGTTCGATTTCCCCCTCTGTAGTTCAGTGAGAAGTGCATTGAGCTATGTAACTTACTGTGCATGTGTCTTTCAGATGAGACCTCTTCTCCCCCATCCCCTCCAAAAAGAAAACAGTCTCATCTGCTCTGTGAGGGATAACGTCACACTTCTCATTTTCCCTTGTCTCCTAGGCTAAAATCTGTTAGGCAGCTATACTGTGTACTAGGTGGCCGCACTTTGGCGATGTTGTACTTAAATAGTATGTGAAGCACTTTAGTGCAAAAGTGGCTTTTTAACTAACGTTATCATCACTCACTTTTAGGTACTGTGGCTACTACATTGATCACCAAACAGTTTTCCGTGTCGCAAGCTCTGTAGTGAACGTTGAGCTTCAGTGTAGTTCCAAGCTTTCAGAGCAGCCGCTTCTGGTGGAATATGGGAGCTACAACATCAGCCAACGTAAGATGGATTTCACTTTTTTTCCATGCATGTTTATAAAATCCCTTTTTGAATTAAAATATTTATCACAAGTTTAGTTTTATTAAGATTCATGACAAATGGGTTTTGGATTTCCCGAGAAACTGAATTAACTTGAGAATAAATATTCCAAGTAAATCCTGTTTTCTTCACTAACCTTAAGTAAAAGACTTTAAACCTAAAATAAGTCAATGACCTACCCTGAGATTTATCAACTGGTTCACAGTGTTCTAAAATGTCAGCTAAATTTGCCATTCTGTCACCCCCCCACACACACACACCAAAGCCATTGTTAATGCCTGTCTTTGCTGTTGCTGCTCCAGAGAGCTCCCTCAATTAAACAGTGCACCAATTAACAAACTCTGACCATACAGTTTTTTCTATGGGTTTGCGTACTCTACCATGCAGCAATCATAACTAAAGAGCCAGCTATGAACAGCAGAAGTTGTAGGTAGTTGGTGTAAAACCATAGGGAATCTTTATTGGGCAACATAACACAGAAAAGATGTATGTGAGGGAGGGGGAAATACATGAGGCTATAGTAGGAAAAAATCCCAACTGAGATCTGTTTAATTGAGGGGGACTGTGTGTATAAATCTTATACTCTAAACTTTCTTATGCCCATCTTCTACACTGGAACTGGACTGGTCCATACTGCAGTGACATTTGCATTTGACATGCATAAACAGAAATGGACATCAGAAAGGAATCTGAATATTAAAAAAAGAACCAGACCATTCTTGTTTCTGTGGTGAAAGTTGAGTGAAGAGTCGGGCTAACATTAAATGCTTTCCAGGAAGTTAAGGGGGCAGTAATAACACAGCTAAAAATATTTTTTAACAGGTTTCAGAGTAGAAGCCGTGTTAGCCTGTATCCGCAAAAAGAACAGGAGTACTTGTGGCACCTTAGAAACTAACAAAAGCTACCATACAAACTGTGAGAGGCTAATTAGTTAAGATGAGCTATTTTACTTTGTTTTCTTACAATATTTTAATGGCGTTACTTTCCTGTTGTGAATTACAAATATTTGGAAGCAGAGAATTGATAGATTATGCATTTTGCCTTCAGCATGTCCAGCCGAGTACTTCAAATGTTCCACCGGCTTATGCATTGAGCAGGCTCAGCGCTGTGATGGAGTAAATGACTGCTTTGATGAAAGCGATGAACTCTTTTGTGGTTAGTATTTGCTTATTATTTGCAAACGGAAACCCAAAGTATGTGTTAGCATTTTTTCTGTTGGAATTTAAAGAAGATAGTACTAGAAAACTTGAGATTTCCAGCCTGTTTTTGCAGGCCTAAGATTAATTCAGTTTTGGTTGCTTAAACAATTGTGAAAAAATTTTGAGCCTTGTTTATTTGCTATAGCCACGGTGGTGATATTAAAGAGCAAGGGGATATAGGTCAATCAGTTATCCAAAAATAACTGAAAGAAGTCATGTTTGTTTTCCTCTGGAGGGTGACGTTGTTAAATTAAAACATTCTATGTCCCACCCGCTTCCTCATCCTCTTCATCTTAGCAATGCGACTTTATTCGAAATGCACATTAATGGGTGCTGTTGGGGACAGGCTATATAGCGGGTTAGTGCACTAGCCTTCAGTCATTAAGGATGCATTATCTGAAGACTATAATGGAAAGGATGGCTGAACATCAGATTGGAGATAACCAGTTACAGTTAAAATCAATAGGGTGTACTGTATTAATTGAGATGGAATATACGGGCCCAAAGAGTTGAAGTTGTTACCATGATCCTGAAACCGTGCAGCTTTAAACAGTGTTAAACAAGGGTTGGGGTTTGGTATATTGAGACCTCAGCCTGCTTAGTACCATGGTAAACACTTTAAACTTTTTTATTAAAGAGAAAGGAAAGAAGGAAAAATAGTTAAAGCATTTGAAATGTAAAGTATTAAGACTTTAATTTTAATAATATTGCTTGTTCCCTTTCTCTCTAGCTAGAGAGAGGTTTCAGAAGGAAAATGCCCTTATTTGACAGTCTCTTAGATGGTATTAAAGATGTTAATATTTGTCCTTTGTGGGGAAAGAGAAGAAATTAGTTGTGATTGGCTGGAGCTGTTTGTTCTTGTTAAAATCCAATCCCTTTTCATCCCAGGTGGTGGTTGGGATTCAGCTGGAGCCAGGGGAGGTGGCGATGTTATTTGGGTTTCTCTCTCTGGCCCAGTCTGGTCAGGACATTTTTCAGATTAGGATGATGAAGTTCCGGTGTCCCAGGAGATGGTGGGGTGGCAACCAGGATGACTTCTCTCCAAGTCTCCTTCTTTAAGAAGCCCAAAAGCAGCAATGGATGGAATAGCCTGTCCTCTCGTTGTTTTGGCCACCAACTAGGCTTAGTATCCAACACACCAATATTGGTTCCCTAATATCCTGTTCCACACTTTCCTTGTTTACCAGTCATGATCATAGCACAGTCCTGGAGTTATATCAGTAGGCCTTTTTAGTTGGACTAATTCAGTCTTTGTTTCCCTTTTGTATCTTTTCGTATCATCATTTGTTGTTACAGGTTATTGTGAAATCTTATGAACTTACACTCAATTTTTACAGCTGACATCACAATTAGGATAAATCTGTAGGCTCAATAATTACAACCGATGTGGGTTTAATTTCTGAATCTGCCACTGACTAGTTTTGTGACCTTGGGTGATTTACTTAGTGTTCTTCTCTTTGGTTTCCTCATGCATAAGACAGTAATAATACTTACCTTTGTAAAGCACCTGGTGATAGAGGAAGATGTATAAATCTTTTAGATGGTGGCAGAGGTGGTATTAATAAAACTCTACACAGACCTCCAAACTTAGCCATGATATTTGCGTTGCTGATCTCTTGCTTTCTTCCTACTCCAGCTGTGCCCAAAGAGAATTGTAATGCCAGCTTCTTGATGCAGTATACTTCACTTGCCTGCAATGGAATACGTGACTGTGAGGATGGCAGAGATGAGCAGAACTGCACCAAAAGTATGGTTACTGTTTTGGTCATGTATGTTTCCTCTCCATCACTTACCCAACTCTAGTTGGAATATCTGGCCCAAACGAGTTACTCTAAAGGGCATAGACAAGCTCTAACATGAAAATCCTTAGACAATTGTTTTTGTGTAGGCATGAAATGATGCTTAGCTTCCTGAGATGCTTGTAAAAAAGCCCAACAAACCTCTGAGGCTGCTCTTAGGATTCAGTGCCTGTAAAGAGCTATGTGAGAGGTAAGTCTTATTAGGAGTCAGCATAGTTTTGTTTGAAGCACAGATATTTCTCAGATCAGCAAGCGACCAAAAGATCAAAATTGGGGAAATGCAACAAAAATATTTTTTTCAGGCTAGCCATGTTTTAGGCCTATTTAACTTTTATTCTAGCCATGTGAAATTTCATAGGATATTTCTGAGTTGGCAAGAAATGAGTGTTTCATTTATTTAATGTGACCCAAGAAGGAATAGAAAAAGATATGAAGGACTCAGAGGTTGGAATACACCTTACCTAAAATATGATTATTAAAGCTTCCCTCATTGAGTTGCTATGGTTAACTTATGCTGTTGTAATAAAAGCATTGACGTCTTTGCTAATGACTTTCATTGTTTTCCAGTCTACACTTAGGCCTTGCCTACACTTAAATTTTTACAGCATAACTTTGCTGGTTAGGAGCATGAAAAAAAATCACACCTCCCAGCATAGCTATGCCACCAAAAGCCTTACTGGAGATGCTGCTTATACGAGGAAAATTTTCTTTTGCTGGTATAGCTTACTCTGTTCAGTTTTTGCCAGTATAAGCTGAATATCTAATAGGGGGTTTTTGTAGTGGGGGTTTGGCCCACCAGTGGAGACCATTTCTTAGTCCACGTTGCTGGATTGACATTCCAGAAGCATATGGTTCCTTTTTGTTTCCTGTTTCAGGTATTCCTTGCACCAACCAAACTTTCAAGTGCAGAGATAATATTTGCATTAGAAAGCAAAATGCAAAGTGTGATGGAACAGCAGACTGTCTTGATGGAAGTGATGAAAGCAACTGCAGTAAGAGGCTCTCTCAACTATTAATCTTCAAATTTTAGCTTTTTATATTTAAATTACATTTTTTCCTATTTAAAGTACATACACTTTCTACTCATGGTAAGTATGTTCAGAATGTGTTAAGTACATTGTTAATAAGTTGAAGTTTGGAAATCAAGTGATATTAGGTCTGATTTGTGTTGTTACGAAACTTCCATCGTTTTTTAGTGTTTGTATTGTGAGGAGCCTTAACTCAAACTTGTGTATGTGGTTTTAATCTTCAGGTTTAAAATAGATTCTTGTCTGGGGAGCTAGAGAGCATGGCGAGTTGCAGAGTGAAGTTGGGTAGCCAGTCAAAGAATCAGATCTATTCGAGTTAAAAATTTGCCAACACTGCAGAGAGTTTTTTAATTGAAGCACCAGCTTCCTCAGTCACTTAATTTAGAGGATATTGTTCCCATTACATGATGATAAAATCCCGTCATGGATGCCTCAGCAAACCATCGGTGATTTCAATTTTCTGAGGATCATGGTAAATTTGGAGGGAGAAGGGAGAGCTGCCAAAGATAAAGAGTTATCTTGAAAAGTTACATAAAATCTAACTTTTTTACTGTGAGCTGTGTGCTAATGAAAGGTGCATGGCTGACATCACAGGATAGTAGTCCTCTGTGCACGGGAAAAAGTACAGCATGGAATACAGTGATTAAACCAATGCAATAATATCTGCCTGAATTTGCAGGTGGTCTTAGACAAATCGCTCTGAGAAGTGTAACCTGCCTCTTTCAAGGTCAAGTGTTAATTGGCACCATTTGGAACTTGAATGGCAACATGAACTATTTTAATGCAGATCAAAGCATGAAAAAGAGATGCTCTATAATGAAGATCTGTGCTATCTAAGTGGCATGTGTTTATTTCATTTATTGTAGTATTCTTCCATTACTTAGTGTAGGCTCACGCCTTTTGGCAGGGAATGTTCCATGTTAGGTTAGGACTGTGCCTACAACGGTTCTGTGATTGGGATCCGAGGTGCTACTGCAATACATGTAATCAATAATAATAAAAATCTTACGTTGGCATGATGAGAAGGTAGAATCTTGGTTTGTTTTCCAATCTGTTAGCTACAAATGTAAGTCAGAGAATATTCGTATCTCTTTATACCCGCAAGTCGTTCACATACACATCCCAGTATTGCCAATCCCAAAACATAAGCTGGACACCAAAAAATCATGACACTTAACATTTAAATCATGGTGTTTGTCTGTCATCTGACTTTTGAACTCCACTTGCCCACCCCAATGCACGTGCCAAATTAATGTTGCCAGCTCCTGCTAATTTATACTGAGACTATTTTTTGTCCCCTTTTTAAATGAGTTCTAGCCAGGGGACTCAAATAAGGTCAGAACCTCATTGTTACACACTGTCCAAACACAAAAGCATCTGTCACCTGAAGAGCTTACCTTCTCATGCAAAGCATGGCAATGAGTTTGTGATATGGGAGCTGGGAATGGGACTAGCCAAGATCCTTTTGTATAGGGCTGCCCACCAAACAACCTTTGAAAAGGAGGCATTGCTTTGTGGAAAGGGTAAGTTTGCTAACTCAGTTCTGACCTTTTTGGAGGCAGGTACGGTCCTCCACTCCTCTCGGGGGACTTCAGGCAGAATGTTCCACGCGTTGCTGTGTCTCAAATACGCTATTGGCCATATCCCGTTCTTAAAGTGATGGCTCCCATTAACGAAAACACACACACTGAAAATGCAGGCTATGAAAGGACAACAGGAAAACAAATGTTAATACAACAAATTCATTTCTAAATCCAGTGTTCTGCTACATAAAATATCCTGGGCTCCTTATGTTAACTTGGATACAGAAATATGTTTTCTTACCCCTGCATACACCATAAGTGCACAACCTTCAGATCCCTCCCACAGACCTCTTCCAGTTATAGGAATAACTGGTGAGAGGGAAGGCATGCTGTTATCTTTGCTGTAAACCAGTCTATAGAGGGAGACATGTAATAAGACTCCTGTTTGAGTCACCCTTGGGGGCTGAACCAAGGACTGATGGATCTAAAAGCATGAGCCTCTAGCACTTGAGCTTAAACCCCGCCCCCCGCAGAACTCTTAGCATGGAAGTAGTGGCAGTGTCATAAAGGTCTGAGTGATCCAACTGCTAGTGAGTGAGACAGAGCCATATGGTTCATGTAGCTAATGGAAGCACCTAATTTGCCATTTTCCTTCTGAATGCCCTGTGGCAAAATGGGTGAGACTAAGCTCTCTTACACTGGAGACTTGTGTTCTAGTCCCCAGTCTTTCTGAAGTGACCTTGTGCAATCTCTTAATTACCTCATCTGTGAGATGGGTGAGTGATAGTTAACCCCTGAAGGGTATGAAACTCCTAAAAAGAGTGGCTCATAAGAGAGGTGGTGAAATGCCTAGAAACATAAACACTCATCAGTGGAGAGCTGGGATAAGAGCTCATGGTATAGAGGCTTGTAGTTTAGTGCATCATCTTCTAGGTAACAGGGACGTGCGGGGTAGGGCGGGGAGGGGGAAATCTTTCTCCCTTGTGTTGTAAGTCACATGATGTGTGGAGCTTTTCATGTCATTGTGAGACTGCCAGTAGCAGGGGCCAAAATTGTTGTATTCATAAGTTTACAGGAGCTGGCAACAGTGATTTCTACGCCAAGTTATTGACCACTGCAAGTGTAGTCTGTGTGAAATAAACTTTTTTGGCCCCAATCCATTCCTGAGTGGACAGGTATCCAAGTCATAAACCCCTCACTGTGCCTGCCACTCAACTGCCGCTTTCTTCACAGTTTCAAGAGAAGGGCAACAATTAGAGTAGTTCAGTAATGCTGTGTAACTCCTCCAAAAGTATCTGGTCTCCTCCCCCCCACCCCCGTATCTAGTTTATATATTGAAACCCATCTACAGTAAATTTATTCTCCCAACATCTCTGCGAGGTAGGGAAGGGTTATCTCTGCTTTGCAGATGGTGAATTGAGGCACAGAGCGTGAGTGACTGGCTCACAATTGCTCCGGAAGTCTGTGGCAAAGCTAGGAGGAGAACCCAGAACTCCCCAGTCCGGTGCAGTAACCACAAGACCATCTTTTCTTTCCATGAATAGGTAAGATAAATCTAGGACCCCCTGTCTCCAGGCTTTTTGGTTCAGGGCCTTTCAGTGAAATGCATTTCAAAATGCCTTTGTTGAAGATGATGGTGGGAAGAAGGATCTTTCTTCCTCCGTTTGGGAAGCATCCTCGCACATGATGGGTGTTAGTGTCATAGAAATAATAAACTTATCAATCTTCTTTTAAAGGCTGTGGCAGTAGTAAAATCAGCGATATCTATCATCGAATCATAGGAGGCTC
Organism: Chelonia mydas; assembly: GCF_015237465.2. NCBI lineage: Eukaryota > Metazoa > Chordata > Testudines > Cheloniidae > Chelonia > Chelonia mydas. The sequence goes on along the minus strand of NC_057849.1, from coordinate 187,978,664 downwards.
TGATGCACAGGAAGGTGAATGGCCCTGGCAAGTCAGCCTCCATTTTGTTGGAGTTGCTTATTGTGGGGCATCGGTGATCTCTAGGGAATGGCTTCTGTCTGCAGCTCATTGTTTTCAAGGAAACAGGTAAACAATGACATCCACTTAATGGACCTGAAGCATTTTCAGTACCTCTGAATGTGGTGGTTTCTGGTAGATATGGCACAGGGTGACTTAACTGAACACTGTCACTTGATTTCAGTTCATTTAATACTATGAATTAAATAACGAGGGGGTTTAACCAGTATCATCTTACAAAAATAATTCCCCTGCACTTCACATGTACAGAAATCCTAATGATGTCGGGGGGGTCCAGTTTTTAAATTTACCTTTCATTTCACATAGTCTAAATTAAGTTTTGGTGGCATGTTGAGTACGTACACTGTAGTCCCTCACAGCATGAGTATAAATAACAGTGTAGCCAGTGAGGATCTGCTTCGGCAGGTAAAGACATGCCAGAACCTTACGGTACATACCCTACGCACCTTTCTACATGCCCAAGCAGGGCCTCTCATGTCTACCATGCGAACTTTAGCAGACTAGTGTCTTGCTGCATTCCCACTGTCAGAGCCACATGTAGCTACCTACACACCACAGTGTGGACACAGCCTGCTTTTCACTGTAGCGTGTAACTACACATACCCTATATGCTGCCACCAGTGTAGAAAAGGCCTTCGATGCAGGTATCTACCAGGTGGTGTTACTAACAGTGTGCTGCTAACAGCAAGTTAGACGCCTTTACAGGGAGGTGTGAGGACAAGGTCCTTGTCCCAAAGAATTACTATGTAGGTAAGGCAACAAGGAAGCTTAAAAAGGGAATAGGAAGCTGCAGTAAAAGCATTTTGGGTAAAACGTGATACCAGCACGTATTCTGTTAGTTCCATATTTTGTGGTTTTGGTTTTCTTCTTTTGGGTTTAAAAATTGCCATTTTATAATTCAACACCAGGGTTTTCCTGGGCATTGTGTCATGAAGATGTTTCCAAGAATTTGTCTTGAAGATTGATTGTACATTAATCCATTGTCCATTAGGCTATCCGATCCTCGAACTTGGACTGCGCACTTAGGCATGCGCACTCAAGGGAAGGCCAGGTTTGTGTCTGCGGTGAGAAGAATCATTGTTCACGAATACTATAACAGCAGAAACTATGACTATGATATTGCACTGCTAGAGCTAAGCCTGCCATGGCCTGACACAATGCAACACGCCATTCAACCGATCTGCATACCTCCACTTTCACATAAAACACACAGCGGCGAGAAGTGCTGGATAACAGGCTGGGGTCAAAGGCAAGAAGCAGGTGAGCTCTTACTTTCGTTCACTCATAGGTCCAAACTGAGTTCCGTTGTAAGCAAATGCATCTCCATTGACTCAAGTGAGGTTGTACTGGCTCACTCCAAGGTTGAATTTGACTTGTGGCTGGTTAGTCTTCACTCTTTGCGGCATTAAGCAAGACTACGCTCAAATGGAAGGACGGGGCAGGATTCCTTATTTCCTACTGCCCTGTAGTGTGTGTGTTCTGTTCTTCCTGTCTGAAGGAGTTAAGCTTCTAGAAGTGTCTTAGGGAGGTTAACTCCAGACACTAAGACTGTTCGTTCTGATGGTAACTTGACATCCTGATTGGAGAACTCAACTGGCTAGAGTTTCTGTAGAACCAGGTAGAACTAAACATCTCATGTGTTTATGTAGTTTGGATTAAAGTTGCATGGAACTAATCTTTGTATGGTGTTAGGTGTTGTGGAATATTATTGTTGAACTATTTGTGTAGGGCCTGATCTTTGCTCCTCAGATGCATTCATGCAGCTGCTGCTATGTTAGAAGACAATGAGATGTAAGTTTTAAAAGAAAGGAACTTAATTGTTTAACACAAGTTTTGTATTGAACTTACATTTGTATTGAACAATACATTACCTTCATGGGTTGTATTGAGATAATTGCCTAGATCTGGAGCAACAAGAGTTAAACTGTTGGGCAGGGAGTCTCCAGAAGCTAACACACTAACTGTCAAATACATGAGCAGTATTTTTGAAGTCTATTAAATCAGGTTGGCTTTCTTTCAATGTGTTTTCCAGATGACCAGGGTTCAGCAATTCTGCAGAAAGCTGAGGTAGAAATTGTTGACCAAACATTGTGTCATTCCACATATGGGATTATCACAGCCCGGATGCTATGTGCGGGGATGATGTCTGGGACAAAAGATGGCTGCAAAGTAGGTTTTTTAAATACAGCTCAAATTAAATCAGTCTCTTTGATCTTTCATTGTTGCTTTATAAGTGGTAAAGAATTATTGGCTAACTGTCTTGATGTATGTATAGTACTGCTCTGAAAAACAGCTGTGCAAAAGACCTTTTTATCAGTAAATCTGCCACCTGTGTGCTGACTTCACTAGCATTAAATGTGTTGGCAGTGGTGGGAAAGGAAATATTATTACTCTGGTTCGTACTACAAAACCAACACAGCAAAGAAGAAGCTGAGACCTACTTCTTTGTGTGCATCAATAGCACTGTTTGCTAAGTTTCAGTTACAGGGCCAATGGGTCACACAAATGCAAGTCAGGATCACAAGGTCTCAGGATAAATACTGCCTTCAAACAGATGAAGACTTAAAAGAAAGCCTGAACCTAGCCTGACTCTTGGATGCCAGGTTGGGATTACAAGGTTGACAGCTGAAGTGCAAACAAGGAAGCAAGCAAGCATAATTTCACAAGTGAATAGCATACTTGATGTGGAGTCACTGAAAGACAATAAACATGGAATTCTGTAATGTCATGTGTACAGTCACTTTGCTCAGTCACTAAGATGAGTATATCTGCTCTTTTAAAACTTGAGGGGCAGAATCTGAGTGTTTTTAAATCCTGTCCTGGCCAGGATGGAAGTGGGATTGACCTATAAACCTGTCCTGTCCTTTTGCTAGTGTTGGAAAGTGATAGTAAAAAAATAAGTATCTAAGGCCTTGCCTACATAAGGAATTTGCCCCAATCCACCGATCAGGAGTTAACACTACTACAGCTATGTGGGTGGGTGTCATACATAGTCAAGGAAAGCCACAATTTGCAGCATTGATGCCTTGTCCCATTGAAAGCTGGAGTAAGCACCACTGGTGCAAATTGTAGCTGTCTGGTTTTTGTGATTCTTAGAGCTAATCAAAACTTGGAATTTCCAAATTGGGACAAAAACACTGAAATTTCTGAACTTTTGTTTTGGTAACATTGAAATGACCTGATTAAAATCTTTGATTTTGACTTATGTTTTATTAGTGTATTGTATAAGATAAAATTCAAAACAGTGAAGTTGAAACACAACATTTAAATTGTTTCCTTCAAAATATTGGATGAAATCAGTACATGTCTCTGAAAGCTTACTCCAGCTTTCAAATCAGCTTTTCTCTCGGGCAATTTTTGACCAGTTCTAGTAACCACCCTGATGGCTCCCAATTGCCAGATGTGGGGTAAAATCTCAAAGTAGAGTAGACTTGAATCATCATGTCGAGTTTAGATTTGTATCATGAATGTGGAGGAACTCTACCATGGATCATCTATTTCTATGAAATTTTGCAAATAGTACTGTTACCAGAGTACCCTAGTGATAAAGAGAATACTGCTACTAGGTTGTCTTTTATAGCATTGTAGTTGCCTTGTGTTTTTATAAGGGTTAGTATCGTTCAGAGCAGATTTCTTTATCATACTCCCCTATTTTCAAATGCTTTTATTATTTTTTCATACATATTTTCTTCATTCTGAAGCCTGTTTAAACTGTATAGTGTCATAGAAAGGAAGAAACACAATTTAAAACAAATATGCTTGGCTATCTCTCACTCATGAGTTCCACATTGTTTCTATTTGTATTTGACTTAAAGGTCCAGTCCTGTTCCCACTTAAATGTTATTTCATATTTTATTTTGGAGTTAAAAAAGCTATTTGTGGAATATTATTGTTGAACTATTTGTGTAGGGCCTGATCTTTGCTCCTCAGATGCATTCATGCAGCTGCTGGTATGTTAGAAGACAATGAGCCGTGTGCATCTATTAGAGGGCGGAATTTGGTCTTTGTTCTAAGTTGCAAGGATGATATTGAATCCTAAAATGTATTGCATTAAATCCATTAATAAAGATAATACTTTTCAATCGCAAATGAAGGTACCCCTAGTTTGGACAAAAAATAAGCGTCTATATAACTCTAAGATCATATCCAGTGCATGTTAGATGACAGCAAATGTTAGTAGAATAGGTGATACAAATGGATAAGTCTGATCTGCTTTGTATTTAATGGAATTCATTTCTTTTATTCCTAGTCAGACCTAATGGGCCAAGTTTTTCTGTCATTAAGCAAAATTTCCACTGAGCTCCATGGAGTTATTGCCCAAGTATATACTGTGGAATTTTGCCTAGGTTTTATTACTCTTTTTACCATAGAATATCTAAACTAAAATATTCTTTTCTTAGGGTGATTCTGGGGGACCCCTGTCATGTCGAAGCAATGGCGATGGAAAATGGTTTTTGACTGGCATTGTTAGCTGGGGTTATGGCTGTGGAAGACCAAATTTCCCTGGTGTATACACAAGGGTGTCAAAGTTTTCTCCGTGGATTCACAGATATGTGCCTTTGGTTTTGTAATCTGGAAATGGTCAAATGGCAACAAAGTATATTGTATCTGGATTATCTCCATTAAAATCATATTAATAAAAGTTGGTGGATGTTCTGGTTTTTTGCATGCATCACAGATCACACAAATGCCTTATCTTCAAAATGTCCACAAATTCTACTTGCTGCAATAGAAAATACAGGGCATCTGTTCAGCTGGTGGGTGAGATTGTATTTCGCATGTCTGGAAAGCCTAGTGCAAGGGATGTTTAAGGTAGACCACAGGCATGCTAGGACGAATAAGTGTCAACTTTTGAAAGCAATATGGACAGAGCAATGACTGCAATGGGAAATGACCATGCAAGTCACAACAATTGTGCAGTTTTGGCAGAAGAGTCATAGAGTTGAAGGCCAGAAGGGACCACCAGGCCATCTAACCCAGGGATCTCAAACTTAAATCACCACGCGGTCCACATGAGGACTAGTACATTGGCCCGAGGGGCACATCACTTGCACCTGCCCACCGCTGCCCCAGCCCCACCCCTTCCATGAAGCCCCGCCCCATCCGAACCCTTCCCCAAAGTCCCCACCCCAATTCCGCTCCCTCCCTGCCCCTATTCCAACCCCTTCCGCAAATCCTGGCCCTGGCCCCGCCTCTTTCCCGCCTCCTCCCCATAGCGCTCTTCCCCCCTGCCTGCTGGAAAGCCCTAAGCGCTGCCAAACAGCTGTTTGGTGGTGGGAAGCGCCTGGAGGTAGGCAGAGGAACAAGGACGCGGCTCACTGGGGGGGGGGGGAGGCAGCGGGTGAGGGGAGCTTGGCAGCCACAGGAAATAACTCCATGTGTCTGAGACCCGTGATCTAGTCTGACTTCCTGTGTATCGCAGGCCACCACCCAGCATCCAGACGCTAACTCAACAACCAAAATGAGATTACAGCTCACAGGAGACTAGACTATTATGTGCCACAGGCAGAGAATAGGAGGGACCAAGGTGCACCTGTGTTTGAGGCCCCTGCAATGGCAGAGAAATAATTAAGTGAGATATAACCAGATAATCCTGGCAAGTGACACAGGCCCACACACTGCAGAGGAAGGCAAAAAAAAAAAAAAAAAAGACAACCCGAGGTCATTTCCAGTCTGACCTGGAGGAAAACTCCTTCCTGACCCCACACATGGCAATCAGTTTCACTCTGAGCAGGTGAGCAAGAACCAGTCTTAGTGCAAACAAGAGGAAGAGTTGGGTCCCATGGCAGCAGCTGTATTTCTCTTCAAGCATGCAAAAACAAAAAGAAAAGGCAGGCCAATGAGCAGCCTAAGGAAATCAATCCAGTCTTTCTTGTGACCTGTGAGTCTTTTCCTTGTTCTTCCCATTTCTCCAAAATTACCTGGTAATAGTCTAAACAATCAGCAGTAATGGCGCCTTCTGTCAGGAAGCAGAAGATAAGATCAGTACTTATGTCACAATCAACCCATTCCCCGTAGCTGTTGATGTCCTGCATGGTGGGAGCATGAAGTAGCATCCACCTTAGTATTTGTGCCCACTAATCTTCCTTTCTTCACCTCTTCCAGCAAGAAGACAACATCAAGTGAAGGAGACCAGACTGACGTTGGAAAGCATGGCAGAAGAGTTGAGAGTAAAAGAGGGTAAATGATAGTAGACGAGTTTCATTTTCTTTTTGCTCCTCCTCAGGCACCAGCAGTCTGAATTCCAAAAGCCACTTTCCTGGGATTATCATTGGCCATCTACTGGTGACTACCTATCAATGGAACAAGTATACTAATTGACTGGGAGAAATAAGTCCTTCTGCTCTGCTGGCTGAGAACTACAGTTTCAAAACAGCTAACAACCCCACCCTGCAAGAGTGCTCGTGTGCCTGTGTTTGTACATGTATTTGACACTTTTTCTCTCTCTAAAAGCTCTTGAGAACACAATTGCTATTATAAAAAGAAAAGGAGTACTTGTGGGACCTTAGAGATTAACCAATTTATTTGAGCATAAGCTTTCGTGAGCTACAGCGATGAAGTGAGCTGTAGCTCACGAAAGCTCATGCTCAAATAAATTGGTTAGTCTCTAAGGTGCCACAAGTACTCCTTTTCTTTTTGCGAATACAGACTAACACGGCTGTTACTCTGAAAATTGCTACTACAGATATTTGTCAAGAATGAATAAAAAGTGTTATGAATACAGTCTAATGGAATCTGAGGCTTTTATTCTGAATTTACACTGAAAGTGTCGGACATCTAGATGTAGCCTGTATTAAAAAGATGTTTAAAATATTGAGGGTGAAGACACTAGTTTAGACATGCTAAAATCTACTGCTCATCATTTTGACTTTAGGTTGGATTCTGACACCAGTACTTAATTTGTCGATTGTCTACTTAGATGCTGATACTACCATCATAAGAAATAATGATTACTACTATGAGTATTACCAGTTAAGACAGTCGGAAGGTTTAGATCTCAAAATGTACCTATATCAATTTATATATGGATTGGTTACATTTGATACTAATCTATAGGCCAGTATTTTCATTAGTGATGAGTTGTTATGTAATTGTACATTGCTAAGCACTAATGAGCTCTGGCCTCTAGACACTATTGCCGTGCTTAATAATAATAATAATAATAATTAATAAATTGTATATTATTATAGTTGTGATTTATTAATAATAATAACTGTCTTTGTGAAGACAAGTTTTATATATTCTGATATGGGGCATAGTTACAAGACCTGGTTGCAGAATGAAAATTAAATTTTGTGGATGTTATGCAAATTTGAAACTGTTTATTCTGACAGGTTTCAGAGTAGCAGCCATGTTAGTCTGTATTCGCAAAAAGAAAAGGAGGACTTGTGGCACCTTAGAGACTAACCAATTTATTTGAGCATAAGCTTTCGTTAGTCTCTAAGGTGCCACAAGTACTCCTTTTCTTTTTATGTTTATTCTGTTTCCCATAAAGGTCCAAATTTCTCACAGAATATTTTTAAATGATTGGGAGGGGGAGTGGGGGAGAAGGAAGGGATTGATAAGTGGGGAAACATTCTAAAATCAAACTTGTTAGCTTTGGGGTGGGGAGAGGAAAATTTCACTAAGCTGATGGATCAAACCAGGCAATTTTGAAACAGAAGGAAAAAACCCAAACTTGAAAAAATTGGGGGGGGGGGAATATTTTTGGGACAGCTGCCAGAAAAAACATTTCACTTAAAGTTTGTTGAAAAACTGTAAAATACATAAATTAATTATTAAAAAAAAAGTTAAAAACATTTGAGTCCATTTTTGAAAAGGCCAAATTTTGAGCAATTTCATTGAGGAAAAATGGTAACTAGCTCCAGCAGTCAACTTGAAATCGAAGATTCTGGTCCTGCGAAGACATAAATACCAGGGCTGTCAAGCAATTAAAAAAGTTGTTTTGATTAATCGCACTGTTAAACAATAATAGAACACCATTTATTTACATGTTTTTTGGATGTTTACAACATTTTTCAAATATATTGATTTCAATTACAACACAGAATACAAAGTGTGCGGTGCTCACTTTATATTTAATTTTGATTACAGATACTTGCACTGTAAAAAACCCCATAAGAAATAGTATTTTTCAGTTCACCTCACACAAGGACTGTAGTCAGTCTCTTTATCATGAAAGCTGAGCTTACAAATGTAGAATTATGAACAAAAAATAACTGCATTCAAAAATAAAACAATGTAAAATTTTAGAGCGTTCAGTGTCCGTTCAGCCCTCCTTCTTGTTCAGCCTATCGCTCAGACAAATGAGTTTGTTTACATTTGCAGGAGATAATGCTGCCTGCTTCTTGTTTACAATGTCACCTGAAAGTGAGAACAGGTGTTCTCATGGCACTTTTGTAGCCGGTGTCACAAGATATTTATGTGCCAGATACGCTAAAGATTCATATGTCCCTTCATGCTTTAACCACCATTGCAGGGGACTTGCGTCCATGCTGATGACAGGTTCTGCTCGATAACCATCCAAAGCAGTGCAGACTGACACATGTTCATTTTCATCATCTGAGTCAGATGCCACCAGCAGAAGGTTGATTTTCCTTTTTGGTGGTTCAGGTTCTGTAGTTTTCACATCGGAGTGTTGCTCTTTTAATAGTTCTGAAAGCATGTGCCACACCTCGTCCCTCTCAGATTTTGGAAGGCACTTCAGATTCTTAAACCTTGGGTCGAGTGCTGTAGCTCTCTTTAAAAATCTCACATTGGTACCTTCTTTGCGTTTTGTGAAATCTGCAGTGAAAAGTGAAAAGTGTTCTTAAAATGAACAACATGTGCTGGGTCATCAGCTGAGACTGCTATAAAATGAAATATGTGGCAGAATGCGGGTAAAACAGAGCAGGGGACATACTATTCTCCCCCAAGGAGTTCAGTCACAAAATTAATTAACTCTTTTTTGATTTTTTTTTTTTAATGAGTATCATCAGCATGGAAACATGTCCTCTGGAATGGTGGCTGAAGCATGAAGGAGCATATGAATGTTTAGCATATCTTGTACATAAATTGCAATGCCGGCTACAAAAGAGCCATGCAAATGTCTTTTCTCATTTCGGGTGACATTGTAAATAAGAAGAGGACAGCATTATCTCCTGTAAATGTAAACAAACTTGTGTGTCTTAGTGATTGGCTGAACAAGAGGTAGGACTGAATGGACTTGTAGGCTCTGAAGTTTTACATTCTTTTGTTTCTGAGAGCAGTTATGTAACAAAAAAAAATCTACGTTTGTAAATTGCACTTTCACGACAAAGAGAGTGCCCTACAGTACTTGTATGAGGTGAATTGAAAAATACTATTTTTTTGTTTATCGTTTTTACAGTGCAAATATTTATACACTTTGATTTCAGTTATAACACAGAATACTATATATGAAAATGTAGAAAACCATCCAAAATATTCAATAAATTTCAATTGATATTCTATTGTTTAACAGTGGGATTAAAACTGCAATTAATTGTGATTAATTTTTTGAGTTCATTGTGTGAGTTAACTGCGATTAATCGACAGCCCTAATAAATACATATTTAAAAGTGTGCACTGAATAGTGCTGTTAAAGTCTATGAGGTTTTTCAGGATAGGGGCCTTAATATAATACATTTTCATATCATTCTTAAATGTACTCTGAAGAAGGAACCAATTCAAAACCAAAGTTTTAAAATGTGCAGTGGAATAGCAATACCTCCTCTGAGGCATTGAATAGTGGTGGTTATATCTAAATTACAAGCAGCTTTGAGGCTTGTTTTTTCACTAAATGGTATGCTAGCTCTAAGGCACTGTAGTGCCTGCGTATTATTGCCCTTCTTCTCCAAACCCTATCTTTAAACCTATTTCTTTGATGAAGCCTCCCTATGCATGTGCACATGCCTTTGTGATTTAACGCTTACCTGATGCATAAATTCCAGCAGATAAATGATCAGGGTAGAACTGAAACGTGCCCTAAAGGGGAGATTATGAGAGGACCAAACGGGATTTGGGCACTTAGTTGAGCTTTGCATCTTTGAAATCTGAATCTTAAATCTCCATGCAACTAATAAATTATGGTGTAGGGAATTATAACTTACCCCTCTCTAATCTATAGGGCCCGAACCTTTGTAGTTTACAAATTCCTAAAATGGGATAAGTTTAAGTGGCCGGAGCAAAGGATTCGAATTCAAACTACTCCCGTTTCTATTCCACCTCCCTATGTAACCGTAAGAAAGTCACCATACTTCTCAGCCTCAGTTTCCCTAAATTGAGTATAATGTTTAATAGTTTGCACATACACTAGTTTTTATGCAAGGATCTTGCTGAACTTTAGTAGGGTGGTCAAGTATTGTTTTGCATTCAACCAGCTATATGCCTGATCTGTAGACCATACTTATGCAAAAGTCATTAAAAATCCATGTAAATTTTGGCTAAGTAATGACTGCAGCAAATTGGATACTATAAACTAGAAACAAGGCTTCTCATGCATTTTTCTTTGTGAGTATTGTTTAGTTTATTTAGGGCTAACACTATTAAAAAAAAAAAGAAAATCTAAGAGGCCTTCTTCCCTAATGCATTTCTTCTATCTGAAAGTTTCTTCTAACTTAAGTCAGACAAATACCAGTCAATCAGCGAGCCATGTATAAAATGGGAGTAGGTGGAAAGGGGAGGAGGACTTGAAAGAGAAACGTTTGTGTGGTTCTTTTTTGCATTCCTGAGTCATGAGAGGGACTAGATTGCGTTCAAGCAAATTCCTTCTGCATTCTATCACTTTTGGGTTTACTTTTTCCCTGAATTGCCTTTAGTACCAGGACCTTTAATATTTTAAGCACCCTACGCTCACAGGTGCTGGAACAGTTTGTATAGTGGGGGTGCTGTGAGGCATTGAACCAAACTGTAAACCCTGTATGTGATGCAAACCACTCCAAGCCAGGGGGTGCTCCTGCACCCCCAGCACCTCCTAGTTTCAGCATCTCTGCCTACATTTTCTTTATTGACATGCGGAATTTCATTTCAGTTGTAGTAAATCAATTTACTCCAAAAAAGTAAACTTGAACACTAAGAAAAGTATTGTTAGTTCTTCTGTTCTGTGCCATAGGCACTACATTGTTGTTTAGAATTGTAGAAGTCTGTTTTCCTCAGAAATGGTGCACCACAGATTCCTGTGAATATCTCCAGGGTTTCTATCAGGTGTTCAACAGAAGCTGCTGCATTTAGATCAGCTTGGATTTAATTTGTTTTTGATCATTTATTGTACACACACTGTTTGGAAAAGTAACTGAAAGTTTCTCTAGCTCATGTATTTCTAAGGGAGAGGAATAACTGATCTGTCATTCCTTTGGAGGGATCTATTAAGCCTGTGTGGAAAACAAAGAGTTACAGCAGTGATGACTCTTCCTTCCTACCTACCTTGAACGCAGACTGGCTCTCTCTTTAAGCAGTATGCCGAAGGTGAAATGAGAGAGGCAATAGGAAAAAGTGCACCTTATTCAAGTTCCGTTCAGGATTTTGATGTTTAGAATTGTCAGAAGCAAGTCTTTTGAAGCATAATGATGCAGTCTTTCCCCTCCAAACGGATCCCTGTGGTATACAACATACCAGCTCCCAGTGATTCTGAACATGGATCTGGACAGGTAAGAGATTGCAACTAAGCTTTATTGCACAAAGCACAATAAACATGTTTTACTCTTGGGGATGTAGCTGACTGTGTTCATGTTTGGAAAACAGCTCATAAATGAAGCAAGAGTTATAAATTGGGCAAGGAAAACAGCACCTGATTTGTTGTCTGAGATATTGATATTTTCCACTTGTTTTTCTTTGACAGAGTCCGAATCTTCCTCATCTTCAGTCTCCTCAAAAAGAAATCTCATGTGTGCAACATTCTTTCCTCAAACAGATGAATCTGCATTTCTGGAGAAGATGGCTTCTAGGAATGTTACCTCTGATTTCCTTAGCAGTCACTGTACTCGTGTTGGTCCTGTACTGTTCATTATGTAAGTGCCATTCCTCAATAACCCCATTTATTTTTCAATACTCATTTAAGTGCTGAATCCACTCCGTGTTTGGACAGGCACAACTTAAAAAGTAGGCTGATGAGTTAATGTTAATTCAAAGGCAATAACTATGTGTTGATTAGCAGGAGTTCGAGACTCATGAAGGTGTGGACTGTGCTTGGACACTTGGTAGATTCCAGAATCAGTAGGGCTGCAGTTAAGGGAGTTAGCGCCCGCATGCCACTGCAATTCAGTCATCTTTGCAGTGGGATTTGGATCCTATAGAAACTCGCCCTTTTCAAATCCCAGCCTAAACTCATCCAATTTCTATCCTTGTGAGCCAGTAATGTTGGAAACTTTGATTTTTAGCAAATTGAATGTATAGCTAGAAATCCAACACCTGTGTGCAGCCTACTCCCCTACAAATACAGTGTTATTCCATATTGCGTATTATCCTCAGCCATTGAATGGCAATAGTTTGATTCATTAACATGCCTTATTTTCACATAATTCTGTTGAGTAACATCAAGGTTAAATCAATTCTTTCACAAGCATCTGGTTCTTGAATGTTTGGAGCAAGGCTAGGCTATTAACCTTGCTAATGCATGATCCTGTTTCTGTAGCTCCAGCATTCTCCTTTATCTATATTGGTGGAAGTGTAGAAATACCTAACTTGACCTATACAAGTGACCTCACTGATCCAAAGTCACAGAAATTTATAAGGCAAGCAGAAGCAATCCAGAACTATGTAAGTACTCACAGGTGACAACCTATAACTCGAAAATATTTTATCACTTGTTTCGTTGAAATCCTTTCTTCAAAATTCAAAGGTATAGTAGAAAGCTGAGGTTTGAGTATTTTTGAGTCATGGGTATTTGTTCTTTTCTTTCAAAGTAATAAAATCGAGGATTAGTCTGGGAGAGAGTCAAGTTACAAAGCTTAAGACAAGTGCCCTCTTTAAGACAGGGCAAGTGGATGGGAGACAATTAAACCTGTTACACTGCCGCAGTGCATTAGGAATGTAACTAACCAAATTCAGCCTTGCTGTCTTACACTAAATAGCAATATTTGTTGTTGTTTTTTTAAAAAAGGGTAGTTCATTCATTTTACAAAAGCATTCAGCTTTTGTAAAAGAACTATAAGTGAATTTTTTTGTTCAGCCTAGATACCCTGTATTGATTTGTTGCTGTTTGGGTGTGGGTTTTTTAATTACAATTTTAAATTATTGCACAAACTCTTTTTTGGTTCCCCACTCCTCACCAGCACAACAATGCTTGCTTTCTTGCGCTTCTCATACAAGTTTGTATTTGTGAGATCAATACTGTTTCCTGGGTCCATGCTAACAGAGGTCTTTAAGCACAAAGCCGCCCTCTGTTAGCCTGTATTTCCCAACAGAGTTAATCTTGTGTCTCAAAACTGCTTTGTGCATGGCCGACATGAGTTGTCCGTGACTGGATTATAAACCAGAAATGTCACAGAGTTTAAATAATTAAAACACGTAATCTAGTTTTGAAATTTTTTATATTTCCTTACACACACTTTTTTTTCTTGGCTAAAGAAGAGTTCATTTCAACTTTGTTCAAACTGAAATGGAAGTTGAAATGTGTACATTGCTTACCATTCTTACCTGACTCGAAACTCTTTATACTCTGTAGTCACTTTCAAATGCAATTTACTGGTGAAGTGTTTATGGCATGATACTTCAAAAAGTTTGTGATTAGCTGACAATCAAATTTAACAATTTCTTTTGTTCTTATATTTAGCTTTCTAATTATTTAACTGTCAGTTTTCAGAACTATACGAGTCTTCTACATTAGGGAGATATTACTTGAAATCTGTTGTTGCTGCGTTTAGGTAAGTCCTTTTCTAGATGTACTAAATAAAGTGTGTGTGTGTGTGTTTTGTGGTGTGTGTTGTTTTTAATGGCTTTCCTGGGAGGGATATGTAGAATTTTATAATATGGGGAATAAAGCCAAGTACTGTAGCATACTTAAAACCAAGGGGTAAATGCTATGAGATAAATACTTAAGGTTTTTGCTTTCAATACTTTGTTTGTTACTGAGGAAAACTATTAGACAAAATCCAAGTTTGTTGGTTGTGGATTGGTTTCATGCTGGTTGAAGGGATTGCTTTTAAGTATATCCACCTACTTCAGATCTTACAAAGCCGTTTTCAACAGACATTTTTCTTTCTCTTCCACTCCTTTGAATAACCCATTTATGTAAGATGCCTTCCAATGCAACACCTTTTCTGACATCCTAAAACAAAATATACAGGGGTACATTCTGGTGGGGCACTGTACATAAGTACCTGCCAGGAAAACCAGCACATAGAGTAGAATGGTCCTACAGTAATTTCCATCTGTAATTTTTTGAAAGACTAAGCTACTGGCCATTTTGGGATGGAGTCTAGCGATCAAGAGGCATGATCGTCTGCCTTTTTATGCACATAAATCAGTTGATCCAGCCATGGCTTCTTCATGTACATACGCGTACATACACATACAGACTATTTTTTCCTCTTCACACAAATAATTTGAGCAAGGGACTGTGTGGTTCTCTGGCTGGGCAGAATATGGGTATACTTTTGTGGTGGCATTTTCAAAAGGCAAATGCAACTTGACTTCATAGTATTACAGGAGTTTTACCATTGACTTCAATGGGAGCAGACAAGACAATTCAAAGTTTATCAAAAAGCCACCACATAGGTGGCCCGTAGGAAAAATTGCTCTAGAGTTTGAATACATGATGGCAAATAAAATAAAAAAGTAATTAGGAGTCTATAGAACAGTTTAAAAGGATTTCTCCTCAAGGGAATTGTTCTCAGCATTCATGCTTCACTGTTTTAGTGATGGATCTGCCTGTATCCAACTTCTGTCGGTCTAGTCTATGGGAAAAGAGGAACTTTGCAAGAAGAGGGCTTTGTACCTTTATATACAGCAGTAGCAAAACAGTTGTGCAGAAAGTTAATATTGACGTACGCTAGCTGAGACTACAGAACTAATCAAAATCAAACTGAAAATGACAACTGAAATCCATTTATAATGTACTGTTTCCCCCCACAGCGAAGGAGAAGATGGTCTCCGAGCTTACTACTGGAATACATTCTGGGCACCGCAAGAGATAGTGCACTCTTTCAAAAAACTAACCTCACTGAAACATAAGGAAATAATCAGAAAACATACACTTCAAACTACTAATTCTTCTGCTGAATCCTTTCCTGTGGAAGAGGATTTTGATCTCTTAACAATGGAGCTTTTTGGTAACAACCTAACTGTTATTTTTTTTTTTAAAAGTCTTAACTCCTTCAGGTTGTGTTTTGCTCACATAGCTGACAAATGTCCCTTTTTTAATTTAAGTTTCAGATTCTTCAGACTATGATGTGACACTGAAGTCAGGTAATTGCTATTCTTAAATACACAACTTTACTACTTGCAAAACTAAGTTTTCTTTAACAATAAAACAGTGGCAGTACCATGTTAATAATAATTATTAATTATATTTATTCTGGTAATGTTTAAGGGCCTAGTGAGAATTGGGTCCCATTACGGTAAGCTCTGTACTAAGAGAGAAGTAGACAGTCCCTGCCCTGAAGAGTTTACACATTAAATACGGTAAATTCCTGATGATCCGAATAGCATGGAAGGCGTGGATTTTATTTGGATAGTTGGGAGTTCAGATAATTGAGAGTGCAGGAGCCATTCCAGCAGCGGGGTGGCCTCCCCCACAGTAAGGGGTTCCTCCTCCTCCTCCACCTTGCAGTCCTGGACGGGGTCTCTGCTCTGCCTGCCTTATTCACTCCTGTGACAACGGGGCTGCAGAGGGCTTCCTGCACTGTCACAGGAGCTGTTCAGCAGCAGGGTGGCCTCCCCCACAACTAGGGGTGGATTTTCTTCACAGTCCTGGCCGGGGGGAGGGGAAGTGGGTGGGATGTCTCTGACCTATTATCCGGATCTCTGTGTTATCCAGATTCCTTCCTTGTGCCCCAGCATGAGATGCAGGCTGCAGAGGACAAGTATCTCATGCTGTGGGCCAACAAAGGGATTCAGGTAATGCGGAGGTACAGATAATTGGATGAACAGGAATACACTGTAATAGTCTAAGTGAGAGAGTATTTTTTATAATTGCTGGTCAAAACTTTCTCGCATGTTCAGCTTTTAAAGCCATATTTAGCAACCCGAATACAAAGGTGTAGATGAGAGCCAGCAGCTCCCAGTCACTTGTACTGGGAGTTGGAGCTGCTCAGCACCGAAAAATCCAACCACTTATATATTGCTTAAATATATACTGAAGAACTTAACTCTAGGCAGCCAGTTTAGAAAAGTTTGGCCGTTATAATTAGCGATCCTTTTGTATGTTGTTTTCTACACCGGTGGTATCCCCAAGTTCTTTATAGTGTCAAGAATAGTAGAGGGAGAGAAATGAAGGGGCATAGACAAGGTTTTTACAGCGGAGAGTTCAAATGATACGGCAAGAGCTGAAGAAATGACTTGTCAGGCTAATGGAATGTGAGATGAATGGGGAGCTGGTGGACTTCTGGGAAGAATGTGAAATGAATGGGCAGCCAGTATTTGTGAGAAGGCAGGTTGCAGCAGCCTCTGTATATGTTGGGTTGATGGCAGGGATAGTGGGGACACAGACTTGCAATAATCAAACACTGCAGATGTCGGTGTGGATAGAGTTTCCGCCTTGGTGGAGTCAAGGTAATGCCATAAACGAACAATGCACCAGCAGTAGTCTGAAGATTTGCAAAAGAAAGAGAAGAGTGCAGGCAGAGTCAAATAAAAGGTGAGAGACCAGAGGGAGCTATTGGATGCGGATCTGTAACTGAAGGGTCTCTTGTCTTGGAGAAGCACTTCTGTGTCTGGAGACTTGTACCTGAAAGATATTTAGATGATGGCAGAGTATCTCTTCGAAACAATTAACCCCATGCTGCAACATAAGCCCCAACTGACTGAAGGAAACGACTAAAACAATCCACTGGGGGCTAAACCTAAGGCACATGTGCTTTCAGCCTTACAGTGAGATCAGTTATGTTGTGTTAGGTTTCGTGTGGTGAGTTTTGGAGGGTCACAGACAAAGTTATTGAGTTATGGAAAAAAGCCCTAATTTGGGGGGTTTCATCTTTTGTGTGCACTTTGGTTGCCATGATAATTGTTTAGTTGGTTAGAACGGATTGTGGCCTAATTGCACTTGCTAATGCTAAAAGCAATGAGTGCTGCTTTGGTCTGAATTAACTCTAGCACTGCAGTTAGCATTCGTGAAAGATGTCGGATTAACAGAAGTAGAAATTAGGCTTTACATTCACAGGCCAGGTACACAGAGCTCCCCTTACCATACCACTGTGCTTCAGCTTTGTCCCAAAGGGGGCCGCCTCTGGGTATGAGAATGAATCACAGCATAGCTTCAATGTATATTCAGTCCTTGTCCTCTCTGCTGAGACTGACAAGAATGCCAGCTGGGGTGGTCTTTGAGTGATGTGGACAACTGCTCACGAGGATCTGGACAGAGATTTCCCCAATTAATTTCTTATTTACCCTTTTGTCTACAATTTTCAGGCACTGATCTAGTTTGTCTTTTGTATAGCGGTATCCTTCGACTTGTATGCAAAGCCAGGTAACAACAGGACTTTAACTTTGATGAATCCCAAGAAATCTTTTTATCAGTGGAGGCTGCGTGTTCCTTCTAACTATATTGTGAGACTTGTAGTCCTTACTCTGCATGGTGTCACTCCAGGGAGTTGTGCATCACACAGATTATCTGCATATGATTTTCTTCTTCCTCTTCAGAACAAGATCATTACAAGGTATGATCATAAAGGAAAGCTACTTTTTTCTCTGGCAAAACACACACCAAATCTTATCTGTATGTATCACCTACCTGACCTTTCATGAACACATTTTTATTTTTTCTAAAAAGGAGGCTTGCATGGCTCAAGGGATTGGTAATGAAACATACAAGCGTTAGAAGGCTAGGTCAAGATCCAGCCTGGTTTAGCAGTGACCAGAACTCAGTACCATGTGAGGTCTCTTTGGTAACCTACCTGAAATAAGTAGGTAGTCTTGTTGCAGTTCCTATCAAAGAGATATCTGGACTCATAAGTATCTGCTAATATTTGGCGTTCACGTTCACCTTTGTTTATGCACTCAGCAAGGAGGCCAGAGGTTGAAAAGGGCACAGACTGGTTGACTCATTGCCTAGTAGTAGTCCCTCATTCCCTCCAAATCAGCACTGAGACACACAGGGTGAGCACTGTGGAGAACTCTGTGTCTCTACTGTCCATGCTGTATCCGTTCTGTGGGTAGAGATCAATTTCAAGGGCTGTCAACCCATCCTGTTTTACAAGCAGTAATTCAACCATTTAGAAAGCAATGAAGAAATGTATTGACTTGAATTCAGTTGATGTTAGTATCAAGAGGCTTGTGATATTGTCAGTTAAAGCTTCACGTCAGAGAAGACATTTTAATTTCAATTACATGTATTTATCTCGTACAAAGTACCTTGAACTCACCTGGGCACTCATGTTTGCCAACAGGAGTCTCAAAAATAGGAGCTGATACATGGGGAGAAATTAAGTACATACAGAGGAAAGAGAGACTCTCTCCAATCCCACTATCTGCAATGTACAATTCAAGTGCGGGAAATACTTTTTTTCACTTGTTTTGCTGTTTCTATTGGGTACTAATAATCTGTCACACTTGTTCACTGACCAAATGTGTGTTTCTGTCTACCCCCCAAAATTCAGGGGACTGTCACTTACTCTGTTTGTACAGCACCTAACACAATGGAGTCCCAGCCTAGTTGTCTTCTAGGTACTATCACTATGTACAGGCTTAACTAACTTAACAGGCTATATCTGATGGCTTTGTAAAACTGCAAATCTGTATGTACCTATTAGCAGCATCCTTCTGGCAGTGAGACCGCATCTCTTAAAACTACCCCAGACCCTCGGTTTGAGTAAATGAAATCTGAGATTGGGAAACTACAGGTCAGTGTATTGGGAGCTCAAATGACAAACAGTTCACTGATGGGATAAAAGAAAAACAAGTGTCTAGGGGAGTTATGTCAAAGTTCAGCTGAATGTACTGGAAGAATTGCAGTCTAATTTTAGAGAAGGACAGGAATACAGAATGTTATCTAATTTAGTTTGTGTATATTTCAGATGGTGTGGAGTACCAGGGGCCTGGAGTCCTCCTGTCATACGGTTAACTTCATCGAGTAATGTTATGCTGGTCACCTTCTCACTGGACAGAAGAAAAGAGAGTAACATGCTAAAAGCATACTTCCAAGCTATTCCTAAAGTTGGTATGTACTCAAAACAATTGTGTATTTGAGGTAGGCAAGGTCATACTTTTAGCCACTACTAATTTAGGACATTACTTCTTGGAGGTTATTGTTTCTGGAAAAAAGAAATTTCCATTCTGATCTCCCTGAAGATGATTTCAGGTAGCTGAGCAGAGGATGAGATTTGAGATCCTTCCATTTGGTAGGATTAATCTTCCTCTCTGGTTACTACTAGACCATGTCTCCAAATGGTTGCATTTGCCCCTGGCTCAAGCTCACTAAATGTCATGTTTACTCTTCACATATACTACTCCCAAGAGAACACATTGGCAATCTCAGTAAAGAGGCACAAGGCTCCTATACAATCTTGCCTCTCGTGGTACTCCTGCCAGCTCCAGTATGAGGCACACTGGTAGAGTGTGGATGGGGTAAGCTTGCAATTCTGTCTGGTTAGTGTGGAATACTTTGAGTTGCCATGGCTTGAATCACCTGCATTTTGCTGCAGACACTTCTAAAGTTAAACTAATACCAATAATTATTTACTCACTTGCCATTACTGAATCTTTCCCCCTTCTTCTGATAAATAAGGGATCATAGATATTAATGGACAGGATTAATGTCCAACGTCTTTTGTCCCTATGGAGTAAATTATGGGGAATAGCCCTACGAAGCTAAATTTTCAAAGGTAACAGGTAATTTTGAGCACATCAGTTTTTGCATGCCCAACTTCATACCCTCAATGGTCTTACTTTACGTAAATGCTCAGCAGCACCTGTCTTTTGAAAATCGGACCCCTTCAAGATTGCCCAAGGTGGGCACCCAACATTACTAGACACTCAAATTTTGCCATGGAAGTGAATGCAATTTTAAATGTAATACATAAATGCAATTACTCATGGTTTCTTAATTCTCACACTGCTATACTGCCTCAAGAAAACAGTCAATAGGAATTGGGGGGCAGGGACTGGATGATTACAAGTATTGTCAGTAGGAAGTGGAGCTTTGCAGTCACCAGTTCAAGTGCAGCACAAGTCTTAAAGATACACAAACTGTTTGGCTTACATGAAATTAATTGAAGATCTCCATCTACTTTTTAATGATTCAGCATTAACATCATAAAAATGCCATCTTCATTCTATGGCAAGCTCCTCAGAGAGGTCAATGACCATTTGGAGAGGTCGTTTCTGCGTATCAATGTTGAGGTACATTCACAGGTGTGGTGTGTGTATGTGAATGCCTCCTTTCAGGCCACTGTGTTTACAAAGAGTGCACTGGGGGATTTTCCATTCTTGTATCCTCTTCGTGTAGAATGTTTGCTCTTTCCTCCCACAGTGAAGTTGCAAATGAGAGTGTTAGGTCGAACAGCTTCTCTTTTTATTTGACTACAATTGTTCTTTGCTGATGGGTGGGTTGATCTTTCCTTGTTACTCCTTCTATACATAGCCCACAGATGGAACCAGAAAGGAATAAAACCTGTGAATGTAGTCTGCTATAGTAGTAGTGAAAAATTTCATGCAAGAGTATTTCCCATTACTACTAAAATATACCTTCTGTTTAATTTGTCAAAAAAACTCTATTATCTTCATGAAGTAAATCAATAGGTGGCCTCCCTACTGAAATGAACAAAGCGTGTGTTGGGGTATAACTGCAGAAATATTATTCTTGGAAAGAAGGAGGAAGCAGTACCAATATTTGCTATGCACAACCATATTGTATTCAACCATATTGACACTTAGCAAAGCCAGGGGCCTGAGTCTACTTTTACTTAAACCAGTTTGACACCAGTGTCAGTCATTGACTTCAGTGATATGATTGCAGACTTACGTTTGTTGTACTGAGTGAGGAATTTTGCCTTGTCTTAATAATACATTAGTATAATCTCTCATTTGTGTTGCACCTCTGGTTCTTAGGGCCTCCCAAAGCATGTAAGTCTATATAATATTCTGACTTCTGTTCAGCACTTGTGTAACCCTGCTGAAGACAAGAGAGAGCAAAACTTTGAACCACTATACATACCAGGAGAATGGGGGGGATGAGGCAGTGTGGTAGATACAAGAGGGAGGAAATGTTCACTTCACCTGCCACTGAAAGACTTCTGCTGCTGGGGTAGATGCACATACACAACAGTTGAAGACACAAGACTATCGTATCCAATATGAAACAACAAAATGGATGTTCAACAAGTACTTTGTAATAGGAAGCAAAGTATATTTGGTTACTCTTATCATGGATATCTAATATACCCTTACTTAGCTAATACTGGAGAACAGCGCTTGGATTCACCTACTGCTCTCATTTGAAAGTTAATTGTTGTAATTATGCCTAGAAATAGGAGATGTGGTAGGAAATCCCAGAATGATGACAACGTAGGATAGTTATTCTCTGGGAACATAGGATGAAGTGAGATGGCAAGTGTCATGGCCCATTCTCCTATCTCTAGTCTATACTTAGAGAAGGAACAGAGAGTGAATTAAATACTCCTCTTAAGTGCCATTTATGTAACAGTGTAGATTTATTGGTATTTTTCTCTTCCAGTCTGTGGTGGGCGTTACATCTCTTGGAATGGGACAGTGAGCTCCCCTTATTATCCAAGCTACTATCCGCCAAACATTGACTGCAGCTGGCTAATCAGAGTAAGTGTGTGCAAATAGTAGTGATTTCATTAAGTTTTCATTTTACATATCAGAAGTAAAAATGGGAGAACGTGTCTTCCATTATGGAAGAAACAAGGGAATCCATGCCAAGAACCCTGCCAGCAACCATTGTGCATAAATATGGCGGCTGATTGCATGTTTTCATCTGTGCTGCAGACTAGGCTTTAGGTACCTCTGCAAGTGGGGCAAGAGATGACAAATTAGCCTGTGGTAGCGACAAAATACTGGACTAGAAGGCCTATTAGTTTGTTCTAACTTGGCAGATTCTATTATTACCCTCTTGGCCTAAGCAGTGAGTGTTTATTTGGGGCCTTGCTGGATCATTTCCACTAGGAAGAGAAATGGATGATACAAGACACATATTACTTTGGTACAATCCTTTCCAAAGGATGCACACAGTCCTGTTTGCTTGAACACAGTAGAAACAAACAGGAAGAAGCTTTCTTGTTCAGAAATCTAAGTCTGCTTTTCCTAAAGATGTGCGCAAAAGAAGCTCTGCGTCTCGGCTTCCTCACAGGGCCATGTAAACTTCTGCTTCTCCCACTACCTGCAGGCTTTCTCAGAGCTTTCTGCCTGTGGTTACAGCAATGCATGGCTTTCTATGTCAATCAATGCCTTTGCTCCTATGTTTGCAATCAGTCTCTGGGAAACTTTGCAGTCCACTGGCCTTAGCTTCTAATAGGCTTTGCCATGCAGCCCCATTGCCTTGGGCAGTGGCTTACTATTATTTCCGGCTATCATTACATAAAGGCCTGAAACTGTCTGTAGATCAGACTTCTGCTTGATGGCAGCCATTAACACTTGACAGTATAACACTATAATCTATGCATAGGGCCCTACCAAATTCTTGGCTGTGAAAAACACATGACGGACTGTGAAATCTGGTCTCCCCTGTGAAATCTGCCAGGGAGGGGCAGGGCTGGGGGTGCCTCAGCTGGGGATCCTACCAGGCTCCAGCTGCTAGTCCTGGCAGGGCTGGGGAGGGATGGGACTTCCTTTTGTCCTGCGGAGGCTGCTCCTGGGGCAGGGTTAGACCCATCTCCAGAAACCTCCCCACAACTGCGGGAAGCTCCGCACCTCCACCCCACTTCCTGCCCCCATCACTCCCCAGCCAGGTCACTGTACAGGTTGCTCCCCAGGGGTCATTACAGGGAGCAGCTCCCAGGGGTGGGTCTGACTCGGCTGGGATTAGCAGCTGGAGCCCAGCACATAGTAGGAGCCCCCCGGCTGGAGCACCCCTAGCCAACAGTGCCAGAACTGGGGGACTGAGGGCCATGCCCCCCCCTTTTTAACATGGGCATAGTTTTGGGAGGAAGGGGCAATGTTGCCTCCCCAAACTGCAAGCCTCGGGCTGGCACGCAGCCCCTGCCAGTGCCTCTCTGAGCCTGCCCAAGGCTTGCAGTTTAGAGGGGGGAGGCATGGCTCCTGGCCCCCCCTGGAACTGGCACTTGTGTCTCCCCACTTCTACAAAGGTTCCGGCACCCTTGCCCCATACTTGCTCCTCCCTGGCTCCAGACCCAGGGCTTCGTGGTTAAAGGGGCCTTGGGCTGGCAGTGTTTGGCTGGGGGAACCACAGCGCCCCCCGACAACAGGGCCCTGGACTGTCACCCCACCCAGAAGGCTGGCCCTGCCCCCCCAATACCATGTGACCCTCGTTCTGCACTGCCTGCTGCCCAGCTCTGAAGGCAGCACCTCGATCAGCAGCAGCACAGAAGTAAGGGTGGCGATACCACGACCCTCCTACAATAGCCTTGCAATACCCCCACAACCCTCTCTTGGGACGGGACTCCCATGGTTAGAACACTGTGACATTTCAGATGTGAAATTGACTTTTTTTTAAAAGCCTATAGCTGTGAAATTGACCAAAATGGACCACTAATTTGGTAGGGCCCTATCTGTACACCAATATTGTTAACTGTAAAGGTTTAGGAGGAAAATTTCAAAGACACAAATGGCAGTTGGGCTTCCAGCTCCCTAACAGACCAAAGCAGTTGGGTGCCTAACTGCAATTTGTGCCTTAGGAAATCTCCTTTTTATTACATACCTTTCTTGCCTATTGCTGGGAGCAGGTGGTGGTGGAGGTATTTTCTTTTATAATCTGATGACGGGAATGTGATTAATGAATGGCTGTCCACTTGATTGTGAGGTAATAGAACAGAATGTATTAACCATATGTAAACTCCTTAGTTTGGTTTGGTTTTTGTTTATTTTATTTAACACTTTGCTTGTAGGCACCCCTGCCTGGGTATAAGTTGTCGCTAAAAGTCCTTGTCATACAAATTCAAGAGAAGTCTCCAGGGTCCAATAAATGTGATAAGGACTGGTTAGAAATTGATGGAGTTAGGTGAGTTAAAACACTGCTCACTATTTTATTTGACATTGACATTCATTGGTGATACTCAGCGAGGACACAATTTGTCATTCTACAAAACATTCAGTACTCTAATCTTGGATTTCTCCAGCTACTTCCAGTGCAGAAACGTACAACTTTGCAGACATTGTGACATCTTTATTCAGGCTTTCAATGGATGTATTTTTCCTAATTATGCCATGCAGCAAACAGGTCAAATAGTTGTCACCAATGGTAATAAAAGCCTCATGCCCATTTCACATCAATAAAAAAATACTTAATCTATACATTTCATGACAAAGGTTGGTGGTTCAAGAGATGTTGAGTGCAGGATCTTGCATTGTTTTACTGGAGATGTGGATTCCTGGCTACCATCTTGAACTAGCTTCTTTTCTAGGGAGTGGTTTCAGAGTAACAGCCGTATTAGTCTGTATTTGCAAAAAGAAAAGGAGTACTTGTGGCACCTTAGAGACTAACCAATTTATTTGAGCATGAGCTTTCGTGAGCTACAGCTCACTTCATCTGATGAAGTGAGCTGTAGCTCACGAAAGCTCATGCTCAAATAAATTGGTTAGTCTCTAAGGTGCCACAAGTACTCCTTTTCTTTCTAGGGAGTGAGATCCTTTGCCATTTTAAAGCTTTGCTTTCAGTTTCCAATGTCTCTTTAATGATTGCTCTTTGCCTTGGTTATTGAAAACAAAATTAGAAGTGGCCAGTCATTCATCCTTCAGAAGGGGAAAAGCCAAGGTGGCAGTACAATGTTTGGAACCATGTCTAGGAAGTGAAAATGCTGGGTTTGCAAAACGGAGCTGAAAACCTTTAAACAAGCTTTCTTAGTTTTCCAAAGGCAGAGGATGTGGTTGCAATATTGACCTTCTTGCTATATTTTTAGAACTTTAGGCTTCCAGTCTCAGTGAGAACCAGGAAATTCATTACATGCAAAATAGTTTGGGGGGGGGGGGAAGTTACACACGCCGTATTTTCAACCTCCAAAGATAAGTTTTGGGAGCACATGTTTAATGTAAAGGTTTATCAGAACCTTATTACCCTCTTTACATGTTAGTAGTTTTGTACCTGTAATAATAGTAAGGGTAGCTGAGTTGGCAAGATACAGTAAAGTAACACATACAAAAAGTGTTAAGACTTGGTGAAGGTGAATTGTAGTTGTAATTATTTTGTTCTACACTTGACAGATATTGTAAAGCTATTGCTGAAAGCAACAGAAACAAGGAATATGGCTATTCAGTTGCGATTAATTTCCATTCAGATGAACTGGTCACACAGAGAGGGTTTTATATTGAATATAAAGCTTTCAGTCACGTGGACCGTAAGTGAATACAAGCGCACTTTAATTTTTAAGGGGTCCATGTTATAGCTTTGGGGGAAACCTTGCTTCATAGACCTACGTTCCACACTCCAACTCATAGTAATTGTGGAATGAACAGGAGTTGTCCTTCAACCTGATTGGTTGCTGATCCTGCCTGTCTGGTCCAGAGGTGAGGGGAAAAGAGTCTCTGCTGACTTGATCTAGGCATAGAGAGCAAATTTTCAGGTAAACAGTATTAAACCTTGTCCCTAAGAATCTAGAGGCTGGCGTGCTCCAGTTATTATGCTAGGGCACTCGTGTTACTAACAAATTTTTCTAGTAATGATAACCTACAGGTTTCAGTCTTAATGTTGCTGTCCAGCTGGAGATTCTTGGTCTATTTAAATCATTAAACATCTGCATAATTAGTGCTCACAGCAAACAGAACTGTGTGGCCTCCACCTCTTTAATGACAATGATAAGAAGTTTAATACTGATTTAAATTCTCCATTCTATCCATTCATTTAAATTCACGTAAATCAGAGTGCCTGTTAAAATCACTGACCTTTTAAAAAAACAAAAGAAGAAGAAGAAGAAAGATGGCATTCGCCTTAGTTGAATTTTATAGAACAAAAATAAATGAGGTACTACTGCCCTCAATGCATATTTGGTCCCTAACACCATTTTCATTACTTCTGTTCTTTATTTCTTCTAGCATGTCCTCGACAATTTAAATGTACAGACAGAACATGCATTCCTTTAAACAATCAGTGTGATGGCTGGAAAGACTGCTCAGATGGCAGTGATGAATTAGACTGTGGTAAGTTTATTCAATTTCTATTTTTAAAAACAGTCCTTCAGCAAGGCACTTGGAGGGCTGTAAAACGCTTTTTTTTAAAATGTGCAATCAGAGGGAATAATACTTGAAATAATACCCTTCAATAATACCATATAACCCTGCACCTACCAAAAATAAAATACATATTGCATAAGAACCAGACCTTCAAAGAAACAGTCAATAATATTTAACATATTTATTCCAGAGCTTCCTGTGACAGGACTAAAACCATGGGAAGGATAATCTTAGCCTACTTCAGAATATTGTGTTCTTGAGTGTTTTCAGATCCTTGGATGAATGATGCTGTGACTGGGAAGTGCCACCAAATTTATAGATCTCTCTTCTTCAGGCTGTAGTCCAGAGGAGTCTAACTGTGGTGATGGGAAGTGTAAACACCGTTCAAAGACATGCAAAGGGGACGACAGTTGCGGAGAGGATAGTGATGAAAATGATTGCCGTAAGTGTGTTGAAAAATAGTTTAGAATATCGGTGGGGAGTCGGGGGATAGGGATATGTTCATTTTCTTACTGTCTAAAGTTTTTGTGAATCATCTGATAAATATATGGAATAGCCTGCATTGTTATATGTGTGGTGTGAGGATAATTAGAACTTTCATACGCATGCATCATGTTATGCTTTTTAGACTATTAGCATGTGTTGATCACACTACGTGCTCTCCATTATGTTACATAACAACTGAACCTTAGATTGACTGGGTGAACCGGATGGTTTTGGATACCGACGAGGGTAGAGATGAACTTGCTGGAGGAACAGAAAAGAGTGATGGTATTTATACATGTGGGAATAAAGACTGTTGGAGAATCAAAGGTGTCAGCGATGGAAGAGAGTGATTTACCATCATATCCATGGCTCTGTCAGTGCCAGAATGTTTCTTGCAAAAGTGCAGGAGAGTTTGAGGTTCCGAAGATGAAACTGAAACTAAGTCAATGTCTTTGCTGCAAAAAACAAAATGTTTCTTGCTTGAGTGTTTTCCCCTGTCCCAAGCCCCTGGGAAAAAAATAGTATTTGCATAATCTGGGAGGTTGTCCTTCACAGAATGTAGCCATCACAAGGATGCATGCTCTGTGACTAGGGAAAAGGAACTACCAGCAGGTCAGGTAATACCTCAGGGAATCCACAGTCCACTTGATAGCCAGAGCTTTCTTCTCAATAATAGAAGATGTTCTCATCATGGGGAACAACTTTCTGCTTAAATATCGGATTGGGTGCTCTTTGCCTTCAAAGTCCTCGGAGAGCACCACTTCCAGGCTGGCCTCTGGCGAATGAATTACTGCTGGGAGAAGTCTGCATTGGCGAGGATAGGCACCTAGACCAGCCATGCCTTCAGACTGTTAAAAGCTTCATCTCATCAATCGTCTCACCAGACCTTTTTGGTGTCTCTGCCTTTTAGTAGATCATTCAGGGGAGCCGCAATCAATGCAAAGGTGGAGATGAACCAGTAATAATATCCTTCCAGACTGAGGAAGCAGCGTATCTGTCTTCTGAGCCAACATGTGGGGCATGAATTTAATATGTGGACTTTAGCTAGCACCAGTGTCTCAAGGCCTCCTCTCAACTGATACCCTGAGTAAGACACTTCTGTCACGGCCAACTTACATTTGGCAGGATTAGCTCTGAGGCTGGCCTCCTGTAGGAAACCAGAACCCCTCTTAGGGTGGTCATCCCACATACGGCTATGGCTACAGTGTTGTCAAGGTAAGCCCCAGTGTATTGGTGGTGGTGTCCAAGGATTCAATTCATAAAGTGCTGGAAAGTTGTTGCCACCCCCCTTGGAGGCCAAATGGCATGGTTTTAAAATGGAAATGGCCAAAGGGGGTTGAGAACACATTCTCTTCCTGGGAGAATGGAGACCAGGGGATCTGCCAATAGCTTTTTGTAAGCTCATCCATGCTGAGGTATCACGCCAGGCCCAACCACTCTAACAGCTCAGCCACCTTTGCCATTGGGTAAGTGTAAAACTTTGTGATGGAATTGACTATAGAAAAGCTTGCCCCCGTGTATTGTCGAGGTCTTCCCCTCTCCGTGCAGGTAGCTTGGGTCACTGGGCTGGTATTTGTACACGTTTTCTGTCATGCCTGTGGTCCAGTATCTGCTGGCAGGCATCCAGCACCATGAATGGCCCTAGTTGGCTAGCAGACAGAGGTTGCATAGTCCCATATCTAATGACCCATCAGCTGCACCATGTGTGAAAATTACTTGGGGTGATGCTGGAGCACCCAGTCCAGGCCCCTTGCTGGAAGTCTGGATACAAACTCTGCATCCTGGACTGGCTCAGAGCTCTCGCCTGGGCGCACCTACCACCAGCAATGCTCTGTAATCAGTGCACCACCACCAGGCACCTGCCTCTTTGTGGTACATCTCTGCTTTAAAGTGCTGCCAATGGGCATCTTCACAGATAGCCGGGTAATCTAAAATAGTGGTCTTCACCCAACTGTAGTCTCTGTCCGGTTCTGGGTCAAGGTTGCAGAAGGCCAGCTGTGCCTGTCCCATCCTGTAGGGAGCTAAAACTAAGTCCCAAAGTTCCAGAGACCATTGAGAGACCAGCGCCACCCTCTCAACAGTGGTTCGGAATGCCTCAGGATTGTTGTTAGGACCCATCTTAGTTAACGTCACAGTTGACAGAGCTCCCTCTAGGGCGCTGCGGGGCCTCCCTGTGCAGGAGTTGTGGGGCGGGTCTTAACTGTTGCAGAAAGTCCCTCTGGAATTTGTGCTGCTGGACACAACCTCCTGCAACAACTGCTGCTGGGACATCCAATGCTGCAACGTTGGCTGCTGGAATTGCTGTTGCTAGTTGGCTTGCTGCTATTGCCATTCCGCTATCCATTTACACCAGTGCTCAGGGTCTATAACAGCTGAAGTCCCCTCTCAAAGGGCTGGTGTGGAACCTGTTTCTGTCTCAGGGTCTTGTATCAGGAGCAAGGCTTCATGCCTGCCTTCTCCCTCGGTTGTGGTCAGCCGACCCTCAGCCTGGGCTTGGTTTTAGTGTCATTGAGTCTCTTGCCCCTGGGTCCCCTATGGGAGCCCCACTGCTGGGGAATCTCACTCCTCCCACTGGGAGTTTAGCTTACTCCTGGGGTATTCTCAGCATCTAGTTACAGTTCACTTACCCAGGTCCCTGGGTCCTGCCACAGGTAGTAGGCAGGAAGCAGCCTTCTAGGGCTCCTTGCCTGCATCACGCTCATATTGTCAGTCTGCCCCAACCAAAAGGGGGTAAAGGGAAGGCGGAAAGGCTAGCCAGAGCCATGGGCTGGGTTCCCCTTGATACTGGCAGTCCCTAGCAGTGTGAGCAAACTCCTCCTGCCCCCATTCTGTGGTCACTTTACCCATTTTGAGCTCCCCTTCTCCAGGTGGAGCATGTCCTTCAGGCATGCCTAACTGGCACTAGCCTTTCTACCAGTGGGATAGGGGTGTATTTCATCACAGGAGCCACCGTAAAGAGATACAGATCATTAGAAGAGAGTCACTTGTTTCTGTTGTAAATTAAAGATCACAGACTCTCTGCAGGCAGGATGTTTATTTAGAGGGAAATGCTAGAGGCCTCAATTATGGTTGGGTAAATTTCTTTTTGTTTGTTTTTTTTTAGGTATCTGAATTGCAATCTCTGTATAAGACTATTAATCTGAAGTAAATTGTTAGTTTAAAACTGCCTTGTGAGAAACTAGCTATAAAATATAGCTTTTTTTTTTTTTTAACTTACCAAAGTAAGCCCTAGTCTCAGAATCCAAGTGTGTCTCTGGTGTCCTTCAGTAATGTGGAGGAAGCTTTAGAATATGAAATGAGTACATTAACAGTATACCGTTTTGGCTTATAAGAATGTGTGAGAGTAACATCTTCGATGCAAGTAGTGCTTTCTGGAATGGGATTCCACAGTGTAATCAAATGAAATCACATGTCTCCAGACAACTCACTGTTTCATTGATGTGAAACTTATTACTTTACCCTCTCTCTCTCTCACTCTCTCTCTCCCTATCCATCCGAGTTGCTAGATGTGCACAAAAATATGTGTATCCATTATTTGAAAAAGTTTCCCTAGAGAACTCGTAGAAATCCTATTTTTAATGCATTAAAATCTGGACTAGACAAAGCACTCAAGTATAGTAGAGGGAACAATGCTATTCTGACTTAAGGCCAGAATGAGCAAGATGATGAAATCAGGTATTTTCCATCTCCAACTTCTGTGGTTTTTTTGTTTTTGTTTTTTGACTGGAAGAGCTGTGTAGTATGAAGGCAGATGGACAGTTAAATATCTAATGAATGACAGACAGTGGCTGATTTTAAATATCTACTTTGTTCTCTTACTTGCCATAGGTTTTCTGTTAGTTTTCCCGGACAGTTGAATACCCACAATATGACATACTACCCTTTCCGTTGATACATAATGTAAAAGGAATGTCTAGGAACTTGGCTCCATGCAGCAATGCAAAGCAGTACAGCGACAAGCTTTTTGGACAGCAAAACAGGAAGAGGCATTGACTACTTTAATTGTCATTGCCACACAAATACAATACCTACAAAAATGCCATAATCTGGGGCATAGGAATGGATAAGAACTTGTAAACAAATGTCATTTAGTATACTGATCAATAAAGTTTAGGATATTTATAAACACTAACAATCTGATGGTGTAGAAATAGCTCTACTTACGTGTTATATTCCTTCCTCCTAATCTCTGTTTTCCTGTAGGTTGTGAATTGCTTGGGGCAGAGGCTGTACTCTCTTGTCTGTCTGCAAATAGCTCAGTATACTTGGGATGTTACCATAAAACAATAATAATAATAAATAAACGCATGATGCTGAGGTTTCTGGAAGGATTTTCAAGTAATAAATTGTAATGGATTTCTAAAAATGTACCTGGAAAAGGATGTGGTACCATAAAAGGAAGTCATTTACTCAAATTTGAAACCCCCAAAGCCCCTTTTATGGTGATGAACTGCCACGTAATTGGACAACAGGCTGATCAGATGTTGGAAGTATTCGGAATGCTGAAAGTATTGGTGATGCAATAAAAGTAATAGAGTGCCTTAAAGCTACACAATTTAGAGGTAAAGCAGGATGGCTTTATTTTGGCAACATAGGCCAATGACAGCAGCCACATGGGACTAATGCACTTTGACTTATGCACTTTGTCTTTTGCACATTAACTTCATATGGTGACTTAAATGTCTTGAGTGTCCCCATACAGACATGACCTTAGAGGTCATGACCTTCAATGCCCTTGTCCAAATCATATTTATAAATAATGTGACAAAGCTTCCTCTCCGCCTCGGTGGGTCCCGTGCTTCCGTTTAGCAGCGGGCTGGGGTATTCCTCTTTTCCCTCAGAATTTTCCCCCATGCCCCTGGGTTTACTGTCCACACTCTGTCAGAGCAGGGTTCCTCCCAGCCTTGCTGACTGGGGGGTTGCAGGGGGTGTGTGTGTGTGAAGGGGAGCCTCTCGGTCTCTGGTAGCCCCTCCAGGCGTGGTGGCAACAGACCAGACACCTGGTTCAGTCTCTCCCCTATGGCAGGGTCTCTTCCCTCAGACCTCTGGGGCCCAGAAGGGCTGTCCACCCTGTTGGGCAGGGATTCTCCTGCCCTTCGCCTCTATACCTGCATGGCTTCTCTCGTAATGCTTGTCAGCATCTGCACTGCACTGCACTGCCCAGCTCTCCAGTAGCTTGCCTTCCTCCCTCCGCTCCTATGCTCCATTTTTTCACCTCAGTTATGTTTTCTTTCAGCCTATAAAAGTTGTTCCTCATATGCATATAAATGCCTGAATGGAAAATGCCCCACAAAAGCAAACCCAGAATGTGATGGAATAAGAGACTGTGGAGATGGATCTGATGAAATGAACTGTGGTATGTGAAGTTTAATTCATTTGAAATACATTTTAAATGAAAGTTAATTCATGAGTGAATTATTGCAGCAAACTTAAATATATATTTATGTATTTGGCTCAAAAATTGGGTCAAATTTAGTATACATTTAAAAAGAAAAGATAGGATTTATAAAACTACATATGAATAAAAATAATTCCTTGATAATATTTGTATGAAAACATTTCCTTTACATGTTTCTCTGCTTTATCATCAACCCAAACACAATAATCTTGGGCCAGTTGAGGATGCCCAGAAAGTGACAATTAGTTAAAATACTGCACTAAGTGAAACTGACGTGTCCAAGCCAAGTGAAGTTAAAAAAAAAAAAATTAAGAAGTCACATATGCGGTGAAAAGTAAATTTAATATTTAAACTTCGTTTTAAGTTAGATCCTACCTGTAATACCTGAAAAATAGTGTGTTTAGTATTATCAAGAGCATCCACTTTGTACCTTAGCTTGGATAGAACACTGGAGCAGGATCAGTAGACATGAGTTCAATGAGACCTCAGGAGGTCATCTGGTCCAACCCCCTGCTCAAAGCAGGACCAACCCCAACTAAATCATCCTAGCCAGGGCTTTGTCAAGCCGGGCCTTAAAAACCTCTAAGGATGGAGATTCCACCACCTCTCCAGGTAACCCATTCAGGTGCTTCACCACCCTCCTAGTGAAATAGTTTTCCCTAATATCCAACCTAGATCTCCCCTGCTGCAACTTGAGACCATTGCTTCTTGTTCTGTCATCTGCCACCACCAAGAACAGCTGAGCTCCATCCTCTTTGGAACCCCCCTTCAAGTAGTTGAAGGCTGATATCAAATCCCCCCTCACTCTTCTCTTCGGCAGACTAAATAAGCCCATTTCCCTCTGCCTCTCCTCGTAAGTCATGTGCCTCAGAACCTTAATAATTTTTGTTGTCCTCCGCTGGACTCTCTCCAATTCGTCCACATCCTTGCTGTAGTGGGGGGCCCAAAATTGGACGCAATACTCCAGATGTGGCCTCACCAGTGCCGAATAGAGGGGAATAATCACTTCCCTCAATCTGCTGGCAATGCTCCTACTAATGCAGCCCAATATGCCATTAGCCTTCTTAGCAACAAGGGCACACTGTAGCACTTGACCTTGTTGAAACTCATCAGATTTCTTTTGGCCCAATCCTCCAATTTGTCTAGGGCCCTCTGTATCCTATCCCTACCCTCCAGCGTATCTACCTCTCCCCCCAGCTTAGTGTCACCCGTGAACTTGCTGAGGGTGCAATCCATCCCATCATCCAGATCATTAATGAAGATGTTGAACAAAACTGGCTCCAGGATTGACACCTGGGGCACTCCGCTTGATACCGGCTGCCAACTACACATTGAGCCATTGATAGCTACACGTTGAGCCCGACAATTTAGCCAGCTTTCTATCCACCTTATAGTCCATTCATCCAATCCATACTTTTTTAACTTGCTGGCAAGAATACTGTGGGAGACCATATCAAAAGCTTTGCTAAAGTCGAGATATATCACGTCCACCACTTTCCCCATATCCACAGAGCCAGTTATTTCATCATAGAAGGCAATCAGATTGGTCAGGCATGATTTGCCCTTGGTGAATCCATGTTGACTGTTCCTGATCACCGTCCTCTCCTCCAAGTGCTTCAAAATGGATTCCTTGAGGACCTGTCCCTGCCTTGCAGTCACTTCATCTCATGTGTAACATGGGAATGATGATACTTAACATTCCTTTGTGAAGCACTTTGGGATCGGCAGCTAGAAGAACAAAGTATAAGAGCCAAGTATTAATAAACCTAAGTAAAATGACCCAATGCCTTATGTGTATTAAATTCTTAATCCTCCCGTTCAAAACTTTCTTTATTAGCTTGTGGAAGAATCCTGTTAAAAAAATCTAGAATTGTTGGAGGTGAAGATGCAAGATCTGGAAAGTGGCCTTGGCAAGCAAGCTTGCAGATGGGAATGTATGGCCATATTTGTGGTGCATCTGTTGTTTCAAATAGGTGGCTGTTATCTGCTGCCCATTGTTTTCTGGACTCTGATTCTATAAGGTAAGTACAGGTTGTACAATCCAGAGTACACACAGTTTAGTTTAACAGTTTTAGTTTCATTAATTTATGTATCCATGATGCTGGCATAGTGGCTTTGAATGCATAGTTCTGTGCATATGGTCTAATTGGTATGTTTTGTAGACCCAGAGCACACTTCATCCAATAATCAAAAGTATAAAGTATCCAGAATAATTATTGTTAGTCTCTAAAGTACTCCTTTTCTGTTTGCGAATACAGACTAACATGGCTGCTACTCTGAAACCTATACCACCACTGTAACCAGAAAGTAAATCCTGCTTTTGAACCATGGAGTTAATTGTGAACACAGCTTAAAAAAATGTTTCCAAAATAATACTCCTAACCATTAAAATTAGAGCACCACTAACAGTGGAAAAGTATGGAAACTGGCTGGTGCTAGGGGCTGGTGGTGTAGTGAAGACAGGCATGGTGATGCATAATATCCTGCAAAGTGTCATCAGGATTACCCATGTGCTGTATCCTTGAGGGATTTGGAAGGCTGGACTTCCTGAACTGTAGATGGATCCCAAGTACCCATTCTATGTTTAAAATGCCATCCTCCTATCAAGCTAATGAGTGAGTGGTAGCCCATCAGTGCAATGTTAGGAGCAAGCTGTAGTGCCTCCTGGTTTTAACTGGATGGCTAGGTGAAATACCTGAAGTCTAGGACTCAGAACTCCTGGGTTCTGTTCACAACAAGAGTCATAGTGAGGGATAAAAATGGCAATATTCCATTCAGACTCCATCTGCATTATCTGAGCAGCTGGAAGTTCTGCCAAAATAAGTAGTGAAACAGTTGGCAATGTTGATGTTTAGGAACCTTGATTTTTCAGATTCGTACAGTGTAATTACTGCAATTATGTTCAGAAAAAGGGTAGCTATACATCTAACTGGCCACTTGGAAGCACAATTACCCACTTTGCATAAAAAAAATCAGACAAAATAGGCATAGATTATCAGCTGCAATTATGAATAACGTGCCTTTAAAGTATTATTAGGTTTCAGAGTCGACACTTCATTGAGATGGATATGAGCAATTGTTGCTTATGTGTTTGAGTTATTGTTCCTGTTGGTTTGCTGGCTGGTGCAGCAGTGACAATGGTGGTATTAGTTCTCAATCAGAAGGAACAGAAACTTTATTTCTTAAGAAAGCTTAAAGGATGGGGCTCACCATATAATTGGAACTGTAGCAATCATTACTGGCTCAATCTGACCGGGAATCCCAGCCCTGCCACTAACTCGGTGAGACCCGGGTAAGTCACTTAACATATCTGTGCCTCAGTTCTCCACATCAGTCACATGGGGATAACTCGCCTATCCTGTAAAGTCCTTCAAGATACTTAGATGAAAAGTGCAAAGTATTAGTCATATTACTCCCAGAAAGCATCCCTTTGGAAACCATGAACAAAAACACAAACTAATATTCTACTTAAAATAAAAATGAGATGTATCTGTCCTACTGATTTCATATTGTGCCCCTTGGGCCCCCCTCTCCTCCCAACTTTGGTATTTCTCACAAAATATTGTAAATACCTCTTAAACAAACAACCTGGCATGATGATGTTTATCTGATGGGCATTTTATAAATATTGTCTGTTTTGCAGATACTCTGTGCCTTCTGGCTGGAAAGCGTATATGGGCATAAGGATCATTAACAAAAACAGCAATCATGTAGCTATGAGATCAATCAAAAGGATTATTGTCCATCCACGGTATGACCAATATATCTCAGACTATGACATTGCCCTGTTGGAAATGGAGACACCAGTATTCTTCAGTGAGCTGGTACAGCCCATTTGTTTACCCAGCAGTCCTAGAGTATTTTTTTATGGAACTGTCTGCTATGTAACTGGCTGGGGAGCCCTAAAAGAAAATAGTATGTTCATTTCCTGGATATGTTTCTTGCAAGTTTGACTCTAATTTTAAACTGTAAGAGTGATGTGATTATGCTAAAAACAAATATAATCACGGTTTACTTAGCACAGTGGTTTTCAAACTTTTTGTGTTGGTGATCCCTTTAACGCAGCAAGCTGCTGACTGTGAAGCCCCTTAGAAATTAAAAACGGGGGTGTGTCTAATTTAATGGCGGTGGGTCGGGGGGTCAGGGCCGTCAACCCCAAGGAGTTGACAGCTCACGACTGCCATG
This sequence comes from Chelonia mydas, assembly GCF_015237465.2. Classification (NCBI taxonomy): domain Eukaryota; kingdom Metazoa; phylum Chordata; order Testudines; family Cheloniidae; genus Chelonia; species Chelonia mydas. The sequence continues at coordinate 187,942,066 of NC_057849.1, read as the reverse complement.
GAACCATCTTGCGACCCGCTGAGAACCCCTGACTTGGTTGGTCTTTTAAAAACTAGAATATTCCTTCTTTGTCAAAGCAACTTCAGTGGTTTGGCTCAGGTGCAGCTGAACATCTGTGGAGTTTCTTAATGTGGGCAGGTAGAAATAGTTTAGGTCAATTAGGAGCCCTACCATTAGGCATTGAAGACTGTCATAGGCCATTAGAAAGATAATTACCCTGGATTAGCACTTGTTTCTCACATGTACAACTCATTTAATTTCTGCAGTACTTCACAAACAATTCTATAGATAGAGAAATAGGAAAGAAGTTGAGACTAGCACAAACTAGGAAGTAGTCTATGTCTGATCCAGAATTAGAACTCAAGTGCTTCAAGCTGGCAGTTTTTTTAGTTAATCTCTTAAATTGCATTATGATCTAAGACAGTGGTGGGCAACCTGCAGCCTGTCAGGGTATTCCGCTGACAGTCCTTAGGCATGGCCACCCGCAGCTCCCAGTGGCCACGGTTCGCTGTTCCTGGCTAATGGGAGCTGCGGGAAGCGGTGCGGGCCGCAGGGACATGCTGGTCACTGCTTCCCATACCTCACATTGGCCGGGAATGGTGAACCGCAGCCACTGGGAGCTGCGGGCAGCCGTGCCTGCGGATGGTCAATGTAAACAAACTGTCTCACGGCCTGCCAGCAGATTACCCTGATGGGCTGTAGGCTGCCCACCACTAATCTAAGGTTTTACATTGGACCCGAACTTATCTACCAGGGTATCTTTGGCTTTCTTAACATACCTTTCATCTAACATCTGAACCCAAGACTGGTTATTTATACCTAAATATACTTTAAGTGAAGTTATAATATAAAAAGAGCTATTATACAGTGTCCATTTTTCAATAAAAATTGATATATATATATAATTTCAACTTAATTTGAAACTGTGAAATTAAAATATTTGAACACCTTCCCTTCTGATAATTTCAGTTACCCCCCCCCCCCCCCAAAGCCCTAAAAAGATTCTAAAGACCAGGTTGGTAGTACAAATTGTGGCACAGATGAAAGATATTGATGGTGAAACAGTTGACGCTCACACCAGTTTGGTATTCTGCAGGGTGCCAAATTTGGCCCATGATGCAATTTAGCAATCAGCTACTATCATTGGGAATTATAACTAATCAAAGCAGGTTTGTTTTTATCCACATCTTCCTTCCCGATTCCCTCTCTGCTAGGAGCAGCAGCGGGTTGCCAAATACTAGGACCTGAATGGAGCCTTTGGGTACAATTTCAATACAAATAATACAGAAATATTAAAAAAGCCCAAGTGAGGGCAAAGCATGTAACATAACCAAAAACTTGTTAAATTGTGGAATGGGTGTCACATGTTGTACTGATAATTCCTGCAGATCTCCATGCCATCCCCTGCTTCAAGGTTTGGCTAATCATTATCAAAGGAAGGACTAAGGAAAAGCAAGAAGGCAACAATGGCAGAGGGTTGTAAACTTTCCTGCCCTCCTTATATGAAAGCAGCATTAGTGACAGACATTCAAAAGCTGTGGGGAAGGGCAATTTAAACTACAGTACATAGTAATCCTTCGGCTCGGTAGATTCTAAACACATTCCTCCCTTCTGATGTATCTGCTTTTTCCTCAGAACTGTAAAACCGGCATATGTTACATTTATATTGTTCTAGGTTACCTTGCCAAAACACTGCAAGAAGCTAAAGTGAAAATAATTAATCAAAGTATTTGCAACAAGCTATATGATGATCTGATTACATCTCGAATGCTGTGTGCTGGAAATCTTAATGGTGGCATTGATGCATGCCAGGTAAAAGTGAAAACTGTAGGAAAACTACCACGATGTATTTCCTTTGTATATCAGGATTGTTTGGTTTTAATGCAGTAATGGAGCACAGTGTTTTGAGAATGTGGTTAATTAATAACATGACATAAGGATCTCAGAAGCAGGGAGGTAAGTTTGACAGGCAATACTTGCATCCTTTGAAACATGGACGGCAGATGAACCCCAGGCTCGCGGAGGCTAGCCCCTGGCCCGGCCTGCTCCTTCTGCCCGAGTCCCGCCCCTCCTGCCAAAGCCCAGAGGCCACCCCCAGCCCTGGAGCACCAGGCAGGTGAGCGGGCGGTGTGCCCTGGAGCACCGGGTGGGTGGGCGGCGCAGCCCCCTCCCCCAGCCCCAGAGTGCAGGCTGGTCCCCATTAACTGCAGCCCCAGTCTGGGGCGCTGGCCACTAGGAGAAGAGTCCCCTGCAGCACAGCACGGGGAAGCAGGAACGGGCCTGGGGATGGAGCATGGGTGGGGCCACGCAAGGCTATCTGGGGAGGCTCAGCCTTCCCCTGCCTTTGATACCCGCCGCCCATGCTTTGAAACAAATGCTGCCTTTCAAAACAATAGGTAAGATCCAGTCTGTTGAGATTGTTCTGCCATAAGAGGGCTTCTGTTGGTTTTGGCTGAACAGGGATATAGCGATGAAGGAGTTCGAGTTAGGGTTCTTTGTGGAATCTTAATGATGAATTTCTTATTCTTGAACTCATGGGCTAGTCAAGGTGGAATTCCCTCTTTTCATCTCTTTCTACTGTCCATGTACTGCCCTATGGCCAGCTGCTTGTTCAATGGGATGATTCGGAGAAGAGAGGTAAGTCACCATTCATCTTCTTCTCTTCTCCTTTGCATCCCCTTGTTGTTGCCATTGTGTTCCATTTGGGTTTTGCAGAATTAGATTTTCATTTTTTTAAATAATTTTGATGGGTTATATTGATGTTTGTTTTAAGCATTTTTTATTTTTATCAATTTTAAATGTTCAGACTTAGGGACATTATGGGGGGAGGGTGTTGGACAACAATTGTGTAATGACAGTAGATCCTGAGATTCAAAAAGTTAAAACTTTCTAGTAGTTAAAAAACAAATTGTCAACATCACACATCAAAACACACAAAGTAAATATTCTTAAATCAAACTCTCTAATAAATTCTCAAGCAGCATTTTTCTTTCTTTGCCCAGCTGTAAATTTTAATTATTATTGTTGGAAATATTTTTTGTCAGTTTGTGGTGTATATGGTAAAACTAACATTTACCAGCCTTCACTAATAAAAATCTAATACTCCCTAGCAGAGTTCTATTATTTTGCATTCTTTGGTCGTCTTGGTTGTAATGAAATGTTACAACGTGAATTGGATGCATAAACAAATGTACAGCCACTGTCCAGAAATAGAAAATATAATAATTTGGGGAGAGTGTCTTTTGTCCATATGTTACCTAATCTTCTTATTACAGTGCAATGTGTTTTGTTCTAATGACTGAACTGTATCCTTTGCTTTAGGGTGATTCTGGAGGTCCATTGGCCTGCGTAGGAAAGGGAAATAGATGGTATCTTGCCGGCATTGTCAGCTGGGGTGAAGGATGTGCTCGGCGTAACCGCCCTGGTGTATATACAAAGGTGACAGAGCTTTATGACTGGATTCGTCAGTACGCAAACTGATCCGCTTAGAAGAAAACAAAAGTCACTATTTTTACCGGAGTAATCCATGAAATATGTTGTTCTGATATCATAAGGAAACACTGTAGATGTTTGTGCTGAAGTTCATAAATATAAATATAAATATTTAAAAATTGTAATTAACTTCTCTGCGCATTTCAGGAACAGTCTGAACTGAAAGTAACTGTTTCTCCATCTTCATTGTCTTCATCACCAGAAATGGACAAACAGGGCTGAATGAAATAAGAATGGAGTGGAACCTTGGGCCAAATTCTAACCAAACCTTATTGGATATTTGGATCATTCCTTTCCTCTCCCCTCCTCTCCAGCCCCAGCACATATAAATATATACATGCACTCTCTATATGCAATGTATTGGGGTTTCAGACAGGATCAAGGGCCCACTTCTCACATCTGGTCAAAATACACAAACTGCAAGTCAGGGTGGTATGCAAAGGTGGGTTAAAGCTCTCCTTTGCTCATGGTGCTGCTATGCAGGACTGCTCCCTCCTGTGCTGTGTTTAGAGGAGCTCTCAGACTGTTCTACCTTAATACGGTTTTTAATAGCCGAAAGAAGCCAAAAACATAGCTCAGGTTTGTTGTGATGTAGGGGCACCCCAAACTCTCTCCCGCTTTGGTAGCCACGCTCCCTTTCCTTGTTAAGTTAGCAGCAGGGAGGGTGTTTGGCATTCAAGACCAAAGATAACACTAATCTCTATGCCAATGTTGGGGGGAGGGATAGCTCAGTGGTTTGAGCATTGGCCTGCTAAATCCTTGAGGGGGCCATTTAGGGATCTGGGGCAAAAATTGGGGATTGGTCCTGCTTTGAGCAGGGGGTTGGAATAGGTGACCTCCTGAGGTCCCTTCCAACCCTGAGATTCTATGATTCTCGTGATGCTCCCTGGGGTGGTTAAGACAAGCATACAGGGGCGCTGGAACAATTTTTATAGTGGGGGTGCTGAGAGTTCTTGAACCAAACTGTAAACCCTGTATAGAATGGAAACCACTTCAAGCCAGGGGTTGTGGCAGCACCCCCAGGTATCCCTAGGGCCAGCGCCTGTGCAAACGTGATCAAATTCCATCAGCAGGTAGCATAAATCAGTCATATTAAACCTGAAGGTCTGGCCCTAAACTTGCAAGGACTTAAATACCATTATTGGTGTCTTTGGAGTGACGGTATTTTAGAACAGGTGAAAATGCTGTTAAAGGATTTAACATGCTATTAAAAGGAGCTCAGTTCAGTTAATCTAAAGGGAACTGCACCTATTAGATGGAGAGAGAATTCTTTTTCAGTCTGGTACAAACAAGACTTCACACGCACAAGCTCCCTAGCTGCTATCAAATGTTAAACTATATAATCACAACACAGTCTCATAAGCTGATTATACTTTGTGAGAACAAACCTATTGCTAGCTACTTATGGTAATAGCCTTATTCAAATTAACTCTTTCGTGGGTGTCAGACTGCAGTAAGAGGCTCATCTTGAATTATCTCCTATACAAAGAAAGCCAGGAGCTTGACCTTAGGATATTCCAAACTAAAACGATTGGAGTACATTTTAATAGGAATCTACACTTTTTTGGATGATTATCTGGTATCCAAAACAGCTTGAGGTTCACCTGGATCTATAGCAGTTGTTAGGCTGCAATTATTCTATCTGCTTAGGGCTTTAGTACACCCAGCCTCTAAGGTACTAGTAGTGTGTCAGGGATACTGCAACTGGGAGGTAAGGGATGAGGTGCTTCAGTTGCCAGGCCTTGTCATGCTAGCCCTGGTGTGTCCCTAGAACCCCCCAGACACTTAGAGAAAGGAAAGGGGCATTTTACTAGGGCTGGCAGGAGAGGGAAAGGTTGCAAATACCCTAGGTATAGTGGCTTAAACAGAGCTCAAAGTGAAACTATAGTGGTTCTTATTTGGGCCCACTAAACAGCTTTTCAGGCCTAGTGCCCAGGGTGCTTTCTCCAGTCCAGTTTTCTATTAAAAGCTAATAAGACTGTGCAGAGTTCCAGGCCTGGATCAGTTAGTGGTGTGGCTCTTTAGAACCCCTTTATGCTGGCTCCCAGCCCAGCCTCTGCTGCATCCACACGTACCTGAACCTGGCTGCAATGTCCATCAGTCACTGTTCCATATGTGGTTTCCCAGCTCCTGCTGCAGCCTGCTCTGAACACAGTTACCTGGCAGTTTCCCTCTGACATCAGCTTCTCTGCTGCTCCACTTCCCCAAGTGCCAGCTTACTTCCTGGGTCAGGGTTTCTCATAGTTTCTGCCCCTTTTCCCTACTGGCCCGCAGAAGGGGATGAGCCTCCCTGAATGTCCATCCCAGGGGGTCATAGATCAGTGGGGAGGGGATTCCTTCTTAGCAGACTGATCACAAGTTTTTCTCCTGGCTTGGTATCAGTAGATAGATCCTGACTGAGACTTCCAAAGCTGTCTAGGGGATTTAAAGCACCTGTATAATTAAAATGAATGGAAGATATGTCTAACCCCGCTAGACAGTTTTAACTGTCTCCCCTTCTAGATCTTGTAGTTTTAGGTTTTCAGACCTGAGGTAACATGATGATGGCGGCAGTTGGCGACGTGGCTGCCGCTCCCTGCCACGCTCACAAACGCACAGCTTGCTTATGTTCTATGAACGTGCCCCTCATAGTGTGGCCAGCTCTTGTGATTTGTTTTTTCTTTGTCATGAGTGATGGGATTTTGGCTGGGCTGGAGCTAGTCTCACAATGATGCAAGTAGCTCAAGCCCTCTAGTGTATTTGAGCCCTCTGCTTGGTTATTTTTCCTCAAGAGGTGGGCAAATGGGGCAGGCAGCCAACCAGAGCTGCCACAGGAAGAGCGCTGTCTCCTCCTCCTCCCCTCTGCAGCAACCCAAAGCCGTCCTCATAAGAGGGGCATGGGGAGGAGGTAGCAGAAAGAGCCCAGCAGCTCAGGGCAACTCTACTGCTCTTCCCTCCTCCCCTCTGCAGCACCTGGCCTTGGGGGATGGAAAGGAGCAGCGGGGGTGGGGAGACTGAAGAACCCTGGATCTGTCCCTTCAGCCTGAAAGTGGGAAAGAGGACCCCTTTGGAGCCCCCCCACACCTGGGAGAGGGGGATGAAGAACCCTGGAGGAGAAGAGGGGAGGCCGGGTTGCACTTGGGATTTAGGGGTGGGGGCTACCAGGGACTGAAGTGATACCGGGATTGAGGGGACAGGAGTGATTCAGAGGCTAGGGGCAGAATGAATTGCTGGGCAGGGGGCGGGCTGGTGTGGGGATGAGCGCTCCTGCAGCAGCAGCCAAAATCTACTTATCTAATAAATTTGGGAGAGTGGGCCCCGGTAATTGTGGCTCTCTCTCTTGGGGGTGGAGATGGGAGAGCATTCAAAAATCAAGACTGAAACCACTATGTAATCTTTTCTCTTTTTTTTAACGCTCATACTTTGCGTCTAACTCATGATTTGTAATCTCTCTTGAGGTTGGCAATACTACCCTCACTTATTTTTAGCTCATTTTCGCAGTCTGACTCATTGTACAGTACATCGGGGAAGGCGTTCTGTAAATTGCACTTAGGTACAGGAATGAATTTTATTGTTGTCTGCATGTTACATAATTCATGTATTTAAGATTCATTTTTTTAATATAATTCTCTCATTAAAATGTGTGTTACTTTCTCCAGGTTTTTTAATTGAATGTAAAAGCACTGTCTATTCTAAACTCGAAAGACATTAACATTCTAAAAGTATTTTATTAATGTACAGGTTTTTCTTGAATCGTCATTCACTTCCTCCTTTTAAATAAAATGTGGAGACTAAGTATTTATTAGCTTTATTGCACTACTGAAATAAAGTAATTCACCCTGAATTATTAGTATGCTTAGAATTGCAGTCACAGCTTTTAAGCTGCAGCTGAGTTAAAATCAACTGAAGTTTCCTGATTATTTAAATAAAGTTGAACTGAGACGCGCTTAACCTGCCAAGGTTTGAGTTTGTTTTATATTGATAAGACTCTGAATGTCATCACCAGAGAATGACGTTGCATTCCTACAGTTTTAGATAAGACGTGAGCCTTGGCCACAAAGTTCAGATCCAGTTCTCAAAGTCCCTTACACTAGGAAGGTGGGGTCTCAACGCCTGGGTTTTAGTTCAGCCCATTACATATAAGTGTGTGTGTATGCGAGAGGTAAACCACGAAGTACGCATCTGGATGCATACTTCAGGAGTTAGTGTGCAGGTCTAACTTATTAGTTGTGAATGAACTAATGTTGGCCTTGACAGGTAAGTGAAACAGGAATGACATTCTCACAAAGCTTACACCAGGTTAATGATTGCAGATCTTAACATCTGAAAGTGTATTGCTGAGTTTTCCTACTTTTCTAGGAACTGCTGGCTTAAGAGCAAAAGGAGCTCATATCCATCAGGAATATTCTGAGACCTCTCCAGGAGCCTCTGGGTCAGGTGATCACTACATGAAACAAAGCCATGAACGCAGGTGCCAGAGTTCTAGGGTAGTTCAGAACTGAACTTGACAGTTCAGACCTACTTTGTCTACTGACCCTTTTGGTTTCTTTTCTTTGGGAAAAGTGCTGTATAAATATAAGCTTGCTTTAGTTCCTTTGTATTGTAAAGGTATAGTGGTCTTCAGAATGTGACAGGGGGCTTGCTTGCTTGCTTGCCCTGTCGGAAAACACAGTCTTCTCTTCCGAGACAAAGATAGATTGCTTCATCTGCTGACTTTGTTGTTTTAGCAAGCACCATGTTGCCTCAGGTTCACTTAGCTGCTTAGGCTGGCTAAGGGCTGGTGTGGTAAGGTAACCAAACTGGAAAATCTAGTATGACACAACTTGAGAATGAACATTTGTGTTTCAAAAGTACAGGCAAATCAATACTTCCGCCTCATTCCATTTCTTTTTCAGAGGATACAGTCCCAGTCCACTCCTCGCTCCATGGAATTTCCCTTGTTTACCCAACTTACTGAGATCACTTGCTTGTAAATTATGCTGACCCTGGCTGCTGACATATCAGATCTTGTCCCTGAACAGACACCAACATTATTGCAGCATAAACAGGAAGGAAGTGTATCTTGTTGGTATTTGCCATAAAGTCAAAATTCCTCACAGAAGTGGAAGCGATGAATGGTCGTGTTCCTGAACATGAATGTCAGGCTATTGAATTACAGGGGGGGAGAGAACTTGAGGAGGAAAATGAGGCGGACCATAATAAACCTCTTAATCCTGAAGCATCTATCACAAATAAGGTAGGACTCACATTCATTCACTTTCTACTTATAAGCATGTTACCTAAACATTGTACAGTGATTGAAATAACTGAGGAGCATTCTGGTGGAATAAGTTGCTTTATTGTAAAATTTATTTTACATCTTTTTTGTTGTTGTTGACTTATAGTTAAATGTCAGAAATACTAAGGTTAAAAGCAGATTTCTTTTCCTCTGCTGTTAATGACATCTGACTGAAACAGGATATTTAAAATCTAACTCATTTACCATTTTTAATGCTGTTTGTTCATTTCATTTTTTGGAGTGAAATGCTAATCACACTTGTAATTTTACAAGTTTCGCTTTCAGTTTGTCATGATATCAGTATTGCAATGGATGAATTGCAGTCACTAAAGGGAGATGTTAAAATGCAAATTTAAAAGCTTTTCATTTGGAAAAGAATTAAAATGCCAGGAAAACACTACTACTAATATTAGGATTTGTTTCCGTTTAAAAAAGTTTGTCCCTTTCCACAATCTAACCTTTGGGCCAAAACTATTTAGCACTTCTCCTTTAATATACAAGTAAGTGTGTAGTGTGATCAAAGGAAGCAACAGCAGATATAAATTCTGTATCCTAGATCGTTAACATCACCAGCAGAGGGATATTGTCAGCTATTGTAAACTTCTTTAACTTTGCTAAAATGAGACTAGGATTGTTAATAACAATGCTCGTAACCTGTGAGTGCGAATGATTATTAATTTGTATGATGAGCATGTTACATGTACACATAGTAAGATGACTCCTTCCCAAAGAGCTTAGTCAAATACATGAAAAGAAGTAGTATCACCATTCTGCAGATGGAGAATTCAGACGCAGTCACATTCAGTGGTTTGCCCAAGACCACAAAGGAAGTCTGTGGCAGAGCCAAAAATTTAATCCAGTTTCCTAAAACCCAGTCTAGGGATTTACCCACCAGACTCTTGTGGTTAGTTTTTGTTTAGAAGTGTGTGTCTGTCTGCACTGGCAAATCAGGCGTTGAGCTATCGAAGGGATCTAAAGCGTGATTGAAAATGATCTTGAACACGGTTACTCCCGGTTTCTTCTTCTGCCTCCCTCCTGTTGCACAGTAATCAACCCTACAGCACTGCCCAACACGTCTGTGAAACTATTCATTGTTTTCAGGAGCTACCTTTCCCCCGAGCTCTCTGACATATTGATTTTTCTTATCTAAGTAAAGAGGGTGTTTGTTCAGTTCTAGGGAGGAATCCAGGATTTGAATGTGTACTTTACATTAAGTCAGTTTAAACTTCTTTACTATAGGCAGCATTCTGTAATGGTCTGAGCACAAGGCTGGAAACCTGAGCTGAAATCCCTGCCTTCACGTCTGTAGCCTTGGGAAGTGTCCGCCTCGGTTTCCTTACCCATGAAATGGGTATTGTGCCTTCTGATTACACAGAAGTGTTGTGAGAAATAACATGATACACTAGCGTCAAGCGTTAAATTAAAAGCTAGAAAATCCCTGTTTCTTTTTTTTAAACGCAACATTCCTATTAATTTTACTATAAACCTCATGTGTTTAAATATCCAAACAAAAATAGTACATCCTACACATGTGCCTTACTCACTGTCTCCTTTGCCAACCTCCTGCAACCTGCCCCCCAAAGTGAAAACCTAAATGTACAATAATCAAATGGTTCTCGTCTGTCTCTCCATATTTTCTTCATTTTTTTAATGTAGACATCAACACCTTAACATTAGCAATGCCCTAGTTAACAATGTAAGTGATTTCTGCTTCACCCCGCAATCCAAAAAACAACCCCCTCAAAACTTCTTTCTGCTATTTGCTATGACTGTTTGTATATAAGGGCTATGTGGACTGATATTATAAACTTCATAGGTGTGGATGTTTTTGTAAAGTTCTCCATGAATACTTTAACACCCGGAGGAATCTATAAACTTCATAAACCAAGTGGTCTGGTCCAAGAAACTTTGAAATGACGCTGGGTATTACAGTATAATGTTTTAGTTTTGATTCGAGAATAGGAAGTCTGTAAGTGCAGCCTGACAGTTTTGGGTTCAGAAGTTCCACTGAATAAAACTCCATACATAAATTTAATCCCCTTGAAGAACTGTGTACCATTAGGAAGATGTTCTGTTACCCAGGTACTATTATACACAGGTAGCTTGCAAGGTCTGGAGGGGCCGCCTGTTCCTTACTAAGTGTCACAAGTTCCTGGGTAGTCTGCCCCTGCTGAGACCCTTTTCCAGTCACCAGATTGAACTCCTTTCAAGGAATAGGCCTATCCCTCTACCTCTCTTTGTGTATTCCTCGCTGAGTCTTTAGGTTATAGCCCCTAACTAATTCAGCAGGTCACAGTCATAGAGTTTAAGGCCAGAAGGGACCACCAGATCATCTAGTCTGGCATCCTGTATTTCACCAACACCAACCAGCCCATAAACACCACCCAGGACCTCTGCATTAAATCCAGCCATCAAAACTAGACCAATGTGTGTCAGCCCACAGAAGAATAGACTATTATGTGCCAGAGGCAGAGAATAGGAGGGACCAATGTGCACAAGTGCCTAACGCCCCTGCAGTGGCAGGGAAATGATTAAATGAGATTTAGCTAGATAATCCTAATGACTAACCCTCACCCATGCACTGCAGAGGAAGGTGTAAAAATCTGAAGGTCACTGCCAGTCTGACCTGGGGGAAAACCTGACCTGCCAGTTTTCCTTGGGAGTCTGACACAGAATGCATTGGCAGTGCTACAGAAACGACGTCTTGCACAAAAGGCATAATTTATTTTGCTCAGAAGATACGCAGCACTTAGAGAGCTGGAGTCAAAACAAGAGATGTGCACACCTATTCCCTCACCCACACTTAGCCTCTTTATCCTCAGCTTAGTCAGGTCTCATTTCCCATCTCTGAGCTGGGAGAACCAGCTGACTGCTTGCATCCTTCTCCTTCTGTCTGTGTATGTAACTGTCCAGGCTGCCAGGTTTTTCACTCACACATAAGAGTCTAAGAATGGCCATACTGGGTCAGACCAATGGTTGAGAGGGAATGAACAGAACAGGGCAATTAGTGAGAGATCCATCATCCAGGCCTAGTTTCTGGCAGTCAGAGGCTTAGGGAAACCCAGCACATGGGGTTGCATCCCCATTTATGGACCTATCCTGCAGAATTTTAACTCGTTTTTGATCCCGGTTATATTTTTTGCCTTCACAGCATTGCCCAGCAGTGAGTTCCACAGGTGGACTGTGCACTGTGTCAAGAAGTACTCCTTTCTGTTTGTTTTAAACCTGCTGTGCATGAATTTCATAGGGTGACCTCTTGTTCTTGTGTGTTGGGTTTATGTAAATAAAACTTCCTTCTTTACTTTCTCCCCACCAGTCACCATTTTATAGGCCTTTATCATATCCCAGTCTTTTTTTTTTTGAATCTCCCCACATACAGAAGCTGTTCCATATCCCTACATATTTCTGCTGCCTATCTCCGTCCTTTGTCCAATTCTAATGTTCCTTTTTTGAGATGGGGCACCCAGAACCGCATGCAGTATTCAAGTCTTCAGATATCCTGGCTGTTTTCTCGGCCCACCCCTTCTATGTGGTCCATGAGCTGTTTGAATCCTCTTTGAGTCTAGTCTTCGCCTTGGGAGGAGTAAAACATTTTGGCCTGGATGGAGCCAGCTAAGTAACTTCTCCGTTCAATTGATGGCCCATCCATTATTATCTTAACTTGTTTAAAGCTGGGTACCTGAGGGACGGTCTTAGAATCGTAGAAGATTAGGATTGGAAGAAACCTCAGGAGGTCATCTAGTCCAACCCCCTGCTCAAAGCAGGACCAATCCCAACTAAATCATCCCAGCCAGAGCTTTGTCAAGCCGGGCCTTAAAAACCTCTAAGGATGGAGAGTTCACCACCTCCCTAGGTAACCTATTCCAGTGCTTCACCACCCTCCTAGTGAAACAGTGTTTCCTAATATACAACCTAGACCTCCCCTGCTGCAACTTGAGACCAGTGTTTCTTGTTCTGTTATCCGCCACCACCAAGAACAGCCGAGCTCCATCCTCTTTGGAACCCCTCTTCAGATAGTTGAAGGCTGCTATCAAATCCCACCCTCACTCTTTTCTTCTGCAGACTAAATAAGCCCAGTTCCTTCTGCCTCTCCTCATAAGTCATGTGCCCCAGCCCCCTAATAATTTTCGTTGCCCTCCGCTGGACTCTCTCCAATTCGTCCACATCCTTTCTGTAGTGGGGGGCTCAAAACTGGACGTAATACTCCAGATGTGGCCTCACCAGTGCTGAATAGAGGGGAATAATCACTTTACTCGATCTGCTGGCAATGCTCCTACTAATGCAGCCCAATATGCCATTAACCTTTTTGGCAACAAGGGCACATTCTTGACTCATATGCAGCTTCTCATCCACTGTAATCCCAAGATCTTTTTATGTAGGACTGCCGCTTAGCCAGTCGGTCACCAGCCTGTAGCAGTGCATGGGATTCTTCCATCCTAAGTGCAGGACTCTGCACTTGTCCTCGTTGAACCTCATCAGATTTCTTTTGGCCCAATCCTTCAATTTTTCTAGGTCACTCTGGACCCTATCCCTACCCTCCAGCATATCTACCTCTTCCCCCAGCTTAGTGTCATCCGCGAACTTGCTGAGGGTGCAATCCATCCCATCTACCAGATCATTAATGAAGATGTTGAACAAAACTGACCCCTGGGGCACTGCGCTGATACTGGCTGCCAACTAGACATCGAGACATTGATCACTACCCATTGAGCCCCACAATCTAGCCAGCTTTCTATCCACCTTATAGTCCATTCATCCAATCCATACTTTTTTAACTTGCTGGCAAGAATGCTGTGGGAGACCATATCGAAAGCTTTACTAAAGTCAAGATATATCATGTCCACCGCTTTCCCCATATCCACAGAGCCAGTTATCTCAGAAAACAATCAGGTTGGTCAGGCATGATTTGCTCTTGGTGAATCCATGTTGACTGTTTCTGTTCACCTTCCTCTCCTCCAAGTGCTTCAAAATGGTTCCCTGAGGACCTGCTCCATGATTTTTCCAGGGGCTGAGGTGAGGCTGACTGGGCTATAGTTCCCCGGATTCTCCTTCTTCCCTTTTTTAAAGATGGGCACTATAGTTTCCTTTTTCCAATCGTCTGGGATCTCCCGCAGTCTCCACAAGTTTTCAAAGATAATGGCCAAAGGCTCTGCAATCACATCCCTCAGCACCCTCAACTCCCTCAGCACCCTCAGATGCATTAGAACCAGGCCTATGGACTTGTGCATTTCCAGCTTTTCTAAATAATCCTTAACCTGTTCTTTCACCACTGAAGACTGTTTGCCTCCTCCCCATACTGTGCTGCCCAGTGCAGCCATCTGGGAGCTGACCTCGTCTGTGAAGACAGAGGTAAAAAAAGCATCGAGTACTTCAGCTTTTTCCACATCATCTGTCACTAGGTTGCCTCCCCCATTCCATAAGGGTCCCATGCTTTCTTTGACTGTCGTCTTGTTGCTAACATATCCATAGAAACCCTTCTTGTTACTCTTCACATCCCTTGCTAGCTGCAATTACAGTTGTACTTTGGCCTTCCTGATTACACTCCTGCATGCTCGAGTAATATTTATATACTGCTCCCTAGTCATCTGCCCAAATTTCCTCTTCTTGTAAGCTTCCTTTTTGTGTTTAAGCTCACCGAAGATTTCTCTGTTAAGCCAAGCTGGTCGCCTGCCATATTTGCTATTCTTTCTGCACATGTGGATGGTTCATTCTTGCACCCTCAATAAGGCTTCTTTAAAATACAACCAACTCTCCTGGACTCCTTTCCCCCTCATATTAGCCTCCCAGGAGATCCTGCCCATCAGTTTCCTGAGGGAGTCAGAGTCTGCTTTTCTGAAGTCCAGGGTTCGTATTCTGCTGCTCTCTTAGATGTCATTCTTTTCCCTTTCTTAGTGAGTTCTGTAGCAGCCCCTTGACAGCCTCCTTTGCCTGAGCTCTGGGCATTCAGTCAGGCACCAATATACAACTGAACAGGGAAATGGAATCACACATAATATTCATAAATAGTATATTTTTCCAGTTCTTCTCACTAAGAACAGAGACCCATCCTGCAGACCTTGTAAGCTCCATTATGCAGGTTACAAGGTCTGCAAGATCTAAGCTCCATGTTGACTTCTGAGAACCACTCATGAGACTCTAGATACTTAAGCCTTTTTTGCACTGTTTCAAGAAACTTGGCTCTTGTCTAAATATGAAATTTGTAACAGGTTAATTAAAGTGGGTTAGTTAAACTGGTGAAAATCCCGTGTGTGTAGAGACTTTGGTTTAAGACGTGGCTTGTTTTGGTTTATCTTAAACCTATTCCTAATTGATTTAAGTTTAGTGAAAGTAAGTCTGATTGATTGAAACCTCAATAAGTGTGTTCACACTTTTTTTTGCAGCAGTTTAGCAGAATCAGTTTAAAATTATACCTTAAACTGAAGAGATGCAACTGTGCCTAGAATCAAGCCCTTGCAAATAATATAGACGCAAATCTCCAAGGAAAAACTCAGTTGATAGTCAACTAGATTATACACAACCACTTGGTTTCATCATTGTGTTAAAATTGCATCATTTCTACGGTCTTCACTTATCAGAGCAGACTGATTCAAAAGTAGACAAGGTTTTACTACTAGCTCTACCACTTTGTAACCTTAGGCAAGTCAATTTACCGACTGATATTAATTACAACTAATGCTGGTTTACTTAGGCCACGTCTACACTACCCGCCGGATCGCGGGTAGTGATCGATCTATTGGGGATCGATTTATCTCGTCTAGTGTAGATGCGATAAATCGATCCCCGATTGCTCTGCCGTCGACTCCGGAACTCCACCACTGCAAGAGGCGGAAGCGGAGTTGACGGGGGAGCAGTGGCCGTCGATCCTGTGCTGCGAGGATGCGAAGTAAGTGATTCCAAGTTGATCTAAGATACGTCGACTTCAGCTATGCTATTCTCGTACCTGAGGTTGCGTATCTTAGATCGATCCCCACCCCCAGTGTAGACCAGGCCTTAAAGTGATACATGATCCTAATGCTTCTGAAAATATTTTCATATCCTTGAATTAAAAGCACAGTAAAAATGCAATATATTATCTCCTGTCTCTATATAGATTTTTTTTTTATATTCTTTATCCTAAAGATAAAGAAAAGCTCTTTTTTCTCTCTTCCCCCCCCCTCCCCTTTTCCATCCTAGTTTCTTAACAGACAACTTCTTTTATTCTTTGTATGATTAGGGGAAAGCCTACTACCGGAGGTCTTGTGGTGACACAATTTTTTGGAAATGTAAACTGTGGATGGTTATATCTTCAGTTTTCCTAGGGCTCCTTCTAGTGATTATTATCAGCTTAATTCTTTATTCAGGTATGTACTTTACTTTTGATAATTTGTGTCTCACAAACTAAATGACCTGTGGTTTTCTTTTAGATGCATGCTGCAGCCTGTCTGGAGTTTGGCTGTTGAGTTTTGTCATGGAGGTAGTTTATAATATGTGCTGGGTTGAGCAGTTGGGTATTCGGTGTATTTGAGGAATTTTCTTCTTGGCATGTTGTAACTAGTACTGATTTTCAGTTAAGGCACCTAGAGATCTTAAGGGGCTGATGCTTGTACATTTAAATCTATTACTCTTCTTTCTGTTAAACTATATCTGCTTGGTAGCTTGCCTTCAAGATAATTGCTGCTTGAATCCAATGGCAACATGCCCGTTGATTTGAATAGGGGTATGCCAAGGTTGTTAATATAATAACTAAGTCTAGACAAAATGTTCTCAAACTGTTATACTCTGGGCCTTTCCTTAAGCTAAAATCCTGTGACAGCCAGCTCCCCAGTCTGATCCCATATCTTCCCTCTGGCAATTGCAGAGCATGCTTACATGAGAAAATAATACTAGGACAAGGTCAAAGAGACAAGATGAAAATCATACTTGTGTCAATGCAATGAATGCAGACAGATTGGTGTTATCCTGATATTTTGTATTGGTGCAATTCATTAGCTTTGCCTGGGGGTCAGTCTTCCTAATATGAGTCAGAGCGGTGCCTGCACCCGCAACTGCTTGAATTTCTTCGGATAACTTATGTGTTGTGCCTGTCAGCCTGTAACCCTCCAGTTTTCACTGTGGCTAAATTTACATTTAAGAAACACCTGACAAAGCAGTCATAGGGGCTGCTTCCAGGCACAAGTTCCTTTGAGTTCAGCCAGTCAAAATGTCCCTGGAAATAGGTCTGGGCTACATATGGCAGGAAGTATTTTATCTGAGCACTAACAAATACATCTCCACTCTGACAGTGTCAGTTTGATGCCCCCCCGCCCCCCCCCCCCCCCCCCCCCCCCCCCCCCCCCCCCCGGCAGTGTTCTGTTGACCATGCTTTGAGAGCTGCCATTGTTGGATGATACCAAACTTTTTCTATCTGTAACAGCCAATTGGGAACACGCTCTTTCATTTTTTGGTATTACAGAGGTTTACATCGATGAAGATGAATATTGGGATCCCGAATCAGTATCAAGTGGAAATTACCGCAATTTTTCTGGAACACTACAAGTAAAGTGTGCTGCTCAATCAAATTATTCTGAAGATCTTACTAGGAGGGTAATTATGACAGAGCTTTCACCATAGCTAATTCTGACCATAACACCTATTTGGTGTTTCCTTTGTGTATGCTGACATTAAACTTTCATCCATGCTATTTTCTTGGGTCAAAGGGCTCTCAATTTTATCTCTGGGAGGAAGAATTGATTCAGAAAAATGGGAGTGATAGTTGGGAATTGTTTAAGAACACTTTACTATGTGCTCAAAATGCCACAATCCTACGACTGAGGAAGAAGCCATACTGGTTAAAAAACTGACTTGGTTTAGCAGGGAAATTAAAACAGCTGTAAAAAAAACTTTTATTTTTATTTTTTTAAACTGTAGACTGGCTGGTTTACATCCTGAACCATGAACTTTCCCTTAGCTTAGCTTAGCTGTTTGCTGCGTTTTTACTCTACAAATTTGCTACACAGTTCTATTAAGTGTCGATATAACACAACCTCAGGCTTGCTCCTTCGAGTATTGTAAATCCTAGAAGGCTTGAGAAGCTAGGATCAGTTTTGCCTGGCTGGTCTGACATTGCTTATTACTATCAAGGGAGCAGCATCACCTACTTTCCTATCCTTGTTTTTAGTTCAGTCAATGCAAAGGATAAGTAGAGATTGTTGAAGTCCCCACTCTAACATCAATCCCGAGTGATTTTTCTAGGGAAACAGAAAAGTATTGTATGTATTTAAAAAAAAAATTTAGTTGGCACAGAGAAAATAAACTGAAATTGAACTCCCAAATGAGAGCAGAAACTGATTTTTACCATTAGATTTTAAAATAAAATGAGTTCCTTGTACAGATATCTGCCAGGACTTGACCTCAAGGTTCCATACACTCCCTCATTCTGAAAACTTAAATTACCCTATTTTCTTCTACTTGTGTTGGAAGGTATGCCATGAAAGAAATATTTGATTCTCTTTTCAAGCTAATAGATGTCTACAGTTCATCTCCAGCCCTGGGGCGCTATTTTATCACTGCTCAAGTGGATTCCTTCAGGTAGGAAATTAATGTCAGAATTTTCTTTAAGTGTTTGTTTAGCAGAATTGAATCTGTCACACAGACATACAAAACATTCTAAAACTCTGAAATAATCTTTCTCAGGAGAAATATCAGTACAATCAGTGAAGTTATGTTTCCACCAAAATTAACCAATTACATTTGTAAAGGATAAGTTGCCTACCAATGGAACATGTTATTAAGTTATAGGATATCTTTAAGTATTGTCCATATGCTCAGTCCTTGGTGGTCTCAACTGCCAGCTTTATCACACTTGTTGAAGTGAGAAAACTGGAATTGCTTCAGGGCAACTTTGCTTTAATATACATTATTAGGCCCAGATATTTCAAAGGTATTTAGGTATTGCTGTGCTCAGTGTTGGAACACCTATCTGATTTAGGAGTCTAAATCTCATTTTCTGAAGCAATTTAGGTACTTAGGATTTTAGGGAATGGGATTTTGGCACCTAAATCCCTTTTGAAAATGAGATTTAGACTCCTAAATCAGTTGCACGTTGCAATGAGCGAAGCATTGCTTAAATACCTTTTTTAAAATCCAATCGCAGTGCCCAAAAGCATGGTAGGTGTTTCTGTAAATGAGAGGTATATGCTCTAAAGAACTTAAAGACAGCATAGACACACACAAGCAACAAGAAAATCACACTTGATTTCCATTTTCTACATGGCTTGCTCAGAGTAGCAGGAGCAGATGATGAGTAAAGTAGCAGTATTTTGGATAGATTGGAGAGGTTGAAATGAGAGGAGGGATTGCTGGAGGTTACAGTAATAAAGGTAATGGGTGGCTGAGCTATGGAGAGAAATTTAGCAACAAGATTGAAAGGAAGGGATGGGACAGATTGTGGTGGTGGTACAGAGTAAGAAGTAACAGGACTTTCTGGAAAGGCAGGAGAAAGCTGCAATCATGGGAGATGGGGGAAGACAATGGAGTTGTCAGCATCAGTATGGCACTGGAGGGAGGTTAAGGGCTTAGACTGAATTTGAGGGCAGTGTTTTAACACAGAAGAGGAGGTTAGAGAGGGGATTGAGAGGTAGATTATAGAATTGTCCACGTACAGGTGGTAGTGGAAATTGTGGAAACTTATGGAATCACTTACTGAGAGGGGGTAGGAGGGGAGAAGCAAAGGAGACCTGGTACAGGGGATGCCCACAGAAGACATAAAATGACATAAAAGGCTAAAAAAAATAGGGGGAAACTAGGAGAACATAGATTTGCAAAGACTATGATGAAGAGCATGAAAGGAAGCACACAGCTGAAAGCCAGGGGACAGAGACAAACCCCCTCAGATTCACCTAGGGAGTGGTCATTAGTGATCTTGGTGTGATGCTTTCTTAGGGTCACACTGGGTGAGGATGGTTATGGTAGAATACCGCAGAGATAGGCATGTGCTGAGGCAATTTGCTCTGCATGCTATATCTTGTGATCCTTTGGGATAAAAGATACCAGGAAAAAAAAGCAATCTGTATCTATCGAATATAATGTTGTGATTCCAGTTCAATGAATTCACAATTCACTCCAGAATTGGACTTCAATTCAGTGGTTTACATAATATACTCCAGAATTTGAATTAGAAACATTGGCTTGTTGTCAGATATTGTTAGAGGGAAGAATGGAAAATGTTATCAGGAAAGCAGTCACTTCTGTGAGCTATTATGTAAAATAAAGGTGTCCTGTTGCAGCAGGTCTCCTGGTATCACCATATTTGGATTGCTCACAATCATGTCCATATGGGGGAGATTTTTGACTTCTCAGTGCGTTTTTGTACCCTTTGAAAGTCTTCCCCGTGCTATATCTGGATTACATGTACAAATCCCATTAGCATCAACAGTAATTGCTCTTGCGGGGCGAAGGCGGACAACATGTTAGTTTAAGTATGCCGTTGTTTTTAATGTTTTCTCCTTAGGTCATGTTTTTTCAAAATAAATGCTCATGTTAAAAGGAAAGGCAATTCTAAAAGCTTTCAGTGCTTATTCCTCCTGAGGTCTGTTTCTTTTTCAGACATGAAAATGCCACTGCATTCTACCAGCTGGTGTTCTCCTTACCACCAGTGGCTGACGAGTTCATGAAGTACACGATGAGTGAAGAGTTTGTGATGAATGTCTTGCGACAAAATATTTATGATCAGGAAGATACTTATGCTCAGGAAGCACCTGAATGTACTAAGATAAGGCTTGATCCAGCTTCTCTCACACTAACTTGTAAGTGCCATATATAATAGAATTTATCTCTAGAAAGAGAATAAGTACTCACAGGTCTTTAAAATGAAAGAAGTATTTATGGAAAGATAATGAGACTTGGCAGTTAATATATTCATGCACATAGAGGTACTGGTAATGTTCTAAAATATCAACAATCAGTGTTTATAACATTGTTCTACTCTTACTTTAATGTATGCATACATTCTGAGAGAGATTTATTTAGTACTAGATGGAGTAGATGCAGAAAGAGTTGTGAAAATATCACTAACATTTATTTGAGCATAAATGGGGTTTTTACCCACGAAAGCTTATGCTCAAATAAATCTGTTAGTCTTTAAGGTGACACCGGACTCCATGTTGGTTTTGTGGGTATAGACTAACACGGCTACCCCCTGATACTTGAAAAGATCACTGTGCTCCACCAGCCTGCCCTATCTCTCCAGCTTCTCACACTACAGTTCCAGCCACGGTCCCAGACAAAGAACAATAAGTTTTGAAAACTCGTTACAAGAGGTCTCAGTAATGAAGACTTCATTATATATATATATAATATATTATAATTATATTATTATTATATATTATATATATTATAATTATATAATATTATAATTATATAAGACTTCATTAATATAGGCCCTTCTTTCAGATGCTTGTAAAAGAGTGTTAAATCCTTAATGTAATGTGCAGGAACAGTATTGCTTCATATGTACATAGGTGTTGGATAAAGCTTATGGAAATTGTCTGTTATGATCAGGTTTTTATAAAAGACCCTGACTTTCCTCCCTCCTTCCCCTCATTATATTGTGGCCTGTTGGAACTCATGAGATGATTATCCCCTGTTTCCAAAATGTCAATGTATACATACCAGCTAAAAATCCTATTGCCTTAAAGTTTGACTGAAGTCCCAGGGTCGGGTGATTTTTCTTCCTTACTGCTGAATGTAAGCACTGTAAAAAGTACTGTGTTGTAAAAAGACTGTAGAAGTACTTTTTCAGGAAGGAAATTCAAACCAGACTCTGAAAATGTTTTGGTCAGTTAGGAGGTAGTTTATTCAAAGCTCTAGACCCTCTTCTTACCTTTTCCCAACCTGTCTGTAAAGCCTCATTTCAGTGATTTTTAGTTCCTTTGGTGTGGGGGTCTCAAAGAAGGACGTTCAATGCCCAATTCTCATTGAAAGGCAAAATGGCAGTTGGGCAACCTTGCACGCTTTCAAAAATCCCAGTCTAAATCACGCCACATAATGTGTGTGTAAAAAAGGCTCCCACATTAGTTGCAAGAAATATAGTCCAGCTATTGAAGCATGGGACAGAAAGCCGACTCGTGCTGTCATTTTAGATCTTGCACTACTTACTTCATTTTTCAAGTAGTAATGGAGTGAATGAAAAAAAACACAAAGTAGTTAAGAAACGTATGTATTGAGATTGTTTTAACATTTAATTTTAAGGTTTCTTTAATGTACTGTTTCTGTTTCAGAGTAATAGCGGAAAGACTCCTAGTTTACCACGGCTACTTGAGGACATGTGTTTCCTGTATCTATTACCATCCTGAGGAATGAGAATTACTTTCATTATTTTGAAACGTTTCTGAAGAATATGGCTCTATTGTGAACACTTTACATAATGCAATAATGTATGTAGCAAATGCAATATATTTATCACAGCTATTTACACTTTGAATACAGCAAGCTCCTTCACTGCTGCCTGACACTCACTCCACCCTTCTCCAATCCACTTGAAGCTTTGTTGCCAAAAATCATGTAACTTGATGTTGATCACGTTCATCCACTTTTGCAGCACCTTCACTAGTTTTACATTGCCTTTTCAATTGACTCCAGCACTTGTTCTTTCCCTCAAGCTCCTTTGTAACATTCCACTCTTCCCACCCTACTGCCAGTCACATTCTCCTCTTTGCACATGCCAAGTTGTCCATGCAGTTGCCCCCTGAACTTTGTATCCCACACTCACCTCCTGGCTTCTCTCATGCTGACTGCATCGACCATACTTCATCCCTCAACCGGAAATCCCTCTCCAAACCCATTTCTTGCAAACTGAACACACTTAAATACTTCACCGTTTTCCTGATTTTTTTAACTGACCTTCAAACTTTTGCATTAGTCTCTTCCAGAGACCTCTGTCATGTTGCTCTCTTGTTCATCTTTCCCTTTTCTCTCCCTCCCTCTGGAGATGTCTGCTCCTGTTTCTTGCCTTAATTTAGATTGATTGTAAGCTCTGATGGAGCAGTGACTTTATCTTTATTGATACAGTGAAGTGCCATGTATATTTATGATGCTTTACTATTGTCCCATGGCCTGGCCCTGCAAGCACTTAGACACAAATATTTCCATTCCATTCAGTGGGATTATTGATATGAGTAAAGTGAATTTAGGACTGCTTACCCAGAGGTATGTAGGATAAATGTGCTCCTCAGTGACATGTTCCAGTATGCAGTGTTCTAGGAATTTCTCATGGGTCAATATACCTGTTTACTTGCTAACTTAATACAATTAGTCCACAATATGTGTGTCAAATGGCAAGTATTTGACACAACTATCATTTGTTTTTTTAAAAACCCTTCTTTGGGTCCATATCCTGATTGTCTGCAGGGGTCAGGAAATACTCACCAACACTCCATATACAGATACGATATATGACCGGAGATGGGGTTTTTCGGCCTTTTGTATGATCAAATACTAGCCACAGTTCTAGGCAAAACACTGGACTAGATTGGTCAGTGGTAATATCAGGCAAATCCTTTGTTTCTAAGCATGTCACATCAGAAAGTCAACATGTGATCATGTAATGACAGTAATACTGCATTTGCACATGGCAGAAAAATTAAGGAGAAACTGAACTATGAATTTTGTGACTCATGTGGGCTGAAGAGAGAACTTCAACATTATACTATGGAAGTGCAACTTCCTGCAGTGAATTCTGAATTTTGAAGTGAAGGTTTATACTGAAATGTGAATTTTAATACATTTTTACTGTAAGATTTATCTTAGGAAACTTTATGGCATTACAGTAAGAGACAAGTATATGAGAAATCACTTTTTAAAAAAAGTTGTAATCTATTTTTAGAAAATGACAAAACTGTAGCTCATATATTAAATTATTTTTTTGAGATATTATTTAACATTTGTTTGAATTGTTGTTGTATCAGTTCTAGGCCTTGACTGGTGACTTTGAGCTGAAAGATGACGATAAAGATAGAGCCGTGCAAAACTTGTGTAACCAGCAATGACTCAGAACTTGGGCTAGGTCAATTTAGATGAGGAAGTCTGGTCAGTGGTGCAGGATAAATGAGCGAATCACCTGATTCTCCCATTTGTCACACAGCTATTGCCACCAGCACCACATTCGTAGGTACAACGTGGCCAGGGCTTCATGTTTCCTTACTTGGTGTCAGTTCTCATTTTTAATGTGACTGATGTTAATGCACCAGTGTGATATAGGTGCTTTTAGAGCCATATTCTGCACCTAGGTGGTATATTGTCTTCCTGATTCTTAGCCTGAGGAAGATAAAGTTCACTCCCACCCTCATGGAAGTGACAGGTAGTCTTTCCTGCAAAGCAACGGGCCATGAAGATCTTCCAGAGCAATGGGAGTCATGCCCAGTCCCCTTGCCTTTGCACTGCTGCTTAGTCCTGTGATGCATGGTCTGCGGTGACTGTACCTGCCTTTGGGCCCTGCAGGGAAGCAGCACAATTGATAATCTTTCTTTGCCTGTTTTCCACATGGGTTCGGTGAGAGGAGTGAGAGCGGTGTTGGAGTGAGAATTAATGGGAGACTCACCACTTTCCAGTCCTCCCCTTATCCCAGCCAGCTTTGCCATACTTGGAGAAAGGAGTAGCTCCCAACTGTTATAGTACAGAGAGGGGGAGTTGGGCCAGTAAGAGTGCTGTGGGGGAAATGCACCAGGATCCTTACATGGAGTAAGGCTTATATACAGTAAATCTGAAGGGCTGTGCACAAAAGGGGCTGTCAGCAGTCTTCACGCAGTCAGGCCTCCATTATAAAATAGATCCCGCAACTGTGCACTTCATTTACATGAGTAACAGATTTTTTTTTAAAATGATCTTTACCTTTTTCTTTGAGTTTAAGTTTAAACCATACAAGACAATAACATGGCAGATGAATGGGTTTTAATGTTATCCAACATGAAAATATACAATAATTTGGCTAGTATATTTTTTAAAATGCTTTACTAATTTGAATGTAATGTCCAAGATCCTGGAACCAAAATGAAAGGGGACGAGAAAATTTAGTCCTGATAACTCTGTCTATTGTCCTCTGTACAACAACCAATGGTAGCATGTTCTCTACGGTGCTCTAAATGCAGCTCTCCTCTCTGCTGGTGTGCAGAAACTCCAGATGCAGATAAGACTGCCTTGCCTTAGCAATGTCTGTGCAATGCTGGCTGAGTTTCCATGACTCATGAGTCCTAGCTGTCTTTCAAAGAAGTAGCACGGAGATGTGACGATATTACGATGAATGAGCTGCAAACGAGGGAGGAGTTAGGCACAGAAATGCTGGAGGTACTGTCAGCAATTATGTACATGGGAAGTTCAAAACCAGAAAAAAGACACAATATGTGTTTTTCCAGATGTGTTCTAATACAGAATTTGAAGGCATTCAAATATCCAGGCAAGGATACAGGGGGCTTAGTGTCACAGCATTAATTCTTCTAATCTGTTTAATACTTGGTTTTCAGTCTCGCTGAAATTGCAAGACAAAATGAGTTCAGCTGTCTCATCTAGTTGACTGTAGACCTTTATCCATCTCAAAAATGTCATATTTGTGTGTCTCTGGAAAAATCCCAGGACTGGAACAGTAGGGAGGTAGGGCTTCTGCTGGCCAGGACTAGTTACATTTTCAAAACTGCGGGCAGAAGTTATGACTCCATCTGTAGGCTGTGCTGCAATATGCAAATCTGCAATATGGTGCTGCAAGCCAGGAGTGCAGTGAATTGCAAGAGCTGTGTCCCAGCGGAGCTCCTATTGGAAATGACAGGGATAGCACATGTGCATTTGAAGTCAGCATTAGGTTCCATGGTAAGACTTCATCTTGTTTTAGGTGGTGGCAGTGAGTATGACTAGCGATAGCATTATTTGCACATGAATCCTCAGCAGTGTAATTTTATTTCTTCATTCAAAAGCAACTTCATTAAGACTTCTCTGAGATCTGGGTCACAGGTTGTAAAACCACTGTACGGATGGTCAAATTAACCACCACAGCTCTGTACCCACACCATCCTACAGCAAGATCAGCCAGTGCAAGGGCACTGTAGGTCTTTGTTTTATAATTTAAGTAAACAAGCATTCTGGTGAGGTTTTACCAGAGTCACTGAAATTTTCACCAACAGTTGGGTCACTGGAAATGTTCACTAGTCCCCTTCTAAAATAAATTGTGCAATTATTTAAAACTCTGCAAAGAGGACTGAAAGCCTTAGCAGCTTCTAATAATGAAGCTCCTAAATTACTATACCATCTTGCAATGGGCAGATATTGTTGATTCGTGTTGCTTTGTTACCCAACTAGTCCCAGCATCATGTTGTGTAAATTTCATTGTGTTAAATCTGTTATGGTAAAATGTCACTTGAACAGTGAATGGCAGGACTACCCCAAAGTATAGGCTGTGTATGTTAAAGGGATGCCCCTGGGTTTATTGTAAGTGTTGATGTCACTGGGAAAATGGTTTGGAAGACGCATCCTAGTTGCTTAGAATATGCAGGCTCCTTTGGTGCAGTAAAGAGAGGAGCAGGTTTCCTAACTTATCAGGACATAATCATATTCATTGTCCTGGTGACCGGTAAAAGTCACTTTCTTGGCAGGCATGCAGATTAAGGCATATTCAGTTTCATGGTTGCTGTTTATCATGGGGGGGGGTTCCGTAAGGCCATGATTGATGGTGGCGTAGCATATCTCATTAGGATGAGTCAAGTCTCTTTCTTCAAGATTGTCCTGATAATGAGAAGAGAGAGCAGTATTAAAAATCTCTTGCCCTGCACTGAAACTGAAGACTATACAGTGAGTGAGACTCATGTGGTAGCACTGTTGCTAGCCCAGTACTGAGTGCCTGACAACAATATTCACTGTTGTGGCCAAATCTGCAATCACTTCAGTATTGTGTAAACTGCAGTTTACCATGCGTAGGAGCATCCACTTATGCATGCTTGTTGTCTAATGGAATGTAAAATTGCAGACCTGATCTTCAGGGTCATTAAAGTTTCCCATCTTGTTTTGGGGGGCAGTAAGACAGTTACCCCCCTTGGTAAAGAGCTCAATTGTGCTTCAGAAGTAGTTGCGCTTGGAAGACTGTTCAAATACTGCTTATGCATATGCAGGGATAAATTCAGAGGTGAACACAGTCTAAGCTGGTGTAACTTACACCATCTCTGTGTTCCCCACAATCAATATATATATTAGCCTAATTTACACTTAGTCTAGGGGCCATTTAGAATAATTTAAGAGAGACGCACCCATTTACTAGCATCTAACATACACCTAACTCCTTTACACATCACCTCTGTGTTTGACCTTCTGAGTACAGGAAAGCCAAAATTGGTGCAGCTTGCAGGCTGTTGTGCAGAGGCCTGTGCTATAAGTTATTCAAGATAACAAGAGTCTAGCTGTCCCTGTAACACAGAACTGCTTGTACAAGTCAGCAAAAGTCAAGGACGAAGACTGACTTAATCCAAACCAAAAAGTCTCTTGATGCCACCCAAGGACTGGAGTGAGATCAAATCAGGTAAACAAGAGGAGTGTTGGACTGGAAACCATGTAGGTGTGTCATAAATTGGACCTAGCTAGTAGACAAAATAATGAAGAGATGGGTATTCCTTCCATCACTCCTTTCAGGGTTGTTAATAAAAGGATTTCAGGGGAAGAATCAAGTTGGTGGACTGGGAGGACAGGAAGGAGCAAACTTCACCATAATGATTACGATCACCACCATCTCCTGGGACCCCCAGGTCTTTGTTGTCCTGACCAGATTGAGCCAGAGGGAGGGATACTAATGATACTGCCACTTGACTGGCTCTGGCTAAATCCCAGACACCACCTGGAATGTGAGACTTTGGTTCCTGCTGTCCTCCCTTCCCCCATGTGTCCTTTTTCTTCCCCACCTTGTTTCTTCTCTTTTCTAGCCCTCTTCTTTTGCCTTCTCTTTGATAAGTCTGGATTAGCTGGCCACTACTGCATATTTTGGAACATTTCTGTAAGCTTATGACAGAGAGCTAAAAGTAATGCCCTAAACAGACCATTGCTGGTACGAGTTTTCCAGATCTTGGAGTGGGCCTACGGGGCCTATGTTTGCTTGAGTAGTGAGAATGAAAGTAAGTCAGTACACAAGACAAAAGCTGCATTTTTCTCTCTTTGCTTGTTCTTTTTTCTCCCTTTTTTTGGTGTGTTCTTCTTGTGTGCCTTAAAGGATTGGACTTTACAGCAACAGCTTCAGCCCATCTCAATTAACTTCCTCTCTTTTCTCCACAAAAGGAGTTATTTGCCCTCTTTAATTCCATCTAAGAGCCTGTCAGGCAGGGGATTTTCCTTCTAAAAGCTTTATACAGGGAAAGAGAAAGGGAACAAGGGCTATTAACATGAAAGCCTTGTTTAATACTTCAGTTAAGGCCTTTGTAATATGTTTTTCTGTATCTTAAATAAAAGATTAAGGTTTTTAATAATATGGTGGCCATGGGAGTAAGCAGGCAGAGGTCTCTGTGCTTGGAACTCCAAATCTGTTTAACTGTTTAGTGTTGTACAGCAACAGGGTCATGTTAGTACTGTTGACTGGTTGGACCCATTAATTCTATCAAAATTAACATAACAAGGCCAAGGGACCGGAAGAGTGAAGAGAAGCAGGAAAAGCCACTAAAAGGCGTAGGTAGAAGTATCACTTGCTCCTCCTCTGTCTATTCCGCATGCTCATTTCTCTGTGTGTGTGTGTGTGTGTGTGTGTGTGTGTGTAAATAGATAATAGATGAAAGAGGTTTAACTTATTCCAGGGGGGATATGTGAGGGGGCAAAAGTATTCAGGGCTGGGGGAAACATATTTAGTTGTAAACGAGATCTGAAATCATTAAGCAGCATTAAACATGGACCTCTATGGTGCCACTTTTAGTCATTTGTATGACTAGAACTGTACTTAAGTAGGTCCTACTTAAGTAGGTCCTACTCAGTTAGGTGCTTTCTGTAGCCACCCTTTATATTATAGAGATAGAATGGTAGTCTGTCCTCCACTATGCTAATGTCTTCAAGGAATCGTCCTCCATGTTCTCTATCAACAGGTATGAACTGATGAAGAAAACACAATCCCTGAAGGCTTTCCTAGGTTTTATACAATATTGGACACAGAAGCGGGTCATCTTTGTGTTTGTACAATACCTACCATAGCAGGGTCTTGGTCTGCGATGGGGGTTCCTAGATGAGACTGCAATACAAATAATTAGTAGTACATATTGGGTTAAGAGCTACTTTTTACAGCTACTTTTTTGTTTAATGTAGCTGTCTGACTGGATTGGACATGCTCAGTAAAGTTGCTTCCCTAAATGGGTACTGTGGCAGAGTGTATTAATCAGAGGGTGGCTGGAATCCGGGACACAGTGAATTATTCTCTTCCGTAGCTGGCTTTGTCTGGCAGTGTGAAGACTGGAAGCAGCAGCAGCATGCCTCCTGCTTGACTGTGAAATGAGAATATGTAGATTCTATGGTACCCATGAGTCATT
Organism: Chelonia mydas; assembly: GCF_015237465.2. Taxonomy (NCBI): domain Eukaryota; kingdom Metazoa; phylum Chordata; order Testudines; family Cheloniidae; genus Chelonia; species Chelonia mydas. The sequence continues at coordinate 187,912,834 of NC_057849.1, read as the reverse complement.
ATCACCAAAACCTACAGGCTTTTTCCTATACTTTCTCCTCTTCACCGTCAGCCCCCTGATCAGAATATCAGCCCTGACTAATTCTGCATAGTAATGTGAGATGGACCCCTGTGCTTTAATCCAGCTGTTTTCTGCTCATCTGCGGAAAACCTACTGAAGGGTACAACTTCAACCCATCCTTCCCCATGACAAGGTTCGAAAGACCTCCCAGATCTGGTCTGTTTACTCCCCTTTTCTCCCACCTGGGGTATTAGGGAAGTCCTACCAAGGATTTAGCCAGCCACTCAAAGATTTCATACTTTACTCTTATACTGGAAGGTTTAATCAAAAGCTTTCCAGCTCCAAGGCATTGTCCTAAAACTGCAGAAAAGCTTTCATTACCTTAGTGGCAGCTGGGGCACTTCCCTGGGCCTGTGCTGGAGAGAGAAAAGCAAAACGTGTAAATTTCAAGCCTTTGGCACAGGCACATCATGGAGGCAGGAGAGACAAAAGTGTGAGAGACTGGCTATCAAAGGGACAAGGAGAACTCTGTTCTATAACAGGACTCTCACAGATACAGACCTTGCTTCATCAACACAATCCCTGGAAAACTACCAACCTGTGTGAAACTGACCGTGGAAAAAGGTTAGAAACTTGTCACAGACGGCTGAATAAAATTCACATGTATAAGCAGTTTTAGTTACCTTTTTCTGAGCTTAGTGTGGACTTCAGACTGCTCTCACTGCATTATAAAACACAGCTCTATGCCTTTTGATGCTTTCCCTTTTGTTTTTGACTGGGCAGGCTCAGAGACTGCCCCTGATAGAGAGGGGGATCCTTTGTACTTTCCTAGCTCAGTGATGCTCTGTAGTTCGTACTGCATAATCTTGTCATCCTCAGTAATGCAAGATTGTTCCTTTTGACTATATAGTTTTATCCTGCCTATGTTTGTGTAGTAAATATGGATCTAAGCCTGGTAGTGTATGGGATGTTCTATATGGCAGTGAGTATGTTAGCCGTTCTGCACAGTGGTTTGGTGGACTGTATGCAGAGTTCATCCTGGTGACTGTTTCTGTTCCAATTGTTGATGTATAAATGGGGAATTGTCAACATCATCTTTATCAACTGATTTACACTTCAGTACATGTGGTTTGTTTCTTGTTCTTAGGCTTGCTAGACTATTTGCTGTTTCTGTAAACTTGGAAAGCCAAACTTTCAGTTTTGGGCACCTAAAATATACATCAAGTCTAGTATAAGTCAGTACAGTATTAAGGCACTGAAAACAGGTATTTAGGCTCTGGCATGTATCTTTGAGTGGCTTGCTATATCCTTGGTAGGACAGGCTAATGTTTTCTTTCTGATCTCCTTATACTGTACTCACTTTGGTGCCTACATGTGGATATCTTCCCCCTTTGAAATTTGGTTTCACTGTGTTTTATCAATACTAATATTTTGCACTTTAGCAGCACCTTCCATCAAAAGATCTCAGACACGTTAGTAATATTCCTATTAGTACTTACTTGCTGAGCACCAAATTGGGGTTGCCACTGCACAGAATTAAGTGGAGACATAATTTCTGCCCTCAGCAATTAGTCTAAGTAAAGCAGTAAGAATTCCAGTGCATTTGCGGTGGGGAAAGATCATGCCTCTTGAAAAGAACAGGTAATAGATTTCAGGTAAGTCATGTAACCTCACTATGTGTCAGAGAGAAACAGTGGCAGAGTCTGAGCTGAAACTCAGATGATCTGACTCATGTTCTAGCCACTAGACAATTCTTCCCCTTTTCTGCATTTCAATTATGAAAAAATGTTACTCAGAGACCGGATAGTCTGTGAATCCTCAAATGATTTTGATTCTTAGAGTAAGGTTTTGACCATGAGACTATTTTGTCTAAACCTAAAATTCAGGGAATCTCACTTAAAACTCTTTTTTTAATTGCATCTTTTACCATGCATTCTTTTTCAGGACCTGAAACTTAACTTTGGTGCCCTTAAAAGTCAACCCATCTTAAAGAAAAGGTTTTCATAACACCGTGAGTCATCGACACTGTGAATTTTGCCCTGTTTAGGGGTTTGTTCTAAAAGACTTGCACAATTCTAAATGTGCTCACATGCTGACATGCATATGCTCAGGCATGTACTTAAAGTGCCAAAACACTCATCCATATTTACAGTAATATTAATATCACTAGCTCTTGTGAGTTGATACAAGTGCCTGAACGCATTTCCAAAAGCACAAGCATGGTGCTGTACTTGTTGGTATAGACCGTGTAAGTGGGCATGCCCAGACAGTTGCACAGGAACGCTGCTACTGTCCATGACCTAATGCAGTAAACAGCCTCTCTTTCATGATACCTAGCAATCTGGAATTCTTCCTTGATTATCATGTGTGATCTTGGAGGCCTTAAAATTTCACCTCTCGTGTAAGGTGGCTTCCCTAAGTTCACAGTGAATTCCCCTAAAAATGATTCTCCCTTCCTGCAATGGTATTTTCAGGCTAGAGTGTAACTGTTAGTGCAAATAGGCCAAATTCGCCATTGTTGTAAATGACAGATACTCTTTGGGTATAAATTGGTCAGTGAACAGGAACAAAGTAGTTTAACTTGCATTCCCTGGGCATGCCAAACCATGGGTAACTGAAAAATCAAGGTGACTGGGGAGGGTTTAAGATAGAGCCGGCACTCTTCCAGGTTTATCTTATCCTCTGTTTCTAGCTGTTTATGGTACATGTGCGTCACAAATTACACTCATTTTGCATACCCGTGCAATTCCAGATAAATTCAGGCTATGCTACTTTATATCTTTCACAACTAGGATGAAAGCATAACTGCCAGTTAAACTGGGGGCCTGGTATAAAGCTGACAGTTGTTGGCTGTGGGCACCATTCAGCATTGGATGCCAGGTGTTCCAAGGCAAGTACTAATTCTACAGCAACGTGAAAACAGCCCTGAATATCCTGCACGTTGTTACTGTTTCTTTAGTGTGAGTCTGGCAATTGGTCTATGGACTGTGGCAAAGGGGGAGTATATTCCCCATCTGTGTTGAGTGCTTGTACATGGACCTGTAGCCTGACTAGGACGTGAAATGCATGAGAGGTTTCCCCTATGTGTCGTAGTTAATTATGAGAATTCTGGGATACCATGTTGACAAAGGCACTGCACTGCAAATGGCTAAACGCTTCTTCCAGTGTTTAGGAACGGCTGGTCCTGCCTGAGAGGGGAAATCCGCTGAAGCCACAGCCACATTTTGCTTACCATGCTGGTGTGGGCGTCTCCTCCTCCTGAGGTCGGCACATGATTCTAGGCTGGAAAATAAAAGGAGGCAAGCTTGGTAGTGATGAGAGAGGTGGTCAAAAATGTTGTTCGAAAGACTTTTGACAGTTTCTGTGAGAATTTCAGTCTTGCTTAAAAAAAAAAAAATTAAATAAGCCACTGGGGAAAATTAAAATGTCTCTCTGGCTGCCTGTTTGGAAGGTTGTAGACAATTTCACTTTGCCACAGAAAGTGACAAAAGCTTTTATTGAAGGCTGCTAAGGGAGAGTGTTGGGGCGCTCTGCCACCCCTCCCTTCCCCCACAGTTCTGAGGAAATGAGGCAGAACACAGAGGCCCTGGGTCTGGTGAGAGAGAGACATGAGACTTGTCCCAGAAATTGATTCCCTTTTTTTCATCCACTTCTAGCTGATGGTCCCCCACAGCATTTACTTTCTCCAGCCAGATGCACACAACCTGTGGGGATGGCCTGCTCTCTTCTCCCAAAGATAGGTTGACGTGGGTTATCTTCCCCAGCTTCTCCCCTCTCTCGCTTTTTTTTCCATCCTGCCCTCGCTCTGTGAGCATACCTCCTGACACATGGAACTGTTAGGAAGAGAGGGAAGAAGGCACATGGCTCCTTGTCTATGGTGGGCCTGACAAGGGGGAAACAGGAGCACTAATCCTGGCCCCCATAGTGGTAGTGTTGAATGGCCACAGCAGAAGGAGCTGAGAGCCACTCATGCCTGCCTACAGTGGCAAGTGGGCAGAGAAAGAAACTAGGAGATGGCAGATTCCAATCACATTTCATGGTTGCTGAAACCTGGGGTCTTATCCCCAGCCTGGTAGCAACTCCCTGGAGATTTGCAGCAAGGACATACAGCTCTGGGCTCCTGCAGGTAATCTGCTCCAAGTTCTGACTAGTGAGAAATTGCTCTAGAAAGTTGGTAGTGACCACAGGCATTTAAATTGAGGATGTGGGAGAAACACAAAAGGTGCTATAAGGGCTGATTGTAGCCGTGAAACAGGAGGTGGCTGGAAGACACAAGTCAGTGACAGCCCAGCCTTAGTGCATGTAAAGGGAAGTGTTCCATCATTTTTTATATAATTCTCAAGCACTGTATAAATCCAAGTGCTAATTATTGTTCGTCCTAATTAATAGCATTACAACAGAGTCCTGCATTTTTAGGCACCTAAATGTCTTTGAAATCTTCCCCCAAAGCTGTTTGGTGTAAAGAAGCTGCTTGTAGGACTAGTGCTCTGTCCTACAAGCCTCCCAGAGACTGTTACAGATGCAGGAAGTGGCTGAGTCAAAAATAGAAATGTACAGCTTAAAACTCATTTTGATGAAGACAAAAGGCCAAATATGGGGTGAGGGGAGAATGAAAAGCAGAAAATAGGGTCAAGAAACATAATAGTGGAGAGCTGATGGGCCAGTGGATTAATAACAGGATGTGAAATCTTTAAGCTCTAGGTTACCATTTCCCTGCTTCCAGTATGTGTTGGTACCAAAGAGAATGTTACTCTGGTAACTTTACTGTGGCTTGGGAGAAATGAGTTCCTGATCTCATTGTAGTTCTTAGTCGATGTACATCTCAAAACCCACCGCTACAGTTGGTACTGATTGGCACCCGCTTCAGTCATCACAGCAGGGATGCCAAGGACTGAATGGACTTAAATGTCCCTTTCGTTCCTAAATGGGGGCTTCCTTGGTCAGGATGGCAGCACATTGATGGGTAGAGTTGCAGCTGTGTGGGACATTTAGCCTGCTGTTGCACGGTGCAGACCTATTGAACATAATATTTTTAAAGGGCCCTGATGTGTCAGCTGCTCTTCTGGTTAATGATGATTAAAAGTTTCAGGATAGTGGAGTTCATTATGGAGTTACCCACCTAGCATTTTTCATTTTCTCTATGAGATCAACTTTCCCAAGGTCCTGAAAATGTATTCTTTGCTCCTGGCCAGCACTTTGGAACAGGAAGCATAGAGGCAGCTCCGCAGATGCCTTCCAAAAAAACTACACAATGCTGAATGAGTGTTGGGACAGGACACAAAAGTCTACACAGCAACTAGACATCCCATGGCTGGCCAGCGTTAACTGACTCGGGCGTGGGCTGCTTCCTTGCTTGTGTAGGCTATAGCGCTCGGGCTGGAACCCAGGCTCTAAGACCCTGTGGGGTCTACACAGCAATGAAACAGCCCCTCAGCTCAAGGCCACAAGCCAGAGTCGGCTGGCACAGGCCAGCCGCAGGTTTTTCTTTGCTGTGTAGAAGCACCCTAAGTGTTCAGTGGGATCAGTATAGACTTGATGATGGACTGGATGGAGTATCAGACCTTGCCAAGAGTGCATGACTGTTCATGTCCACAGGCTGCCAACCTGTAAAGACACACAAACCCTAATCCTAGTACAGTTACTGAGATAATTCTCTAGCCCAAATGGCAGCTATTTATGCTTTCAAAACAGAGGAGCTTTAGTTCTTCTTTGGTTCCTTTTGTGACCATGAAATGCATGCAGCCAGGCAACCTCCTGCCAAATAGGATGAATTTCAGCAAAGCTCTAGACCTTTACCATAATAAGGAGTATTTAACATGTTTATTCAAGCCTTGTGTAACCTGGGATCAGACTTTCTCATTGTTGCAAGTTGTCACTCTAGTCCCTTGCGGTGGTGAGGGAAGTTGAATGATGGATCAAATAGATGTGGATTTGTCAGCATGCAGGAGGTTATAACAGACAAAAATTATCACAGTCAGGATCCTTCCTGCCATGTGAAAGCAATCTGACGAGCCTTGACAGTCAAGCTGAGTCAGGTCAGGTAGTGATAACAGCAATTATAAGTTGTGCTATGGAATCATTAAATACAATCTGTCATGGGTAACAGAGAGCACATACATCTAATGTCCTTCCTATATTTCCTTCATCCAGCACTTGTTCATCAGAGGAAGAGACTGGTAAGGGGAGAGAAGCAGGCATGAACTGAGATGCAGAGCTGCATTTGGGGTTTAACTGCTTCTCTGCTGGAGCCTCTTCCTTGCACCTCGTGTGGGACTTACTTAAATGGATGGTTTCATTTGCTGTATCATTAGACAGTGCAAATGTCTGCATTGGCATTCAGTTTTCCCACATTTTTCTGATTGAATGCTGCTTGAAAGCACGTGTGTAAAATTTTTAAGAATTTAAGTCCCATTTTCAAAAGTGATTTAGGCACTTCTGCACCATAGTAAGCATTGAAAATTAATAGGGTTTCAGTTTTTAAATGCCTAAGTCATTTTTGAAAATGGGACTTAGGTGCTCTTAAAAAATTTGTCCTGTTTTTAACACTGGAATTAGACAGGTGTAGTAAGGTTATTGTTTCTTCCAGTCCTCTCATTACTCAGAGTAGTAACCAAGTACTTTGTCCAAAAGGTTGAATTTTGGTTTGGAGATTTTGACGGCAACAACAAAGGAGCTCATTTGGCTTTCCTAAGGCATAAGCTGACTCTGAGCCATCAGCGCATTCTGAGGTAGTCTATTTTTGATCTACTAAAACCACAGCCAAAAAACCACCAAGGCAAAGCCTTTTCCCCTTAAAAACTGCTTCTGTCAGTTCGTGCCGACATGTGCATCACAGAGGAAACCACACATTTGCCCCCTACGTCTTGTTTTCTGACAGCACCTGCCACCTTCTGTGTGGTGTATGAAACAAAGAACAAGAAGCCTGGCTTGAAAGATAATAGCCATTGTGGTAAATGGGAATGGCTTTGAGGAAGTTCATGTCTGAGAAATGACTTCTAACTTTTAGAAGACTGGCATATCCCAGCCTGTGACCCTGGTGAATGACTAAGTTCAGCAAATGCAAATTGTGGACAGTGGCTAGCAAGGCCAGAATAGTGAAATGCAGTTTATTGCCAAGTACCATGGAAGTCCTAAACTGCCCCAATCCAGTGTAGTTTGCAGACTGCAGTTCTCACAGGGCAAACCTCTCTTTGTTGAGTGAAAAACAATTATTTCCATAAAGAAGTCTCCAAAAGTTATAATCCAGTGTATTTGGGTGACCGAATGCACCCCTAGATTGTCACCGTACACACCATTCTAATAATGTTTTCTACAAAATATGTCTTTTGAGGTATCATTTGAAAACTAATAACTCACTGGTCAATAATATGATGAAATGTGTGTAGCAACATTATCTGTAAAGTTATGAATTCCCCCTGAGTAATGTTGGTAGCACATGTTCAAATCCATGTAGCCCCAATTAGGTAGGACTAGTCAAGCAGGTCTTAAATAAAGGAATGTGTGCATACCTCAATTTATGTATAAGTGGTAAACAAGGTCCTTGAAACAGCAAGAGGGAGACAAGGCAAAACTGCATTTTAGCAAACAGCATGAAACCTCTTTCATGATGAGACCCCCCATGTCTCCATGCTGGAAAGACCTTTATCTAAGGATTAACCTTCAGGAAAATGCATTTCAAAGGGTGACAGAACTATTAAAGTGAGGGGGCAAAACTACCCCGTATTATATCTCCCTGTCCATCTCTCTCTCTTTTCCACCTAAGAAGACAAAAGACACAGACTATGGACTTTGGGAGCAAATCCTGCCCTGAAACTTGCTCAGCAATGTTGCTGGGAACCTGTTGTAAGAATGTTACCTTCAACAAGTCTAGTTTGTGAAGTTTAGAAAGTGTTTTATCTTTAACATTTTAGAAAGTGTTTTATCTCTTGTAACTATTTCTGAGTTTAACACTTTAATACCTAAAAAGAAAAGGAGTACTTGTGGCACCTTAGAGACTAACAAATTTATTGGAGCATAAGCTTTCGTGAGCTACAGCTCACTTCATCGGATGCATCGGACTAACATGGCTGCTACTCTGAAACCTGCTTTAATACTTGAACTCACTTAAAATCTATCTCTTTATAGTTAAATGAACTTGTTTTATTCTTTAATTAAAACTAATCTGGTGTTGTCTTTAAACCGAATGATGTGAGTAGCAGACTGTTGTATGTTGATCCCCTAAGAGGGGTAATGGACCTAATGTATCTGAACTGCCCAGGAGAGGGCCGGACATTGCAGAACACGCATTCTTGGGAGGAAAATCAGGACTCGGAGTATGTTGGGGTCACCCTGCAAGTAGTAACCAAGGCTACTGGAAACCAGAGCATGGCTGATGTTTGGTAATAGGCTGCTGGGGTCAGAGTTGCTGGACCATGCCTGTGGCTGTATATAGACACTCTGGGTGTGCCCTGCACACTATTTGCCTGTTTATGAGCGGCCCAGGTGGCAGCTGTTGCAGCAAAGCATTGTAAGGCACTGCAGGTTGAGGTCAGGGGTGAAATACCCCCTCGCTGGTCTGGATTGCACCCCGGAATGTCATCGGGTGACTATTTCTACTTTTATTGAATGAAATCTGTATCTCTATAGTACTGTGGGGAACAGCCCCTTGAGAGAGTTTTCTTGGTGGTACCATAGCTACAGATATAGTATGGAACAGTGGCACATTGGGATGTGACTAAACTCTAGAAATATCCCATGAGTTCATCTGCCAGAGCTAGAAGGGGAACATCTACGACCATCTCCCACCTCTTGGTGACATCAGCTGAGAATTTTGGCTCTGAACTGGCATCAAACCTTTTAGAAACCGTTACTCCCCATCCCCTCCCCAGCAGAGCTGGACCTGCAACTTGTTGGTGCTAGACGTACATCTCCTATGTATGCCCTATGAGAAACTAGGTGATTTTAAATAGAGTATTTCTCTTACTTGATACAGTCAAGGGATCCCAAGAATCTTAAACAGCCAGTGTGATGTCTTTTCTTATGTTTGCAGCCTACTATCCCGTATAACTGTACAAGACACTGTCCTTAAGGAACACATGCTAGGGATAGGAGACAGGACTGAGACTCAAGATCTGGGTTTTCATAGATTTTTTTAAGGTTCGAAGAGACCGTTGTGATCATCTAGTCTGACCTCTTTTCCTGGCTCTGCAACTGACCTGTGTGACCCCAGGCCAGTCAGTTGAAATGTGCCTCATTTTCCCCATCTGTAAAATGGGGTTGATACTTACCACGTCAGTGAAGTGCTTTGAGAGCTACGGATGAAGAGCTTTATATAAGAGCTAAATATTATAATGAGGTAATTTTCTGTCTTTAAACATATTGAGTACAATTTTACTTGGCCTTGATTAGCAGATCATCTCAGTTAAGCAACAGATTTCTGATGGCCCCTTTAAGTGATCATAAAAGACAGGTTCGGTCTTGGGTGCCATTTGTCCCTGTTTAGTTCCTACGTTTCACAAAATATCTATCAGCTTTAGCCCTTCTCCTTAGTCTCTTACACCAATCTTTGAACATAAATGGATATTGAACCTACCTCATTTTTGGTAGGCAGTTCCCCATCCTTTCAAAGAATCTCAGCAGCTCTGGAAAGCAGGTAGTTTCTTCTTTTTGACTCCTGTTTTAGTTGTATTTTCTACCAGGACTTTTGTAAATCAAAAACCTAGTGGGCAGGTGGAATCACTTTATGACACCATCTTCATGTGCACCCAAATTCAGCATACCAAATCTCCACTGCAGATCATCTCTTTTTGACAAGTGTGGGTGTGGACAGGAAGACAGAAGGGAAGAATGACTGCTGTCACTTCCTGAGATGCTGGAGTGAGAGAGAAGCCAGTTTGTTGCTCATGGCCTCTACCCTCAAACAAGGAGAAGCTGAGTTGTTACTGGGATGTGAGACTAAAACACCACTGCTGGGTTTTCTTACCAAACAGAAACCACAGTCTCTTGTTACCCAGCTTTTCTGAGAAACGGAGCGACAAAAGTTAGTTTAAAAAAAAAAAGGGCAACAAAAAAACCAAAACTCAACATCAATACTGAATCTCAGCTATATTTCATTTTTGCTTTCTTTTTATGATTCCACTAGGAGAGCAGCACAAAAACTCTCCTTGCTTTTATTTGTTTGCTCAGAGCCAATGGAGTTACAGGAAAGAATGAGACCTCTGAACAATGGAGGAACCTGAAACAAAATCAGTCAGAGGGGAGAGCTCAGGGATCCAGTGCTTCTTAAATAAGCCATTTTATCGTAGATATATTGATGGGGGGACACTGATAAGACGCCATTGGTGATGCAATAAGGCATGAAGCACTGCAGCAGAGTCACCTGAAGTGCAGATCTAACTAGCAGAGAGTGGTTAACCAAAGAACTGACTCTGTCTAAAGATGATTTCACAGCACATGCTGCAGGGTGCGCGCTTGTGGCTTTACAGGTGAACATGTTGCACTGTGAGAGATGTGGCAGCTAAGCAACTTCTCTCTCAGTCTTTTATCTATGCTACACTTGCTAACTGTGTGTTTACAGTCTTAATTAACAGGTGTTAACTGTAGCCTACTCTGACAGAGGGTTGTCCCGGTTCATGCCCCCTGGTAGCATGGCACGGTTCTACAGGCACCCAGCCCTCCACTCCCTCTGGAGCCTTGCAGTAATTTGCTCATAGGCCAGAATAGTTAAAGGACAGTTCCTCCTTGTGGGATTTTATTTATTACGCCTTTCCAAACTACAGACACTTTGGTCTCCTTATCCTGGTCATGTTGTAGGTCTCCAAATCCCAGCATGGATTTAGAGGGTTTACTATGATACTGCAAGTGCTGTGCCTCGCTGCTTGCACGCATTCGGTCGACCAACACTTGAGCATGACATCAAGGACCTTCATTTGGATACAGGATCCTTTACTTCTTCCTGTCCTAAACTGTTGCATGGCGTTGCAGTTAAATGGATGTTTGCCTCACTCTAGGAATGGCTGAAATTCTGTGGTGGATGAAGTGAGAGCCTTGTTTTGAGTCCAGGTTACTGGCAGCTCCTTGAAACTAGACACTGAAACCCCAGTAATGCGTTACATAACTCTCTGCTTCATGAAACTTGTCTATGCTGCACAGGTACAAGAGCTGAATGTATTTGAATGTGGCTGTTTGTTCGGAGAACAGATTGTGATTTTTTTCCTGAACGTATTCATTCTGCAATATTTTTCAGCAGTTTCATTCGTGGCCTGGGTTGCTTAGGTGGGATAGTTCACATGAATCCCACAGCATTGTTACTGTTCCACGACTGGGTGAGAATAAGTCTGAAGTCTTCTGTTGAGTTACTTTGAACTGGAGAGAGAATCTAGATCATTATTAAAAGGGTTAGAATGTTTAACTGCATATTAAATTAGGATAGCAATAAGAGTCAATGTGTCGTTTCTCACATAGTGGCCCCTGTCAAACTCTTACAGCTTTGCCTTTGCATAGTTATTACCACAGTATTCCAATGAATTAGGGAATATAGGCTTCTTTGTACCAGTATAAGGAATATAGTAAATCAGTGTTATAATAACAAAAACAGTCCAGCTACAATATCTATCCTTTACCATAATGTTGAATGGTTATTTTTATTCTTCTATAAAAGTTTATTCACTCTGGGTGAATAAAATTTTGTGAGGCACTGAAGCCGGAAACTATGTATTTGGGTTGTTGTTACGACTTCAAGCCAGGGGGTTCCAGCACCTGTGCTTCCTGCAAATGGCAATTCAAACTCTTAATGGTGACCATGGTAGAGTTTTAACAAATAATAAAATGAAGTTCCTGTTTTGATCACTGGATGGTGCAGTTCAGTTGGAGAAGCTTCAGTTAAATATTATAATATAATAATTATATAACACTACTAATTGAAGAAACTGCATTAGCTAAGCCTGAAATATATCTGGGCTTTTCTCTCTACAGATCAGTATCCCGTTAGTGAAAAATGTGGGAGCTAAGGCCAGACTTGATGTAAGTGCATGCATGCATGTAAGTCAAATTTCATTGACTTCAGTGGAGCTGTGCTGGCTTAACGCAGGTATGAGAAATTCTGACACCTTGAGAAATTATAAATTTGATAGTTTGTAAACTACAAAATTCACCTGTTCAGAACTACAAGTTCTTCCTGTCACTTGGAATCAGTATTCCAGTGTTTAATTCTGCAGCTAAAGCTATCTGAATTTCTAGCATCTGGAAAATTGTGCTGGAAATCTCACAAGGACAGTCTTTCTTAAATTTCAAGTACTTAATATTTTTGGTTGGGCCAGAAACACTGCAAAGGGAGAACAGCTTCCTAGCAGGAATCAAGCAGCAGAGTGGGACACTGAAAATGATAAATGTTTTAAAAAAATAAATAAATAAACCACACTGTCAGGATCTCTTTAAAAAGAAAAAAGAAGTATGAAAGCATGAAGTGATTTGAGTTTCATTTAAAGTGGCAATGAAATATTGAGAATATGGTTCCTTCTTAAATCCAGGCCAGATTACTTGTTCCTGGTAGCAGTGTGATATGTTTGTCTTACAAAGACACCCTAGAGAGCATATTTAGGTATTCATAAAACAAGCAGCCTATTCAAATCCACAATAAAAATGTTTTTTTCTAATCATATAGTAATACTGATATTTAACCCTTACATTCTTATAGCATTAATGAATTAATCCTCAGAATGAGAGCTAAGACACAACAGGAAATGTTTTTGTGAACATTTTGGAGAATTTGGAATAATATTTTGATTTGGGCCTGCTGTTTTTGTTTGCCTTTCACAAATATTTGTGCAACTCAGAGATTGTTTGAATATTCATACAAGGACCATAAATTTCAGGCCTGCATCTAAGATTTGCTTAATAAAAAAACAATTTTTTGTGTGTGCCGTAACAGTTTATAAAAGGTCATCCAGTCAGGAAACCGAAAGAACACCATAGGATTCAGGTAATCAATTGACGTCTAAGAAGCAAATTCTGAATAGAGAATAACTGAGTGAAGGCTGTTTGTGAGCAATCTACAGGCTGAGATTTGCTGGCTTAAGCTACCGAAGAATTTGCATTATCAACAAATTAATACAAATAATGACCTGTTTACAGACAACTGACAGTGAGAATAATGGACTAAACTAACCAAATGAAGAGATTCATAAAAATAGCTCTAAGTTCTACCCACAACATCCAATGATGTAGGTTTGTATTACTCCTGTTGTACAGATGAGGAAATTGAGGCACAGAGAGAATAAGAGACTTGTTTAACTTGTTTAGACTTGTTTAACACTACCCAGAAAATCAGTGGCAGGGATTCAAATTTGGGAGTACCTAGCTGCCAGTCATGTGGTCAGTCTTCCAGACCATGCTGCCTCTCTAAGTTTTAACTATCTTTTATGTGCATTCTGAACCATTAAAAATTAGAGTAAGAACTATGGCCAGAATTGTCAAAAGGCTTGGTACCCACAATTACAACCGTGTGAACCAAAAAATGAAAAAAAAAAAAATCATTGTGAGTAAAATTAAACATTTTATTTGACTTGAAACCGAACATTTTGTTTGGCTTTTGAGTTTAATATTTTTACAAAATTGCAGTAAAAATCCTGAACAAAATGTGGCATTTTCTTCTTGAAAATGTGAAAATGAAACATTTTGATTTTTTTCTGATTTTATTTATTTATTAACCAAAATTAGTCAATGAATTTGACACAAATTTGCGAAATGTTTTGGTTGACCCAAATCCGCATTTTTCAGCCAAGAAAATGTTTTGGACAAAAATTTTCAGCCAACTCTACCCACAATCTATACCACATTGTCAAGAGTTTGGCGCCCATTGCGTTAACGTTGAAAGCTGTTGTATGAGCACTTAGGAAATTCTGGCCTTTCTCTTTAGCTGCCTGCATGGGAGCAGAGCTCTTTTGAAAATCTGAGCTTGAGCTTGTCTGAAAGTCTAGTGTTCTGTCTTCAGGACTTTTCAGAAAGTATTACACGGAGTTAAACTTCAGGGCTATTGTATATAAAACCCTGATTAATTAGGTGCCAGTAGTTGACTGCCAAAATTCAAAGAAACAGTACCATACCATTTTGTAGTAAACAAATATAATGTACACAGAAAATGTTATAAACAGATTTGGAATATTCCCCAGTGTTCAGTATTCACCAGTTTTCATAGTGCTGCCAACTCTCATGATGATTTTGAGTGACTGGATTTTGGCGGGGGCTAGCGCCCATCTGACAATGACATGAGACCCTACAGCCCCCAGGAGAATTTGAGCCATGCTGGGGAGCAAACCCCCTCTGAATGGCTGCCTGCCCTACTTGCCAGCTTCCTGGGCCAAAGCAACCAATTAGCAGCTACAGGCAGAGCTCTCTTCCTCTCCTCAGCAACCTGACGCCATTCTCATGGGGCAAGGGGGAACAGAACACCTCCTCTGCCTCCTCTGACGTCTCTGCTCCTCCCACCTTGTAACACCTGGCCTTTAAAGGGGAATGAGGGACTCTGCTGCATCACCCAGGCCTGGTAGGTGTGTGTGGGGGGGGGGGGGCGGTGAAGAGCCTCGGAGAAGCAGAGCTGAGGCTGGGGGACAGACTCGAACCAGAGACTGGAGAGACAGGACTGTTTGCTGGGCAGGAAACAGACAGGTGTGGGGGTGAGAGCTTCTGCAGTTGGGGCCAAAATCACGTTACCCCAATAAATTTGAGGGAAGAGACAGCGTTAATTGACAAAGAGAGGGAGAGCCAGGGGATGGGGAGGAGGAATTGGAATATCAAAGGACAGGCCAAAAAACCACAAGATAATCTTTTTTGAGTTTGGCAATACTTTCTGCAACACCCCTGCTATTACCATTCACCTTAGTCCTGATTTCCAACAAACCCTCTTTTGTCTTTTTAACTCTCACTCCACTCTGTCCATACATCTCCTTCAAGATTGACACTACAGTCAGCTATTCCAGCCCATGTTTCTCTCCAGTAGATGCTCATGCAGAATTATGGAGTGTTGGGATTATGCTGGAGACCTTCAGAATAATATTCCTTGTTATCAACCGGCAGATTGAAAATTAGATCCCCCAACATGCATCCACTCGTGACATCTAACCTTCCCTTTCCCAATAGCCCATCTTTTAGTTCTCCTTTATTTGTAGCCAGATGAACACACATACACACAACTGCATTTACCTTTGTGTTTAAATTTCCATGAGTGCAGATGAAAGATCATCCATATTAGCTGCCAATATTTGTTTTTCTGAATTACAAAGCAGCAGTAGTCATCAGTATATCCAGGTTTCAGTGGGAATTTCTCATAGCTGCTCTACAAAGGAAATGTACTGTTATTGCGGAAGGGAAGAGTCTAATTATATAATTTACAGTAGATGACGAACTTGGCATGTCCCAAAAGGGAGTAGTGTATAAAAAGGGAAGTTCAGAACTGAATGCCTTCTGTTGCCTGCTCATCTAGTTGATCGCACAGCTGAGATGATATTCACATGCATTTTCTTCTCTTGGGTCTGGGCGATAGCAGCAGGTAAATTTTCTATTCTTTGGCTAAAATTGTATGTGAAACTTTGTTGACCAAACATCCTGCTAACCTGGTGATGTACAGCTCTTATAAGATCTTTGCAGAACCCCTTGTTCCTTATTTACCACCTCCTGATTAACACCATCAATGATATAACACTTCTGGCCAGACACACAGCTGTGTTGTGCTTGGTGATGTGACCTGGAGATAAGCAGAAATGAGCTTGATAATGCTTCCTGTGCTGTCACTGCATTATTCATGTTTCTGATTTTATTTATAGTGTCTTTAGTTTGATTTAAAAGGAGTGTATCCATTAGCTCGAGGCATGTGGACATATTTATTTACAAACTACAATAAGCAAACGAGCCACCTAAACTACGACTTGCTTTCAGCTTACGTTACGACAGAGATTTTGGTTATGGAGTGTAAATGGATTCCTTCTGGTCAAGATGGGGTCGTTTGTAATGACTGACATACAGGCTAGTTGATCCTTGCCACACCGCCTTGTGTGAAGGAAATATAGCCACATCGTATTATGGGACAACCTTCCACCTCTTCAAGAACACTATATGTAGTTTCTCATGTGGATTGTGAAGCAGCAGTTAATGTATAAAACGCTCTTTTCAATGCTGTGCCTGTTGTTGCTGGCATCTTTCTTCACATGCTGGTGTACGGTACACATACTGATGTAAACCAGCCAAGTAATGTTAACTTTGGCTTTGTGAGAAAAGTGGTGTTGAGTGAAAGATTAAGACTGGAAATCTCTCACTTTTCGCCTTAATGGCATTTCAGCCTGCTTCTATTCATTTAAAGAGAAGAAGGACAATAATTTTGCATGGAGAGCTCCACTCCCATGATTCTCTGGCTTAGAGAGACAGGTTTTCATGGGCATGTCCCCTTCTAACTAATAAGCCACTAATACTGATTCTCAGAACATTTTATTCTACGAGCCGTCAGAAAGGGCTCTGCAGGTGACTAGTGGTCCATGGACTGTGGTTGGAAAATAAGTTATAATTGAAGCATTCACTCTAAACTTCAGTCTGACTTGACCTAACCTTTCTGGTCTCTGATAGATGTGTATGTAGGGGATGTCAAAATGTGTGTTAAGGGCAAGGTGGGGGGCTAGGGCTTTATGAATTCCCTTCCAATTGGACAGATGTCCATAGGGTCCAGAAATCATTAATATAGTGGAGCTGCTCATTAGCTTAAGAGTAAGTGTTGTGTGAGTCAGATCGAGCAGACAAATGTCCTCATCACAAATACTGTAATTGCCCTTGTTCTTGTGATCTGAACTGGCTTTCTTGCTGGAAACTTGAGCAGACAGGCCTAGGATTGAATGGGCTAGGAGTTGCTTTATTTGTCGTGGTGAAGTTTAATGTCCCAGTCTGATTCACAGGGAATCTCTTTATGGAAGGTCTGAAGGCAAAGCATGCCAAGAATTCTCACTCAGAAGTTGCAGAGGGGTGTTGCCTTGGTAAATAATGGAATCTCTGTTTAGTATGTGCCATGAGTGGATGAAAGGGAATCTCAAAATTATGTGTCCTGTCTGCCCACAGGCTCACTGCAGGTAGTTCATAGGAAGGTCCAATCATCCAAGACTGGAGAAAATGTTACTTTCCAGTGCCAGCTTGTCACGGATCATGAAGTACTGCAAGTCACCTGGCAGAAGGAGAGTGGAGAGGGCAAAGGCAACATAGCAACCTACAGCAGGATTAACGGACACAGAATCCTGGGTAACTATAGCAGCCGTGTGAACTTCACCCAGAGTGAGCTGACAGTCTCTGCCATTACTGTTCATGCTGTCACCCTGCAGGACGAAGGCTGTTACAAATGTATCTTCAACACATTTCCCATGGGATCCATCACTGGCAGGACATGCCTCAAGGTTTATGGTAAGACCTCATCATCACAAAGGGGGGCTTTGACCTTTCAGAAACTCCAGCCTTTCCCTAGTTTGTGATTGTCTTTAGTGGCAGCGCTGGTTAATCTCTTTCTTTCTCAGTGGGAAGGTGACCTAATTTTCCCTTCCTCATTGGTTTTTTACCTCTGATAGGGAAGCAGTGGTGAGCAGAGTTGTGTGAATAATGGATGGTAATTAAAAAAAAAAAAAAAACCCAAACCAAAACAGTTCGGGTCAAACCAAAAATAATTTAAAAAAAATTTTGGGGGGGAAAATTGTAAAGTAAAAACAATAATTCATTCAGGGTCAAACAAAAGGTTTAGTTTTGACAAAATGTAAATGTTTTGTTTAGATTTTGACCATTTTAAAATGTTTTTGATTGCTTTTATTGAAACAAAAGGAAATTTTGACACAGTCATTTTGAACTGAAAAACCAAAATATTTTGTTTAGAAAGTCAAAACAAAATATTCAGATGTTTAAAGGTGTTTTTTTTTTCTTCCTGAAACACTTCTGGAAAACTGAAGGAAGAAAAAGTGTGGAGGAGTCGAAGGGGCTAGGAAGAAAGGCTTTGTCTTTCCTGTGGGAAGGAGACAAGTGGACCCATGACTAATTCCTAAACCTAAAGAGACAAATTATGGGAAGAAGTCAATTTAACGTTTTAGGTAGTGGGGAGGGAAATGTGCTTTTAAAAAATACTGGGTTGTTTGCTACAGGATAGCATTAAGAATTGTGTACAAATATCTTTTCATAGAATCATAGAATCATAGAATATCAGGGTTGGAAGGGACCTCAGGAGGTCATCTAGTCCAACCCCCTGCTCAAAGCAGGACCAATCCCCAATTAAATCATCCCAGCCAGGGCTTTGTCAAGCCTGACCTTAAAAACTTCTAAGGAAGGAGATTCTACCACCTCCCTAGGTAACGCATTCCAATGTTTCACCACCCTCCTAGTGAAAATTTTTTTCCTAATATCCAACCTAAACCTCCCCCACTGCAACTTGAGACCATTGGTTCTTCTTCTGTCATCTGCTACCACAGAGAACAGTCTAGATCCATCCTCTTTGGAACCCCCTTTCAGGTAGTTGAAAGCAGCTATCAAATCCCCCCTCATTCTTCTCTTCTGCAGACTAAATAATCCCAGTTCCCTCAGCCTCTCCTCATAAGTCATGTGTTCCAGACCCCTAATCATTTTTGTTGCCCTCCGCTGGACTCTTTCCAATTTTTAAAAAATCCTTCTTGTAGTGTGGGGCCCAAAACTGGACACAGTACTCCAGATGAGGCCTCACCGATGTCGAATAGAGGGGAACGATCACATCCCTCGATCTGCTCGCTATGCCCCTACTTATACATCCCAAAATGCCATTGGCCTTCTTGGCAACAAGGGCACACTGCTGACTCATATCCAGCTTCTCGTCCACTGTCACCCCTAGGTCCTTTTCCGCAGAAAAACTCAGGAATGGAGGCCCTGCCCATCCAAGTCCTTTCTCTTACCATTGAAACCAGGGAGATTTTCTCCAAAGTCTACAGAGCACTCAACCCTATATTCTGCGTTGCTCTGATCTGCCCAATAGCAAACTTCTCCTTTTGAAAAGTACTTACTTTCTGCGAATGCACGTGCTCTCGGGAACATTTGTTTATGTGGTTTAGGTCATAATGTATACAGTCTAACCTCACCGTTGTTCACTTCTCTAATTGACAAACGTTAGTGTTTGGAGTTTCTGAGAGTTATCTGGTGGTTTTGTTCTACTTTTGAAAAAAATCGACTGGCTGAATGTTGTTGTTTGGTCTCATATGAGCGAGATGTCTTTGTTTTTAACATTATACTACTACTTTTTACATAAAGGGTGAAGTGCTGTTATAAATAAATTAAACAATACTGGTTAAAATGGATGATGGTGGGTCTTGCCATATGGAATGAGACTAATAGCCCGTCCATGGTAGCTGGTAGCAGATGCTTCAGAAGAAGGTATAAAATCCATATATGCAACAATTACATCATAATATGCATTTGGGCTAGGAGAAACCTCCCCACAAGCAGTTAGTGGTTGGTTGTGAAGCATGAGAGTTGATATCCCTTTAAAATCTTAATTTTATTATTATGTAACTGAGGAAACTTTTATATCTGCAAGTAACCAGAGAACTCTTAATTATGTTTGTGACAAATGTTAATTATAGTTTGGGGATAATCACAAGTCTCATTCTTACTGGAATCCCACGTTTCCTTTTCTCCACACTAACTAAAAGCTAAGGTTTTTGTATGGAGAACTTAGTCAGAGGATACATTCCAGCAAATGTGTGAGACACACAGTCTGAGGGCCAGAGGTCGCACTCAAGTACAGGAAAGGTGAATTCTGTTCCCATGTAAATGTTGGCTCTAATGATGGAAATATAATGGGTGGAACTGCTGAATCAGATCCCAGGTGCATTAACTTGGCTCTTTGTTCTCAAGTGAACAGATTGAATTCTGTAAAGTTTACTGCATGTGGGTCTTTCAGATGAAACCGTAAAAGCGCAGGTCCTGGCTGATCTATGTGGGTGTTAAGATCCCAAGGCGTTCTTGATAAGAGCAGGGATTTGTCCTGATACCGGTGGCCAAAATTCTCTCTCTCCTCACACTCCTGTATGTAAACCTTATGGTTACCATCATCTGCTACAGAGAGAGCTGCATTTCTGAGGAGCTTTTTGTAGCAAATAGAGTTTATAAAGTACTTAAGGATCCTGTAGGGTGAGATAACATCTAATTAAAAAAATAGCAGTAGGGGTTGTGTTATCCTGGTTGGTGGGACTTCACCCTCACAGAGTAAATATTGTTCTACATCACTCACTTGCCCACCCTGTGAAGGAAGAGAGGTCTGAGGCTAAACCAGCAGGTGACTGTATTAAAAAAGATGTTGGAAAAGACTCTAGTTATGTTCATAGGGCCACTGACCTAGGGCTGGCAAATACTGGCTATTGTCCAGGCAGTTTACAAGAACACTTAATAATTCCAGACAGGAACAGGCCAGGGAATGGTTTGTTTTAAAAGTTTAAACTTTCTAGGTGCTCAAATAAGACTGTATGACATCTCCTTATCAGGGATGTTAGTTATTGATGGATCATACACACAAGGATCTTATCACTGTTTAATACACAAGGCAAACATACCTTTTCTGAAATATAAAATAAGATTTAGCACTTGGATGGATTCCAGATCATATCCTAAGGTCCTTTCCCTTTGTTTCGCATCCAGTGCTATCCTCAAAAAATATTTTGCACTCTCTGTCCAAATAGATTACAAATCGTTTAGTCTGCACTGGGTGTCCCCAGCACAGGCCCCTCATTTTGCATAATTCATGTGTCCCTGTCTCAAAGCTACTTAAAGCCCTGATTTATGTGTTTATTCTCGTTGCTATTAATGGGGGTTAACATGTTTAAAAAGGGTGGGGGGAGTATTCCTACTCTCTAGGGACATGATATGAGAATGGACCCAAAGGCTTTCTGAAACCCTCAGTCACTCTCACAGCAAGGTGCAAATCAATTTATGGAGATCCCAGCTTGAACTGAAATTGTCAGTTTACTTGCCCTGGAGGGGTTGGTGGGGATTACAAGGGAGTTTACCTTCTAGTGATTGCCAGGCAGTTGTGACCTCTATATTTCATATGTGCGTTATTTCCCGTGTTGCCACCGTAACTTCTTTCTACCTGTTTAAGGGAAGTGAAGTCAAATCAGGTGGTGTATATCATATGTGCAGGAAGCATAGATATGGGGGAATGGATAGGTTTTCGGGTGGGAATTTCAAAGCTGCCTTGCTAGAACAGGAGAGAGAAACCTTGTGAAAATGATAGTGTGTAGGAGACACTCCCTGAGTTTAAAAAAACCTCCAAGCATCCCCTCCAACATGTTTTTTATTATATGATATCCTTCAGAATTTAAGATCTACAAAATATTACTAAAGAAGAATAAATAGAAGTTGCTGAAGTTTAAATCTGAGGGAGAGAAACAATTGTTAACTAGTGGCTAGTTTAGGGAGAATCAAGATTGGCCAGTTTACAGAATCCTTTAGGAATTTGTTCATGTGTATCTAGATATGTTATAAATAACTTACACATAGATGGCACCAGCCCTCTGAAGATCTCAAAGCATGATGGATAAGTACTATCCCTATTTCATAGATGGAGCAAGTGAGGTGCAAAGAAACTAGTTACTTGCCAAAGGCCATGCAGTGAGTCAATGGCAGAGGCACTCCCAATTCCTGTCTACATCCACTGATACAATTGTAAGCCCTAAAATAAGACCCAGTCCTGCTCTCATTTGAAGTCAGTTGCAAAACTTCCACTGATTTCAGTGGGATCAGGTTCAGGCCCTTAGAGTAGATTATATCCTTTATATCGGAGTGTCCTTTGTATTATTTAATAACAGACAAGAAAATTAAATATAACCAAAGTTGTCAAATGTTAGTAAAGATGAATGAAACATTTTTCATCCTCTGTATATTGAGTTGGAGAGCTAATTAGGCAGAGAATTGGTGAGATCTGCTGTATATGTCTTCTGTGGTGATCACCCTTTGTTCTAATATGGGTAGGCAGGGACGGTCTAGTCAGAACTGGAAGGAAATGAGATTTGGGACAATAGTTCTATTTCTGCAACGTTCCACTGGGAGGGCTTTAGTGGAGCATTTACTGCCATTTACTCGTATGTCTACACAGGAAAAAAGTACCCATGGCAGCGAGTCTCCGAGCCTGGCTCTACAGACGCAAGGGCGCACTATGGCACTAAAACGAGCCATGTAGACTTACCTTCCCCTTCCTGCAGCGCCAGAGCTTGAGCTCTAGCCTGAGCCGTAACGTCTAGGCAGCTATTTGTGCACCATAGCGCGAGTCTGAGTCCACAGCCTGAGGCTCTGAAACTTGCTGCTACCTTAGTCTGCCCCTGTGTAGATGTAAGTGACTTTAGGCAAGCTCCGATACCTCTGTGCCTCAGTGACTGCTCTGTGACTTGGTAAAATGATTTGAAATGGGAGGTGTCATATAAGTGCTGTGTATTATTAAACATTCTTGTAAATGATTCTTTGCTGATGCTCCACTAAAGCCCTCCCAGTGGAACGTTGCAGGAAACATTGGCCCATGTGATCTGTGTAGGTTTTGCTTCGCTGTTTCTGGATGTCACAATCCAGTTTTTGAAGCCGATGCAGTGGGCGGAGGTAGTCAAAAGCTGTTATTTTTACGTACCCAGTGAAAAAAAGAAGAAGTTCAAAGGGTTATTTGTGAACTGAAACAGAATGCTCTTTGTGAGACTGAGCCCTTCGATTTCCAGACTTACATGGGAGACTTTGAGAAGTTCCAGCTGAAATCCCCATTGGCTCTGACACTGCAGTTTTAAGAAAAACGCTATTGTAATTTATCAGCACTATCAGTTGGGTAATGTGATAGTCCCTCTCTTGATCAGTGATGCGGGGAAGTGAGAAGCTGATGGTGAAGTCTCATGAGCAAGCACAACCACTGTAAACAAATTAAGTACGACTTAAAAAAACTGCTCATGCCATAGAATCTAATGTACGTGAAATTCATTGTAGGGAAAGAGACATAAGATAAAAAATAAGATCAGCTTAGTGTTCCCCTCTAGAATGTCTCTGTCTCCAACTCTGAGTATGGAGTGGCTGTGGCCTCTCCATTATTAAGGTTGCCACATGATGTCCTACTTTTGCCCTCCTACCACTATGGCTTGGAAAATTCATCCAGTCTTGTCAGGTGCATATTGAATGGTACAGCTATCTGCAGGAGCCAATATAAACTTGGCTGATCCCACACTTTCCTTTAACTTAGTTTCTCGTCTGTTCCATGAATATGAATTTTTAAGAATAATATCGTCATTTACCTGTGCAAGAGGAAGCAATGATTTATAAAACACTCATAAACCTGGGAATTTCCAAAAATAAAAATGTTTGTTTAAAAATTGGTACAGTTGCTAATGATGGCAATGAAGTTATCGATCACATCACTCACAAGCACAGCACTTCAAAGTTAGGTAATGAATAGTTCATCACAGCATAGAAGTTGCATTGCCCACATAATATACTCATTCATCACAGCAGAACTCTTAGCTCTGACTCAAATTAAATTAGAGCTGCTGTGGCTGCAATTACATAATACTCTGGTCAAGATTTTCAAAAATAGGTGGCTACGTTTGGGCTCCTAATCCCATATTTAGGCTCTAATCCTGCACAGATGCATCACTTAGATGAAAGAACAGGAGTACTTGTGGCATCTTAGAGACTAAAATTTATTTGAGCATAAGCTTTCGTGAACATTTTCCACTGAATGCATCCGATGAAGTGAGCTGTAGCTCACGAAAGCTTATGCTCAAATAAATTTGTTAGTCTCTAAGGTGCCACAAGTCCTCCTGTTCTTTTTGCGGATACAGACTAACATGGCTGCTACTCTGAAACCTGTCACTTAGATGAGTGGTCGCACCGAACGTCATGGAACTATTCACATGTGTGAAGTTACGTGCCCGCATAAGTCTTGGCAGGATGGGGGAATCTGAATAAGTGAATTGGTTTTCACAAGTGCTGAGCACCCATCAGCTCCTGTTGCAGTTAATGGGAGCTGCTGGATGCTCACTCAGCACTTGTGAAAACCAAGCCTCTGGTTTCTAAAGCCATATTTTGCCACCTAACTTCAGGAACCCATTTTTGTAAATCTTGTCCTTAATAATGATAATAATCTCTAAATATAAACACACCCTAAATATCATGTAAAAGAAACAAAAAAAAATGTGCACATTATTGACAGACACTGATCAGCTTCAGTTACATGACCACGTAAATATGCAGTAAATGTTATCATACATTGATTGGAAGTTGTCTGTGTGGGGAAGATTGCACTACTTTTGTATAAACAGAGGACTTCAGTTGCAGAGCTGAGAGCCCCAGAATCTTTCATCTAGCAGTAATTCCCCTTAAAAAATTAAACAGAAAAGGAACAGAAATCTGGCTGAGTGGAGACGATCACCAATTTTAGAGCTACATTTGATTTCTTACTTCCCATGTATACCACCTGCTGCTTTAGCACTATAGTTGAAATCTGATAATGATGTTATTGAGTCTTGGTCTGTGACACCCACGTTTCTATTCTCCCCGCCTCTGATTTGGCTGCTTTCTTCTTTGAGGAATGTGGGAATTTGGCTAATATTTTTATTATTCCGATGCATGCTTCAGTTTCCCTCTCAAGTTTGAATTACTATGTACAGAGCACAAAGAGTTTAAAAAGCTGCTTTTGAGGCAGAGCAGAAGATATGAGGTGCTGGGTCACCTAACTGTCTGGGGAGGTCTGAATGGGTCATTTAAGGACAGGCTGAAACCGGCCAAGATGGCTTCTACATCAGCTTGGCTGGTTAGAGCCCTGACACTGGCCAGTCTGAACTCTGTCTTGGCCTTTGCATCTCTATACTAACCTAAGGACCTGGTAACGCTGTGTTCTAGTTGGCTAACAAACCCTACTCTGTTTTGGAAAGGCTGCCTGAGATCACTGCAAATACTAGCTGAGGTGCATTGATCCCAGAATAGGACAAAAAGACTCCTCTTCAGAGACCATCTCAATTGGACTTGCGGGGCAGAGCTCAGGGTGTGAAACAGGTGTGCTGGAGCCCAGAGGCTCAGGCTATGTCTAAACTAGAAATGACACAGTGGCACAGCTGGAGCAATGCAGCTATAGAGCTGTAGTGTACACACAATACAGCAACGAAAAGGATTCTTCCTTCCCTGTAGTAAATCCACCTCTCTGAAAGGAGGTAACTAGGTTGACTTAGTGCTGTCTACACTGGGGCTTAGGTCAGTTTAAGTATGTCTCTCAGAGGTATGAATTTTTCACACACTGGAGCAATGGAGTTGGACTGATCTAACTTTCCTTGTGTGGACCAACCCTCAGTCTTGAAGCCATTGAGGTTGTGTGGGATACCCTTAAGGAAGAGTGAAATTCCCCTGGGAGTCTGGTGCACTGAAGGGGTTCCTCTAAGGGATTGTTTAAAAGCTATGGCCTAGTGCAGACCCTGTGCCTCTATGACTTCTTCATTTTGGCATTGTTGTCTGACATTTTGAAAGTCCATGTATCACATGCTGGACCCTGTCAGGTTGAGACGATAGGCAGCACTGAGCAGTAAAACCGAATGCCGTCCTTGTTCTCTTCAGTCAACAGTAGACACAGGCATCAAGTTCCTCTTTGCCCAAGCATGCTCGCTAAGCTACCATAGTGACAGAGCTGCAAGTGTTAATAACGGGTTTTCCTTCTTGTGCTTAACAGCAATATCAGAGCCCATACTGGAGGCCAAGCTCGTGTCCAGTCCAGACAATGGTGAGGAGGAGGTGCTGGAAATAAGCTGCTCAGTAACAGGGAAACCAGCTCCAATGATCAGCTGGAACCTGTCCCATCACCTTCAGCAGGAGCCACGACAGTATCTCATCAATCACTCAGACCAGACTGTGACTGTTATCAGCAATTTCACACATGTCCCCTCCAGGATTCACTCGGAGAACCCAGCTGGCTGTGTGATCCAACATCCGCTCTTAAACGTGACGCTGACTCTGTCCAAGGATGGGCAGGTCCAGGGTGAGTGTGAGCTTGGTGTGGGGAAGAGGAAAAAGGAAGCTGTGTTCTCTGATACAGGAGGGAGAAGAGAAAGAGGCAGTTCGAGGGGGGGGAGCCTGGGGCAGAAGAAAGGGAGGTGCCCCCAGAAAAGCTGGAAGAGAATGATGGAACTCTTGGCGCAGGAGGGAGAGAGGACAAGGACCTTTGGGGCAGCTGAGAGAAGTGGGGAGGTGGGTCTGGTACACATGGGAGAGAGAGAGGAGTGACTGGTGGTGACACTCACCTAACACCAGGCCACAGAAATAAAATGACCCCCACAAAAACCTTGGGCACAAACTGTTGTGTATATAAACAGTGCATGAGGCCCTGGTGAAAGGAATTTTGTTTGGAAGTGCCCCTCATATATGCCACTGCATGTTTGCCCCTCTCCCTTCTCTGTCAGACCCCCGTACCCATAGCCTTCCCTTTTCCTTCTTTCCCTTGGAGAATGGTGAAGGAGTGTCTGACGGATAGTTATTCAGTGGCAGCCCATGTTAAAGGCTTGCTGATTTCCCTACAGGCCAATCAGCAACAGTCGATGCTGTAACAATCTACGTATTGGTTGCTTTGATTCCCTTGGGGCTCTTGTGCATCTGCTTCTGCATCTTGTGCATCCGCTGGAAGCAACACCACCAAATGGATAGAAACAAAGCTCATCTCTGTTGGGTGAGTCTTCCCAAAATACCTCTTCAGGGGCTAGTCTGTGCTAGTAAATAAACTCATGGCTGCTACACTGAACCCAGACTTTAAACATTGGGTTTGTCAATACTTGTCAAACTTGCCTCTGAGTGTTTTGTGATTCCTGTGTAATCTTGTTTGAGAATATGACAATGCTGCTGTAACACAGTCAAACTCAGGCTCCAGTCTTCGAAGGCACAGGGTTCTTCTGGTCCTGATAGTACAGGCGCCTGTAATACAGAGCAAAGAGAGACTCAGGGGTCTGTGTGGAACAGGGCTCAAACTAAAATGGCTCAAAACCAGTTTAACATGTGTGACAAAGCTCTGTCCTTGCCTCCGTGGGTCCCGCATTTCCTGGCGGATTTCGCTAGCCTCAGAGGCTCACTGTGACCCTCCACATAACCCTTCTTTCTCTAGAGACAAGGGTCACAGTCTACTGAGCCATTTTCATCATAAGCTAGCGAGGGAGGTGAGGAGAAGTTATCTTTCCTTGCACAGTCTCTGTTGTCTCCCAGTCTCAGTGATTAATCAGGGGGCAAAGGTGGGGAGAGGGGGAGCCCAGGCCCACCCTCTACTCCGGGCTCCAGCCCAGGGACCCTAATAGTATCAGCTATGGTAGCTGACCTTTTAGAAACATGACATGTATAATTCCCTGAGCTACTTCCCCCACAGCAGCCCTCACTTACTCAAGCTCCACTTCACCCTTACCTCAGGGCCTCCTTCCTTGTGCCTGATATGGTGTGTACTACTCAGCCTCTCCAACAGCTCAACTTCCTCTCACAGCTCCTGACAGGCACACTCACCTGACTGACTGGGAGGCTTTTAACTAGTTTCAGCCAGCCCCTGATTGGCTTCAGGTGTCCCAATCAACCTAGCCTTCTCCCTGCCTTCTGGAAAGTTCTTAATTGGCACCAGGTGTCTTAATTGACCGGGAGCAGCTGCCATTTCACTTATCCTGGTACCAGGGATTGGTTTAGCCTGGAGCTAATATATCTGTCTCCCACTACTTTTCTATAGCCATCTGGCCTTGCCCCATCACACATGGCTGAACAACTTGATTAAATAGCCTAATAACACTAAGCTACTTGGCTTAAGCCTTCTGCTCCTTTACAGTGCTCTGTGCCCATGGCTTGGCCTAACATAGAGTAAAACAACACACTGAAACTATGTTTTTGTAGCCACATATTCCTAATACTTTGAACCATTTTATATTGAGGCAATAAATGTTTTAGAACTCTTGAAACCATAAACTTATAGCACACACCTGTAATGCATAGCAGAAGGTGACTCAGAGATCTGTAGGAAATAGGGCTCAGATTAAAATAGCTGCCCCTGTACCCGAGCCAGGATAGGGAGTATCTAGAAATTACCCCATCTATTTGTGTGTGTATGTGGCAGAGGGGGGTGCGGGGAGGGAGGTCCCAAAAATCAACCACTGTGTAAATTTCACTATCAATGGAAAATCATAGCACTCCCTTTTGTGCATGCCTTACACTGCTACTTAGTTCTTGCCTATGACCTTTCATTTTTATATCTAAGCATTTTGAAAAGGATGGTGAATATCATTAACTCCATTTTCAGGTAGGGAAATTGAGGCACAGAAAAAGTGAAGTGACTTTCCAGAGATCATCCAGATCTGACTCTGTCCGTATCCACCAGTCATAGAATCATAGAATATCAGGGTTGGAAGGGACCTCAGGAGGTCATCTAGTCCAACCCCCTGCTCAAAGCAGGACCAATCCCCAATCAAATCATCCCAGCCAAGGCTTTGTCAAGCCTGACCTTAAAAACTTCCAAGGAAGGAGATTCTACCGCCTCCCTAGGTAACGCATTCCAGTGTTTCACCACCCTCTTAGTGAAAAAGTTTTTCCTAATATCCAACCTAAACCTCCCCCACTGCAACTTGAGACCATTACTCCTTGTCCTGTCCTCTTCTACCACTGAGAATAGTCTAGAACCATCCTCTCTGGAACCACCTCTCAGGTAGTTGAAAGCAGCTATCAAATCCCCCCTCATTCTTCTCTTCCGCAGACTAAACAATCCCAGTTCCCTCAGCCTCTCCTCATAAGTCATGTGTTCCAGACCCCTAATCATTTTTGTTGCCCTTCGCTGGACTCTCTCCAATTTATCCACGTCCTTCTTGTAGTGTGGGGCCCAAAACTGGACACAGTACTCCAGATGAGGCCTCACCAATGTCGAATAGACGGGAACGATCACGTCCCTCGATCTGCTCGCTATGCCCCTACTTATACATCCCAAAATGCCATTGGCCTTCTTGGCAACAAGGGCACACTGCTGACTCATATCCAGCTTCTTGTCCACTGTAACCCCTAGGTCCTTTTCCGCAGAACTGCTGCCTAGCCATTCGGTCCCTAGTCTGTAGCTGTGCATTGGGTTCTTCCGTCCTAAGTGCAGGACCCTGCACTTATCCTTATTGAACCGCATCAGGTTTCTTTTGGCCCAATCCTCCAATTTGTCTAGGTCCCTCTGTATCCTATCCCTGCCCTCCAGCGTATCTACCACTCCTCCCAGTTTAGTATCATCTGCAAATTTGCTGAGAGTGCAATCCACACCA
The DNA here is from genome assembly GCF_015237465.2 of Chelonia mydas. Classification (NCBI taxonomy): domain Eukaryota; kingdom Metazoa; phylum Chordata; order Testudines; family Cheloniidae; genus Chelonia; species Chelonia mydas. Next base: position 187,883,564 of record NC_057849.1, on the reverse strand, counting down.
TCTTCCAGATCATTTATGAAGATATTAAACAAAACCGGCCCTAGGACCGACCGCTGGGGCACTCCACTTGACACCGGCTGCCAACTAGACATGGAGCCATTGATCACTACCCGTTGAGCCCAACAATCTAGCCAACTTTCTACCCACCTTATAGTGCATTCATCCAGCCCATACTTCTTTAACTTGCTGACAAGAATACTGTGGGAGACCGTGTCAAAAGCTTTGCTAAAGTCAAGAAACAATACATCCACTGCTTTCCCCTCATCCACAGAATCCGTAATCTCATCATAGAAGGCTATTAGATTAGTCAGGCATGACCTACCCTTGGTGAATCCATGCTGACTGTTCCTGATCACTTTCCTCTCGTGTAAGTGCTTCAGGATTGATTCCTTGAGGACCTGCTCCATGATTTTTCCGGGGACTGAGGTGAGGCTGACTGGCCTGTAGTTCCCAGGATCCTCCTTCTTCCCTTTTTTAAAGATTGGCACTACATTAGCCTTTTTCCAGTCATCTGGGACTTCCCCCGTTCGCCACGAGTTTTCAAAGATAATGGCCAATGGCTCTGCAATCACATCCGCCAATTCCTTTAGCACTCTCGGATGCAACTCGTCCAGCCCCATAGACTTGTGCACGTCCAGCTTTTCTAAATAGTCTCTAACCACCTCTTTCTCCACAGAGGGCTGGCCATCTACTCCCCATGCTGTGATGCCCAGCGCAGCAGTCTGGGAGCTGTCCTTGTTAGTGAAGACAGAGGCAAAAAAAGCATTGAGCACATTAGCTTTTTCCACATCCTCTGTCACTAGGTTGCCTCCCTCATTCAGTAAGGGGACCACACTTTCCTTGGCTTTCTTCTTGTTGCCAACATACCTGAAGAAACTCTTCTTGTTACTCTTGACATCTCTTGCTAGCTGCAGCTCCAGGTGCGATTTGGCCCTCCTGATTTCATTCCTACATGCCCGAGCAATATTTTTATACTCTTCCCTGGTCATATGTCCAACCTTCCACTTCTTGTAAGCTTCTTTTTTATGTTTAAGATCCGCTAGGATTTCACCGTTAAGCCAAGCTGGTTGCCTGCCATATTTACTATTCTTTCTACACATCGGGATGGTTTGTCCCTGCAACCTCAACAGGGATTCCTTGAAATACAGCCAGCTCTCCTGGACTCCTTTCCCCTTCATGTTAGTCCCCCAGGGGATCCTACCCATCCACTCCCTGAGGGAGTCGAAGTCTGCTTTCCTGAAGTCCAGGGTCCGTATCCTGCTGCTTACCTTTCTTCCCTGCCTATCCCAGTCTATGATGCCTATCTTGTTGGAAGCAAGCCTCAGTTGTGTTTTGAGAAACAAAAATGGAAATGGTTTAGTCTGATCTACAGTATGGTCCTTAAACAGTTTTCAGTACAAAATCAGGAGAACCACTGCTGGAAAATACTTTCAGCAACAGTTCAACATTGTAGAGAAAGCAGCACTGTGCAGAGAGGCTAAGATTAAAGATCTCTTTTGGAGGCTGTACTGCTCTAATCACTAGAGTCCCATTGGTGGGACCATGTGGGAGAAACTTGTCCGCCATCTCTGGTACAGGCGGAAGCAGACCATCAGCATACAAGATAGTCAGCCTTGCGCCTTACTCCAGCACCAAAATCATTCACATTTTATTAAAAAGCAATGTTTTTCTCTTCTGCCAGGTTCTTCCCATATGCACCAAGGACATGAGGCATGGACAGTGCACTAAAAATGATAAACAAGGCCCTGACAAGCTTCCTCCCTTTAGAGAACTCTTGGACAGATGAACGCATGGTGTTGGGAGAATTTTTCCTTACAGTGGTGAAATGAAAACAGTGCTAGGTTTGGATGTGTGAAACTGATGTCTAGCTGTATTTGTAACATCTCAGACTTCCACATGAATCACATTGCGTGCAACTTGCCATGTTTTATTCAAAAAAAAATCCCACTAATTTTTTTTTATTTCTATTTATGTTTGAATAAATGAGCCAATAAGCGTAGTTGTATATAGAATGCAGTAGGTATTTATCGGAGACTGTTAAATTATAGTTTTGCAGATCTGCACAATAAAACACAAGTTTTGTATTTTCTAACATCTTTGTATTATGCGTATTGTTTGTTGTTGCTTCTAATGCCACGAATCCGAAGGCTGTTTCTTCGAGGCCTGGGGAGCTGTGCTGGATTTTATGATGCTGGGAATTTTGAATTATCTGTAAGAGGGAATAGATAAAGCAAGAATTAACTTTGTGGTGGGTACTCCTCTGAGAGGTGCTGCGAATACAGTGATAGAGAAATAACACTGAGAGGAGCCAGCAAAGCAGCAGCCACGAATGACCCCTATAATAAGCTTCTGTAAGACATGGGGACTTGAACCTCAAAGCTCTTAGAGATAAACCCAGAGGCTGCAGCAGGGCCAGTAGCCACCCTGAGGAACTGGAGCCAGGAGCAGGCCTTAAGCCACAAACCATCAGTAATGGGAAATCTATTAACCGGCACTAACAGGATCTTGGGGCTTTTCCCAGAAAGAGAAAATGTCAGAGGAATGGGGAACCTTTTGTTCTCTTTTCCTCATCCCTTCTCCATTCCCCGCAACTAACTTCCCTTCTTTCCGCAGTATCCTGCTCTGACCACAATTGGTTTCTCCACGGGCCCTGACTCCGTTGCATCATAGTTGCAGGAAGGAGTTTGGAGGAGGGCATTGGGGGTAGGCAATAAAGGGATACTTAGCCCAGCAGGGAGAAGAGGCCATGCACCAGGTGTTCATTATGGGGGCAGGACAAAGGAGGGGGAGACACTGGAGAGTGGGGAAGGAACAAAGCTATGGCTGGGCCTTGAAGCAAGGGAACATGGGGAAAAGAAAGGGCTGGTGCTTGAAGCTAGCCAGCATGTCAGCAGAATGAGTCTGGACAGAGGAGGGAAGTTAGGACAGGAGAGGATGTAGAGAGAGCACTCTCTGCAGCAGCTGTAGGAGCTGTGTGTGGTGGTGGTGGTGGGGGTTATGAATAGGGGGAAGGAGAGAAAGGGGGAGCTCAGGAGGCAGAGGCTGAAGGGTGTCTGTCGTGGCGGTTATGGGTAGCAGAAGGGAAAAGCTTAGAGAGCAGCTGGGTGTGGAGGAGGGACTCAGACCCCCTTCTGGGCATGGAGGGTTCTGAACAAGGAGAGAGGGGAGTAAGGTCACTAGGAGGCAGCAGGTTTCTGTGAGTCCTATGGAAAGGGGGACATGGAAAAGCTGGGGCTGAGAGGGTGCTTGTGGTGGGGGGAAGATTGCTAGGCTGCGGGGGGGGGGGGGTGCGGGGGTTGGGGAGGGAGGTTGGAGCTCCAGGAACTTCATGAACACTGAGCACATCTTCTGAGCAAAAGAGGAGAAAGCTGACAGTTGGGTCTATGGAGCAAGTGTTTCTACAGCTGCCAGAGTGGTGTCTGAAGTTGTGCAGGGGATCATGGGAGGCTGGGATGGGAGGTGTCCAAGAGGCAATTTCTCCATTAAGAGGGGGATCCACACTATAAACAAGGTTGAGACCCCCTAGAGTAGCACATTTGATGGCACTTTGTCTAACCTGATGCAATCTTTTGTTTAAAATCTTGTGACACTCTTTGGGAGATGATGTGCAGGGCTGATGGTTGGAAGAGAAGGCTCTGGATAAGGCCATGGAACTGGGTTTGGATGGGTTGTTGGACGGGTGGAAGGGGTTAAGTGCCATGCTGTATGGACTGTCAATTTGCTCTGGTAAAAAACAATAACCAGTGCATTTAATTAATGATTCTGGGCCATATTCCTCTCCATCCTTAATGATGCACGGTATTCTGGTAAAGCCTAAAATTACAACTGTTGCAAAGCAGAATTTAAGTGGGGGAAAGCAGAGTAAGGGGACAGATAGAGTACATGGGTGGGTGAATACATGGTACAGGCAGCATTTTGAAAAAGGTAGGTTTTTGAAAAACAAAACCCTCAAACAAAATGTTTTGTTCAACCCAAAAGAATTTCCCCCCTTTTTTTGACTAGAAAATAGGGGTGTTTGTTTTTTGGGTTTTTTTTTCTCATTTTTGGGTGGACCCGAAATGTTCTTTTAAATTTTTGTTTAGCTGCCAAACTGAAAAATTGGTTCTGCGCATGGTTCTAAAGTCAACTCGCACAACAAGAAGTCGCTTCAGATTGGTAATTAATTAATCATTTGTAAAAGACACCAAATCCTATGTCAGGTTTCAGAGTAGCAGCCGTGTTAGTCTGTATTCACAAAAAGAAAAGGAGGACTTGTGGCACCTTAGAGACTAACAAATTTATTTGAGTGTCGCTTACTGAAAATGCACATCCAGAGGGGGAAAAAGAAATAGTAAGAAAGAATAAGCCACCAAGATGTTGGTATGGGGACTGAAACTGGGCTCTGTGGGCTCTGGAATCTCCCCTTGCTTTGGGTGCCAGGTGAGTGCAATCTTTGTTTCGCCTCACTTTTGTTTCTCAGATACATGTTCCGAATGATTCAGTCCACACTAGAGCTGCAAACAAACACTATGAAATGAAAGTGTGAGGAGGAGAGAATGAATAAATATAGTGTTCTCATACAAGCCCTTATTAGTACCATTATGGTTAGTAATAGTGCAGCTTGGCGGTGGCTGGGGAAAGGAAACCAAAAAGATGCAGCTGGAAAACGCTCGCAATTGGGGAATTTTTCATTTTTCACCAGTCATAATTCTAAAGAATTTGAGAAAAAGAAAACTAATTTATCCAAAACTTACCAGCACTTACAGCTCAGATTCTCTGCGGAGTTGAGCTAATAAGACAAAAAATTAAAGTTCTGGTGGGCAGAAAAAGTTGGATGCGCTGGAGAGGATAGAGTCCAAATTCTGAAGTCCCTGCTCTCCATTGGAGCTCTGCTTGATTAAGGACTGAGAAATTAACTGTGCAGTCCATTAGCGAGCCAGGACTGGTTTCTTTGATTCATAATTTAGTATTTTTAATAAAACAAGCTTCTATAAAAGTTAAGATGAATGGAAATATTTCCCCTTTTTAATCTTTTGCAGAAATAGAGAAGGTTTGGACTTGGGCAGGTGGCAGAGGAGACAAATAAGACAAGTCAATAGATAATATTTAATGGTACAAAAGGGAAATCAGGTGATCCTATCAAATGGTACAGAGAGGGTAAAGCCGGTGTTCCAGCTTACCCCTCTCATAATACAAGAGCAAGAGGCCATAGAACAAAATTGAAAGGCAGCTAATTTAAAACTGATAAAAGGAACCACGCACAACCTGCTGGTAGAATTTTACTGGCATGAGATTTCAGGGAGGCCAAGACTTTGGCAGAATTCAAAGGATAGTGTGATGGGGGAGGGAAACGACAAGCAATATTCATCAAAAAAATATGTATTTCTGCTCCGGCCCCCAGCCCTGGCCACTGCTCTGACGTGCCCCTCCAACAGTGGTGAAATTCAAATTCCTGCTCACAGCCCTGAAATGGATACAAGCCTTTCTGTGTCGGGATACAAGCCAATATCTAATGGAGGATGTAAGGAAGACACTTCCATTATAGGCTGATAATTTAATAATTACTCCCTTGGGGTTTCTTGAATCTAACTTGTAAGTATCTGATACTGGCCTCTGTTGTTCTATTGATGACTATTCATCTGAGCTGGAACTGCATTACTTATATTCCTACTGAGGTCAGGGTTTTTGGTTTTTATTTGGTTTTTAAGAAACAGTCCCCTGCAATGTTAGCAACCCAATTTTTGCAACCCTTTGGCTAGTGCATGAGAGCTGGAAAGTAAAACTGACTGGAAACAGAAGTGATACAGTCCAAACTATTTTTGTGATTTGAGGTGAGTGACATGCAAAAAGCAAACTACATAAATGGTGGAAACCATGAGATTTTCAAAATCCATTCCATTGTAATAATCTAAGGGTACGTCTACATGGGGATAAGAGCCTTGTGGCACAGCCACAGCTGGCCTGGGTCAGCTGACTCAGGCTTGCTGAGCTCGGGCTGCAGGGCTAAAAATTGCTGTGTAGACATTTGGTCTCAGGCTGGAGCCCTAGCTCTGGTACGCTCCACCCTTGCAGGGTCCCACAGCTCTGACTCTAGCCTGAGACCAAACATCTACACGGCAATTTTTCATCACGCAGCTCAAGCCTGAGTCAGCTGAGCCAGGCCAGACGCAGGTGTTTCTTTTTTTAATCCCCATGTAGACATCCCCCTAGGAGCTAGCACCTTTAAAGAAACGTACTTAAAAATATGATTCTTTAACCAGTGTCCCTTCAGTGAATTAAAATCCCAGTCCCTCATGGGGGATGATGGGAAAAGGCAGTGTAGTCCAGCATTACTTGTGGTTCCTATAGCTGCTGAACTGACCAGAGCAAGGATTAAGAGCAGTGTGATTCTCAGACACACAGCAGGCACGCTTCAGCCTGGTTAATGAGTTGCCCTTAGCAGGGGAAAGTCTTCCAAAGGAAGAAAGTCTTTTTTGGGCTGCAGACGCATGACTCTCCGGTCTCAGTCTGAGAGTTCTAACCCAGCGGTTCTCATACTCTGGTCTGTTCTCACAGGATCTAGGTGGTTTTAAAAAAAAGATTAAGGGGGGGTGGGAGGGTGGGGAATTTTGGCATTTGTTAAAGACAGAAGGAAACCTGGTTAAGTTAGCACAGCTTTCTCCAGTAGAGATCACTGATGCATAGAAGGGGAAGACCCAGGCGGAGCCAATGGGAAGGGAATGCCTTGGCGGGGAGGAGACTGCCGTGGGGAGAAGGGGACTGGGCAGCCTGTGCAAGGGAAAGGAGGAAAAGACGACTAAGTGGTGAGGTAGTGCATTCACATGATCAGAACGGGGGAGGGGACCAGGCCAGGGGGAGGCGGAGATGCAAAGCACTTTTCAGAACTTAGACAGCTAAAGTTACCTAAATCCTCCCCTTCCTCCCACACCTTATTCCTCTACCAAATAAGAAGCTGTCACATGAAAGATGGGGGTGGGGAGTGTTATATGGGACAGAAGGTGATTCCCGTGATCAGGAAGAGGAAATGAGGTGACCAGGAGTCAGTTCCTCTACGAAGGGCTCCAGCTCAAATTTTACCTTGAGTCTTGCTATATCTGGTGTTTTTCTTAAAGCCCCAGCTCCCAGAGCCATGTGATGTCAAGAAAATATTTTTATTATTATTATTATTTTTAAGATTCTAGCCTTTGGTGTTGTGGAGAAAAGCTTTAAAAAAATTAACCTGAATGCACCTGGACAGTTCAAACCCGAGAAAGCAAAATAAAAATCTGATTTTTAGCCATTCTTGTGACTGACTTCTTAAATACTTGAGGTTGGCAATACTGTTAGGAAAAAGTTGTAGAACCAAGCAGTCTTGACTTGCTTTTTGCAAACCCAACGTACAGCTCAAAGGTGCTTGAGGGAGCTCCCACTGCCTGAAGATCACTTTCTAACTTTGCCTCTGAATTCACTGCTTGGTGTCCAGGATGGGCTTTCTGCGAAGAATTTTCATTTTGTGGCCTCTAGGCTTATTGCAACTTCTGAGCACCTCTTTGTGAGCCTCTTCCACAGCATTGAGCTCTGTCATACCTGCTGCCATCTCGTGTCTGCATAGAGTCATTACAATTTCCTTACTTCTCACTGCATGGACTGAGATGTCTGTAACAATTCTAAAGAGTGAATTAGAGTTTAGGAACAGTCAGTCTAGGTGTAAATTCCAGAAGGTTCTCCACTGGGCCTATTACTTTGATAATAGAGCTTGCCCTCATGCTGTGTTGATTCTTATTTTTTTGTCATGGTTATAGGACTAGTTGCTCCTCTCTTGTCTCTCTGAGTACACCAGCTCAGGTCTTGGACCTTTTGCCCTCACCTGTCTTGGGGTGTAATCTTGCGATTGTCCGTGTCTTAGACCAAGGTCTAGGTCAGGCTACCCTCATATAAACCAAGTGCTTATCACCCAGCAGGTTCAATTTGGTTTTGGGGTCCTGCTTTTCTTCCCTTGGGGAACTTGTGACCAATGATGGTCACCAAAAGCCCCCTTTAAAACAAAGTATTTTTATTTAGTGCCTGGAACAAAATATTAGAAAAAACTATTTCAAAACAATAAATAGCCTACATGCATATGTAGTCTCATCTAATCTTATGCTTCATTACAAAAAAACAGCCATCCTGGGTCAGACCAATGGTCCATATAGCCCAGTACCCTGGCTCTGACAGTGGCCAGTACCAGATGCTTCGGAGGGAATGAACAGAAGAGGGCAATTTTGAGAAATCCATCCCTTGTCATCCAGTCCCAGACTCTGGCAGTTGGAGGCTTAGGGATACCTGGATCACGGCGTTCTGTCCCTGACCATCTTGGCTAATAGCCACTGATGGACCTGTCCTCCATGAACTTATCTAATTCTTTTTGAACACAGTTACTCTTTTGGCTTTCACAACATCCCATGTCAATGAGTTCCACAGGTTGACTCTGTGTTGTCGGAAGAAGTACTTCCTTAAGTTTGTTTTAAACCAGCTTGCAGTAGGAAGCAGAACTCACATGGACTTTCCTTTTAAGGTACAGGAACAGAACAGACCCCACTTACAGTCTCCTAACAAGCCCAGATCCTAAAAATGCTTAGAAATTTAATTTAAAAAATCCCACGAAAGTTGAGATTTATTTGCATAGACCCAAAGGCCAACTCTGTTAACAAAGGACTTGCATGACTCTTCTGCCCCCCCCACTCCCCCCCCAACCCCGCATCAGGCTGCTTCAGCTTTGATGTGTCCAGCAGTTCAGCAAAAGGAGAGCTCTGTTGTATGTCAGAATCACCATGTGAACATAACAAATCCTACTGGCGGCATGACCTTTCTGTTATAACCTGTCTCCCTCTCCCTTATTCCCAGACTGTGTTTCTTATCACTTGTCTCACTATGTCTAAAACTTAGTTTGTAAACACTTTGGGGGCAGGGATTATGTCTTTATTTGTCTGTAAAGCACTTGCCACCCTTGTGGGACTGCATAAGTAAATAATGGCATCCGGCTGCAGGGTAGCAGCGTGCCCAGTGCTCCTGCAGAGAAAAAGCATCAGACCCAAGAATGAGGAGGAAGGAAAGAGCAGCTGGATTCGCCAGTGACCCCAGTGTTTCCTCTGAAAAGAAGGTAATGACAGATATGATTTACATTGATGGTTTCAGTAAGTGACGCATTGCCAGAACTGGTGCTTGACCTGTTGATGTCTCAAAAGGGTGGTGCTTGACCTGTTAATGTCTGATGTGTGATACAGATATTGCATGCCTTCCTTCAGTTAGCTGCTTGCCATTTAATTTTTAAGTTTATTTTTCTTATCTGACAACAAATTCACAACCAGCCTTAAAAATGAACAGCAAAACAAACAAATAAAAGAAAAAAAAGGCTCCTTTCTGATGTGACAGCCTCACACGCTCAAAGTTTTTCCTTCCCATTTTGCTTTTTTACATTTCAAAATATCAGCTCCTCACTTTGTCTCTGCTGAAGAACTGGGCAAGACCTTAGGAGGACCTGAAGCATGATACTATGTGAGGCTGTCACTAGATTGGAATCTTTCTTCCCCCTCCCACCTCCAAACTGAGAGTCTCCCCCTATTCCTCAGTTCTCCTCTCCCAGAGCCTTAAAAATCACCCCTGGTTTGCCCCTCCCCCACTGTGGGGAGGGAGAGCTGAAGTTCAGGTTACAGCCCCACCTGCCATCAATGAACTGGTCTTTCAAAGAATTTACCCGCAAAAAGCGAGGGTGGGAAATATGCTAGTTCTCACATGCCCAATACAAAAAAATGAGCAGAATAAAATTTGAACCTGTCTTTGATACGTGATAAACGGCAAAATCCCAAAGCTCCTGTTGTCTCTATTGCTCTCCTTGCTAAGCTTGTATATACCCAGAACCTCTTAAAATAATCTTAGGACTGACATAGTACTTTCCATCTGTGCATCTCAAAGCAGTTTACATCATAGGTAAGCATTTTCTCCCCCATTTTACAGCTGGGAAAACTGAGCCACTGAGCAGTGAAGTGACCTGGCTAAAGACACATGCTGATTCAGTGACTGCTGCTTTTGCCAGCTCTGTCTTTAGTCTCCTAGTCTAGTGCTCTGTACTGAGGACCATGCAGTCTCCCATAGCTGCACCCAGGAAAGGGGCTCTTGGAGAAGTTGTGATTTATGGTGAGACTATGAAGCTGCTCTGGCTCAAGGAGAAGTGAGGTTTTTTACAGAATAATTGTAGTGTGGAAGGGACGGGCGTGGGAAGGCAGAAGGAGAGGCAGAGAGAGGGGCTGACTTGAATCAATGTAGAGTTTAGATTCTTCAAAATTCAGCATAAAATAGAACATATCCACCTCCCCATATGCTGATTCCTGCCTTTGAGTTGTGTGCATCTGAAGGAGAACTGTATAAGTAGAGGCACTCAGTCATGTGGTCATAAAACCGTTCACGTTTCTGGGCAGATAAGGGTGGGGAGGGAAGAATTCTGACCTGTGGGAGGCAAAGGACAGGGAGGAGCAGGAGCAGGGGGTGTCTGTTTTGGAGGCTCTGGGCAGTGGGAAGGGAAAGCTTAGAGAGCAGAGGGGAGATTTCAGAGCAGGCGCCGAAAGGGGGAGCTTTGGGTGCGCATGTGTTTAGCATTGGAAGAGGGAAGTAGGGACTATTTGGGGAAGTTTCTGAGGTGTGTAAGGGAAAGCAGCTGAAGAGGGGAAGTCTGTGCTATGGGGAGGGTTCTAAGGGCTGAGGTAATGGGAAAGCCAGAGAAAGTGGCTCCGGGAACATCATGAGTTATGAAGAGCTGGATTTCCAGCCCGGCCTACCTCCTCAGGCATTTCTGTGAAGCAAAGATGACTGTAGTGCCCAGAGGAACGTTGGGCAGCAGTGAAGGGGATCACGCGGGAATATGAAGCGTTGTATGGATAAGATATTTGTATTAAGAGGGAGATCCACAGACTCCCCCAGTGCAGTGCCACTTTGAGCCCTAGGTAAGTAATCGAATGCGTCAGCCTGTGCAATCTGAGGAGGAAATCATGCTGAGGCTGTGTAGGGGAAGGGCTAATTCGTTTAAGGTGTGTCTACAGAAGGGGTTTCTGTGGGTGATTTAGGAAAGTGGAGCGAGAGGAAGGGGAGTGAGCACCCTATTCTGTGAACAGTCGATTTGCTCCAGTGAAAACCCTGGGCTGGGGCAGTTGGTTAATGATTGACATACCCGTTCCACTGTCTTGCTGGTGCCAGACAGGCACTCTGGTGTCAGCTACACTTACAGCAGCTGCAACTAGGAAATGAGGAGTGGGAAGAGAGAGAGCGCGTGCAATTGGATGCAGGCAGGGAATCTCACAGAGGAATTTGAGCCGTTTTGAGCTGTGGCCTATCAGACGAGATGAGTCATAAGCAAGAAAAAGGCGCCACATTCAAGTCGCCCTTTGAAAGAAGCTCCTTTTGCAGATCCAGGGGGAAAAGGGGAAAAAAATCCATAAGAACAAAATAAACCTTCCCTGAGATGTTTTTGAAGAGGGTTTGGTGGCCTGAACTCTGGCTCATTCTGCTCTGGATACTCTGCCTGCTTAGAGCTCCATTCACAGGTGAGTGGAGTTTCCCTTTATCCTGTTTTGTATATCAGTTGCATAGCAGGAATCACTGGCTGAGTCAGTCGTAAATAGAGCTGAGAACGTGCAACATAAAGAAGGGAGAGAGTGAGGGAGAGAAAGGATGGATGGACTGTCCTATCAGACAGTTCTAAATTGTTAATAATGGTACCTAGCAACGGTTAGTAATTGCATGTTTTGACAGGGGAAGTGAGAGGAATTTTTTCTTTTTTACTTTATCCAATAATTCTATAGATTCCCACTTATAATAAACATAAACAAATTAATTTTAAATTTCCCAGCAATTAGAGAAAAATGTCCTGATCAGTTTAACTCATAGGATAGAATCAGAAAATTCTGGGAGGGAAAAAGCATGTCCTCTCAACTAAGAATGCAACAGTCAATATCAAATTCCCTCCCAAACTCGGGTCTGCCAGCTCCCCACATCCTTACTCTCATGAGTTCTGCCTGAGAAAGCCCTGAGAAATTAGCAGTGCAGGTGATGAAAGACACTATCAGTTCACCTTGGCCCCACATTTTTAACAAAACTCAAGACTAATGCACATTACTAATGTGATATATATTTTTTGCAGAAAAAGGAAGCAGTTCAGAAACCGCCAGTAAAAATAATTACAGGAAAAGCTGGAGAAAACTTCAATATTTAGAGAGAATGAAAAGATTGGGGCAAACAAGAGTGGCCATGATAATGGTTTGGAGAATAATGAATACTACAGAAATCAAGTACTCCTCCTTGTCCTCTCATCATACAAAAAGGAGACATTAAATAAAAAGGAAAAGCACCCAATTTAAAGCTGACAAAAGGATACGCTTTTTCACACAATGCACAATAAGCTTGTAGAACTCATCCCTACAGCATACTGAGGTCAAGAGCTTGGCAGGATCCACCAGAATTGGACAGTTAGCTGGATAATGAGAACATCCACCACTATTTGTTTAGGATATATTTAAGTGTGAAATAGATATACATTTTTCCACTTTAGCGTTTTAGCTAACCTCCAACTGAAGTTACAAAGAAATGCCACTGTAGAGAGGTGATTCTATAAATTCCCATCAGGGGGTTCCTGCCCCTCCTACTCATCACAGTCAGATGGGCCATTGATCTGTTCTAGTATGGCAATGCCTGTGTTTCCAGTTTCAGAATAACAGCCGTGTTAGTCTGTATTCGCAAAAAGAAAAGGAGTACTTGTGGCACCTTAGAGACTAACCAATTTATTTGAGTATAAGCTTTTGTGAGCTACAGCTTTCGTGAGTTTCCAGTGGAATTTAGGTGTTATCAAAATGGACAGTCCCCTGCCGTGTTTGCAACCCTACATAGTAGTCCAAACATTGCAGCCTTTGGTTTGTGCTTGACAGCCAGAAAGTTAAACTGATTAGAACAGAAATGGAACAGACCAGTTTATTCTCATGTCCAAGGTGAATGAAAGTGAAAAAGCAAATGGGAGAAAGTGCATTTCATTTATTTTAAACTGTGTTCCATGTTGTTAATCTGAAGCAGTGTTAGAAATTTGGTCTTAACAATTTTATTAACCAAGTATTGCTTCAAGGACTCAAAATCCTATTCCAGTCCCTCGTTTTTAGGATTACAACAGCTACTAAACACGACCTGAATGAGAACTAGGAGCAGTGAAATTCACAGAGAGAGCAGAGTGCCTTAGCATTCACAGCAAAAATCAAAGTCTGCTCTCCTGCCTGGTTAATGAGGGAGTGGGGGAGGTGTCAGAGGAAGAATCTGGGATCACCTGACAGATGGTCCCTGCAGTAAAAGAGGGAAATGAAAGAATAAATCCAGAGAGAACTCCCCCGACCCTAAGATGCTTGTGAGCTGGGAGCTCATTTCTCTGCATTATCCTGTCTTCATCTTTCCAGGCTCCAGTGATAAGTGACAGGAAATGCCCTTTTCTCCCATGCTCTACCTCAGTTTTGCTGGCAAATTAAATGTAAATCAGGTCCAAGTGCTCTTTTGGGAAACTAAGCTCACCTGAGTTGCTCCTTGGGTCTGTGACCACTTTGGGGTTTTGTTTTAGATCATATTAATTAACCAAGAGGGAGCAGGGAAGAAAGGTGGACAGTCCAGATACATGTCACAAGTCTCTTCTGATGACGTGAGTGGAGGAAGCATTGCTAGCATGCAGGTTGGATCAGTCTCATCGATACCCTGCATGATTCAGCATGTAGTATTTCTCTGGCCATTCAGTTCCTCTCTCTGTGATTCCCTAACTGCTCTCTCTCCCCTCTCCCCTTTTTTTGAAAGTTGTGTACACTTGAGGAAAGCTGAGAGAAGGAGACAGCTCCAGGGAACAATTATTCCCCCTCAGCCCCCAGAGTAGCCACACACCAAGAACAGTTTAGATCTCTTCAAGCTGCAGAAGTGTCACTCTCCTATCTGAACACACTAACCCAGCAGCTCTCATACTCTGCACTACAGAGCCTTGGTCTGGCACATGGTTCTGTGTTGTCTGTCTTGTTTCCAGACACTTCTAGAAACATCATTATTTAAACAATAATTAAAAGGTGGTGGGAAGGGCTCCACACCTCTAAAACCTGAAGGAAACAAATGAGTCAGCATAGGTTTCTCCACTGGGAAGGGAAGAGCCAGGAGCTGCTAGTGGGAGCGTGATGTCCCCGGAGAGAAAGGGACTTGGCAGGATAAGGAAAGGACTAGGTGGCAGACAATTAGAAGGGAAGAGGGGATCAGACCAAAGAAGAGAGAGAGAGGAAGTGAAGAGCAAAGAAACTCTGTGATAAACTTCTCCTTAGACAGCCGAAAACTCGCACTAATCCTCCCCTGCTGTTCCTTCATCAGGTGAGGAGTTGCTGAAGTTGTGCAGGTTAATGGTGTAATGACAAATTTGATGGAGGCTAATTCACATGCTACAGAATGGAAGGGGAGGTGTCTGTGAGTCGATCTCTGTAAGATCTGGCCCACGCTAGAAAAAGGTTTTAGACCCCTTAAATCTGGCACTACCTCGATGAATCTGAAACAGAGCTCAAGAAGTGCATGAGGCTGCGCTCGCTGGACAAAGATCACTGTCTAAGCTTGTGTTTTATTTTATCACTTCCCCTCCGGGGAGGATTTCAGTGAAGAATTTTCATTTTGCATCCTCTGGGCCAGGGGTGGCCAACCTGGGCCCGAGAAGGAGCCAGAACTTACCAATGTACATTGCCAAAGAGCCGCAGTAATATGTCATCAGCCCCCCCACCCTGCACCTAGCGCCTCCCACCCACCAGCAGCCCCGCTGATCAGCGCCTCCCTCTCCCTCCCCACACTTCCCAATCAGCTGTTTTGTGGCATGCAGGAGGCTCTGCAGGGGAGGGAGAGGAGCGAGGGCACGGCAGGCTCAGGGAGGGGGTGGGAAGGGGTGGAGTGGGGGCAGGGCCAGTGGCAGAGCCGGGGGTTGAGCAGTGAGCACCCCCCGGCACTTTGGAAAGTTGGCGCCTGTAGCTCCAGCCCCGGAGTCGGTGCCTGTACAAGGAGCCGCATATTAACTTCTGAAGAGCTGCACGTGGCTCTGGAGCCACAGGCTGGCCACCCCTGCTCTGGGCTTATAACAGGCTAAATAAAGGGCTCCTTTGTGAACTTCCTCTCAGTTCTGTGATACCTGCTGCCATCTTGCGGCTTTGTGAAGTCATTGCAGCTTGCTGTTTTGTCACTGATTCCCCAGACAGGAAAGAGGCAGATGGAGGGACATTTCAGCAGGCTGTCCAGAGGACCTATTTCTCCCCGTGTTACTTGGGCAAAACAAGGATCATATACAGCATTTCCTTTTCTAGCGTGCCTATAACCAGCTGTTAACCTAGCCTGAAAAACCTCATGCTGTGTTAATTATTACTTTCCCATGACCACACAGACAAGGACAGTGTGTGACGCTTGAAGTGTATCTCTTGCACAGAAGACCAAGGCAGCTAGTATCATCTGAGCTGCATACAGTATCCACATGGTGGTCCGGGGACTATGTAAAATACATACATGCATAATGTGGTGTTCCAGGGCTGTCATAGACATTTCCTTCGTGGACATTGCAGTCTCTCTTTTAATGTGATCCTTGATGTGGCTCTATTTCCAGGTGCCAATGAAGCAGTGAGCTGTGAGAGAGTTCCTGCAGCATACTTAGGTGAAGATGTGACGCTGAAATGTAACTTTAGACCCTCTTTTGATGTTTTACAAGTCACCTGGCAGAAGCTGGAAGGCTCTTCATTCAAAAACATAGCTACCTACAGCAAGGCACATGGAACTAAATCCATAGGGCCTTTCAATAAGAGAGTTTGTTTCAATGATACAAGTCTGAAAGCATCATCCATCACTCTTCGTAATGTGATACTGGAGGATGAAACATGTTATAAGTGCATCTTCAGCGCATTTCCACATGGCTCCTTCGGCAGAGAAATTTGCCTCATTGTACAATGTGAGTTTTAAACCCCTTTTCTCTAATGGTGCAGCACCCTGTAGTGGATTGGACCCAGAATGTCAGTGTAATTTTCTATTGGACCAATTTCTGTTGGTGAGAAGTCAAGCTTTGGAGCTACACAGGGCTCTTCTTCAGGTTTGGGAGTGTCACAGCTAAATAGAAGGTTGAACAGATTGTTTAGCATAACTGTTAGCACATATTCTAAATCTAAGGGACCATTCAAAGTCCAGTAACCCATTAACACCCCTGTAGTCATAGTGGGTTACAGATGGTTATAATAATTAAGGCCACACTTAAGTCATGGGATACTTGTCAAATAATTGCAACTGAGTTGCAGACAAGACATGGAAAATCACAGAAAAGTAAAAATGAAGCCATATTATTTGCAGTAATTTGGAAAAGCTAACCTCGGGATCCCCACTCTGCCCAGGGGGCCTCCTGTCAGAATTACAGTGGAAGCCTAATATTGCGGGATCTGCAATTTCTGCAATATCACAAATTAAGTAGGGCCTTAGAAATAAGCCATAAATGCATTGTATTTAGTAAGACCATGATTTTCAGTCTCTAGAAAGTTATGCTAAACTGTCTATTTAACCTTGTTGTGACGGGTTCCCCGAGGTGCAGCCTTGGACTGTGGGACCACTGTACCCCCCTTAACTCTCTCCAGCCTGGGCTGTCTCTCACAATGCCTTGCTAGTGACAAGCAGCAAACCCCTCCAGGTGCTGTTATCTCTCAACACAACTGCATGAGGAGCCCCCAAAGCCAGCTAGATTGTCTGAATTCTCCCAGAGCCACTCATGAATCATACAGAGAAAGGCACCAGCCAAATCCCCCCAGCACCCAGCACTGTACCTCAGGAATATACCATCTTGCGCTTCTCAAGATGGGCAGTGCAAATGTATTAATTGGTTCGACACTTCATCAATGGAAAGTGGATATACACCAGGCTTTGCAAACCTTAGCACTTCATACAAACTCGCTGATAAAGATAAACAGTAAAACACATTTATTGACTACAAAAGATAGATTTTAAGTGATTATAAGTAATAGGCAAAAAGTCAGAGTTAGTTACCAAAATAAAATAGAATATAAGCACGCAGTCTAAACTCTCAACCCTATTAGACTGGACAACATCTAGCTCAGAGGCTCTCAAACTGTGAGAGCTCCATTCAGGTGGTCCGCGGATAGTTCCATCTAAGGTGCACACCTTGGCGGCTGCACACGAGAGAATGAAGGGCCACCCACCTAATTAGTGGAGCTGTGCAGGTGTGGCTCCACTAATTTGGTGCCTGACCCCTGGTGAAGATGCACATGTAAGGTGAGGTGGTGGCCTTGGGGGGAGTAGGGGGTAGGTGGAAGTGGCAGTGAGGTGAGAAGAGGGAGTGGGGGGAATTTGGGATGTGCAGGGCTGCGGCAGCCAGAGAAAGAGGCGACTTTCCCCAGCTCCAGGGCTGCAGCTGCCAGGAAGAGATGGCCCTCCTTCTCAGCCTCAGCTCTGTGGCTGCTGTGGTGAGGGAGAGATCCCCCTCCTTCCCAGCCCCAGCGGGAGACAGAGGGCACATCCATCGCATTTTGATTTCATTAACTTAAAAATATATGTTGAGTATACAAACTCTTTCACAAGAACTATTTCTAAACATGGAAATGGTTTTTGTGGTATCTCTTACTAAACCTCTACCATCTAGTTAGGTGGTTTTTTTACACGTTCTGTGTTTAAAGAATGTTATGAAGGTTGCAAAGTTAAGCACTCAAAAGTTAGAAAATAAATTCTGTGTGTATGATCACCAAACAACCTTAATTCTACCCTCTTTTTCTCCCCTACCCACTACACTGAAGGAGGCTGGGGTAGTCTAGAAAAAATATATGATCATGTAATTAAAAGTTGTATCATGTATAATGCCCAAGAAGGTACTAATACAGTTAAATAACTTTTCTCCAATGTAGTCTTTTAGTGTAATTTGCTATGTTTACTAAAGGACAAGGTTAAAACAAATTATCTTAGGTTTACCTGTAACAAGCCCCTATCATGTATCATCAATAAGATTGGATCCCTGAGCCTTTGCTGTTGCACCAGACTGCTACCTCCACAGCACTAACTGGCAGCCGGAGAAGGCTGCTGTTCCAGAGGGGGAACTGCTCATTGGCACTATGTGCTAGGTCCAGAGGTTGGAAACCAGCCCTGCCCAGATTTCTCTCTTCCCTATCCCCAGGAGACAGGGACTCCTCTTCCATGCTGGGGCAGCAAGTCTGGGAGAGATGAGATTCAGGGAATGTTCCTCTGTCTAGTCCAGATCTCCCCACATTCTTCTTGCTACAGCTATTCTCACAGCCATTCCTAGTTTGGTGCATCTGCTGCTGCTTTGGCAGTGGTGTTCAGTGTTCAAATCTTTGATTATTAATTTGGCAAGCAAGAGAAAGGGAATGGTGATCTTTAACTGTTGAGAACTCAGCTAAACCTGAATGGAATTTCATGGGACAAAGAAAAGGCACTTCTCCAGCTGGAGAGCTTTCCCCCTGCTGAATTTCAAAGGGTTGCTGCAAACCAGGAAGGTTTTAGAGCTTCTAAAAACACGTTATTCTTTTACAAAGAAAAAAAATTACACAACCTAAATGTAGGGATTGCTAGCACTTGACCTGATAATACAAAAGGTTGTGAATGTATAAATACAGAGCCACTGGATCAGCAGAGACATGAGATGAAACAGTATAAGATGTTCTAATGTACAACAATATTCAGCTATTAGATCAGTAGAAGAAGCCCATCCAAGTTTGAGTCAGTTTGTCCTCTAACATCCTCCTCCTCCTTGTGTAACACACAGGTTCTCAAAGACTATGTTGGTTTCATCATTGTAGACCCAAAGTTTAGCTGTGTTCATGATTATATAGCAGAACAAGCCCCTCCCCCAGCCTTGTGATCAAATCCACAGGAGGTCTCGAGTGAAGGAAAGTTTTACAAGGTTTCTCTTGTGATGTTTCCTCAGTAGTTTTCAGCTGAGGAGGTGCTGTTGCTACATACTCCCTGCTGCAAGGTGGAACACCCACTAGTACGGCACCTCCTGCTGGTTGGTGTGGGAATTAGCTTTTCCAGCTTTGGAGCGTCTCCTGCTGGCCAGTGTCTCCCTTCCTGCTGCCTGCTTCTCCCTTTTCTCCCCCACACTTTAGTTCAGGCCCCACATCCCTCCTGGCCTGTGGTGCCCCTTCTCTCAGGCACTGCCCCCTGGTAGTACCCCACACTTAGGGGTCCTCCCCTCCCTGGGGAACCCCAATTCCCTGAAGCCCACTTTGCCTCAGTGACTGACTGCCAGTCTTCATCTAGCCCCTTTTCTCAGGGGCAAACTGTAGTCTGAAATGGCTGCTCATCATTGGCAAGGGGGTTTGGATCTGCTGCCTTTTCCTGGCCTGGCTACCCTGCTGCAACCTCAGTACCACCACAGGCCCTTTTTGCATGGCATCAGCCTGGGGACTTGCCTGGCCAGAGTTCCCCAGCTCTGCCTGTCCTTCCCCAGCACTGCTCTGTTTGAGATACTCTTCTCTAGCCAGCAGCCAGGTCCTTCCCACTCCCCCACTGAAGTGAGTCTCCTCCTGCCCAGCTCCCAGTCCCTTTATCAGGGCCAGCTGGACCCTAATTGGGTGTGGCCACACCTGCGGCTGCCTACCCAATCAGCCTCCCTTGACTGCTTTCAACCCCAGTCCTCTCCAAGGGCTAGCTTTTAACCCTTTCCGAGCCCCGCTGCACTCCTATAGAAGAAGTTAGTTCTTCCTCAAGTATTGCTGATGCCCTAAAATCCACTGAGGGTTCCACTGGGTCCATCAGTGTAGAGGCCCTGTGAACATACCAGGCATACCACTGATCTGCTTTATGGAGCTGAATTGACAGGGCTTTCCCTTCTGGCCATGGTTCTTGTATCCAACTCCCAAAGGGGGCTCCCATAGCATGGAGAATTTCCACTCAGAAGTTAATACAGCAATTTCTGAGTGGATTTTCTCCTGGATTGATGCAAGAGGATGTGTCTCCAGGCTTACTCCCAACTTTCCCCTTCCCCATATGTGGATCTTCCATTCAATGAAGGGCTCTCCTTGGATTTAGGGACAGGGAGATGGTACCTCAAAAGTATTTATCAGCACATTTTTTCCCATCACAGCAACAGGACACATGAATGTGCAGGGAGTTTCCTGTGGATCTGTGAAGAAGGTACCATCTGGCCCAGTTTTCTTCAATTTCCAGCCCTATGCCTCCTGCATAAATACACCTACCAAACAGTTAAAATATAATAATACACCATTAAAATTTTTGGATCATATTAAAGAAGTTCTGTATTAAAATCACAAATGAGTTTGATTCCCCATAGTTTAAATTCCAGGATATTACTAATTAAGAGGTCTCTTGGTTTTTGATCTCTTGTTTTTACTGTTTCTCTCCCTCTCCGTGTGAAACTTGCAAGCTGCTAATTGTGTTAGTACATCCTAAGACAGAGTCTGTTGTCAAAGCAATACTTTGTAACAAGTACTCACAGAGAGAGAGAGAGAGAGAGAATCAAAGCGATACTTTGTAACAACCGAAACAGCACCCAGAGACTCCCTGCCCTTCTGTTGTATTTATCTCACTTTAATAATTGTGATTAAAATAGAGATAGAGGATGTATGTGGATGGATGCTTGGTGTGGATAATAAATGAATGATCAGGGAGGTGCCAGCCTAAGAATCCAGTGTCCATCAGCCGAAGAAGGTGTCAAGTGGAAACAACGAGAAGACCCCCGGAGGGCAGACTGGAATCCACCCCACAGCCTCAAGGATGGGAGAACCGAAGAACAAGATAACATCTGGCAGCATGGAGCCGTCAGGAATGTGCCAGCTGCTGATTGATTCAGCAACAGCATGATGAAGCAATTCCCATAGACTGGCATAGGAAGAAATTCCTATAAAAATAGACTCTAAAAAGTGAGAACTTTGGGGTCTGATTCTGCAAACCAACTTTCAGGAGCATCAGATGAGCATCTGACAAGGCCCTGCTCCCTCCTTGTGTCCAGGCCACCTGGCCAGTGGCTTGGCATGAGCAACTCTAAGGCTGGTCACTATGATAACAACCTTACAGAACCTCTGTGTGTGTGTGTGTGTGTGTGTGTGTGTGTGTGTGTGTGTGTGTGTGTGAATGAATGTGTGAATAAATATGAAATTGAATGGAATGTTATAGCTATAACTAACTGCTTACTTTGATTCTTTCTATATTCACAATAAATGTGGCATTTTGCCTTTTCCCCTTTAATAAGATCCTGCTGGCTTTTATTTTATAGGTACAACAAAATCTAAGACTATAAAGGAACATATTGAACATATCAGGAATAGTCTGGTTTTTTCTATTAAAAACTTTGAAAATGTTTTAGTTTTTTGGTTACTGGTAAGGAATATTGACATTTCCATTGCACTCTACTTTTTCTCCTAGCGATTTCTGCAGTAAGAACTGAACTCCATTCAAATGCCAGTATCCCGGGGCTCCTGACTGCAATGTGTTCAGCTACAGCAAAACCTGCCCCAGAAATCACATGGAAGCCTGAGGGCATCCTGATTGACCAGCCTCAGATACATGGAGTTAAGAATGCAAATGGCACAGTAACCATGACAAGCACGTGCAACGTTTCCTTGAGCCTCCTGCGATCAAAGAACCTCCAGGCTTTGACTTGTATAATAAACCACCCTGTGGGAAGGAAAGAGAAGATAATTTACCCACTAGAAGAATATGAAGGTAGGTTAGATCTGGGTGTTGGTATATGATAGTCTGGGGAGTGGAGAGCAGAGAAAAGCCGTACCCCCCCCCCAAAAAAAAGTTGTCCAAAGAATGTTGGTTCTATTCCAGTGAATTAAAAAGAAAATTTTAATGTAAAATCACAGTGAATTCAGTTGTGCTTAAATCTTGCCTGGTCATAGACTTGCCCTGTGAACCGTGCTTTTCTTCAATGGCTCATATCTGAGGACTTCTCTTCACTGCAACAGCGGGCTCAAGTTAGTGCACTTGAGTTACTACACTGCAGCTACACATAGTGCTTTGATAAGCAGAGTGATTGGATTAGCTGCTAATGAGATTTTGTAACTTCAGCACCACTCCTATTTCAACCTGCTCCCCTGATAGGCCAGCTCACGCAAATGTAAAACACCACTTAACTTGAGCTAGAGACTTGTGTGTGGATGGGAGTCGAGTTAAGGATAACACTCGAGTTACAACTTGCACTGAGTGTGCTATGAACACAAACCCTGATGGTCTGTCTGCACAGCAGCTGGCAGGGTGCTTCCCAGCATGGGTAGACAGAGATATGCTAACTTAGATGGAGATAGTGTGCTAAAAATAGCAGAGTGGCTGTGGCAGCTTGGATGGTGGCAGGGGGTAACTAATTCCACTGGAGCACCTACGGGTGGCTAGCCTGAGGGCCACATGTGCTACCACATCTTCACTGCTATTGTTACCCATGCTAAAATCGGGCCTTCCCTTGCAGTGTAGACATACTCTTAGGTATTCAGAAGACAAAGCTTTTCCTGATATTTCAATCCTAGAGTTGTTTCTGGAGCTTTAGATTAAAGGATGTACTCTACTAAGGATTTCTTACAACAAATTACCTTATTTCTTATAAAAGGTCACCAAAGTGGCCATTTTTTAGAAATGAAATTTTTTACAAAAAGTATTGTAACCATCAAAATCTTTCATTTTTGGTCAGTTTCAAAATAACTGATTTTTTGAATATTCATTTTCATTTTTACTTTTTCATTTATTGACAACTTTGCTAAACAAAAATGCAATAATGATTTTGACAATAAAATTGAATATATTCAAATTGAGTATATATTAAAAACCCACATTGCTGAATCTTTGATTTAAAAGGGTTCATTCTAAACTCTGTGAAATGGAGACACTTTTGAAACTTGCAACCTGTTTTTTTTCCATTTTTCAAGTAGGTCTAAGAGCAGTATAAATAGCAGTATAAATGAATGTTCATGGGACTCTCTCTTCACTAACAGTAATTTTTATTAAGAATCTCTACTTAGCACTTTCAAAGCATTTCACAGCTACTAACTAATCCTCAAAACACATCTGTGAAATATGTATTACTAGAATTAGAAGAATAATGCAAAAACATGATTCATACCTATTTTAAGAATGAACAAAGCTCTGTGTTTATATAGCACAAGGTTACTCACTATTCATTATTGGCTATTCATCAATCCTTGTTCTCCTGTTCACAAAAACTTCCATCCAATCAGAGAGCAGAAACAGAACTGTGTAACCCAGATGACCAATCACATTTAGAAGAGCTGATAATTGAAATGAAAAGTTCATATTACCCTATCTGTTCAAAAAATCCGGTACACTGTACTGTGAATAAGGAAGACGTGACCAGAGATCAGCAATGATTTGTGAACAATTCAGAAACAGAAGAAAAGTTTTATCGTCAGATTATTTATTCATCATGAATAATTGACCTGCTCTAACGAATATCCCCATTTTATAGTTCAAAAAACTGATACCCAGAGAGGTTAACCAACATGTCCAGCTTCTAAACTTAGTTTAGAACTCAGTGTTTGCTGGTTCCCAGTATTTGGACAGGAAACATAAGAAACACTTTGACATCCATTTGGGTTCTGTGTGACATTTGGTGTTTGCTAATTTGCATTTCAGCATCTGATGAGGAGAGCGGAATATGTATCTGGCAAGTGCTTTGCATAATTTCTTTTACTCTGAATGCCATAGGAGTCCCCATCATCATCCTGACATGCAAGAAAAGCAAAGGGAATAAGTAAGTTGAATGATCATTTTCTAGTAAATTATCTTACAGAACTCTATTGCACTCATCTTTCCTGCTCCATAGCTTAACACCATGTTACAACAGAAAGTTTCCACATAACATTTACACTTACAAACTTCAGTGCACACATACAAAACATATCCTTTCCTCTCTGGTCTGTTTTCAGAGATGATGTTCTCAATCTATAATGTAGCCTAAAATAAAGCATGTGTCACCTGAATTTCTTCAGATCTTGAAAACAAACCTTGGTGTCTGTCCCAGATTTTTAGAAGTATTTACATGTTGTTATACTCAGTATTGGAAGGCCTAACTGATTTAGGAACTTGTCTCATTTTCAAAAGTGATTTAGGCACTTAGGAGCCACTATTCCATTAATAGTCAATGAGTTTAGGCTTCTAGGTGCCTTTTAAATGAGACTTAGGCCAGGTCTACACAACAGACCTATACCTACACCCGTGAGTGATGTAGTTATACCGACCTAACTCCCCCATGTAGACAGGGCTCTGTCAGTTTTTGGGGCTGGCAGGAAATTTGTAGTCTGTATCCAAAGTGTTGACAAGTTTTGAGACCTGCATATACAATATCCTTTCCCCTGGATTCCTGTAAGGCTTTCTGTTGATCTTTGGGATATGCTGCAAGGCTCATCTATTTTCTAGGATTTTTGCATAGATGGGAAAATTATTATATTTCTGGATGAAAACTCAGAAGTAGGACTGTGCAGAATAACTCCATGCTATCATGGAATGCTATCATGACTCCATGTGCAGCAGACTGACTACTGGATAAATCTTACACATGGCAAGCTGGGACTATAAATCTTGTCCTTCAGCTTCAAAAACACCTCCAGCTAGTGATGTGCTGCCATAATGTTAACAAGGGTCTGCTTCCAAAATGTTCTGTCTCAGTCAGTGATGCATTCAATGTTCCCTGGGTAAAATACTCTCCACCTCTGTGCCACTTGTAATACAGCATGGCCAGAAGGCAGCAGGAGAGTGATATATCAAGCATTCTTACAACTACAATACCCACCTGCGGAAGTGAAGAAACAGATTGATAGAGCCAGAAGAGTTCCCAGAAGTCACCTACTACAGGACAGGCCTAACAAAGAAAATAACAGAACACCACTAGCCGTCACCTTCAGCCCCCAACTAAAACCCCTCCAACGCATTATCAAGGATCTACAACCTATCCTGAAGGACGACCCAACATTCTCACAAATCGTGGGAGACAGCCCCCCAGCCTGAAGCGAATACTCACCAGCAACCACATACCACACAACAGAACCACTAACCCAGGAACCTATCCTTGCAACAAAGCCCGTTGCCAACTGTGCCCACATATCTATTCAGTGGACACCATCACAGGGCCTAATAACATCAGCCACACTATCAGAGGCTCGTTCACCTGCACATCTACCAATGTGATATATGCCATCATGTGCCAGCAATGCCCCTCTGCCATGTACATTGGGCAAACTGGACAGTCTCTACGTAAAAGAATAAATGGACACAAATCAGATGTCAAGAATTATAACATTCATAAACCAGTCGGAGAACACTTCAATTTCTCTGGTCACACAATTTCTGATCTCAAAGTGACTATCCTTCAACAAAAAAACTTCGAAAACAGACTCCAACGAGAGACTGCTGAATTGGAATTAATTTGCAAATTGGATACAATTAACTTAGGCTTGAATAGAGATTGGGAATGGTTGATTCATTATAAAAAGTAACCTATTTCCCCTTGTTTATTCCTTCCCCCCCCCCCCCCCCCAACCGTTCCTCAGACGTTCTTGTTAAACTCTGGATTTGTGCTGGAAATGGCCCACCTTGATTATCATACACATTGTAAGGAGAGTGATCACTTTAGATAAGCTATTACCAGCGGGAGAGTGGGGTGGGGGAGAGAAAACCTTTTGTAGTGATAAACACCCATTTTTTTCATGATCTTCTGTATTTTCCACAGTATGCATCCGATGAAGTGAGCTGTAGCTCACGAAAGCTTATGCTCAAATAAATTGGTTAGTCTCTAAGGTGCCACAAGTACTCCTTTTCTTTTTGCGAATACAGACTAACACAGCTGTTACTCTGAAACATAGGAAAGATATGTAAGTCCCAGGATGAGAAGAAGCCTTACTCTCTGTAGAGGGAAGAAAGGTTTCTATAGATTAATTAAAGCACCTGAAGCCAATTAGAGCACCTGAAGCTAGTCACCTGATAAAAATCCCCTGCTTCAATCAGCTAGGGGAAGGAGTTGGAGCAGAGAGCAGTTTGAAGGAGTTGGAGCAGGGTGCAGTTTGGAGGAATTGAAGTAGAGGAGAGTTTGGAGAGTTTGCTGTGGCTGGCTAGAAGACCAAGACCCTGGGTAAAGAGACACCTGGCTTGTGCAGAGAGAGAGGGCAGGAAGCCCCACAAGCTGAAGAGGGAAGTAGCCCAGGGGAAGGAAGCACTAGTTCAAGTGGTTTACCACTATCCCTAGGGCCCCTGGGCTGGGACCTGGAGTAGAGGGCGGGCCTGGGTCCCTCTCTCTCCACTACCCTTCTCTGGGTTACTAGTGGGACAGTAAATACCCTAGTTCAGGGGCAGGAAACTGTGCCCTGAACCTCCCCAAGAAGAAGAAGCGCGGGACCCATCATCATTGTACTGGCAATTTGCCACACACTGTATCAGTTCCACACTCTTTCCCTTGCTAGTGGGGGTGGGGAGAATAGGGGAGATGAGATGGGTTTCAAAGTTCTTCCAGTTCCAGGCTGAGCATGACCAGGTGGGCACCAGTGGGGAAAATGGCAGGCTGCGGTGGCTTCAGAATCGCTATTGATGGTTCCCCTCTGACCACCCAGTTTCACCACACAATAATGGAGATACCCTGCAGCACTGCTGCTTCCTGAATGAGCAAGATACAGCTCAGTACCAGCCTCAGAGGTGACTGAACGTTTTTCACAAGCGCAGCCGGCCTTAGTCCTTTTGGACAGAGTGCAGTTTTTGTTTTCAACACTCCCAGAAACATACTGCTCCCCAGTCTCTCACTGCAGAAGAGGAGTTCAGCTGCTTGTTCCACTTCAGCCTCATCATTGGCTCACATTGATTTCTGTGTCATATCTAGCTTCACAGGAAAAGAAACTCACTTATTAAAAAAAATGAAATTGAGATTCCCTCTCACAGGGCCCAAAGGCCAGATCTGTTACAAAGGGACTTATGCAAGCCCATTCCAGTTCATCGTGGCACTTCAAATGAAAGGAGAACTCTCCCATATAGCAGAACAACCAGGATGTCACCATAAACGTTAGTCACCTCATGACTTTTCTTTTGTGATCTGTCTCCCCTTCCACTGTCTTAGCCCATTATAGTCATTGTCACTTGTCTCCTCTTATCTAAGTAGACATTACATTCTTTTGGCAGGGACCATATTTCTGTAAAATGTCTAGCACACTGTTGGGCACTGTATAAATATTCAATATTTACCTCACAGACCAATGAGTAGCAGCATGCCCGGCACTCCTGAAGAGAAAAAGAATTTGAAGCAAGATGGAGGAGACAGACACCAGTGCCTGCCAACACCTAAGAGCCAGAGTGTTTCCTATCAAAATGAGGTAACAGCAAATCATAGACAGGCAATTCACATTCATGTCTTATATGAGGCAAACAACCTAGCAATGCCGAATGCTAGGGAGTTGAGGTCTGCCACAAACTGCTTAATTTGTGCCATGGCTTGCCAGGTCTGAGCACTGGCACCTCTAGGTTTGGCAGTTCATAGCCCCGGTACCTCTGGGGTTGCCACATCAGTTATGAAAGTAAAACAATTGCTTGAGCCCCAGCACCTCTTTCATTACAAATTAAGCATTGCTGACACAGCTACAATACAGACATTGGATGTCTCCTTAAAAGAAACACTTAAACATTACATTGACTTTCTTTTGCAGGCTAATTGACTTCCTTATCTGTCCAGATAGACACATGTGTTTACAAACACGTTCCAGATGTTCTTCACTTTGGAGAACGTCAAGCCCTCACTTCCCATCTTTTGTGCAGGAGTCTGGCAAGATATTTGGAGGATCTGAATAATGATGCTCCAAGAAGCTCTAACCTGATGTTCAGCTCTCCCTCCTATTCCTCTGTGCTTCCTTAAGAATCAGCCCCCTCCATCTCAGTTGAGGGGAGGGAGAATCAAAGCTCATGCTGACACCTCAGGTGACATCACCATTCAGGCCCCCCTAAGAACTCACTGAGCACCTCCAGCAACAATATGGAAGAGGGAAGGCATGACAGTGATGAGATTTCAATGTGAAAATGAACAGGAATGGAAGCCTTTCTTTTAAAGACAATGGAAGTTCAGACCATGTCATAAAGGGGTGGTACAGCACAAAACCTTAAAGTGCTTCTGGTTTGGCTTTGCTCTTCATTTTTATCCAGTGCTTAATTTGCGATGAAAGAGGTGCCAGGGTTCTAGCAATTTTTTCTTTCATATCTGAAGTGGCAAACCCACAGGTGCCAAGGCTCTGAACTGACAAGGCATGAAGTGCCGGGGCTCAGCCCTGGCACAAATTAAGCACTGCTTTTATCACCCGTGTAGTCCTAGAATCTGCCTTAATAATCATTTATCACGTACATAGTGCTTTTTACCCATAGATCTCAAAGTCCTATATATAGGTGAGTAAACATTGCCTCCATTTTACACTTGGGACTACTGAGGCAGAGGGACGTTAAATGCCTTGCTCAAAGTCAGCTTTCAAGGTGATGGCTTTGCTGGCAGTAGAAGCCTAATCCTATTCTATTGCAGTGGCCAGTTAGTCGTGTTGCTTCCCATAGCAGTATCTAGTACATTGGCTGCTGGAAATTCAGTTCCTGCAACCCAAGAATCATTGGTCTGTCTCAATTTACTATAAAAGAAGGATAATTGAGGGGGGGGGGGTGGTTTCAGAGAAATGAGTGTAAGGAAGGGGCAGAGAGAATGTCAGAGACATGATGAAGGCCCATTCTCCGTTACTCTGCTTCTGTATTTGTGTCAGAAATAGAGAGTGGGAGAAGGTGGCTTCAGGTCACTTTTTCATTTCCTACATTTTGGGAAAGGTGGATCCTATCCTGGAAGTCGGTGACTAGATGTAGTATGGTGAGCTCTGGTAACATTTCCTCCCACCCTGGCCTGCCCTCTCATGGAAACCTGTTGGGAGTATTCTCAGGGGGCCATTTCTGCCCCCTGTATGCTGCCACAGGGGCATATTATTATCC
Source organism: Chelonia mydas (assembly GCF_015237465.2). Lineage (NCBI taxonomy): Eukaryota > Metazoa > Chordata > Testudines > Cheloniidae > Chelonia > Chelonia mydas. Next base: position 187,854,587 of record NC_057849.1, on the reverse strand, counting down.
CTCTTTGAAAGTATGGAAAATTGAGGTAGACTGCATTGAATTGACTTGCTCATGGTCTCAGAGTGAGTCAGCGGCTATGCTGGTGATAGAGGCCAGTTCTCTCCACTCCTAGTTCATTGGCCCGTGTTGCTCCTATGTTGAGTAGGAGGAGGGAGGTTATTATCACCTCTGTATTTAGCACTGGTGCGACCCCTACTGGAATAGTATGTCCAGGTCTGAGTGCCCACAACTGAAGAAGGATGTTGATAAATTAGTGAGGATTCAGAGAAGAGCCACAAGAATTATTAAAGGATTGGAAAACATGGGCACTAGTAATAAATTCAAGGAATTCAATCTATTTAGCTTAACAAAGAGAAAGGTAAAAGGTGACTTGATCACAGTCCAAGTACCAGCTTGGGGAACAAATACTTGATAATGCACTTTTCAGTCTTGCAGAGAAAGTTGTAACAAGATCCAATGGCTGCAAGTTGAAGCTGGACAAATTCTGGCTGGAAATCACATGTGCATTTTTAACAGAGAGGATAATTAACCAATGGAACAATTTCCCAAGGGATGTGGTGGAAACTCCTTCACTGGAAATTTTCAAATCAAGATGAGATGTTTTTCTAAAAGATATGATCTAGGAATTACTTTGGGGGAATTCTATGGCCTGTGTTATATAGGAGGTGAGATTAGCTGATCACAGTGGTTCCTTCTGGACTTAGAATCGATGAATCAGTAGCCAGGAAATCAGTTGTTTTGAGAAGCTGTGATTCCCGATAGAATTATCTGACACTTGAAGTAAGATCCTCACCAATATTTTACTTTAAAAAGGGACTGGGGAGCTGGGGAAAGGTACCGGGGGTAGAGGGAAGGGATGGGTTGAATCAGTTCAGAGTTTAGATTCTTCAAAATGCAGCATCGCACAGATGCTTTTCCCCCAAACTCTCTGTTCTGCCCTTTTGGTCACATGAATGTAAAGGAGAATAATATGACTAGTGGTAGTTATAAAACTTTCACATCTTGCAAGCACCTCCAGCCTACTGATTTGTTCCTTACTCTGACTCATTTATACCCATTGCCTTTTTAATGTGTTAGTTCTAATTTATGGTACTGGCTTCTAGGAATTTTGTTCAGTTCATCTGTGTGCTAGTGTTTTTCCCTATTGCTTTTCCCTCTCTGATAATTTAAACCTTTACCTTTAGTACCACATAACTGTATCACTTGTTCTTACATAGGGAACCCCAGGAAGTTCGCGCAAGAGAAAACCGTTTTCAAAATCAAAGGAGAGTCAAACAGATACACTGGTACTCAGATCAGTGTTTGCAGAAGGAAAAGAAAAGTACGAGGAAGGCAATCTGAATAATTCATTTATGGAAGGGATTGAAGAGATTGATGACTCCGTTTTTTAAAAATTAGAGAGAAGGTAAACTTTCACTACTGAAAATGAAAAAAGCAGAGAAACCAATGTCACTAACTCAGCATTCAAACCTGCCCCAATGAAGAACTTTTCCAAAGCATTGTGCACTAGCTTGGAGAGAGGACCTATTTACAACATGACTTTGACGCAAAAAGAGCTAAAAAGCGAGGGGGAGGGGAAAGAGGTGATGACTTCATTTCCCTCTCCCCTCAATTTATGGTACGTAAAACGTATGTGTCTCTTTCAGAGAATCCATTTGATCTGAGACTTGGAGACGGAAAACATGCAGGTGAACAAAACCAGGTCACACGCCTTTCCTTCTCGCCACCACCCCTTCCCCCAAAGGAATAGCTGCGGCTAAAGCTGTGTGAATAATGGATTTCTTGGTTTGCTGGCAATTCCAAAAAAATTGAAAAAACAGTTATTTGGGTCAAACCGAAAACAATTTTTTTTCAAAATTTTCAGCAGATCTAGGCTATGTTTCATTTCTGGTTCTAACAAAATGTTTTGGCTGAGCACTTCAACATTTAATTTCTTAAATCACCTTTAAAGTAAATTTTGAAACAAAAAGGTTTTTCAGTTGGAGACATCAAAATGTTTCAGCTTTTGGAAACCATTTTTTTACTTTTTTTCCCCAATAAAAACAACTCAGCAAAATTGACGCAAACTCACCAAAAGTTTTGGTGTCACTGAATCTTCATTTTTTTTACCAAAGATAAAGTTTCAGTTGAAAAGTTTCACCCATCTCTAGCTTTGACACCCTTTTCATGGAAATTTACATTTAAAAGTAATTATCTCCCCTTTTAGACTCTTTAATCTTCAGTTTACTTGTTTCCTGCTACATCAGGCAGATGAAAAAGTTGAATGGGGTTTCATTGTTGCTATACTGACCTCAGTTTAAAAAAAAAATCCTGTCTCTTAAAGAGTTCAGACACAAGTGGAACATCTCTCCCAGCCTGTCCTCTCTCTTTCCCAGAGTAGAGAAGCTGTGGCCAAATTAAGTGAAAAGAAAAAGAGGTAGTCACTGTTAGATGAGTGGAGAGAAATGCAGAGGAAAGTTCATTTGGAGCAAACAGCAGGAGTTCTAAAATCAAAGAGGGCAATTCTGATCTGGAAATCTAGGTAGATTAGACTAAGATTGGATAGAAAAGCAGATGTACCATTTTAATACTTCCTATGTCAGATGAATACAATGTAGAGAAATTGTAAAATGCAGTTTTTTAATTGCCCCCAAATCCTTGTAAACTTTCTCGTCTGCTTTAATATCAGTGATTTTTCTTTGTACATGTGTACAGGGCTACTTAGCCAACAGCGTCCATTTTACTGCCAGAGAATAAAAAATCTACTCTTACAAAGTTTGAAGTGATAATGTTCTTTCATTTTGGATCTTATTGAGTGTTTCACTTAGATTAGTCAATATCAATAATGTTTTATGATCACCAGAGCACATATGGTTTAACTGTGAAGATCTCCGGCTCCTTTCCAATTCTACAATCTAAGCATTTTTTCCCTTAAGAGGCAATTTAAAATAACTTCCCACACAATAGGGCTTTAGCAGCACCCCATAAAAATCAGTCTGTTTCATTTCACCAGTATTGTTATTCAGTAGAAAGTCTCTTTTCCTAAAAATCCAGAATGGTTTCTTGTCACAACGATTGCTGAATAAGCAAATCATTAACGCGCCTAGAGAATTCATCTCTGTAGGTATTCCAGCTGGATACCAACATCCATCAGGGCGAGATTTAATGGAGAAACACTTGTTAACATAGCTGCCTCTCTAAAGGCATCAAGGAATAATCCAGCCTAGAATATGAAGAGTGCTTAGCTGAGAAAAAGGGAACCCGTTGCTAATAGTAGTGTTTTCTCTCTAGATATCAAGTAGCCCCTAATCCATAATATGACACTCCAGTAGCATCTATATATCTTAGGTACTTATATGGCCCTGTCACAGGGTGGCTGGCCCCTTCAAAAGAAGAGGGTCCAGGCTTCTTGATGACCAAGCAGGTGCATCCAGCTGGGGGCCTGGTGAGAGGCAGGGCGGCACTTGGCTTTGAAACTAAGGAGGGACTTGTAGAGAGAAGAAGGAGATGTGACAGCAAGGCAGCTCAGAGTAGGATGGGAAGGGAGGTTGGAGAAAGGGTTTGCCCTGAAATGCTGCATGGAAGCCCTTCTGGGAAAAGGTAGCTTGGGCAGAGACAGGAACTCAAACCAGTTGTGAGCTCCCAAAAATGGCCAGGAAAAAAACAGTCACAATTACCTAAATTACCAGCAGGGCAGTTATCTGAACTGTAAATGACTATAATTGTCCTAGAACGGGAGGACATTAATTTGGGCTGACTGGGAGTGGAGAGGGAAGGACTGAGATGTGCACCCAGAAAAAGATGATCAAAGGCCTGAAGATCGTGGTGCAGTGGAATGGGGTTGATCAAATAAATAAATACCTAACCTCAGAATTGGTGGAATGGCAAAAGCAGTCTGTGAAGTAATTATTAAGAAAGAAGCAAAGGGCATAACCCCAGATGTGGGCAGTGGGTCTATACCTGGGCCAACAGAGGGTGTGCGTGGACAGCCTTGGCCCCTGATAGGACACCATTATAGTTGTAACTGTTCAGCTCACAGTTTTTAGTGTATTTATCCTCCCTGTGAGGTAGGGAAGTGCTGTTATCCCCATTGTACTGATGGAGAACTCAGGCACAGAGGGCCTTGACCGAGGTCACGCAGAAAGTCTGTGCAGGGGTGGGTTATTGAACCCAGGTGTCCAAAGTCCCAGGGTAGCATCCTAAGCATTGGAATTTCCTCCTTCTCATGTGCGTCTTCTTGTCAAAGGATATTCTTTAGCAGATTCTGTCCAGATTTAGTGGCATTAAACTCTCCAACCATACATGAAAACCCAAAATAGGTGCAGAAAACAAATATTTCTTTTTGCAAAGGGAGATGCTCCCTTATTTGTGGCAGAGCTGTCCAGTATTCTGAGGGTGCTGTCAGTTCACCCCTCTGGAATTATGTACCTTCCCGACTTACCCTGTGGTTCTTTTTACAATTTAGAGTTAATAGATTTGTGCACTAAAATTTGGTACTACTGTTGTTCTGTCAGTGGAAAAAGGAAGTACTGACTTCTCTGAGCTAATTGCTTTTCAGTTCCCTGTGCCTTTAATCAGAGAGATGTCTCTTGTAACCATGTCGGAGCAACACTCTTGCTTTGTAAATAAGAAATTATTTTGTCTGTTCATATGATTGTTAACACCATTTACATTCTGCCATTTTGAACAAAGACATCATGTAAAGGTATTCACTCAATTGATTCATTTAAAATTATTCATTCGTTCATCATTTAAAAGTAACAGATTCAAGGTGCAACATGGAAAAAAACAGGAAAACAGGAACAACTGAAAAAGAGAATTGAAAAATCTGCTTCAGTCTTAAGTATGGAATAGTATGGTTATATATTTCACTATCTAGATAGGCCATATTTGGAACAAAGTCAAGTTTATATAGAAAAAACAAGGACAATTTCACAAATGCCACCAATATAATATTTAACCAGAAACTGACTATAACCAGTATAAAAAGAAACTGGAGATGAACTATCTGTAATTAAAAATGAAAATCAAATCTCCTCAAAGGCTGAGAGAACTCTGTTGCTTAACATCCTCCACACCCAGTAAGAAGACACTCCAAATCACTCATCAGGAAGGCAGGGATAATGTAAGAAAGGTATGGTAATGTCTGTCTTAAAAAGCAAACATGTAAAAGCACTTACTAGCTGAAAGAAAAACATCCTAGCAAGAAGAAGGTGTGAACTGCTGACTGGGAAATGCAGCACAGGATAGGAATTGGGTTCAACCTGCCTACGGTATTACTAGTTATCTGCCTCCCAGCTGATGGGTTTGAGCTAGTGAGCAGGCATCTGATGGTAGCATTGGGTGGAACTTCATCTAAGAGGGAGCCTGCTCCATTAGAGAGGGGAAAACTAGGGGCTATGAAAAACTTTGAGGAGGTTCTTCAAGGAAGCCTACAGTTTGGAGTGGGCCCAGCAGATCTCCCCTGCTCAGAGAGATCTGGGAAATGAGTGAGAGCAGGGGCATGGTGTCCCTGATACAAGGTAAAAGGGTAAAGAAACTTGAAAGGAATGGGATGGCTTTCGCAGGCACCTGAGGAGACCCAGGGTCAGTGATGTCTGGGGAAGAAGCTCTCCCTACCAACCAGCAGAAAAGGTCTGTCTGGAACTATTTGCAGTGAGAGGCAGGAGCAAATTGTGGAGGCAATTCTGAGACCCGGAGTGGCTTAATGGACTGCTGAGCCTGGAGAAGAAAGCTAGGGGACACCAATTGTTATTTTATGTTAATCAACAAGACACCCCAAAACGGGAGAGTAATTCAACAGCAACAGTTGTGGTGGTTTAACTGAAGAAAAGGGAGAAATTGAAACAACTCGAAGGTCTGACACTGGATTTGGTCAGACCTGGCTACACCCCTGTTGTAGGGGTGTGGAAGAAAGAGGGACAAGAGAGAGGGGCTCTTGGTGGTGGTTTTACTTTCAAAGCAGAATACACAGACATAATTCCTGAAAGGGTAGGAGACCATAACATCTACATCTACACTACTCTCAAGAACATTTAGAGACAGACAAAAGCCTTCCATGGAGCTGAGGAAAAAACCAGTGACATTACCATTCAATTTTAGAATTTCAAGAAAATGCCAGCATCTGAATTAATGTGAGATTGCAAGATAAGTATTGAGGACATCCATCTACATGCAATGCAGTGTCATAATAGAGTACAAAAGTCTGTGGCATAAACACATCATGAACAAATATCTGATCAAGCCAGTGACAGTGAATTAGTTCAGTTTGTAGAAGTAGTTTTATCTTGTAAGACCTTAATACAGAGACTTAAAAAAAAATATAGGCAATTATTTTCTATTGCCTTTCCAGGTCTTGTTAACATGGTATTTTTTCCACAGTACATAGACACATCCCCTTTTAAAATATTAACAGAACAGTAGCTTTATTCTGGTGTCCTGAAACATCCACCCCAGTGTTTCAAGAATTATAGAAAAGTCAATATTAATGGTCCAACAAACTGCTTGGACAACACTTTTAAAAACTCTGGGATGCAAGTTATCTGGACCTACTGATCTAAAAATGTCTAACTTTAATGACTGCTGTTTAACATTGTCTCGAGTTACCAGAGGAATGGAAAGTGTTTAATCAGCATCATGTAATATAACTACGTGATGTAGGTTTCCCCCCCGCCCCCAAATACAGGACAGAAATATTTATTGCTCATATCTGTCGCATCTGAATTATTAGTGGCAATTCTACCATTTCCATCTAGGAATTGACTCAATACCATTATGTGGGCTCTTTTTGTTACTAATATTCTTTAAAAATACAGGAGGGAGACAGATGAAAAATCAAGCTAAAGAAACCTCCTCCAAACTGTCTGTAAAGTGACACTGAAGGCTGAGGAGACTGTGCTCTGTGCTGTTCACCCCAGCTACTCCCTCTTCCAGGCTCCAGTGAGAGGTGACTTGCGTTCTCTTTCGTCCCATGTTTGGCTCAGGTGCAGGATCGGTTTCGTGGGTAACTGAGGCCTACCAGGTAATGGCCACATTCAGCTTCTCGTTTGGGAAACTAAGTTCATGTGCTGTTTTGGGTCCGTGACCCCTTTTGGTTTCTGTTTCAAATATTTATAAATGACTAGCATGTAAGGAAGAAAGAAAGTCCTGTCCCTAGGGTTGAGGCATGCTGGCTGACTCTGAGCCATATGGGTAGGAATTCTGTCTTGCTTCTTGGGGTCCCCAGAACTGAGAGTCAGATTGTTAACCCTTCGCCTTAACAAGAGAAACTTGCGTGTGCTTAATGGGATGTCGGCTCCCTGACAGCACCAGTCTGTGAGCCACTCAAACAATCTCCTCAGTGCTTTGCCAGCCTACACTTTTGCCTTACAGGTAACGCTAGGTATACTTTAGCCCATAGGCGCCGGCTTTCTCATGCGCCGGGGGATGCTAGACCCCCCCGCTGTACCCCAGCCCATCCCTGCCCCCCCCCACTCCACCCGTTCCCCCAAGGCACTGCCCCTGCCCCACCTCTTCCTGCCCCATTCCGCCCCCTCCCCAGAGCACCACGCCTTACCCCTTCCCCACCACCCGCACCTCCTGCATGCCGCGGAACAGCGGATAGCATTGGGCAGGAGGCGCTGGGGGGAGGGGGGACAGATGGGGGGGCTGCCAATGGGTGTTCAGCACCCACCATTTTTTTTTCTTGGCTGCTTTTCCAGCCCCGGATCACCCATAGTCATGCCTATGGCCCAGCCCAGCTCCTCTGAAATCATCCCTGTGTGGTATCCAGCCTGTCACTGGACACTCACAGAAAGCACCAGGTTTGCTGTGCCCAAGAGAACAGTGTACACACAGTATGACTGGGACAACTCAGGATCCGGTCCTTGATAACATCTCAGCACTGAGGTTAGTTATAAGTGAAAACAAGCCTACATTTATTATCAAAGGCTAAAATTTAAGAGCTACTGAGTAAGGATAATAGGAACAACAGGTCACATATAAAACAAAAGTATAACTCAGAATCAGTGCACTACTGCACAAGGGCTTTAACCTTTAACAACCAGGCTTAGCCTGTTTATGATGGCCTAACACAGCTCTGCAAGGAGCATGAGGCTTTTCCTATTTTAGCCATCTATCTGTAAGTACCAAGGTGGTACGTTTTTCCAGCATAGGAATGAAGGGTCAGGCCACTGAGGAGTTGCAAGGGCAGTTTGAGGAGCAGAGGCTGAAAGAATGTGTTTCTTGAGGCTCTGAGCAATGGGATTGGGGATCGTGGGCATGGAGATTTCTAATACAAGAAGGGGAGAGTGAGGTCTATGGTGCGGTGGTGTCAAGTTTCTGAGTTGTGGGAGGGCGGTATGTTAAGATCTGGGGCTCAGAGTGTCCGGGAAGGCGGCATTCTATAAGGCCCTTGTCTTTCTTAGGAGAAAAGATGTGTTCTTACCTAGTGTGAGCTAACACGTGATCTCCTAGCAAGGACAAGGCGGTTTGTAGTTTTTGCACATCACATAAACACTAAGCTCCCACCCCCAGTTTGCTAATGCATGTGGAAACTATACACTGCCTTGTTTTTGCTAGAATTTTACCTCATGTTAGTTACCAAGTGTTAGCTAACACCAGGTAAGGTCCACACAAAGGCCATGTCTACACTTACCAGAGCTCAACGCTGCAGCAATCAATGCACCAGGGGTTGATTTTAGTGGATCTAGTGAAGACCCGCTAAATCGACTGCAGATTGCTTTCCCGTAGACTCCGGTACTCCACCAGATCGAGAAGCGTAAGGTAAGTCAATGCGGGAGTGTCTCCCTTTGACACAACGTGGTGTAGACACCACAATAAGTCGACCTAAGCTATGTCGACTCCAGCCATGTTATTCACGTAGCTGGAGTTGCATAACTGAGGTCGACTTATCCCCGTAGTGTAGACAAGGCCTAAGAGACGGGTGGTGGGGAAGCAGGGAAGGGTGGCTCCAGGAACATCATGGAAGGGCTGGATTTCCAGCACTGCGTGTTTTCTGAGCTAGGGCAGCGAAAGCTGACAGTTGGGTTTGTGGAAGAAGGGTTCGTGCATTCAGGGCTGCCAAATGGCACACACACCTGCTCACACAGCCCTGCAATGCTCATGCGCTCAAGCTGGGCTGCAGGAATGAGCTGCAGTTGCTGCTGCTAACTGCAAGAGGTCTCTTTGGAGCCAGCTCTACACTTAGCTAAGCAGTTATGTTTCTTCTCTGTTGCCCTTCTCACTGCCCCACTGTTGGATCACAGTGGTGAAGGAGAAGCTGAGCAGAGGAGAAACATCAGGAGACTGTTTAATACTGAACTGACTTGAAAGAAAATGTTTCAGGTAAGTGCAAGAAACTGATATATTTTGGTTTTCCTGATGGAAAATCAATATTTATGACAACACTTACATTTTCCCATGGAAAAAAATCTGATTTTACACAAACTGCATTTTCCATTAAAGTCATTTTGCTGGAAAATTCCTGGCCAGCTCTAACCATTTGCACTAAATGCCACACATGAGACTGCAAAATGTGGCCACTAGGCATAGCAGCCACAGGAATGTTTGCAATGGTGAAGGCATTCATGTTGGCAGGGAGAAGATATCCAAGAGACAATCATTTCATTAAGTGATCCACACTGTATACAAGTGTGAAATATCAGTAAATAATAGACTGTTTTGCACTGGGCCATCTGGGGATCAAATCACCTCAAAGAAGTGTAGGGAAGGGCTGAATCTACTCATGGGAGGGCCGAATCTACTCATGGGAGGGCCAGAGGGGTGTTGGCAGAATAAGCGTCTATAGATGTGTTTGGAAACAGGTGTTGGTGAAGGGGGGAATGACATTTTATAGATAGTTTGCTCTGGTGAAGGTCCCAGGCTGGTGCAGCTGATTAATGACTGATAATCCCATTCCACTCCCTCTTTAGTGACAGAGCCTGCTAACAAGTGTTGGCTACAATTACAGCAGATCAAAGTAGCGGATGATGAGCTGGGTTGGGAGTGTGCCCCTGACTGGATAAACACTGGTAATCTTGTAGGAGTGGAACTGGAGGTCAGTGTTAGTGTTAAATGTCTTCTGATTAGTCACTAAAGAATATGAAAAAGGTGCTAAACCCAAAGTTTTTCTCATGGAAAGAGAAACTTTGCCTGTAGGTTAAGGAAAGAAAAATATTAAGCAGGAATAAACCTGCTCGGTGATGTGTTTGCAGAGAGTTTGGTGGCCTGAATGCTGGCTGGTTTCAGAGTAGCAGCCGAGTGAGCTGTAGCTCACGAAAGCTTATGCTCAAATAAATTGGTTAGTCTCTAAGGTGCCACTAGTCCTCCTTTTCTTTTTGTGAATTCTGACTGTCAGCTCTGGGGATTCTGCTTGCTTGGAGCTCCAGTCATAGGTGAGTAGGAGTTTCACTGTATCCTCACACTCGTATCCAGATGCATGAGGGGGATCACTAGGTGATTCAGCCCCAGAGAGAGCTGAGAATAAGGGACATAAAACAAGGGGAATGGGGAGGAGAGAATGGACATGGAGAGTCCTATCAGGCAAGCAGAGAGGGAGGGGTAATGAGGTGGAGATAGAGAGAGGGCTCACAGTTCAGAATTGATTTTTCATGTTAGCTGCTGATAATTGTCTACATTCTTGCTTTTTAATCAGAAAAAGCAAATGAATTTTAAATTTCCCAGCACTTACAGATCAGATTTCCTGCTGTGTTTAGCTAATGAGATGGCATTAGAGAGTTCCAGCAGGAAATAGGTATCCTCTGAGATACAAATAAAACTGGGGTCAATAGTTAATTCCTTCCCATTTATGTCCTTGCTCTGTGCAAGTTCTGCCTGAGTAATTATAAGAAAATAGCTGTGGCATTACTCACTTAAAAAAAGGGGGGGAGGCTTTTGCACAGTTGAAGAGTAATACAAATATTTCCATGGTTTTTTTAAAAAAAATATTTACTGCAGAAAGAGAGAGGAGGATTGGACACAGAGAAAATGATTTATGGGAAAATGGGAAAACCTTCCATATTTGGAGAGTGAAAAGCATGGGACTGTTTCACTTGGAGATGAAATAAATACGAGAGACGGTCAGTGGCGTAGGGAATAAGGAATAGTATGGCAATCCAGTGCTTTTTTTTTTTTTTTTTGGTCCCCTCCTAATGCAAAAACAGAGAGAGAGTCAATAAAAATGAAAAGCTGCAGTTTGAACACTGATAAAAGGAAACCCCTTTTCACATACAGCGCAATTAACTTGTGGGATGCAGTGTCACAAAATGTCACTGAGGCCAAGGGCTTGGTGGAGTTACAGAAGAGCAGGATGTTTATATGGATAATAAGAAAATCGTTAATCATTTTAGTTTGGTACCGTTGTAAAGTGTGAAATGGATATAAACTCTTCTGCTTCTCAGCATACGCCAACCTCTAACTGAAGTTACAAAGAAACTTCCACTATGGGCAGGTTGTTCTGTAGTTGCCTTCTTGAGGTTTCTTTCACTTTCCTCTGCAACATCTGCTACTGGTCACTGTCAGAGAAGGGATACTGGACTACATGGACCCTCAGGTCTGACCCAATTCTTATGTACCTAATGATATGTTTTTTAATACATGAACAGTCCCCTACTGTGTTTGCAGCCCCAACATATCCTCAAACATTGTAGCCTTTGGTTAGGGGATGAGATCCAGAAAGTCAAAATAATTAGATGTGAAACAGAGCAATCTATTCTCATGTCCAAGCTGAGTGAAATGCAAAAATGAATGGCAAAAATAAGAAAAATTTTCTTGATTATTGAAAACTGCTCAATTTTATAGTGTTGTCATGAACTTGGTTTTTTTCCCTCATTAGGGATGACAGGGAGAGGCCACGTACTGTAGCTCTAGGGTAGATGCCAGGGCCGGCTCCAGGCACCAGCTTTTCAAGCAGGTGCTTGGGGTGGTATTCGGAATGGGGTGGCAGCCCATATCCCACGGGGGCAATTCGGTGGCAGCTCCGCTCTTCCGGGCGCGGCGGTGGCGACTGCTTGGGGCGGCAAAATTGGTAGCGCCGCCCCTGCTAGATGCAGTGAGATTGTCATAGAATGCAGAGGGCTGGTAACATAGAAAAAAACAAAATCTACTCTCCTCCCTGGTTAATGGGTAGTTCTCTGGGAAAATAGGCACCAAGGGATCAATATTGGGTTCATCAGGGCTCAGTCCAAAGAGATCTCCTCCAGGATCCTTGCTGAGTTAATTTTGGAGCCAAAAGCAGGTCTGCTCCAAACTTTGCTGGTTTCTCCTCTCCACTCAGTTTCCAGGCTCCATCGATAGGAGATCGAAGATGCCCTTTCCTCCTATGCTGTAGCTCAGATACGGGATCCATTTTGCTGAGTGATTCAGACCCAGCTGGGTCTAAGTGCTCTTTTGGGAAACTGAATTTACTTGAATTGTTCTTTGGGTCTGTGATCCCCTTTGAGGTTTTGTTTATGTAAGCAGTGTCAGGATGAGCTCCACCCTGACATCTGGTGGTGAGGTGTGGCAAGTTGTGAAAAAAAAAACTTCAGGGGCTGATCTCATTTGCATAGGCACACCCACCCTGCCTAGACTGAGGCCATAGCTGCCCAAATGGTCACTTCGGCTGCTGTGGGATCCCCAGTGTCTCTGTTATTGGGGCAGGAAGAATAAATTGTTATTACCCTGATTAGGGGAACTGTGCTTGGAACTGTACTTGGCCTTTTGCTATGATGGAGGGACTCACCATCAACTAAGTAGCACTCGCTAGGCAAGGGTCATGGGTTCCAAAACTGTGTGAATGGAGAGAGACTTGAGACAGGTATTAGTACCTGGTGGTGTGGGCCCCTTTGTGAGGGCCTGAAGCACCAATTGCACCTCTGTCTCTCTCCACTGTAGAATGTCAGAGCTAATTTTGGGTCTATTAAGAGTCTTGCTACAGGTACTGTGCTGCATTCACTTTGGCCTTATGGTGCACCAGCACTAAGGCCCCCACTACTATGAGCTGAAATCACTGAGAGCTGAAATCACTGAGAGCTGAAATCACTGAGCACTGTGTCAAGTAGTGGGGAGCCGGAAGATCTAGACTGCAGTGGTGCTGTTCGTGAGACGGTGAGCTGTGCAGAGCGGAGCCGTTCGTGAGACAGCGAGCTGAGCAGAGCTGTTTGTGAGACAGCGAGCTGTGCCGAGCAGAGCCGGTCGTGGTGGAGCGGAGCCGTCCGTGAGACAGCGGTGTGTTCGTGAGACGGCGAGCTGTGCAGAGCAGAGCCGTTCGTGAGACGGCGAGCTGTGCAGAGCAGAGCCGTTCGTGAGACGGCGAGCTGTGCAGAGCAGAGCCGTTCGTGAGACGGCGAGCTGAGCAGAGCGGAGCCGTTCGTGAGACGGCGAGCTGAGCAGAGCGGAGCCGTTCGTGAGACGGCGAGCTGAGCAGAGCGGAGCCGTTCGTGAGACGGCGAGCTGAGCAGAGCGGAGCCGTTCGTGAGACGGCGAGCTGTGCAGAGCGGAGCCGTTCGTGAGACGGCGAGCTGTGCAGAGCAGAGCCGTTCGTGAGACGGCGAGCTGTGCAGAGCGGAGCCGTTCGTGAGACGGCGAGCTGAGCAGAGCTGTTCGTGAGACGGCGAGCTGTGCAGAGCAGAGCCGGTCGTGGTGGAGCGGAGCCGTCCGTGAGACAGCGGTGTGTTCGTGAGACGGCGAGCTGAGCAGAGCTGTTCGTGAGACGGCAAGCTGTGCAGAGCGGAGCCGTTCGTGAGACGGCGAGCTGTGCAGAGCGGAGCCGGTCGTGGTGGAGCGGAGCCGTTTGTGAGACAGCGGCATGTTCGTGAGACGGCGAGCTGTGCAAAGCGGAGCCGGTCGTGGTGGAGCAGAGCCGTTCGTGAGACAGCGTAGCAGAGCAGAGCCCTGTGGGGCAGTCAGCTTCAGGACACGTAAGGTGCCCCTTACCCCTTTCCCCCCCACACAGGCACATTTTAGCCAGATTGGGGGAGTAACACTATGCAGATGAACTTTTGAACTCTGGGGCTGGACCTTTTGGACTTTGGGTGATTTGTGGATTGCTGGACTCAAGAGACGTTTGGGTGCTGGGACTCAAGAACCCGAGGGAAAGGGGCATGCCCCAATTTGCTTGGGGTGGTTTTTTTTGCTCATGGGTTGTGTTATGAATCCTGTTGGTGGTGTTTCCCCAACATAATGCCACATTGTTTCTCTCTGTTATTAAAAGGCTTTTTGCTACACTCAGACTATGTGCTTGCGAGAGGGGAAGTATTGCCTCTTGGAGGCGCCCAGGGGGGTGGTATATATTTGTCCCAGGTCACTGGGTGGGGGCTCGAGCCGGTTTGCATTGTGTTATTGGAATGGATCCCCTAGATATTGAACCCGGCCCTTGTTGCTGCCAGCTCTGATGGGCAGAAGGGTTACATTTAAAATAAGAACATTAACTAAGGGAGGGTAAGGAAGAAAGTTGACAGTTGAGATTTCTTTCATAACTGTGGTGTGAGTGAATGGACACACTTGATCATTCAGTTCCTCTCTCTGTGCTTCCTTAACTGCTCTGTGCCTCTCTCTCAGCTTCTTTCATTAGCAGCATTTCTCCCTTCAGAGGAGGGGAAGTGCGAGAGAGATTGACAGAAGGAGAGAGCTTCAGGGAGCTGCAGACATCAAGTCTGTGCTGGGAACAGCCACACACGAGTCTCTTTACAGCTCGTTTGGCTGCAGAACCTTTGCTGTTGTGTCACGGTCTGAACATTCTGACCCAGCGGTTCTCACTCTCTGATCCACGCATCCCTGGCCATTCGTGTTGTGACATGCTGCTGTCTCTTTCTTGTTTCATCTGTTTTTCAAAGTAACTAGCGTCATTTGTTTTTCTTTTTAAGAGAGAAGGAGATCTTGGACACGTGCAAGCAAAAGGAAACAAGGAACAGTCAGCATAGCTTCTCCATTAGGTATTTTCACAGCGCTGACTGAGTATACTGGTGCATGGCCACTAGATTGCATTAGTTGTCACCATCCTTTGGAGCCCACATGCTATCAAGCCAGATGACTCTGGGCAGCATCCAGTCACTGGCTCTACCTCTGCATCTCCAAGGCCTGCTCCTGGATGCAGAACTCTCTACCTGGCTTGCTTCCTTGGGATGTGGCCTTAGGCCCTGAAACCAGTGATAACTCTCCCAAATCTCCTCAGTCATTTTGTTCACTCTCCCACACTTCACCCGCGTGAACGCTCTGATTTAGAGTTTAATTCTTTGGGGACTGTAATGGGGCTTACAAATGATATACTGAGCATAGACAGAGGGAAAGGAGAGTCTCTCCTGTTTACCAGCAAGCAGCTTGATCACAGCCCCATACAGCTGCCAGTCATGGAGGCAGGCACCACAGCTGCAGCCAACAGAGGAAACAAGGCCTGCTAGAAAGGGGAGAGTACAGAGAAGGAAAGGGAGGCAGAAAGGCCTGAGACAGCAAAGGGGTGTGACTGCCCTGCACCAGGCTACCTCCAGGAAACTAGCCATAAGACTGCAAGCCCATAAAGTGAAGGACTAACAGGTTTAATTGGAGGTGAGAGTTCAGGACCTGGGCTGACAAAGAACAAACTAAGGAGGGTCAATCAGGAGCAGCTGAGGCCCCTCCAGAGACCATCCCAAGAAGTGGTGACAGGGACACATGGCAGGTAAAATAAGGAACATAAGCTCTGCAAAGCAACTATAGTTGTCAACAGCACAGAGTTACCGATCAAGGCAAAACAATAAAGCCTGAACATAATTTTATACTTTCCCTGCCCTCTTGTCATTCCTGAGAGTCACTGGGAGTGTTGGTCAATGTCTTTGGGGGGGGGGGGGGGAACAGAGCCCCTCCTGCCTCCATTCCTCCAGCTGTGTCTTCTGTTTCTGATGGTGAACTAGCTGTCTTGGTTGCTCACAGAGCTTGTTATTTTTAAAAGCAGGCTCTGACACTTTTTCTGTCTCTCTGCTTCCACTGAGGGTTTTCCATGCTCCAACCTCCATGTGGGGGATTACTGGGAAAAGAGGCATTAAAAGTCAATGGGTCTGTCAGTAGCAATGAGGATAAAACAATGCGCTTTTGATGGCCCTGTTTCAGCTTCTCAGACACAGTCTGTTCCTGCTACATAATAGATTCTAATCCGCACTGATGGTTACAAGTACAAATAATGTTCATAAAACCAAATGGAATTCATAACTGGCCATGGCCATATCCCTCAAACTGTCGCATGGATCACTACTGTTTAGCTTGGGAAGAATCCAGGATATAAGTCTGAGTTTAGAGAAAACCAGAAATGAGAACTCCGAGACCTGTGAACTGACCCATGGCTCCCTACGGGATATTAACTACAAGACACGCTGCACTGGGACACTTCCTAACGCCATGCCAGTCCTGGACTCTGTGTATAGCAGGCCTGGCCCAGCCAAGCAGATGCACCACAGATGCTGAGGTAAAGACTGGGGCTCCCCTGCGGCCACCCTGATCCTCTCTGGGGAGAGGGGCTGTCTGCTGTTGCTTCTTGAGTTTGGAACTGGGGGCCCCATGCTGTTGTCGCTACCTCTGTGGGAGGAGAGGAGACCTTCACGCTCTGGGTAGGCGCATGGGGCAAGGCTATAGTGGAACTATCATTGACCCCATATCATGGGTGTACTTAGGGCCCCCAATAATTTTAATTCAGAGGCTAATCAGCTCTGTCTTTAAACAGTGTCAAGGGACAGGTCAAATAGTACTTGTGACTAAGGCAGACCATCAAGCAAAACACCTGTCCCCACCCACTCTCTTGATGCCCTCAGTCAGCACAGCTAAGTACAGTTCTACTGCCCTTTACTCATACAATAAGAATAACAACATTTCATTAACACCCCCCACCCCCTGCATTCAAGTGATTTGTAACCCAACTCCAGCCAAAATCTATCACTTGGGCAACAGAGCTCTGTTTGCTGGATACCTAGGTAGATTAGGAGTGAATGTAAATACAATCTGGTCATGAAGCCTTTCCCCCAGCTCATCACTAGCTGTCAGGGAGAGCTCATTTAGACTTTGCTTACAATTCATAATTTGAAATTATTAGGTTAGCAAACATCTCCAAAATGACTGCACTGACATTGTCATAAAAAACAACAGCTGTATAAGGAAGCTAGTCTATGTTCGTACTTTTCAAATCTATTATACTTTTTTCAGATACACCTATTTTATCATAAACTTTATATGCTTTTAAAGTGTGTATTAATGTTTCCATTTCAATTCAAATTTCCAAACAATCACTAAATTGGAAACACTGCATGTAACTAGTTCACAAAACTGGGGTGGAGGCCAGAGAATTCGGGGGGGTGTAGGGAAATCCCTGCTGTGAGGTCTGGGGGCGGCGGTTAATGGGTGCACGGGCTCTCAGCCGTCCTGCTAGTGGGGGCATTTGGGAATCTCATTAGACTCGCTCTGCGCAGGGGTGGGGGCGGACAGAGCAATGCAGACAGATCTCCCTCTCCCTGCCACAGAGCAGCAGCCCACACAGCTGGAAAAGTTTCAGAGTAGCAGCTGTGTTAGTCTGTATTCGCAAAAAGAAAAGGAGTACTTGTGGCACCTTAGAGACTAACAAATTTATTTGAACATAAGCTTTTGTGAGCTACAGCTCACTTCATCGGATGCATTCAGTGGAAAATACAGTGGGGAGATTCATATACATACACAGCCTGGAGCCCACAGGAAGAGGGAGGGGAGAGAGCTGTTGATCCAACTCTGTGGGGACAGCCCTGTGAGACTCCGGAGCAGCAGTTCATTTGCCGGTGTGCACTCTTGGCTGGCAGAGACTCTCGCTGTGGACTCGGTTGCACGGCACCTGGAAGTTCTGGTTCCAAAGCCCGGCTCTTCCCAAGGAGGAGGAAAATCAAGGAGCGGTAATCTGATCTGACTGAGGGTAAGGAGGCTGAAATAACAGGCATAGATTCTCCTCAGAGAAGGGCGAATCTCTGCAAGGAGCACTAATTATATTATCGTCTGTACATGTCCTTTTGCATCTGTGGCTTGGGTGGAGAGGGGAGGAGAAGCCAGTGACTGATGTGTACGAAAAACATAAGGTTAAAAAGGTGTTTGACAACTCTTAAAAACAGCCTAAGGTTGGAGGTAGTCTAAGCATCCTGGGTGAAAACCAGTCTAATTAGCAGGATGTAGATATGAAATGGAGCAACTCATACGGTTTTTAGAGGTAGACAATATAAAGTATTTGTGTAAATTTGCTTGTATCAGAGATCAAATGGAAGCATCTGATTCTTGCAGGGTAAGGTCTGGTGAGTTGTTAGCACCCTTCAAAGCATTCATTTGAGCAACCTCCCTGGTACTCTTAGAGCAGCAACCTAGATAGTCTTTTAAAACCGCTCTCTTTGCTCTTGATTTGTTGCAAATGTAACACAATGTATAAAACAATTTTGCACACACAATTATGAGAACTGCGTGGTAATACTAGTATAGATATTTTTCTTAATTAACAAAAGGCCAGCTCCTCACCTGATCTATTTTGACATTTACTCTACTGAAGTCAAGGGTGTTACACCCACTTATATCAGCTGCGGGTCTGTCCCATTTTTTTTTAACTCGGGGGTTGGTTAGAGGTTGTCCATTTGATTGCATCTTATTTACTTCACAAAGAGAAAATACCAGGGGTGCTTAGCCTAAGGGAGAAAGCCATAACAAGAACCAAAGGCTGGATGCTGAAGCCAGACACATTCAAATAAAGCACAGGTTTTAAACCACTGGAACACACTACCAAGGACAGTGGTGGATTCTTTGTCTTCAAATCAAGACCGAATGCTTTACTAAAATAAGTTTTAGCCAAACACAAGTTATTGGGGTCAATACAGGAGTAACTGGCAGAAATTTAATAGCCTGTGACATACAGGCAGTCAGACTAGAATGATGTAGTGTCCCTTCTGGCCTTAAACTCCTTAAATCTATACTTGATTATTCAAAACAAAACCACCCAATCCACAAATAACACAACTGGCTGTGGGTTTTTTAATAGCGATCTTTCAAAGAACAATAGATTTTATTTTAATTTCAGTTAATGACACACCAGTTTGCATGCTTCTGAAAATCTGTGGGGTTGAAATCCTTTACAATTGTAATTTGTACATGTTGTGATAATTCCTTCTGTCCATCAAAATTTGTAAATAGAAGAGGTAGGGGGCATGGGGAGAAGCTGTTGTAAGCCAATATATGTATCCACATCTAGCAAGTATATATTTGTATAATGATCTTTTATTTAATGGTGACCTGAAAGGGAAAAGCATTTGCTTCTTTTTGATGTAAAGAAGACATGGGGGGAGAGAGAGAGAGAGAGCGAGAGAGTGGATGAGGGGTAGGGGAAGCTGAGCTGCTGTTTGCTTTATTTTTTAACTTTGGAACTATCAGGAATATAAAGCCTGGTTTGCTGCAAGACTTGTCAGAGGTCTCCGAATCATTTCAGTGGGAAGTGATCAGTCTAGAACAAAAGTCTTTTCAGAGAAGTGTTTCTCAGTTCTTCAAGTTAAATGGATGTTTTCAAGAGAAAAACAACAAACAAGAATTTTAAACCTACTGAATGATTTAATGGAAATGTTTACGATCAGATTTCTCCCTCTCTGTATTTATGCCAATTCCTCAGTTGCCATAGTGTATTCTAGGACACAAGGCCTGACGTTTCTAATATAGAAAGCCATACAACCAGGAAATAGCCACCCAAACTTGTTTTTGAGAAGAATATGAAATCACCAAGGTCAATTTTATATTTCAAACAAGGTTAAATCATTTTTTTACACTTTTAAAGTCCTCTATTAAACAAGGACCCAAACTATGTAGAGCAGTGGTTTGCAAACTTTTTTCATTTGCAGATCCCTAAAAAATTTTGAATGGAGGTGCAGACTCCTTGGGAATTCTTAGACATAGTCTGCAGACCTCCACGGACCTCTAGGTTGAAAACCACTGCTCTACAGTAAGGACAACCTTTCACGGACCCAACAGACATAGTCTGTGGACCTCACAGGGTCCCTGGCCTACAGGTTGAAAACCACTGAAGTAGAGAGATCATAAACTACTAGCAGGAGTCCCAGGGTGGGCCAAAGACAGGACCTACCAGGCACTGGGACACAGCGGGGAGTAGCAGTAAGATTTAGAGATTGGAGTACCAGGACCACAGCACCATCCCCCAGCTGCCTGGAGCAAGAGCTCTAGGGATGACTTCCTTGCAGGGTGGCCTCTAAAAGCACCCCACTTCCAATCTGTCGGGAGGAACAGGGATTTTGCTTCACTCATCTCATCTGCCTGCTGACATCAGCAGAACCTTTTATTCCCGAGTGAACTGTAGTAACCATCACTAACCCTGTGAATTTCCTCTCTGTAGCAAATGGCACAGTGTGACTAGTTCCTGTGCAAATACATAATCAGGAGACAGCACTAGAAATTTCTTTACCCCTCACTTCCCCCATTCCTCTTACCGAGGAGCAAAGGCCAGTCACAAATGTAACCCCTGCGATCCCCATGATTAACACCATTAGTAACATTACCAGCCACAGAAAAGACAGGGCATGACATTAAAACACAATCACTAGTACTTTATTCTGTCCAAAACTTTATTGGCATGCTTACATGCCTATGTGACATCATATATCTAAGGCACTTATCTCTGTGGTAGAGAAATACTCACACAATGTGCAATTCTTCCTTTAGCCATTACCCTCAATATGGTTGGATGTGCGCTCTTTCAAATATCCATCAGTTGATTATGGCTGAATTATGGTTGGATTATGATCCACCAGCTGAATGTGGCTGGTATTTGCTGTTTGGCAAATTCCTTATTTAGTTGTGTCATTGCTGGTAGATTCTAGTTTTACCGTTTTATTCCATGTGATGGAAAACCTTGGTCTAAGTTCAACCCTGGTATAACTGTTCTTCTCCATAGAGTTACATCAGGGATGAATTTAGCCCATTTGAAGCATAAAGACAGATTGTTCAAATCTGTATCCATCTGACTGAGCTGTGTTTATTTTAAAACTTGCATTTATTTTATATTGTGAGCTATGACCTATGGCTAAAAGGCTATATTAATAAACCAGGTTTCAGAGTAGCAGCCGTGTTAGTCTGTTATTGATTACTGTGTGTGACTGTACGCTACCATTTCCTCTAAAGATTTGTTTGGGAAATTGAAAGAAGTTCTGTTTTTAAATTGCAGCCTCCCTCCCTAAGAACAGAAGTGATAACAGGACACAGGAAATAACTTGCAATTAACTCTGTGTTCCAGTGCTTTCCTTGAATCTTGCTGAAAAAAGCTAATAATCTCTGAGTGTTTACTTTCTTCACAGAAATTGTTCTTCACAGAAAAAGTCAGTCAGTTTGGCTGATGTTGGTAATCCTTGTTGCACATTAGGAATCTTGAAAAAGCGGTTTGGTTACTCTTGATTTCAGTTTAAATAACTAAAAGACACCTAACCAGGGCTCGAGACACCATAACATACCATTGCATACAATTAAATCTCAGCAGCACTAAAATAATTAGCTGTACAGGAATCCAGCCAGCCAACTAGCCACACACACAAAAACCTCTTTTCTGCCCCTTCATCATTCTAGGAAGTTTACCTTCAGCCCTCTTCAAGTCTGGTGAAACAAATATCTTTTATTTGGAAGGTTACCAAATTTCAATCTATTTTGGACAGAGGGATGAAGCAAGTTCCAGAGTCCTAGCACCCTCACGGAGAACGTCCTTCTATCTGGCCCCTCCATTTTTTAGTGAAGGGAATTCAGTTTGAGTGCCCCTGCAACACAGAAGCTGACTTTTTTATTTTTCCCCGGGGGTGCTCCACTGCCCCGAGGCTCCGCCCCCTCCCTGGAAACCTCACCCTCAGTCCACCTTTTCCCGCTTCCCTGCTGCCCCCCACTTGCTGCTCTCTGCGCTCCCCCAAGGCCCTCCCCCAAGCACCAAACAGCTGATCGGCGACCCCACCAAACAGCTGATCTGTGGTGCTGGTGCAGTGCTGCCGAACATCTGTGGCTGGTGGGTGCTGAGCACCCACTATTTTTTTCCCCATGGGTGCTTCAGCCCCAGACCACCCATGGTGTCAGCACCTATGTCCTGTGAGACAACGGATATGGCAGTATGATTCCGGCAAGAGATGATCCTTCAGCTAGTCCAGTTCCAGGCCATTTAGGTCTTTAGAGATCATAACCAACACCTTAAACTTCACCCAGAAACCAACTGGTAGCCAGTGCAGATCCCAGAGACATTGTGACGTGTTCTCAGTGAAATCCCTGCCTTAATAAAAAAGCACTACATTCTGCACCATCTTCAGAATCTGAATGGTTTTAATGGTAGCCCCAAGGAGTGCTTGGCACCAGTCTAATCTTGAGGTAACAAAAGCATGGGGAACAGTGGTACGGCCCACAATCATTGGGAAAAGTTGTAACTGCCTACCCAGACACAGATAATAAAAATCTGACTGAATTATTACTGTAATATAATCATAACACAGAAGTTGGAAGGGTCTAAAATCACCCCCAAGTTGTGAATCTGACTAGCTAGGGCTGGTCAAAGACGTTCTATCAACAGTGATTTTCACTGGAAAATTGGGGTTTTGACTAAATAAAATTGTTTCACAAAAAGTGGTTGTTTTCTGTGGAAAACTTCAGTATTTCATCAAAAAAACTGAACACATGAAAACAGAAATGTTCTGATTTAAAGTGGCACCTCCACGCTTTATGGGAGTGCTAATTTGGGTGCTTTATGTTTCTCTCTTTTCTATTGGCAGGGCTATCATGATGCACTTTGATCAACTATGTTGTACCCTCCCCCTTCACCAAGAGGGAGCAAGTGGTGCATCATGGAAAATGTAGTCCAACCACAGAGGCCAGCCCCCTAGAAGAGAACAGGAGCATAAGTCACCCAAACTACAATTCCTATAAGGACCTGCAATGCCATTTTTTCAATAGAAATGTTTTACATTCAGCTGAAATACTTAGTTTTTTAATATTTTGCCAAAATGTTGAAATTTTTCCCAAGGGGTGTTTGTGTGGGCGGGGGGGGGAGCTATTTTCTGACCAGCCCTTCTGGTAACTAATGCAAGTTATTCCTAGCAGCTAACAGGATTACTATTCCCTCCACCATCCCCTCTGATTCCCCTAACCAACCATCCTCACTTGTCTGGGTTGAGCTTCAGCCAGCTTACTCTCATATATACCCCAGTCTCATTTAAACACTGGTTGAGGCACTGAGTTCCATCATCTGGGTCTGACAAGGTGGAGTCATAGAGCTGGGTGTTTTCAGTATACTGAAAACATTGCACCCCATGCCTCCTTGCTGACTTCCTTAACACCCCCATATACATTTTGAATAGGGGGGATGATGGAATGGCATCATGTGACACCCCATGCTTGAAGACTCTCTGAGAAGAGGAATGGTTGCCCACAACTATCCATTGCAAACTCTGAGAGAAAATAACAAAGACACTGAAGAGCAACCCCTTCCACTGCTGTTGGGGTCCCTAGGTGAGTTGTCAACCCTTGTGATCAATCAGGCAGCTGATGCATTTAATAATATTAGTGTGGACACCTGATCTTCATCCACTGCTAGGAAGAGATCAGCTACCAGCACAGTATCTGTGCCAAAGCCAGGTCCACACCAGATTAACAAGCGTCAAAGAGATCTAGGGCATCTAGATACTGTGAGAGTTGTTTTTCCACAACCTTCTTCACAATCTACCCAAAAATCCTCGACTCTGGGAGCCAGCCTTACCCTGCTCTGCTGTGAGAACCCCCACTCCTGGGCTGTTCACGCACAGCATCTGGCACGTAAGCTGCTTGGATTGTGCAACTGAATGACACTAGCCAGTATCTCCAGTCCCAGACACAACCCTAGGAATCTCTGTCTTGCAGTGGTCAGTTATGCCCGCTCAACACTGCAAGCTTATATGAGTTCGTCAATTTAACAAAGAAATTGATATGTACCAGGCTTGTTATCCGAAGGGGAGTCTCTGACATGCTTCAAACCAAATGCACTGCTTCAGGTAGAATAAACAAATTTATTAACTACAAAAGATAGATTTTAATTGATTTTTAAGTCAAAGCACCAGAAGTCAGATTTGGTCGAACGAAATAAAAGCAAAATGCATTCTAAGCTGATCTTAACACTTTCAATGCCCTTACAAACTTAGATGCTTCTCACCACAGGCTGGCTGGTTGCCCTTCAGCCAGGCTCTCCCCTTTGATCAGTGCTTCAGTCACTTGGTGGTGATGTCTGTAGATTGACGTGGAAGAGAGAGGAAGAACACGGCAAACATCTCTCCCTTTTATCATGTTCTTTCTTCCCTCTTGGCTTCCTCCTCCCCCCACTCTTTCAGGGTCAGGTGAGCATTACCTCATCATAGTCCCAAACTGACCAAGGGAAGGGGGGTGACTCACTCAAGAGTCCAACAGATCTTTTGTTGCTGACTAGGCCAGTGTTCTTTGTTCCTGTGAGGCTGAGCTGGGTTTGTCCCATACATGCCCTGATGAGGTGTGAACTGCCCCTCTGTTCCTGGAGAGTTTTCCCTGGGCTTGTTTTAAGCCATGAGGACACATTTTCAGCCTCATAACTATATACATGAAATTACAACCTATAACATTACTATAACAACAGTGCTCAGTGCACCATGACAAACTCTGCATTGGATACAACACAATCCTATTATAAGGATGAAGATGGGGGTGCAGGGTGTTCCCCCGAGATACAGAGTGTCACACTCAGTGAGCATTACCAGCTGAAGTTCTAGCAAACAAGACTAGGACTTTACCTTGTTCCCTCAAGACCTTGCTTGGTCACCATGGAAACAGACAGCCTGTCTCTAAGTTGATCAATCTTGTCCATACAATAACAAATAGTTTTCTCACAGTGAGAGGAACCCAGCTAACTACTAAGCCGAGACCATTAGGATTTATCAGATACTTTGTCATCCAAAACAAATGTGCTGTCTGAGATTTTGAAGATGCTCTGGTGGAGGAAAATAGAAAGGATTTTCTTTTCTTTCGCTTCTGAATGTGGCAGATCATCTGTCAATCAAAGGTGATCTGTGAGAAACAAGACAGCGAAGAGTGTACCTAGGGATGGAGGATAAAAAGTGTTATAGGGTATGTTAATACTCTAATAAGGGGTCCCAGAAGCCGAGCTCCAGCCCAAGCCCAGACCTTTACATTGCAATTTGATAGCCTCCCAACCATAGCTTTGTGAGTCTGAGTCAGCTGACATAGGCCAGCCAGGGGTGTTTTATTGCAGTGTAGACATACCCTTTATGTTCCACTAAACCCATCCAGGCAGTGGTCTGTCTGTCAAATGAAATTCTCCCTCAGAGTGTTCTGGAATCTTTCTGGCTCCATTAATTTCTGGGGGCAGACCATCAAAACAGGTCCTTTGCCTCAAAAGGAAAGATAAGCCCCAACCTCAAAGTGCAGGGGGTAATGGTTGATCTGTGACATGGGTTTAAGTGAAGTTACTTAGCCTCCAATCCCGATCCAAAAACCAGGTCCAAAGTGTGATCAGCTGTCTCAGTTGAACCAATAAATGCCTAATATAGGCCCATGGTCCTCTTGGCACCCAGGAAATCCTAAACTGCCTTAGAAGATTTAAAATCTACATGCAGATTGAAGTCACTGAGAACAACTGGATCAAATTCCACCATAGTGAAGAATTTTATTACTAAGTGACTTGGCAGTGCAGCAAGGCAAGCTGAATTTAACCAGGAACTAGATGTTTTACATTATCTCCTTACAAATGCATTATTGACTATATGCATTAAATGATTTACTAAATAGAATACATGTGTTTGGAGAGTAACCTGATGGGCAGGTGGTGGTATTATTATTATTAACAATAATAATAAATAGTGGCTTATGGGTTTTTTTTTCTGTTAAGCCTTAAGGGCTGATTGCGTGGCTGCAGGACTCTGGGCTCAAGGAGAGATTTTTTTTCAGTGGTCAGGTGTCCTGGGAAACAGCTACTTTCTCTGGTACCTTTCCTCTCAGTGTCTATCGGTCTTTATCTTTTTCCTACTGTTTCACTGGAGGGCACTTCTTATTTTTACTATGTCTCTTGTGTTTCCATTGACAATGCAAGAATTTTGTTTTTCTTCTGAGTAATGCTCCACTCCTTATTGTTCTTGTCACATCTGTTTCCTTCTCTGCTCCTGAAACGCAGACCCTTGCCTTGGAAGGTCACTCTTGAGATAAGTGTATTTCTTTATTGTCATCAAGTGTTCCCCACCCTACATTAATGTAATGCCCCTTTGTGAGCCAAGGAGGCGGAGAGGGGGTAGCTGTCACAGTGACAGTAAATGAATTAGAAGCTGTGTGCACAAGATGAAAGGGCCAGGACACAGCAGTATTTTGTTGGTATTCAGAGATGGAATGTTACCAGTGAGGATGTCACCAGTACAATGTCTCTTGTTTATGTTGAATGCCTTTTCTTGGGAGCTTGGTGGTGGCATAGCAGGTCCCCATATCAAGAAGAAGGTGAAAAACTTTCACAGTGCATATGCTGTCTGGATAAGCTACTACATAAAGTACTGGTAAAGAAGGGAACACTTGCTACCCACTTGGATCAGGTGAGGATGGAGCAAGTACTGAAGGATGCTTTTCCTGGCAATCTAACAACCCTGAAGCTGCAGCTTTCTGATTCACTTTGGAATCCCCCCCTCCTTCTCCAGACTGGTACGGGATATTAAGGAAGAGGAGGATTGACTGGCAGCGGCTCCTCATGATGGAATAGCTGACTTAAAGAAGGGCCTGCTGTATCTAACTGAGCAAATTAATCAGCTACTCCAGCTGCATACTCTAGCGGAAAAACCTGACCGATATCCTAAGTTACAAAGGAGGGATGCCTTTGTGAGAACCAGTGATGCAGGTGCTGATATTACCACCTGTCATTCAAGAGGCTCTGTGGAAACTACTTGTAGAAGTGACGTCTTTTGCTACAAATGTGGGGAGAATGGTCACACAAAACGAGACTGTGAAGCAAAAAAGAGGATTTACGGAAAGTCACCTGCAAGCTTATCCAAGCCAGAAAGAATTCGGGAAACTTCAGAGAAGCCCAGTGAAGGAGCAAACTGGTGTTTCAAGGAAGGTATGCTCCACTAAGTGCTACCAACAGGTTGCTTGTACCTGGAGGGATTTTCCCCAAGGACTGGTCAGTCCAGCTCCCATTGTCCCTGTTCAAGTAGAAGGCATTTATGCTCAAGCCCTTCTGGACACTGGTTCGCAGGTCACCATTCTATATAAGACATTTTACAACACCCACCTTCATCACTTGCCCATCCAACCCTTAGATAATTTGCAAATCTGGGGGTTGAGTAATCAAAAATACCCATATGAGGGGTACTTTGCCATTCATATTGAGTTCCCATAGTCCATTATGGGAGTTCCCGAGAAGCTGGACACTTTAGTCCTACTGTGCCCAGACTCCTGTGTCAAGAGTAATGTCGCAATCTTGGTTGAAACCAACACCAGTCTGGTCTGGCGATTTTTCAAAGTAGGCAAAAAACAATGCATCAATACCCTGCCTGTTCACCCTAACATCCGTGAGGCCTATAAATGCTTCCAAGGAGAATCTCTCTGTTTCTGATGAGGATGCTAACAGGTACGGCAATGTGTGGCACGCACAGAAAAGAAATGTCTACATACCACCCAGCAGCACACATCAAGTGACCTAAGTTTCCTGTTCAGTCGACTGATCAGTTGTTGTTCTTGGAAACAACGGAGGAAATCTCTCTCTCTGGAGGATTTGTGGTCAGGCCTGAGGTGCAAGCGACTACGGCAGTGTCTGCTAGAAGGATCACAGTTACTGTTAGAAATGTATCTGCTCACGAAGTGATCATTCGGCGTGGGACAGTGATTGCCTAGTTGATGTAGTACCTCAGATGCATGCTGCAGCGGACAAGAACCACACTATTGACTTGACACCCGATTGTTTTGATTGTGGAGATTCCCCTACCCCTGAGGAGTGGAAACAGTGCCTCTGTAGGAAAATGTTAGAACATGCTGATGTCTTCTCCCGATATGAGTGGGATGTGGGCTGTGCAAAAAGTACTCAGCATGAGATCTGTCTAACTGACTCTGAACCTTTTCGAGAACGATCCTGTCACCTGGCCCCAGCTGATGTGGAAGATGTTTGGAGACACTTACATGACTTGATGGCTGCTGGAATAATTTCTGAGTCACAAAACCCGTATCCCTCCCAATTGTTGTGGTGAGGAAGAATTAAGAAAATTTCAAAAAATTAAGGAAAGCCTCGTCAAAGCTCCCGTCTTGGCATTTGCTGATCCTCAAAAGACTTATGTTTTGCATGTGGATACCAGCATGGATGGATTAGGAGGTGTATTATATCAAGAACACCCTGAGGGGTTGAGGCCGGTTGCCTTCATCAGCCAAAGCTTGTCGTCCACTGAAAAAAACTACCCTGTGCACAAACTTGAATTTCTGGCTTTAAAATGGGCTATAGTAGACAAGCTGCATGATTATCTGTATGGGACGAGGTTTGAGGTTCACATGGATAATAATCCTTTGACTTCTATTTTAACATCAGCCAAACTGGATGCCACTGGTCACCAGTGGTTAGTGGCATTGTCCACCTACAACATCAGCCTAAAGTACCGCCCAGGTAGCAAGAACTTGGATGCTGATGCATTGTCTAGATGACGGCACCTGAGGATGAGTGGGAAGAGATATCTGCCCCTGGGGTTTGAGCTTTGTGTCAAGTTTCTACTGTGAGTGGGAAACTGACTAAAAGGTTACCTGCCTGCCTTATTGATGCTATTCCCCAAGCTTACTGCAAGCTTGCTTCTTTAGACACCTTCCACCTTCCCCATTTGAATTGTTCTGAGCTTCAAGCCACACAACAGAATGATGCCTGTGCTGGAAAGGTTTGGCTGGCAGTTGATCAAGGGAATCCTGATGCTGTGAATAAGCGCAGGCACATTGATATTCCTCTCCTAATGAAAGAATGGAATCGATTTTCCCTGTAGAATGGACTTTTGTATAGAATCACTAACCATCCCGGGCAACACACAAAAAAACAACTGATTTTACCTCAAGAGTTTCACAAAGCTGTACTACAGTCTTTACATGATGACTGTGGGCATCCTGGGTTTGATAAGACCTACGGGCTTGCACGAGACCGATTCTACTGGCCACGGATGAAGACTGATGTTGAGGAATATTGTAAGACATGTGGCCGGTGTATACAACAGTGTATACAACGGAAGACTCTACCCACGTGAGCTGCTCGACTGTTTCGTCTTCACAGTGAAAGCCCTATGGATTTGGTCTGTATGGATTTTCGCACAATTGAACCCGATAGCAGAAATACTTGTAATGTGCTAGTCGTAACTGATCATTTTACAAGGTATGCACAGGCCTTTCCCACTAAAGATCAAAAAGATTCTACTGTTTCTAAAACTCTTTGGGAAAAGTACTTTGTGCAATATGGGCTACCCAAGCGGATGCACTCTGATCAAGGATGCGACTTTGAAAGTCGATTCATTCAAGAACTTCTGACTATGCTAGGTATAAAAAAATCCAGAACAACACCTTATTATCCACAGGGAGACCCACAGCCTGAACGATTCAATTGGACCCTGCTTAATATGTTGGGAACCTTGAATACCAAACTGAAATCTAGGTGGAGCCAGCATGTTAGCCAACTTGTGCATGCTTACAACTGTACCCAAAATGAGGCCACTGGGTATTCTCCGTATTTCCAAATGTTTGGGCATGAAGCACAATTACCAGTAGACCTCTGTTTTGTGGTCTCAGTGGATAGATCTTCCCACCAGTCTTACCTCCAGTATGTGGCTAATTTAAAAAAAGACCTGTGTGCTGCTTATCAACTTGCTCAGGTGGCATCTGATAAGATGAACCGGGGCAATAAAGAACGTTATGACCAGAAGATGCGATACTGTGATCTGCAAGCCGGTGATCGTGTTCTTATCAAAAAAATCTTGGTCTCCCCGGAAAACATAAACTTGCAAACTGCTGGAATTCGCAGACCTACATTGTGGAGAATCAAATGCCTGGGCTACCTGTCTTTAACTAAAGCCTGAAAAGAATGGTGGCCCATTAAAGACTTTACATCGAAACCACTTACTTCCTCTGGGGCAACACGTCAGAATGGATGCTCTATCGGATATCGAGCCTACCTCTCTACCCAGATCATCTAACCAGAGAAGAGCTCTGACGTCCAAGAGTTCCTCCCACAACTCCATAGGTGGTGCTAATCCTGTGCCAGTCCCTGCTACCATGATGGACATCAGAGACTGATTCTGAGGAGGTTTGCCCTGACTATATAACTATGTATCAAGAACCCTCAGATATATCTACTGGGTCTGTTGTACTGCCACTTGAGCCAGATCAACCTGAAAGCGCAATTAGCACACCTCCTTTAAACCCAGAAGCTCTTCCATTCTTTCCTGTGGGAGAAGTCCTCAGGGAGGGCGTAGATGTATGCAACAATCCCCCTGGGTCTTCAGTTGTAGGGAACAAGGTTGCTACAGATGTTGCTCCTTCTACAATGGCTAATTCTGACGGAGCTTTATTAACACCTCCTGTAGAAGATGAAGAAGGGATGGTACAGCCCTTAAGGAGGTTCCAGCAAGAATCCAGGCCCCCACAGCGGTTAACATATGATGTGGTTGGAGTCAGCAGTGAGGTGTCCATCCCCACAGTACATTGTGGGGTGGTTGTGCTGAAAGATTTCAAAACACCTGTGGATTCCAAACTAGAATATGTGATAAGCTCAAGCGTTTTTCATGGTGGTGCTTACCTCAGGCTAGATGCTTAAATTGTTCCTATTCTAGTGGGCCTACACTTTACCTTCCATTGACTGTTACCCCAGCTAGCAGTAGGAATTAAGAATGTATGTATTATATTGTAAATTAAACTGTTTTTCTTCTTTGTTCTGGTTCCTTAATGGGGACATTAAGGATTTTTCTGGTGGGGGGAGAATGTAGGCACCCCTTATTAGAGGGGCCTCTGAACTTTTTGGGGGGAGTGTTCCAAGGGAAAAGCCTGTGTGCTGCAATCTAGCTTTAGAGACTACAACTCCCATGATGCCTTGGGGAAAGGGGGAGCAATCTCCTCATGCAGGGAGAACAGGCGGTGGACTCTATTTTGGGAAAAGGAGTGAGATTGCTGCTGTGGAGCTTGGTCCATACCAGGAGCTGCTGCTCGGAAGCCAGAAGCTGCTGCTGAGAGCCTGCAGGGGATTTGATCGAGCAGGGAGCCTCAGAGGCTGTTGATGGCTTCACTGGAGTCAAGAGCAGAGACTATTGCTGTGCCTAGAGCTGACTGAGGTGGGCTGCAGTGAAGGAACTATGAGTAGCCCCCACTCTTGTTTGGGAAAGTACTTGCAAGGGAAGGGGCACCGCAGAGAGACTGAATCAGAGGAGAGGCAGAGTGATCTTTCCATGGAACGAGGAACCAGAGCTGCTGACATTTGGTGGGGCCAGCTCCAGTTTCAGAGGGGTTCTGCAGCTCTTTGACTTGGCTGGACTGATACACGGAACCAAGAGAGTGCTGTCTCCAGCTGCAGATCTTCAAGCGCGCCCACGCAAGCGTTTAGGACTCTGAGATCCAGAGTGTGCACTGTGGGGTAGAGTGAATGGTGGCAGTGTAAATGCCAGTTAAGTTTAATTTATTACTATATATTATATTTGTTAATTGATTTTATTCAGCTGTTTCTGTGGATTTAAATTAGTAGTGACATTTAATTTTAGTCTGTTATACCCTGTTTCTTAAATTGTTAAGTAAATGAGTGTTAGTGTAACCCACACACCTCCTGGGTGTGGTGTTCTATCCTACCTAGGGGCACCCATATCACTTAGAGAGAGAGATCAAATGAGTCTGCTCTACAGCCTTAGCTAACAGCTTGTTGGCTTTTAGCTCATGCGGTAGAGGCTCATGCATTAAGCTTCAGAGGTCCCGGTTCAATCCCACCCACCGACGACCAGGGTCTGTCACCGTTACATTAGCTCTAATTTAAGTATATTGGATGTATATTATTTATAATTGGTATTTGAGTTAGACCCATGCCACAGGTTGTTATTATTATTATTTATTATTATTACTATTTGAAGGCGTTTATTCCTGGTGGTTCCCAAGGCACGCCATTGAGTGTGTACAGGGAACAGCCAGGTGGAGGTACCACCAATTTTAACTTCCTTTAGGAGTAAAGGGACTGCAGCAGAGAGGTGGACAGAGGATTCCCACTTATCCAACATCACCACTGGGATACTCAGGATCTCCTTTAATGTCAACAACGTCAGGTGCCCAGGGACACAAGTGAGTGTTGCCTGCTCCCGAGTAACCCAGGGAAGAAAGGCGGTTACAATACTATATATGGATGCTTTGCTATTAATGCTGTTGAAAACATGCATGTGTTTGTGTGCCTCTTACTTTCTCCCTGTCTTTGAAGGGGGAAAGTATAAGGAAGACTCATCCATCATGTCTGGTATCTTGTCTCCAGTGTGGCCATTGCCAGACATAGGGTATAAACCAGAGCTGAATGAAAATTTATCAATTTTGAAAATTTTCACAAAAAAGGATGAACTTTTTTGTGAAAATTTAATGAAAATATGTGTCCTGGCTATCAACCAGCTCTAGTATAAATACCCCTGTAGCTCTTAGATGCTATAGCACTAAGGTACAAGTGCCTTAGAAACATTTGTGACAGAGACCACTCATCTAATCATGCTATACGTAGAGGAGACATTTATTTCTGTACCCAGCATCCACAGCTGGTGGCCAGTTTAGGCTTTGAGCAGCAGAGTGACTCACTCATGGACAATAATTGTATCCTAGTGGATAAAATTATCGTAAGAAAACAACTAAACATGCCAGCAAAGTCCTACAGCTCCCAAATCCCTGTATGTCTCCATCCCTGGTACTTCTAAGCCTCCAAATGCCAACATTTCAATTATACCTCCAAAACTGGGCCCAAGAGTTTTCCATGCATATAGGTGCTGGGTGCACAAACATGATTTACATGAGCAAATGCCTATTTTACATGTACAGTGCATGTACAAAGTTTTTTGGGGTGCAACTGTAACGCCGACAGACCCTGGTCGCTGGCGGGCAGGATTGAACCGGGGGTATCCGGAGCTTAGTGCATGAGCCTCTGCTGCATGAACTAAAAGCCAACTGCCTATTAGCTAAGGCTGTAGAGCAGACTCATTAATTGCTCTCTCTTTAAGTGATCTCAGTGCCACTAGATGGGACAGAACACCACACCCAGAAGGTGTGTGGGTTACACAACCTTAGAGGCTGTTTGAAATTCTAGCTCTAAATGTAGAACTTTGGGGGTGTGGGGGGAGGAAAGAGATTTAACTTCAGGTAACTTTCCAGCTCCTACACTTCAATCGCATTTGGTAGTGTAATGGACTTTAGAATGGACTCTCTCTGCAGTTTGCAAATGTGTTCCTGTTACACCCAAGAGCGGTTTTGTCATGGCTCCATAAATGGGAGCATTATCATTGGAAATAGATCTACTGTTAAGCCCATAACTTCATGTATCAAATCTCTCTTGCTTCTCCAGGTGAAAGAACAGATCAGTTCTCAGATGACTTGCCAAGGTCTGATTTTGACTGTGGTCTTTATCATGCTCTGCAGGGCAGAAGGTGAGGCCAGTGGTATTTCCTCTCAGATTTCTACAAGGGGTGTGGGGGCTGGTCTCTGATTCCTGAGGCTCCACCAGAGAAGTGAAGTGACAGCTCACTGGGTCCTCTAAGACAGAGATTCTTAAACGGGGGGAAACGGAATGTATTCTGAGAGCTGGCTGCCTTCAGAGCTGGGCAGAAGTAAGCATGGTATGGTATTACCAATCCAAGATGGAATGGCTCTTCTCCACACACAAAAACAGGTGCACCCTTCACACCAGTAACAACAGTGTGATGCCAGTAAGCAGTATCTCACTTAAAATTTACATTACTATATACTTAAATGGCTCTGTTTGAATCAATGCCTTAATGTTTTTACTATTTAGTGAAAGTTGCATGTTGCTGGGTTTTTTTTAATTGGTATGTGTACTTGTGTGGCAGGAGTGGGGCATAAACTACTTCAGGCAGAAAAAAGGGGGATGCAAGCAAATAACTTTGCGAACGACTGCTCTCAGAAACCAGTTAATTTCAGTCTCCCTCTTTCTCTGTGTACATAGATAACTTAATGGATTCTTTCTCCATCTGACTCTGTGGGAATGGCTTTGGGTCTCTCTTGCTAACCAGTCTTCCTTTAACCTCTTATAAAAAAAAATCTTTTGGGAGAACCAGAAGCCATGTGTGGATTTAATCAAGTGGACGTAGGTGTATAGAGGGGTTGGTAAGGAGATGCAGTAAGTGGCTTTCCCTTTTTGATGGTCTAATAAAGATGGAGGCCAAGGACCTCGGCTGATGTAAATCAACAATGCTCCATTGAGGTCAATAGAATAGCCCCAATTTACATCTGCTGGTTATCTGGCCCAGAAAGTCAGCAAGAGACTTCTAAGCAT
The DNA here is from genome assembly GCF_015237465.2 of Chelonia mydas. Taxonomy (NCBI): domain Eukaryota; kingdom Metazoa; phylum Chordata; order Testudines; family Cheloniidae; genus Chelonia; species Chelonia mydas. Next base: position 187,820,146 of record NC_057849.1, on the reverse strand, counting down.
GACCGAAGGTGATATTTGTCTATTTCATGTATTGTTTTATATCACTACAGCAGACACAGTGATACAGAAAAAAGTGGTGGAGGTGGGTGGCAATGTGACCTTAAGCTGCCTCCTGATGGGATCTCATGACATTCTGCAAGTTACATGGCAGAAGAAAAATACTAGAGAGAATTTGGCTACATACAGTGTATCTAAAGGAGTAACTGTTGCTGAAACATACCGAGGTCGATTAAATGTCACACGCCTGTCACTAAATGATACGGCCATCACCCTGTGGAGAGTTGGAATCCAGGATGACGGATGTTACAAATGCCTCTTTAATACCTTTCCCACCGGAGCCATCCCACAAGACACCTGCTTGACTGTCTATGGTAAGGTTCTCTGTGGGGAAGAATCTCTAAAGGGAAGGTGTTTTCTAGCTGCAGCATTTGCTTGCAGCATTCACTGGTCAGTTGCATCAAGGACTCCAGCACTGGGAGCTTCCCCACAGCAGTACCATGTCTGTACTAGCTGGAACTGCGTTAGAAGAATACCCTATCTGTCGCTGCTAGAGGGACTCCAGCAATGTGAGCTGCCTCACTGCAGGCCCCTGTTACTGCATGTGGAGACTCTCACTGTGAGCGTCCTTACTTTAATGTCCTCTAAGTGCCACCTAAAACTCATGGAGGGGGATCTTCCTCCCTGCACGGTCTTCCCAGTCATGGCTAGGACTCAGGCTGCGTGAGCCTCCTCACTGCACAGCACTATTGGTAGCAGCTAGGAGAACATTGTCAAGCGGCCACATGATTTATCTCTTGGTAGAAACCCTCAATTCCGGGATCTCAAAAGAAGTTAATGCCTCCATGATAGTTCCCTTCAATATAGGGGACCAAGGGAATAGGGAATGAATCATAGCAAGGGTCTGGGGCAGGGGGACTTGTTTGTATTCCTTCCCTGTGGGGCTGCATCAGAATGCAATGAGGTACTTTGGTTTCGATGCTATTCCATTTGATCAAAAGCTCCTTGTGTTTGTGTGTGTTTCAGAGCAGCTCAGAGGATCTCTCCATTATATAATCTCTGAAGGTAACTTGACAGCCATCTGTTCTGCTAATGCCTGGCCTCGTCCTGTGATCTCTTGGATTGTGCCGAAAGCTCAGAGTGAAAAGACAGAAGAGGTGGTCACGCACCCCAATGGAACATTGTCCGTCATCAGCAAACTCTATGTCAACCGTTCTACAAGCCTGGCTGGGCAATTGCTGATCTGCAGAGTACGGCACATGGAGGAAGACAGAGATTACAGTGTGAAAGTGGAAGACGGTCAGTTAGTGATATATACATGACCAGTGTTAATGTCCTTTTGGCTGCAAGATTTTGTACTAGCATATCTTCAGCCCCATTTTTGGATGGGGGAGATAACGGGAAACAAATGTCCAAGAAAGAGGAGAGGCAAGTGTTTGTGTGGTGGGGAGGGAGAAAGAGAGAGGATCCTACTCTGAGTTCAGCACTGCATTGGGGTTTGGTGCAGGAGTCGGCAGTCTATCACTATGTGCTCTGGAGGGGAAAAAAAGTTAGAGAGCTCTGTATTGTTACCAGATTTCCCCATTACTTCGGGGTATGCTCATTTATTAGGGTTACTCTTCTGAGGGGGACAGGTTCTGTAATTCTGTCAATGTACTGCTTGTGTCACTTGTGTTTTTTGTATGTAGCTCTACCTCTCTCTTCTGCAAGTCCCCTCCCAATGGAGCTATCCTGCAGGACCTAGGTGCCCCAGGGCTGGGTTCCTCAACCCTAGAATCAGGTGCGCGCGCACACCCATACACGCGCACACACACACACACAGACTAACAAACCAAGTCTGAGTGGATAGGGTCAGGCAACACTTTCAAGCCGACCCCTTATTTGTCCCTGGACTCGGTAGTCTGGGTCGAGGAGCACTTCCAAGCTGCTACCCTCACATGTCACAGGTTCAGCACGTCCCTATCCCCACTTTCACGTTACAATTGTTCTGGTAGTAACCCACTTGATGAGCAAACCCCACAGGATTTTTGGGCACTGCAGGGATCTTTAGCTTAGGTAAGAGGAGCATTGCTGCAGAGTAAATGGGAAAGCCAGAAACACAAAAGAGTAAAGTTCAGAGAGAGCAGGAGGGAAGCAACCAGCTTAACCATAAAAGTTATTTATTGAATAAAAGTGATAACCACACCAGGAGAGCCTAAACAGACATAACAGTTACATGATTAAGGAGTACAAAAACTGATCAAACAAGTCAGGGTTAAAAAGTTATACCTGAGGTAGAAAAGAAAACAGAAAGAGAGAGATGGGGTCTCACCACTCCATGAAGCTTGAACTGGTTGGGGTTCCCAGGTGATGATGGTAGCTCAGGGTCCTGAGTGCTGGAGACAGGCAGACCCCCAGCACGATCAGTCAGGAGAAGAGGGAGTCCCAGTGGAACGGATGAGGTGTTTGAATCCAGGCATCAGAACAGTTACTTGAGTGTGGGCAGGGGGTTTTTGTAGGGAAATAACAATGGTTCAAGGGAGAACACTAGATTTGTTTATGGGTAAACTGTTGACTCAAGGGTTTTCTTTAGGCTAGACAATAGGAACTGATCACTCTTGGCTATGGGTGGTGGTTCTTACCAGGGAGCTCACAATGCAATTGGGCAGCTTCAGTATTTTGGATATCAGTCAAGGATTCATTACTAGAATTGGTCTGATAATTGCTGAGCTGGGTGTGTGCAGGCGTAGGTTCATTAACATCTGGAGCAGAGATCCCCCAGGATGCAGTGCTTCCCTGCTTTTCTGGTCCCAGTGTTCAGTGCCTTGGAATCTCTGTTGTCCATTCTGTATGCTAATGGAGATGCCTCCCTGTTCCATATTTGATGCAGATGAGGTTAGGGGAGTTGCCTTAATCTTGTCACCCTTGTCAGGAGGGGTTTAGGTGTGTCTCCCGCCGCCTTTCATTGCTTTCTGTAAGTCTTTCTTCTGATGGGTTTTGGTTCAAGCAGAGGCTGGGGGCGGGAGGTGTCTTTCATGAGTCAAACAGGCTGGATACTGCGCCCCGGTTCCCCAAGAACACAGAGCTGACTGGTATCAGTATGCTCTCTGGGACAAGGCCCCATGATTCCTGTGGCAAACCCATGCCTCAGGCTGAAAATTCTATGTAGCGTTTTTATTGACTTAAATATGAAAATGAATAATTCAGTCAGTACAGTATCACTTGTTGTTTATTTTAATAATAAATTCAGTTACGTGCTCTCTGCCCCTACATTTTCAGTGTGACATCAACTTTTTGTTTTTTTACTGCCAACCCAACAATGTCAGTGGAGACTGGTGTTTTGGGTAGCTGGGAGGGAGACATTTGAGGCTCAATTTTTAATAGGTATTTTTGGATTCATCACTAAAGTATTTGAGCACATCACAGTGCTAATGAATTTGTCCTGCCAGCATCCTGGTGAGGTAGAGAAGTATTATTAGCCCAGTTGTTATAGAGAGGAAATGGAAGCATTAAAAAATTAAGGGCTGAATATTCAAAAGGAGTTAGGCTCCTTCCATTGTTTAATTTCCACTGATTTAAATAGAAATTAGGAACCTGATTGCTTTTGAGCACTCAATCTTTAGTTACTTGTCCAAGGTCACACAAGAATCCTGTGAAAGAAATGGGAATGAAACCCACATGGCCCGAATTATAGTATATTCGGTGCCTTGACTGTAAGACAATCCTTCTAGTTTTATAGCACCTGGGAAGGCATGCAAGGCAGTCTGGGACTGTGGATTGAATCAATTAAGCTGTATGATTTTTAATGATCTTTTTAACACAAATGGTTAACAACCAGGACTGGTCAAAATTTTCCACCAAAAAATTGGATTTTTAATATTTTTATTGAAAAAATTCAAAATGACAATTTTAATTTCATCTGGAATTGAATCTTTGGTTTAGGTTTTTGAAAAGACGTGAAAATTTCAGTTTTGAAAAGAAAACAGTGTTTTGGTTTTTTAACTGTTTTTGTTGAAAAATCAAAAGGTGTGTGAAATCGAACTGTTTTCGCAAAATGTGTCAATTTGGACAAACCTGCAATTTTTCAAAGAAAAACAATTTCAGATGAAAACATTGAACCATCTCTTATTGACACCATGGACATTTTTGGCTTGATCCAATTCTCATTGAAGTCAGCGAGAGTCTTTTCATTAACTTAGATGAGAATTTGATCAAGCCCTTAAATTGTCATCATTGGGGTTCCATTGCTAATTCCACTTTGAGATGAAGGAAAGCAGTTTACATGTCTTTGAACTATTGTTTAAGCCTGCTTGCAGGCATCATTACATGCACTCAATTCATATTTTGAAGGTTAATTTAACCTTTGCAACTACAATAGAAATATTAACTAAGAAGAAATGCATGTTTTTTTCATAAATGAAAACTTGGAATCTGGAATGGGTAGGATTCTTCAAAAAATATCATAGCTTCTGAATACACAAGGTCCTGCTTATTTATCATGACAGCGATGGAGAGACAGTAAGGTTTCTTTGCTGGTAATGATTCTGGTTACATCTTGTTAGCTTGATGAAATGTTTTCTGATTTCCCAGAGGATGTGGAAACAGAATAGGGGAGAAATAAGTGGTGAAGATGGGCACCGCAGGTATTTTGACTTGTGTGTTGTCAAAGATAAATTTACTCAGCCAATGTTGCTCTGAACAACTCTACTGATGACCTAAATAGAACTTGGAAAGAGCCCACCATCGCTGTGTTCCCCATTACGCCCTCTACACTCTCTCATGTATCTGAAGTTCCTTTGTTTGATTTTATTTCCCACAGGCTGGTGGTTTTCAGTTCCTTGGTTGCTGGCCACAGCGGCCCTACTCATAGTTTTTGTTGTGTTGGTTCTGACTGTGGTGTGCTGGAGAAGACGCAGGAAAAAGCAAAGCGGTGAGTCACTCTTTCAAGTGAAAGCCAATAGCTGATTGACTGTGTTGCTTCCACACAGGTGGTATTAAGCGCTTGTAAAATGGCAGTTGCACAGGATAAATTGTGCCTGCTGAGGTGTATATGGTAGTACCATATGAGACAGGTACATTTGCGAGTGTTATTTCCATGTTTATTAGAGGTTGCTTCCGTTTCTTACAATTTTGGAAACTATTTGTCTGAGATTCTCTTGGTGAGGATAATACACTATGCGTATCATTTCAGTTAACAGCAGATTAGCAGAGTTAGGTTAAAATCACAGCAAAGCATAATTTCCGAATCTCATGTTCAGAGTTATGACTGCGCAGATCAGGTACCCTTCCCGTCTCTATTGGCTTTACAGGGTCTTACACAGGAGTCCAATCCAAGTCTCCTCTGAGAGGATTTTCAGGAAGGAAACAGATGACTTCTTCCCTCATTTTTAAACAATGACCCCACTCACAGACCCCATCAGAAGAAGGGATCTCACCTGATCATCAGTTGGATTTTAATTACTGATCAGAATCCCTAATATAGTCTTTGGCATCTTTTTACTGATGCAGAGCACACGCAATCTTGTTATGGTCCCATAAAGAATGAAAAACAAACAACCCCCCACACCCAATTTAAACTGTATCATTCACTAAATCCCATTACTTTGCAACAAGATGGACAAGAGGGAGTCTTGGTGAGAGCTGATTCTGGCCTCCATTGTTCTGTGCAGGTTTCACATGAAAAACCTATTTCTGTTTGATATGTGCAAGCAAGTGCTATGTTGTGGTGGTTATGGGCTTTCCCTCCTAAAGTTAAATTCCCTCTGCTTCACACTCTAATAAATGAATTTTATCTCCCAAATAAACACAAAAATTCTTCAAGGGAAAATTCAGTTTTCCTTCTCCCCCTCCACCAGTAAAACATGGACAGGGGGCTCAAAAGGGGCAGCGCTTTAAAGTCAGTGATAAGGACCTGTACCGGCGGCCACTTCTTACCAGTGCACTGTACTGGCGTTTACCACCTTACTTTCACCCTGGCTCCAGCACTGGGAGACTAGGCCTCCTCATTGAACAGCTGTGCGCAACCCCACTGCCTCTCCTAATTTCCCAGGCCAAATACTTAGTCAAGCTGCCTGGTTTCATGGTCTCCTTGTTTCCATCCCCCCACCCTACACGCTCTCGCTCCTCTCAACCCATACCTTATTTGTATTTATTTTTATTAACTCCTAAATATTCAAAATGACAGAAAGGTCTGCACTCCTTATGTTGCTATAAAATGTAAGAGCCCAGCCCCAGCTTGTAATGTAGCTAATTCTAACAACATCTGAATCAATGCAAAAGTGCATAGACAATTAATATAAATGAATTTATAAACAAATAGAAGAGATGATGTGGTTTCTGAAAAGATTTGATGGGAGCAAGCTGCAGAATTGGGAAGTTGATTTTTTCCCAGGAAAAGAAAAGAATCTGCCCGGCAAGCTAGAGAGAGAAATCTCCTGCTCCATGCAAACAACACGAAGCAGCCAAACTATTTTTTCCTTCTTGAAACCTGTTCTGATGAAACAAACATAAGAGTGTATTTTTTTCCAATCAAAATATATCAGAATGAATCTTTAGGTCAAAATATCCCGATTGCATAAATTAGTGCAACTCCACTGAAACTAGCAGAGTTGTGTCCTCTTACAATAGTGATGAAATGGATGGTGAAAAACCCACCCAAAGAGAGGCTGAGAGCAGAATGCAATTGCTTTTGAATAGTCCGAGATTTGGATATATGGACAACTAGCACTGGTCTCTGGAGACACTGCTTGAAATGCAAAGGTTTGCAAGTGAGCTTTGCAAATATGGCTTCTGAAATAGTTATCATCAGCTGGCTTAGTGCTCTCCGGAAGTGAATATCAGTCTCTTCACTGAAAATTTGCTCAACGCAGTGCAAATATTGCAAATTTGGTTTGACAGACCTCCCTTTACACACTCACCACGTTCGCACTGCTGTGTTGTGATGTTGCATCCTGACAGATACAACACAGAATACTTTTCGTGCTGCGAGCCCAGAAGAGGCTTGTGTGTGTTCCAGAAGCTCACTGTTGGAGCTTGGGGTCAAAGAGTGGAAGACAGAGAAGCATAGAGTTCCATACTCCAGTGTTTGTCAGCAACTTCATCCCAGTAACATTAACCGATCAAAATACGTTTTGATCGTTTAAAATCTAAATATTTCCTCCCATTTCTAAAATCTGCCTGCTCATTGTTATGTTAATATGTGAATTTACCAGAACTCTGGAAGGACCCTTTACCTCTGTTCTTTTAACGTACTCAGTGCAGGTCTGGACCAGTCTATTAATTTCTCACTTTTCTTTACATACAAACACTTTTATAGAACACGTTGAGTTGTACTTTTGTTAGTTTGGAAAACTTAGAGTAAAGTCCTCTGCACAACAGTACTTTGTCTAAAGTCATTGTAACCTCCTTTTATATTCCTTGCTGTGAGGGACAAACTGAGGAAAGGTGTTTCCCATCCTTTTAATAAACATCAGATTCGCTGAAGGCCTCATTGTTTAGTTTATGCTGTAAAATACTCTCCAGAACTTGCCCACTCTAATCACTTTTTTTCACTTTCCAGCATCTGGTTTTCTACTTGTTTTTATCTATTTACTGAAAACTGCTGACAGACTCTTCGTCTTGTGTATGATTTTTTCCCCCAAGAGTTATTTGGTAGACAATTTTCTTAAATTAATTCCCATTTTAGTTGGAGGGTCAGTCATACAAGATGGTGTACAATAGGTCTGCATTGTATTGGCTGCTTTTTGCTTACCCCCAAACTGATAAAAAAGCAGACAAAATCAGAAAAATAGTTAATAACAGCACATTGTCACTCACCAGGTCAGCTCCCTGAGCGTCATCAAGTCACATCTACTAACTCAATTGTCACAAACAGTTTGCACTGCCATGAGTCCTGCAGAGGCAGCAGGATTCTGTTTCGCTTCTTCTATCATCAAGAGAAGTGTCAGCTAAGTCCTGATTGCACAATCTGTGTTGCTGCTGGTGGTGGGACAGGCAGAAATGGGTTTTTTCTGCTATATTTTTTTCTAAATCTCAGGCTGTTTGCAGCACAGGCCATTTGGGACCTGGGTGGTGTGGGAATCATTGCTCTGTTTAGTTAATAGAGCAAGTTTGAGCTCATATAATGGCAAGAAGAACTATGGAACCACCCTGTCAAGGTTCCTTCCCCACTCTGAACTCTAGGGTACAGATGTGGGGACCTGCATGAAAACCCCCTAAGTTTATTTTTACCAGCTTAGGTTAAAACTTCCCCAAGGTACAAACTATTTTACCTTTTGTCCCTCGACTTTATTGCTGCCACCACCAAGCGTCTAACAAAATATAACTGGGAAAGAGCCCACTTGGAAACGTCTTTCCCCCAAAATCCCTCCAATCCCTACACCCTTTCCCCTGGGGAAGGCTTGATAAAAATCCTCACCAATTTGCATAGGTGAACACAGACCCAAACCCTTGGATCTTAAGCACAATGAAAAAGCAATCAGGTTCTTAAAAGAAGAATTTTAATAGAAGGAAAAGTAAAAGAATCACCTCTGTAAAATCAGGATGGTAAATACCTTACAGGGTAATCAGATTCAAAACATAGAGAATCCCTCTAGGCAAAACCTTAAGTTACAAAAAGACACAAAAACAGGAATATACATGCCATTCAGCGCAGCTTATTTTATCAGCCATTTAAACAAAACAGAATCTAATGCATATCTAGCTAGATTACTTACTAAGTTCTAAGACTCCATTCCTTTTCTGTTCCCGGCAAAAGCATCACACAGACAGAGAGAGCCTTTGTTTCTCCTCCCTTCAGCTTTGAAAGTATCTTGTCTCCTCATTGGTCATTTTGGTCAGGTGCCAGAGGGGTTATCTTAGCTTCTTAACCCTTTATAGGTGAAAGGGTTTTTTCCTCTGGCCAGGAGGGATTTTAAAGGTGTTTACTCTTCCCTTTATATTTATGACACACCCACAGTAACCTTTTATCATGTTCAAACTATAATCATATTTCAAAGTGAACACGGTTTTGTATGGAGTCCCCTTCAGATTTCACTCTAGCTCTTCCCCTCATTTCTTCTTAGTTTACTCCCACCAAAAATTGTTACCTTTAGACTTGGTGTTGCAGAGACTGATGTCCTCTTGGCTGCCTTTGCAATTCATTAATGCTTTTAAAAGTGTTGGCCAGAGCAAGTTAGTAGGGAAAGAGACAAACATCCTGCGTGGGCAGTTTATGCTACTAATTTATTGTTGCCAGAGCCTGCTGGAACAAAGAACAAATCATACATATGTCAGTCTGATCCCACTTGCCCGGAAGAGAAACAAGGAGCTAAGAGACCAGAGGGTTAGGCCAGAAAAAGCTATTCACTGTGTCTTGTCAGTACTCTCAGGTAGAGCTGACTGGAGGACAATTCTGTTCCACAGCAACTTTATAGGTTTTAAAATTTGTTTTTGTTTCACAGAGACAAAACATTTCAAAGGTTCTTGTGAAAACAGAATTGTGTATCTCTGTCTCTCTCTACCTATCTAGGATTGAAACCTGAGCTCCCCAAGTGTCTGTTCATGGAGGACAGGACATTGGCTGGGATGCAGGAGAACCAAGTTCAAGGTACTCCGTCTCATTCAGATGAGAATTTTTAATTGTAGTTCACTCTGAACCAGGCAGAGCCGGGACTTAAAGCGGGGTCTACCACATCCTAGGCCAGTGCCCTAGCTTCCAGGCTGCAGAGTGCCAGAGAGGTTGTGTGCCTCTCTCTCAAAATATCTTCCCAACAAAACTTCATTGAACCAGATGTGTGTCTGCAAAATGTTTCAGCTTCAGTGAAACAGCATTGCCACCAGAGCTCCCCCTTGGGTTAGGATGCAGGCAGCATTGTAGAGACTCTTCTCACTCTAGTGCCCCGTTTGTCAGCCAACCTGGTTCTGCAGACCGTCCGCACACTTAAAGTTCAGTCACCTTCCAGGGTATCTAAGTCCTGCTGTAAGCTGGCTTCTTCCAATTGACCTCTTCAAATTCCCTTTACCCGTCTCCCCTTGGGTCCACAGTGAAGTCCTTCTAAAATCAAACAGAACTTAACAGAATCACACTCTTCTTTTGCAGAAGAGCAGATCCCAGGACTTATCCCTGGGCCCTTCAGTAGAGCTCAGAACTACAAACAAAATTAAACTCCCCAGGCTTCCCATCCCTCTTGGGCTCCTCTTCAGCTCCCAGTTTCTATCATAGAGCACCAGCCCCAGGACTGCCTCCCTGGAGCCTCATTCCAGAGGCTCCACACAGGAGTTAGTACCACTCCTGGGGCTCAGCTCTCCAGCCACAACCCAGCTCAACTGCTCTCCTCCACAGCCAGCCCCTAACTTTGTCTTTGTCTTGTGTTTTGGCACAGCAGCCTCATCATGTGAGGCTATGACCGCCATTTTTCTTTATTAATTTTTAGCCATTTTTTAAAAAAATATCCTTTCGCTCAGTCTAATATCCTTAAGGAAACACAGCAAGACTGCTTTTTTGTTTATTGTTCCATTTCCCTGACATTCTCCCTAGTCCCTTTTGAGAAAAATATTTGATTCCAAGCCAGCTCTTTTTTTAAAAAGAACCTTTCTTTCCATAGAATATTGTCCACAATGCCATAGAAGATGATCAACATTTTCATTGGTTTTGCATGCTTTACCTAACCCAGCTTTATATCTTTTTAATAAGTTTAATGTATCATCTAAGACTAACACTCTAAAAATGACTACTTTGCTTTTTCTATGATGAATGTGGAGTATAATATTATCTTTGATTTTTGAGCATACATCATTCTTCATCCTTTTGTTTCCTTAGTCCATAGGTCTTGCCATTCCTTTGCAAGCTCCTTCATGACCATTCTTGTACATTCTTGTCTACTTAATGGTATCTTAATATCCACCTCCTCGTTTTTCGAGCTCTGTCAGCCCTCTCAAATCCAGATATTCCAATATGTGCCAGAATCCATGCAATTGTAAGCGGAGGAATAGTCCTGCTATTGTGGGGAACTTTCCTGGCTTCTGCACTACCCCAGTGAAGTGGGCTAGCGAAAGGATCTGAGTCCTCGCTCCCACTTCCTTTACCCAGTGGCCTCCCTGCCCTTGAGGACTCCCCTTCCACTCTCCTGTCTGGCAGAGTCCTCATAACCCCAACAAGGCTGGGCCCAGGATTCCTGGGGGGCTTAACCCCCAACCCTGCTGTGGTCACCTAGGACAGGGGCTAGCGTGTCCCCACTCCGGGGTACTCTCTCTGCACTGGGCACTTCTCTGACCCACTGATCATTACATACAATTTAAGGCAAATGCAAGTTATTTAATCAACAATTAATTTTAAAAAGAATAAGGAAAAATGGGAAAGATTAAAGGAAACACATCAACCCGCTCTGTGGCAGGGAACATCACAAACAGGGTCTCTGGAATGTCAGGGCAGTTCACAGTCTGTTCCTTGTAAGTCCCAGGCCGCCTTCTCAGGCCGTGGCTGTGCTGTAGGGATGCTGTCGGTTGGACACTTGCTCTGGTGGTGGCTACACGCTCCCAGGCTCTAAGTGGTAGGACCCTTCTTCCCAGTGTCGCCCCCTGGAGGCAGGGTCACGATCCAAGTCTGGCCTGCAGAGCCTCTTGGCTGAGGTGTCTCCCTGTGCTGGGCCCGATGCCCAGGGTCCCCCTCACTCTTCCCAGCTGCTCACTGCACCCAGCTCCGGACTGCTCCAGCCCCAGCTCCACCACTCTGTCTCAGCACTGCTGCTGCTGCTGCTCTGCCCCCAACTTTCTGGGCTGCTTCTTTGGCCCCCCTGCCTCCAGTTGCTACAGCTCTGCTCCCAGGACAGGGTCTGCTCTCTCTGGATCTGGCACAGCTCTGCTCCCCAGCTCAGCTCGGGCCCCTGCTTTCTCCTTAGCTCAGCCCCACTCTGTCTGACCCAGGCAATTCCAGCTCACACAGAGAACGGGACCTCCCTGGCCTCCTGACTCCCTGATTAGCCTGCCCGCCCTGTCATTCAGGCTGACCTGGAGCATTGGCCTCTCCCCATTGCTCCTAGGGATGGCAGTCTCAAGGTCCTGATTCCCCATCGACCCTTCCCCCTTTTAGTACTGGGAGCTAGCAACTAAAACACCCCCACTGACTGTTAGTAAGGGGGCAACAGTCCCCTTACACAATTGTTACACAGATACCTCCTTGCATTATTTCTGATGTTAGGAATATTATGTCACTTATTATGTCATGTCCACTCTCCAAAGTCCCTGTTCTGATTGTCATAATGCCTGACAAGGAATAAGATAAAATTAAACCTGCAGCTGGTTGCACATCTCTTATGCAGATTAGTGGCAACATTATTCCCATTACTTCAGCCATCAGAACTGTCACATAATTTGATAGCCTTTTAGATTTCTGGATTCCAAGACTGGGAACATAGAAGAGTGTTCCCACTCTCTGTTCTGTCATCTTTTGATCCATCTTTATGGACTTGGCAAAGCTGGCCCCATTTTTCATCAGTAAATTCAGAAATTTCATTGGCCATAATGTGTGAGGATTCTTCTTCTCTCAGTTTTTTCATACAATTCCAAAACCACTAATGGGGGAATAACTTTCCAGCTGTAATTTGATTTCCCATCACTACAAATTTTTAGTTCTCTCAATTTTTCTTTTTTACGTATCTCCTGATATTCTGAGGAAATCGGTGGCAGTCCATATAATTTTGTCTACTAAGCTCCCAGTAATTTTCATAAATCTGTTGTGAACTTCTGTTTTCATGGTTCCCTTTTACCTTTGCCCAAAAGCTTAGAGCTAATAGTTCCATCCTTAGATTTACAGGTGCTTCTCTGTGGGTATCTGCAGTGGTGGTGGTCTCATTGGACAACATGCCAATCACAGAGCTTGGACCCGGAGCAGTTCCAAGTTTCTAAGAGTTGTTTTTGAGGCTGAACCAAAAGGTTGGCATTTGTAGTCTAAAACTGGTCTTGCTGTATACATCATCATCAATACCATCTTATCTGCACCCTTTTTGTTTCCAGCTACACTTTTAAGTAAGTTCATCCTATTTTTACACTTTTGTATGATATTATCTATGTGACCTTTCCAACTTAATTTATTATTAAACTCTATTCCCAGAAACAAACTTTTGAACTATATGAATTTTTTCACCATAAAGAAATAAGTTCCAGTGTTCACTAATTTTCTTCCTGGTTAAAAGTGTTCCCTTAGTTTTTGCAAGTGAATTTACATCCCCTACCATTTTGCTGAAGTTCCTCATTTGTCTTTTCCTTGGCTACTTTGTCTTTTATCCTTAGTTCCTATAACATAGACATCTGCAAAAAGGGAAGTACCTATTTCCGACTGCACGCTTTCTGGGAGGTCATTTATCACAATGAAAAACAAAGTAGAGCTAATAATACTCCCTTGTAGAGTTTCATTTGTAAGCTTGTAGCTTTTTTATAAAGCTGTCCCCACTTTGACTTGAAAAGTTCTGTCCCTTAAAAAGGCCCGTATCCACCAAAAATGTTCTATTTATTTCAATTTTGGCTAGTTTATAGGAGGCCTTTTATCCATAGCATGTCAGATGTTTTTTCAGTGTCCAGGAAGACTGTTATCATAAAGTTCTTAGTCCTTATGCTTATTTTGTCCTTCATTTCTAATCTTATTATATGGTCAACTGCACATCTTCCTTTACTTTTCTTTGTACCTCAGTTATAATATCATTTTTCTCCACATATATCACTCATCTTACATGTATCATTTTTTCCCCATGATTTTCCCCACACGTGTTGTGAGGGCAATAGGCCTATAAGCATCAGGTCTTGAATGGACCTCGCCTGGCCTCCGAATTGGTATTACCATTGCTTGTTTCCATTCTATTGGCAGCAATCCTTTTCCCATATATTATTATAGAATGCGGTAGAATCTTTGGCCCCCTTCTGACAAGTGTTGGAGCATTTCATTACTTTATATTATCTTTACTGGGAGCTGTATTTTTTCCTTTTTCTAACTGCTGCAATACTTCATACTAAAATTTTTGTTTTACACATCATCAGTATATTCTCTCCAGCCATTTAATAGTTCACAGTTTTCCTCATGAAACTTATTGCTTTGATTCATATCGCTACTGACCTTTTGGAATTCTTTTGCTAAAATGTCTGCCTTTCCTAGGCTGGACACCTCAGTTTCATTGTTTACGATAAGACCAAGTATACATTTACTTTTACATCAAATCCCATTCATTCATAGAATTTTGGAAAGCTTTGCATCTTTGTTCCATTTCCCACAGAAATTTCTCCAACTTTCTTTTTTTGTCTTTTTGATAATCCTTTGTGCCACCACCTTACATCTTTTGTAATTCATTAAGTCTTAACTATTCATTGTGTGTTTTGCTTGCTTGCATGCCTTATGTCTTCCCTTGATTGATCATTTGCAATCCTCATTCCACCAGGGAACCAGATTTCTAAGTCTAAGGCAGGGGTAATCAATTATTTTTTATCAAGGTCCAAATTTCTTGGTCAAGGTATAGTCAAGGTCCAGACTCCAGAGAAAATAATACAGAAATAACAACAATGATAAAAAGGAAATAAAAAGATTTTATGGTCCATTCAAAAGAGTCTGGTGGTCCGGATTTGGCCCCCACTCTCCCTATTGACTACCCCAGGGCAATTCGATGTTTCGTAAATGGCCGGATCAGCTGGTGTTGTAATTCCTTTTATTACATTGTTGTAGAATTGTCCTAGGTTGTCACTTGTACAGTTACTACATAAATATTTATCACATTTAATCTAGGAAAGCTCCCGGTCAGCTTTTCGAAAATTCCAGCTAGGACTCTTTTGGTGTTTTCAACATTTTCTCAGCCTTGGCACTCAATAAGTTAATGGGAAGTGATCACTTCCCATTATCTTCTCTCTAAATTTCTGAGCTGCATTTACTAGCTATATGATTTGCTGCAATTCCCACATCCAAAACAGAAAAGGATCCATCCACAGAATTAAATCCTGTATTCAATATTACGCATATCAAAAAATAAATTATTTTAGAATCAGAAAAATTGGTTATTTTAGAATGTCAAAAACCCATTCATAATTTGCAGAGACATTAATACAGGTCATAATAAGTTATGAGGAAGTAAGAAGGTAAGTTTTCTTACTTCCTCATAACTTATTATGACCTGTATTAATGTCTCTGCAAATTATGAATGGGTTTTTGACATTCTAAAATAATCAGTTTTTCTGATTCTAAAATAACTAATTTTTACATGGATTATAAACATCATAAATCCGTATATACCGGTAAGTGTTTTTGTTCTGCATGGGAAACTCAATAGCATTATAGTTAAAACTTAGTTTCTGCACATCCATGTCTCCTCTCGGTCCCTGCAGAGTATATCATGCCTCGGTAGATTGAACACAAGTTTACTTATTAGCTGTGTTTCTTGCACACACATTACATCAGGTTTTTTTCTCATTTGAAAGATGGCTTTCTTAAATTCCTGTCCATGCATTATTAAACTATGTGCATTCCAGCTAAGGATTGGTAAAACCATTTTAATTAATCTGTATTATTGCCTTTATTTAAAATTGTGTAAATGTGGTCTGTCAAGAGATTGTCTATTTTTAGATATTTTTCTGCTGCTTTTGCTGGTTTTAATCCTTTCAGGTTTTTTCCCTGTGTGCAAGGTAGTTAATTACTTCTATAAACTTCTCTTTACCTAGAAGCAATACATCATCTCCCATTCCTCTCACATTCTCCTCCCTGACCACATGTGTGTTCTGTTACGCCATACATCTTTTCTCATATTTGAGTATTTTTCTTTTACTATTTTCTGCAGTGGATACTTTTTGGTAACCTCTGCATAGGATACCTTTTGAATGGTTTTATTTCTTTGTATTTCTGTAGCTTGTTCTGCTACTGCACATCCTTTATATGCTGCACCTTGCTTTCTCCTGTAATTGCTGCATTTAGGTTCTGTTCCTTCTACACAATTCTCATATGAGTGATTTACTCCATATTTACTGCACCTCTTTGTTCCCTTATAAATAGCTGCAGCATATCCAAACATTTGACAATTTTATAGCACCTCACCGGGGGGGAATATATGGTTTACCCAGCAAGATTGATACTCCATTTAGACCCTATCCCGAAGTAGCCAACCTTTAAGTGTTATGCTTACAGCCGTAGGTGGCCATGTTTCTCCCTCTTTCCTACAAAGTAACTGTTTAACAAACAATACTATCTTCATCTGTACTCTTTTTTTTTCTATCATCCTTGGACAGCCCTAGCACCACTCCATACATTACCTCTCTTTCTTCTGTCAGGAATTTAGGCAGTTGACAAGTAACTTTCATTTTCCCTATGGTTACAGTTTTAAGAAGCTTTTCAGGTTGCTACTTATGTGTACGTTCTATCAGATTTCCACCCTGCATTTTTTTAGCTCTTTGTATGGCACCAACACTTCACTTGAGCCATTCTGCCATTTTCAGGGCATTAACCTCTCCTGTTTTCACATCTTCTGCCACTGATTTGACAACAATGAAATCAGGGCTGGCTCTAGGTTTTTTGCCGCCCCAAGCAAAAAATTTGCTTCCCCAACTGCCCAAGCAAAAAAAATAATTAAAAAAAAAAAAAGGATGGCGGGAATGCTGCCCCTGGAATTGTGCCGCCCCAAGCATGTGCTGGCTTTGCTGGTGCCTAGAGCCAGTCCTGGATGAAATGTTGACTTTTATCCTATTTTTGTTGTTCGTTTCTATGGATTCCTTCTTCTTCAAATCCTGAAATGTCAAGTGTTTTTTTTTTCTAAGCTGAGACCATTCCTCATCCCCCTGCTGCTTCTCCTTCATAGCCTTGTCCTTCTCTCCCCCACCTCCTTTATCAGTTTTAGTGTTCAGCCTCTTTTCAGCTGGGGGCCCAGGGCCAGCTGCAGCCATCCACTCAGCCTGCTCCTATAGCCTGCCCTCATTATCTTCAGCCAGACACCAGCACTCAGCCTGACTCAAACCTCAGCCCAGCAGCTAAGCCCTATGTCAAGGTTCCTTCCCCACTCTGAACTCTAGGGTACCGATGAGGGGACCTGCATGAAAAACCCCCTAAGCTTATTTTTACCAGCTTAGGTTAAAACTTCCCCAAGGTACAAACTATTTTACCTTTTGTCCCTGGACTTTATTGCTGCCACCACCAAGCGTCTAACAAAATATAACTGGGAAAGAGCCCACTTGGAAACGTCTTTCCCCCCAAATCACCCCAAGCCCTACACCCCCTTTCCTCGGGAAGGTTTGATAAAAATCCTCACCAATTTGCATAGATGAACACAGACCCAAACCCTTGGATCTTAAGCACAATGAAAAAGCAATCAGGTTCTTAAAAGAAGAATTTTAATTAAAGAAAAAG
Source organism: Chelonia mydas (assembly GCF_015237465.2). Classification (NCBI taxonomy): domain Eukaryota; kingdom Metazoa; phylum Chordata; order Testudines; family Cheloniidae; genus Chelonia; species Chelonia mydas. The sequence continues at coordinate 187,802,829 of NC_057849.1, read as the reverse complement.
TAAAAGAATCACCTCTGTAAAATCAGGATGGTAAATACCTTACAGGGTATTCAGATTCAAAACATAGAGAATCCCTCTAGGCAAAACCTTACATTACAAAAAGACACAAAAACAGGACTATCCATTCCATTCAGCACAGCTTATTTTGTCAGTCATTTAAACAAAACAGAATCTAACGCATATCTAACTAGATTGCTTATTAACGCTTTACAGGAGTTCTGACCTGCATTCCTGCTCTGGTCCCAGCAAAAGCCACACACAGACAGAGAGAACCCTTTCCCCACCCCCCCCACCCCTCCAGCTTTGAAAGTATCTTGTCTCCTCATTGGCCATTTTGGTCAGGTGCCAGCGAGGTTATCTTTAGCTTCTTAACTCTTTACAGGTGAAAGGGTTTTTTCCTCTGCCGAGGAGGGATTTAAAGGTGGTTAGCCTTCCCTTTCTATTTATGACACCCTATCTGGGCCTGGGCCCAGGCCAACCTTCCCAGCCCCTAACTGCTGGCCTTCCTCACCTTTAAATCCTACACTCAGTACAGGTGTGGCAAGGTGGGGCTAGCTGAACAGGGCTGTCTATCCTGGGCCTCTCACCCTTAAATTGGCAGGCTAACCTGTTACAAGCGTAATTTGTCTAAATTTTATTTTGTCAGAAATGTTCCAAATATTTCTAGTCTTAAGTGTTAAGGCTACAGCATCTACAAGTTTGAAGCTTCACGCTCAGCCAAGCATGGATGCAGCCCTAACAACACTGTTCACTTGATACTGCCGACCAGATGATGTAATTGTCTCATGATGACAACATACTGTTTTATAATCTGCCAGACTTCCATCTTCTATGCTGCTAAATTTAACCTGCATGTCCTCACTAGGGACTTTGGCAAACCATGCTGGAATAAAGGTGAACTCATGCAAAACTTGATATGAATGTCTTCTGAGGAGGAAAAGGTTGGATTTAATGTTCTCTTAGCTAAACTCTCCAATCAAGTAACAAAAGTGTCTGCCAAGAAATTCTGATTTTATGAGATTTCCCCTCTAGTTTGGCATAACTAATGGCTGAGATCATATGAAGAAGCATTGCATCTTTGTGGCTTAGAAAGAAACCACTGGACTTTCTCCGATTGGTAGCCCCAAAACAGACCTTTCACGTCTTCCACTGGAATGACTACAGAATATGCCATAGTGGACGGATAAGCAGTGAAATTGATTGCACAGCAGAATAGCCTCAGATTTACTAGGGCCAAAACCTAGTCTGATAGAAGTTAATGACAAAATTCACATGGATTTCCATTGAAGCATCATTTCACCCTAAATATGTAAAAGTTCTATTGTCATAGGAGTAAGTGGGTTAGCAAAGGGATGCTGTTTTGTCTTGCTGTGCAAATTTAGACCCATATTCAAAGGTGACTTTTAAGAGGGTTTCTAAGTTATACAAAAGTAAGTGAGTGTGCATCTAACAGCTTGTCTCTACTAGAAAGTTGTGCAACCTTAATTATAACAGTATAGTTAAAGAATTACAATCCTCCTTGTATGGATGCATTTGTTTTATATGTGTTTTATATTGGTATAGCTGTTCCTGTATCGAAAAGGGAATGACTATCCCAGTATAAACCACCTTTATATCAGCATAATTATGTCCACACTAAGACTTTTACTGATATAAATATGTCAGTTAAAAAAAAATCACATCCTTAACCAAAATAGTAATACCAGTAAAATTTTTAGGTGTAGACCAAGCCTAAGTAAAGCAGTCTGTTAAGTGTCCACTGGCATCCGGGACATAGGCCGGAGAATGTAGAAGGTGTAAGTTTGCCAAAATTTTGACTCCCTCTTGATATGCTGCCACTCACTTAGACTTATCTGAGTTAACCCACCAAATTTTGCTTTGTAGTTGAGACTGAAAACGGATGTTTACTTGTGTATTCATTAATTTGATCCAGGACAAAGGTTCTCACCTACTTCCCATGATATGGCTTTTTGCTGGAAAAATGGCAAACTTACATCCAAAGGCAAAATTGTGAATTTTAAAAATTTTGCTTTTTTTCACCAAATCAGCTCCACGCTATTCTGTGCAAAATTAGCTTTTTACCACCTCATATTTCCCAAAAATATATATGAGGTGTGAATGAAAATCGTTTTGTTTTTTCTCATCAAAACTTGGAGAGAAAGTATCCCCCCCACCCCCCGATTTTGCCAAAAGCAAGAATTTGTGTTTTACAGCTCTAGCAAGAATAAAAATTTTAAGTGTCACGTGAGATGAACAAAGATATCAGGCTGTCTTCCTTATGTTGCTGGAAACATAATGTTTGCAAATCAGTCATTTATAAACCACAGATGGACAAGGCTTTCCATAAACAGGTGAAATGAATGGGGGTGTGCTTGACATATCTCTAGATTTATAAAATAGATTCTCTGCCCCAGAAGCTCTTACTTAAATATTTCCATGACATCCACCACTATTGTATCTGAGTACATTACAGTAATTAAAAAGAAATACAAAACATCAATGGCACCAGAAGGATGATTTAGTAAAATTACTGTTCTACAGCAGACTCTTGTTCAAGCCTAATTAGTTAAAAGACTTGCATCATTCCCTGAAGGCATGGTAGATTCTCAGAGGGAGCCGATCCAACAGATGTAGGGTCTTGGCTGAGAACACTGTAAGTGTGTCTACATTGCAATAAAAAACCCACAGCACTGAGTCTCAGAACTTGGTTCAATTGACTCAGACTTCTGGGGCTTAGGCTGCGGGGCTAAAAATTACAGTGTAGACACTAAGAGTCACTCAGACACATTGAATTGTTTCCTTTCAATACTATGGATACATTCTAAAATAAATACAAATATAAAATATAGATATATAATATTAAAATCAATATTTTACTGTAAAGTCAAACTAAATGAAACATTGATGTTACCAGAACAAGAAAGTCAAAACCATTAATTTCAACTGTCTTCCATCAAAAATGTTTGTCAAAATTGAGACATTCTCATACAGCGTTTCAATTTTGATGACACTACCTTTTCCGTCAGAAAACTGTTCCTTTGACAGTTTTTCAACCATCTTTTGTACTATCCTGTCTCTGAGAGTGGTCAATGCTGGATTCTCCAGAGAGAGGTGTTAAACATCCATACTGTGACATGTGGGGTGGGGGAGAATATCCTGTTGACCCCAGCTGCTGATCAGTTTATGTCCTGAAATGACATGACTTTATAGCCCTTGTAATTTTTATCCTATCTGTGCTACTCCTAGAGAGAGAAATTGAGCAAGATGTTTCAAATTGTCATAAGTAACATAGCCAGAGGTTTTCCAGCTCTCTCATACTGCAGATCATTCCTCTTTTAATACCACAGCTGTGTATTTATCAAAAAGTTGAATTCTGTGGTCCACCAGCCAAGGCTCCACAATTTGAGAACTGCAGCTTTTGAACAGTATTCAGTGCTCATACATATTCTCTCTCATGTACAGACAAAAATCAAGAGCAAGTTACTGAGACATACAGCTGGTCAGAAAATGGAGGGTTTTTTCAATGGAAAATTTAGAGTTTTCAGTGAAAATTGAAAACTGAAATGTTCTGGCCAAAAACCAAAATATTTAATTTGCCAGCCTCGTCTCATCGAAATTGTAGTTCAGATGTTTCATGCTCCTGTTCTCTCTACAGACTTGGTTCTCTGGCTGTACTACATTTCCCATTAGGCACCACAGTCTCCTCTCTTAGTAAAATGAGGCAGTGCTTCATGCAGTTGCGTGGCCACAATGCATCATGGGAGATGAAGGCCAGTTGGGAAGCCTGGCCCATCCAAGAGATGAGAAATATGAGGGAACCAAACTGCAACTCACATAATGCATCACACTGGCATTTCAGAACTGATTTTTTTTTTCAGATTTTTGGACATTCCATATTTCTACCAAAAAAATCCCCAAAATTTTCAGCAGAAAGCAGACACTTTTTTGCTAAAAAATTCATTTATTTGAAAAACCCAATTTTCCATCATAGAACAGATTTGATGAAAAAATTTCCACCAACCCTGTTGAGATTATTGTGTAGCTAGGCTTGGTTCTAAAGTAGCAGGTAGTGATGTTATTTCTTTTATTTTGCATGTCTAGTTAATCATTTAAACCTCACTGAATGAATCATAGAATCACAGGGTTGGAAGGGACCTCAGGAGACCATCTAGTCCAATCCCCTATACAAAGCAGGACCAACACCCACTAAATCATCCCAGCCAGGGCTTTGTTAAGCCCGGCCTTAAAAACCTCTAAGGATGGAGATTCCACCACCTCCCTAGGCAACCCTTTCCAGTGCTTAACCACCCTCCTGGTGAAATAGTGTTTCCTGATATCCAACCTAGACCTCCCCCACTTCAACTTGAGACCATTGCTTCTTGTTCTGTCATCTGTCACCACTAAGAACAGCCTTGCTCCATCCTCTTTGGAACCCCCCTTCAGGTCGTTGAAGGCTGCTATCAAATCTCCCCTCACTCTTCTCTTCTGTAGACTAAATAACCCCATTTCCGTCAGCCTCTTCTCATAAGTCATGTGCCCTAGCCCCCTAATAATTTTTGCTGCCCTCCGCTGGACTCTCTCCAATTTGTCCACATCCCTTCTGCAGTGGGGGGACCAAAACTGGATGCAGTACTCCAGGTGTGACTTCACCAGTGCCAAATAGAGGGGAATAATCACTTTCTTCGGTCTGCTGGCAATGCTCCTTCTAATTCAGCCCAATATGCCGTTAGCCTTCTTGGCAACAAGGGCACACTGCTGACTCATCCACTGTAATCCCAAGGTCCTTTTCTGCAGAACTGCTGCTTAGCCGGTCGGTCCCCAGCCTGTAGCAGTGCATGGGATTTTTCCTTCCTAAGTGTAGGACTCTGCACTTGTCCCTGTTGTACCTCATCAGATTTCTTTTGGCCCAATCCTCCAATTTGTCTAGGTCACTCTGGAACCTATCTACCTCTCCCCCCATCTTCGTGTCATCTGCAAACTTGCTGAGGGTGCAGTTAATCCCATCATCCAGATCATTAATATGTTGAACAAAACCGGCCCCAGGATTGACACCTGGGGCACTCCGCTTGATACCGGCTGCCAACTAGACATCAAGCCATTGATCACTACCCATTGAGCCCGACAATCTAGCAAGTTTTCTATCCACCTTATAGCAAATTCATCCAATCCATACTTTTTTAACTTGCTGGCAAGAATACTGTGGGAGACCAAATCAAAAAGCTTTGCTAAAGTCAAGATATATCACATCCATCGCTTTCCCCATATCCACAGTGCCAGTTATATCATCGTAGAAGGCAATCAGGTTGGTCGGGCATGACTTGCCCTTGGTGAATCCATGTTGACTGTTCTGATCCCCTTCCTCTCCTCCAAGTGCTTTAAAATGGATTCCTTGAGGACCTGCTGGGGACTGAAGTGAGGCTGACCGGTCTGTAGTTCCCCAGGTTCTCTTTCTTCCCTTTTTTAAATATGAGCACTATATTTGCCTTTTTCCAATTGTCCGGGACCTCCCCCGATCGTCATGAGTTTTCAGAGATAATGGTCAATGGCTCTGCAATCACATCAGCCAACTCCCTCAGCACTCTTGGATGCATTAGATCCGGACCAATGGACTTGTGTGTGTCCAGCTTTTCTAAATAGTCCTTAACCTGTTCTTTCACCATTGAGGGCTGCTCACCTCCTCCCCATACTGTGTTGCCCATGCAGCAGTCTGGGAGCTGACCTTGTCTGTGAAGACCAACACAAAAAAAGCATTGAGTACTTCAGCTTTTTCCACATCATCTGTCACTATGTTGCCTCCCCCATTCAGTAAGGGTCCCACACTTTCCCTGACCACCTTCTTGTCGCTAACATACCTGTAGAAACCCTTCTTGTTACCCTTCACATCCCTTGCTAGCTGCAACTCCAATTGTGCCTTTGCCTTCCTGATTAGGTGAGAGGGATAGGTCAGTGGTTTAAGCATTGGCCTGCTAAACCCAGGGTTGTGAGTTCAATCCTTGAGGGGGCCATTTAGGGATCTGGGGCAAAAATTGGGGATTGGTCCTGCTTTGAACAGGGGGTTGGACTAGATGACCTCCTGAGGTCCCTTCCAAACTTGACGTTCTATGATTACACCCCTGTATGCTCTAGCAATATCTTTATACTCCTCCCTAGTCATCTGTCCAAATTTCCACTTCTTGTAAGCTTCCTTTTTGAGTTTAAGCTCACAGAAGATTTCACTGTTAAGCCACGCTGGTCGCCTGCCATATTTGCTATTCTCTCTGCACTTTGGGATGGTTTGTTCCTGCACCGTCAATAAGGCTTCTTTAAAATACAGCCAACTCTCCTGGACTCCTTTCCCCCTCATATTAGCCTCCCAGGGGATCCTGCCCATCAGTTCCCTAGGGGAGTGTAAGTCTACTTTTCTGAAGTCCAGAATCTGTATTTTGCTACTCTCCTTTCTTCTTTTTGTCAGGATCCTGAACTCAACCATCTCATGGTCACTGCTGCCCAGGTTGCCACCCATTTCTACTTCCCCTACCAATTCTTCCCTGGAAGAATGGAACACACTGTCTTGATTAACTTCTTACTCATGTAAATGTCTAGTACTTATTTTCAGAATTACTCCTCTGTTGTCTCAATGCTATTTTGCAGCACTGTGATTAAAAGTGCTGAAGATTTAGTTGTTGTAGGCAAAAATGGATTGTGAAATCTGTGCAGAAGTGTCTGATGTGGCACTACTGCTGGTACGTAGTAATTGCCCCTGACTGGAAGGTTTAGCCCGGGTTTTTGGTCTGAGAATGACCCAGCATGTCTGATCTGACACTGAAAATTCACCTGAATTAAGTTAACTGAACCACTGTATTAAGTCAGTGTTCAGATGTAAACTTTTAAAATACAATGATAATGTTTTGTTTGGAGTTATGAATATTTCAGAGTTACAAACAACATCCATTCCCAAGGTGTTCGTAACTCTGAAGTTCTACTGTATTTCCAAGGTGGCAGAATATCACAGTCAGAATGTCTCATTGCCACTAGAGTCCTGACCCTGGAGTCTTGTTTTAGAATTGCCGTTGTTTAGTCTGGTGTGGCTTTCTTGTAAAGGGGAGAGTATTTTGGTTGTGGACAGATGAATATTCTGCAATTCCAGAAATACATTTTGCCACAGTGAGTTGGTTTGGATCCAGGTGGAAAATAATCTTACAAACCACAAAGAAAGCCATTACAACAATCCCTCACAGTGACGTATGGTATAATTAAAGGGGTAATTTTGTGGTAATTAAGTTACTCAAATCCTCCCCGCCCTATCCAAGGATAAACATTGCACAACACAAAAGTAAGAGTATTTATGAACTGTTCTTGGTTTAATAATACACTATGCCCATACTGCTCTCTACTTGTACTTAGAGTTATTTTTAAAAGAAGAATTACGAATGCAGGATTACTCATGCATCTGCCAATATCAGCAGGAATGCAGGTCAGAATTCCTGTAAAGGGTTAATAAGCAATCTAGTTAGATATGCGTTAGATTCTGTTTTGTTTAAATGGCTGATAAAATAAGTTGTGCTGAATGGAATGGATATTCCTGTTTTTGTGTCTTTGTGTAATTTAAGGTTTTGTCTAGAGGGATTCTATATGTTTTGAATCGGATTACCCTGTATTTACCATCCTGATTTTACAGAGGTGATTCTTTTACTTTTTCTTCAATTAAAATTCTTCTTTTAAGAACCTGATTGCTTTTTCATTGTTCTTCTGTGAGTTACACCTCTCTAAATGTAGAGTTCCTCAGTTTCAGTCCATCATGGTTCTCCAGATTTATACTTGTGTGATCAAAAACAGAATTTGACCGGGTGTATGCAAAATTCCATGGGCAATTGCATTTATTTCCTGGAGGACCAAGTACAACTGAAACTAATTGTATTGGCTGTACATGCAGTTGTGTGTGTATCTAAGTGTGGACACATGAAACCTTTCAGATTTTATCTGTTACAGAAGAAAGAGTCTGTTGTGCTCCCAGCTACATAGTAACTCAGTAACCAAGAGAGAAATTCTCTTGTGTGCAAAGGGCCAGTACACAGTCTTCAAAATGAGCCATCTGTTGGCCCTCTGCACAGGGGGGAATTTCACATAATTGCCTCCCACACCTCATTTGTGTCATTTCACAGTGTAAAATGATTTCTAATAGCTCCTTTCGGCTGTTCATTCAAATCATGTAGCCATGTTCAAAATCACTGGCCTTTGAAAGCTTTATTTTACTGATATGGAGGAAAAAATTAACATGACCTTAACATATGAACAATTGTTTCACTCTTACAAATCCCTATTTAATTCCTCACAGAAATTATTTGCACGTGATCTTTGAAATGCTAACGCTGGCTCTGCCATGTAAGTAGAGTAACCATTCCATTTCGGTCTCTTTTATCTACATAAATTGTGAAAACTCATGATACAATAAGATTTCTAGATCAGCTTATTTGGCAGCCTTGGGCTGTCAGATTTTATGTAGTTTCTTATCTAAAGGTGGGTCTCCCTCTGAATAAGTTGTTTGTTATTGGAATAAATATTTACAGTGGATCAGACGTCAACTCAGTGGATGAAACATCAGATGTAGTTGTAAACTATTCCCACTATAGTTACTTTTGTCAGGTGTCTTTTTGTTGTGTGTATTTCACTGTTGCTAACCTCGAGATCAAACCCCCTGAATTAGACCCCCCCGCAAACTAATGAGATTTTAAAACATGATATTATTTTTTCCATCTTTTGATTTTGAACGCCTCCTGCCCATCTCCTGTGTGTGTGTGACAATTACCATTGCTCACTCTCCTAAATGTATTGGGTAACGTGATTTTGGCCCCCGCTGCATGAGATCTCACCCCGACATCGGCCCATTCCCTGCCCAGCAATTAATCCTGTCCCCCAGCCCTGTCCAAAAGTTCAGTCCACACCCAGCCCACATTCCCCATCAGTTCAGCCCAGCCTCATCTCTGTCCCACCTGGGGTTCTTGACCCTACTTTTTCTAGATGTGGGCCGACAGCAGAGGGGTTCCCTCTCCCCTTTGTAGAGTGGGAGGCGCAGCTCCAGTGCCTCTTCACCCCCCTCTACCTCTTCCCAGGCTGGATGCAGCAGGGGGAGGGGCAAGGAGGGGAGGCACAGTTCTGTCTGGGTTGCTCACAGGCAGGGAGGAGGGAGTAGAGCCTCACTGAGCTGATGGGCTCTTTGCATCCTCCCCCCTCCTGTGAGAATGGAGAACGAGAGTAGAGACTCTGCTGGATTCTGGCAGGGCAAAAATTTGCAAGGCACCTGGAGCTTCTTGCATCATTGTGAGATGGGCTCCAGAATGCTCTAAAATTCTGGCACTAATAAAAAAATAAAAAAAAAAACATGATAGTTGGCAATACAGGTATTTTGTCATATCAAGTTATTTGTGCAACTTTAAAATCATGGTCAAAATTGACTCATGATTTTGGGTGCCTATTTTTTGGTGCCCAGTTTGCATCACCTTATGGGGGCCTGATGTCATGACCCTGTGGCTTTTGAACCTGAGTCTGTGAGGTTCCCAACTGAGTGCTATCTCCCTGCTCTCAGCCAGCAGCTTCTTCCCAACTGACCAAGTGGAGCAACCATACAACCTGAAGTTACATGAGGGAGGCCTCCCTTGGGCCTGCTTGAGGAACAACAGGACCTCTGATTGGTCAGGGCTTCCTATTTAAACACAAAGAGAGGTACAGGAAATTGGTTGCACTACTAGGCACTATCTGGTTATTGTTTGGACACTCTAGTGATCCCTCACTCTCAAGTGGGGAGGGAGGCCACTCCACCTCATTGCATGTGGCAACAGTAGTCGGGCTCAGGCCCCTCTGGCTGTGGCCAAGCAACAAGCAGTCTATTGCTCACAGCCTCCTGGGTTGTGCAAATAACAGTTAAGAGTCTAAGGCTGTGTCCAGAGTCCCAGGGGAGCCACACTGAGTTAACTCTATTAGGGCAAACTGCAAAGGAAGGGGCAGACAATCCCCAAAGCTGGTGGTCATTCCAATACTTAGATCCTCCAAGCTAGCACAAAACAACTTCTGTAATACCTTACTGGTTACACAGAAGCCAAAACAACCCAGCCCTTAGGTTCCCTCCCAGACAGCCATGTCAAATATGAAAGTTCAATCAATCCGAAAGGATCAGCTCCATTACCTTCCAGGATAATGAATATTTCAGATCTTACTCAAATACATGCTTACAGCCAATTCTTAATTAAACTAAAATTTTTTAAAAATAAAAGAGGGTATTGGTTAAAAGATTATACAAACAGACATGAGTACAGCTGTGAAATCAGTGTCATAGTAGAGATGGTGAGCTTTAGTGTTGCAGAGTTCTTGAAGCAGTGATGGCATAAACTGCTAACTGGTTAAATCTCTGGTTGCTCTCAATTATTTGGAAGGTCCGCAGTCCCTTGGTTAGAATACTCCCATTAGCATAAGTTCATAGTCCAGAGATCAGATCAGGTAAGAGGCAAAATGGAGATGTTTCTAGGGCCTTTTATAGTTTCTGCCCTAGTTTATATGGAGGGAAAGCCACTGTTTCAAACAAAGCCCTCCGCACAGCTTGTGGAAAAATTCAGGTAACACGATGGTGTTTAGTGTCACATGGTCTCAACACAGGCCTTTGCATGCGCTGCTGAGTCATAGCAGGAACCATCACCCATACTCTAGCTAGAATATCCACAGGAAAGTCCATTAGGTGTAGATGAGCTTCTGCCATGGCCCATTGTGAGTTAAGTGTTCTTTGATGGGCCATTCAACTTTAATAGTCCCTTCACAATGCGATGGCTAAATACCTTGTGGGTCTTACCACAGGAGCAAACACATTTGAAATACAGGTACATAGTCAATATACATAACTCCAGAAACAAAAGTGATACATGATACAAATAGGATAATCATGTTCAGCAAACCATAACTTTTTAGACACCTTACATGACATACTGTGCACAAGCTTTGTTGCAATTGTATAACAGTAGTAGTAACAATAATCTACATGGTCACATTTTAATCAGATAATGTCAGAGGGCCTCTGGCCCCCAAGCGGGGCAGAGCAATAAGCAGTCTTTAGCCCTGAGTTTCCTGGCTAAGACAGACAGCAATCAATAGTCTAGAGCCCATAACCTCCAGGCTGGGGCAACCAACAATCAAGGCATAGGCCTTCAGGCCTAGGGTGAGTGTGCTACCAATCCCTAGGTGTGGGGTAGCAGCAAAAGGGGTAGAAGTACCCAACCCCACCCTATTTCACTGGATCCCAGCCCAGGGCCCTGTTAGTGGTGGGTACTCCCACCCCTGGGATGACAGGGAAACCAAAATCCGCTGCTTGGCTTCCCGGCAACACAATCTGGCTGAAGTCTGGTTCCCCGGGGCTACTTCCTACCCCAGCTAGTCAGCGTTGCTCCATCGAGCTGGGGTTCTGTCTCGTTTTCTCATAGTGGGGCAGCAGCCTCTTCAGCTACTCCTTGGGGTCCTCTTCATTCAGTAGAGTTCTGGTCTGCTCGGCTGCTGGACTAGGGTCCTGCAGAAGGGTCAACCTGCCTAGAAGAGACATCTGCTTCCTTACCTTGTGCAGCCTCAACTGTGTTGCAGGGCCCGCCCTTTTATACTTCCTGTTGTACCCCGGTACTTCCGGCAGGGGGTAGGGAGGGTTTGGCTCTTCCCATCACGGGGAGTGGAATGGTCCCTCACTCTCAAGTCTGGAGGGAGGCCACTCCACTCGCTACAGCCCTCTTGCCTCATGCTACAGACTCTGACCTGCTTGATTCCTGGTATCCTGACCTTGGCTTGACTCCTGGTGACCCAAATATTGTCTAACCTTCTTGGGGTTAGTTTGACTGGCTCCTGCCTGATTCCTGGTAACATGAACATGACACTCCTGAATCAGGTTGCTAACCACTAGATCTGGCTGCCTACCGCCCGGCTCTGACACCCGATTTTCAGAAGAGCTGAGCACTGCCCTCTGAAAATCAGATTCCTTTTTAGGTGTCTCAAGCTGGACTCCCAATACTGTGAGTAAAATTTGAAAAATTAGGTATATGTACTTGGAACAAATGTTCTTATCTATGTGCTACTAGTAATAGCTTGCATTATTGAAAAATAGGGAAAATTCAATACCCCATTTGCTTTTCACTGTTTATTCTATTCTGTTTGTTTACAATAACATTGATTTAGCTTTTGTTTATTTTCAATCTCACCTTTAAACTCTCGAAGTGGCAATGTGTAGGCTGCAAATGCTGCGAGGGAATATTTGTTTTAAAACAGCTGTTTTCATCTGAATTGCACACAAATTATGCAAGATTTATTTTTGTCTTTATTCTGCAATAACTTTTTTCCAAAATATGAAGTCTCATCCAAAAATTAGTTGTTAGTCTTCCTTTATCGCAAAGATAGCACTACCAAGGAAATTAGGGTCAGAATAATATCATCTTGATCTATCCCGTAGTGAGTGAATTCATAGGAAATAGAAAGCAAAGCTTTCTAAATGATTCCAGTAAATAATCAATAATTCCTATCATGTGCAAATAGATTACCTAAAATTAGATGCTTAAAATTTCATTAAGATGAGATGATCATTCAGGCTGTTGTATATATAGCTATAGTCCCTGACTCTTCTCTGAACACGCTTTCTTATTTTTGCCCAGTTATTTCAGTATACAGTGGACTTGGCACTCATAAGTGCCACCTGGTGAATATATAGTTGCACTTACAACTGTGTTTGTTTGCTCTGGTTGTGTATGTAATTGTGCCAGTTTTGTATGTTCAAGTTGGGGCCTCTCTTTATTAAATCTATGATAGTATTCGGGTAATGTAACATCATCATGTGGTGCAATATCGTGAACTTTGTGTCATGATGGTTTGGAAGCAGAAGACAATATTTTTGGGGTATTTATTGAATATGTTTGTATTTATATATGCAAAACAACTTACTTAGGAGAACTCATTGCTGTTTGAAACTAACAGTTTGATTGTCCTAGGGACTAAAACCTTTATCAATAATCCACAGGCAGCAGCAGTTAAAGTATCCCAATATTGTTCCTGAAAACTTGGCTGGAACTTCTTTCTGCTGGGTCCATTTAGCCGCTGTATCTGTACAGCAGGGTGCCAACTGTTGTGTGATCTTTGTGATGAGAGGATATTTATTCACTGGGAAATGGACTGCAAACATAGCAAGTCATTTTTCATAGGCCGCTGGAGAGCAGTTGGATTGATTTAGAACATGGTTGATTTAATTCAACAAATAGAAAACTTTGCTTTATATCACCCATTTTAGTCATGTTTTCCATTTGTCCTTATTTTCTTAAGGAAAGGCTGATATAACTATCAAAACATGTTTCTTTGGCAACCTGCACTATAGCAGTCAGGATTATGCCAGTTACTATGTAATAATAGCTAGTCTATGATGCACAGAGAGTCTGGATGCTATTTTCTGGAAGAAAAATACAATTAATCTTCTTACTATATATTTGGGTAGGTCCTTAGAATAAACCAAATACAATTTTGCTTTGTACAATAACTCTTAATTTGATCCCAGATGTATAGTTTCCCAGGCCTCATGATGTAATGAGATGGGAATTGCTTGCCGCTGATGCTGTCACAGACAGAGATGTTGATTTGATTATTTATAGTTAAATATAGCTTTTACATTAGATTCGGTATGACTTTTTTTTAACCAGACAGATACATGATACACGTTGATCCACGTTGATTTAACCATCTATGTAGCCATCCTTCAGAAATTAAGACTCTGAATATTCTTTTTATATTTCGATTTTTAATTACTCCATTTTTTTCATTGGTAGAAAATATGTTTCTTATTTACCAGGTAACTTTTTACCCATGATTTCTATCAAGCTGCTTTTGGATGGAAATTGGAATTGAATTAAAAAATGCACATATCAATCAGCATTTAAAAATTGTTTTAATTAGTTAAATAAAACTACTTTAAATGTATAGATAACATAAGAAAAAAAGTGAAACTAAAAGTGTTTCTGCAGATCTTTTGTGCACAACAGGCTGAAACGACTAACAACTGGAAATAAATAAATTACCAGAGTTCACTCCGTTCTAAAGACCAAAAATAATATAAAAACTTAAGGCAGTACATGGCATGTTGTGCCATATTTATACAGCTGGAGTTCAAAAGTTTGTTAAAGATGGCTTGCCCCCAATTGATTCTGTATATAAAACAAGTAGCACCTTAGAGACTAACCAATTTATTTGAGCATGATCAGGAAACTGCAGAAAGTGAAAGGCTCTTGCAGGAAATGTCTGATATCAGGGGAGTTTGGAGCCTTCTGAGGGAAACCCTGATTGGGTCTGGGCTTGGAGGCCAGAACTGGAGGGCTGAGCAGGGAGGGGAGAACAGATTGGGGCAGAAGAAGAGCTCTGGTGGTGATAGAACATGCCACATCTAAGTATAAACTTTTCTGTTGTGGTGATGAATGTCATTTTGGGACTCTGAGGATTGTTGTGAACTGTTTCAATTAAAGCGGGCACGGTTGGTGGTAACTCAGAGAAGCCCAAGTGCGGTTCTTAAGGAGCCTCAAGGAGAGGAGAAACAGTGGGTGGGGTGCTGCAGAGTGATCTCCAGCCATGAGGAGTCACTCAGGAGGCAGCTGGCCTTGTTACAGGCCTTAACTTTAAGTTTAATTTTCAACATGTTTGTTTTCAAAAATAAAACTCCAATTTAAATTTTAAAAATCTGGGTTTTTGGTTTGTTTTATTTTATTTTTATTCTGATTTTTATTCATGGTCCTGGAGAGTTATCAGTTGGTAACTACCACTGGTAACTACTCACTACTGACCTGGGGTGGATTTGATTCAGTGATCTATTATACAGGTAAAATGCTCCATCAAGTTAAACCAGCAACCCCACCATCACCACTGTTATGAATCTACAGAGAAGGACGGTGTTCCATCGGGACAGCTTGTGCCAAAAGAGAAATAACTGGCACAGAGAAAAGGAGTACTTGTGGCACCTTAGAGACTAACCAATTTATTTGAGCATAAGCTTTCGTGAGCTACAGCTCACTTCATTGGATGCATAGTGAGCTGTAGCTCACGAAAGCTTATGCTCAAATAAATTGGTTAGTCTCTAAGGTGCCACAAGTACTCCTTTTCTTTTTGCAAATACAGACTAACACGGCTGTTACTCTGAAAACTGGCACAGAGTATGCTCTAGTCATTAACTTTTGAATAATCTCTTTTGAGCCTCTTTCAGAAACAGATTCTCAAGGCACTTTCTCTAGTTAGAAAACAAAAAACAAAACACAGCCTCCAGAAGGCTTTCACTTTAAGAATCCTCTTCCTTGGGGGAAAGTAGTAAACCTGGCATTGAGGAGACTGCTGTCAGAAGTATACTGAAGCCCACACAGGGGAACCTGATAACAGATAAGCAATTGCTGCATGGGGACCTAGCTGCCGAGCATGAGTAGATGTAGTTGTAACTCCTTAAGGTGCTCTGTCTGTCTTTAGTGGCTGGACCTCATAGAGGTTTGAGTCTGTATAGTCTTTGAACTAACAGACCGGAGCTCCTGTTGTTAGGTCAATAGGTCCTGGGTAAAACCCTAAAGATCACATGTTACATAATTATATATTTACTGGCAGTTGTGTTTTTCTTTCACTAGATGTCTCTCTGTGCTACGGAGATTTCCAGATGAAGTATGCTTCCTGGTAAGCAAGGGAAATAAAGGTGGAACTCAAGCTACATGGGAGCCTGTCTGTGGATAAGAAATCCAACACTCAATATAATGTGACTAGGGGAGCCTTTAGTTACAGCTGCTGCTGTATTTTAAGCAGTCGGTCAGTCCTCTTTTCTTGCTTTCAACAATCAACAAGATTTTCTTCCCTTTTTTTTTTTTTTTCCCTTCTAGAATCTAGAGCATTTTAACCCATCTACTGGATCATTCCTTGGCAAACCTGATTCAGCATTAGAAGCAGTGACCTGGCATGGCCTGAAAGTTACATCAATAAAAGGGAAGTGTGATCCAACCTAGACTCAGCAGCTAGAAGATAGGAAGTAAAA
Organism: Chelonia mydas; assembly: GCF_015237465.2. Taxonomy (NCBI): domain Eukaryota; kingdom Metazoa; phylum Chordata; order Testudines; family Cheloniidae; genus Chelonia; species Chelonia mydas. The sequence goes on along the minus strand of NC_057849.1, from coordinate 187,786,799 downwards.
AACCTGGCACCAGATTCAGACATATAAGGGACAAACCTAATGTCATCTGTCTCAGTCCCACTGGACAGCAACTATCCACCTGCTTCTTTCCTCCTATCTAGCTGATCCGGTGGTTCTTCAGCAGTGAATGACTGATGGATCTGGATCATCTGTCCATGGAATTCATTCACAAGACTTGTTGCTTCCCTTCCTTACATTCCTCCTCTTGCTGTTGATCTTCAACATGGCTCCAGCCACACTTCATTTACCTGGCACTACTGGTGAATGAGTATTAAGACAGGCCGTCAACCAGACAGAGCAGGAGTGGTTTAAGCCTTGTATCCCATCTAGAGCACTGTTATTACCTTCCTATAAGGCATTTGGCTATTCTATTCCATTAACTTTTGTTCTTGCATCAGTCATGTTTCATGTTATTTAACTTTTTGTAAGACATGCTGGGTTACAGTTTTATGTACACACTATATGCATATTTATTAAGGCAACAGGGAACATTTAGCAGCTGAATTTCTTGAAACTAAAGTAACTGTTTCAGATTCAAAGTTCAAATCTATTTGTGTGAGGAAAGACAGATCTCTTCAATTTTCCAGAGCTGCAGCTGTTTCAATACCCCAGCGTGATACAAGCATTTGTATGTGCATTAATGTGTATTCATCTTTGTGTTTGTAAGGCCATTAGAGATAGTTGCTGACAGTTACTGTTGTGCTAGGGACTTTGTTATTGCTGCTTAATGATTCTCTTACCTGAAGCTACCTCTCTTACTAATTCCTTGATTCTATTATTCATCGTTGTGTTCTAGCTATGCTGAAAAAAGACCAAATAAAGCTATTTTGAAAATTAAAGGCTCTATGCATTTGTTCGCTGAGTAGCCTGCACATTACTTTATACTGTGATCCCATTTCCTCCATCTGAGCAAAGCAGAAGCAAGCCAAGCAAGTTGGTACCTGGCAGAGAGAGACACACAGCCGCTGCAAGGAGCTGTGTTCATGACGTAGTAGGTGGTACTTTCCCACAAGTTAGAAATGACCCAAAGCCCCAGCATGGTTTTAAGGTGTTGCTGGAGGTGCAGTCTTTTGGATGAACTGTAAAAGTACAGTTATTTGTACAGCCATAATGGCTACTGACTTTCATTTTAAAAGAGATTAAATTTAGATTCTGGCACCCGCCACCTAAATGTGCTGTTGCACCAAACGGCTGTGAGCTGACACCCATTCAACGCCCAGTTCAAAAGGACAGAAGGCAATTTGGGGAGAGGGAAAAATCCAACTCTGAGAAGATGTTTCTGTGATGGTGAAAATTCAGATACAGGGTAGAATACTGTCATTCTTCCCTTTAAAAAACTATGTTAAGATAGTGGGATTTAAGTGTCCTGGGCCCTATCTGAAAATATTAATGAAGGGGGGGAAATTGTTTCCTTGTCTGAGCCTTGTGCTGAAGAATATGGAGAGTTAGGGTTTGTCTACACTGTCAAGTTTTGTCACCAAAAACTGCCTTTTGGCGACAAAACAGCAAGAGTGTACACACTACAATGGGACTTTTGTCGCGAAAAACGCCCAGTTTCGGCAACAAAAAACTTCCACCCCTATGAGAGACTTTTCTCTTTCCCCCTCCCTTTATTGTCGACAAAGAGCCAGTGTAGACGCTGCTGATTGTTTTGTTGACAGAACTGGCTTCCGACAGTATCCCACAATGCCTGCCCTGATTGCTCTGCTCAGTGTTTTGATCTCTGCATGCCCCTCTCCTTTCAAGGCTGGTCCCTTTGGGGAACAAACAAAGAGCAGATCATTGGAATTCTCCTGTTCTGCCCTGCACTAGGAACACAGCAGCAGGCAACAACAACGAGGAGTCCTTGTGGCACCTTAGAGACTAACTAATTTATTTGGGCATAAGCTTTCATGAGCTAAAACCCACTTCATCAGATGCATGGAGTGAAAAATACAGAAAGCAGTATAAATATTATATTAAATATAAATACAGACGGCTGTTGCAGGGGGAGGGGGACAGACTGCTGTGCTGCTTTGCCATTCCTCAGCACAGAGAGCTCACAGAGCTAGTCCTGGTGCTGCTCTCGGCAGCTGAGGGGGCTGTGGGAGAACTCGGAGAGAATCCCAAGATGCACAGCGATCAGCTCTTCCTTCCCACAAGAGTGCACTGTGGGATACATACCCACGGTGCATTGCTCACCCTGTCGATGATGGTGTCCCCAGGGTGGACGTGATCTGTCGACAGAGGGAGCAAGTGTGAACACCCTTTGGCGATTTTTGTTTTGTCGACTTTTGGGTGTTGACATAAGTTTTGTCAACAAAACTGGGTAGTGTAAACAAGCCCTTAGTAGAGAGGGACAGATGATGACTCCTGGAGAATTCTGAGCTTGCAGCACCCCGACCCACTTGCTGACCTTTCAAAAAAACTCCCACAGCTGTTAATGGCTTCTGCAAAATGTCCCTGTGGTTCTGACAGCTAGTCAGCTCAGGACATGACCTCAAAGAAATCTTAATTCACTGTGTGGAGGTAACAAAGGTATGTAAATAGCTTAGCAGACACAAGCCCATTCTCTTGTGCTGATAAAAATCAAGAATAGATGTTAATTGTATCTACCTACATTCTGTTAAATGTATACCTGTGTAACCAAATTAACCTGTAGTTCCTAAATCCTTTTCATGTCTTGTAACTCTGTATTACCTTTACATTATGTATGCAACTATACTAAATTGTCATTAGATCAAAAGGCCTGCATTTAGCATTTAGATGAAGTTTACTAGAAGGATAATGGCATAGTCTTAGGCCTTGTCTACACTTCAGAGTTTTGTCACCACAAATTATGCTGACATACAGCCACCACTTTAAATCGCTGTTGCGTGTCCACACTATGCTCCTCATATCAGCAGAACGCATCCACACTAGCAGCTCTTGCATCAACACAGAGAGCAGTGCACTGTGGGTAGCTATCCCACTGTGCAGACGGCTGCAGGGTGCTTTGGGACGGGTTTGCAATGCCACATGGGGCAGGTACAGCGTCACGTGATGCAGGATTCTCAATCCCATCATTCCATGGGCATCCTACTAGATTGCCAGCTGCTTTTTAATGGAAGGGGGGAGGTGTAAGGGGAGTAGTGCGGTGGGGGCAGAGAGAGAGAGTGTGTGGTGTGGGAGTGTGTGTGTGTGTGGGGAAGGAGTGTGTATGTGAGAGTCTGTGTTTGTTGCAAGAAAGTGAGTGTGTCAACATGCTGTCTCTTTAGAGTTGCCAACCCTCCCGGTTTCACCATGAGTCTCCCGGAATCAGGCTCTATCTCCCGGAGGCTACTGAAGCCAACCCGGGAGATTTTAGTTGCTAAAAGTCTGGAGTGCAGTGGGGCTAAGGCAGGCTCCCTGTCTACCCTGGCCCTGCACTCCTCCTGGAAGTGACTGCACGTCCCTACAGCCCCTGGGTGCAGGGGGGCAGGGGTCTCCGCGCGCTGCCCACACCCCAAGCGCCAATTACACGGCTCCCAATGGCCAGGAACTGCAGCTAATGGGAGCTGCGGGGGCATTCCCTGCAGGTGAGGGCAGTGCGCGGAATCCCCTGACCCTCCTGCAGGGCCGCAGGGATGTGCTGGCCACTTCTGGGAACGGCGTGCGGAGCCCCCTGGCCCCGCTTACCTTGGCTGGCTCCCGGTCAGCAGTGCAGCGTAGCTAAGGCAGGCTCTGCCCCTGCGTCTCCTATTGGCCACAGTTCCTTGCCAATGGAAGATGCGGAGTCGGTACTCAGGGCACTGGCAGCGCGCAGAGCCTCCCTGGCTGCTCATGTGCCTAGGGGCCACAGAGACCCGGCGGCTGTTTCCAGGAGTGGCGCAGGACCAGGGCAGGCAGGCAGCCTGCCTTAGCCCTGCTGCACCGCCGACCGGGAGCCACCCGAGGTAAACACCACCCAGCCGAAGCCCGCACCCCGAACTCCCTGTCCCATCCCTCAGCCCCTTCCTGCACCCAAACTCCCTTCCAGAGCCTGCACCTCCTCCTGAACCCCTGCCCCAGGCTCAGCCCTGAGCCCGCTCCTGGAGCCTGCACCCCGCACTCCCTCTGCACCCCAACCTCTGCCCCAGGTTCAGCCCTGGGCCCCCTCCTGAAGCCTGCATCCCCCACCCCCTCTAGCACCCCAACCCCCTGCCCCATCCTGATGAAAGGGAGTGAGGATGGGGGAGAGCAAGCGATGGAGGGAGCGGGGATGGAGTGAGTGGGGCAGGGCCTTGTGGAAGTGACAGGGCCCCGGAGAAGGGGTGGAGCAAGGTTATTTGGGATTGTGTGATTAGACAGTTGGCAACTCTATGTCAACTTCAGACAGGAGACTGAAGCAACCAATTCTGGGGGAGGGAGAGGGGGAGACCCCCCCCCGGCCATCAGCCCCTGCCTCCCTTCCTGGCTCTGCAATGCACAGCACAGTGTCTCTTCCCCCAGCAGCAGCCCGCCCAGCCTGCTTGCAGCTGTGTTCCTAGTGCCGGGAAGAGCAGGATTCCACATTAATGACACTGTGATTCCCCCTGAGTTCTCCCACAGACTCCCCTCAGAACAGACCAAGATGATCCACTCCTCCCCCGCAGTCCAGGCGGCAGTGCATTTGCTGCCTTCATGCTCAGCTGGGCATTAGCTAGGTTAGCTCTGCACCCCGAGGAATTTCCATAATTCCTAGGGGCTTGAAAGGAGAGGAGTGCATGCCTGTGTAGCTGGGTGAAGGGCAGCGGCGTTCAAAATAGTGAGCAGAGCAGAAGAGTGAGTGGAGGCCAGTAATGGTGACGTTAACGAACGCAGCGTTTACGCTGATGCATTGTCGCTCTAATTTTGCTACAAAAAGCTCCGTGCCTTTCGTCAAGGTGGTGTTATTTTGTCAGCAAAACAGGACAGTTTTGTCGCCAGCGTAGCATAGCAGTGTATACACCTCCACTGTTTTGTCGCCAAAAGCTGCCTTTTGCCAACAAAACTGTTTAATGTAGACGAGGCCTAAGTCTATCTGAAACTTGTTAACTTATCATGTAAACTATCTGTAGACCCATGGTTCTCAACCTATTTACCATTGTGGGCTGCATCCAATACTACCTGTATGGCCCTGAGGATGTCACATGGGCCACAGCTCTGTGCTGATTGGGCCATGAGAACCACGGCCGTAGACCATCATATTAGGTTGAAGGGCAGTTACTAAATGCATTATCTTTGAATGGCCTGGCAACCACAGTAAAGTCTTAAATCTTTAAAGGAAAGGGTGGTAGACTTCAAAGCAAGGGACATTGGTTAACAATGGGACATTCACAGACTCAGTCACCTATTATTCATCAGAGGAACACACAAGCTCTGACTAGGAGTCCGGTGGCACCTTAAAGACTAAGGTGTGACTTTTTTCTGTTTGGACACCTATCCGCTTGTTCTTTGAGTGAAAGCTATAAAAATTGACTTTGGGCACAATCCTGCCATCTCTGATCTGCTGAACTCTAAACAGGGGGAGTTTGACCCATTGGACTGAGAGCCCCCAAATACCATTTTGGGACACCCTGAAAGATTCTAAGAGACTTATGGAGAATTAGCAGACATTATACCTCTGCTAACAACTGGACTCATACATTCTCAATACAGTAATGTATTTTATCTGCTTTGACCTTTTAACAACTACTTTCTTCTCTTAGCTAATACATTTTCATTTTAGATACTAAAGAAATTGGCTACCAGCATTGTCTTTGGGGAGATCTGGAGCATATTTTGACCTGGGGTAAGTGACTAGTTCTTTGGGACTGGAAGAACCTAATGTGTGGTGAATGTGTGGTAACCTTTCATCATATAGTTCAGTTTGGCTGGATGGTAATAAGGGGCCAGAATGGCAAGGGGACTGTCTGTATTCCAGGGAAAAACTAGTATAGTGGTCCAGAATTACGTTTTTATTGCTGGTTTGGTGAAATCTAATGATAGTGTATACCACCAGTTTGGAGTATCTGCCCTATTTTCTGACAGTCTGCCTTGAGTTTGGCATTCTCAGCTGAAAGTCATTCCAGGCACCATGAGAGTCCCTTTAGGTGGTACGGAAAAGCTAAAATCTTCTTCCCCACATGAATAAGCTGGAGTGCCTGGAGTAGCTTCCAACATGAGTAACTTATTACTTTGAGGCCTGTGAGGTTGTACCTATGTGCTCAAAGGAAAGTAGCAGACTGGCACAACATCTACCTTGTATGCAATAATACTTGCAACCTCAGTGGATGACAGGAGAGGTCCGGGAACACAGGTAGTGCCCATCTTTCAAAAGGGGGAAAAGGAGGAGCCCTGGAACTATAGGCCAGTCAGCCTGACTTTGATACCTGGGAAGCTACTAGAGCAATGTATAAAACATTCAATTTGTGAAGACTTGGCAGATGAAGGGGTGATCACTAGCAGCCAGCATAGATTTACCAAGCACAAATCATATTGCCAAACCAGCTTGATTTCCTTTTTTGACAGGGTAACTGGTTTGGTGGATGGGGGAATGCAGTGGACAGGGGAATGCAGTGGACGTAATATACCTGGACTTCAGCAAGGCTTTGGACACAGTGCCGCATGACATACTGCTAAGTAAGCTGGAGAAATGTGGGCTTGGCAGAACTACCATTAAGTGAATACATAATTGGTTAAACAACCACAAACAAGGAGTAACTATTAATGGAATGATGTCAGATTGGTGGGAAGTCTCAAGTGAAGTTCCACAGGGATCTGCTCTGGATCCAGTGTGATTTAACATCTTTATTAATGACCTGGATGGAGGAGTAGAGAGCATACTGATCAAATTTGCAGATGACACAAAGCTAGTGGGGGTTACCAACACTTTTGAGGACAGAGCTAAAACTCAGAGGGATCTTGATAAATTGGAGAACTTGATTATAGACAACAAAATGAAATTCAGCAAAGACAAATGTAAGGTGCTACACTTAGGGAAGAAAAACCAAATGCACGAATACAGAATGGGGATAACTGGCTTGGCAGCAGCACCACTGAGTAGGATCTGGGAGGAGTGGTGGATCACAACCTCAACATGAGTCTGCAATGTGATGCTGTTGCAAAAAAAGCAAATGCAATTTTAGGTTGCATTAACAGAGGCATAGCATGCAAGTCACAGGAGGTGATAGAATGCTCTATTTGGCATTGACTAGGCCTCAGCTGGTGTACGGTGTCCAATTTTGGTCACCATGTATAGAAAGGATGTAAAAAAACTGGAAAGGATCCAGAGGCAAATGACAAAGGTGATCAAAGGGATGGAATGCAAGCCACATGAGCAAAGGCTGAAGGAACGGAGTATGTTTAGTTTGGAAAAGAAGATATTAAGCGACGACATGATAGCGGTCTTCAAATACTTGGAAGTTTGCCATAAAAAAAGATGGAGAAAAGGTGTTCTCTCTTGCCACAGAGGGGAGGAACAACAGGAAATGGGTTCAAACTGCAGCATAGTGGATTCAGATTAAATCTCAGGAAAAACTTGCTAACTGTAAGAACAGTAGGACAATGGAACAGACTCTACGGAAGTTGTGGAAGCTCCTTCACTGGAGATTTTTCCAAAGGAGGCTGGATAACCATCTGTCTTGGAAGGTTTAGCCACAACAAGTCCTGCATCTTGGCAGGGTGTTAGACTAGATGACCCTAGCGGTCCCTTCTAGCCCTGTGATTCTATGCAGTTAGTCATGAGTATATGTTTTTCTTTCCCTTGTCTTCTGTTATTACAGTTTTCTTAATATTTCTTCCCTGGTTTAGAAGAGCAGAAGGTGATATGGATTAGAGTTGAAATGCATTTGGTAGAGCTGCGTAGGGCTCAGAACCAGAGCAACATATAAACTATGATGAGTTGCACTGGCAGAGGAGGGTAGCAATGAAAGAGCAAGAGGTACTGCTGATTGGTAACTGAAGTGCACTGTGCAATAAATAGCAAGCACAAGTGACCTGGGAAAAGTTTGCTTGACCACCCTTCCTTTCCTTATACCGGACTTTACAAGAACATAGCCAATCAGAGCATCCCCCTTCCCCATGTGCTTCCCCAGTCTCCCTTAAGAAACTGTTCCACCCCTCCTTTGTGGGTGACAATATGTTTACTGCTCAGAAGCAGTAGATCAATCTGTTCATTGTCTGTTTTCCCATCAGTGGCTTATTTCAATTACAGTAAATGTACTGTTCAGAGGCATTGGTGTCTGCCCACAGATATTTCCCCTCTCAGTTCTTCAGTCTTTATGACTGACACCCATTGAGGGATGCTTTAACTCTGAGGTTTGAGAATTCACTTCCGTTTCAGTGGCATAATAAAGGCAGGAAGGTGAGGTCAGATAACAATTTGGAGATAATAATTTCCATTTCCACATATGCCACTGGTGATTAAAGAGGGTTGGCAGAGAAACCCCAGCAGGCAAAGGCAAAGCTAAATTTGCAGGGAAAAACAACAACCATGTCACCAGCTCAAAACAAAGACCCATTTTTCTTTTTGTAAATGTGCTGCTTTCACGTTGTCATACCCCCCCACCCATGAGGCACAAATCAGCATCTCTTTCAGCCTCCAAGAAAGAGGAAGGATAAGCTTTCACTATCCCTCCTCTCGGCTTCTGCATAACCACACAATGCCCTTTCCATCTGCCCCCAAATGACCTTTTCCCCATCTCCTTGACTCCCTCTGCTCTCCTGTCTTCACCTGCCCTTGTCTGGACATTCCACCTTACTGCCATGAGGCTTTGCTCCTCTGACTGCCCCCCCCCCCCCCACACCTCTTCACCTACCCACTGAAATCCAGTCAGGGTTAGAATGGGACACAGCAGCCATTCTTTATCAGCTTCACGACACAATAAGATGCAGGAGAATAAGGAGGAGTTAACTTTAAAAACGACAACAGGATATGTATTTTTAAAGACAGGCAGAACTTAATTACCTAAGTTGGCATTTAGCCAGGACAGCAGGGTTAGCATGGCTATTCTTGTCAAAAACACGTGGGATCTTTACTGACTGGGAGCGGTCAGTTGCTTGGTTTTACAGTTCACCAGAAAAAGAGTCCACTGCTGATGTAACCACATCAGTCCGCAAAAGGGCCATTGAGAGCTTCTAATGACAAAAGACAGAGAGGTGCATAACTTTTGCTCCTAAGTAGCCATCAGCATTCACTTCCTATAGGCAGATTAGTGCTTTCTGTGACCACACTGTGACCCACATGCCAGGTCATTCTCAGGAGAAGGCCATTTTGGCATGGGTCAAGTACACTTTCCAAAGCCCTAACCTAATGACCTATGGCTGGAAGCCATCCCCAATCCCCTGTAGATATGCTTCCCTTAACTGCATCTTTACAGACACATTTCTAACCAAACCACAGTCACTTTCTTTCTGTGTGGGAACAGGGAGAGCTAGTTCTATATTTATTTTTTGAAGGACCCTCTGAAGCTTCACCCAGGACAGGTCCATAGCACTAAAGTTTAGATTGTTGGCTTGCTCGCCCCTGTCAGTTCCGAATGTCTTTTAGGGCTAACCCAGGAGATCGTGGGGATCTCCGCTTCTGTTTCAAAGCTCCGGCCTTGTGACAGTCCAAACAGCAAAATATGAACAATTATTTTGTCAGCTATTTTTATTTCCTTTTTCCAGAATTCAAGCTGATGGGAGAAGCCCTTTTGCACAGTAGATTCTTCGTGGGTGTGAGGGGGCAGTTAACAAAGTCATTGTATTTTAATGGCCCATAAAGGCCAGTTTAGTTTGGATAGGCCTGCTTGATGGGCAGGAGATCATCCCTCCTGAGTGGGTCCACAGTTTCAGAGCAAACATTTTTTACTGTTACAAAGCAAAAACTTTAATATTACCTTATAGCATGTGATAAACGATTATAAGTGAGATTAATACATGCAGCAGTTTACAAACATTTCATAAAGTCTAAACACTAAATGCATTGTTATAAGTCCAATACCCATCTTAACCATAGTAACACACAGGTGAAAACCACTGGTTTCCAGCAATGAAGTCTTGGCAGTATCTGGCATTTGGTCTCCCAGTGTCACACCTTCTTTACTTCTTATATATAAACTGATATGAACACACGTTCCTTTGTTTACGACGGACCTGCGTAACCATTCCTGCCTAATCGGAGCTCTGAGGGTTTGAACATGTGCTATCAACTTCATGCAGGGGAAATTCATAACTTTATGTTGCTACGTACACTATGATATTACTGACCAGCGAGTTATTACTTTTCAAATGATACTTCACAAGATATATGTTGTACAAAGATTTTTGGAGTGCAGGGTGTGAATACGGAAGTCATACTAGCATAGTTCCAATTTTTAGAGAAGATGGCACTAATTAGCTATCTACCTGGATGATAAACTCTGAAATGAGCTCTTTACTCCCCCGCCCCACTCTGGCACCCATACACCATGTAAGAGGCCCAAAGCAGCACAGAGTGGTTCTAAAAGCCCTGGTTCTACCTGAGGGAGAAGTCCTGTAGCACCAGAATTAGGGAAGACAGCCATGAAGTTGCCTTCTTAGGACCCCCTTGCAAGCGCTGGCATAGGAGTGTGCAGGCAGTGTTCTGGGGATGTGAGGATCATATTGGAGGCAGAGTGATAGCATGTAGCCCAATAGGATGTGATGAGGCATCCTGAGGAGATTACTGTAATTTAGACAGGCCCCAGACACAGCAAACTAGGATTAGGAGGGTGCAAGGCTCAAAACCACTGTTGTCCCCACTGCCCCGTAGTGCACTATGTGCTGTGCCTCTTGGAGGTGTAACATTTTGTATTGCTGTTTATACCTGTGCAAAGCAGATGTAAAAGGCTACCATTCAGCCATGGGGACGATTTGTATCCCCTTTGCACTCACTGTGCACAGGCGGTAATGATCACACAAAGTGCACACAGCATCAGGCCATAAATTTTCAGCTAGCACTCAATCTTGTGTAAGAGCTGGGATGCATGCCTCAGGAGCACTCTCCCAATATTATTTGCCACAAAGTCTGAATGTTTCAACTGACCTCAGCTGTGAAAGCTTATCAGAGAGTTGCACCCTCATAGGGTGGCTCCTGCAGATTCATCTCTGTTAATGTTGGCAAAAGAAATTAGGGTAAGAAATGTTAAACTGGTCTTAAAATCTAAAAAGGGGTTAAACTGTCTGTAATGGAGAAAATAGCTCCTAAAAATCAATATAAGGGATTCTAGTCTGTTTTTTTATCACAATCTTTATTTTTAGCATGTTAGTCCTATCATGGGAAAAATTCTCTCAGCAGTTGCAAAAGAATGAACATCTTTGCTAACTAAAAGAGGATATCTTTTTCTCACTGACAGTGCAGTGTACTGTCAGGGGATTAGACATTATTTTATTCAATAGTGTGTCTCATTACTATTGTAGATGGCTTGCTATACTGCAGCAAAATTATTTAAAGTAAAAAAAAACTACAAGGGGCTTCTAGTGACAAACTGACTAAAAATGCAATCGATGCACTCACAATAACAAAGAGAGTTTGCAATGTTGGTTTTACTACATTATTTTAAATGTTTGTAGTTTAGCACCAGTCTGTACAACTATTGCTTTTTTTTTTTCCAGTGGAAATACTACAGCTTTTGCTTCTGCCACTCTGTTAACTGTAAAGAATCTAGAGGTAAAATGATTACAGAAGGCAAGAGCAGGGGGATTGCATAACTCTCCTGTGCGCCCGGGGTTATTAGATTTTGTGGGGCCCCTGTATACAAGTCTTTTTCCTAACTTAAAACAAAATGATCACAATTATGGCATCGAAGATATTAACGCTATACTAAACTTGCCTTTTAATTAACATAAAGCCGTTCTCTGGTTACATTCCAGTCTTAAAACATGTAGAATATAGTTGTTAATTCAAAATAGCCTACTTCTTACCTTAGAACAACTGTTATATTAGTAGAGGGAGGAAGTTTGGGTGCAGGAGGGGGTTCCAGGCTGGGCCAGAGAGTTGGGGTGCAGGAGCGGGTGAGGGGTGCGGGCTCTGGGAGGGAGTTTGGTGCAGGAGGGGATTCTGACCTGGGGCAGGGAGTTGGGGTTCAGGAGGGGGTGTGAGATGCTAGCTCCAGCCAGGAGGTGCTGACCACAGGCGGCTCCTGGTGGGCGGTGCAGCAGGGCTCAGGCAGGCTGCCTGCCTGCATGCCATGGCCACCGTGCCCAGAAACAGCCGGCTGCTGGCACGTCTCTGCACGCCCCTGGGGAGAGGGAGACAGCGTGTCTCCGTGCACTGCCCACGCCTGGTTCCCGGCCAATGGGAACTGCGGGGACGGTGCTGGGGGCGGGGCTAGCACGCAGAGCTGCCTCCTTCCCTGCAACAGGGACCGCAGGGATGTGCCAGAAGCCTTCCGCTTCCAGGAGCAGCATGGGGACATAGCATGCAGGCGGGCTGCCTGAGCCCTGCTGCGCTGGGGCCCCCTTAGCCCGGGGCCTTGGGCTACAGCGTCTAAAGCCTCTGCGTTAATCTGGCCCTGCCAGCAGCTAGACTACACTACAATATCTGTTCCATTGAAACACAAATGTTGTTTGGATTTAATAAATGTTTAATCCCATGTCACAGTGAAATGAATTGAAACTAAAAAGAAAAGGAGTACTTGTGGCACCTTAGAGACTAACCAGTTTATTTGAGCATGAGCTTTCGTGAGCTACAGCTCACTTCATCGGATCACTTAGTCTCTAAGGTGCCACAAGTACTCCTTTTCTTTTTACGAATACAGACTAACACGGCTGTTACTCTGAAACCTGAATTGAAACTATTATTGTTCAGTGATGTTGCCTTCAGTTATAGCTGCAGGGCAGGGGAGCTACACCAATATTTACAGTAGCTTAGGAGATGGCCTAACTGTCCTGAATAATGTTTTGTGTCTTAAAAATATAAGACTGCATGATTGCTGTCCTACAAGTCACCCTAGCTTCATTGATTTCAACAGTGCTCCAATTATACCATACAAGGATTTGGCCCCAAATATATATCTCACCATGTTTAACGTAGACTCGCTATTGTCTTCTTGTTGGCTGGAATTTCTTGCCTCTGTTGGCTGAAAGCTCAGTAGATTAGTGTAGGAAATGTGACTGGAGATTTTTTTTTGGGTGGGTCATGCCTAGCTGATGATACATTTGCACAAATTCTGGGTCTGGATTTTGTTAGCTGACTTTTTATCATTTTAAAGTGAGGCAATGGACCCTGAGGCTATTGACAAGTGATGTAGATTTCTTAAAGCTGACCTAACCCTGACTCTTCGGATCTTCCGCCTCTACTTGAGGTGGGGGTAGAGAGAGGCTGATTTTACTATCTTGTCTTCCTTCGTTTGCTCGCATAATAGTCATAATAGTCATACAATGCACAATTGTTAACAACCATTTTGGACATAAAAGCTCACTGAGGGCATAGCAGATTTTTTGCTCCCCTCGAGCCATTGTTTATATGTGCTAAACTGCATGAGATCTGAAATTTTCGTCTCTTCCTCTGCTGCCAGAATATTTGGTTGAGATTTGCAAAGCTGCCTAGGGGACTTAGCTGTATATCTTCCATTGAAATGCGTGCAAGATGTGTCATATCCCCCAGGTACCTTTGCAAATGTTAACGTTTAAACCAGCTCGCCAGACAAATAGAATGACAGGTGCAGAATCAGGTAAGCAGTAAAGGTTAGCCGTTCTAGGCGGCATGGTTCCTGGCTTTCAGCAAAATGCTGCTTCAGCTGTAGCGCTGCTTTCAAAGGCTGTGTGAAGGCTATCTTTAGCTTTGGACTCTCTCACATGGAGGAGGACAGCCATTAGACAAAAACGGGATTGTTGATCTAGCCTGTTTCCCGAAGGCTGATATTCAGCGATTAAATAACATGTGATGGAAAGTCTCACTGACGCTCTCTCTATCCATTTGGGCCAGCTGCCAGTAGGCAGGGTGGCTAATTGTCCATAAATAGATACAAAATTCTTGATTTTAAAATAATGAGGAAAAGCAGGTTATCCATCTTGTCACAGAGGCAGTCACTGTAGGCCACAAATATATTAAACATTCGTGTCATAGGAGGCACCATTTATTGGCTGTCTGTAGCTATGAGATAGCTGAAACTGGGCATATACCTAAACCACCTAGCTTTTTTCCATTTATGGAACTGGAAAAAGAAAAACTAGATTGTTTTAATTGGTTTGTGAGCTGTCACTTAAATCATTGATGGCTTTCTCTGAAAATAAGTGATTCTTTAAAAAAGAAAAAAAGAAAGTTTTTCTAGCTAAATGGAAGACTGCCCTGTGTTCTGACAATAGAACAAAAGGTCAGAAGCTAAACTGACACAGACGAGTACACTGTGTTCTTATTCATTAGAATGTTTCTCCCCCTCTCTGCTCCTGCCACCTTCCTCCCCCACACGCTGTTGGTACTTGTTTTCCTCAAGAAGAGGAGGGAAATAGCAAGGACAGGGAAGGGAACTTTATGGGAGTTGGAACTGCAGAGAAGGAGAGGCAGAATCCAAGGGCCAGAGTGAAAGAAAATACAGCTTCATAAACAGGAGCAGAAAATAGAAGGGAACTAGACATGCCTACATGTCTATAGAGATGGGCCTGAGGGACTGACTCATCCATTGTATTGAAGGCTGTACTGAGATCAAGGAACTTTTTCTCCTTCCTCATTTTCACCAGCAGAAAGAACTGGAAACACAGCGAGGAGTCGTTGTGGCACCTTAGAGACTAACAAATTTATTTAATGCCCAAATAAATTTTTTAGTCTCTAAGGTGCCACAAGGACTCCTGGTTGTTTTTGCTGATACAGACTAACACGGCTACCACTCTGACACCTGTCAGAAAGAACAGGGTATCTGTTCTATGGACAATGCACAATGCAGATTGAAGATTGTCTAAAATACCATAGTAACACTTCTACTGTAGAACACTGTAGCATTTTTAATAAAGATCCCACCTCTATGTGTAACTGGTGAAACAGGTTACAGAGCACTTTGGAATCTGTGGACTAAATGGGTCATATAAATGCCAGTCAGTTTTAAAGAGACAAGGTGGGTAGGGTAATAATTTTTATTGGACCAAGTTCTGCTGGTGAGAGAGAGACAAACTTTGGCGCTTACATGGAGCTCTTCTTCAAGTCATTAACGTACATTATTACAGGTCTGTGAAAGATACTTTTTCTTTTCATAGCTCTTGCACCCTGAGAGAACAGCTAGTATTTCCTCTAGGTGCTATGGGCCCTTTCTTACTGATATTCTGAAGGGGTTTTTATATGAAAATGTAAATAAAATCTCTAGCTCACAAAGATCTAGTATCACCTTGTCTAAAACTGAGCCTGAGCTGGCCCCCTGATCTGAACACCCCTGAACGTTGAAGAAGTTTACATCAAGACCCAAATTCTGTGGCTTAGGCAAATGTGTGTGTGGATATAAAATAAGCCAGTGAGAAGCAAGCACTGTATCCAAGTATGGTGGGCGGTTGAGGGGAGAAATGTGTGCAATGTTTATGGGAGCTAATACTGACCCAACTGAAGTGTTCTAGGTTCTCTTCTTGGCGTATGGATCAGAACTCCATGCTGCTCTTCCAGGTGACCCAGGGACTAAGCCAGTGGTGCACATAAAGAAGACACATTATGTTTGTTCACTTTGTAGTGTGGCTATTTTGCAAACCTGAGAATAGTGCAGTACTTGCTTGCTGCTTTTTCAAGCTTCTATCATTGATTTTGTTGCTTTCATAAGGATATCTACTGTCTTTTGGTTCCCAACAGAAATGGAAATGCTGAAATACTGTGACAGAAGTGCTCAATTTGTTGTTTGTTGTTCCAGCCTGACTGGAAGTAGTAATATTGTATCAGAAATTGCATGTTGTAAAATTTCTAGCCTAATTTTGCGGACTCTAGCAGGTTCAGATCAGCATCTGGATGCTTAACTTCCAAAAAGTTTCTGGCTGTGGAATACCAAAACTCAACCTCTTGAGGATCACCCACCACTAGTTATCATGTTATGGGGATTGTTTCCATATAGTTCTCACATGGTTAATGTAGTTGGATCTATTATGTAAAATGTCTCTTTTTCTCTATAGTACCGGGATGGAATTAACATGCAACCCATAGCATGTTGGATGGTTCCAATATAAACACAAATAAGAAATTATTTCACTATATCAAAAGAAGAAAACCTGTGAGAGAATCAGTTTGTTGGTCAGACTACTAAAGCAAATAAAGGGAAATAAAGTTATTGCAGAGATGCTAAATATCATCTTTGTATCCCTCTTAGATTACCTGCTCCTTTTTGGGTGATACAGATTAAGATACTGTTAGAGACTGAGAGCACGTTAGACAAACACCTGGCAGGGGTGGTGTAGATAATACTTAGTCCTGCCTTGAGTGCAAGGGACTGGATTAGAAAACTTTTTGAGGTCCCTTCCAGTCCTACACCTCTATGCTTCTATGTCAAAAGATGCTGGAAGAAAGAGACACATTAAAGAGCAATATATTACTTCAGCCAGATGATGTACATCCACGAATTCTGAAAGAATTCAAGACAGAAGTAGGTGAGTTGCTGACAAAAATGTGCATTTTTCTCAGTAAATTCAATTACTGCACGAGAGAATGACAGAAGTTGTTGCTATCTGTACAAAATGAATTAGTGGTGATCCTCCTGGGTATTACTGACAAGTAAACTTTAATTTCATACCAGGTAATGTGGTAGAAATGATAATTAAATAGAACTGCAAAACACCTTGCTGAACAGGAACTGAAAGGGATAAAGAAAAATCATACTTCTCTAGCCTATTATAATTCTTTAAACATCTCAGTAGAACAGGGAAAAAAGAGAATATGTCTGACAACCAATGTGGCTTTTCAAAAAGCTATTGACGAAGTCCCTTACAAGGGGCTATTAAGGAAATTTGGTAGAAATAGGATAAGAGAGTGCAGAATGGATCAAAAACTGGCTAAGAAATAGGAAAATGAAGAGTAGGAATGAGTGATACATTTTCAGCATGCAGAAGGTTATCAATGGGTACACTAATGTTCTGTACTACAACCAGTGTGGTGGTTTTACACGTTTGTTGATTATCTGAATATTATCTTGGTGAACTCCATCATATCGCCATTTTTTTAATGAACACACAAACTATTTCTCATCTGCACATCCCATTTAATATATATATAAAAACATGCTGAAGTCTAACTGACAGGCCACATCAAGATCTACATGTACAACACTGGCACAGCATTGTCTTCTAGGAACAAAGGAACTGGCAGCACTGCCATAAAAAGTCCCCTTTCTCCCCACCACTACCCCATCTCTCAGCAGCGCATCCCAGGTGTAGTATGAATTTCAACCTGTAGATGGTAAAACTCCAAAGGTACTGCCACTCTGCTAATTACAGAAGGAGAGGGGGCTCCAACCAGGAAGAAGGAGACAAGGAGGGGAGGATGTGCTTGTACAGAATGATGAGATGGCGGGTAACCTCCCTCAACTTGGCCAGATATCCTGGAAGGGTGAATAACATGGAGACCTTGTTTTGCCTCCCTTTTTGGCATGCATATATATAATGTTATGTTTAGTGTGGTAGACAAGCAAAGACTAGCTTCCGTGGCCACTGCCAAAAGACACAACTTAGTGAAACATTTCCAATTGTGTTCAAGTCAGGAATCCTGTTTTCCTTCTGTTCCCTAACGCTGAGGGAAGTACTCCAAGCAACCACTGCCCTTTTAGTCATACCCCAATAAAGCCTATGAGAAAGTCTCTGCTGTTCTCTCTCCACGCTCTAGCTCATTCCTTCCAAATTATCACGCAGGAAGAGGTCAGACACTAGACTACTGTCTTGGCTGCTCCGGGTGAGCAATTCTTCCTTTTGATCATGTGATCCAGGCAACTAGATTCAAGACAATGGTGAAACTACCCCTTGCTGGATGTGTTAGAGCACCACCGTGAGCTGGTTTCCTTTATAGTGTGATTTAATTTCCTGAAGACAGAACTTTGTGGGGAGGAGGTTTGGAGTGGTCCCATACTAGGCACAGGGTTGTTCTCCTTATTATGTGGCCCACTACCTCTCAGGTCAGGATGTGCGTGAGCATCACCAGGAAGAAACAATAACACCGGGTTAGGATTTTAGATCAGAAAACATTAGTGAAAAAACAGGACACTTTTGTTGGTGAGGGTGAGGGGGGGATTGTATGGAATGGCATTGGGTAAGGGCAGGGAGATGAGCATAGAAGGATTTTGATAGCTGTGGGGAAGGGGGGAAAAAGGTCCCCACTCCTTCTTTATATTTCTGTGCTTCGGTCCCTTTATCTCACTTTATTTTTTGTTCATTTCTTTAATTCCCCTAAACTTTAGTCTTCTCCCCCTATCTTCTTATTGCCTTGGCTTCCCATTCTTATCTCCCTGCTCACTCTCCCCACACATAGTCACTCTTTTCTCTCACATTCTGTCTGTCCTTTGTCTTTCCACTTCCCTCAGCCCCTGTATCCCAGCACAATTCAGTGCTCACAGGGGATGTAGTGGAGATGGGCAGATGCTAGCCCAGGTTGGGTATACCAGCTCACTGCATATATAACGGCAATGTGGCAGAGCTGCCATTGGAATCGTCACCATTCACAGAAATGTCTGGGCTCTGACCTCCATGTGGTTGTATTTATCTATGGGAGCACTTGCTAGGGGTGGGGAGAATGCCCACAGGGAGTCATCATACAGATCATGGTCAGCAGAGGACAAACCTGGTGCGAAGGGCTGGACATTGAAGTGCATATATGCTTAGATGGCCAACAGATCCTTCAGGTGAGGTTTACATAAATTAGGTAAAAATATTGTTTTTTGTGAAACCGGAAGAGACATGTACAGAAAGCAGTGAAAACATTTTTCAGGGAGACATGCCCTAAACAGGATCAATAGACAGCTACAAAGGAAATTACTGAAAAATGCGCCATCGGTGACATTTGACTAGTAAGTCTTATCTGAGTGACTCATATTCTGTCACCAAGAAAAACAGGGCAATTCTTACTAGATAACAACTGTGGAAAGAGTAATTAAAAGAACCACGGAATTTCTTTTTTGTTCTGAAATATACAAATGAGTTTTCAGCTTAATAGCTGTTTTTTTTCCTGCTGAGACAGCTCCGTTTTTCCAGTGTTTTTGATATATGATACATGTAGACACAGATATCTTTTCCTAGTAGAGAGACAGATCCAACTGATATGAGATTAGTAGAGGAAAGTTCTGTGAGAAAATTCACTTTCAGTAAGATCTAATCAAAACCATTTCATGTGTTTTCTCTTTTTTTAAAGCCATGTTAGAAAAAGATCTGTTAATTCTCATAAAGTTGCGGTGATAGTGAAGTGTTTCCTGAGGACAGTGTATCAACTGTCAAATTCTCTTCTCAGTTACATCAGTACAACTCTATTGAAGTCAATGAGATTGATAGAGAATTTGGCACGCAGTTTGTGTGATAGGGTATTCCACCCCTCTTGGTCCTATTGGGTTCCAGGGAGGTGGGTGGGCACAAGCTGGCTCATGGTTAAAGGTCCCTCCCCCAGTCTCTGGGGAGGATCCACTGAGCTCGGGAACTCAGATGATTACGGGGGACAACAGAAAATATAACAAGGGTAGGTGTGAAGGTCAAAGGGTCAAAACAAGGGGACATTGAGCTGAGAACCCTGGATAGCACCCACTGCTCTTGGTCTTGAGGAGGGTATGGGGCCTGAACAGTGGCCCCATAGCTGGAGGCAAGACCAAAACACCTTTAATTCTGTCAGGCCTGGAACCAGGTGTGGTTAAGTAGCTTGGGGAAAATGCAGCTAGGGCTCATTATCCTCTCAGGCCCAGGTGCTATGCATAAAAGGAGGAAGAGAAAGGCACTGGCTGGTTCCTGGGAAAGATTAGAATCAAAGGAAGAAGGGACTTTGTCACTACATTGTGCTTGGACTATAAAGCATGCTGGCTTTTTACTTTGGGGTCTATTTGCCCATAAAAGGGAAGACTTTGATTTGGATTTCTATACCTTGGAAGGAGGACAAATAGGTGCCTTATTTAGGATTGGATTCATTGTACCATTGGAGGGAGAGAGAGAGAGAGAAAGAAAGAGAGCATGTCCTGTGATAGTTTGTAAGACATTTCAGGATGTGCCTGGATGAAAAGTAGCTGTGAAAACCTAAAAGATTGCTTAGGCAAAGAGCCTCACTAGAAATAAGTTAGCTGTTGCACTGCTCATACAGAATAAACAAGCATTGGTGAGTGTGTGGAATCCTACATGTGAAATACTTGTTTAACAAAGTAATGCAGACTTCTAATTTTTTTAAAGGAAAAAAAATTAAACCAATCTTATCTTCAGCCTCCACTCCCTGCTTTTGGGGCAGAGGCTGGGAGTGCTGTTCTGAGGGTCCCTCTGGCTGGAGTCTTCAGAGCAGTAGCAACGGAGAGGCATTTGCTGTCCTAAAAATCTACCTCAAAAGAGACTGAAAAGCCTGAGCTTTTCCTTTGGGGTGAATTCCTCCTCTTCCTCAGCTTCCTTTCTGCCATTTTGGGGAAGATATATTCATTCATATAAATCTTCCATAATGTAAGAACTGATCTGCTTTATGGGAAACAGTGGGTCTCAGTAAATCATAGCCTGTCTCCACACTGGACAGGTACCAGCTTTCTGTTCTTACTCTGTGTGCTTTATTATAACTTCCTCAGTTGTGCTGTTTGTGCCTGTGGCACTTGGGGCACCATTGGCTGTGATTCCACAAACTGTCCTTAGAGTCTGAGAAATCCTATACGCCCTACTGCCCCCCAAAATAAAATGCATGGCTCTCAACCTTCTTTAACCAATTTCCCCATTCTCGCAAAAATCCTGAGGTCAAGGCCAGGGCTGGATTTCCACCTTATGTGCCCTTACACACAGCAGCTTTAGCTTCCCCCCTCCCCCCACCTACAGCTGACCTTCATGTTTTCTGTAAAAAAATGAAACTTTTAACCCACTTTTTAGGCACCCCTAGAATGCTGGTGCCCCTAAGCATGTGCCTAATTGGAAATCCAGCCCTCGTTAAGGCAGATGTTTTCTCATATTCCTTAAGTCCCACTCCTTCTCTCCTACACACACACACCACTTCTCTGTGGAGCTAGCTTTGGGAGCCAGAGCATCTTCTGAGTGGGGAGTGTGCTAGACAGCATGGTGCTACGGGGCCACAAGTCCAGAAGGGAAGCAAGTGGCGTGGGGCTATTCAGGGTGCTGGCTGCTTCGAGTGAACTATATTGTAGACAGAGGTAAATGTCTTCACTAAAGTATGTCTTCTCACTCCCAAGAGCTGCCACCTTTTCCCCCTCAGGAGGATAGCTGTTAGCGTATTTAATCTTAACTTTGTTTCTGCTATTGTATTTTATTTCCAGAGTGACTTCCTGTTGCTGCTTTGTTTTCACAGAACCATACCGAAGTCCCTGTGGTTTACTCAAGGTACAGTAATTTTTCTCTCTATACTTCACTGAACAGTGTCAGTAGCCTCTTCTCATAACCAGGATCCAGAGCTCTCAAATCTAGTGAATTTTGCAGGATATTACACACATTAGTTGACTCAGGCTTATGGGCTCCTAACCCCCAATGTTCTACTGCTGTCTAACAGATTACTGTGTAACCCACAAGCAAAGTGTGTGTCACATCCCCCTCTCGTGCCCAGTGCCCAGAGAAGATAAATTAATCCTTAGCTCAAGCGTAGGCGCCTGTGTTTAAGGTCTGTGACCTTGTTGATGACCCGTATTGGGATGGGGTTTATGGTTCCACAAGATAGAACTAGTTTATTTAATTCACACAGTAAGAAAATCTAATCGAAAACATGTTTTATAATTAAATATAATCTATAATATAGGGTGGCATGCAGAACCCCTGCAGATGTTCCACATCTCATTTGTCACACATTTCAAGTTCTTGTGTCATACTAGCAGGTTCAGCGGTTGACAGAGGAATGCTTTGCTCGGGGCAATATTTTAATTTGGCTGCAGTGAGGTGGGCTATGGTTCAGGTTTGATCTGGATTGGAAGGCACTGTAATTTAATGAAGCAATCTCATGAGATTTTGATCCTGAATAGCAAAACCCCCCGAGATACATTCATGTGAATAGGTTTTCATTGTCCTAGCTGTTTGAGATCTCCGTCAGATGAGTTGTCACCAAAAAATCAATCCAGTCAGAACCAAAACTGTAGTGGGAAGGCTTGCATCCAGATACTGAAGGTTAAACATCCCATAAAGTTCAAAAAGGTTTGACTATATGGTCCTCATTTGGCTCCTTTCCATTTAGTACACAGGCAAAAATTATTGCACTGAATTTTTCTTTACTGTATGTTATGTTTTGCTGCTCAGACTGAAAGTTGTTTAAATGTTTTTTTTCTAAATGTGGATTATCTCTCTAACTAAGTACCAAAAAATAATGATTAATTTTGACACTAAGAATAGAAGTCATGGGGCCCGTTACAAAGAATTTCTTCTAAAAAATAACCCTTCAAAGATTTGAACTAAGTCACTTTGACCCATAAAACGGGCTTTTCATCCAATGGGTTATGCAAGATTTGGCTAGCAGTCATGGGAATCTGCAGAGATTATTTTAGAATAAAAAGGTATTAAAAATTACAAGGGGAAAAATTGTCTATTGAGGTACAGAGTTCAAACGAAGCATGTTTCCACATTCAGATGAGTATGCATGAATGCAAACTAATAAGCAAAACAAATGTATCTATTGTGTGTCTTGCTCAATTAAAGTGAGAACAAAGAATAAGAATTTTACCTACTTGTTAGCGAGAAATCTCTCCATAAATAGGACACTTACTGTATTAAAATACCTTGCATGTGATGTTAGCATAAGGTCTTTATGAAAAGAGTAAAATTCCGGTTCTCATACGGTCATGTTGATAGCCAAGGTCTTAGATTCAGTTCAGTA
Organism: Chelonia mydas; assembly: GCF_015237465.2. Lineage (NCBI taxonomy): Eukaryota > Metazoa > Chordata > Testudines > Cheloniidae > Chelonia > Chelonia mydas. Next base: position 187,763,965 of record NC_057849.1, on the reverse strand, counting down.
CCATGAAGATTACTGTTTTATTTGTCGAACAGTAACACCTAGGATTCCTCATCAACATTACATGGGGGCCCTTTTATGCTAGGTGCTGTACGTTCACATAGGAAGAGAAAATCCTTACCCTGAAGAGCTTACATCCTCCGTAGATCAAACCAACAACAGGTGGGAGAAAGGAGCAATTATAGGTTTCTTTATATTATGACTTTCTTAAATATTGTAGTAACACAAACGCATTTCAAAGCACTTTGGTACACAATTTTTAACAGCCCCGTAGCCTTCATGTTATTTCTTCTCTCTGCATTCCGGGATCCAACTTTCTTATAGCTTAAGGATAAAAGGTAATACTTTGAAAAGCAACTGAGGTGCTTTTGAAAATAGGATTTAGGATCCCATGTCACTGAGATGCTTTTGAAAATTTTACACAAAATATCTAAACTGGAGTGCCTAAATTTAGGCATCCGAATCTGTATTTAGGCATGTAAATAAAAGCGTCTTGGTTTTTCAGAGTCAGAGTATTTGGAGCTCCCATTGACTTCAGTGGAATTCGCGGATGCTAAGCACCTTGGACAATCAGGCCACCTTCATGTAGATGTCTAAATACAGATTCAGGAGCCTAAATTTAGACATACACGTTTTGAGACTTCTGGGCTGGCATATTTAACAAAACATATAACGGGGAGTCAGAGATCTTGTATCTGAAGGTAGAGGTTGTGGTAGATAGTGTAGACACAAAATTACCTAGTTGCAGTGCAGAGAAGATTGTGAAGAACTTCAGAGGGACTCACATGAATGGACAATATGGTAGATGAAGTTCAGTGTTGATAAACGTAAAATAATGCAGATTGGAAGAAAAAATTTAAACTGCTCATACATATTGCAGTGTACTAAGTTGACTGTATCACCTCAACTCAGTAAAGACCACTGGTCAATGTGCAACTGAAGTAAAACAAAAAAAAAACCCCCACGGTGTTAGAATATGCAATGGTGTTGCCTCATGTGCAGCACTGGTCACCCCATCTCAGAAAGGACACTGCAGAATTAAAGGGAGCTGAAAATGATTAGAGGTATGAAAAGACTCTGATATGAAGAGAGATTGAAAAGATTGGGATTGTTCACCGAAGAAAAGATGAGCAAGAGGGGGCATGATAAAAATATATAGAATAATAAATGGCCTAACGAAGGTAGAGAGTAGGTTCTGTTCTCCCTGTGTAATTAGCCAAGGGATGTTACATGAAAATAAAGTGTGATAAATTCAAAACTGATAGAGAGATACTTTTTCAGACAACACATAATTAGACTGTGGAACATATTGCAACATGATAATGTTGAAACCAAGAATGCAGTGAGATTGAAAGAGGTATAGGACATTTATACAGATAATGACAATAGCCAGAACTGTTATAGTTCATGCTAACAAATAATTGTGGAAAGGAGAAAAAACTTCATACTTCAGGGTTGAAACCAATCTGTACTGTAGTTTAGGATGAGACCTTCATGATGTCAGATTATCCCATGTCTGCCTACTGTAGTGTTCCTCTGAAGCACCTGATCCTGTATGGAGTCTATGCCTCATTTTGACTGTGGTGCTTTTCTCTGTGCGCTTGCCGTAAGATTACGAGCATCAAGAACAAGTGATGGCTGCAGAGAGAGAAAACACAAGGAGGTATTAAAAAATACATGAGTCATTTATATTTAGCATTTATCACACACACATTACATTAAAAGAACACTATTAAAATTGCAAAGCCAAGCACTCTGAAGTTAGGAAATGGCAGAATGAAGGGTGCCTGTGCAATCTTAATTTGGCTTCCTTTTGCCAATAGAGAAAAATGGGAGATGGGGGCACCCGTAGCATCGCAAGCAAACATAGATTAATGTTGAACCGACCCAAAATCTAGTGTATCAACATTTCCAAATCAACATTTTTTTAATTCTCCATCCTGCAACAAATGTCAATAGTTCAACTTTTCATCCCGATTTGAGATGGAAAATAAATGTAAAAATATCTGAATTTCTCATGGGATAGAAATTTTTTGACCAGCTCTGTTCCCAAACTCTAATCCTTGGCCCACAGGGAGCAGGCTTACTCACAAGGTGCTAGCTGGGACGACAGCTGCTAAACTGTATTAAAATATTAAATGCTTTTCATGTAAGCAGTTGCTGTAATTACCACAAGGGTGTTACATGATCATGAATGGGAGGGAAGGACTCTGAGTCAGTCAAGGCATCCTTGATCCTAAGGGCATTAACACGTGCTGCATGCTATGAGCAAGTATGAGAACCGCTGTCTTGACAATCATGCTAGGCCATTATTTCATACTGAGTGAGAGGAAAAAGCCTGCCTTTGTGAGTCAAACCCCATCATTTCTAGCAGCCTCTGGCTTTGTAGGTGAATGTCTTCCATCTGGCCAAGACCGAGTACTAAACATGGGAAATCTGATGCTAGAAATGGTGGTGTTGACTCACAAAGGCATGCCATTTGGAAAACTGGCCAAAAATGGCTTAAATGGATCATGCCGCTGTGGATCCATGGAGAAAAAAGGCTCGGTGGGGTTAGAAAAACATTTTTAAATAAGCATTCCTAATCTAATTCACCGAATGGACCCCAGGCAGTTCAGCTAGGGATAGATAATAAGACAGAAAGTATCATATTACCTCTATATAAATCCATGGTATGTCCACATCTTGAATTCTGTGTGCAGATCTGGTCACCCCATCTCAAAAAAAAAATGTTGGAATTGGAAAAGGTTCAGAAAAGAGCAGCAGAAATGATTAGGGGTATGGAACAGCTTCAGAGATTAATAAGACTGGGACTTTTCAGCTTGGAAAAAAAAGATGACTTGAGGGGGAATATGATAGAGGTCAATAAAATTGTGACAGGTGTAGAGAAAGTATATAAGGAAGCAGTGCTATTTACTCCTTCACATAACACAAGAACTAGGGGTCACCAAATGAAATTAATAGGCAGCTATTTTAAAACAAAAGGAAGTATTTCTTCACCAAACTCTTAGCCAGAGGATGCGGTAAAGTTCAAGACTATAACAGGGTTCAAAAAAGAACTAGATAAGTTCATGGAGGACAGGATCATCAATAGCTATTAGCCAGGATGGGCAGGGATGCAAAACCATGCTCTGAAGTGTCCCTAGCCTCTGTTTGCCAAAAGTTGGGGAGGATGGATCACTTGATGATTACCTGTCCTGTTCATTCCCTCTCAAGCACCTGGCATTGGCCACTGTCAGAAGACAGGATATTGGGCTAGATGGCATTTGGTCTGACCCAGAATGGCTGCTCTTATGTTCTTATCAACTAGCTATGTCTGGTTAAAATATTATTAATTTCAAACCACAGACAATTATTTAAATGTATTTCTGTCCTTCCTCAATGCAATGATACCCGTTATGAGTTTTATTCTCCCTTGAGTTGTTTCAATATCAGGATGTTAAATGCAACTTTCCCCCCCTTTTGTCTATGCTACTATAGTATCCGCAAAGAATAAGCTTGTAGCTGAGCAAAGGTAAAGAGGTTGCACTAGGGTAAGAGTGTGTGATATATCCTGAGCATTCCGCACAATATGGACCATTGGGCTCTGTGTACTGTAGAAAGGAACACATACCCTGATCAGAGGAGATGATGTAGTCTCCCAGCTGATTGGCTGAGGGAAATTAGGTTAGGCATGAAAGCAGATTCATTGAACACATTTATCTCCCATTTTCTTCTGTTCAGAGCATGAGTGAAAGCTAGCGGGTAAATAAGTGACTGAACCTTCTAGATTTGGGTGGTGCATGACTGTGTTCCCTTCGTGATCGAATACAGCCTGTAGGTCCTTGACCTCAGTTCATAACCAGTGCACAAGCACTGTGGTGAGGGTTGGGGGGAGCGGTTGAATCTGATTCCCAGTGGTTCCAAGCAGGTATTCTTTTATTGTTACATTTTTATAAGTGCTAGAACAGAGGCAGGCTCAAATGGCAGAAAGCTGGGGGAAAGCATGAGGCAAGAAAGAGGGCAGCCTGAAATGCCAGAAAGGTTTAGGGTTGACCAAATTAATTTGACTGCATTGGCTCTCTCCATGGTTAGCATAGGGCAAGTATTCCCTTTGATGAACTCAGAGCACTTCACAAAGATTAGTGTATTAGCTACGGAGAGGTTACATTTTTTGCCAAAAGTTCCAAAGTCAACTAGTCAGTGGCAGTGTGGGGGAACAGAACACAGGAATCCTAGCCATGGAATGGGACTCAGGAGACCTGAGTTCTCCTTCCTGGCTCACCACTGGCCTGCTGGGTGACCTTAGGCAAGTCATTTCACCTCTCTAGACCTCAGTTTTCCCATCTGTAAAATGGGGAGAATGATACTGACCACCTTTGTAAAGCACTTTGAGGTCTATTGATGAAAAGTGTTATATAAGAGCTAAGGGGTATTATTCCCTCGTGGGGGTTCTTCCGCTGACTCTGTCTTTAATTAAGAGAGGCATGTAGAGCTGGGAAGAAGACTCTTAGTTACCATACTCCTTACACTCACTTTTATTCCTTACACTAATTGGGCCAAATTCTGCCAGAGATTCTCATGTGCAACCCCACTGACTGTGATAGGCTTGTACTGACTGTAAATCATGGAGGAGTTTGGCCCGTAGGGTGCAAACTCCCCCGTGACCCAGTCAAATAGGAGGTAATCTTTTCTTTCTCATGATCAGAATTAAGTGGACTGAAGCCCTTGCAGACTGAAGAGAAACATCAGCTGCTGCTCTCAGACAGAGAGCAAGTGCCAGCAATTCCCTGGCATGTTCTGTGATTTGGGGGGGGGGGGGGGGGAACGGGACCTTTTTTAAAACAGCCAAAAATGCGGTTTCATTTTGGCTTTTTGACTCTCCACCTCCAATTCCCATGAGTCTGGCAGTTTTTACAGCAGGTTGTTATCTCTGATATTGGGGGAAGTAGAAATGGTTGGAAAGTCGCTTTTTAAAGGATGTACTGTTATGATTTTATTTAATTGCTTATATTCTGTGTTAATCTTTCTGGCTGTTAGAGATAAGGCTGCAGTTTAACATCTTCCTGCAATTGTCCTTCCTCACAAGCTCTCAGCTGCTGAGCAAGCTGTTTTATCAGACCATTACCAATGTTGTGTTCCCAAGGAATTTCCCACTTCCAGCCAGGTTGTACAATCTCTCCTAAAAATGTTCTGGGGGTGGGCAGAGGAGGTGGAGGCTAAGGGCTGGAATCAAGAAATATTATTTTGCATGATGCATCTTAAATTTCACCCTGATCCTCCCCCTTCCCCCAATCTTGTTGCCTCCTTAAAAAAACACCGTGTTACTCATACATCATAATTGCCTGCCCCTCCACCCCTACAATAACCCCCTTCCTTTGTAAACCACAATAGGGAATGTCTCTTACTTCTTAAGAGGGATTTATAATACAAGTTCCCCCCCCCCCCCGCCCCCAGTTAGATTACCATGGATAGTGTGATTCCCTTCATCCATGTGGTTTACAGTAACTATCCGCTTACAATAAGTTAATTAACTGCAGAGCATCTGCCAGCTGATGGCTGCAAACTTGAATGGCTTAACCAGTTGCAGAGGTCTTCCTCTCTGAGTCTGGACTCGCTGGACCAAATTCAGACATGGTGTAAAGCAGGTGCAGGTCAATGAAAGTCAGCGTTGCATCACTCTCTGATGCCTGCCTGAATTTAGCCAGGTGTATGTGCGCCTGACATATTACTATAGCTGGACTGGGACCTTGGTAGTCCATAAAAAGCAGGCATGCTAGCTGAGCCAAAAGCATGCTTCTCCTTGGTTAAACCACTAGTAACCTTGCTATGAGCTATGTGAGCCCTGGAAGTCTGGATGTAATAGGAACAGGGCAGGATTTCTTATTGGCAAGGCTCTACTTAAGCTAGTCATAATGGCCCGACCATTTCATTCTCTCCTCCCACTTAAAAAGAAGAAAAAAAAAAAGGACTCACTGCCTCCTTTTTCCTCTTCTCTTTCTTCTGCTTAATCTCACTTTCCATCCGTTCCCAAAGGAGGCTATTCCATGCTCTGCTGAAGAGAACTTTTCTGTTCCTGCTCCCACAACGGAGTAAGACAGGGAGGCAAGAATACTGCCGCCTCAGGAACGGGAAAGGCGCTGCAGCCTCTGCCACTTGCTAGGGCAGAGGCAGGTCTGCACCAGGACTCGTAAGCTATTTGAGGAAACCTTTTCCTAGAGATTTGTAAAAGAAAGGCCTTCACTTATTAAATCACAGGGGGCACTGGGGCTGTGGAAATTGCAGTAGCAATATGGAAAATGGGAGTGTGGTTCATAACGGAGTGTTTGAAGGAGCAGATGTGATCCTAGAAAAATGAGGTGCTGGAATATCATGTGGAGACAATAAGCTTGAGGCATCCAGATTGCAGCTTTGTCCACAGAGCAGGATGAGTAGAGACAAAGTAGTCAATAGACTTTCCCTAACAGGTAACTTTTATTGAGAGACTCTTTGGGACAGGGTTTGCATTTTCTTTCAAATCACAAACACTTGCTTTTAAAAAGTCTTCATGTGTTTTTCATTGGAAACTTGACCATGTTGGGATGGAGTAGCTGGGAATTGTAAATGGTCTTTCATCTTCACAGTTCTTTTTTAATCTCAAGATAATTAATGACCGATTAATTTGAAGTATAGGCTAGTCTGGATACTCTCTAAGGACTTGTTAACATATGGAGCTATTTAGGAATAGCTGTTGAGGAACAGATATTCCTGAATAATTCCATATGTGAACACTCTTATTCTGGAATGTGAGTGCCTTGCTCCTGCTTAGTTCATTGGTTCACGTAAAAAAGGATGAGGCACTCATATTCCAGCATAAAAGTATATAATATATAAAAACATATAATATATAAATATATTATTATTTAAATATATGAATTATAATTATTGTTATTAATATTAAGCATATTATTTTAATTTTTATTATTTAATAATTTGTAATTATTATAATTGTTATTATATAAATATATTATTATAATATTTTATATATTATATAAAAGCATATAATATATAAAAGCATATAATAACATTTAACATTCCTGTGGTGGGAAGAACACCTCAACAGCCCAACACTGTGGCATTTAATTTCAGAAAGGGGAACTATGCAAAAATGAAGAGGTTAGTTAAACAGAAATTAAAAGGTACAGAGACTAGAGTGAAATCCCTGCAAGCTGTATGGACGCTTTTCAAAGACACCATAATAGAGACTCAACTTAAATGTATACCCCAAATCAAAAAACACAGTAAAAGAACTAAAAAAAGAGCCACCGTGGCTTAACAACCATGTAAAAGGAGCAGTAAGAGATAAAAAGGCATCTTTTAAAAAATCGAAGTCAAATCCTAGTGAGGTAAATAGAAAGGAGCATAAGCACTGCCAAATTAAATGTAAAAGTGGTAATAAGAAAAGCCAAAAAGGAGTTTGAAGAACAGCTAACCAAAAACTCAAAAGGTAATAACAAAATGTTTTTTAAGTACATCAGAAGCAGGAAGCCTGCTAAACAACCAGTGGGTCCCCTGGACGATCGAGATACAAAAGAAGCACTTAAAGACGATAAAGTCATCGTAGAGAAACTAAATGAATTCTTTGCTTCAGTCTTCACTGCTGAGGATGTTAGGGAGATTCCCAAACCTGAGCCGTCTTTTGTAGGTGACAAATCTGAGGAATTGTCACAGATTGAAGTGTCACTAGAGGAGGTTTTGGAATTAATTGAGAAACTTAACAGTAAGAAGTCACTGGGACCAGATGGCATTCACCCAAGAGTTCTGAAAGAACTCAAATGTGAAATTGCGGAACTATTCACTATGGTTTGTAACCTGTCCTTTAAATCAGCTTCTGTACCCAGTGACTGGAAGATAACTAATGTAATGCTAATATCTAAAAAGGGCTCTAGAGGTGATCCCGGCAATTACAGACTGGTAAGTCTAACGTCCGTACCGGGCAAACTAGTTGAAACAATAGTAAAGAATAAAATTGTCAGACACATAAAAGAACATAAATTGTTGGGCAAAAGTCAACATGGTTTCTATAAAGGGAAATCATGCCTTATTAATCTATTAGAGTTCTTTGAAGGGGTCAACAAACACGTGGACAAGGGGGATCCAGTGGACATAGTATACTTAGATTTCCAGAAAGCCTTTGGCAAGGTCCCTCACCAAAGGCTCTAACGTAAATTAAGTTGTCATGGGATAAGAGGGAAGATCCTTTCATGGATTGAGAACTGGTTAAAAGACAGGGAACAAAGGGTAGGAATATTTTCAGAATGGAGAGGGGTAACTAGTGGTGTTCCCCAAGGGTCAGTCCTAGGACCAATCCTATTCAACTTATTCATAAATGATCTGGAGAAAGGGGTAAACAGTGAGGTGGCAAAATTTGCAGATGATACTAAACTGCTCAAGATAGTTAAGACCAAAGCAGACTGTGAAGAACTTCAAAAAGATCTCACAAAACTAAATGACTGGGCAACAAAATGGCAAATGAAATTTAATGTGGATAAATGTAAAGTAATGGACATTGGAAAAAATAACCCCAACTATACATACAATATGATGGGGGCTAATTTAGCTACAACTAATCAGGAGAAAGATCTTGGAGTCGTTGTGGATAGTTCTCTGAAGACATCCACGCAGTGTGCAGCGGCAATCAAAAAAGAAAACGGGATGTTAGGAATCATTAAAAAAGGATAGAGAATAAGACTAATATCTTATTGCCCTTATATAAATCCATGGTATGCCCACATCTTGAATATTGCGTACATATGTGGTCCCCTCATCTCAAAAAAGATATACTGGCATTAGAAAAGGTTCAGAAAACGGCAACTAAAATGATTAGGGGTTTGGAACGGGTCCCATATGAGGAGAGATTAAAGAGGCTAGGACTTTTCAGCTTGGAAAAGAGGAGACTAAGGGGGTATATGATAGAGGCATATAAAATCATGAGTGGTGTGGAGAAAGTGAATAAGGAAAAGTTATTTACTTGTTCCCATAATATAAGAACTAAGGGCCACCAAATGAAATTAATGGGCAGCAGGTTTAAAACAAATAAAAGGAAGTTCTTCACACAGCGCACAGTCAACCTGTGGAACTCCTTGCCTGAGGAGGTTGTGAAGTCTAGGACTATAACAGGGTTTAAAAGAGAAGTGGATACATTCATGGAGGTTAAGTCCATTAATGGCTATTAGCCAGTATGGGTAAGGAATGGTGTCCGTAGCCTCTGTTTGTCAGAGGGTGGAGATGGATGGGAGGAGAGAGATCACTTGATCATTACCTGTTAGGTTCACTCCCTCTGGGACACCTGGCACTGGCCACTGTCGGTAGACAGGATACTGGGCTGGATGGACCATTGGTATGACCCAGTATGGCCATTCTTATGTTCTTAAGTGTTCATACTTGGAATTATTCAGACATAACTATTATGCTTTAAATGTATACATCTGTTTCATGTACTGCACCCTGGGTAATAAGATGCAAGGACTCCATGCTTGCAGTGGCGGCATTAGGCACCTACAACCCAAACAATTGCAGGGGCTCTGAGGTAGCAAGGGAGTCCCCTGAAAGCCAGATCAAGCCCATGAGGGTCTTCCGTTTGGCCCACTGTGTGTCAGCTGTTCCACCTCCTCCCTTCTGGGGGTTACGCATAAGGACTGCCCCTCTCCCCAGCTCCAGCTCGGGCTTCTGGTGGCTCTGGCACCTGTACTTCCCTGCCTGGTCCTAGCTTCAGCATTCCCAGGCTGAACCACCTTTAAGTGCCATACCGCATCCCTACCCACCATCTTGGTGGATGTTCTGCAGCCAGAAAGCACAAGTGTTGGAGCTCCCAGGAGCCCTGGGCCAGCCAGACCTGGGTAGTTGGGTGACCTTTACAGCAGAGCTCCCAGTAGGGAGAAGGAAGGAACAGCCGATGCCTGGTGGTCCAAATAGAAGGCCCTCACCGGCAGTTCAGTCCCTGTGCTCTCTTGCTAGGAAGCCCCTTTCCCTCTGCTGCAGAGCATCCTTTGAGCTGGCAGGTGCTGGGCCTAGGTGGGGGAGTGCATGGGCCCAAGCTGCTGGGAGTCTGGAATGGATCCTGAGCCAGAACCAGAGCTGAGTACCGGGATGGGACAGGCTCTGGGAGGGGGTGACCCCTTGCTTCCCTGGGCCTCTCTCAGCTCCCTTTCTTCCCCCCATTTTCCTCTCAGCCCCTGGTAGGGGCCCTTGAATTGAATTTTGCAGGGGCCCCCACAGGACAAAAACCACTGCATGGTTGTAAAATGAATTGGCTCTTTATTAACAGAACTATTTACAGAGATTCTGCAACTTTATCAAGTCCTGTGCACACACTCTGGCTTCCTGATGCCTTCTCCTTACTCTTCCCACTCGCAACCTGTGCTCCTCCCTCCAGGTTCTGGGCAGGTTGCCTCAATACCAAACCTTAATCCTAATTAGCTTTTCAAGTGCAGACTAGTCTTAAGGCTACACCTTCACTGCCCCAAAAAGGGTATGTTTACAGCAACATAACTCATGCACATGGGCTATCTCGCTGTAAAACTGTAGTCCTCTTCATGATATAGCGAGGCAAGCTCAACCATGGATAGGGGTTATAGCATCGACTTCACCTAGCTACAGTAAATATTACCCATGCCTTGTCCCCGCTAGGGTTTTACAGTAAGATAACTAACCTGCATTAGTTATATGCCTGAAGGGGTGGGCGGGGGGGAACCACACGATTTTTGGCTCCGAATAGCCTAAATGCTTGTTCAGGGCTACAGCTATCTATAGTTTACCCTAGCTGATACAAATACATTAACTACCTCAAGTTAACTGGCAATCAGTCCACTGAAGATAAAATCTTGAGTGTAGACATAATGTGCTTTGAATTTGGCCATATCAGTAGACAGTAGTGACTGAAAGCTGTCATCGTCTGAGAGCTATTGAATGACCTAACCAAAATATATCCATTACTTCAGGTTGGTAATTGGTTCTTACGGATGCACAGTCCACAGCATAACTTGCTCCCAGCAACGAGGGCAAGGATAGACTGGGCTGTAGAATGGAGCTTTGGAAAGGGGTCCCCCGAAGTGAGGAACGAGGCGTGTGGGAAGGGGAGCAGTGTGAGGGGATTCGCAGTGCTTCTGCCTATGCTGTGTCTCTTCCTTGGATAAAAAGAAGGCTCTTTGATCTGCTAGGCTGGTACCGTCCACCAACCCTAAATTCACTTCAAAATTCAGAGGATGAGAGAAGATTTTTAAACCGAACGCACTTGGCAGAATTAACCAAGTGTGCCCTGTGTGGGGATTCCTGTGTAAACCAATAAAACCCCAAGTGAAAATTGCAGGCTTAAAAAAAATGGTGCTATCTTTGCAGCATTTGAAAACAGCTTGTTAAAAGGATCCATTTAACTTGGATTCTTACACATTTGCTGTGAGCTTCTCTCTGGAAACACAGTCCTGAAGGACAAAGCAGTGAGGGAGGTGAGCAAGTGTAACTTTTCATATAACTCAAGGAAAGCAGTTCTTTAAGCACGCATTTAAAAAAAAATAGGGCTGATGATTAATTGCAGTTAATTCATGCGGTTAACTCAAAATTTAATTGTGATTAAAAATTAATTACAATTAATTGCAGCTTTAATCGCACTGTTAAACAGAAGAATACCAATTGAAATTTATTAAATATTTTTGGATGTTTTTCTTCATTTTCCAATATATATCTGAAAATATATATACAGAATACAAAGTGTACAGTGCTCACTTTATATTTTTAATTACAAATGTTTGCACTATAAAAATGATAAAATAGATAGTATTTTTCAATTTACCTCATATTGTAGTGATTCTCTTTATCATGAAAGTGCAGCTTACAAATGTAGATTTTTGTTGTTGTTACATAACTGCACTGAAAAACAAAACAAAAAAATGTAAAACTTTAGAGCCTACAAGTCCACTCAGTCCTACTTCTCATTTAGCCAATTGCTAAGACAAACAAGTTTGTTTACATTTACGGGAGATAATGCTGCCTGCTTCTTATTTACAATGTAACCTGAAAGTGAGAGCAGGTGTTCGCATGGCACTGTTGTAGCTAGCATTGCAAGGTATTTACGTGCCAGAAATTCTAAACATTCATATGCCCCTTCATGCTTTGGCCACCATTCCAGAGGTCATGCTTCCATGATGATGGTGCTCGTTAAAAAAATAATGCATTAATTAAATTTGCAGCTGAACTCCTTGGGGGCGAATTGTATGTCCCCTGCTCTGTTCTACCCGCATTCTGCCATATATTTCATGTTATAGCAGTCTTGGATGATGACCCAGCACATGTTGTTCGGTTTAAGAACACTTTCACTGCAGATTTCACAAATGAAAAGAAGTTACCAATGTGAAATTTCTAAAAATACAGCACTTGACCCAAGGTTTAAGAATCTGAAGTGCCTTCCAAAATCTGAGAGGGATGAGGTGTGGCGCATGCTTTCAGAAGTCTAGAAAGACCAACACTCCGATGCGGAAACTGCAGAACCCAAATCACCAAAAAAGAAAATCAACCATCTGCTGGTGGTATCTGACTCAGATGATGAAAATGAACATGTGTCGGTCCACACTGCTTTGGATTGTTATCGAGCAGAACCCGTCATCAGCATGGACACACGTTCCCTGGAATGGTGGTTGAAGCGTGAAGGAACATATGAAGCTTTAGTGCCTCTGGCACGTAAATATCTTGCGACGCCGGCTACAACAGTGCCAGGCGAATGCCAGTTCTGACTTTCAGGTGACATTGTGAACAAGAAGCAGGCAGCATTATCTCCTGAAAATGTAAATAAACTAATTTGTCTGAGCGATTGGGTAAACAAGAAGTAGGACTGAATGGACTTGCAGGCTCTAAAGTTTTACATTGTTTTATTTTTGAATGCAGTTATTTTTGTGCATAATTCTACATTTGTAAGAATGTAACTTTCATGATAAAGAGACTGCACTACAGTACTTGTAATGGGGAATTGAAATATACCACAGTATTTCTTTTGTTTTTTTATAGTGCAAATATTTGTAATAAAAAATAAATATAAAGTGAGCACTGTTCATTTTGTATTCTGTGTTGTAATTGAAATCCAATATATTTGAAAATGTAGAAAACATCCACAAAAATTTAACTGGTATTCTATTATTGTTTAACAGTGCGACTGATCGTGCAATTAATTGCAATTACTTTTTTAATCTCTTGACAGCCCTAAAAAAAAAAAAGAAAAGGCTCCTAGTATCTGAGCTCTTATTTGTTCCCCTCTCTCCCGCTGCAACTCAGAAACAGACAAGTCCCTGTAACTGGAACACAGACTAACGTGGCTTCCAGCTGATCACATGGCCAAATGCAGCATAATCTTTTCTTTTTCTAAAGAACTGCTGAAAAACACCTCTATCTTTGTCAGAAGGGAAATCAGTTGCATTTTGCATCTGTGCACTCAAGGGCATTGTCCTATCGTGCAGTAACACATTAACAGGTGAAATGTTTTTTAAAATAACAACAGTAAAAAATCTTAACATCACAGAAAGGGGAACTTGTCAGGGTTAAATAAGCCCTAAATAAAACCCCCCTAAATAAGCCTTAGGGGTCATTATGACTTGGATTTAATTTTAGACCCTACTGCTGCAAACAGGTGCAGGCAGATGCCCCACTATACCTTTGCAGAGTCCCACTGAATTCACCAAACCTCTGATCAGGTGTAAGAGTCTGACCGTGAATTCTCTACTGGAGCAGGGCACTTTCAGTGTAGAAAGAAACTAGAGCTTGTCCCTGAGCTCCGAAGGTATGCTCTTTCCTGCCACCTGGTGGATGCAGGAGAAAAGACAACCTTTCACTTATTTTAGCGTTGGATCGGATGAAGTGAGCTGTAGCTCACAAAAGCTTATGCTCAAATAAATGTGTTAGTCTCTAAGGTGCCACAAGTACTCCTTTTCTTTTTGTGAATACAGACTAACACAGCTGCTACTCTGAAACCTGTCATTTAGCGTTGGGAAAAACCCACCACACAAAACATGTAACTTCTGTTGCAATGCCTCAGTCATATTTAAAGGCTAGGGTCAGGTGAGAAAATAATATTCCCTTGCTTATTGTTACCTGAGGTCTACCATGTGTGGCCCCCCCCTTCCTGGCTCTTGCCTTTGAGTACTCAAGCTGGTACTTTCTCCCCACTTAACCCCTTCTAGTGTTGCTTTAGATTCTTTCTCTCAGGAATGTCCCAAGTGATTGTCCTCTCGTAACTACCACCAGTACCTCTGGACTTAAATAAAGCAAGAGTTATGTGACATAGGAAACAGAATTAAACAAGAATGAAATATGCTATGAAAAAAACCGGTTAGGATAAATGCTGCACCTTACTGTTTCTTAACTGAGTAAGGTTAGAACTCCTACACCTGAATGTCTGCTTGCTTCTCTCCTGTCACCCAAGCTGCTAGGTTTATCACACAATGATTCATGTCTCCACTTGTCACATCTTCAGCTCGGTCAGCCTCCTAGCAACTCATTCTGGCTTTGTCTATACTGGAGAAATATTTGGAAATGTTACCCATCTTTGTTTACCCCTCACACTGTGGGGATCGTTCCTAAATAAATAAGATGGCTTGAGAGCCCACTTCAAGACACTTACCCAAAAGTTCTGAGTTTGAGGAAAATGAAATAAAAGAGCCTGTCTGCAATTCTGGTGTTCCTCACCTTAACGATGACGGACACTGAATTAGCTGTGCTTTGTAATCAGATCTGAGAATGTGACTTTTCTGAATAAGTTTCATGCGAACCAAAGGAAAGCCAAGTAACCAGCAATATCAGCAGGTAATTAGAGGTGACTGCACATGCACAGCAATGGGAACTCCTCACTCTCAATCTAACTGGCTGTCAAAAGGTACCTGTGCCTGGAGCAAAGGGAAAAGTGGTATCTAACACACTGTCGTGAGAAAGATGGGGTGTAAAACACACCTTAGTTAAGCAACTACTTAAATGATTACCTATACCACAGCTGAATTTTATTTTATAGAGTTTTATTAAATAACCTTAATAGCAGCAACTAATTTTAAAAGACCCCAAAAAAGCATTGGAATATGATTTGGCTAACATAAACTAGAAAATTGGATGATTTGGCCATTCGGGTTTTCAGAATCAAATCACATAACCGCAACAGAAAATAACACTTGTGCTCAGTTACTATCTTGGGAAGGTGATTTTGTTTAGATTTTTGACTGAGTCCCTCAGAACAGGGCCTCACTTCTGCCAGTTAGTTATCTATTCCAGCATTGCTAAATGACCAACCAAAATGAGAGTTGTGTTCTCTCACCATTCAATCAGGAAATGAGACATCAGATTTTGAGTTCTTGTTGCTGGAACTGGAATATTCCAGTCTCTTTGTGTAACACATCTGTCACACCAGTTTGTGTAAGGCAAGTTAGGCCCAACCATCTTGAGACGTACCTTTAACACAGGCTGTTTTACTGTGGTTAGCAAATTACCACTCCAAGTCACTTTGCATGGGCCCCTTTGCAGTGCATCTCTTGGCCCTCCTTGCAGCTATGCTTGCTCAAGTTGCAGTTTCTCCATCAACTCTGCTTGCTGCTGAAATGTCCAATTTAAAGGTCATATAATTTATACCAAGCCCCACTATATTCTTTGATTCTCTTTAAACTTCTTTTTAATAGTCCATTATTGAATGCAAAGTCACTTCAAGAACTGTTGTTCTCTAGCGGACCAGGTAGCTGTATAAATCTTCCATTTCTGTTCCCCTCATTTTAACAATAATGGTGGGACCTTAGTATGTATGGCTGAGCTGGGTCTCTGCCTTATTAACCAAACAGTTACATTTCTTTTTATTCCACTCAGTGGTCAAGTGTCCTTATAAGCACAGTATTTGGTTTCAGCTCCTTCTGTTTACTGCCTCTTTCAACACAGCACATTATCCTTACTTCTTCATTTAACCTAAAATAAATCCATATGAATGCACCCTCTTTCTTTTCGAATAGGATTGTCCATGAGGTAAACCTTGTCTTTAAAGTTTACAATATTTTGCCCAAAGCTATATCCCTTACAGTTGACTTCCCTTTATACACATTTTATTTATAATATTAGATTCAATCAATTTCCCTGTTTTACTACTATATCTGGTACATCACATAATATCCATGTTTGATATCAATTTAAAATATTTTTAAAAAATTTAATTCATTCACAGAAAGGGAAAAAGCAGAAGTCTCTTTAGCTGTACCAGCAGCACACTCTTGTAAAAATCTATAGTAACTCTGAGTTTTTCTCAGATTATTGAAGAAATCTAGCCATTAGACACTGGGTTTTTATTCTCTTAGCCCTCTGTTCTATCTGTCCAAAAAGCTTTGATACTTGGGCAATTTTTAAATAGTAATAACTCATAGTTTGGGGGCCTTAGTCACTGCATTGTGCTGATGCAGCATGTGGTGAGTAATCTGCTTTGCATATGGTCTTTCTGTTTAGAGTGGAGATGTTGCTGTAATATCCATTAGCTGTCAACCTAACTACCTCTAACTAAAATAACAGGAAAGTTTATTACTCTCCAATACATAGATGGGAAGTGGTGTGCAGTGACTGGAAATGGGGTTTGCTGGCTGGCAGCAAGTTGTTCTGATAGGTTAGATGCTGTCCTCCCTGTTGCCTCTCTCATTCTCTCTCTGCAGGGATGCTCAGGCAGGATGATAACCCATATGAGTCTTTTTGTGAAGATGATGAGTTCTTCTTTCTCTAGCTGTCTCAGAAGAAAAAAAAAGGGCCTGTTTCCCGCCCCTTTCATGCCTTCAACCAGTTCAATGGGTAGCTTTAACAGTTGAGGGGAGAAAGGGTAAGTGAGCACTTGTCTGCAATGGTAAGTGCGCTTGTGGTATATTATTCGGCCACTACATGTCTGTGTGTTGTAAAGAGTAGATGTGCTGCCTGGTATATCAAGGAAACTAAGCTGGAACCCAAGCTGCATGGCGGCTTGTCTGTCTGTGTGGCTTAGAGGCCCACTTGCTGACGCAGTAGCCCAACAGTAGCTATGCATTTGAGTTGGGCTATTCATGTTACAAATCCAAAAATAGGGTCAGGTTTGCAAGAAGGTTCAGAGGCTTCAGTGAACGTAGGCTAGTTTCCGGTAGCGCTGGGATCATTTGTTTCTACTTGGCGGTGTCCATGGAGTTTCTGAGTTTGTTCAAACACAGTGTGAGAGCGCAACTCAGAAACAAGAGCTGCTCCGTGATCTGAACTCAGGTTTGAGGTTTGCAGGAATTCCTGAAAACTGAAACGCACAGTTCTGCAGCACTCCATCACAGACCAAGGAATTAAGTTACACCAGTAATTTGTGTCTGTACATCCCCGCGACATTTCGGTAAGGCAACAGACTGATATACTTACAGCTTGTTCCTGAAGTGACGGAGTGTTTTCACATCTCACTGTATGGGCAATAGGGGGTTTTGGAGGTTGGTAGCAGTTCCTCTTTTCTTTCCACAGTCTTTACACCCGGTGTTACCAGCTGAGTCAGGTCCAAGGTTGATGCATATGGTGCTTGCATAAATGCATTCAGTTCAGGAACAGATTTTCAAGCTGTGCGCATCTGTTTTGTAGAACAGCTGCTCTGTTGATATGATGCCCTTAACACCTCGTAATGCCGCAGTAAAGGGGTTTTTTATTGCACAGATGGACCTAGACCAAAACACCTGCAAACTACATATATTTGGCTTTAAAGTTGAAATGTACAGCTTTTAAGAATGCAGTGCAGTCTAGTGATTAGCACACAGAAATGGGAGCCAGAAGACCAGAGTTCTAGGCCTGCCATGTACTTGCTCTTAAAGAAGTTCTTAACATATCTGTGCTTCAGGTTCCTCATCTATAACATTGGGGTAATGATATATTTCGTCGTGTCTATATTTATATTATTATTGATAACGTTTTTTAGTGTGTTAGGGGACATTTTCAGTGAATTTTGTGCTGGTTAAAGGTGCAGGACTGATAGCCCCGGTGACAGGAGTACCCCTCCAGAATGCAGACCCAGCCGAAATACCCATCTGAGAGAGAGTACTAAATCAAGCCCCTCATCCCCCATAAACAAATAACACAAGTATGAAGGGGGAAATTAGAAAGGCACAAAACGAGATCAAACTAGCTAGAGACATAAAGGGTAACAAGAAAACATTCTACAAATACATTAGAAGCAAGAGGAACATCAAGGACAGGGTAGGCCTGTTACTCAGTGGGTGGGGGAGGGAATAGAAAATGTGGAAATGGCAGAGGTGTTTAATGACTTCTTTGTTTCGGTTTTCACCAAGAAGGTTGGTGGTGATTGGATGTCTAACATAGTGAATGTCAATGAAAATGAGGTCGGATCAGAAGCTAAAATAGCAAAAGAACAAGTTAAAAATTACTTAGACAAGTTCAATGTCTTCAGGTCACCAGAGCCTGATGAAATGCATCCTAGAATACTCAAGGAGCTGACTGAGGAGATATCTGAGTCATTAGCGATTATCTTCGAAAAGTCATGGAAGATAGGAGAGACTCCAAATGACTGGAAGAGGGTAAATATAATGCCAATCTATAAAAAGGGAAATAAGGACAACCCGGGGAACTACAGATGAGTCACCTTAACTTCTGTACCCGGAAAGATAATGGAGCAAATAAGTAAGCAATCAATTTGCAAACATCTAGAAGATAATAAGGTGATAAATAACAGTCAGCATGGATTAGTCAAGAACAAATTGTGTCAAACCAACCCGATAGCTTTCTTTGACAGAGTAACAAACCTTGTGGAGAGGGAGAAGCGGTATGGTATATCTTGACTTTAGAAAAGCTTTTGATACTGTCTCGCATGACCCTCTCATAAACAAACTAGGGAAATTCAACCTAGATGGAGCTACTATAAGGTGGGTGCAAAACTGGTTGGAAAACCGTTCCCAGAGAGTAATCATCAGTGGTTCACAGTCATGCTGGAAGGGCGTAATGAGTGGGGTCCCACAGGGATCAGTTCTAGGTCTGGTTCTGTTCAGTATCTTCAACAGTGATTGAGATAATGGTATAGAGAATACACTTATAAAGTTTGCGGATGATACCAAGCTGGGAGGGGTTGCAAGTGCTTTGGAGGATAGGATTAAAATTCAACATGATCTGAACAAACTTGAGAAATGGTCTGAAGTAAATAAGATGAAATTCAACAAGGACAAATGCAAAGTACTCCATTTAGGAAGGAACAATCTGTTGCACACATACAAAATGGGAAATGACTGCCGAGGAAGGAGTACTGCGGAAAGGGATCTGGGGGTCATTGTGGACCATAAGCTAAATATGCGTCAACAGTGTAAGACTGATGCAAGAACATCATTCCAAGATGTATTGGCAGAAGTGTTGTAAGCAAGACACGAGGAGTAATTCTTCCGCTCTACTCTGCACTGATTAGGCCTCAACTGGAGTATTATGTCCAGTTCTGGGTGCCGCATTTCAGGAAAGATGTGGACAAATTGGAGGAAGTCCAGAGAAGAGCAATAAAAATGATGAAAGGTCTAGAAAACATGACCTATGAGGAAAGATTGAAAAAATTGGGTTTGTTTTAGTCTGGAAAAGAGAAGACTGAGAGGGGACACAATAACAGTTTTCAAGTACGTACAATGTTGTTATACAAGGAGGAGGGAGAAGAATTGTTCTTAACCTCTGAGGACGGGACAAGAAGCAATGGGCTTAAATTGAAGCAAAGGAGGTTTAGGTTGGACATTAGGAAAAACTTCCTAATTCTCAGGTTGGTTAAGCACTGGAATAAATTGCCAAGGGAGGTTGTGGAATCTTCATCATTGGGGATTTTTAAGAGCAGGTTGGACAAATACCTGTCAGGGATGGTCTAGATAATACTTAGTCCTGCCTTGAGTGCAGGGGACTGGACTAGAAGACCTCTTGAGGTCCCTTCCCGTCCTATGATTCTATTAATTTAAATTTTCTCTCTCTCTCTCTTTTCATCAGGTCAGCCAGTTCTGTGGTATTCTGCATTCTGGCAGAGGCTTCTCTCAATAGCTGCTGCTCCTTACAATGTGGTATTAAAAAGAGCAGTGGGTGGTTGTTAGTGTCTTGCCAGTCAGGCTCCCGGTGTCACTGGGTTTGTGGGGTTGAGGGTGTGGAGTGTGGCTCTCCACTTTCTCTCTCTCTCTCTCATAAATGGGGGAGCTACAGTATTTTAACATGTGTGACTCAGCTTTTCTTTATGCTCAGATTTAAAATGATAGAGCTGTGCGGAGAGAGTGGAAACCATGCTGGAGGGTGAGAGACTGGGGGGTGAGGTGGAAACCATTCTGCTCAGCCTTCATTCTACCATGTGCCAGTAGCTTTCCAAAATTAAACTTCCCATATGTCAACTGATTCTTCCCCCATTTGCAGCCTCACGGCTCTCTGTCTCTTGTCATGGTCTCTAATGTTGATAAAAGATTAATGGTTAAAATGGGAAGCTGTGGGCATAGTCAACCTTGCAGAGAAGAGTGATGAGCTAGGGGTGAGAAGCGATGGAGGGGGGGAGGGGGCATAAAGAACCACTGTCATCACTTCATTTGTAAAAGTCTGACCCTTCTTGACCGTAGAGAAGAAGAAATTGATAGATGACACCAAGGATTTTACAGCCACATGCATTAGATAACAGACAATTGCATGCCCTTTATCAGGCCATGGGCTGAGGCTAGATATCATCACCATAACCACAGTTACATAAGGTAACTTCTCATTTTACTTTCCTTTTATGACTGAGGTTGTCTCTATAGTTAACCTAAGACGTCTGGCTTCCTCAAGAAAACTCATGGCTCTGCTGTAGTCAGCCACTTCTTCCAGGCAACAACTACTGATAGCAATGACCAGCACCTGGGCCAAGGCAGGCACTAAATACGTATTCGCCTATATTGAAAGTACATCTCAGATGGCTTTAGGGTCTAGAGCAGACTTATTTAAACATCTTTACAGAGGGTAAATCCCCAGTACAAATGACTTGGCTTATTAATGAACAGATTGAAAAAAAGCTGTAAATTGCAATAGTACAGTAAAAATGACCCTACTTTAACCATCCTTTTAAAATCATAGAAAATAGATAAGGCTTGTAGAATACTCTGAAGGTCAACAAATCCCATCTCTACTATCTTCACTACAGAGTTAGCCCGGGCAGCAGATCTCCACTAAAAAGCCCTTGCCATGCCAGACCTGTGTAACTGCGTCCACAATGGCTCTGTACTAGCCTGTGCTGGCAAGGATTTCTGGTGGGATGCCCATGGTCTGCAGTGGTGCATTAAGTTGGGTTCCTCTATGAATTCACTAGCAGTGTACTTTCACTGTCTCTCGCCTAGCACAGAGCAGCTGTCTGTGAGAGTGACAGAAGAGCCATGCTTTATGTGACTAATTTCCAAGTGGAGCTACTCCTTATTAACGCAGACAGTTCTGAAGGCGAAAGCACGGCATTTGGCGGCAGGAACTTTAAATGAGAGCGTTGTTAAGGAATTCAATCTGCAAACCACAGCGTGATTTGTAGTGCACCTGACTGCTGGGCCTCTCTTTTTTTTCATTGGTCCACTTAACATAAAAATGACATTGTGGATCCATTTCCCCAAATTATGGGTCTTACTGATATCACATCACAGCTTTATCAGAAGGCTGGTGTCAATGTCTGGCCAACTGGCCGCTTGGGAGGAGGATTTCTTGGATGAAATGCTGTCGAAGTGCAGCAGAAACAGAGAGCCACTGTAGGTGATAAGGGAGGAGCTAGACAAGAAAGTACGACCCAGATGGAATTGTGAGATAGTATTGTAGGAGTAACAGCACCTGGGCTTGATTAGCCTGCATTCTCATGGCAAAGTAGGTGGGTCGCCAGCTTGGGTTGAAGCAAAGCCTGGCCTCAGCCATGACTGCTAGCACAGGCTCAAAGCACTCTCAAACCCAGGTTAGAGGTTTTTCTGTGTGGATGGAAGGGGCAGTTTGGGGCAACACCCCAGCTAACTCTGCAGTGAAGACTTGACTTATCAGACCAAGAGAGACAATGTTCCAGAGCAGCAGATGGGAGTTGCAAGAAAGGAAGGAAATGAGCCCACTTGAACTACGCAGACCACAAATACCAATCTACGGGAAATGATACAGTACTCAGTTAAAACAATATCTGTCAATAGAATTTAAACATCTAGAGGCACATCATCAGCTAATGTAAAATAGACTAGCCCCATTGACTTCAGTGGAGGATCTGGCCCTTAATGAATGGTTATGGAACATACAAAGACTTCGTAAAGTACGATGACAAAAATCCCAGGTCTGGATCTGAATAAACATGTCCGTAGGGCTGTCTTTGTGAACAAAATGCTGTACAAGCGATGAGAGTTCTAACAAGACGTAGCATTTTCAAGGTACTCTATGTGCATTAACCAATACTATCCCCACTGGTAAGCAAGTCCTGCGCGGCAAGTAATAGTATCCACATTTCCAGATGCGAAAACTGAGGCTAAGGCCCATATCCTCAAAAGTATTTAGGTTCCTAACTCCCATTAAGATCAATGGGAGTTAGGCACCTACCTACCTTTGAGGGATCTGGGCCTAAGTAACTTGCAGATGGCCACAGGGAGACTTGGTGTTCAGCATGGGTTGGAATTTAGGAGCTATTGGCTGCTAGTGTTGTTCTCGGGCCACTGGACCACAGCCTCTCTCAGCACTGCACGGCTGGGATGCAGCAGTGAGTGTTTCTCTGCTGCAATTAGCTCCCGACCACAGCATCCTAATGTTCCTTTTACATACACCAATGACGCGTGTGCTCTGTAGTAATGTTTTCCTCAAGGTGTAGGAGGACTTCTGGCACCTTAGAGACTAACCAATTTATTTGAGCATAAGCTTTCGTGAGCTAAAGCTCACTTCATCGGATGCATGCAGTGGAAAATGCATCTGATTGAAGTGAGCTGTAGGTCACGAAAGCTTATGCTCAAATAAATGTGTTAGTCTCTAAGGTGCTACAAGTCCTCCCGTTCTTTTTGCGGATACAGATGAACACGGCTGCGACTCTGAAACCTTTCCTCAAGGTGTCTCTCTCCCTTTTTGTTTTTGCAGCTGTGGTGTGGAAATTTATCTGTGATTCATTGTCAGGTATAAGGGTTTATATGTCTGGGAAAAATCAGCAGAAGAAAGCAAAAGCTGCTGCGAAGAAAACAGCACCAAGGTTTGAGCTCGGTTCAAAGACTGTCATGTGCAACCACACAATGACTTCCAATATGTGCCTGGGTTGCCCTGATACCCTTATACCTCACACAATCTTACTCAAAAAGAGCGTTCCTGTTGGCTCAGCTGCGAACACTGCCATGCGGATGGAAAACTCGCCGAAGCACCAAACGCACGTAGGGAAATGTGAAAAGCAGCAAAGTTTATCATTGAGTTGGTGAGAAATGTCCAATAGCAGAGCTCAAGGACCTTAGTGAAGTCGAGTTTTGTTTCGTATATCTTGCACCATTAACTCAGGAAATACACTTCATCAGACTTAATTCTACCAACGCAATTGCTAAAAATCAAGGAAACCACCACCGAGGGCAATGTAAACATGCATACCAGCTTCAGCTAATGGGAAGCTGAATGCGGGGAGGGGTAGCTCAGTGGTTTGAGCATGGGCCTGCTAAACCCAGAGTTGTGCGTTCAATCCTTGAAGGGTCCATTTGGGATCAGGGCAAAAACTGGAGATTGGTCCTGCTCTGAGCAGGGGGTTGGACTAGATGACCTCCTGAGGTCCCTTCCAACCCTGGTATTCTATGACTTAAAGTCAAATGTCATAATACTCAGCCCTACAACAAACTATTTTAATGTTAACATTTAACTACTCACAGTGCATGCATCGACTTCTTCCCAACCACACTCAAATGTGCAGCCGGAACACCAGTTTCAGTTACAGAGATCCCCTGTATGCATCTTCAGTGTCGTGTTTGTTGATGGGAAAAGGATGAGGTCAGAGTTCAGGTTTTGCCTTTGCATGCAGTTGTGAGGAACTGGGAGTGTGCACTGTGGCTGGCTGTGTGATGAAACTGAAAGGGAGTTTGTTGTGCAGTTGATAAAGCTGAGGGTTTGGGTGTTCTGATGTCTGAATTCAAGTTGGTGGGGATGTTAACGTTGCCTTAATTAGTGCTGTCCTTGATTATTATCTTTTTTTGTTTGGTTTGTTTAGTTAGTGTGTTGGCAGGAAACACACTTGAGCAAGTTTAACACTAAATTAATGTAGTGCTTTTGTGGAGGAATTTTGCTGCTATTTAAAAATCCGTTAAGGGAAGTCTTCAACCTGCAAGCCCCAGCCCTAATTCTGAGACTCTCCCCACCTGTGTTTCTACTCATGCCAGGTTGTCCGCCTTACTGCCCTCTACATTCTTGCATCCCCATTTCAAAGCATCTTCCCTGTGACCAATGATGAGCTGCCAGAAGCTGAAGAACCGGTTCCTTCTGTCGCTGCGGCACTTCAGCGGCACGTCCTTCAGTCGCTCCGGGTCTTCGGCGGCACTGAAGGACCCGCCGCCGAAGTGCCGCCAAAGGCCCGGAGTGCCGCTGGGTGAGTAAAAATTCTCAGGGGAGCTTCCCCAGCCGAGAGCTCAGGCAGGACAGAAAGGACGGTCCCGTGGGCCACATGTGGACAGTTTGCCCACCCCTTTAACAACCGGTTCTAAACCGGCTTCAAAATTTAACAACCGGGTCGCGCGAACCGGCTCCAGCTCACCACTGCCTGTGACCCCTTCTGGTCACTCCCCCTTCCCTCCCCTAAAGTCTTACTGCTACTGTAGTCTCTTGCACACCCTCCCCACATCCTACGGAGCAGAGACTGGAGATTTGACTAATGGAATCAGTGTGGGCAGGGAAGGTGGGGAACAGAACTGGGGAGCTGGGCAGCACAATGGTACTAACTGTACACAGACCCACTAAGCAGCATTATTCCACAGTTCCCTGGTTCTCTGTCCCTTCCCCTCCCTTATCTATTCCATTCACAGTGGAAAAACTTTTGATGGGTGTGGAGATCCATGGAACTTTGGAGCTAGTTGATAATTGGGGTCAGGGAAATGGGTCAGTGGTGTGGGGGATAGCAGTGCAGCAAGGGCCAGAAAGTCCAGTGAGGAGCCTGGCTGCCCAGCCCCCTGACATCCTTTGTTTCCGTCTCCTCATGGCCCTCCATCCTTCCTCAGACGTGACTGTGGTGTATTGAAAACTGTGTTAAAATTACAAATTAGCACTTTAAAGGTTAGAGGTTTCTGGGTCCTGCTTGCAGATGAGGGGCTCTGTAGTGAAGCATGTGATCAGCGTCTGTCTGCAGAAAGCTAGCCTAGAGCAAGATGGGATGAGTTGTGCCTCACAGGGAGCAGCCTGCTTTGTTTCTCTCTGTTTTGGGGTTCTTGTGTTAGGATTCTGAATTCTAAGAAATAAAGTAGGTATGTTGCAACCGTCCAATAAGAGTATTTAATGTTAATTTAACTGCTGTGTGAATATGCTGTGAACATAATGACACACTTTGGCAGTGCATCAGACCAAGGGCTGCTCTCTGACAAACCAAAAGGTTCAACAATCTGAGATGCTTCTTCCCCTGGGGAGCTGCAAACTCTGCTTCTCAGGCATCTTTGGCTATTGCTCTTGTCCCCACACCTCATGCCTGCTCTTTGTTGTAAGTAACAAGAGATAGGATATAGTAAGAGGGAGACGATTGCAGCTCAGCTCGATGGAGAGACACAGCTTGCTGCTCCCTCAGAGAACTTCTGCTTCATTGAGGAGCTTCCTGATCTGTCAAGGGAGAAAACAGAACTTGTGGTTCACTTGAGATAGTCCCAGATTTGACAAACCTTTGGGTCTGGAAATCTGCAAATCAGTACTTACCTCGCTATTTACTATTATTTTTTCCTAGTAAAGAACTAAATTTTTTGATTGGGAGGGAATAGGGAAAAATGAAACAGTAGGAGATGGCATATGTATTTTACTCCCTGTCCTAAAAGCCCATTTGCTGCATAGTACATAATCCTTTTAAAAGGTTGAATACCATGCCTGTTGTTCCCAGGATGACCTGGCATCGCTTATACTGTAATACAAGCTCTTCCTGTGCCAATGAGGTCAATGAACTATCATGAAAGGTGATGGTTCAATCCTGCTCTAATTGACCCACACGCTCAACTCCATAGACTTGCCTGTAACATCCTCAGAGTTTCATGGGTGTAACAGAGGGCAAAATACATCCCTGTGTGTGTGTTTCTGGCTTATTGTCTGAATACACAGTCTATACAGTATGTGTGATACAAACTTTGCTAGTAAGCAGGAAGATCAAGAAGAAGAATGCATGATATATGCAGTTTGCAGTGTTGTTGTAACCAGGATATTAGAGAGACAAGGTGGGTGAGGTAATATCTTTTATTGAACCAACTTCTGTTGGTGAGAGAGACAAGCTTTCTAGCTACACAGAGCTTTTCTGGTGTGGACTTCGTGTAAGCTCAAAAACTTGTTTTGTCTCTCACCAACAAAAGTTGGCCCAATAATAGATATTACCTGTCCTACCTTGTCTCTCTAATATATGCAGTACAGACTCACATTGTATTTCAGAAAGGCTGGTCAGGTATGGAATGGATCCTAGGCTTCTTTTCCTACTTTAATGTGCTACAGTGGCCGTGTAAGTTGAATGCGAAGTAAACATTGTCTGTAACGTTTTTCATATTTCTCTCTCACCATATTTTGACAAGTTCATGAATTACCCTTTGGCCCCTAGACCTGGCTCTTCTAAGTCAAGGGTTGAGGTACATGGGTCTGACAAATTGGAAGAAGCTTGCACGGGCATTGCTGGTGCTGTGCCTCTGATTTAAAGTATGTCTACACTGCAGTTAAACACCCGTGGCTGGCCTGTGTCAGCTGACTCAAGCTTGCAGGACTTGGCCTGCAGGGCTATAAAATTGCAGTGTAGACATTCAGGCTCTGGGACCCTACCCTCGCTTGTATGGTCCCAGAAATCCCAACTATCTACACTGCAGTTTTATAGCCCCATAGCCCGAGCCCCGTGAGCCTGATTCAGCTGACATGAGCCAGCCACAGGTGTTAAATTGCAGTGTAGATATACCCTTAAAAAACTAAAGTATATCAGTCTCTGGGGCTCTCAGCTGAGCCTTAAAAATGATTGATTGAATTATTGGCATGTGCTGTAGATATTAAAACAGAATATACTAACTCCTGAACCAGAGAATGGGATAGTCCTTCTGGTTTTGGATTAGGAGCCATGGCACGTTACAGGATTAACTGAAAATGGAAATCAGTTTCAATCTTTCCCAGGAGAAGAAAGGCCCATGGAGGCTGAGCAGACTGCATTTTATCTGCACAGATTATTTCCATCTTAAATAGTAGGTGCTCTCAGCTCTTTACATTTCACTGCTTCAGGATGTCTGGTCTTCTGTTAAAAACCAAACCCATTTTAAGTGCATGCCAGCTCCTTTTACTATTTTTTGCAGTTAGCAAATTTGGTGGTAAGGCACTTCCTGTTTATATGCAGAGATCTTACTTTCCAAAGCAAACGTGGGGCTGCAGGGAGCACACTAACCCACAGCTCCCAGTCTTGCACCTGCATCTTATTTAATGGCAGTTTCTGCTTCCCATTTTCACATGCTTCCTGAGACGAACATGGCAGAACTCACTCCAGAGACGCATGTAACTACGCCCCCTGTGATAGTTATTTATAGGGTGACCAGATGTCCCAATTTTATAGTGATAGTCCCAATATTCGGGGCTTTGTCTTATATAGGCACCTATTACCCCCATCCCAATTTTTCACACTTGGAATCTGGTCACCCTAGTTACTTGTAGCTCACGAAAAGCATTTTACTTTCATTAACTGAACACCTGATGTCATTAGGGGCCCACTTCTGCCAGCCTAAGGAGTGTACCTTACTCCATGACAGTCCCATTGAATTCAGTGGCCCCTCTCCCAGGATAAGATAGATACTATTTCATCTGGCTCAGCATAAAACAGAACATTTTATAGTAAAATTCTTCTGGCAAATAAATTAACTGTGTGTGGTTACCTCTATTTTAACAAAGGAGAGCAATGATTTATGGCTTGTGTTTGTTTAAAAACTAAGGACCTGATCTTGTAATCTTTATGCAGGCTAAACTGCCGCTGACTTCAATGAGAGCTTTGTTAGCGCTGCAGATTTAGCTCAGGCAGGTGAAATTAACACACAAGAATGTACCATAAGAATAATAAATATTCTTTATTAGCAATGGAAAAGAATGATCAAGAATCTATTAATATCTGTGGTGCTAGTTGACATAGTACAGAGATAAGATACAAGCATTTCTCTTTTCCATTAACTTGAGCACAAATCATCTGGTATGTTACTTGCACCCTGCGAACGATAGAAGTAGTACATCCTTCCTTTTGAATTGTGGTCTGAATTTTAACCAAGCTAGAAGACTCTCATTGTTGCAGCACTAATCTGTTGATACGAATATTGCTATGAGTAATTTTCTTCCTAAGTACATTTTTTGCAGCACCAGATGCATGGTATCCAAGCAAGAGCTGATCAAATGGCGTAAACCAAAGTTGCAAGCATTCTTTCAAATTTAAAATGGCATTCTGGTGTCCCCTTTGTATTCACAAAGTTTGACATGAATGGCTTTTTGTTTGTGCCAGTGTTTGGAGAAAAGCTGTTTGTACGCTACTTACCCACACTTACTTGCCAATAAAAGCTGATCAAGCCTGAGTAAGAACATTCATTCCTCATCATTCATTGTTATCCTGTTCAAAAAAGTTCCATCTTTTAGTCGGCGAACAAAAGCAGTATCATGTGACTTAAATAACCAATCAGAATCCCAGGAAAGCCAATTATGAATACTTTAAGGCAATGTTTCCCAAACTTGGGACCCCGCTTGTTCAGGGAAAGCCGGGCCGGTTTGTTTACCTGCCGCGTCCGGAGGTTCTGCCGATCGCGGCTCCCACTGGCCATGGTTCGCTGCTCCAGGCCAATGGGGGCTGCGGGAAGCAGTGGCCAGTATGTCCCTCGGCCTGCGCCACTTCCCGCAGCCCCCGTTGGCCTGGAGCGGCGAACCGCAGCCAGTGGGAGCTGCGATCGGCCGAACCTCCGGACGCGGCAGGTAAACAAACCGGCCCGGCCAGCCAGGGGCTTTCCCTGAACAAGCAGGGTCCCAAGTTTGGGAAACACTGTTTTAAGGGAACGATTTGTGAACAACCTATACGCTGAAATTTGACCACATACACTGTTAATCAAATAGTTATGGAAAAGTGAATAAATAAAAAATCAGCCTGTTCACAAATGAAATATTTATAGGAAATAAATAAACTGACACTTAGGCTATGTCTGCAAGGTGGGAGGGTCCCAGAGCTCAGGCTCCAGCCTGAGCCTGGAAGTCTACACAGCAATGAAACAGCCCCATAGCCTGAGTTGGCTGGCACGAGCCAGCCACAGGTTTTTCTTTGCTGTGTAGATATACACTTACTCCTTTTTCCTGTTTGTTTATCACCTCAGCAGCACAATACCTCTTGGTCTTGTGTAATATCTTTCATGCAATCATGTCCCAGGCTCTCCACATAAATAAACAGTACAGTTAAACATGAAATCAGAGGTGGGGGGAAATCAGTTGGTATAAACTAAATGGGAAGCTAGTAGAGCTGTGTGAGAATCGGGTGATACGGTGGCCGTTCATTTTACATGTAAGAAGATGAACAGCAGCATTCAGCAAACTGCTGGTGTTTGGCTTCCACAGAAAAATGAATTCCACAGAAATGAATTTTCCACAGAAAAATGAATTCCATGTTCACCTATAGCACTGGTTCTCAAACTTTTGTACTGGTGACCCATTTCACATAGCTAGACTCTGAGTGCAACCGCCCCCTCCCCCCAAAAAAATTAAAAACGCTTTTTTAGATATTTAACACCATGATAAATGCTGGATAAAAAGCGGGGTTTTGGGTGGAGGCTGACAGCTCACGACCCCCCATATAATAACTTTGTGACTCCCTGAGGGGTCCTAAACCCCAGTTTGAGAAACCCTGACCTATAGTCTATGCTTCCATCTGAACAGACTGAGCCATCCATGCATCTGTAATGAGTCTTATCAACACGACATCTGTTTATCTGTAAATGCATAAATTAATGTATGCATCTATTACCCTGTTTGTGTATCCTGCAGTTTATCAATACATTCCTCCTCTTTGTTGCCTCTTTAACCTCACATAGTTATTTTTTTGTCTGTCATTGCAAATATGATCTCTTTCTTTTATATTTTTTTTCATACTGTCTAGATAACCCTACCTACACTGATGGGGATAGGCTGCTGGTTGAGAACAAAAACAAAAAAAACCCATTAGCTTGCTTTTTAGTTAGTAGCAGGTTAATATGTTCTTCATAGTCACAGAACACCTCCCAGTGGTGCATAAGTCTTATGCTTAAATATGTTCTTCAAGCAAAATTCTTATTGTCAAAAATTTTCTTCAACAAAAATAATTCATAATTTCCCCCAGTGGACCTAATAGAGCTCATTGTCCTTTAAATTTGTTTTCTTTTCCAATGCTCCTAACCTTTATTATTCAGTTTTTATTGATCCTGTCCAAACTCTGACTTTGTTCTGGGCAGTGCCTTGATCAGAGCAGGGGACGTTCCTGGAATATGAAAGCTTCAAATGAATCCATGTGGAAGATAACAAACATGTGGTTGCTAATATCCAACCACGAACATGGGCTTCGCTTAAATGTGAATTCCAGAACATATCATAAGAATCAGTATGCTTTTATTGATGAGAATTCCTCTTTGTTTAGAAGAAGGTGTACTTATGTTCCTGCTGTAACGCTTGAGTCACTGCAGGACATGGACCGTTACGGTGCTGGCCGAGTTAAAGAGATGTCATTGCCAGGGCTATTTCTTCACACAAACGGTGGCATATTCTGTAAGTTCAATTTCCACATTCTGCTCCTTTCTCGGGAGCTTTTCTATAATACTAGAATGGTTTAATGAAGCATAAACAAGGACATCTTCGCTCTCAGATGAGGGCTGGTAGGAATCAACAGCAGCACTGTCACAGGCATTGCCAGTTGCTGCCCTGCTACCATTCCAGTGAGGGACATGATTATCATAAATTGTGCTGTCATCCAATGGCTGCTGCAGGCTAGCCATGGAGCAATAGTAAAGTGTCGATCCTTCACTGGGGGCATGCGTGGTCCTATCGGTGTGGTATGGAGCACATGTAGCTCTGCTGACCTGCAAGAGAACAGAATGGTGTTCAGCTCTGTGTGGAACTGTGTATTAGATGTGTGTCGGGTGGACAAAGCACACATGTGAGATGTAACAGAGATGCGGCATAAGGTTTCATTCAGGTGGGCTCTACCACTTCAAAATTGCATTAAAAATGATGGATAAACGTTGGAGCAAAGGTGGACAACCAGGTTCCCTGGAATATACTTTCGGGTAATGCACCAAATTATGGGATAAAGTTAGAAATCATTGCATCTTTAAGCCTTTCTCTACCTTTACTTCCCTTCCCAAACTCTCTGTCTCCTTTCTTTTCCCCCTTACCCTCTCTCCATGTGATCTCATCAGTTTCAGGGTAAAATTGAACATCGCATTACAGGAGCTCTCCTAACTCACTCGTTTTGTGCCTCTCACTTCCATGGCTCTGCCTGCCCATCACCCATCCAGTCTCACATTGCAAGACTCTCTCTATTTGCCCCCATCCTTCCATCTCCGAATCTGTCTTTCCTTCTTTCATCCCTTGTCCAGCATCTCTGTCTGCTTACAAGTTCACTCATATATTTTTTCCTAAAGAAACCCTCCTTAGGACCCCACTTGCCTATCCACCTAAATTCCATCTCCCTCCTTGAGTGGGACATCTGTTCCTGCTATCTCAATCTTCTCTCCTATAACACCCTGTTGAATCCTGTGCAGTCTGGTTTATGACCTTTCAACTCCTCTGGAACAGTCCGTGCAAGTGTCACATGACCTCATGCTGGCCACATTTAAGTACCATTTTTCTTCACTCATCTTTCGATGAAGTGAGCTGTAGCTCACGAAAGCTTATACTCAAATAAATTGGTGAGTCTCTAAGGTGCCACAAGTACTCCTTTTCTTTTTGCGAGTACAGACTAACACGGCTGTTACTCTGAAAACTGTTTTTTTTGACACTTCTCCTCCATGGGCTTTAATTTTCTCCTTCTTCTCCACCATCTTTCTGTTTTTTCCATGAGTAACTTCTCCCTTTCTCCCCTCTCCTTTTGTCTCAGGGTTTTGTCCTTTGTCCCCTCCACTTATCCCTCTGTACTCTCACTAGGCAAGGTCATCCAGTCTCACAGTTTCAGCTACCATCACTAGGTGGGTGATTCACAAATCTCTTGCCTTCTTCCCCTCATTGCAATATCACATTTATGCCGTCTCTGGGCTGTTCCACTGACAAATCAAGCTCACAGTGACAAAACTGAAACGCCCCTTCTTTACTTTTTACCCCTCTCCCTTCTTTTCTCCATCACCTTTGACAGCTGTGCCATCTTCTATATCAGCCTGTTAAGTTATTGAATGTGACTCCTGTCTTTCCTTTTTTTTCTTCCATGTCTCTCTTTTCTCCAAATTTATCCGTTCCTCTTATACATTTCTGAAATCCACTCTTCCCTCTCACTCCTTCCCACTTTGTCTTCCCTCACCTTGCTTACTGCAATCTACTCCACATTGGCTGCCTACTGTCATTTCTAGTCCCCCAGCAGTCCGCAGAGAATGCTGCTGCTGCTAATGCTATCTTCCTTCGCTTGCTACTCTGATCGGATCACTGGCCTCTGGCTTCTTGGTGCGTTGAGGCCATTGCCTGTCATACTAATGAATATGGTTTCCTGGTACCCACCTGTCTGTACCCATTTATTGCCTCTTGTCTTACACTTAGACTATAAGATCTTTTGGGAAGGGTCCGTCTTTTTTTTTTGTCCTTTGTACAATGCCGAGCACAATGGAGTCCAGGTCCACGACTGGGGTTCCTAACTGCTACGGTAATACATATAGCCACATTTTTTTAAAAAATTTTCTTTCACTTTCCATGTCAAGTTCAAACTTCTTGTCCTCACCTTCACTGCATTACCCAGCTCCAACCTTACCAGGATCTCTGCTTCTATACATTTCTACTTCCCTTTCCAGGCTCTTGTCGTAAAAACCCCATCTGTATCCTCTTTGCATCTGCTTCCGCACTTCCCATATACTTGAAATGTCATCCCTCTGTCCCTTCAAAACCCTATTCAAAGCAGTTTTCTTCCGCTAGTCCTTATACAGCTGCGACCCAACAACTATAGAACATGGACTAATAAAACAAAACTACTTCACTTGAACTTTGCAACTTCAGCCTATGTGGTGTTACATGACTGAGGGGTATTCTCTGTCTTTTATTTAGACTGTTAGTTCCTTGAGCTAGGGACTGTCTTCCTATATGTTTGTACAATACTAAGCACTCTGTCAGCACTCAATACAGGATATGACAAGGCCTGGTAGCACAGAGCTCAAACACACCATGTTCATTTCCTTCTGTGAGGTTACTGGGGTTGTCTTGGGTTTCACTGGAGAGAAAAAGAAAAGAAGATGGTGTATCAATAAAACAACTGTGAGAATTGTTTTTCTGCTAGTAGAAAAGGGTTAATGGACATCAGTAAAATACCCCTTTCCTTACTGGATACACCTCAAAACATGAAAATCCAGTTAGAGTATGCCCAGGTTGGATTCAGGAAGATCTATTTTGACAAAGGGTAATAAACATATTCTACAGTTTATTGAGAAATATGACTGTCCCTCCATAGCCCCAGAAATGTGGAAAAAATATCTTCCTAGTATATTGGGGAGCGGAGGGGGGGGAGAGATTCTCCTAGATTACCTGGAGGGGAGGCGATTCTAGTCATAAACAAGAACATACTAGCCATAGGCATCAGGCATGGAAAACACTCGATAAACTTGAGCCACCTAGTAGGCAATTACGGCACCTTTCACTGGTAAGTCTCAAAGCATTTTTCGAATATTAACCAACTAACCCTCAGAAAGCCACTGAGAAATAGGTAAGGGAAATGACCCATCATTTCCCACCACTGAAATGACAATGTAGTGGAACTGTAGGTTCCATTTCTGAGGTGGAAGATAGCATCTTTGTAACAGCCCAAGACACTACATTTTAGAAGGGAAGAATAATATTGTATCTAATTGAAAATACAAAGGGAAATTAGGGAAGCAGAATGTAATTAGTTGGAGTGTGATCAGGACTGCAAGGTTAACTCTCCCATTCTTATGAACTGTAGCAAGGGATAAAGTGGTCAAGACTCTTGTTTAATGTCTTTTCTGTAAAATGGGGATAGGGAGAGACAAAGAGCAAATCACAGTGTTTCAAACTATTAAAGAAGTGGAGTTTGAGGTTTGGGTGGGTTCTTATTTTATCCATAACTATTGCACTATTGCTAGATGAGAATAGCACGGGTGACAAATAAAACTGCCAAAAAATCATCATCATAACCAGCTAGGCCTTGGCCATGTTCTAGCTCAACTGTCAGTTGGGGATGATTGTTCTCAGACATTTTAACAGTACTTAAAGAAGACGTTTTAAATAGTGGAAACCAAAGAAGAAAAAATGACTCTGCCCGCAGGAGCACAAGGAAGAACAGGAGGTGGTATGAGAGCTCACCTGAGTGCCACCGCAGACAACACAACAGGCATAAGCAGATAAGGATGAGGAGACACAATGCCCCCAGAGATGATAGGGCATAAATAATCCACTTCTTATTGTTGCTGCTAGGTCCTTGAGGAGCTTCTGTGACATTAGTGGCACCTGCAAATTGCTCTAAGATTTATTAGTACATGATATAGGATGTTGGCTGGATTATTCTGAGCCATCCGATTAGTTCATAAATTCAATGTACCAATTTGTTTAATCTGCTAACCACACATTTTTTAGAATAACTTGAATTAAGCTAGTTAACCAAGCATTTTGAAGTATTCATTAGAAATATATTTAGTGAGGGGTGAAAGGCTGTCTGAAATTCTAACGGGGATTAGGGTTGGGGCTGCTCAAAACTTCCTTTTTCTGCTCCAGATTCTCTCCTCCTCTTCTCTTTTTCATTTCCTATACTTTTTGCAGCATAGAAAAAACTAACTTGGGAGGTTCCATTTTATTTGTTTCTCAACTAAACTCAAAGCCCAAGACTTTCTGAAATGGATTCCTAAAGACAGGCTCCTGAGTCCAGACTTTAGCACCAGCCTAATTTTCAGAAGTGCTGAGCACCCAGCAACTCCCACTGAAGTCTATGAGAGCTGCTGGGTGCTCAGAACTTCTGGAAATCAGGCCACATATATAGGTGCACAACTATGGACTCAGGAGCTTTGGGTTCCCTTTAAGGGACGGCAGGAGGAAAAGCTTAGAAAGTAGAAGGTCTGGCAGAGGAGTCAGATTGGTGGGGAACTATGAGATTTTGTACCTTTGCTGCCTGTAATATTTCAAGAGAACAGTATGTTAAATGAGGGTGACAAAGATAGTAAAGATTATTTCCCCCGTATCTATTTTAAAACCCATGTAATGTATAGGGTGCACACATCCTCTTTTGTTGACAAGGTCACAGCTGTGCATCATTGGTTATAGAGTGTATGGCCCTTCATAGTGTGTGGGTGTGACACCACTGAATAGGCCTCAACAAATTATGGCTTTGGGTAATTATTGTCCACTACCACTCTTTAAGATGTTGTTTATGTTCTGTTGATCCTTGACCCCAAACTGATCTTGGAAGGTTTATACTTGTGTTTAAACTATAATCTATATGTTAAAAGCTAACATGCTTATAAATGCGGATATTAAAGCTGTAATGTAAGTAGGGAAGAACAACATGTATAAATAGTTGAAATAGGCTTTGCAACAAGTTTAACACCTAACAGAGACTAGTAGATAGCATAAGGCTTAAATATTTAGCATAAGTACTTAACCCACAATTATAATTTTTAGCAATATGTATCCTGTGATAAACAAGTAAACTGCAAAGGAATAGACTAAACTTAAAATAATAGCATTTTAGGGGCTTTTTTGGTATATGTAACCATGCAGCAAAACTAAGTTTACCCATCAAAACTATTGTGAAATACATTGACGCAAATTGGCCATGCAAGTAGCCCGAACTCTGACACTGGCCCCCTAGAATGCTATACAACAGTGGTACTCAAACTTTTTTACTGGTGACCCCTTTCCCATAGCAAGCCTTTGACACCTGCTTTACAAGGACAGGGTGCTGAGACTTTATCAAATAAGGTCCCACACATGTGTGGGTGTAGCGGAAAGATGTATAAAAAAGGTACACTCGGTCCTTAGTTGGAACATCAGGCTGGAAATCTTGTCACCACTCCCACTTACGGTGCTTCTCCGTGTACTATTCATTCCCTCTTCACTCATGATGATCTCCATAAGGTTGTAAATATGCACATTGTAGGGAATTGTTTTTCTATCCTCATCTGACTTTTTTATGACTGTAATTATCCTTGCTTGCTTGCATTTGGGTACTAAATAAAGTCTTCGTGTCTCTATATATGTGATTCACCAATCTCATTTCCTCTAACAAATATTTAAGTAGTCACCTGAGTAAAAGAACCTGTTATTGGTGCCTTGTGCCATTTGCACTGTAAATTAATCAAAGACTACAATTCTGATACAGTGTGACTCCTGGAACAGCATGAGTAGCATGTATTACGCAGTATGAGAGAAATGTGTGTGAACTGAACAATCTGTTACACTATGATGGAGTGTCTAATTCGCTTTGTCTCGCTTACGCTGATATATTCATGCATTAGCAGTAGCAGGGGATTCTGGCATAGGTGATGGCTGTTTAGTTCCAAGTGAAGCATT
This sequence comes from Chelonia mydas, assembly GCF_015237465.2. Lineage (NCBI taxonomy): Eukaryota > Metazoa > Chordata > Testudines > Cheloniidae > Chelonia > Chelonia mydas. Next base: position 187,727,131 of record NC_057849.1, on the reverse strand, counting down.
CAAGCTATGGTGTGAGCAACAGTGATTTAGTGATGAGGTTAAACAGTATTTCAGTATGTTCAAAAATATATGACCCTCCCCACACACAGTCATATAAATACGAGATAGTTCCCCTATTTTACAAGAGAAGATCATAACTTACTTGATAGTGGATTTGTAGGGGCATTTGTAGTCACTTCTGAAAAAGAAAAGCAGGAGAAGAATTGAAACTGAGCTGAGAACTTGGTAAACTTTATGTCCCGGTTATGTTTTCCATACTCAAAGATCAATCTTATAGTGAAGTCTCCATGACTTCTACTTTCGATTAAGGGGAACAACAAAACAAGAAAGAAGGCAGTTGGTGGGAAGGCACAGAATTTGTTTCCTAAGGCTGCTTGAGTAGTACACATACATTTTATTCAAAGTCTTCTTTGACATTTAAAAAAACCAGGCAAGTGAATCATCTGCAAATAGATATTATGTCACTTTTTCAAAACACTTTTGTGAATACTTTTTTTTTTCTTATTTGCTCAGCGCTTTCTATTAGAGTTTCGCTCACACCAAGAGACTAGTGTGAGCTGGGCACAGGCTAAACCTCCTCGCAAGGTTCAGCAATAAATGCTGTGAGGGATTTTCTCTATCCCTGCACCCTATGTACACTGCTGCAGCAATGAACAGGGGCCATTAAAGCTCCTTAACATGCTAGGAGAGAATTCTCCTGGTGCAGGCACTGTGTAAGACAGCCTTACAGCTGGACTAGGCCAGGACTGTGCTGGAGCCATACTGAGCAGTTCGTGGTTGCAGAGCTGCTTATAAGCAACCCAGGCAGAGCTGCCATGAATTAGAGGAAACCTCTGAGTTGTTTCTGGGAACCGCACCAAGCCCGGATCCCAAGGGCAGCATATCCCTCTTGCTGCTGGGACTGTACTAAACTTGAGAGGCATAGCACAAACTCATACGCTCCCTTTGTGCTCTCTGTAAGACAACTGTCTTCAGCATGATTTTCTCCTAAGCCATTTCATTCCTTGTACTGTCTTGACCTTATCCAGTAACATGCACCTTTTTGCATTTTGACTGATTTGTGCAGCTTGTGACCAGACTGTACCTTTCCTGACCTTCGTTGGCTTTGACTGACTTGTATTTGTTATTACTAGATTGGCCTTTCATGGATCATCCTAAATCCCAAGAGTTTTAGAATCCCCCATGACTGTGTTTTTCTTTTCCTGATCCTCTTGGGTCTTTCGTGATTTCTTCCTAATGACCATTAAGAGAGCCGTAAAGAGGGAAGGCAGACATTAACAGGAGCAGAATGGGAAAGGTCAGCATGTTTAGAAGGCCACTTGGATTACTACTGTGCCACTGAATACTGTGTTTGTTTGTAGAAACAGACTTCCAGGTAGAATGAGTTTTTAACCTTTAGAATCAGTTCTGATAAAGAGAAATTCCCTCAAAACTAGTTATCCTCTAATGCTTACCTTGAACAAGAACTTCTACTGCATGGCTCTCACTCCTTAAACTTCCCACAGTAGCTTGACAACGATATAATCCACTGTGGTTCTTATGAACAGGTACAAAGTTCAGAACAAACACATTCCCGTCTTTCCAGGCTGTATGTCTGGTTGGCCCATCTTTCAAAAGTGAGCAGTGCATCTCCTGTATCTTGCACCAGTTCATGGCCGGCTTTTCTGTGCAGTACTTCACTGGACACTCTATACTGAGGGAGTCCCCAGGTTTTCCCGGGTATCTGTAACCTCTTGTAACCAGAAGTTCAACAGTACAGTTCACAGTCATGTCTCCTGGAAGTGAAGAAAAACCTGAAAGATTATCATTGTTTCATAGTGTCTCTTCCCCCTATAGCTTTATTACTGTGAATTAGTATTACTGTTACTCTTCTGACTGTCATTGCCCATTCTCTGCCTTGTCTGGTTTTATGGGATCTCCTCATTATTTCTATATGGGTCACTGAAAGAAGATAGAGCACAGAGTATGGGTTATTTCATCTCAAGGGACACAGAACTGGCTCTTGCAGAAGACTGGTAATGTGATGCAACTTTTGTCTATTGGTTCAAATCTAGCCCAGCTGTGACATTACAGTAGGCCAAGAATTCTCTGTCAAAATGATTTTTGATGGAAAATGCAGTTTCTGCAAAATTGGGACAGAGTTAAGGTTATGCTGGCTGCACTACTGGTGAGCTGTGCCTCTCTGATTGGAGAAATGTACTATTAGATGCCTTAACTCTTCATTTCCTTGCTTTTGTGGTTTTCTGTTATGTGTGTTATGTATAGAGCCCCCTTAGCTCTCACACAACTTAGAGGTTTTGTGCATTAATTGAAAAATAGAGAGGGGGAAAGTATCTTAAATCTGGCCTCATTTCTCCCCCAACATTGTCCACCACTCCTAAATCCAAACAAGGAAGGGGACATCTGATCAATTTGACTCCAGAGTAGGGCAGGGCACAGAGGTAGACAGGTCAGTAACTGTGGTGTGGTATAGCCTTTGGAAAACTGCCAAAGTAGTTAGCAGCATTGTGGGCACACGAACAATAAACTAGACTAACTCACTTCACAGCAAAGTTTAGTTCACTTTGAAAGAGGAATCCAGAGTTTGAGATAAGTGCAGAGTCAGTGCTCACAATAAATTGCATTGTGTATACTCAAATCTGGTCAAAGCAGATAAACTCAAAAAGCTGTGGATTTAACCTCCCGCTCTCCCCCTGTGTTAACAAGCCCTTACAGATGATGTATGAATGAGTCTAAGCTATGGTAACTTGCTGAGCATACCATCTGGAAGAATGTGAATGTGGTGCCAGTTTAGATTCCCTTAAACCCACTTCCTCCCACTGTTGTGTAATTTGCCCCTCACATTTTACTTCTGAATTTGGAATCCTATTTGTCAGGAAGAAAGGACACAATTATGTGTGTTGGGTTTAGGGGGGACGGGTTCCCCCCCGTTTTTCCTTTCAGACTTTGTTGCTACTCTGGATTTATTTGAGGTGCTGGTGGTTTGGTTAGTCATGACAACGTGCTGCCAGTGTGTTGTATACAAAAATAAAAACAATCTTTGCCTCAAATAGCTTACTATCTAATAGTGGTGTCCAGTTATTGTAAACTGTGTTTTCAGGTTACTTTTTTTAAGGCACACAGAGGACTTTGAGAGCAGGTGCCTTGGAATAAAATAAATTATTAACCTTCTAAACCTACGAAATATTAATCTGTTTTTAATATTCTCCTGCAATCGCACACATATATAACTGTAAGCATGTATGCAGTCCTAATCCCATTGAACTCAATAGGGCTAAATATATGCTTTAAGTTAAGCGCATGTGAAAGCGTTTGCAGGAATGGAGCCTAAATCAGAAAGTGAGATCATCATCTTTGTCTGTAGCTCGGACCCTTCCATTTCTGAGGAAAGGAAAATACAAATAGACTGTTAGTGTGCAGTGCACAACAGCTGCGCGTGGCTGAATAGTCTGAAAATAGAAACAAAGAGCTAGAATTAGAAAGCAGAAAGTTTCAACCAGAACAACAATTAAAACATCTATAATAATCTTCCAGAAATACCTGCAATGATCACACCTTACCAGCAGCCCTTTCGATGCTATCACTGAGTGTGACAGATGCCTATATCAGAATGTTAAATTTGCTGTATAATTTTTTGTAGTAAGCCTGTCTGATACTGCATATACTTGATGGCTCTTCCCTAAATATGTTAAATGTCAGGTTTCAGAGTAACAGCCGTGTTAGTCTGTATTCGCAAAAAGAAAAGGAGTACTTGTGGCACCTTAGAGACTAACCAATTTATTTGAGCATAAGCTTTCGTGAGCTACAGCTCACTTCATCGGATGCGCATCCGATGAAGTGAGCTGTAGCTCACGAAAGCTTATGCTCAAATAAATTGGTTAGTCTCTAAGGTGCCACAAGTACTCCTTTTCTTTTTATGTTAAATGTGTTATCCTTCATCCAAATAGCTGTCCATGGTCAGTAACACAAACCAACTCCGCTCCTGCCATTTTCTCTTCAAAAGCTATTTTTCTAGGAGGCCTACGCAGTCTAGTCTTTCCTTCCTTTGACACAACTTTAACACAAACCTTTAGTAACCCTCACTACTTTGGCATCAGTAGCAAAAGCAACATTGTTATATTATTTCTGTAGCTTTTTCTTTCTTCTTTCCCCTTTCACACCAGCAATAACTTCCCTGTCTTGTTGTAAATTAGCTCCTGATCCTACAGTGAGCTTCGCGGCGGTCTGCCCACGCAGACTTTTCTGGAGGAATAGGGCCTTAGATCTTGAGCTCTTCAGTGCAGGGATGTGGTATTCTCCTTGTCTGCAAATCATCATGCATTTTTATGGTGGTATAGAAATAAAAACATCACCATTCACTATTAGTTGAGAAAGAATCAGCCAATTAACGTTTCATAAACACTCCCTAAGGGATGATGTATGTAGCTGAGGGGACTCTCTTCTAAGCGGGAACTAAAGAACAACATAGATTAATTCCTGTAAATGTTTGTAAAACCACATTCCGTTTCAACCACGTCTTTAACTAAAAAGCAGACATCACCCAAATAATCATCTAGGACGGGACAAGATACCCTGATGCAGTGGAAGGACCACCCTGGATTGTGGCAAAGAGGTGTGGATGAGCCTAGCTGGGCTCAGACCCTTAAAGAGGTTGCTGAGCTATCCTCCTGCAGGGCCGGATTAATGCAGGGGCTTTAGGGGCTGCAGCCCAGAGCCTCAGGCTAAGTGGGGCCGGATGCGACCCACTGCTTCTTTTCATCCGACCCGCAGCAAGTCTCTGCACCACGGGCCGGATACCAGTCCCCGAGCCTCAGTGCCATCCCCTGGGGCTGGAGCTGCGAGTGTTGGCTCGCCAATGTGCCCCTGCGGCCCCTAGGCGAAGGGCATTCAGGGAATCTCTGCGTGCTGCCCCCAGTGCCGGCTCCGCAGCTCTGGAGCTGTGGGGGCAGTGTCTGCGGGCATGGGCAGCATGCATCGCACAGAGCGGCGGCCCCTCTGCCTAGGAGCCAGACATGCCAGCCACCTTGGGGAGCAGGGCAGCATAGAGCCAGGGCAGGCAGGGATCCAGGGACCCTGCTGTGCTGCCAACCAGGAGCCGCCCGTGCACCCCCTCATTCACCCCTACCCCAGCCTGGAGCCCCCTCCTGCACCCAAACTCCCACCCAGAGCCTGCACCCCGAACCTCCTGCTGCACCCCTAGCCCAGAGCCCACCCCCCCAGCTGGAGCTGCACCCCAATCCCCTGCCCCAGCCCTGAGCCCACTCCCAACCCCAGGGGCCCGACAAAATCTAATAGCCCCGGGCCCACAAGACAGTTAATCCAGTCCTGTCTTCCTGAACAGGGTTTGACAAGCAAAAGCCAGGAAAGGGAGCTCTTGACACAGAAGCAGTCTGATGGAGGCAAGTTGGTACTGAAACATGGAAAACTTGCACTTCTGCTGCTTGTGCCATACCTGCTGTGAGATTGAGGACTTCAGTTTTCCAGACCAAATGTAACCAGCCTACATAGATGATCACCGAGGGAAATTCCCCTCCTGTAAACTCCCTGCAATGCTATCAGTTAAGACAGAAGGAGCCATTCCATGCTTAACACAAATGTTTCACTTGCTTTGAACTTCACACAAATTTCCATTTGCATTGAGAGTGCTCATACTTTGTCTCATCCAAAAGGTGATTTATTTTTTTTAAAGATCAAGTTTGAATAAAATGTTTTCATCTGCTTCTCAGCCAGGAGAATGTGATTCACGTTTTCCCCTCTTTTTTAAAAAAAGCGTGTGTGTTTGTGACTACAAAACATCTTTATCTTAATATTTGAACAATAGCAAGTGCTGGGGCAGCAGAAAGCCCTCACTATGGAACAATTTCTTTGCCTTGTTTGTAGAAATAGGACTCTGTAGGCACAAAGTGATGAACATGGGAGTATCCTTTTCTTTCCTGTCTGATGTCAATGTTCAGAGAAGTGGGATGCTCTCCTTGGCTGCAATGCAAGTACTGCTATTTGCTCATTCAGCGTCACTTGTAGGAAACCACAACAATCAGGCTTGCTGCAGTGATGAGAGTGCTGGGGAGGCAAAACTGACTCCTCACAGGCCAGAAGGATTGCTCTCCCATGCCCACTTCCTTCAGCCCATAAGTGTGAGGCATAGTAATAACATGACACCCAGCTCTCATCTAGTGCTTTTCATCAACAGATCTCAAAACACTTGACTAAGGAGGTCAGTATCATTATCCCCATTTCACGGATGGGGACACTGAGGCACAGAGGAGGGAAGTAACTTGCCCAAGGTCACCCAGCTGCTGCTAATAGTGATCTGCAAAAAGAAAATGGGCTTGTACCCTTTTTTGTTTCTTTACTGCATAATGTCGTGTGTGTATACCTTAAAAAAGCCACGTCTGCTTGGTTTTTAATGTTAAAGATTCAGTTCCTGTCTAGGCTGAAAGATGCTATTGAAGAGTGGAGAGCTAGTGCAATGGTAACATCATGAGAATCAGATGAGTGAAACCTGAGGTATTGCAGTGGAAGACAATTTTGGACAGACTATTTAAAATTCCTCCAGTTTTGGGTTTTGGTTTATACCTATTTAACTGCAATAACTAAACACTTCGGATAAAGGAAGTCTTTGTTCAAATCCAGCATACTCTCTCCTTCAGTTAAATGGTTGGAGCCTACAAGGAATATGCTTTGAGACCTCCCAAAAGCCCTTCCACAAAGCCAGTGGAAAATCAGATCTGACAGTCCAGGTTTTTCTAAGCGGAAAAACAAGCAGTAAAAAAAAACAACCATAAAAATATTTCAGGCCTGCCTTATATGTAATTAAGGGGCATAAGGCCAATTTTTGAAAAGTTCTTTGCAGGTTCTCTTTAAAAAGCAGTAGTGGGCCTCTGACTCAGGGAAGAAGTAGTCTGAGGTAAGCCTTCGGGTTTTGATTTGTTTTGGTTTAAGTGCCTAAATAAAACACAGCATCCTAGGAAGTGGGAGACTTTTTTTCTTTATTAACCGGAGTATCCATTAGCAAGGGGAAACTCTGGACTTTAGTGCAGTTATACAGAGTTTATATGAGCTCTTACAAGCTTTACTGAGAGTGAATAATGCTCACCTTCCTTTTACTGTGAGTATATCTCTTGAACATTTCTGCCTGTTTCCTGTGCTGTGGTTTATTAACAGTTCACAATAGTGGTGTAACTAACCAACTCCAGAAATGATATTGTAGATGTGTGAGTGCATGGTAATTCAAGAGTCATTAGTTGAGGCCTTGAAAAAGCTGGCCTGTTGATGTCAGATGTAGTGGAATTCGTGTCTTGAAAAGCTAAACAGGGGTGGCCACACATGATCAGTACTTGGATGCCAGACTTCAAAGAGGACAAAGGAATCTATAAAATATGTATTGCTTGTGTATCAAACTACTCCTTGTAGTCCTCTAATAACTTATACTGCAAAAGGCAGAGACTCTTTTAGATCATTTGATTGCTCTAATGTTTTGGATGCAGAGATCCAAACTTTAATTTCTGGCTAGAATGGATTCTTCATAAATAAGGATATTTTTTTTTCTGTTGTGTCACTGAGGTAAATATCTCCACTCACATTAATGCACATGCCATAACCTCACTGAGAGGAAAATCCTCCTTCCAATGCTTTATACTTTAAAGGCTTTTTTTTAGGGCTGTCAAACGATTAAAAAAATTAATTGTGATTAATCGCGTGATTAAAAAAATCAATCACGATTAATCGCTGTCTTAAACAATAATAGAATACCATTTATTTAAATATTTTCGGAAGTTTCCTACATTTTCCAATATATTGATTTCAATTACAACACAGAATGCATAGTATACAGTGCTCACTTTATATTATTATTTTTGATTACAAATATTTTCACAGTAAAAAACAAAAGAAATAGTATATTTCAATTCATCTTTTACAAGTACTGTAGTGCAATCTCTTTATCATGAAAGTTGAACTTACAAATGTAGAATTATGGACAAAAAAAACTGCATTCAAAAATGAAACAATGTCAAACTTTAAAGCCTACAAGACCACTCAGTCCTACTTCAGCCAATCACTCAGACAAACAAGTTTGGTTACAATTTGCAGGAGATAATGTTGCCTGCTTCTTGTTTACAATGTCACCTGAAAGTGAGAACAGGAGTTCGCAGGGCACTGTTGTAGCTGGCGTCACAAGATCTTTACGTGCCAGAGGCACTAAAGATTCATATGTCCCTTCATGCTTCAACCACCATTCCAGACGACATGCATCCATGCTGATGACGGGTTTTGCTCAATAACGATCAAAAGCAGAGTGGACTGACATATGTTCATTTTCATTATCTGAGTCAGATGCCACCAGCAGGTTGCTTTTCTTTTTTTTTTGGTGTTCGGGTTCTGTAGTTTCCTCATCAGAGTGTTGCTCTTTTAAGACTTCTGAAAGCATGCTCCACCCTTCCAATCCCTCTCAGATTTTGGAAGGCACTTCAGATTCTTAAACCTCGAGTTGAGTGCTGTAGCTATTTTTAGTAATCTCACATTGGTACCGTCTCTGCATTCTGTCAAATCTGCTGTGAAAGTGTTCTTAAAATGAACAACATGTGCTGGGTCCTCATCCGAGACTGCTATAACATGAAATATATGGCAGAATGCGGGTAAAACAGAACACGAGACATACAATTCGCCCCCAAGGAGTTCAGTCACAAATTTAATTAACACACTATTTTTTTTAATGAGCATCATCAGCATGGAAGCATGTCCTCTGGAATAGTGGCCAAAGCATGAAGGGGTATACGAAAGTTTAGCATATCTGGCACGTAAATACCTTGCAACTGCAGCTACAAAAGTGCCATGGGAACGCCTGTTCTCACTTTCAGCTGACATTGTAAACAAGAAGCAGGCAGCAATATCTCCCGTAAATGTAAACAAACTTGTTGGTCTTAGCAATTGGCTGAACAAGAAGTAGGACTGAGTAGACTTGTAGGTTCTAAAGTTTTACATTGTTTGTTTTTGAGTGCAGTTGTGTAACCAAAAAAAATCTACATTTGTAAGTTATATTTTCACAATAAAGAGATTGCACTACAGTACTTGTATGAGGTGAATTGAAAAATACTACTGTATTTCTTCGGTTTATCATTTTTACAGTGCAAATATTTGTAATCAAAAATAATATAAAGTGAGCACTGTACACTTTCTATTCTGTGTTCTAATAGAAATCAATATATTTGAAAGTGTAGAAAAACATCCAAAAATATTTAATAAATTTCAATTGGTATTCTATTGTTTAACAGTGTGATTAATCACAATTAATTTTTTTAATCTTGATACATTTTTTTTGAGTTAATCGCGTCAGTTAACTTGCGACTAATCGACAGCCCTACTTTTTTTATTTTGTTTTGTTGTTCGTTTGGTTACATTAGAAATTCAATTTTGTTTACCCTTGTTTTTGTCCTGGAAAACATTAAGGAGAACTGGAGAACTGGGTGTTTATGATTAATCATGCAGGTGGAATCTGATTAATTGAGATATAGCAACACTTAGAGTTTCTACCCATGGGTTGAGTTAGTTGTGTTAAAAATTGACCATCCTGATCTTTCAATTAACAGCTGGTGCTAGTTTACGTTTGAGTCATGTAAGAATCCGTTGTCAAAAACAGTGAAGCCAAGATCCTGTGCTCTTGTAAAAATCACTCCCTTTAAGAACCACAGCTGGCCAGGAGCTTGCTTTTACCTTTTATCTAAAGAAAAGAGCAATGCTAGCAACCCCTAGTTCCATTCTGGGGTACTGACTAGGTGGGCAGAGCAATTCCTTCTGAGTCTTCCAGTACCTAAGTGGTCTCCCATCTGAGTACTAATTAGACTTGATGCTGCTTAGTTTCTAAGAACAGACTGTGTGGTGTTTGGTGGCCAGTGCTGTACATGAGGTCAGTCTAGAGCAGGGGTAGGCAACCTATGGCACACGTGCCAAAGGCGGCATGTGAGCTGATTTTCAGTGGCACTCACACTGCCCGGGTCCTAGCCACCAGTCCAGGGGGCTCTGCATTTTAATTTAATTTTAAATGAAGCTTCTTAAACATTTTAAAAACCTTATTTACTTTACATACAACAATAGTTTAGTTATAGATTATAGACTTATAGAAAGAGACCTTCTAAAAATGTTAAAATGTATTACTGGCATGCGAAACCTTAAATTAGAGTGAATAAATGAAGACTCGGCACACCTCTTCTGAAAGGTTGCCAAACCCTGGTCTAGAGGATACAGTGATCCCTTCTAGCCTTAAATTCTATGACATGATTGATATTTCTAAGGCAGAACAAAAGCAAGAACATTTTTGTTTGTTTAGCAAACTTTCTGAGCCACATTTAGACATCATAAAGAAACAACAAAGGGCACAAACCAACCCCCCTTTGCAAAATCACATGTAAACATAAAGTTTGGGACAAAAGTTTGGGGCTTGGGTGATCTTACATTTTGGAAAACCAGTTTGCCAACTCTCTGAATATTTGTGTTCTTGATATGTAAAACTCTTTATATGCTCAGCCCTGGTCTACGCTACAAACTTACGTCCGTATAATTATGTTGTTCATAGGCGTGGAAAATCCACACTCCTGAGTAACGCAGTTACACCAACTGAATTCCTAGTGTCGACAACACTATGTCAACGGGAGGGCTTCTCCTGTTGATATACCTACCACCTCTTGGGGAGGTGGAGTACCTGCGCTGATAGGGGAAGCTCTCCCATCAGCATAGGTAGCATCTTCATTAACCACTACAGCAGCACAGCTGCACTGCTGTAAGTGTCAAGAGAGGTACTATGGCAAGAGGCACTCTAGAAAGACTCAGGCCATGTCTACACTACAAAATTATGTCGACCTAACTTACATCATACAGCTCTATACACTGCAATGTAAGCACAATATTTATATTCCAGTTTATTTATTTTATAAGTTTATCGTCAAAATGAGAAAGTAAGCAATTTCTCAGTACTAGTGTGCTGTGACACTTTTGTATTTTTATGTCTGATTTTGTAAGCAGGTAGTTTGAAGTGAGTGTAACTTGGGGGTACACAAGACAAATCAGACTCCTGAAAGGGGCACAGTAGTTAGAAAAGTTGAGAGCCTCTGGTTTAAAGAATATAGAGTGGCAGTGACATCTGCTAATTTGTTATGCTAATATGCTACCTTAAAGAGAGTGAGAGAGAGAGAGAAATTCGTGCGCAAATCTGCTTCTGCTCCCATCTGCAATACAGGGAAAGGGGACCAAAGAGAGGAGCATTGCAGAAGGCACTCTTCTAGTTGATTTCCTTGACGTTTGGAGTGGACTAATGGATAAAACACGAGTGCACACTTTAAGGTTCCCACAGCAGAACTATCTCAGTCATGTTGCACAAATGTAGTGTTCTATATAGCTAAATATCCAATATGATATTTTTTAAAAAGTCACAAAATATTCCACAAATGCAACATGGTTGAATTAATATTGTTATTAGATGCTTATTTTTTGCCTTTCTTTGCTTAATTTTATCAGAGCTCTCTTAATGCTTCATCAATGTACTTCTTTATTTACAAAGAGAAATTTTCCTGTGAATAGCAATAACAATTACTGTTTGAAATTCATCTTTCCATTGAGGTGCTTGATTGATAGACAGTCGTTGCTGTTTTCTGGCTGGTAAAAGTTCTCTGCAAGGTCATGTCAACCATGGAAAGAAATCACTTTGGCTGCAGCTTGATAATAAGTTATTGTTTTTTTAACAGAAGTTTAGAATTTGCAGAGTAGTGTACAATGCAGCCATACTGGTATGAGAGTCAAAAACCATGAGTCCTTCATTTTTTCCATCCAATCTTCTCCTTTCCCTGATGTTAAGGCAATACTTTTGGCAGGACTCTGTTTTAGGGAGACTTTTATAGTATTCTCTGTGCAGATTGCCTCAGCAGCTGCTTGAGAGCAGCAGTTCCTGTGCCCATCAGGCTGGGTGGGGAAAAAATACACTTTCATGTCACAGAGTTGGTGTGGTTTTATTAGGCTAAAAATAATAGAGGCATACTGAGCATGTTCAGAGATTTTCCACTCATTTGACATTTTGTGCCTGTGAGGTAATACTACTTTTTCCAAATTTAAGAAAGCATACACTCCTTACTGATGACTCCTTACATCAAGTGTCAATGGTGAACTGCCTCTGTAGAGGCAAAAAGGGTCAGTTTTTGTCCATGTTAGGGGAGGGGAAACATTTTCAGTCCTATGTCAAAAATGGCTGAAGCAATTTGGCTTAAACTCTTCAGATAAATGCACCTTTAGACGAAGAACAAGCATAAGAAATTCATGGCCAAAATGTAAATGTGTCAGAAAGTTATGAACGTGTGAAATCATGGGGCAATAATGGAGACTGCTTTTGCAAATTTCAGCACTGTGTAATATTTCTGATGCCTTTCTGTTATTTGTTGGCATGCATGCATGATATGCAAGGCACTTTCTAAGTACATAAGAAGGGATGGCCCCTGCTCTGAGGAGTTCACAAAGGACAGACAGACAGCATTAGATGTAGAGTCAGGGAAAGGGAACAAAAACAAGATTCATTATAGCCCACGTAGCAGAAATAGATTTTTGACAAGACTTAAATGTGGAGGGGCTAGGGGCCTGGCTGATGAATTTGGAGAGGCTGATCCATGCACATGGACCATGTGGAATAAGGCAGAGAAGTGATTATCTGAGACACTGGCCATTTGCTAGACATGGGAGTGGGCAATGGCAGAGTGACACTAAGTTCAACAAGGAAGCTTAAGAAGGGAAGAGTAGGCTTCCACAGAGCCCTGAGGGAGATGGTCAGTAGCTGTAGAAGCTCACAAAACCTTTGAGGTAGATAGTTGTTAGTTTAAAATGGGTAAAACAAATTACTGAGAGATTAAGTGACTTGCCCAAAATCTAGTCACACACTGAGTCAGCGGTAGAGACGATCACATCGCTAACCGGGCAGGGCAAGTCCTTCACCCCACACCTCTGACTTTCCCATGATCTGTGGCTAAACTGCTAATGACATGCACTTTAACTTAATTTGTTGTCTCATGCTATTAATAGGAGTGTTTCGTCAATATTACGACTATGTACCTTGCAGTAAATTATAGCAGTGGTGGAAATACTACTTTAAGGTTAACATAGCATAACTATTCAAAATCAGTTTAATGCTTACAGCATATTATGTGCACTGTTTCACACTATTTTGGACAAATGGAATGGACTGGACTAATCCAGACTGAATTAAAAGTAGCAAACACATGAGAGGCAATAAGCAGTTGTAATAGATGTGCTTGTCTTTGTCATCGTTGACTAAATTTTTTTTTTAACCATGAACACAAAGGATAAATTTAAAGGGCTGTTCTTCTTTGTGAGATAACCCAGAACCTCTCTTTCCATAATCACCATGGGCTAAAGTCTCTGTTGTAATGCCACTGAGTTCAGAAAAATTATCATAGATGAATTAGGCACAATGTCTTTGTAAATACAGGGATCAGCTCTCCCTTATACTGGTATAAATCAGGAGAACCACTGTTAAAGTCAACAGTTTCACTGCAGAAAGTGAGAGGAAAATTAGAGCCCTGGATTTTTTAGGACATGTGACTGAGGCCACATTGGTAACTTCTAGGTATGGACATGCAAGCACTCTGCCAGCACTCTGGGGTCAAACCACACCTGGTAGAACTTTAGGACTTTAACAACGTGCTTGGGTTCTACCCTTGCACAGCTGGCAGAGGCTTTGGTCAGGAACTGGAGAGATCCCCGTACCAATTAGCTGAATTTCAGTCAAGACAGTAACTTAGAGGCCTGGTTTTAATATCCATAATCCATGTGCTCGTTATTTTACCTTATTAGATTCACGTCCTGTATCTTATTCCATCATAATCCAGCATACCATAGTTTCACAGTCTGAATTTCTCCTCACCCAGACTGCACTGAAAATCACTTGAGTACACGGCTTTCTATGAAGGCTAGTAACTTAAGTCACATTAGATTGATAAAGCATCTTACCATAAACCTGACAGTGATCCAGAGAGAGCACCACAAGAAGGATGTGCAGTACAGTTCTATTCGCCCGCATGCCTGGAGGAGCCTTCATTTCATCAGCATGGTGGAGATGGGAGAAATTCCTCTGAGGTTAAAGAAGTGCAGTTTGTGTAGATACTTACACCCCTCTGTGATTGCCCATAGTGTCTCTGAACGGATACTCTTGACTGAAAAGTTTAGACAGGGAAGGAGATTTGGGGGTGGGGAAAAGGGCGGGGAAGTTTTCTGTAACATACTATGCAAAAATCTGACAGGTTACATGGTGTACTTTTATGTGGTTGTATCATTATCCATCACTTGCTTACTTTCAAAATCTCTGAACTGCAAAACTTCTCTTTTTCCCCTGCGTGCTTTTTCAGTGCAGTAAGTGGAACTACAGAATTAAAACTATACGAAAATCCTCGGTTAGTGCAACACTAAGGCTGAGATTTTAATCTTACAAACATCAGTAAATTCAAAGCTAACACCTGCACAGTAGGGTTTCTTCCCCCACACTTTTTCCAACCCTTTTGGATCGCTTCTTTATTCCATTTTATTTTCATAGTACATTTTAAAAAAACCCCTACATTAAAGGAATATTACGGTGGTTCTTTGAGTAGTGTCCCAGTGTGTGCTCCACTGTAGGTATGCTTGCATCAGGAGAACCAGAACATGGATATGGCCCCATCACTTTTAAAAGTGGGAAGAGGCGGGGCGGGGCCTTGGGGAGAAAGAGCGGTCGGTGGCGGGGACAGGGCCACAGTTCAGGTTCTGGTGGCCCCCCCCCCCACCCCACACACACACTTTTAGGGAGCTTCCGCCACTTCTGGCTTGCGTCCCTGTACAACTGAACTGATAACTTTGGTACCAGTAGCCTTTAGGCCCACACATGCGCTATCCCTCCTTGGGCCATGCCATGAGGCTAGCCAGCGTGCACGGGCAAGGCCCCCTGCCCCTTACTTCCTTCTCTACCACAGAGTCATTGGCAAGAACTCTGAAGTAGAAGGGAGGAGGGCGGGTTGTGGAGCACTCGTAGGGACACACATCTTGAAGAACCATTGTTACAGCACAAGGTGAGCAACTTCTTCTTTCAAAGTCAAGCACTCAGTTTAGGAAATGCCAGAATTAAGGTTGCCTGTGCAACTTCAGTTTGGCTCCCTTGTACATATGCATAATGATACGGTCTGTAATTACATGAGCACATGCTACCTTTTTCCCCCCAGAACCCCCTTCCCTCAGCTCCTGTATATGCCCACAGTCCCTTCCCCCATCCAATGCTGTTCGTATCCACCAGCCACTTCTCACAAGCTTCCATTCCCTCTACATCTGCTTCCCCTGAAAACTCTGGTTCCTGTTCTGCCTCCCTCTTCTCTCCTCACTACCCTCTGGGTCTTGCAACCTACTCTCCCCTTGTGCTTTCCAGTCAGGCAGGTGCCTCCTTCACCTCCTCGCTGCCTGGATGCCAGCAGGGGGTCCATTGAAAGTACAAAAATGATAGTCCCCCTGCTCTCACTTCCAACACCCAGGGGCCCCCCAGCACGTAGAAACATCAGTTATATATATCAGCCCCTGAGATGGAGTATACTCACTTGTTCTGTGAAGATGAAACAGGCATTGTGCAGTCACACGTCAGAGCTGTGAAGGGATGGAGCATGAACATAAGAATCACGAACATTAACACCCAAGGTCCATCTAGTCCAATATCCTGTCTCTGACAGTGGCTAAAACCAGAAGTTTCAGAGAAAGGTGTAAGACCCCTGAAGTAGCAGATGTGGGATAATCTGCTTGCTCCACATATGCTCATCCTGGTCTCTGATAATTAGAGATTAGTTTAAACCCTTAGCCAGGGGGTTTAAAATCCCTTCCAAACATTCATTGACATTTAATTATAACAACTCCACAAATTCTTAATATCCATATAAATATTCAATCTCTTTTTGAATCTTGCTAAATTCTTGGCCACAATGACTTCCTGCAGCAAGGAGTTCCACCATTTACATTTACCATCACACATGTGAGAAAGTATTTCCTTTTTATCTGTTTTGAATTTCCCACCTTTTACTTCCACTGAAATTCCCACAGATCTTGTGTTATGACACCAGGAAAACAGATATTCCCTGTCTCATGTCTCTAGATCATTCATTATTTTATATATTTTTACTATGTCCCCTCTTATTCATTTCCTTTCTAAGGTAAACACTCAATATTTTCAGTCTCTCTTGAGAAGAGGTTTTTTCCAGGCCCTTGATCATTTGTGTCACTTTTCTCTGAACTCCCTCCAGTTCTGCAATATTTTTTTGGAGATAGGGTGATCAGTGTTGCACACAGTTTCCAGATGAGGCAGCACCACTGATTTATATAAAGGCATTCTAATATTTCTGATAATATCTTTTATTCCATTTCTTATCCATTGTAACTTCTTGTTTGCTTTTGTGACCAGCGCTGTGCACTGAGTAGAGGTTTTCATTGAGCTATCTACGGTGATGCTCTAGTCCCTTTCTTGGGTTGACACAGGTACTTTAGAACTTCATGAGGCATATGAGTGGTTTATTTTTTTCCTTCCAATGTCCTTTACTTTGCATTTATCAACCGTAAGTTTCCTCATGCTCGGTACAAATGGAATCTTCAGAGAATTTAGCTGCCAAATTCCGACAAGATTTGGAGTGTGTGTGAACAGCAATTTCTCAGTGGTTTATAAATTGATCCAGATTGGGTGAATTTTTGCAGAGATGGCCAAAAGCATATTCCTGGCACCAGACCCTGCCCACTGATGCACCAAATTCAAGACATTGCTTCCAAGCATGGAGATGCAGGAGCTCCTCAACTAAAAAATTGTAAGAATTTTTTTTAACATGGGTAAAACTTATTTTTTTCTAACCTCAGTCTCAAAACCAACCAACCATTTTAGCTGAAATTTCTCAAAAAAAAAAAAAAAAAAGAAAGAAAGAAAAAAGAAAAGAAATCAACCTAAGACAGATACCTGGCATGAAAATTTCAGCCCAAACAGTTAAAGTTTTAGCATGGTTACAAGCAACTGAACAAACATGGTCTTATAAGGGGAATTGTAAGGCAACTATATCTATAAGCAGTACTGCCCGCTCTGCATATAATACATTTATCAGCAGGAAAAGACTGCTTTTTGTAGATGATCCACTAATGAAAATCTAAATTCAGACAAGTTTTCAAGGCAATCTTTCAGTGGGGAAAAAATAGCATAAAATATTTAGGAATAATACTAATCCAATATTTTAAAAACAGTTTGCAAAATGTTCATGAAAAAAGTGCTTAGCTCAGTTTTTTACGATTTTATCCATCCATGTAATTTGTTGTTCACGTGCATTTGAGGAATGTTCTGAAATATGGAATCTCAGTCCATCCTAAACAGGACCCATTTATTAAAGAAAACAACCACAGACTATGGACACATACAGAAGGCTTCCACTTAGCTTAAATACTAGTTTTGTCTCTTGTCTACCAGTGACAGGACCCAATCTAGAATTGTGTGGCTCGCAAAGACATCTAGTGACTAAATAATATACTGCAAGTGCACATTATTACATGGGACAGAAAGATGTTAAGGAAAATGCTCATGATCATGAAAATTCTAGGCATTTTAGTGTTAATGATTATTTATACTAGAAGTGTAATATTTGCTGTTGCTGTTTTATCACTGTTTTTTCTACTAAAGTTTCAATTATCTAATTAGGGAGGAGAAATAATATAACTGAATGGTGTAGTGAATAACCACACCATTCAAATAGTGACTTGCCTAAAGTGAACAGCTGGCAAGCAACTCATAGCCTGAAAATTATTTGTCCAAACAATTCAGCAAGTAAAAGGGTAAGGTCTTTTGGAGCAGCTTTTGGACCGCATGAGTTCTTGACATTTTTATGATACAATTTAGATAGGGTTTGACACCTTCTTTACCACTGGGCTATGTTTGGACCCTTTGAGTGCTAGTGGGTGCTTGCTTTACCCCATTTGAAAACAAAAAATCATTTTGGACCATTTCCTGATATTTTTATAAAACAAATAAACCCTCTTGGGCATTTCTGGGCACTTCTTGGACCTTTTCAAACTCTTAAGCACTGTACTCATACTCTGGGTACCTTTTTGACTTGCTTTAGCTCACTTTTTTATGCTATTTCAATGGTTTGGGGAACTTCTTTGGATGAATTTTTGTCATGTTTAACCTTTAAGTAACTTGAGGAATGTTCTGCTATTAGGGACATTTTGAAGGGGGGTTGGAGCTGGATTTGGGTTTGGTGTTTGGGGACTGATTAAGCCTCTATTTTTAATTTTTTTTTTTTTAGGGAACAGTGGGAGTCTTTTTCTTTTGTGCTGTTTAGGGGTGGTCTTCCAGGCTATTTTTGAAGTTTTTAGTGACTAGCATTTGGTCTTTTTGAACTAGGTTATATGGGCAGTGGGTTTTTGGGGGCGACATCTCCTGGACTGTGTAGCGTGTGTGGTTTTGGGAGTATTTTGGGGGTTGATTGTTGGGTTGTATTGCTCAAGACGATTATTGGGGATCACATTGGAGCTGGTGACTAAGCTGACTGTGGAGGATCTCTCTCCGTGACGGCTTTTGCATTAACTTGTATGGGGGCTGGCATCTGATTATCTCTTTGACCCATTTTGGGCAGTTTTTAGACCATCTGCCCATCCTGAGGCATTTCTGGACTCTGTTTGGACTCTGACATTTTCTACATCTTTTGGGCCTCTAAATGTAAATGACTGAATTACGTGAATTTCTTTTAGAAAACAGCTTGTGAAACGCTAAAAGAGACGGGTTACTCATCCTGTGAAATAACTGAGGTTCTTGGAGATGTCTCTCTATGGGTGCTCCACTGCAGGTGTGGCAGTGCCTCTGCACCTGGGATCGGGGATCTTCATCAGCAGGGCCCATCTGACCACACGTGCACAACTCCCCATCTCACGCCATGAGAGGAACATATATAAAATGCTGTGCAGTCGGACTGTCCCCCCTCCCCTTGAGTTCCCTAATGGACATTAGGAGCATGTTGCCATTGATTCGAATGGAGGTCTAGTAAGAAAGCATAGGATAAGGTCGGGGTCCCAAGCTGGAGTTAGATCCCATATGTGAGGGTAAATATTTTTGGAGGTCCTTCAGGAATAGTTTCATGAGTGGGTGGGTGAAGACGGAGTGGCTATCTATCTCATAGTGAAAAGTCATGATGGTTGCCAAATGCACACAAATGGAGCTTCTGGATAACCCCAATTGTTTAAGGTGTAAAATATAGTCCATGATAAGTAGCAATGGAGCGCTTGTTGCCTTGACCTGATTGGAGGTGCACCAGGACTGGAATGTGGTCCAATTGTGGAGGTAAGTGCATCTAGTCGTATCGCGCCTGCTGTTCAAGAGTACTTGTTTAACTGCTTCTAAACAGGTTATTTCTGAACCCTGGAACCATGGAGGAGCCATGCTTTCAGGTGGAGCAGCTGTTCATTGGGATGGAGGATGGATCCTGTGAAAGAAGTTGCAGAGTCGGATGGAGAGAGATTGGCAGGCATACCATCATGTGAATGAGGTAAGTATACCAGATCTGTTGTGGCCATTGCGGAGATATAAGGATGACATGGGCTCAGTACCCTGGGATCTTGTGGAATACTCGGAACAGAAGGGGGAAGGGAGGAAAGGCATAAAGTAGCAGCGCATCCCATGTGATGAGGAATACATATGATCTGTGTCCTAAGCCCGCTCTTGAGCAAAATTGAGGGCAGTGGCCATTCTCCAGTGTGGGAAAGAGATGTATGGTGGAGAATCTCCAGCGGTTGAAGATGTGCTGAAGGGCTAACGTATCTAATTACCACTTGTGATCGTGGGAGAATCTCCTGCTTAATGAGTCCACGGTGGTGTTCTGGCATCCAGGAAGGTATGTGCCATGTTGGATACACCAGTTCCATAATTTCAGGGCCTCCAAACACAGAGAATGGGAACTCGCTCCACCTTGTCTGTTGCTGTAGAACATGCAGGCAATATTGTCCATCATGATTCTGATAGTGCAATGTGTGATCAGCGGGAGAAAGCATCAGCAGGCATTGGAGGTTGATGTGTAGGGTGGATTCGGTTAAGGGCCATCTGCCCTGCACTGTATGAGGCAACCGATTAAGGAGGCATCAGTTGTTAGAATCATGGATGGCACTGGTTGAAGGAAAGGGACCCCAAAACAGATGTTCTTGAACTGTGTCCACCAGAGGGGTGAGTCCTTGACCTTAATAAGCAGGAATAGGAGCTTGGGAAGGCTATGTCTGTGAGGTACATAGACTGTACATAGCCAAGCCTCATGTATAACCGTGTGTACTTCACCACGAACATGACCATTGCCATGTGGTTGAGTAGCTGGAAACATGTCCTGTCTAAGACGTGAGGGCAGATTCTCTCCTTGGATACAAAATTGACTGTAAACTCCAGTGTTGCATGGTTGTTAGTGTAGATTTCTCTAGGTGTACGCAAAGGCTGAAGCTCAAGAAAAGGTCCGTTGTCATTTGGACGGCATACAGGGCATCAGTTTTGGATGTGGCCTTGAGGAGACAGTCATCTAAGTATGGAAAGATGACAATGCCCTCGTTGCGTAGGTAGGCAGCCACTACCGCAAGGACATAGAGCGCACATGAGGGGCTGTCGAGACTCCGAAGGGCAGTACTTAGTATTGAGAGAAACCAATCCCCATGGTGAATCAGAGGAACCGTATGTGGGCAGGGTGTATTGTGATAAATAAATAATGGGAGTACAAACCCTTCCCTCTGTGCTGGGATAGGACTGGCTTTATGGCTCCCAGTTCCATTCTCGTAGTATGGGTTTGTGAGAAGGGTCCCTGAAGGGGGACTGGGAAAGAGAGGGGAGGTGACAGAGAGAGGAAAGGGATGGAGTATCCTTCCTTGATGATCTCTAGGACCCACTTGTCCGAGGTAATTAGCTGCCATGATGGAAAGAAAGGGGCTGGGCGGTCGCCAGACTGGTGAGATGTCAGAGAGATGGTGATTGTGACTGGAACAGGAGGAGGCTTTTCGGGGCCTCAACCACCCCTTCAAAATTGTTGTTTGGTCGAACGTGCATGAGAGGTAGCCCCTTGAAGAGTCGTATATCTGCGCTTGGTAGGAGGCTTCTGTCAACGGTGTTGAGTATCGTAGTGTCACTGGAGAGTGTATTGTGGTGATTGGGGTCATGAGGGAAGTTGGTATTTCCGCAGGTATCTCTTTGGCACTGGTGTGTAAATACTGAGAGAGCAGAGAGTTGCTCGAGAGTCCTTAAGGGAGTGTGGAGATTCAGTAATTTGGGACCTTCAGAGAGTAGGTTCTCAATGGTGGTTTATACCTCCTTAGGAAGGCCATAGAGGTGCAGCCATGACACTCATCTCATGACTACAGCAATTGTAATAGAATGGGCAGCAGTATCCACAGAGTCTAAAGAGTCTTGTAAACTGTACAGGCTGAGAGGTGTCCTTCGGACAAGAGGGCCTGGAGTTGCTCTTTTTTATCCTGAGGAAGGTCTTGGTAGGAAAGTCTGTATTTTATAATAGTTCAGATAATTGTACTTGTTCACGAGAGCCTCATAATTGGATATTTAGAATTGTGGATAGTGAAGCTGTGTAGAGGATGACTTTTTTGCCAGTCCCAAGTATGAGAGTGTAACGTAGTACTCCTCCTCCTCTGCATCGCTGGGGAAGGACAGTGCCATCTTCAGAAGGGAAAAGGAAGAATGGTGTGATTCCGGAGAGGAGGACAGAAGTGGAGGGAGGTTGTGTCTGAGTAGTGTTGACTCAGGCATATCTGATACAAGTATGTCTTTGGGGTATCTGAACTCTTAGAGAGGAGGGAGGAGCATCATCAGCATCTGCACAGGTATCAGTGCTGAGGGAAAGGTGCATTCTCTTGAGCAGCCAGCAGATGGAGTTGAAGACTTACTTCGGGTGTAGGACTTTCTCGGTGCTGAGGACTTGATTGGTGCTGAGGGTTTGCTTGATGCTGAAATGGATGTCAGCACTGGTAAAGCTGTCGATGCCAGTGCCGTAGTGCTCAAAGTTGGTCTGGTTGGGCGGTTGGCACCGTTCTTGAAGGTCTCGTGTCTCAGTCTCCAGTGCCAAGAGATGGTGCTGACACGTGTAGGTCTGACTGGTTAGGGTCTTTAGACCTTTATCTAGCTCTGGCATCGGAGGTACTCAGACAGTCCCTGGAGCTATGTACCCTCTTGGAAGATGTCAAGGCAATTGATCTCGCAATTGATCTCAATTGTCCTCCCCCCCCGCTCCTGTACCCCATCTCCACAGACCAGGGGCGGGACATGACAGGGCTCAGGTCGGAGCTTGCTAGCAGCAGCTGCTGTCTCAACTTGCTGATCTACTTAAAAAGGCAGTATACTAAGAGTGGGGTCAGCATACGTAACGGGCCAATGCACGTCTCTCTAACACATGATGTATGTCCCTCTCTCTCTCACTCACACACACACCCCGACTTCTACTGGCGCCGGTGGGTGCTCGACCTCCCTCTGCCCCCGGCCCCATCCCGACTCCACCCCTGCCCCGCCCCCTCCCATCTCCATTCCAACCCCTTCCCCAAAGTCCCCACCCCCATCTCCGCCCCCTCCCTGCCCCATTCCTACTCCTACCCCAAATCCCTGCCTCCTCCCCGGATCGCACCACATTCCCGCTCCTCCCCCTCCCTCTCGGAGCTTGCTATAGCTGGTTGACGGCGGCAAGCGCTGGGAGGTAGGTCGAGGAGCAGGGACACAGTGCGCTCAGGGGAGGAGGAGGAGGTGAGGTGGGGCGGGGAGCTTGGCTGCCGGTGGGTGCTAATTTTTCCCTGTGGGTGCTCCAGCCCTGGAGCATCCATGGAGTCAGCGCACACACACACATACTGTGTGTGTCTCTGTCTCTCTCTGCCATGCTGTGTCTCCTTCCTCCATTCCTGCTGCCTTGTAGAGTGTGAGGCTACATTAACAACAATGTGTTAACCCTTGAGGCTCAGCGAGTTCATCATTTAGTAGTAAGACATTCCCTGGGAAATATTCCACGCTCTGACTCCACCACCTCAACCAAGTTTCACAATCACTGCTGTGTACAGTATTAAATTGTTTGTTTAAAACATATACTGTGCGTGTGTGTATGTGTAGTCTTTTGTCCAGCGAAAAAAAATTCCTTGGAACCGTACCCCTCTCCCTCCCATTTACATTAATTCTTTTGGGGAAATTGGATTCACTTAACATCATTTTGCTTAAAGTAGCATTTTTCAGGAACATAACTACAGCGTTAAGTGAGGAGTTCCTGTATTGATAATTGTACTTGGAGCTTTGGAAAAGCAGGAGATAAACAAGATACTGTGGATGTGGACTGATCAGAAGCCCTCAAGCAGAGTCCTTTCAAAAGCTAAATAAAGCTGCTACTGCCTACCACTAGCTGCAAATCCCTTCTCTGCTACATCTCAAGGTGACTGATCTCATCAAATTCCAACAAATCTCAATTATATATGACTCGTCGACTTCTTGCCCTACAGTTGTGGCCACTTTGCAACCCCCGCTAATATTGAGCAATTTCAGTAGATATAACCAACTTCCTTTGTATTTATCAAGGTGAGTGGTATCCTCCCTCCTGGTTGAGTCAAACTCTGATGCAAGAGTATGTTACACATGCATTATGCTGCAGGTTTTCATTAGACTTGAGAATGGCAATTTTATCTGACAATATTTCCATAAGTGACTTAGAAGTTTTGTGGGTTTTTAGAATCTAGACTGACTTGGGAGTTATTTTGAAGGGGCTGACTGCACAGAAAACATACTTTAATAATCCTGAATATTTAATAAGATACCTTACTTGAATTATTGATCTTATTCTATAGTAGTGACATCCTATCTCCTGGCAGGTTAGCCATACAAACTCGACAAATGGTGGAAGAATAAAAGAGTTATTTAAAACCAATTATTGTAGTATACTGTATTTACAGTAACAAAGTCCAGCAAAATGGATATAAGAAAAGGAGGTATCAGATTTTTTTTGTTACTGTTCCAAAGCTGGATTCGAAAACTGGATTCATGATGAAGAAACTATCTGACACAGTGAAGGACAGCAGAGACAGATAAGATTAAGTGTCAAACTGAGGGATGTACAAGAAAATTCAATAGCTCTAAAATTTTTAGAATCAATTTTTCTCACGTTGCCAGAGCATAATTGTAGGAATGTGCACTTTTCCTCTGTAGCATAGGTGATCCAATGGATCAACTAAAGCCATTATTTTCTCCCAGTCATGCAGCGTCTCACTGAAGTGAAACAGCTTAGAGGTCCGTTAAAAATGTTGTTGGTACGCACTCAATGGGAGTGGGGTGTTACTAGAGAATATGAGCTCATGTTCATTCAATTTATTTATGAAGTACCAACAGTTTTCTCTAGTGCTGTGAAGACACAAATGTAAAGTCAGTTGTAATCCTGTCCCATGATAATCATATCATGCTATGAAGTTTGAGAATGAATTCAGCAATGTGTATAGAGTCCTTGGTCTGGGCATGATCCAAGGTGTTCGGTTCCAAAAGCCATTTTCCTTACAATACTACATTCAAAAGTAAGAGCAGGGTTGAAGCCTACTCCTGACACGTCTTGTAGACTGGATATATCTTGGTCCCTGCCCGGAATAGCATAGTCTAAAAAAGACCAAAAAAGTAGGAGGAGCTGAGAGGCTTAAGCATTGTTGTATGTTTTGTCATCCAACTTCACTTTTTTCCTCCTATGTAGTATTGGGATGGAGAAGTTTATTGTTATGAATAGAGTAAAAATAATAATACCTAGCTCTTTGTGCACACCGAAATCAGGATTAAAGTTCCCCTTTTCTTAAGTGTTTCAGCTGAAGACAAGATTCACACACCAGCTCAAGCCAGTAGTCTGGCTAGTCTCTTCCCCTAAATCTAGCAGAGATAAGTGCACTGTTGCTCATAATGCACCTAACCAACTATGCATTAATCTATGTGAAAAAGGAGAAAGTACTTGCCTTGTAATTCTGCTTCCCTGAAAATATCCCCTTGCTCTTTAACACTGAGTTTTGCTGGAGATGCTCTCTCCAGTGTGCTAGCTCCTTAATATAAGACTGGCAAAACTCTCCAAGATCTTCATGTTTTTGAACCTTGAGAGTAGCAATAATAGGAGAAGCACACAAGTCAGGACCCCTCCCGGCTGCCATAAGCAACACTCCCTGCTAATTTATGTGGTGCAATTAGTTTCTTCAACCCGTGAGTGAAGACCAACCCCCCAAAGTAGCACATTTAATAAGATCAATGTAAGAATTAAAAATGTACTTCAAAGAAAACAGAAAAATTAATTGTGAGAGAAAAAAGACCTCTGTGAGGAGCTGAAGTCACTGCCGCCAAGAGAATGACCTTCCAAGAAACTTAAACTGACAGGAATTGAAAGGTTCTAAAAGAGCTTATGTCAGAAGCACTTTACTATACCACAACAACAAAAACAGGGGAGGGGAGGGAATAGATTGTGAAGTTCATAACACGGGGTTGATGAGGCACTAATCTATCTTTGATTAGTTCATGATTGGCTGAAATATCTGTTCAATTTACGAGTGGATGAAGTTAATCTTTAGTAGACTTGGGTCATGAAGGTATGAACAGCTTTTGGCAGGTCATATGAAGAACTAAATTGCCCCTGATCACACATCTTTTCCACATGGAGTTACATGTTCTTTTGATAGGTGACTGCTTCTGAGGTACCAGGAGTACACACATCACCTGCCTGGAGATACTTATGATTGTTAATCTTTATTCTTCATCTTGTCTAATTACTATTTTTAATGAGACAAGGTGGGTGAGGTAATATCTTTTACTGGCCCAACTTCTGTACTGTGGTATGCAGTGTAGTTGTAGACAGGTCAGTCCCAGGATATCAGAGAGACAAGGTAGGTGAGGCAATAGTTGGTCCAGTAAAAGATACTGCCTCATCCCCTTGTCTCTCTAATATCCTGGGACCGACATGGCTACAACTACACTGCACACTATTTTTAACATTTACAACAGACCTAAATTCAGGCATTTAGACTTAACTCACTCAATGTTCAGTTGAGATGGAGGTGATGCTTCAGGGACTGCTTCTGACAGTAGGAGGAGGAACCTACATGTTGGGATTCTTGCCAACACCTCTTTCCACTCGGCTTTCCAGGAAGTCAGTTCAATCCAGACTTTGTCACTCAGATATCTTTATTTGGCGTACAGCAAAGCTATGCTGAGTTGATCAGACTCAAGCATAGGGGGTGGGTGTAGGGCATACCATACATCTAAAAATACACAGCAAACCTCTTCCTTTGTGTACATTTACACACTACATTGCATATACAGAGCATCACACACTTAGGGACTGACTTGGTTACTTTGTAGGAACCAGCCCGTTATAGCATGCTCAATAGAAGCACTGTCCATGCATGACTTTCTCTGTACCTCATCTTGTGTTCTAGGTTTATCTTGTCTATTATAAATGCTTCCTTGAGTGTCTTCCCTTAACTAGTACAGACGTTCTGTCTCTTAGCTTACCGACCCATTAATGTATCCTAATTAGCAAACCCATTCTGTTTCCAGGCTGCTGATTCATTTACCTCCCAAATCCTGTCTCCTAAGAAATGAGACCTCACCCATGTCATTATGCATGTCAAGCAGGCCTACCTTCCACTGTTTTTGGTTTCCTTTTTTATATTGCAGTTTGTTTTATTTGCATTATATTATTGTTTTGCTGCAATATTTTCACCCAGCAAAACTGCAATAGTTGTAATTTTTTGAACCACTATAAAAACTAGGCTTAAAGTATGCATCAGTGTGCACAAGCTCACCTCCTTTGGTATAACCACCAGCTTGTAATCCCACATTATGGGATGGCTTTCATAGAATCATAGGACTGGAAGGGACCTCAAGAGGTCATCTAGTCCAGTTCCCTGCATTAACGGCAGGACTAAGTATTATTTAGTATTATAATTATAGTATAAGTATTTGCTCTTAAAGCGTTCTTTTGTAATTTTAACTTTGCTTTTATTTTAACTACATTATGAAAAACTAGTACAAAATATAAAAATCTTTCCATTTATCACCAGATAAAGCAGAACACAGGCTAATTAAAATAACATTTCCTGGGTCATACCAGAAGTGGTCCGCTTCAGCAAATGCACAATACTTGTTCTTACCAGGACTACACTATGATGATAATGGGAAAGTAGGACTTTTTATAAACATGGATGAAACATCTGATTCATAGGTCATTGCATAGGCACTCAAATAGTTAAACTGCATTAGAACAGTCATGGGATTATGTAGCAAATCGTGTGATTCTTGTACTGGGGGATCTGCCACTTGACAATGTCCTTTACTTGTCAGTAACACTTCCAGCCTCGGTGCCATCCTCTTTCAGGATTCCAGAGACAGGCCGCTGCCTTTCCTTGCCACTGAACTGCAGCAACTTCTGAATATTTTATTCATTCCCAGACATATTTATATATCTAGTGACTCTTGTTTATTCTGTATTTATCTTTATAATTTTATAAATAGCATTACAAATGAAGAAATTTAAGCTGTATAAGATAATGCAGTTTATACATAAGTGTGTTTGTTTACGCAACGAAAGGACTATATCTATAGCCTATTACCATAATATGTGAGCACCTCTTAATCTTTAATATAGTTATCCTCACAACACTCATTATCGCCATGTTACACCTGCAGACTGAGGCATGGAGAGACTAGGTGACTTTTGGCAGACCTCAGTCCAATTCCAGTCCTAGGCTAGCATCCTAATCACTGGGATATCCTTCCTCCTTGAACATCAACTTCTTAAACTCTTTCCATGCCATTTTGACTGAGTATAAAATCTTCAGTTTTAAAAACAGGCATAGGAGGGCCTCTTTAGTAATCACTGCAAGCTTTCTGTGACTCAAGAACTTCATATATAATGGTGCATTCAAACAGCTGGTAATGTCAACTTTTTTTTTGCTTAAAAATTTATTTAATTCAACACACAACTTTAAAATCTTACACAGACAATGAGTGCTCAGGTTACATGCTTGCGCAAATAAAAGTTAGCAATGAGTACAAAGTGAACACAATAAACAAGGAATATATCTCACTGCCAGACTTCCAGAGACTCTCTGAAAACTAGGTCAATATGGTATCAAACAAACCAGGGCTGGAGTGCTTTACTGTTCAGTTCCGTACAAGCAGTAAAAAAAATAAAAATAAAATACAAAAATAAACCCAGACTAAAATAATCCTTTTCAGGCTAATGAGTTTTTCTGTCATGAGATTGTCCAACACTTTGCAGAACCAAGTTTCTCTTTTAATTGAAAACCATTCTCTCTCCAACTATGCAAAATGTTTCATGATTCCTATGAACTAATGACCAGCCAAATTACAGGTTTCTAAATGCTTTTAAAATAATTAGAGCTAAAAAAAAATAAATTAAAAAAAATCAAGAACTTGAATTGGTTGTGTCCTGGTGACACACAAACTGCCTGAACAAACTACAATAAACCTGGTGCATAAACACACAAACGACTGTGAAATATGGAATGTTGTTTTTGCCTACCTTCTTACTCTGAAAACTGGCTTTTAAAAATGCATTTCAAAGTAGTGTCCAGATGCCAATTAGTTAATCTAGTTTATTTACAAGGTTAAAAAACAACCACAACAAGCAAATATTTTAACAGTGGTAAAGCCATTTGCAGCAGACCCCTAACTCTACCATATTACAGGTAATTGAAAACCAGAAGTTTCTACCATCCCACCCCACTAACTAAGAGTTCTCCCCGCAAGGAAGCATTTGGAAAAATAATGCAGATTTCTTGTAAAAGTAAGGAAAACCCATGGGATTTTTTAAATAAACTATTTAATAAAATACTGAATTCTTAAGATAGCCTCTTATTTATGAAAGTTAGAGATGAGCTCCAGTTGAAGTTTTGATTGAAATTTCCCCCCAAAATCAAGTGTAATTAGACAAGGGCAAAATTTTTATCTGAGCATGACAAAGTTTGCAGGGGTTTTCTGGGACTTTGCATGGCACCCATTTCTAATTTTAAAAGAAAACAAGTGTCTCAAAGGCAATTTGGATTAAAATGGAATCCACATTTTGGATTAGAATTACAGAAGAAACATAATAAATTAACTCACATGCAGCAGACCCCTAACTCTACCATATCACATGCCTGTCACACTTACTTTTTCAAGACTCAAATTTGCCTGGAATGCCACTTGTATTTTTAATATTTTTGTTTATGAATACTTGCCATAACAGACTGATGTCTGGTATTTCTGAACCAAAGTTTCAAGAGAGAAAAATGGTTATCATTTTTCCACTAGTACAGCTACAGTGAAGCTTCAAAAAGGTTTCACTATACAGCCCCCGTTATCTTATATAGACAGTATGTGCCTTGTAGTTTACATGTCTATTTATTCTTTTCATAACACCCACTGTATTTCAATTATTATTTTGGCCATTTGTGAAAACTTAATGACACCAAGATATCTGGACACGCCTAAGGTTTGTTACAAGGGTGTGCTGCTAGCATTGACTTTTCATTAAAAAAGAAAAATTGGCACTGAAGTATTTTAGGAAGCCTGTGAAGAACTACATCAAACTTGTAAATTGATATAATGGAAGTCTAATTTTAGACCACAGATTTTTATCACATTATATAGACAAATATAGTGTTTTAAAAGGCTGACATCAAGAGCTTTATTTTCCATTATCTGTAGTAATCTCCTTAGATACTTGAAAAACAACATAATTTATTTACCAAAGTTGTCTGACACATTTTGTTGCTTCCAGCACAAGACTGAAGTGGCCTTTTTTGTTTTGTTTCATTAGTCTGTGTCTCCTTAATCATAATGCTAGCATAGCTTTTTGAAGAGGCTTTATTAGTTTGATAGTAGAGAGCAGAAAAAACATTTCTGTTTAGGTCTTTTTAAAGTGACTTTAATTTCAACAATAGCCTGTAAAATGATTTTAAAAAATCAAGGCCAGAATTAGTCATCTCAAACTAGCACCTAAAATTGCACTTTTTTCTTTGTTTTAATGGAAGACTGATTTCAAAAATTCATACTCATGCTGTTTTCTCAATACTTACAACTGTTCCCCTCTGTGATTCAACCCTACCACAACTGTATGGATGGAGTAGAAAATTAATTCAAAGATATCTAACTTTGATTAATGAAGTGCAGATAGCATGACTCCATTGAAACAAGAAGAGGAGCTGTCATCGAAGAACAGAAAAATTTTTTAAAATAGAAAAGGCTATTGGCAGTGGTGACTTATACTCATGTCTTAAGAGGATTTATATGAAACAGACAATGCATGATCCTAAGTTGGAACAAACACATCCCATAGCTAATCACATTTGTGAGGGCAAATTGAGTCATTCAAGATGAGGAGAAAGATTTCAACTACTATTTCTCTCTGAAGTCCTAAGCCAGCAATTGATATTGAATGGGGAGACTGCTCTGTGTCAAGCCTCACTGGCTTCAATGGGGCTCAGCACCGGTGCAACGATTTGCCTGCACGCTATTCATTTAGTTTGCTGTGTCTATACAAAGACACCTTGCACAGTAGGCAACCAGTTGCAAGAAAGAAATGATTAAATTGTGTGAATACACTTTGAGCCATTCGTCTGACAAGTTCTTGAAGATTGCATAAAAATAGTCCACATTAAACTGTTTCCTCTCTTCAAGCTGATGTGCATTTTACACTACCGAGCTGCAGAAACCAACCAAATTAATAGGCTAATCTGTGTCCCTCTAAAACCCCACCTGTAAGTGCAATTAGTTAATGCTACTATCAGCACTAAATGGGCAAAATGAAGAAAAATGAGAAATACAGTTAGTGAAAACCAAGACAGGGAAAAAGCAGCAAAATAGGAGCTAAACCTGAGACAGCACACTTATGGTGAATGGAGGGCATGCTGCACTGCCTAGGACATGCTCAGCACCTCACAGAATCCCAGCCCAGAGGAGGCAGGCAGAAAATGCAGTTGTGTTACTTCCCTCTGCACAATATTCTCTCTCTCCTCACCCAAGAGCTTTCTTGGACCCTAAAGTTTAGTGGGCTACCACCATACTTAATTTAGGCAAAACACAAGTCCCCCCAAAAAGATGTGAAAAGGGTTGAGAATTACACAATTTAGAGAAAGAGATAATACATTACTGAAACACAGTAATTCCCTTTTTTTTATGATCCAGTGAATGTGGCACTGAAACCCAGGTAAGACTTATTCTACTGTTGCGTCCTTTTCGGTACACTTACCTCATAGCTACATGAGCTATTTGGCATCAACATTAACTGTTTTAAAAAACACATTGAGGTCACTTAGTCTGCAACAAGCACAAGACCCAGGAAAAGGATATGAGTGCAAGAGCTTAAGTGACCCCATCCTCAAGTAGGGCTCTTGAACTGCAGCTCCCGTGTCCTGATCAGTTCCAGCTGGGTTCTGGTTTATAGGTAACAGATTAAAAAGATGTTCTGCTTCTGCTGCCATGCTATGCAACACATAGCAAAATACAGTATAAGTGACTGTGATCAGGCATGTGTTTCATAGGCCAGCACCTTGCTCAAAGACACTAGTCTGTCGGCTTACTATAAGGAGGCGCATTGAAACTGCAAGACAGCAAATTTAAAACTGAGATTAGAAACTGCTTTTTCTTTTATGCGATGTGTAACAAACCTATGGAACTCCTTGCTTTAAGAGAAGAGTGAAGCCATAATTAGGTATTTAGATAGACATCCAGAGTTACATGAGATAGGATAAAAAGTGTTCTTAAAAAGGATATAAGTCCCCATGCTGCAAGGCATAAGTCAACCTTTACTAGCAGTTAGAATTTGCTTCTGTGTGCAGGTTACTATGTAATTGGCCATTATATGACTTTTTGCACTCTAACAGTACAGGACTTATTCCTGGTCATTGACAGAGACAGAATACTGGACAAAGATGGTCCATCGGTCTGATGTAGTAAAGTAATTCCTACTGTTTGGTCTTTTCTTGCGTAATGAAGATGTCATGTTGGTGATTGAGTTGGCATAGGAAGTCTCCCATGCACAAGTGAGCGTTTGTTAATGTCACAGTTATGGTTGGCCTTTACATAGTCAGCAATATGATGTTCCCTACCTTGAAAATGAGTTCTGAATCACAGTGGATATAAACTCTACAGTAGGATTATCAAGAGTCTGTGGCACATCATTAATTTTGGTGATAGATTGTCATTTCGACAGTAATACAAAATAAGCTGTAAAACCAATATATAACACTGTGTATGCATGAATATAAAAATAAACCACACCATCAATATGTAACTTTAATACTCCATCCCGAAAATAGTCATCTTCTCAACAGTCTTCTGTACTGAGGAGCTGGTTCTCATTCTCATATCCATCAGGCAGGTACATTTTCCTTAGCTGATCTGACTGCGGAATGGAACTACCATTCTTCACGTGGCGAGACAGGAAAGCTCGCACCGATGGATGGTCAGCTTTCTCAAGTGGGATGTTAGCTTCCAAGCACATCTTCACAAAGTCCTGGATGACACTGATTTTCTCTGTCTGAGTAGCACTGTTGCATTGGAGAGAAGCAGTCAGAGTCCTCTGCTTCTTTCTGACACTCTGCTCTTCAAACTCTGCCTTCCGCTTTGTATGAGTTTTAGACTTGAGATGGTCATTGATTGCAGACTTGCGAACGTGATTCAGGACCACATTGCAGGAAGTACAGAACAATTTCCCTCCATCTTCATGCAGTTCACTCCCAAACTCGGTTACACGATCCCGAGGGGTCACATACAAAGCCGTCTTAGAACGGTTACGGGAAGGAGGAGCTTTCACTCCAAATCGCTCCATTGTTGTTTTCACTACGCTTTTTTTAAAAAACAAGACAAATACATATCAGATTCATGTAAGTCAAGTGGCCTAGGCTCCACATTTATATATCTAGATGTATTTTATTCACTTTAGATATAACTGTCATGCAAAATATTGTACATGCTAGATATGACCACCAGGAAGCCAATGTGAGAGATGTGTGTACTCAAGAAACAACATATAGAAACATCAAGATAATTTACTTATCCCACTCAACTATCCTACAGTAGTCTGGGGAATCCAGAGTTTTACTTATGATTCAAATTTGTTTGGTTAATAAGTCACCTTGAACAGCCTGTGGGAGACACAAGGACCTACAGCTATCTATTTTAAAATGTTTACACCAACTGGCTGACATGGTATTTATCTTGAACAACAGACAAATTTCCAGGAGCTGAGACAAAATTACATGAATGGAAGAATGTGTAGCCTCATGCCATGGTGAAAAGGTTTCTGTTGAGGCAGAAATTTCTCATGAACGAGGGTAAAATGTTGGAAAGTTTCTATAGCTGCAGAGGAGACAGGATCCAGTTTTAAATAAATTCAAACTGCTCATCACTGGAAATTAGATGTGTACTTTAAGAAGAGATTTTTACTGTTAGAGAAATGTAGCTTCTTCCCAACTACTTTTATTAGACAAACTTTGGATTTTGATGCATAACTACTGTTTTGAGAGTAAACATTGCTTCATTCTGTTTACCTCCTTCGAATCAATACCCTTTATTCCAGAAAATACACCCTTCTCAATGTAGTATAAACAAGACATTGCCAAAAACTGCTAATGGAAACACTTGACCCTTTGTCAGAACTAATTTGAGAATATCCACTCATATCCCAAATACGTATGTATTTAAATTAGAGTCTGAAAATAAGAGTGTTAAGGGATTACCAACAGAAAGCCCTACTGATCACAGCATTAGACAGGAACAGGCGACCCCTTGTTCCTTCACAGGGCCCCACTGAAATCAATAGACAACCTGCATCCATCTCATTGCAAAAGTGGGGCCTAGGTTTTTGAAGCATGGGGTGATGTATCTCTGAGACGAATGCACAGATGTTACCTCTGTTTGGCCTAAACCCTTCACAATAAGTAGTTTGCTGTCACAAAGGCAGCATACGATGGGTGTCTGGGGGAGGGATAAGAAAGGAGACTGAAACAGGGGGTGCTGAGAGCTATGACGGGGGGCGAGGTGTCTGGTTCTCGCAGGGGGCTCGCTCGCTAACACCCACTCACCCGCTGTCGCCCGCCCATCCCGCTCCTGCAGCGGACCCGGCCCCCCGGAATGAAACACCCCACCCCCCGCCCGACCGCAGCCCCCGGCCCCCCATGCTCCCCTCCCCACCTACTCTCTCCCCCCGCCCCATTTACAACCCGCCCCCCTCTCCGCCCCCCCCGTTACCCGCCCCAGCCGCGAGCCGACCCCGATCCCGGCTCCCCGCGCGGGGCTAAGAGCGCAGCGCCCCCCTCTCCCACCCATCTCGCGTCTTACCACCCTAGGGCGGCCGGGGCCCGGCCGGGCACCCCCGATCTCCGCCCCCTGGCGAGCGGGCACTGCACAACCAGCGGCCGCACCGATTCACCCACTCAACCCGCCGCGGTAGGCGAGACGTAGCAACCGAACGACGTCTGCTCCAATCAGTGAGCTGTTAACCGAAAGAAACATGTCAGGGACTGGTCGCCGGGCGAGACTGTAAAAAGATGGGCAAAGCTACCGTCCATTGGCAGAGTTGGGGGCGGGAAAAATCTTATGGTTGAGAGCTCTTTCGTCCAATCTGGAGGCGGGGGGAGGGATGCTCACTATGAGGGACGGATATCGAACCCAATCAGATGTAGGAAAAAAAAAATGTGTTCTGAAATTGATTGACTTCACTTCTTACCAATCACAAAGCAGAACCGAAGGAACGACAGTAGTTTTCATCCAATCAAGCGCAAGAGATCCGAGACAGGGCGAAGGGAGGAGTTAAGGGTGAAAGATCGTGGGCTGCTCTTCCTCCCTTCCTCCCGTTTGCCGATGATTGGCACGTTCAGTAGCCCGTGAGATCGCGGCCGGTGGGAGGTGCCGGATGTGAGGTAGGGGCGAGCAGGCGGGCCATCCGGTGTGTCGGGGCGGGGGAGGGGGGCTCGGTACGCGCAGGGCGGCCGGAGCAGCATGGCGGAAGACGAGAGCGATCAAGAGTCGGAGCGGCTCGGTGAGGAGCTGGAGGCCATCGCGGGGCCGCGCCTCCTCGCCGGGGTCTCGCCCGCGCTCAGTAGCCAGTATTACTGCCGCCGCTTCTGCCAGGTGAGCGCCGCCCCGCCCCGCCCCCGGGCCGCTCCTCGCCCCTCCCCCCGCCAGCCTGGGGGGTGTCCGGTGGCTTGAGGCCGGTTCGGTTCCCACAGGCCGGAGGGGGGAGGGCGGTTCGGTTCGGTTCCTCCCGCGGGCCCGCGAAGGGGGAGGGGGCGCGTCCGGCAGGTGTCGTCCCGTCCCCAGAGCGGGGAGCCCAGTCTCGCCCTCCCCCCGAGGGGTCGGTTTGGGGCCGAGCCCTGGCGGTGGCTGGGGGCGGCCCCTCTCCCCGTCCGATCTGCGGCCTCCTCCCCTGGCTGCCGGATCTGCCCCCCCACCGCCCCGTGGCTCTGCCGCGGCCTTCCCCGGTGTCACGGGCGGGATCGGAGGGGAGCGCTGGGCGCTCGAGGACTGGCCGGGGCTCGGGCGTGTCCACGCTAGGGAAGTGAGGCCTGGAGGAGGAGGGGTGGGTCATGGGTCTGGCCGCGGCGGGGGTGGGAGGCTGTACAGCCACCCTAGGTTAGGCGTTGGCACCCCCCTGGCCAGAGAAATGGCAGCACGTGCTGAGTTGTTTTCTTCTGCGCTGGGGGCCAAACAGGTTGTGTGGCTTTGGTGTGACCGGGGATCCTTGCGGGGAGGATTTCTGACACTGACCATCAGTAGGAAACACTCGTCTAAATGTAGCGTCTCTCCCAGCGTACTACCAGGGCCCTCTTCTTAACGCCTTTCATAATGGTTGGGTTGCCTCCGACATTCATCTTGAAGTAGCTTCCCGACTAGCTAACCAGAAAACTGCAGGTAGTTTTTTTCTGTATCCTTTAATTGGACACCAGACAGTACCTTCTGAGGAAACATTGTCCCATTTAAGTGCCACCCAGCTATCTAGTATCTGGCCTAGAAAATGTCCGTGAATGTATTTCATTTCTAAACTTCTGACATACAGCTCCGGGAGATTTTTAGGACCTGGGGGGGTTGTCTACCAAAGTTCCATATTTTCTCAGCAAATATTGCCAGAATGCTGGATATCTTATGTTTTCAGTAATTTGCTTTCCTGTTGTTTCATTGAATGGGACACTAACTTGACATTGAGTATATTGAGATTTAGACTGTAAGCTCTTTAGTTCAGGGACTGCCCATTTGTTGTGTGTTTGTGCAGAACCTAGCACAGCATGGTCCATGACTGTGTGTGCTATGGTAGTATAAATAAAAATAATAAATGAGTCGAAAATAGTTTGGTAGTGGATTTACAGCCATATTTCTGTTGTTCAAACTTTTTTTTCTCCTTTGTTGTGAGACACTCATATAAACATAAACTGCCAGCACACAATGTCAAAAGTACAAACTGAAAAATGTGTCAGATATTTCAGTTATAATAATTTAACTGTTGCTTGCAACAATAGTAGGGAAAAATATTCAGACAGAAGTTGTGACTTTGAAATTGATGGGTTGTCTTAATTTTGACATGGAATGGTATACTTCTTTATCCAAGGATAGGCGTTTGGTCTTAAATCTTTCCAGTGAAACTTGTTTTGTAATGCACCCTCTTCTCTCAGGAAGAGGTGCTGGTGAGGTGATAGTTGTATATGCTAATCCCACCACCCACACAGGGAGATGAATAAATAGACAACAGGAAGAGGCCAAGACCAGAGAGGGAACTTGGATACAAAAAATGTATAATCCATTTTATTAGCAATACAGTGTTTTAAATCACCAAACAGTTGGGTTTTGCTGCAGTTTTGTTGGCTAGAGATCTTGCAAAACTTTCCCACCCTCGCACTCTTCTGTTTGAAGAGTGGAGGTGGGTGCTAATTTTGAGTGTGTGAAGGATTCAGTTTTTTTTCCTTCAGGCAGTATACAAGTTTTCAATAATCCAAATCAAAGTGTGAGCACTTGTTTTCATTCTATCTGATTTTTAGTGTTGGCCAGATGAACAGTAAATGCAAATTTGTGTTCTTATTCAAGGTATAATCCTTGGCGTGTTGTGGAAGTATCCTTGAGTCTCAAGGCTTGTCAACATAAGGCAGTGGTTTTCACACTGGGATATTTGAGCACTTGTCAAGAGATATGCGAAAAGAATCCTATATTGGTGGACAGTGTACTTTATTTAGTAAGACTTGGCAATCCAATCACGGTTAGGGTCATTACATGTCTCAGATGGGGGTACAAGGTGGACCACACTATTTAGAAAGGGTTACACAGCCTAAAAAGTTTGAAAACCACTGGCATAAGGGATTTCTATTCCTGTGTAGCTGCATTATTCCAAATCGCCACCATAGAGGAGCTGCAGCTGTGTAAAGCAGGGTTTGCAGCTATGATTTATCATAGTTTGGAAACAGATTAAGTTGCATAGGTACAAGCCCCATATTAAATCAATGCGGAATATTTATAGTGTGGTTTGCAGTGGTGCAAAAAGCCCTCAACCTCAGTGTGTGTGCAGCAGAACTGCTCACTAATATAGAATGATGATATAAATGTATCGTTTTCCTGCTACTACTTTTCTAGATCCCAATGACTTGCATTCTCTCAATTTGTTCTCTCCCTTTAAAACTAACTCAAAAACAATCCATCTTGCTATTAAATGCTATGTTACTTTGGCATTCCTTTTCTCATTTATTTTCTTCATTTTCTAAACAATATCTTCTCTTCATTCAGTTCAGAACCCATCACAACATTCTAGACTCCTGATCTGAGCTTTGTGCTGGTTAAGTTCAACGAAGAGACAGGCCACTTCACAACCTCCTCCCTCCCTTTTGTACCAATAAAAAAAGCTTGTACTTCTCCTTTCTAAAGTTCTTCAGTAGTGTGGAATTTAATTAACATCACTATATTCCTGTTCCTTGGTCAAAGAGAAAAAGCAGCTGTGTGGGTAATTACTTAGAAAAGATGCTGTGAGGTTGAACTGTCTAAAGGAAGCTATTTGTTCCTTTCCAAAATAGCAAGCAAACTGTTAAAATAACTAGGTTGTAAGTTAATATGGACAGTGGTATAAATCAGCGTCACCAAATAATATTATTGCTGGTTCAGGTATAATCCTAGCACTCTGAGGAATGTGTACACAGCTGATTTTTATGGTTGGGATATGTTATAAAGAGGTACCATGTGTTGGAACAGAAGGACCTCTTACTCTGTTGAAGTGTGCTTTATTGTATTGGAATTTCAATTTAAGGTATTGGCTGAAGAGGCAGTTATGACAATATCTCTGTTGTATATTCTATATCAAATAGTGCTTTTCTAGATAGGTGTGCCTACATTTTAAGAGGGTAAGAAGGGATTAGTGTGGTGGTACATAGATTCTCTAAAATGACATAATTGCTTGATTTTTTTTTTAATGATGTCGTAGATGTGCGCCAGCATGCAATAGTTTGCAGCTGGGATCTGATCGGAAAAAAAAAAAAGCTCCTCACAAAATACCTGAGCCCATTATG
Source organism: Chelonia mydas (assembly GCF_015237465.2). NCBI lineage: Eukaryota > Metazoa > Chordata > Testudines > Cheloniidae > Chelonia > Chelonia mydas. Next base: position 187,688,548 of record NC_057849.1, on the reverse strand, counting down.
TGGAATAGAGGTGGGGAATGTTGGGGAAAGACAAAACCAGCAGTTGGTGGGAGTGGGAGGCAATAGGAGGCTGAGGTAGTAAGTGACAGTTTAAAACTGTCTCATTCTCTGACAATGGTTTTTCTGAAGCAGTTTGTAGCCATTTCAGCCACTTGTGCCAGACTTTGTAGGGTGAAAGGTAAAGTATGGATGCTTTATGTTCTACATGTAGGTCATGATTTCTGCGAGGGGCTCTGCAGGGTACAAAGGCTCTGGGTAGGTGGAGATTGCTGCAGACCAGGGGACTTAAATTTATAAAAGAAAGCAAGTTAACACTTGCTGCTGAAAGGGTAAATGATCTTCTGGTGATAGTGAATAGGTATTTTTAAAAAAAAAAGTCAGGAAAATAATTGTTTTCAGAATAGTAGAGAGAGTATATATAATTTCCCTGCTAATTTCTTATTCTTTCACTCTGAAGTACTTTTTATAGGGTGGCAATGAGTTGCTTAAACCTACACATGTTAAAAAAGCTTTTGAAAAAATAAATTAAAAAATGTGAAGTGAATGAGCCATATTTCAATAGCAGTCAGCCATCCAGATTGTGTATTAGTAGGCAATTGCTGCATTTTTTGGGTGGCTGAAGGTATTCAGTCTTGTGCCTCACAGTGTACCCAAGACAGCCTTTTAGGTAGCCTGCACCTAGTACCCAATTATGTCCTACTCCAGTGTGACTTATTGCAATACTCACCCATATCCATTAAATCTGTATTAAAATACACAGATCTATAGCATATCTCTGTACGTCTGTGCTTATTTACCAAATTGGTAGAAAACAAAGGAGTGTACAACTAACTCTTCAAGCTCTGTAGAATGTATTTAGTAACTTAAAACAATAAACATATATACAAGGACCTAAACACTTTTGTTAGTTTCTCTGTTCATTTAGGACCACTCCTTTATTGCAATGGATTACTTGCAAAGGATTGCTTCTAGACTATTTTTTTGTGCCCTGGATTGCTGTTTTTGTTCTTTATGTCAGCACAGCATGATTTCTTCGTATAGAAGAGCTAATTCAAACATTCTAACTGTGTAAAATTAAAGATCTTTAATTCAAAGCTTCTGTATACCAGTACAGGCTGAAAGTGACCACCTCTGTGAAAGTCGTCTTGATATTTTATACATGGCCCTTCAGTAGTATCTTTCTAACTATCTGAAAGAGCTTTACAAAAACAAGTAATGGTGCACATAAAATTTGAAGTCGTTAACGCATGTTTTGTTTTCAATGACTTCTGTTTTTATTCTTTTCAGTGACGACAGTCATTTGGAAGTTGTTACCTCTGGGTGCAAAACTGGAAATGGTGGCTCCAGACAAATGATAGGCTAAAGTAGAAGGTTAAGGCAACTCTCTAGAGGGTTATAAGTGTGTTTATGGATGTTGTCCTGGCAAAAGAAAGTATTTCCAGTGTTAGCTGCTTTGAAAACAAACCTTAAAGGTAAACTGTGGAAGCACATAAAAATGGAAATATCTTGACAGATCACTGCAATTATGGTGAAAACAATATTGAGATATGCCTTATCATTGTAGTGAGTAAGCCCCCCTGAGTGCATAGTAATGTTTTGATGTTACACAACACTGCTGTGACTGACTTGATTTTTTTTTTTCAGGTCACTTAATGTGTATAAATTTGAGAAGATTACTTTCTGTGTTCCTAAGAAATACTTGTGGAAATCTTTTATTATTTAATGACTTTGTTAAAGGGAGCTCTGTAGATCAGTTTACAGCATATATGTTAATAACTTAAATTCAAGTTCACCATAGCTAGTATTTTGTGATTGGGTTTATATAGTTGTCTATACAGTTGTGTAAAGATACTAAATTTTATTTTAAATGTTGCTAAAATGATTACTAAATGATTCTGGTCTTAAATAGAAAAGGAGGACTTGTGGCACCTTAGAGACTAACCAATTTATTTGAGCATAAGGTTTCATGAGCTACAGCTCACTTCATCGGATTATGCTCAAATAAATAAATAAAGCTTATGCTCAAATTGGTTAGTCTCTAATGTGCCACAAGTACTCCTTTTCTTTTTGCGAATACAGACTAACACGGCTGTTACTCTGAAAACTGGTCTTAAATAGCAAAGGAGTGTAAGGACTGAACAGTGCCTGCTATCCTCTACTGTGGCATCAATTTACAGCCCTGCACAGAGGGAGGTGGCACCATTTGCACCACAGTTTGGTTCTGTTTTGTTTTTGCAGATGCCAGCTCGTCTATGATGGTTTTCTGTTCTCAGATAATAATTTAGTAGTGAAAACTTACTTGCTGAAATGGTTTAATACATGTTTTAGCCAGGGAGCAATTTTGAAAATACTGTTTATAAAACCTTTTAAGACGCTACTGGAAAAACTTGGTCAGTGCTTCTAATTTAAAAATAAAAGGCTAGGGATTAAAAAGAGAATTTGGTAAGCATTTAGGCCAAAATAGTGTAACCTGTTGCATTTTTCAGGGGAAATAAAATGGCTACGGTAGTGTCTTAAATATTGTTTTTATCTATATCTGTTTTGAGTGTGTGCCTCATTTTCATGTGGAATTTAAATACAAAGACATTGGATATGTCCATAATGTAGGAAAAATGTGAATGTTTGAGTTGTTTTTGTTTTGGGTAAATCATTTATTACCCTTCTATTAAATACAACTTTTTAAAAAGCTTTTCAGTTTAAACTAGAGAGTCAGACTCAACAGTGTATTCACTTTTTAAACATGCAACATGCCCCCCCCCCCCCAAAAAAAAAAAAACCAAAAAACAAACAAACTTAGTATAGTGGGTTTATGTCAACCTCTAGTTACCTTCATGTGTTTGGGGGCCTTCATGAGTCTCATACCTAATATTTTTTCAAAGTTATGCATTGGAATTTAACCACTGAAATCTCACTGACATTCTAGGGAGTTGCAGAGCTCAATCCCTATGCATAACTCTGCATCTTAACCCTCTCACATAATAAAAAGGTAGTTCTCAAGGCCTCAGAATGTATGTTACAGCCCCTTGTATCAATTATGTATCAATATCTGATAATACAAAATCTATCAAAGTTCTTATAGCCACTCACTCAGGTTAACATGCTTTTCTTTTTGTGTGGGGCCTGATTCTCGGGCTGTTTCATATGCAGAAGTTCAGTAGAAGCTAATTTTGCCAATTTCAGAATAAGTATTATTGGATTTTAGTTTTGAATGGATCTAATACAGTTGTTTGAAACCTACTAAGGGAAAATCATATGTTGCAAATAAACTTGTGTGTAACATCTTCGATTATTGGAAGCCAATGGAATTTAAAAATTCATTTAACCTGTCAGTTCACTTTACATATTTGCTGCATTTTTCCCAGGTTGGTCAATAAAAAGGAATGAAGTTCATTTCACTTACAATAAACATTCAATTTTTTTAGTTCTGCCTACGTGTTAAGCATTGTACGGGTGTATTTAAGGTTGTAATGAGATTCTTTTTTTTTGGTTTAAATTGTTTCTTTTCGTCTTAAATTTTAGAAAATCTTACTTCTTCTAAACTTAGATTTGTCGCCACTTTTAAAGATTGTATGAAAATGTCCATTACGAACCCTTTTTCATATAAGCACTTTACGTAACAATGACTATTTGGGTGTAAATTAGCAGCCCCATTTTACAAATGGAAAAACAACCATTTAATAACTTGCCCAGGAAACTTGGTGTAGTAGAACTCTGGGCTCTTTGCTCAGATACTTGCAAACCTTGTGCAAATCACTGTTAATATGAAAAATAAAATTACTGTGAACTACATTGGTGCTGTTTTGTTGGGACTCCTCCCAGAAAGCCCGCCTAATTGTAGTCACTACTGATTTCTAAACATCATGCAGGAAATGTTTAATACTTGTGGGCATAATCCCTTAACTGTTCACATTCATATTATCAAATTATTCATTTGTTTCCCTTGCTCCTATTTACCCTCCCCTGAATTCAGTCCTTCTGTCCTTGTTTACATTCTCCCCTGGTCGTGCCCACTCATCTTTTGCTTGTTTAGTATTTTCCCCTTCAATTACTTCCTACTGTTTCTCCTAACCATCTAGTTCATCTTTGCTTTATGCCTATCCCCAAGTCAGTTAACTGCTGATGACCCTGTACACTCACCCCCACCCTCCAAATCTGGTAATTGGCTACTCCCACTCCCAAATAAACTAGTGCTTGTCCTTCCTCCAGTCTTAGGGCAAGTCTACACTATAAAATTAAGTCGACCTAAGTTACGTCAGCATACAGCCACTGCAGTGAATTAATTGGTTTTACGTGTCCACGCTACGCTCCTTGTGTTGATGTTGTGTGTCCTCACCAGGAGTGCTTGCACAGATTTAACTGTCAGTGTGGGGCTTTGTGGGATGATTTCTGAAAGGCAGCAATAGTCGACATAAGTAACACAGCGTCTACCTAATTACATTGACTTAAGCGCTACGCATCTCCTGGGTGTGGAGTTATGTTGGTGTAGTGGGCAAGTTACTTTGGTGGGATCTACATTTTTAGTATAGATTCGTACAGAGTTAGGCGATGTAAACTGCCTTAGGTCGACCTAATGTTGTAATGTAGACCAGGCCTTAGTGAGTCTCTGGAGTCTCTATTCTTATTGCTCTTCTGTGTACTAGGAGACAGGGGAAGTTGCTAGGACAGGAGTAGTCAATAGGCAGACTGCAGGCCAGATCTGGACCGCCAGATGTTTTCCAGCGGACTGCATGGGCTGTGCCTGCTCCCCAGTGCAGGGCCTCCACCCCCTACTGCGCGGGGCTGTGGGGCATGGGGTGTCCCTGGGCAGCTGTTTGTGCAGCCTTAGCCTCAGC